>NC_090816.1:76972437-78301187 GCF_000390325.3 Nicotiana tomentosiformis
CACTTTAACTTAGATATTACAGTTAATGACTTGATATGCATCAAAATATCATCATCCACAAAAATTATAAAGTTACCAATATAAGAAACAAGAGTATAGTTCATTACCTCCAAACATACTTTAGGTGTTCTAGAAAGGCCAAGAATGTGAATGAACCAATTATACATATCATACTTGGACTTATTTACTAATGGAACAACATCACCTTGTATTCTTTTATGCGATGATTCTAGCTTAGCAATGGCTTTAGGAAACTCCATGTCATAAACCTGTAAATAAGAATTAAAATAGTCAAAAGGTTCAATAACAAAGAATTTAACCAAGCATTTATCTTCCACCATCCAATAAGAATTAATTTTGCCTAATTCATGTTGGAATCCAATTGGATCCTTTACCACCATTTCTCGCGCCTCACCTCTCCTTTCAAAAGGTCTTTCAACACGTGGCTGCACAAAATCACAAGAACTAAAACAAGAATGAGTTAATGGGTTAGGAAGTAAAGAAATTTTATTCTTGCTTACACTCTCTTTGGCTTTTATCACGAAACTAACTTTTCCCTCACCCTTAGCCTATTTTCTCTCACTAAAGTTTTTTTCTTCTTCTTTACTCAACCCCTCTTGTTTTTCTCTCTCTACCTCAAAGACGTTTCTTATCTCATTGCCTTCTCTCTTTTCTTTTCCCTCAAGCTTACTCTTTTTCTCAATTGACATCCCATTCTCAAAACTCAATACAACCTCTCCTTTTTCCTCTCTTGGGATGTCAACATGCACTCCCTTATTCCTCTCATTCTTTTCTCTCTCATATTTTTCCATATTCTCTTTAACAGTCTTTTCATCTTCATAAATTTGTGAGGGAGTCAAAGGTCCAAGAATAAGTTTCTTCCCGTTAACCTCAAAAGAGTATCTATTTTTTTCCATATTATATAAAGCTCTTCTATAGGCATACCATGGCTTTCCCAAAAAGATATGATAATTATTCATGGGAATCATATCACACCAGATCGCATCCTCATACTTTCCAATAGAGAATAGTAATAACACTCTTTTATCTACCTTTACTCCTCTCAACATGTAGGCTTCAATATGCTGAACACAAGGCAAGTTCAATTTTTCAACCATATAAGTACTAATTGAGTTATAGCCAAACTCTTTGTCAATTCTAAGGGCACAAATCGCAGACATCACTTTAGCTCTTGTTTGAAAAATAATTTTACCATTGTCTTCCTTCCATTCGGTATACTGTAAGTTTGACTTTTCAAGTTGTTGAGTCATAACTCGCCTCCTTTTACTATAACTACCTGTTTGAAACATCTTGAACAAAGATTAGAAGAATTATGTATCTCTCAAATTTTGGCTTTTTCCTCTAATGTTCTCGCCTCTCTTGCCTTTTTCCACTCAAAGCAACTCTTGGTTGTTAAACTTTAGATTTATTAATAAACTTTACTAGTCACAACCCTTAGTGATAAGAATGTGGAGTTAGAAAAAGAAAAGGAAAGTGAAGGACCAAACCTTGGAAGAATAGGAATTGGTTATGTAGAAAAAATAAGGAAAGAATTTAGGAAACCCAAAACCCACAAAAATAAGGAAAGAAGTTACCTTAATCTTCAAGAACTAGGATCCCCTCTTCTTGTTTTCTTTCTTGACTTGGAAACCAAATAACACTTGAATTCTACAAATAATAATGAGCCATAATGGTTTTCTTTTGGCTAATTTTCGTTTTATTTTTTGGTTTTTTTTTTGGTTTTGTTTTACTCGAGAACCTCCCAAGATTATCAAGATTGAAAATAGTAAATCAAGCACAACACACGAGTTTGACTTCCCCAGCACCATTATACAACCCACAATATGTCTACGGAGCCTCTATAGAGAAAGATGAGTGCAATGATAATACCGGCAACAAGGCCCTGGCTATACCTCAAACAGAATACACAAAGAACAAAAGATACATTACCCCGGGATGAAGTGGGGCTCACCAAGTCAGCTGGGAAAAAGGTGTGCTGCTATCACTGATCAATATCACCTACTGTGAAACCACCTGCATCCATTTAAAAGATGCAGCACCCCCGACAAAAGGGACGTTAGTACCGTCGAATAGTACTAGTATGAAAACTAAACACTAATTTAAGAATTCAGAAATACAAGATGAATATGATGAACCAGTGCAGCAATAGAATAATATAGATAACCGTTTAAACTATAGCAAGCTTATTAAAAGCTATAAATAACATTTATAGGATTTAAGATGAGATCCTCTGTAACCATCTTCACACAAAGCGGCCCTGCCGCCTCACCCGATATATGCAGGTGGAAGCGTACGTACAATACAACAACTTTAATCAAGCGGCCCTGCCGCCTCACCCCAATGTATGGGGGTGGATCTATAACCACAGTACCAAGAACCTACACAAAGCGGCTATGCCGCCTCACCCCAATGTATGCGGGTGGAAATGCATCAACGATACCAACACCAACACAAAGCGGCTATGCTGCCTCACCCCAATGTATGCGGGTGGTGGTGCCACACCAATACAAAAACTATACACAAAGCGATCGTACCGCCTCACCCCAATGTAAGCGGGTGGCGGTGCAGTCCCACAATACCATAATCCCTAAACAAAGCGGTCATGCCGCCTCACCCCAATATATATGCGGGTGGAGGTGTATCATAATCACAATCTCTATACCATAATCCCCACACAAAGCGGTTATGCCGCCTCACCCCAATGTATGCGGGTGGAGGTGTATCAGAATCACAATCTCTACATAACTTGGCATAATAACTTTCACATAAATCACGACTAGAAATTATAACATATGAATACATAATCCATAGTTTGTGACACATCCTCAATTTATAATGCAATATGATAAGAGCATTTGAAACACGAATTGAACGTATATCTTCATCACAAAACATATCGGAATACTCCATTTATAATCAATATCTCAGAACTTACAAGGATATTGGGAATTCCAATTCTTAAAGAAGAGTTTAGCCAACATACCTCACTTGAGCTTCCTTACACTCTAAATGTTTCGGAATTCTTAGCAACTTCAATCTATTTTAGAAATATAAAAAATTGAACCAAAATTAGGAAGATGATCATGGTTCTAGCTCATTTGAGCATTTTATCAAACACAAGGTGTGCATAAGGTTTCAAGGCCCTTTTATGGAGAATTCCATCATCCCACAACCCAATATTTACCATGCCTAGTTCAAATATCTTCCTACACCCCTTGATATCACATGCATGTAAATAAACAACCCTCTTGCCCAGAAATTAGCTTCCAAATTATCCAAATCTACACAAAATTCGAAAGTGAGGGTTAGGGTGTAGAATCTTACCTCTAGGATGAAGACCTAGTGAGTTTCCCTTCTTAATCTTCCAAAACTTGGGCAAGAATTGAAGAACAATTATTGAAGATCACCTTCTCACTCTAGGGCACTCTCTCTCACTCTAAAATATCAGATTATAGTTCAAAAATGGCCCAAAGAGTGTATTTAACGAAATAGGGTCGAGTTTTAAAAACCCAAAAATGGAGCTCTGGAACGTTTATGCGGTCGCATAATGGATATGCGGACAGCATATCGGTCGCATAATTGCTGACAAAAATGATCAAAAATTTGTCTGTGTATGCGGTCACTATGCGGTCCGCATAACTGTTATGCAGTCGCATAATGCACCGCATAATAGTTATGCGGTTGCATAGCTACTTCCAGAATGGCCCTCTCTTACTCACTTCTGCGGCCATTATGCAGCCCGTAGAGTGATTATGCGGTCGCATAATGGACCGCATAAACGTGCTTTTCTGCCAAAAAAATTTCCTTTACTTTCTGGTGCATTATTCAACCCAAGAATTTCTACAATCCTCAAACACGTATGCCTAGTTCGGCACCATGAAACATTATTTTCTTTGCAAATTTTACCGGGCTTTACACTTAAGTACTTCAAAATTTTGCGGGGTGTTACACTTCCCCAACCTCGAACCACCCAATGAGAGATCTACATCTCCTTCCATATAAAGCCTCGAACGATGTCATCTGAATGCTAGCATGATAGCTGTTGTTGTAAGCAAATTCTATGAGTGGAAGATGATCATCCCAACTACCCTTGAAGTCAAGAACACAAGCACGCAACATATCCTCGAGCGTCTGAATAGTCCGCTCTACCTGCCCGTCAGTCTGCAGGTGAAAGGCTATACTAAGATTCACCCGAGTACCCAAACCTTGCTGAAATTTCTTCCAAAATTTAGCAGTGAATTGTGCTCCCTGATCAGATATGATGGAAACTGGAGTGCCATGCAACCTGACTATTTCTTTGATATACAACTGAGCATATTGTTCCGCTGTGTCAGTAGCCTTAACCATCAAAAAGTGTACTGATTTCGTGAGTCGATCCACAATCACCCAAATTGAGTCAAACTTGAGCGGAGTGCGCAGTAGTCCTACCACAAAGTCCATATTAATCATTTCCCACTTCCATATAGGAATTTCTATGTTTTGTGCCAACCCACCGGGCCTTTGGTGTTCGGCCTTCACTTTCTGACAATTTGGACATCTCTCCACAAAGTCTGCTACATTTATTTTCATATCATTCCACCAATAGACTTCCTTAAGATCATGATACATTTTCGTAGAACCCGGGTGCATGGAGTACCTAGAAGTGTGTCATGATTCTCTCCCGGAGACCATCTACATTTGGAACACATAGACGCCCTTGGTACCTTAGTGTAACATCATCCATGCCAAGAGAAAAGGCCATGGTCTTACGTTTATGAATCCCCTCTTTTAGTTGTGCCAACAATGGATCGTTGTACTGTTTCTCCTTGACTTCCACAACAAGTGATGATTCAGCCCTATTTTGTACAATCACCCCTCCTTCACTAGAGTACGCAAGATGAACTCCCAAACTAGCCAATCGATGAACTTCCTTGGCCAATGGCCTTTGATATGCCTCCAAGTGTGCTAAACTACCCATAGATTTCCTGCTAAGAGTATCCGCCACAACATTGGCTTTCCCCGGATGATATAGAATATCGATGTCGTAATCCTTGAGTAACTCAAGCCATCTTCTCTTCCTCAGATTCAGCTCCTTTTGTTTGAAAATATATTGAAGGCTTTTATGGTCCGTGAATATATTCACATGGACCCCATACAAATAATGAGGCCAAATTTTCGAGGCAAATACCACCGCCGCAAGTTCTAAATCATGTGTTGGATAGTTCTTTTCATGATTCTTGAGTTGTCTAGAAGCATAAGCTATCACCTTGTCGTGTTGCATTAACACACACCCAAGCCCGATCCTTGAAACATCACAATATAGCACAAACCCATCTGTACCCTCTGGTAGGGTCAACACCGGCGCAGTAGTCAATCTTGATTTCAACTCCTGGAAGCTCCTTTCACAAGCATCAGACCATTGGAATTTAACCGCTTTTTTAGTCAATTTAGTCAACGGAGAGGCAAGAGTAGTGAACCTCTCCACAAACTTCATGTAATACCCTACTAAGCCAAAGAAACTGCGAATCTCGATTGGCGTTGTAGGTCTAGGCCAATTCTTCACTGCTGCAATCTTTTGAGGGTCAACCTTAATTCTTTCTCTGGAGACAACATGACCCTAGACTGTGACAGACTCAAGCCAAAATTCATATTTTGAAAATTTTTCGTACAATTGGTGCTGATGTAGAGTCTGCAAAACTGCCCTGAGATGATCAGCATGGTCCTCTTGACCTCGTGAATACACAAGGATATTATCAATGAATACTATCACAAAGGAAGTGAGAAAAGGCTTGAAAACCCGATTCATAAGATCCATGAAAGCCGTTGGGGCATTTGTTAGCCCAAAAGACATTACTAGAAATTCAAAGTGCCCATATCGGGTTCTAAAATCTGTTTTCGGAACATCCTGCTCCCTGATCTTCAATTGGTGATACCTGGATCGTAAATCAATTTTGGAGAAGTACTTAGCACATTGCAATTGGTCAAACAAATCATCCTCCTTGGCAGTGGGTACTTATTCTTGATCTTGACCTTGTTGAACTGCCGATAGTCAATACACATTCTTAGTGACCCATCCTTCTTCCTTACAAAAAGGACCGGACACACTCGGCCGGACAAAACCCTTCTCTAAAGAGTCCTTTAGATGCTCCTTTAGTTCCTTCAATTCTTTTGGTGCCATCCTGTAGGGCGGAATAGATATAGGCTGCGTGCCTGGCATCACATCAACCCCAAAATCAATCTCCCTGTCTGGCGGAATCCCAGGGAGCTCATCAGGAGAGACCTTTGGAAATTAATTCACAACTGGCACAGACTCGAGTGTAGGCGCCTCAGCATCGGTGTCTAAAACCCGGACCAAATGATAGATACACTCCTTATTAATCATCTTCGTGGCCTTAAGGTAAGAAATAAACCTACCTTTTGGCATTACATTATCCCCCTTCCACTCAACAACTGGCTCATTTGGAAATTCAAACCTCACAGTCCTAGTTCGGCAATCGATCTTGGCAAAACATGAATAAAGCCAATCCATTCCCATAATTACATCAAAATCCACCATCCTCAATTAAATGAGATCGTCCACGGTGTCCTGACCATGCACCGCGACAACACAACCCCTATAAACCCCTACGACCACAATAGACTCGCCAATCGGAGTAGATAGAGAGAACGACTCAGGAAGTTGTTCCGGTTCTATCCCAAATTCCATAGCAACATAAGGGGTAACATAGGACAAGGTGGAACCGGGATCAACAAGAGCATATATATCATGATATTGGACTGTCAATATACTTGTGACAACATCTGGAGAAGCCTCTGCACTCTGGCAACCACTCATAGCATAGAAGCAGCTGGGTCCTCCTGAACTTTGCGCACCACCCCTAGCTGCACCACGCCTTGCTGGTGCTGGAGTGCCTCGAGCTGGAGGGGGTGCTGAAGATGTAGCAGCTGTAGAACTGGATGGTTGTGCTGTGCCCCTTCCCACACCCTGGCGGAATGAACGACACTCCCTATGAATATGACCCCTCAATCCGCACTCGTAACATATAGGTGCATCTTCCCACACCTGGGGCATGGGTGCTTCCGCTGCTGCTGGAATCTCCCTCCTGATTGGTGATAGCATCCTAGGAAGCTCAAATCTATTCAAGGATAAGAATGAAGCTTTGGAATCTCAAAGAGGGCCTTTAACAAGATGTCAAGCTAAAGAGTTGCAAAACAAGGTCATTAGACTTCAAGTGCAAATAAAGAAGTTGTTAATTGGGATGGAGAGCTCAAGGATAAAGGATATGAGTTGTCTAGGTATTATAATTATTTTATGGTCCAAATTCATGTCCAAGAAAAGGTGGATTAGATCCCAAAAGACATCCTCTGAAGAAGGTCCAGATCAGGCCACTATTGGACCTATTTGGAACCTAAAAATGTGTCCAAACTTGCAGCCCAATAAGTCCTACATGAAGTCACGTTTTTATAACATAAAAAGGACTTACTTGCAGCCCAAGAAAGGCTTAATAGGCGTGATAGAAGTTTGGTACAAGTTGGTGCCAAGTTTCTTGCAAGTTGTCTTCAAGATTTCCAAGATATTATCCATGATTGGTTTGCGACTTTCAAGATTCTATCCAAGATTGGTTTTAACTTATTTTCATATAATTTAGTACTAGATTTATTGCTTTCCTAGGTAATTAAGGTTATGTTTTCCTTTTCCTAAGATTGTTGGAGTTACTTTCCAAGATTGACTTGGTTTTTGTTTCCTAGTGTTTTTCCTTTTCCTAAGGTATTTGGACTTGTTGTCCAAAGTAGTTTAGGACTTTATTTCCTTGTTTTTAGGTAGGAATTTCGTGACCCCCTCTCTATATAAAGGGGTATCTTCTTTGTTTTTAGATTTTAGATTATTATAGACAATATCAATAAAAATTGTGAGATTTTTCTTGCACTCTTGTGTGTGGCTACTCTTGGATTTATTCTTCAACCTTCAAGACTCAACTTAAGGTGGTAAGATTAAACTCTTTCGAAATCTTAGATCACTTCTAGGTATTCAAGAAAGGTGATAAGTTTAGGCTTATTGTTGTTCTTGTTATTCTAAAGGGTCGGGTTTCACAATCTATCTCTTGTTTTTAATTCTCTACTAAAGGCGATTAGTTCTTTGTTAGCTAATTGTTGTTGTTGTTAGGATTTAACTTCAAGAATAGACTTCTTGAATTCAAGAAACTCTTTCTTGAATTCAATCTATCTTTAATTTTCCGTTGTTTTTTGTTTCTTTATTTTTTTTTAGCTTCTGCACGTTTCTTGATTTTCTTTAGTAATTCTTGGACCCCTATCTTGTTGTTATCAAGTGGTATCAGAGCATAGGCTAATCAAAATTTCAATCTTGATAATCTTGGGAGGTTCTTGAGCAAAACAAAACCAAAAAAAAAAAAAACACCAAAAAAAAACGAAAATCAGCTAAAAGAAAAACATTATGGCTCATTATTATTTGTAGAATTCAAGTGTTATTTGGTTTCCAAGTCAAGAAAGGAAACAAGAAGAGGGGATCCTAGTTCTTGAAGATTAAGGTAACTTCTTTCCTTATTCTTGTGGGTTTTGGGTTTCCAAAATTCTTTCCTTATTTTTTTCTACATAACCAGTTCCTATTCTTCCAAGGTTTGGTCCTTCACTTTCCTTTTCTTTTTCTAACTCCACATTCTTATCACTAAGGGTTGTGATTAGTAAGGTTTATTAATAAATCTAAAGTTTAACAACCAAGAGTTGCTTTGAGTGGAAAAAGGCAAGAGAGGCGAGAACATTAGAGGAAAAAGCGAAAATTTGAGAGATACATAATTCTTCTAATCTTTGTTCAAGATGTTTCAAACAGGTAGTTATAGTAAAAGGAGGCGAGCTATGACTCAAAAACTTGAAAAGTCGAACTTACAGTATACTGAATGGAAGGAAGACATTGGTAAAATTATTTTTCAAACAAGAGCTAAAGTGATGTCTGCGATTTGTGCTCTTAGAATTGACAAAGAGTTTGGCTATAACTCAATTAGCACATATATGGTTGAAAAATTAAACTTGCCTTGTGTTGAGCATATTGAACCCTACATGTTGAGAGGAGTAAAGGTAGATAAAAGAGTGTTATTACTATTCTCTATTAGAAGGTATGAGGATGCGATCTGGTGTGATGTGATTCCCATGAATAATTATCATATCTTGTTGGGAAAGCCATGGTATACCTATAGAAGAGTTTCATATAACATGGAAAAAAATAGATACTCTTTTGAGGTTAACGGGAAGAAACTTATTCTTGGACCTTTGACTCCCTCACAAATTTATGAAGATGAAAAGACTGTTAAAGAGAATATGGAAAAATATGAGAGAGAAAAGAATGAGAGGAGTAAGGGAGTGCATGTTGACATCCCAAGAGAGGAAAAAGGAGAGGTTGTATTGAGTTTTGAGAATGGGATGTCAATTGAGAAAAAGAGTAAGCTTGAGGGAAAAGAAAAGAGAGAAGGCAATGAGATAAGAAAAGTCTTTGAGGTAGAGAGAGAAAAACAAGAGGGTTTGAGTAAAGAAGAAGAAAAAAACTTTAGTGAGAGAAAAGAGGCTAAGGGTGAGGGAAAAGTTAGTTTTGTGATAAAAGCCAAAGAGAGTGTAAGCAAGAATAAAATTTCTTTACTTCCTAACCCATTAACTCATTTTTGTTTTAGTTCTTGTGATTTTGTGCAGCCACGTGTTGAAAGACCTTTTGAAAGGAGAGGTGAGGTGCGAGAAATGGTGGTAAAGGATCCAATTGGATTCCAACATGAATTAGGCGAAATTAATTCTTGTTGTATGGTGGAAGATAAAAGCTTGGTTAAACTCTTTGTTATTGAACCTTTTGACTATTTTAATTCTTATTTACAGGTTTATGACATGGACTTTCCTAAAGCCATTGCTAAGCTGGAATCATTGCATAAAAGAATACAAGGTGATGTTGTTCCATTAGTAAATAAGTCCAAGTATGATACGTATAATTGGTTCATTCACATTCTTGGCCTTCCTAGAACACCTAAGATATTTTTGGAGGTAATGAACTATACTCATATTTCGTATGTTGGTGACTTTATAATTTTTGTGGATGATGATATTTTAATGCATATCAAGTCATTAACTGTAATATCTAAGTTAAAGTGCAAGAGTAATTTGCTTCCTTTTGAAATTGAGTATGACATAGATGATTATGCATTCCAACTTGGCGGAAAGAGGCATGAAATTTATAAGAAGAGGCTTGCTAATGAGTTAAATGTTCTTTCTTCTCTTATTCAAGTGTCTAATGAGTTTTCATGTGATAAATTGCTAGAATGTGAGTTTTGTTGTTTGATAGGAAGTCATTCCTCTAGGCATGTTAATTGTGAGCCTATAAAAGTATTTGCTACTATTAAAGAGGATATGCATGATTATTGTGACGTTAGTGATCAAATACTCTTTCATGAACCTATCTATGACTCTTTCTGTGACAGTTTGAGCAATTATATAGAATCCATTGATGTTGCGAATATTATTGGGGAAAGTTATAATCATGAGCTTGAGTGTATTAAAATTTATATTTTGGAATTTATGGGTTCTTCTGACATTTCTGAGAGTTTATATGCTTCTTTGAATAACTTACATGTAGAAGAATCCATGGGATTTATAATTGATACTTGGTTATATCATAAGAGTGTCTTATTTGATAGATGTGGCAGATATACTTGTGTTAAATGGATGCATGACCAATATTTTATAATTTCTTTGGCATGCACATGTTTGGACTACCTTATTGACAAGATCGCATTGCAAATTTCATTACATAGTGCATCTAAGAGAGGTTTTTATTGGACAACTCTAAGTAGGCATAAATTTTATTGGGATGATGATGTCCATGTTCTTTATAAAGGGGTATTTACACCTATTGGGCTTAATTGGGTTAAGTGGACACATGGTCACTATCTTGTTTTATTCCTACCATTTTTTCAGATTAGTGGATACCATTTACTAGTGCGTGACTTCTTTTTCTTGCAAGGTCAAAATTTGAGGACGAATTTTCTTCAAGAAGAGGGGAATGATAGCATCCTAGGAAGCTCAAATCTATTCAAGGACAAGAATGAAGCTTTGGAATCTCAAAGAGGGCCTTTAACAAGATGTCAAGCTAAAGAGTTGCAAAACAAGGTCATTAGACTTCAAGTGCAAATAAAGAAGTTGTTAATTAGGGATGGAGAGCTCAAGGATAAAGGATATGAGTTGTCTAGGTATTATAATTATTTTATGGTCCAAATTCATGTCCAAGAAAAGGTGGATTAGATCCCAAAAGACATCCTCTGAAGAAGGTCCAGATCAGGCCACTATTGGACCTATTTGGAACCTAAAAATGTGTCCAAACTTGCAGCCCAATAAGTCCTACATGAAGCCACGTTTTTATAACATAAAAAGGACTTACTTGCTGCCCAAGAAAGGCTCAATAGGCGTGATAGAAGTTGGATATAAGTTGGTGCCAAGTTTCTTGCAAGTTGCCTTCAAGATTTCCAAGATCCTATTCATGATTGGTTTGGGACTTTCAAGATTCTATCCAAGATTGGTTTTAACTTATTTTCATATATTTTGGTACTAGATTTATTGCTTTCCTAGGTAATTAAGGTTATGTTTTCCTTTTCCTAAGATTGTTGGAGTTACTTTCCAAGATTGACTTGGTTTTTGTTTCCTAGTGTTTTTCCTTTTCCTAAGGTATTTGGACTTGTTGTCCAAAGTAGTTTAGGACTTTATTTCCTTGTTTTTAGGTAGGAATTTCGTGACCCCCTCTCTATATAAAGGGGTATCTTCTTTATTTTTAGATTTTAGATTATTATAGACAATATCAATAAAAATTATGAGAGTTTTCTTGCACTCTTGTGTGTGGCTACTCTTGGATTTATTCTTCAACCTTCAAGACTTAACTTAAGGTGGTAAGATTAAACTCTTTCGAAATCTTAGATCACTTCTAGGTATTCAAGAAAGGTGATAAGTTTAGGCTTATTATTTTTCTTGTTATTCTAAAGGGTCGGGTTTCACAATCTATCTCTTGTTTTTAATTCTCTACCAAAGGCGATTAGTTTATCTTCTGCACGTTTCTTGATTTTCTTTAGTAATTCTTGGACACCTATCGTGTTGTTATCAATTGGCCCTGCTGGTGGGGTCTCCTGCTGCCCTGATTGGGCCTGAAATGACTCTCATGCTGCTGGCTAGGCCCTGCTAGCGGTGCACTGGCTGAAGACTAAGCAAAAGACTGGGATGGCCCTGATGACCCTCCCCTAAAAGCTGATCTTCCCCCACCAAATGACTCCCCAAAGTTGCCCGCGGACTGGGCCTTACTGGTACCCTCTCGCTCCATTATGTTCTTCAACTTACGGTTCTCTGTAGCTTGAGCAAATGCTACAATCTTCCCATAGTTCATATCTGAATTCAAGGTAGTTGTAGCGGCCTCATTGATAACCAAGGGGCTAAGGCTTTGCACAAACCGGCGCACTCTAGCCTCCATAGTAGGCAACATGAGAATGGCATATTTAGACAGATGTGCGAACTCCATATGATACTCCCACGCACTCTTACTTCCTTACTTAAGGTTCTCAAACTCTGCGGCACGAACTGCCGTAGTCTCGGCCGGCAAGAAATGGTCCATGAAAGTGTCAGCAGACTCACTCCACATCGCTGGAGGGCTCCCCTCCTCCCAAGAGTCCTCCCACAGCTCAAACCAAGAATAGGCCACCCTTTTCAGGCGGTAGGCGGCCAACTCCACTCCCTCCGTCTTAGTAGAGTGCATAACTTGGAGAGTCTTATGCATCGCATTAATGAAGTCCTATGGGTCCTCCTCGAGATTAACAACTGTGAACACCGGAGGATCCAACTGAAGAAACCTGTTCACCCTAGAACCACTAGAATCCCCTTGTTGGCTAGAAGAAGTGGGTGCAACATTTGATCTCTGGGCTTGAGAAGCCATTATCTATGTCACAATATGGATAGCTCCCCTAAGATCCCCATCAGAAATACCAGAACCGGAAGCTGGGCTGGAGGTGGAACCAAAATATCAGTTGGAGGAACCGTTGCACCCTCAGTATGTGCAGGAACTGGTGTAACCTGGTCAGGTGTAGTGGAATAAGGCAGTGTAGCAGTCGGGGTATTATCCCCACCCCCCTGATATTCACCCGCATTACCAAATAAAGGGTCAACTGCCACTCCTGAGGCGGCATTGGCTCCTTGGCCAGTTCTTGCTCTCTTCTTAGGTTCCATGTACTGAAAGTTAAAGGAATGCACGAGTTAGAGGAGGAACGGTTTCACAATCAGTTTCATCGCACGATCCAGTATATCAAAGAAGGGTATTATTCCTAAATGTCCAAGTAGCCTCCAACTTATAAATGTGGTCGACAACACACCGATAAGGAGGACTCTACTAGACACGGCTCCGAGACATCCTAGGACACTTTAAAACCTTAGGCTCTGATACCATATTTTTCACGCCCCAAACTCGGAAAACGCGACCGGCACCCAACCGAGTGAACCCGGTCAAGCAAGCCTGTTAGACGCTTTCTACCCAACGCACCCATGATCAAGAGAAGACATAATTTCGTTAATTAGACAGTAGGGAGATCATGTACACAATACTAAATCATTTCATTAGTTACTTCACTTTTAAGTCTCAAAATACACATATTCTTATAGTTTGAGTGGAACAAGTGATCAAAACACAACATAACTTGTTTGACTTTTCTAGCACCCATGTACAACCCACATAGTGTCTACAGAGCCTCTAAAAGATACAAAACAGTGTTATAATAGTGCCAGCAACAAGCCCCCAGCTATACCTCGAGACTTGATAATAATATAAATAAAAGATACAATACGTGACCCCGTGATGAAGTGGGGCTCACCAAGTCTGTTGTGAAGAGGATGTACCACTATCGCTGGTCAACACTGCCTGCTATGGAACCACCTGCATCCATTTAAAGATGCAGCGCCCCAGGCAAAAGGGACGTTAGTACTGTCGAATAGTACTAGTATGTAAAACTAAACACCATCTCAATAGAATGAATAATAATACAAGGGGAAACAGTCAAGAATTCAATAAGAGCTTCAAATAATACTAAAACATCAAGTTAAGGATCACATAAGTTTTCAAGTCAATTTTCATGTTATTAGGTTGGGTGATCTTTAGTGCCGATATACCATAATTCACAATACCACCCTATTCTTACATGGAGTCTGATCACGACCCAATCGGCTAGGTCGTCTTATTTGAGACATCAACCATAACCACAATTTCATTATAATTTCCAGCACAGTCACCACCATGTGTGTGGCATGGCGTCCGATCATAGCCCAATCGGCTAGGATGTCTCACCCGAGACATTACCTTTTTCAGTCAATTATCTCACATCAAACTTCTTTCATATCCTTTTAATTCTTTGGCACTAGTGGCCACAATTATAAAGTCATTCTTGGCACTTGGCCGTATTTCATAATTCCAGTTCCCCTTTCCACATTCAAACATCATTATCATCATCAACAACAATAAGGCTTCCTATTTAAGACATTAAATTCACATATGAGCAATTTGGGAATCTTAGGCACATAGAGGCTTTTCATACAATTTGGCATAACAACCTTTATTTCGATCTTGACTTGAAGTCTTAATATTTTTAACACATATTCCATGTTTTGAATACATTCTCAATGATAAGGTGATATGATGAAGCATTTACAATACTTATTGAGCATATATCCTTCAACACAAGCACATTCGAAATAGCCAATTCTATTATGATCAATTTAGTACTTACACCAATTACATGAACACGGTGGGATTCGATTCTAAGAAGAAGGGGGTTTAGCCAACATACCTCAATTGAGCTTCCTTTAAACTCTAAAATGTTCCAGAATTCTTAGCAACTTCGATCTATTTTAGAAATATAACAAGTTTTACCAAAATTAGGAAGATGGTTATACTTCTAGCTCATTTGAGCACATTATCAAACACTAGGTGTGCATTAATGTTTTTAAGGCCCTTTTGTGAAAGATTCCATCATTCCCCAACCCATTCTCTACCATTTTTAGCTCACAACCTTTCCACATTCTCTGATAGCACATGCATGCAAGATAACAACTCCCAAATCAAAGAATTGTCTTGCTAATTACCCATTCTTAGATAAATTTCAAAATTAAGGGCTAGGGTGTAGAATCTTACCTCTAGGATAATGACCTAGTGAGTTTTCTTTGTTAATCTTCAAAGGTTCGAGCAAAAATTGAAGACCAAATTGTTGAAGATCACTCTCCCACTCTAGGGCACTCCCTCACCCTTAAAATATCAGATTTTAGCTCAAAAGTGGTACAAATCATCTATTTAACGAAGTAGGGTCGGGTTATAAAAACCCAAAAATAAAGCTCCAGAACAGGGTATGTGAATATGTGACCGCATAATGCTTATGCGGTCCGCAGAATAGGCCGCATAATTGCCCTCCAAAACTAGGCAAATCTGACTCGATTTGCGGTCATTATGCGGCCCGCAGACCTGTTCTGTGGTCGCATAATGTGCCGCAGAAACTCCCTCCAAAAAATCTCAAAGCTGGATATGCAATTAGAGTGCGGCCTGCGAAATGGTTTTACGGTCGCATAATGGGCCGCAAAAATGACATCAAAAATGCCCCAAAAGACTGTCTCACTCTGCGACCATTATGTGGCCCGCAGAGTGATTCTGTGGCCGCATACTTGGCCGCAGGAGTGCATTTATTCTTCCCAAATTTTTTCCTTTACTTTCCAGTGCATTGTTCAACCCAAAAAGTATGAGCCGCTGTGAGCAAGCTCGCCGTGAAGAATTTATACAATCCTCAAACACGTAAGCCCAGTTCGACACCACGAAACATTATTTTTCCTTTGCGAAATCTTACGGGGCCTTACAGGATTTTTACGATTTGGATCGGGGTAAGTGTTTTTGACTCGGATTTGTCCATTTTTCATGATTCCATCTTTATTTTTTTTCATTTAATTGGTGATTTAAATTATAGAACTTGGGAATTTTTGTTAAAACTTTTCTAAAAATTAAATTGAGGATTTGAAGGTTGATTTGAGGTTGGAATTGGATGATTTTGGTATGGTTGGACTCGTAATTGAATGGATGTTCGGAATTTGTGACTTTGTCGGGTTTCGGGGTATGGGCCCCAGGATGACTTTTGATTTTGATAAAGATCGAAACTTTATTGTTTGAAGTTGTTTCCTACGGCATTATTTGATGATATTAAGTTATTTGTGACTAGATACGAGTCGTTCGGAGGTCAATTCACGTGGGAAGTGATTTTTGGAGTATTGTGTTGCGTGTTTTGAGATAAGAAATATTTTTAAACATATATTTGAGAGTATTTACCCTTGGTAACTATATTATAAGAGAAGTATTGGGGTGACGTACGCGCTAGGTGACGGGCGTGTGTGTGTGCACCAGATTACTCATTATTAGTGGCGGCTTTTAGGATATTGTGGGATTGTTTTGCTATCATGCCTTGCTACATACGTGTTTTCCCTAAATGTTTGATTATTTAAACTATGATTCATGTTATAAATCATGCCTAGATTTGGGGCAAGAGCTGATTTGGTATTGATTATAAGGTGACGCATATGCCAGACTCATATTGAGCTAAGTGCTATTGATTTGGGGCAATGTGTGCACCATACCTCAGTATTGGGCTATATGATTATGATTAGTGCTTAGGCAGGATCTGCCCCTCCGGAGTCTGATATACCAGTAGTAGGCGTAGGCACAATGTTTTATATACGTGCTTTGATGATGGGCAGTTATGCCAGGAACTCGTACAGTGCTAAGTACGATTATTCTGATGGACCCACTGTGATATTGTTGGTTTGACATATAGGCATAGAGATATACTTTACTCATGCTAGCTGGTAAATGAACTGTTTTACCTGTGTTGGGTTTTAACTGTTATACTTGCAAAGCATGTCTAAATTCTTGAAATATGAACAAGCTAATTATGATATCATTGAGTTACTTACTTGCACTGTTTTCTTTACGATCTGAGCTGTTAGTGGTTATTGTTATTGGTGTCACGACCCAATTCCCACTATAGGTCGCGATGGCGCCCAACGTCGCCTTTAGAAAAGCCAACGGTGAACTATCAATTCAATTATTCTTTTCATTATTTTTAAAATCATAAGTTTTAGTAGATAAAGAAATTAACACGGTAAAATCATGGAAACCTACAATTTAAATAGAATAGATAGTAGAAGTGTGTGAAAGCTAAGCAAATCACAATGCAAATTCTAGAACATACCAAAATCCGGTATCACAAGTGTATGAGCATCTACTAAGGAGTACAATAATAATACCACATTTGTCTGGAATATGAGATATACAGGATAAAGTAAATACATAAAATGGAGACTCCAAGGGCTGCGGTGCGTAGCATAGAATACAGCTCCTCATAAAGTCCCCTCAGCAGCTACTCCTACGCACCAAGATGACAATCAAAGGAACCTGTCAGATCCTGCATATTTAGTGCAGAAGTATAGCATGGGTACGTAAATCAACGCATACCAAGTAAGTATCTAGCCTAACTCTGGAGAAGTAGTGACGAGGGTCCAACATCGACACTTAATAGTGGTCTAATAAATAAAATACAGGGAACCTAAATAGGCATGGAATACAACAGGACCAATAGAATAAGGAACAGTAGATAACGAAGTCCTTTAACAAATATTATCAGGTAAAATGCCCCCAAAGGCCACATGCTATCTCAATAAATAGGAACCATCAATTAAATATCCGATCTCAAGTCATAGAGAAAGTGTTACGTAATTCCCAAGTTTAAGTAAGAGGATAATCTCGTGGGTAATCAGACTCTTAGAGATTTTACGCACGAATTATGCCGAGGTCGTTCGGCCCGATACATATAGTCGTGTACATACACTGCCGAGGTCGTATGTCCCGATCCATGGATGCATCCCATAATATATATAAATATCGCCGAAGCATTCAGCCCGATCCACAAGAAAAGGAAAACTTTTCGGATTTGCGAATTTTGTACTTACAACTTCGAGGTAAGCCCATAAAAGAACATAAATTCTCATCAATGATTAACAGTCCGCCAAATCTCTAGATAATGAATCTCCATTTAACATAATCTTTAACCAAATTCTTACGCATTAATTCAATCAATTCAAACTAGAAAACTGAGTTCAGATAGTGCAAGTAATAGCATAAATAAGGCCTACGTCTACCCGAACATAACATGAATTTTAGCTACGCACGGACTCTCATCACCTCGTGCATACGTAGGCCCCATAATTAGTAGCAAATAACAATTTAAACACCTATGGGGTAGTTTTCCCCTCATAAAATTAGACAGGAGACTTACCTCGCTCCGAAATTCCAATAACCGGCTCCAATGCCTCTCTAACTCCTCAATTCAAATCAAAATGATCCGAAACTAATCAAACAACATTCAATCCAATGAAAATATGCTCCAACACTCATAAATAATTAATTTATAACAATTTCCAACTCCGCTCGAAAAGTCGACAAAGTCAAAATCTAAAACTACCAAATTCTAGGTTTTACCTTAAAATCCCACAATTTCCATGAATTTTCATGTTTAATCCATATATAACTCATGTATTTAACTTGCAATAAGTGGGAATCACTTACCTCGTATTGCTTGATGAATAACTCCTCAAAATAGCTCCCTAAATTCGGCCATCCAAGTGAAAAATGAGAGAAATGAGAGCTAAGTCCCGATTTAAAAACAAGTTTGCCCAGGTCCTTCTTCTTCGCGATCGTGGGAATACCTTCACGATGGCGAAGGCCAAAATTAGCTGTCCAAGATTCCCTCTACACGAACGCGACAAAAGCAACGCGATCGCAAATCTCTGCCTGATCAGCCTACGTGAACGCGAGCCCAGCTCCGCGAACACGAAGGCCAAGCCTTCATGCCTCAGACCAACACCTTCCGCGATCGGGAACCTATCCCTGCGATCGCGAAGCACAACCTTCCAAGCCCAGGCCACCCCGCTTACACTTCACGTTCGCGACCCTTGCAACGCGAATGTGATGAACCATCAGACAAAACTCTGCGATCGTGAAGAACAACTTCGCCAGCTCTAGTCAACACTACGCGATCGCGATACTATCTACGCGATCAAGATGAACAACCCAAACTCCAGAAACCAGAAATCACAAAACAAAGGAAAATGGTCTTAAACCATCCCGAGACACACCCGAGGCCCCCGGGACCCCGTCCAATCACACCAACCAGTCCCAAAACAAAACACGAACCTGCTCGGAGCCTCAAATCACACCAAACAATATCAAAACTATGAATCGACGATCGAAACCTTTCTTTAAACTTTCAAACTTATAAACTTCAATGAACGCGTCTGAATTACACTTAAATACTTCGGAATGACGCCAAACTTTATGTACAAGTCACAAATGACGATACGAACTTATTCCAAGGCTCGAAATCCCAAACAGACATCCATAACATAAAAATCCACTTCAAATCAAACTTAGGAAATTCTAAAACATTCAAAATGCTAAGTTTCCACAATAAGCACCGAAGTGCTCCCGAGATACCCGATACTAAACCCGAACACACGCCTAAGTCCGAAATCATTATACGAACCTATTGGAACCTTCAAATCTCGATTCTGAGGTTGTTTCACTAATCCTACATGAGAACATTAGATCGAGCCAGGCTGAAGATCCTTCCTTTTTACCTTAGCCAATAAGCCTTAGAACCAAATTCCAACACCCGAAATTCTTCACGAGACCTGATTCTAACATACAAACACCGTATCAATCTCGACCCACTGTACCAAATATGATCATGCACCCATGCAGAAACAACACAATGCACCACATAATTCGTATGCCCATAATAACATCCTCCAACCGTAGATGCTATAAATCTATAAATCATAGAGTCTCTCTGCTTGACAAGAACCATTACCTCATTCTGAACTGAATAGTAATATTTTCTATTTAATATACCCTACATAAACCTGATCGCACTGATCTCAGGTCCAATAACCTCGTCTCACTCAGTATAAGTTGCTCGCGCAATAAGCCACCTCAAACACCGTCTAAAATCTCATATGACACCATCAATGCGCCAACAAGCTATAACTCAAATGTGACCCATAAGGAAGAACAAACTCTGGCAAGGAACTACCCAACCTGTGTAGCGAATAAAACGGTCGAACAGGTGCTATGAACCTATCTTAGAGATGAGAAACAAGACACACAAAATAAGTATAAGGAACCATGCTCAACATCTCACTGTTGCGGCGTGCAAACCGATCCACACATGATACCGTTGCGGTGTGTAACCCGATTCAAACATGATACTCGTGGCGGCGTGCCACCCAATCCATACATAATAATCAACAAGGAAGTACCTACCGAGCCAAACTGTTCCTACCCACTAAATGCCCGAATATCGACCACAAGCACGCCAAGTGAATAAACACAACCTTAGGGAGACGGATAGCACCATACGCTACAAAAGCCAAGCTTGACTAAGGTGCATCAGACAACCGATTGTTATCTAAAGCCATCATGCTCATATAACACCACAAGCTACAAGGGATCACAACACATGTGCGAACAATCAAGCCGCCTCACAACCATAGCATAATAGAGTATTACATAGAATAGCTGATGGTAGGAATAACATCCAACACCCGAAGACTCCTCCATAAGCAATGCAATACTGAATGAACACATCCGACCTGATGTAAAGCATACATTCACATTAGATTTACTAACGGACCTCAAGCTGATTCATCATCCCATACTTGGCCAATAACCTTTCAAGGATCCACAATGACCCTTTTCATGACACATACGAGCAATTGTCAAATTCGAAACAAACTCCCATAGTCCACAACCAAAAGAATAGAGCGCCTCAACGCAATAACCTCTCCTATTGGCGACAGTACAAAAATCACATACCTGATTTCAATCTCTAACAATCGAATGACTAACACGTTACAGTTATATGATCTTCCCGTGGGATATAATCCCACAACCATCCGCACCAGGTAGCAAAATCTGAACATCAATGGCCATCGGCCATGCTATTTCTATAGTACAAGCCAAGCATCCGTATTTCAATACCCAACACTCCTACCACAAAATAGACCATCCTAAGGCTGCCCAACAATAGTGTCATCCTACACTGAACATCTGAAATCCTCCCCCGCTCCTCCGAGCTCGTGACGCTCTTATCAAAACCGAACTGTAACCTTGATCCTCAACTTCCAATTTCCATACCGCTCACTGTACCTATCATGCCGCTACGTGAGAGTCCAAGAATTTCACCATAACCCCTAAACCACCAGTAGAATAAACACTTTATTGTCTAGAACCCCTTTTAATCCGCTCATCTTAGAAGAACAATTGCAACCCCAACCAAATTCCCATAACCGCAGAAAATGCAACCTTCAAGTTGAAGTGTAGACCGCTATGACTCTTCCGGGATCCATTTACCCTTAACAAGGCCATCAGAATCAAATACCTCGAAATCAATCAAATTACGGTGGCAGTCAAGACCACATGTATAGCCACGAATCACCTATATAGCTTAACACCGAAGGGACCGGTCATTCGCACAACCATGCTGATTCAAACCATTATTAACTGACTCAACTTCTTCCAATTTACTCTTGACTTGCCTCTAGAATAATAGTCATATTCAAACACTTAACGAACCTCAAACAACACTCATCCTGAGTGACCCAAATTAAGAAACCGCATTGTCTCGATACCCATAAGCCATCTCATACCTTCCTCGTGCACTCAACAATATCTCCAACTGATACATCCATTTTGGAAGACCTTCTGTGAATTCAAAGTTGTTTCTCCCATTTCTCTAACGCTGCACCGTAGACCTGGTGATAACATAGAAATTCCCCAAGTATTCCTCACACTCCGCTGCAAAACCCAGTCATCATCTACATAACGAACCCAAAATACTTAGACACTGCACTTTAATTAATTGTTTTTGAACCCACTAGAACCATTTTTGAGAGTCACCTACTCTGACCTGGTTCCGAATGTATAACAAAACACTGGTGCTCTGCTAGCACCTGAACACTTCCAAAGAAACAATCGGACTAATTCTTTTCCTTGTACATCACATCCACAAGAAGAATAAACTCTGAGTCATCCAACTGCACATGAATCGACGAGGCAAACTGTAGCACACAATCATTAAGTCCTTTGCCCGAATTACCCTTGATCTTTTATTTCCCTAGCCATCCTAATCTACCAATGTACCAATAACCCGATACTGCCAAGGCACACAACCACGTGACCCAATCGTAGACGGTGGGCTGCCCCACTTAACTTTAAGCCATAATCACATAAATCCATAACCCACAACAACTCCTCCTTCTCAATTACCATGATCTCGCATCATTAACCCGAAAAATTTCTCAAAATCTCTTGTTAAACTTTTCATAAAACATCCTGAATTATCAGCCACCATCGCACATTCGACCTCTTAGCAGTCGTATCATCTTCTTCAAGCGATCCAAGCTTGCATCGCATTACGTGCCTCCCGCTAGTTAGCAAGTATAACTCTTCGTAGGAACATCATCAAAATCACGCAATCGCTAACCTGCTCACAGGAGATAGCCCACCTGTATAATTCCACATCGACATCTTCCAACGACATAGCTCTGGTTACAACTATCACGAAATCAATAAACCCTCCTGAGCCCATGTTCGTCCACCAGCTATAAGAGTTCGTTCATCCCCACTAGCATCAACTGCAGGTCCAACAATATGTTCCAAAACTCGAAGTCATGTTGCATCCCAAAACGATAATCAAATGAAATTCGTAGACATAGTCATTATCCACCATGATCCCCAAATCACTCTAAACTTTCTCAAAGCACGTGGCTATCCTATCACAGAATCTGTACGCTATGCTAACATTCCCATTCTGAGTTAACCATCTTCCGAAGCGAACTTCTCGACCTCAAGCAATTCAACCTCCGTAGGACACCTCCCACCATGTCCTTCCTCATCCTTCGCTACCCAAATACTGCCTCAAATCACAATCTATCTCTGTAGCACCCGAACTAGTAAATTGCTACCAATTCTGAGCTTCCTCGAAAATCATCGTTCTCGAACCATCAACATTAGAAACACCGATTTGACTCTAAAACCGCTATACACCGCCATCCGACAACCGCTTCTTAGGCACCATTTCATAGCACCTTGCCCCGAAGGCATATCAAAGATGACCATAACATCGACGGACCTTAATGCGCCACAACAAGAATGATGACACCACACCACAATGAAAATTCGACCATGCTCGAAAATATCAAGTCTCGCTACTTCGCCAACCAAGGCCTGAACATCCATAGTCCCATTGCTTTTCCTCCGCTGGAATTAAATGCCAAACCTCTAATCTAGGAACCAAGAAATCCTCATTTCGGTCCATTCATTACCACGCCACATACATAAGCACTCTACCATTTAATATAATATTGTGCGATAACAACGCACGAACTTTATAACACACTGTGCATAGCCTCGAAACTGTAGGAAACACTAACACTAGGCTGAAACAACTGAACACCCTTCCACAAGATGACGATAATAACTTGCTCGAATACGCAGGGAGAAACATCCTGCACCACATCTGCAGTACCACTACAACTCCTCGATGCCCAATTGATAACGAGCGCTCAACATCGTATAAGAATGAGTAGGAAGGAAATGAGGGCATAAGCTTTAATGGAATCAAATCGCACGACAAGGAATCAAGAAGGGAAGTGCTTCTAACAGCCCTGTAGCCTCTCGAAGATAAGTACAGACGTCTCCGTACCGATCCGCGAGACTCTACTAGACTTGCTCATGACTCGTGAGACCCAAGTGAACGTAGAGCTCTGATACCAAGCAATCACGGCCCAATTCCCACTATAGGTCGCGATGCACCCCAACGTCGTTGTTAGGCAAGAGAACGATGAACTATTAATTCAATTATTCATTTCATTATTTTTGAAATCATAAGTTTTAGTAGATAAAGAAATTAACGCAGTAAAATCATGGAAACCTACAATTTAAATAAAATAGATAGTAGAGCATCCCAAAACTCGGTGTCACAAGCGCATGAGCATCTACTAAGGAGTACAATAATAATACCATATCTGTCTGGAATATGAGATAGATAGGATAAAGTAAATACATAAAATGGAGACTCTGAGGGGTGCAATGCGTAGCACAGAATACAACTCATCATAATGTCCTCTCAGCAGCTATGCCTACGCGCCAAGATGACCATCAAAGGCACATGTCAGATCCTGCACATTTAGTGCAGAAGTGTAGCATGGGTACGTAAATCAACGTGTATCCAGTAAGTTTCTATCCTAACCCCGAAGACGTAGTGATGATGGGTCAACATTGACACTTACTAAAGGTCCAATAAATAAAATGCAGGGAGCATAAATAGGCATGGAATACAACAAGACCAAGAGAATAAGGAACAGTAGATAACGAAGTCCTTTAACAAATATTATCCGGTAAAATGCCCCCAAAGGCCACATGTTATCTCAATAAATAGGAACCATCAATTAAATATCCTATCTCAAGTCATAGAGAAAGTGTTACGTAATTTCCAAGTTTAAGTAAGAGGGTGATCTCGTGGGTATTCGGACTCTTAGCGATTTTACGCACATAGTATGCCGAGGTGGTTCGGACCGATCCATATAGTCGTGTACATACAATGCCGAGGTCGTACGGTCTGATTCATGGATGCATCCCATAATATATATAAACTCTTCAGATTTGTGAATTTTGTATTTAAAACATCGAGGTAAGCCCATAAAAGAACATAAATTCTCATCAATGATTAACAGTCCGCCAAATCTCTAGATAATGAATCTCGATTTAACATAATCTTTAATTGAATTCTTACACATTAATTCAATCAATTCAAACTAGAAAATTGAGTTCAAACAGTGCAAGTAATTGCATAAATAAGGCCTACGTCTACCCGGACATAACATGAATTTTAGATACGCACGAACTCTCGTCACCTCGTGCGTGCGTAGCACGTAATAATTTAAACACCTATGGGGTAGTTTCCCCCTCACAAAGTTAGACAGGAGACTTACCTCGCTCCGAAATGTCAATAATCGGCTCCAATGCCTCTCTAACTCCTCAATTCAAAGCCAAATGATCCGAAACTAATCAAAAAACATGCAAACCAATGAAAATATGCTCCAACACTCATAATTAATTAATTTTTAACAATTTTCAACTCCGCTCAAAAAGTCGACAAAGTCAACCCTCGGACCCACGTGCCCGGAGTCTGAAAAATTTTGAAGATAAAATTTACCCATAACACCACGAAGTCAACTATATAATCGATTCCTAACTCCATGTCTAATTTCGTGGTCAAAATCTAAAAATATCAAACTCTAGGTTTTCCCTTAAATCCCACAATTTTCATTAATTTTCATGTTTAATCCATATATAACACATGTATTTAATTTGCAATAAGTGGGAATCTCTTACCTCGTGTTGCTTGATGAATAACTCCTCAAAATAGGTGCGCAAATTCGGCCATCCAAGTGAAAAATTAGAGAAATGAGAGTTAAGTCCCGATTTAAAAACAAGTCTGCTCAGGTCCTTCTTCTTCGCGATCGTGGGAATACCTTCGCTATCACGAAGACCAAAATCAGCTGCCCCAGATATCCTCTACGCGAACGCGACAAAAGAAACACGATAGCAAACCTTTGCCTGATCAGCCTATGCGAACGCGAGCCCAGCTCCGCGAACACGAAGGCCAAACCTTCATGCCTCAGACCAATACCTTTCGTGATCGCGAACCTATCCCTGTGATCGTGAAGAACAACCTTCCAAGCCCAGGCCACCCCACTAACACTTCGCGTTCGCGACCCTTGCCATGTGAACGCGATGAACCATCAGACAAAACTCCATGATCGCAAGCCACTATATGCGATCACGAAGAACATCTTTGCCAGCTCTCAGTCAACACTATGCGATCGCGAGCATATCTACGCGATCGCGATGAACAACCCAAACACTAGAAACTAGGAATCACAAAATAAAGGAAAATGGTTCGAAACTACAAGGTAGCTGCTATGTCATCTGCAGTCCTTGTTCTACTAGCTTTTAGGAGACTACGAGGTAGCTGCTATGTCATCTGCAGTCCTTGTTCTATTACTGTCTTTTGGTAATAGTAGTTGTCTATGTAGTTGTCTTTCAGTTACTTATATCATTACTGTTCTATTGTTCAGACAGTTGTATCAGAGAATTTGGCTGGAATTTTGATGCTCATGTACTCGTTGACACCAGATCGTGGGATGGCTGTAGCAGTATTGTAGTTGTTTTTATCAGATACGATATTTCTGTTGTTGAGTTTAATTAAATGTGTTTTTATCAAATTCGTTGTTATTGGTGACTGTTGGCTTCCCTAACAAGTAGTGTTAAGCGTTGTCGTAGCTCCGGTGAGAGTTGGGTCGTGACAATGGTTGTTTTGGAGATCATTCGTTTCATATATTTATTAGGTTTCTTGATATATATGTTACTATCAGTTTTCTGTTCTTTTCTATATCCAATTTGGTATACTTTTGTTTTTGTAAATTTGAATAGTAATTGTTATTTTATACTTTCTCTAATGTTGTTGAACACCGGAACTAACTCTCTTGTCATTCTCACTTTTCCCTCTTTGTACTACAACTGATTTCTTCTTTATTAGGATTAATGTGTTTGTCATGTTCCATCACTGATCACGTGTATTTTTCCCTCCTCTTTTTATATTTATCTGATATTTGATTTTGCATATATTTATTTAAATTAAAGGTAATTAAATTTGATTCTATATTTATTTTATATTTAATTGCATATTAATATGATGTACCTTAAATGGCTAGACACTGAATGATTAAGCATAAATACCAAATAACCCCATTAATATTTAATAGTTGGGAAAATAATATTCCTTTTCATTTTTTGAATGGAAATGATAATTTCCTAAAAAATATTTGAATATTTGATCCCAACAATGGCGGATTTGATCTTTTTCGTGTTCTTTTTCTTTACTAATTTTTTTTGTTTTATTTTGTCTTTTTTTGTTCTTCAAGTTTAAATATACAGATTTAAATGGATTGTTTCATATATACTTTTTGATATCCATTTCGTTGCCACGCGCATAAATGGATTGTTTCATAGTTAATTTATATGTTTATTACTGATGATAAAATTTTATGTTGGATGTTAGAAAAATCATTAAATATGATATAATCATGAAAAGCTTGTATAGTATAAATTGAATTTATTTTAAAAAATTATAACGACCCGACCGGTCGTTTTGAGCTTCAGCACTCCTTTCGGTGGTTTGAGGTCTAGAGTAGCTTCATATGATGGATTTCGACTTGTGTGTATTGTTGATTTTGATGTTCGAGAAGTTCGGGATTTGATTTGGAAGAAACATTTCTCTTATTGGAAGCTTAAAGTTGAAGAAATTATCAAGGTTTTACTTTTGTGTAAACGGTTTTGGATTCGTGTTCTGATAATTCCAATATGTTTGTATGATGATTTTACACTTGGGCATATATCTGAATTTCGATTTGGAGATTTCTAGGTTGATTTGTCTTGAATTGGTGAAAGTTGGAAAGTTGAAGGTTTGGAAGGTTGAAAGGTATGAGGAGAGTTGACTTTGTTGATATTGGGTTTGGATTTTGGTTCCGAGAGTTGGAATAAGTCCGTTGTGCCATTTGGGATTTGCATGTAAAATTTGAGGTCATTCCGAGTTGATTAGATATGGTTCGGCATGAGTTTTGGATGTGGAAAGTTCACTAGTTCATTAGGCTTGAATTGAGGTGCGATTCATAGTTTTGATACTGTTTGGTGTGATTTGAGACCTCGAGCACTTGAAAAGTCCGTTAGAGCACCTCATTAGACCTTGAAAAAGGCAAGAGAGACGAGAACATTAGAGAAAAAAGCCAAATTTGAGAGATACATAATTCTTCTAATCTTTATTCAAGATGTTTCAAACATGTAGTTATAGTGAAAGGAGGCGAGCTATGACTCAACAACTTGAAAAGTCAAACGTAGTATACCGAATGGAAGGAAGACAATGGTAAAATTATTTTTTCAAACAAGAGCTAAAGTGATGTCTGCGATTTGTGCCCTTAGAATTGACAAAGAGTTTGGCTATAACTTAATTAGCACTTATATGGTTGAAAAATTAAACTTGCCTTGTGTTGAGCATATTAAACCCTACATGTTGAGAGGAGTAAAGATAGATAAAAGAGTGTTATTACTATTCTCTATTGGAAGGTATGAGGATGCGATCTGGTGTGATGTGATTCCCATGAATAATTATCATATCTTGTTGGGAAAGCCATGGTATACCTATAGAATAGTTTTATATAATATGAAAAAAAATAGATACTCTTTTGAGGTCACGAAATTCCTACCTAAAAATAAGGAAATAAAGTCCTAAACTACTTTGGACAACAAGTCCAAATACCTTAGGAAAAGGAAAAACACTAGGAAACAAAAACCAAGTCAATCTTGGAAAGTAACTCCAACAATCTTAGGAAAAGGAAAACATAACCTTAATTACCTAGGAAAGCAATAAATCTAGTACCAAAATATATGGAAATAACTTAAAACCAATCTTGGATAGAATCTTGAAAGTCCCAAACCAATCATGAATAGGATCTTGGAAATCTTGAAGGCAACTTGCAAGAAACTTGGCACCAACTTGTACCCAACTTCTATCACGCCTATTGAGCCTTTATTGGGCAGCAATTAAGTCCTTTTTATGTTATAAAAACGTGGCTTCATGTAGGACTTATTGGGCTGCAAGTTTGGACACATTTTTAGGTTCCAAATAGGTCCAATAGTGGCCTGATCTGGACCTTCTTCAGAGGATGTCTTTTGGGATCTAATCCACCTTTTCTTGGACATGAATTTGGACCATAAAATAATTATAATACCTAGAAAACTCATATCTTTTATCCTTGAGCTCTCCATCCCAATTAACAACTTCTTTATTTGCACTTGAAGTCTAATGACCTTGTTTTGCAACTCTTTAGCTTAACATCTTGTTAAAGGCCCTCTTTGAGATTCCAAAGCTTTATTCTTGTCCTTGAATAGATTTGAGCTTCCTAGGATGCTATCACTTAGTCTCGGCAGGCAAGAAATGATCAATGAAGGCATCGGCAAACTCACCCCACCTTGCCGGAGAGCTCCCTTCTTTACGGGATTCCTCCCATAGTTCAAACCAAGAATATGCCACCTCTTTCAGGCGGTAGGAGGCCAATTCCACTGCCTCTGTTTCAGTAGTAGGCATAACTCTGAAAGTCTTGTGCATCTCATTAATGAAATCCTGGTGATCTTCCTCTGGATTAGTACCCGTGAACACTGGAGGATCTAACTGGAGAAACCTGTTCACCCTGGAACTAGTAGAATCCCCTGGCTGACTGGAAGAAGTGGGTGCAACATTTGATCTCTGGGCCTGGGATGCCACTATCTGAGCCAACATCTGTATGGCTCCCCTAAGATTAACATCAAAAAAACCAGAATCGAAAGCTGGAACTGGAGGTGGAACTGGTATATCAGTTAGAGGAACTGTTGTACCTTCAGTAGGTGTAGGGACAGGTGCAGTCTGATCAGCTGTAGTAGAGTCAGGCAGTGTAGTAACTAGAGGAATATTCTCACTCCTCGGGTGCTCACCTGCATCATCAATTATAGGATCAACTGTCACTCTTGGGGTGACATTAGCTCTTTGGCCAGTTTTTGCCTTCTTCTTAGGTGCCATGTACTGAAAATTAAAGTAAAGCACGAATTAAAGGAGGGACAATCTTACAACCAGCTTTATCGCACGATCAAGAACATGAAAGAAGGGTATTATTCCTAAATGCCCATGTAGAATCCTAATTATAGATGTGGTCGACAACACACCGATAATAAGGACTCTACTAGATACGGCTCCGAGACATCCTAGGACACTTTAAAACCTTAGGCTCTGATACCAAGTTTGTCACACCTCAAAACCGATGAGCGGACCGGCGCTCAACCGAGTGAACCCGACCGAGCAAGCCTGTTTGATTTTCTTCTACCCAAACTCATCCACGAATGGAGATAATACATATTTTCTAGACAAAAAGGTGTTCACGTTTACAATGCCAATTCATTTCCAATAGTTCATCATTTTTAAAGTCTCAAATGGACAAGTAATACAACCACAACATAATATATATTTTGACTTTCCCAGCACTAATACACAACCCACACTATGTCTACGGAGCCTCTATAGTTAAAGAAGAGTACAATGATAATGCCGGCAATAAGGCCCCGGCTATACCTCAAACAGAATACACAAAGTACAAATTTGTATTCTGGGGTGTTAAAGGCCTTGAGAGAGCAAAGGCGTGTATGCATACGGGGACTTACATGAGCTACATTCCATATTACGACCCACAGCCGGAAGAGTCACCTTCAGAGTATTTATATTTCTCCTGTCCAAATTTGTATTTCGGAGAGATGCTGTATTTTATTTTACATTCCTAGTTGATGCTCATGCACTTGTGACACCGAGTTTTGGGATGATTATGGGTTGTTCTGTATTGAATTTGTTAAAAGCATTATTATTTACTCTGTAAATCCCCATTCTTTACTGTTTAAATTGAAGGAAAAATATGATTTCAAAAATAATAAAATGAGAACCCAATTAAGTAATTATTGTTGGCTTGCATGATAGTGGTGTCCGGCGCCATCACGACCTTTATGGATTTTGGGTCGTGACAGCTTGGTATCAGAGCGCTAGGTTCACTTAGGTCTCACGAGTTATGAGCGAGTCTAGTAGAATCTTGCGGATCGATACGGAGACATCTGTACTTATCTTCGAGAGGCTACAAGGTTGTTAGGAGCACTTCCCTTCTTGATTCCTCATCATGTGAATTGATTCTTGTCACGGCCCAAAAATCCTACCACAAGCGTCGTGATGGCACTTAGTATCTAAGACTAAGTAAGTTGATTATAGTCATAATTCAAGCCATTTTTTTAATAAAGATATAATTTAATACACGTGTCGAAACCAAAAGTGGAAATAATTTTAAAAACCTCCCAAGACTGGTAGTACTGAGTCATGAACTCTAACTGAATACATGAAATGATCGCAAGGATCGAATACTCAATACTGTTTGAATAATAAATAACAGTACAATAAAATGGAAAGACTCCAAGGAACTGCGACGACCAAGCAGCTCTACCCTGAATCCTTGCGATCCCACTCTAACTCTGTCCGAGTCCGATATCTCCAATACCTGGCTCTGCACAAAAATGTACAGAAGTGTAGTATGAGTACACCACGGTCGGTACCCAGTAAGTATCAAGACTAACCTCAGTGGAGTAGAGACGAGGTACAGTCAAGACACTCACTAATCTAATAACTTGTGCAATATGATATACAAAATAATAGAAAAGAAATAACAGTGATAGCAACACAAATCAACTAGTGATTTAAACAGCAAGGCAACAGGAATACCGTAAAATATTACTCAAACGAATAATAAATACAGGTACAACCAATTAATCAAGTCCTTTCAATATACATCTTTTATCTATAAGTTTTTAAATAATAGTCTCTAGAATATAATCCTTAAATATATTTCGAATATACTTCCTTCAAATAAATATCCTTCCAATATAATTCTTTCAAATAAATATCTTTCGAATATAATTCTTTCAAGTAAATATCTTTCAAATATAATTCTTTCAAGTAAATATCTTTCAAATATACTTCTTTCAAGTAATTATCTTTCTAATATAATTCTTTCAAATAAATATCTTTCTAATATAATTCTTTCAAGTAAATATCCTTCCAATATAATTCTTTCAAGTAAATATCTTTCAAATATGCTTCTTTCAAGTAAATATCTTTCTAATATAATTCTTTCAAATAAAAGTCACCTTGTGACACCTCATTTAACTTTTCTGGCGTGAGAAATATATTCAACGTATCACATCAAATGGCACGGCAATACCTTCGTGCACTTGTCTCATTCTCACCCAATAAATATATGTAGATCAAATCAATTGGTACGGTAACACCCATCGTGCATTTATATCTTTCTCACCATGCATACATATAACAGTACCAACTAGGTGGGAGAAATGCCAATAACAATAAAGGAAATAAAATGGAGGCACACAGGAAGTAACAACGACTACAAGTCACATAGAAAACAAAGGTGCACAATAACATCTCAAGATAAAGGCATGAATGTATACATAACAAAACGATATCACAATATAATGTATGTCTCTCGTCCTCGCCTGCACGAAAACACCCTTCGTGCCATGAATATATGATAATATAAAAATAATTGAACGGTATCACCCTTCGTGCTTTACACTCTCAAATGGCACAACATCACCCTTCGTGCTTTACACTCTCAAATGAAACGGCATCACCCTTCGTGCTTTACACTCTCAAATGGCATGACATCACCCTTCGTGCTTTACACTCTCCCTCGCATGATAATATAGTTCAAATGGCATGGCATCACCCTTCGTGCATTACACTCTTCCTTACCAAGCACATGTATATCCTTAACAAGCAAGGTAGGAAGCATAAACAACATAAAGGAGAGTGTTTAAACCACAACACAATACAATAATTCATATCATAATTTGCCACTAACCAAAACCAAATTCCAAATATGTAGCAGAATCAATAAATTCTTCAACAAATAGCCCAAGCCTCCACAAAACGTTCGTGAGGTTAGCTGTTTCAGAACCCAGTCGGGTTCTAGCTTGCACAGTCGCTCGGTCTTCTTTATATGAGCGCATCAGAGAGAGGCAGTATGATGATCCTCATTTACTTGTCCTTAAGGATGCGGTGCGGCACGTTGATGCCAAACAGGTTGTTGTGGGGGAAGATAGGGTTCTGCGAATGCAGGGTCGTATTTGTGTGCCTAATATAGATGGGCTTCGTGAATTAATTCTTGAAGAAGCACACAGTTTTAGGTATTTTATTCATCCAGGTACCGCCAAAATGTATCAAGATTTGCGGCAACATTATTGGTGGAGGAGAATGAAAAAGGATATAGTTACACATGTAGCTCGATGTCTGAATTGTCAGCAAGTTAAGTACGAGCATCAGAGACCTGGTGGTTTGCTTCAGAAGTTAGAAATTCCTGAGTGGAAGTGGGAGCGTATCACTATGGATTTTGTTGTTGGGCTCCCACGGACTCAGAGAAAAATTGACGCAGTTTGGGTCATTGTGGACAAGTTGACCAAGTCAGCACATTTCATTCCAGTGGCAGTTACCTATTCTTCAGAGAGGTTAGCTAAAATTTACATTAGTGAGATTGTCCGCCTTCACGGTGTGTCTGTGTCTATTATTTCAGATCGAGGTACGCAGTTTACCTCATATTTCTGGAGGACTATACAGCATGAGTTAGGCACGCAGGTGGAGTTTAGCACAACCTTTCATCCACAGACAGACGGACAGTTAGAGCGCACTATTCAGATATTGGAAGATATGCTCCGCGCTTGTGTTATAGACTTTGGAGGTTCTTGGGATCATTTCTTGCCAATTGCGGAGTTTGCTTATAATAATAGCTACCAGTCGAGCATTCAGATGGCTCCATATGAGGCATTATATGGAAGGCGATGCCGATCGCCAGTTGGTTGGTTTGAACCGGGAGAGGCTCGATTGTTGGGTATCGATTTGGTACAGGATGCCTTGGATAAGGTCAAGATTATTCAGGATCGATTTCGCACAGCTCAGTCTAGGCAAAAGAGTTATGCCGACCGTAAAGTTCGTGATATTGCATTCATGGTTGGAGAAAGAATATTGCTCTGGGTTTCACCTATGAAAGGTGTAATGAGGTTCGGAAAGAAGGGCAAGTTGAGCCCTAGGTATATCGGACCCTTTGAAATTCTTGAAAGGGTGGATGAAGTAGCCTACAGGCTTGCATTACCACCTAGTTTATCAGCGGTTCATCCGGTGTTCCATGTGTCTATGCTCCGGAAATATCATGGTGATCCTTCCCATGTGTTAGATTTCAGCTTAGTCCAATTGGACAAAGATTTGACTTACGAGGAAGAGTCGGTGGCTATTCTAGCCCGGCAGGTTCGATAGTTGAGGTCTAAGAGTTATCCTTCAGTTTGGGTGCAATGGAGAGGTCAGACGGTAGAGACATGTACCTGGGAGTCCGAGTCGGACATGCGGAGTAAATATCCACACCTTTTCTCCAACTCAGGTACTTTTTCTAACTTCGTTCAAGGACGAATGTTTGTTTTAGAGGTGGAGAATGTGATGACCCAAAATGTCATCTTTAAATTTAATAAGTAATTCTATGTTCTAAGACCTCGAAAAGCACCATTTATCATTCCTCAAATTGCGTGCGCAGTCCGTAAAACTTTCCGGAAAGTTTTCATGTGAAAACTGAATTAGAATGTGAAATAGAGCTTTAAAACTCACCTGAGTTGACTTTGGTCAACCTTTTGAGCAAACGGACCCGGATCAGCGTTTTGAAAATTACGGTAGGTCCGTATCGTGATTTGGGACTTGGGCGTATGCCCGGAATCGAATTCCGAGGTCCCTAACGCGAGATATGGAATTATGATGAAAAATTAAAAGCTTGAAAGCTTAATGATTTTTAAGAAATTATTGATGTTGGATTTATTGACCTCGGGTCCGTATTTTGGTTTCGGAGCCCGGTGTAGGTCCAATATAATAATTATGACTTGTCTGCCGAATTTGGTAAGAATCGGAGTTGATTTGACGTGATTCGGACGTCCGGTTGTAAAAATATAAGTTTTAAAGTTTTCTTAAAAATTTCTTTGATTTGGTGTCCGATTCGTAGTTCTAGGTGTTATTTTGTCGATTTGATCGCGCGAGCAAGTTCGTATGAGGTTTTTGGACTTGTTTGCATATTTAGTTTGGAGCCCCGAGGGCTCGGGTGAGTTTCGGATGGGCTACGGGACGATTTCGGACTTAGGAAATCTGGTTTTCTACAGACTTTAGGCTTCTGGTATGTTCTTCTTCGCGTTCGCGAAGGTACTCTCGCGAACGCGAAGAGCAAATTGGGCTGGCATGTTTTGTGCTTCGCGTTCGTGACACAGTGACCGCGTTCGTGAAGTCTTGAGGTTCAAAGCTCCGCGTTCGCGAAGGGAAAGAGGCTGGCCAGGAAAATTAGCCTTCGCGTTCGCGAAGGGCATCTCGCGTTCGCGAAGGCCAAGCCAGGCAAGCATCGCGTTCGCGAGGTAGCCCTCGCGTTCGCGAAGAGTAAAATCAGACAGCACAAATTTTTGCTTTGCGAACGCGAGGCACTGACCGCGTTCGCGAAGGGTAAAAATCCCAGAAACAGAACTTAAGTTCTGGAAATGGGGTTTCGACCCATTTTAAACTCTTTTCCATTTTTGAGCTCGGGTAAGGCGAATTTTGGGCAATTTTTACGGAAAAACATTGGGGTAAGTGTTCCTTATCCTATATTGATTATATTTTATGATTTCATACTCATTTATATCATGAATCCGTGAATTTATGGAAGAAAAATCATATTTTTATAAAATTTTCCAAAAAAGAAAATTTAAGATTTGAAGGTCCATTTGATATCGAAATTGGACAATTTTTGTATGGTTGAACTTGTATCAGAATAGGTGTTCGGATTTCGTAAGTTTTTCTGAGATTTGAGATGTGGGTCCCACTGTCAAATATTTTAATGAATTTCGAATTTTTATCCGGAAAATTAGTAAATTCATATGGAATTAATTCCTAATATTCGTATTGAATATATGGAATTGTGTGTGAATAGATTTGAAGCTTTTGGAGATAAATTTAAAAGGAAAAGCTGTGGTTGAGTAATTGATTGAAATTTGCAAAGCGAGTTAAGTGTCGTGGTTAACCTTGACTTGAGGAAATAGAACCCTTAAATTATTTGTTATGTGAATTGCATGTGAATGACGTATAGGCGAGGTGACGAGTGTCTATACGTCGTCAAATTAATTGTTTGCCTGCTTACTTGAAAAATCATAAATTATTTTAAATCATGAATTAATTATTATAATAATTGTTTCCCTCCTATTCTTTGTCAAATATTAATTCTTGAATTCCTGCATTAATTGTTACATATTATCTGAATTATGTGCCTTAATTATTATTTGACATTTAGCATATTAAATATTAAACTGCATATTTTATCTCTGATTTTCATAATAAATTGTTATTTGTCATTGTTTGTTTCATAATTAAATCATAATTATTGTATGCTTGTTGTCTTATAATTTTATATCAACTATTGCATTTATTTGAGAAATTTCTTCTATGAGAATTGGCAAATGAATATGTTGGAGGAGCGGGTTGCACGCCGCAACAGAATTGATTATAATGAACATATTGGAGGATCGGGTTGCATGCCGCAACAGACTTATTAAAAGTCCATATTGGAGGATCGGGTTCCACGCCACAACAGACTTATTAAAAGTCCATATTGGAGGATCGGATTGCACGCCGCAACAGACTTATTTAAAAGTCCACATTCATATATATATATATATATATATATATATATATATATATATATATATATATATATATATATATTGGTGGATCGGGTTGCACGCCGCAACAGACTTGATTAAAATGAATATATTGGAGGAGCGGGTTGCACGCCGCAACAGAATTAAATATGAATATATTGTGAGAGCGGGTGGCACGGTGCAATAGAATTGAATGTGAATATATTGTGAGAGTGGGTTGCACGTTGCAACGAAATTGATGAAAATAATAATTGGTTATGACTGCTGAGTTGGCTTCAATTATTATGAATGAGTTATCTGAATTATTTCTATTATTGTTGTTGTTACTAATATTGCGTACAGGTTAATGTAAGTGGTCCGCCTTAGCCTCGTCACTACTTCGTCGAGGTTAGGCTCAGCACTTACCAGTACATGGGGTCGGTTGTACTGATACTACACTCTACACTTCTTGTGCAGATTTTGAAATTGCTCCCAGCGGTGTACCGTAGACTTGTTCGGATTTCAGCTACCAGAGGAGACTTGAGGTATAACTGCATGTCGTCCGCAGTTCGGAAGTCCCCTTCTATTTTACTTCAGCTGTGTGTTTATTTTCAGACAGCTTTATTTTATTCAGACCTTTATTTGTATTTATTTTAGAAGTTTGTGCACTTGTGACACCAATTCTGGGATGGTATTTAGACACCGTTGTATTTATGGATTATTTCACTATATTTCAAACTTTTATTCCACTTTTGTTTCCTTAACTATTAATAATGTAAAGATTGTTTAAAAATTGGTTCATATTATTCTAACGTTGGCTTGCCTAGCAAGTGAAATGTTAGGCGTCATCACGGTCCGAAGGTGAAAATTTCGAGTCGTGACAAATATGTGCTGACAATATCTCCATCTTTATAGTTAAAATTAGTAAAGATAGTGCTATTGTTTTTATCTTTAAACTCAATTTTCAAAATACAAAAAAAAAAAAAAAAAAACTTATTAGCTAAGATAGGACAATAGGATGTATCTTTAGAAATATATTCACTTTCTTTCCATTCAAATTCAACAAAATCTTATTTATTATCTTTCTATTTAAATTCAAAAAAAATCTTATCTTTCAATTTAAATTAAATATTATCATAAATATTATCCTAAGTTGCCATGTGTCTTTAGAGTAGCTTGCCGCTTGGCTTAACCATAATGCAAACTTTCTTCCTTTAATATATATATATATATATATATATATATATATTATTAGGAGTAGCAATAATATGTGCTGACAATATCTCCATCTTTATAGTTAAAATAAGTAAAGATAGTGCTATTGTTTTTATCTTTAAACTCAATTTTCAAAATACAAAAAAAAAACTTATCAGTTAAGATAGGACAATAGGATGTATCTTTAGAAAAATATTCACTTTCTTTCCATTCAAATTCAAAAGAATCTTATTTATTATCTTTCCATTTAAATTCAAAAAAACATCTTATCTTTCAATTTAAATTAAATAATATCATAAATATTATCCTAAGTTGCCAAGTGGCTTTAGAGTAACTTGCCACTTGGCTTAATCACAATGCAAACTTTCTTCCTTTAATATATATATATATATATATATATATATATATATATATATATATATATATATATATATATAAAATTATATATTATTGGAGTAGCAATAATATCTGCTGACAATATCTCCATCTTTATAGTTAAAATTAGTAAAGATAATGCTATTATTTTTATCTTTAAACTCAATTTAAAAAAAACAAAAACTTATCTGTTAAGATAGGACAATAGGATGTATCTTTAGAAAAATATTCACTTTCTTTCCATTCAGATTGAAAATAATCTTATTTATTATCTTTCCATTTAAATTCAAAAAAAAAATCCTATCTTTCAATTTAAATTAAATGTTATCATAAATATTATCCTAAGTTGCCAAGTGGCGTTATAGTAGCTTGCCACTTGCTTAACCACAATGCAAACTTTCTTTCTTTAATATATATATATATATATATATATATATATATATATATATATATATATATATATATATATATATATATATATATATATATTATCCTCATGGAATTTATTATTATTATTTTTAGGAGTTGCAATAATATGTGCTGACAATATCTCCATCTTTATAGTTAAAATTAGTAAAGATAATGTTATTGTTTTTATCTTTAAACTCAATTTTCAAAAATACAAAATACGAAAAAAAAAAAAAAAAAAACTTATCAGTTAAGATAGGACAATGGGATGTATCTTTAGAAAAATATTCACTTTCTTTCCATTCAAATTCAAAAGAATCTTATTTATTATCTTTCCATTTAAATTCAAAAAAAAATCTTATCTTTCAATTTAAATTAAATATTATCCTAAGTTGCCAAGTGGCTTTAGAGTAGTTTGCCACTTGGCTTAACCACAATGCAAACTTTCTTCCTTTAATATATATATAGATGTAGATTATTATTATTATTATTATTATTATTATTATTATTATTATTATTATTATTATCCTTATTATTATTATTAGGAATAGCAATAATATGTGATGACAATATCTCCATCTTTATAGTTAAAATTAGTAAAGGTAGTGCTAATGTTTTTATCTTTAAACTCAATTTTCAAAATACAAAAAAAAAAAAAAAAAAAAAATTATCAGTTAAGATAGGACAATAGGATGTATCTTTAGAAAAATATTCACTTTCTTTCCATTCAAATTCAAAAGAATCTTATTTATTATCTTTCCATTTAAATTCAAAAAAAAATCTTATCTTTCAATTTAAATTAAATATTATCCTAAGTTGCCAAGTGCTTTAGAGTAGCTTGCTACTTGGCTTAACCACCATGCAAACTTTCTTCCTTTAATATATATATAGATATAGATTATTATTATTAGGAGTAGCAATAATATGTGCTGACAATATCTCCATCTTTATAGTTAAAATTAGTAAAGATAGTGCTATTGTTTTTATCTTTAAACTCAATTTTAAAAATAAAAATAAAAACTTATTAGTTAAGATAGGACAACAGGATGTATCTTTAGAAAAATATTCACTTTCTTTCCATTCAGATTCAAAAGAATCTTATTTATTATCTTTCCATTTATATTCAAAAAAAAATCTTATCTTTCAATTTAAATTAAATATTATCATAACTATTATCCTAAGTTGCTAAGTGGCTTTAGAGTAGCTTGCCACTTGGCTTAACCACAATATAAATTTTCTTTCTTTAATATATATATATATATATATATATATATATATATATATATATATATATATATATATATATATATGAGAGAGAGAGAGAGAGAGAGAGAGAGAGAGAGATATTATCTTTCCATTTAAATTCAAAAAAAAATCTTATCTTTCAATTTAAATTAAATATTATTCTATGTTGCCAAGTGGCTTTAGAGTAGCTTGCTACTTGGCTTAACCACAATGCAAACGTTTTTCCTTTTATATATAGAGAGAGAGAGATACTATCTTTCCATTTAAATTCAAAAAAGAAATCTTATCTTTCAATTTAAATTAGATATTATCCTAAGTTGTCAAGTGGCTTTAGAATAGCTTACCACTTGGCTTAACCACAATGCAAACTTTCTTCCTTTAATATAGATATAGATTCTCTCTTTCACTTATTCTTTGCCGCGACCCAATTTCTACTATGGGCTGTGATGATGCCCAACGTTACCCCTAGGCAAGCCAACAATGAATTAAACTACGTTATTATTCTTTTAATGAGTTTTAAAGTAATTAAATTCTATTTAATAGGGAATTAAAGAGTGAAAAATTCAATAAATGAAAACTAAGACAACTGAGTGGCAATCATAGTAATATAAGTGCTCCAAAACCATAAAGTTTACTAGTGTGTGTGTGCCAAGACCTGGTGTCACAAGTGTATGAGCAACTAGTAGAATATACAAAACTCTAACTACTGTCCGAAATAAAGTAGACAGAATATAAGTACAAAAGAGAGACTCTAGGGGCTGCAGAACAGCTCAGGAAGCAGCTCACCATTAGGCCTCGGGATATCTGGGATGCGCGCCGGTAGGACCTCCAGATGCACCTGCCTCAGATCCTGCAAAGTTAGTGCAGAAGTGTAGTGTGAGTACATAAACAACATGTACCAATTAAGTATCAAGTCTAACCTCGAAGAAGTAATGACGAGGGGTCGACATCGACACTTACTATGGGCCAACAATAATAAATAAAGAAGTTCTAAATAAGCATGGGTTATGCATACACTTACAGCAATTCAATAACAACCAGGAAATAAACAATCCCTTTACACATGATAAATCTCAAATAACTTTATGTCTGATATTATTTTTAACCTCTCAAACTATGAAATAACATCAAATATAAACATTAAAAATCCAAGTATTATCACGCACGATTATGTCGAGGTGTACGAGCCAATCCAGAATAACGTGTACACTGCCGAGGGACGTGTGGCACGATTCATAGATGCATCTATCTACTGACGAGGCGTTCGGCCCGCTCCACAAGAAGAGAGGATACTTTATAAATACTTGGCTTAAAAGTTATTACAAGGTTAATACACAATTCCCATTAACGGTCAAGTATTCCGCTCAAAATTCAAGTAAGTGAAATTTGGTCCTTTACAATTCTTCTAACAAGTTCCAATATGATTTAGGCACTTTAAATAACAAGTAGGGTGCAAACATTACAAGAAATTTATGATTTGGATCCTAAACTACCCGGACATAAGCATAATTAGTGGCTACGCACGGACTCTCGTCACCCCGTGCATACGTAGCCCCCACAATTTGAAGCGTATTAATTTAAATCACCTATGGAGTAAATTCCCTCTTACAAGGTTAGACAGAGACTTACCTCGTCTCAAGGATCACTTTCTGGCCCAAAATTTCGTCCTAAAGCCTCAACACGGTGCCGAACAATCCAAAACTAGTCAAATGTTATATAACTTAATAAATACATGTTCAAAAGTTCAAAATTTAACTATTAGAGTAATTACCCAACCCAAATTGAAGGATTCCTAATATTCATCCCCAGGCCCACGTGCCAGGATTTCGAAAATTTTCGAAGAAATTTCTTACCCATAACCTCACGAACTCAAATATATAGTTTTCACTCAATTCCATAACTATTTTCTTGGTTAAATCCCATTTTGATCAAAAGCTAGGCTTTTCATCTAAACCCATAATTTTCACAATTTTTACATGTTAAAATCTACCCATAATCTATGTATTTAACCCACATTGGATAGAAGTCACTTACCTCAAAATGCTAGGTGAAAACCCCTCTCCAAAAGCTCCAAAATCGCCCAATGAATGAAAGAAAATGAGTCAAAAATGGTTTAACTCCCGACTTAAATGAACCTCACTACCTCCAGGACTTTTGCAACTGCGGTCAGTGGGCCGCATCTGCGGAGAAAGGTCCGCTTCTGCGAAATTTCCCAGGCCCAGCACTGGCCGCTTCTGCGGACGGGATACTGCTTCTGTGGATGGTCAAGCGCACCTGCGGCCTCATCGCACCTGCGGGCTATTTCTCGCAGAAGCGGCGAGGCCGCTTCTGCGCGTGGTTCTCCACTTCTACGGCCACTGGCCAAGTACCCCAAAGCCACTTCTGTGGCCACAAGCTCGCATCTGCGGGCTCGCACCTGCGGCCATAAGCTCGCAGGTGCGAGCACACCAGATCTGGTGCACCAGCAGCCCTTTTGAGTCCTAATTCGATCCTTGCATCATCCGGATTGCACCTGAGGCCTCATCTAAACATACCAACAAGTTTGTAAACATAAAACGGACTCGCTCGCACCCTCAAAACACAGATAACAACATTAAAACTAAGAATTATATGCCAAAACCAATAGAATCAACTTATGAACTTCAAGTTCTTCCAACTTACTCCGAACGCGCCAAATTATACTTAAACTACTCGGAATGACTCCAAATTTTGCGTGTAAGTCTTAAATCACTGTACGAAACTATTTCCAAGCTCGAAATCTCAAACGGACCTCGATAACATCAAAACCTACTCCTTTAAAGAATTTTAAAACCTTTAAGGTGCCAACTATCAATATTAAGCGCTGAAACGCTCCTGGGTCATCCAAAACCCGATCCGAACATACACCCAAGTCCAAAATCATCCTATGAACCTATTGGGACCGTCAAATCCCGGTTCCGAAGTCGTTTACTCAAAAATGTTTACCAAAGTCAAACTTAGCCCTTTTAGCCAACCTTAAGGAACCAAGTGTTCCGATTTCAACCCGAACCCTTCTAAATCCCGAACTAACCATCCTCGCTAGCCAAAAAATAGTAAAAGCACATACGGGGGGTCTTATTTAGGGGAATGGTGATCTAGAAACCAAAACGATCGGTCGGGTCATTACATTCTCCACCTCTTAAACAAACGTTCGTCCTCGAACGGGTCTAGAATCATACATGGAGTGCTGGATAAGTGTGGATATTTGCTCCACATGTCCTCCTCGGTCTCCTAAGTCCCTTCCTCGACTGGTTGACCCCTCCACTAAACTTTTACCGCAGAAATCTTCTTGGACCTCAACTGGTGAACCTGCCTATCAACAAGGGCAACCGGCTCTCCTCATAACCCAGGCTCTCGTCTAACTGAGCCGTGCTATAGTCTAACACATGAGACCTGTCGGTATGGTACCTCCAGAGCATAGACACGTGGAAAACTGGATGAACTCCTGATAGACTGGGAGGCAAAGCAAGCTCATAAGCAACCTCCTCAACTCGTCTCAACACCTCAAATGGACTTATAAACCTTGGGCTCAACTTGCCCTTCTTTCTGAACCTCATGATCCCCTTCATCGGCGAGACCTTCAAGAGAACTTTATCACCCACCATAAATGATAAATCACGCGCCTTCTGATCCGCGTAACTCTTTTGTCTGGACTGTGCTTTGCGAAGTCGCTCCTGAATCAACTTTACCTTTTCCAAGGCATCCTTTACCAAATAAGTACCATATAACTTAGCCTCGTCGGGCTCAAACCATCCGATGGGCGAACGACATCGCCGACCATATAAAGCCTCAAATGGAGCCATCTCGATACTGGACTGATAACTGTTATTGTAAGCAAACTCGGCCAAAGGCAAGAATCGATCCCACTGCCCTCCGAAGTCAATCACACATGCTCTGAGCATATACTCCAAGATTTGAACTGTCCGCTCCGACTGCCCGTCGGTCTGCGGATGAAAGGCTGTGCTGAGCTCTACCCGGGTCCCCAACTCACTCTGTACTTACCCTCCAAAAATGTGAAGTAAACTGAGGGCCTCTATCTAATATGATGTATACAGGCACACCATGCAACCTCCTGAATATAAATCTGAGCCAACCTCTCTAAAGAATACGTGGTAGCAACCGGAATGAAGTATTCCGACTTGGTCAACCTTTCGACAATGACCCAAACTGCATCAAACTTCCGCAAGGTCCGCGACAACCCAACTACGAAGTCCATAGTAATATGCTCCCATTTTCACTCAGATATAGTCATCTGCTGGAGTAGGCCACCTGGCCTCTGATGCTCAAACTTAACTTACTAGCAATTAAGGCACGAGTTACATACTCAACTATGTCCTTCTTCATCCACCGCCACCAATAATGGTACCTCAGGTCGCGATACATCTTCGTAGCACCTGAATGAAAAAAATACCGAGAACTGTGTGCCTCCTCTGGGATCTTCTCCCTCAAGATATCAACATTAGGAACACATAGGCGACCCTGGAGTCGTAGAACACCATCCTCACTGATAGTAACCTCCTTGGAACCACCCTGTAGTACAGTCTCTTTGAGAACCAACAAGTGCGGATCATCAAACTGGCGAGCCTTGATCTGCTCGAATAGTGAAGACTGAGCGACGACGTATGCAAAAACTTAGCTAGGCTCTGAAATATCCAACCTCACAAGTCTGTTGGCCAAGGACTGAATGTCCAAAGCTAGTGGCCTCTCCTCTACTGAAATGAATGCCAAACTACCCATACTCTCTGCCTTTCTGCTCAAGGCATCCGCAACTATATTCGCCTTGCCCGGATGATAAAGAATAGTAATATCATAATCCTTTAGTAACTCAAGCCACATGCGCTGTCTCAAATTGAGGTCCCTCTGCTTGAACAAATACTACAAGCTGCGATGATCGGTGCAAACCTCATAGGACACCCCATAAAGATAATGTCTCCAGATCTTAAGAGCATGAACAATCACGGCCAACACCAAATCATGTACAGGGTAATTCTTCTCATGGGGATTTAGCTGACGTGAAGCATATGCAATAACTCACCCCTCCTGCATCAATACACAACCCAAACCAACGTGTGAAGTGTCGCAATACACAGTATACATCCCTGAACCGGAAGGCAACACTAACACCGGTGTTGAATTCAATACGATCTTGAGCTTTTGAAATCTCACCTTACAATCATCGGACCATCGGAACGGAGCACCCTTCTGGGTCAATCTAGTCAAAGGTGTTGTAATAGATGAGAAGCCCTCCACAAACTGGCGATAATAACCTACCAACCCCAAGAAGCTCCTGATCTCAGTCGATACGGTAGGACGAGGCCAACTCTGAACTGCTTCGATCTTCTTAGCGTCTACCTTAATACCCTCGCCTGATACAACATGCCCCAAGAATGCTACAGAATCTAGACAAAACTCACACTTGGAGAACTTAGCATATAGCTTCTGTTCCCACAAGGTCTGAAGCATCACTCTCAAATGCTGCTCGTGCTCTTCCATGCTACGTGAGTAGATCAAAATTTCATCAATGAAGACAATGACAAATGAATAAATATACGGCCTGAACACTCGGTTCATCAAATCCATAAACGTCACCGGGGCGTTAGTCAGACCGAAGGACATCACTAGAAACTCAAAATAGCCATATCTAGTCTGGAAAGCCGTCTTTGAAACATCTGAATCATGAATCCTCAACTGATGCTACCCCGATCTCAAGTCGATCTTAGAGAACACCCTAGCACCCTACAACTGGTCAAACAAATCATCAATATGCGGCAATGGGTACTTGTTCTTGATGGTAACTTTGTTCAACTGGCGGTAATCAATGCACATACGCATAGTCCCATCTTTCTTCTTCACAAATAACACTGGTGCACCCCAAGGCGATACACTCAGTCTGACAAACCCCTTTGCTAGCAACTCCTCAAGTTATTCCTTCAACTCCTTCGGAGCCATACGGTACGGTGGGATAGTGTAACGATCCAATCGGTCATTTTGAGCATTTGCACTTTGCTCGATAGTTTACGGGCATGAGTAGCTCTGTATGATGTATCATGACTTATGTGAATCGTCGGTTTTGATTTTCAGGTTATTCGGAATCAAATTGGAAGAATGGATTTCATTGTTGAAGCTTTAAATTGGGAGAGTTGACCAAGTTTGACTTTTTGTGAATTTGAACCTGAAATGGAATTTTGATGGTTCTGGTAGGTCCGTTGGGTGATTTTGGACTTAGGAGCATGTCCGGAAAATTATTTGGAGGTCCGTAGTGGAATTAGGCTTGAAATGGCGAAGGTTGAATTTTTGGGAAGCTTGACCGAGGGGTTGACTTTTGATATCGGGGTCAGAATCCAATTCTGGAAATTCGAATAGGTTTGTAATGTGAAATGTGATGTGTGTGCAAAATTTGAGGTCAATCGGACGTAATTTGATAGGTTTCGGCATCGGTTGTGGAAGTTGAGGTTTCAAAGTTCATTGATTTTGAATTTAGGTGTGATTCATCATTTTGATGTTGTTAGGTGGGATTTGAGGCCTCGAGAAGGTCCGTATTCTATTATAGGACTTGTTTGTATATTTGGTTGAGGTCTCGGGGGCCTCGGGTGAGTTTCAGACGAGGTTCAGATCAATTTCGTTGCATATTGCATTGTTGAAGGCTGATGGTTCTGGTGTTTTCGCACCTGCAGAAATGGGCTCGCAAGTGCGACAAAGCAGCGGTCGCAGAAGTGGCTGGAGAGTGACAGGGCAGAGGTCGCAGGTGCGATGCTATTTTCCCGCACCTGTGTGATCGCAAATGCGAAGATTTAGGCATAGAAGCGAGATGGCTGGAAGCTGAGGATTTTCGCATATGCGATGTCTTTCCCGCAGATGCGGCCTCGCAAATACGATGGTGTCCTCATAGATGCGCAAACTGGGCAGGCAAGTGAAGTCAAATGCGACATTTTTCTTGCACAAGAGAAGGAGCAGGTGCGCAAATACTGTCCGCACATGCGGAAGACCTAGGCAGAACCTATAATTTGAGGTCTTTGGTTTCTATCTTCATTTTCGGATTTTGGAGCTCGGATTGGGCGACTTTAGGGAGGAAATTTTCCACACAACTTGGGGTAAGTGCTCTCTACTCATTTTTGATCTTATATCACGAATCTACCTTCGTTTTTGTTAACTGGATTGTGAATTTTATAGAGGAAATTGTGGGTTTTGGCCTAAAGTTTCATAATGTGAAATTTTGAGTTTTGAACATCGTATTGGAGTCAGATTTGAGTGAAACTAGTATGGTTGGACTCGTAATTGAATAGGTTATTAGATTTTATGAATTTTGTTGGGTTTTGAGGTGCGGGCCCGGATTGGGCTTTTGGCCGGTTTTGGGCTTTTGATTCAAGATTTGATCTTTTTCGATCGGGATTGGTTCCTTTAGCATTGTTTGATGTACTTGAGTTGTTTTTGGAACGTTCGGAGGTCTGAACATGCGGGATGGAATCTTTGGAGTATCGTTTGGCTTGCTCGAGGTAAGTAACTGTTCTAATCTTGAAGCTGAGGGTATGAATCCTGAATATACGTGTTATGTGTTTGATTTTGAGGTGACGCACATGCTAGGTGATGGGTGTGTGGGTGTGCACCGTGTGAACTGTGATTTCCGTTATTTCTGTGGTACTGTGTAGTTACCTGAACTTATCTGAAATCATGAAATCTCTACGTACTAGAGTTATCGAGCTGTGATTATGTTAGAAACCATGTCTAGGCTACATGCTTATCCTGTTGGGACCTACTGAGGTCATTTCTGTTGTTGAGTAATCTGCTTTCATTGCATTACATACTCAGTCATACGCATTCACATGCATATCATATCTCAGTCTCTGTTGTTATTTATTGATGCATCATATCATTATTTTCGGGCTGGTATCATGACATTATGAGCCCGAGAGACTGGAGAGATCGATGACTGAGTGAGGCCAAGGGCCTGATTGTGAGGATGATTATGGGATCGGGCTGCACGCCGCAGCGGGTCAGATTGGCTTACTATAGTATGTGAGTTATCCGGGCAGCACGTGAGTTGTCTGTGCGATTCCAGATATTGATATTATGGCACGTGAGTTATCCGTGCAACACGTGAGTTGTCCATGCGGATTATGGCGCTTGGGCTATATGAGCCCCCCTGGAGTCTGCACACCCCCAGTGAGCGCAGGTACCTACTGAGTGCGAGCGCCGAGTGCTGAGTGCCAAGTGTTGAGTACGAGTGCCGAGTGCTGAGTGACTGGGAGGACAGAGTGAATTGATACTCTGAGATTATGCATATGATCTTTATCACTGATTTGCATCGCATTTGGCATGCGCACTTGACATACAGGCACAAAGATGCATTTTTCCTCATGTTGTATAGTATCACGTCATTTATGACCTCTCATACATTTTGACATATGGGCATAGAGAGACATCTTACACTTGCTATCTGAAAGGAAAATAAAAAATCTTACTTATTATTGAAAGGATTTTTGGGAAAAACCACAGTTTTCAAACTTACTCGTATTTTGGCATTTTCGGTAAGAGATTTGGGTTTTCACTGAGATACTTGAAAAGAAATATCTATTTTTCTGGAACTGTGAACGAACTGAGCATTTTATTTCTGAGACACCTCTTTTGTTACTTGTACTATGCTGTTATGAACTATTGTGGAATATTGGTGTTGGACCCGACCTTGGTATTAGCTCGTCACTACTTTCAATGTAAGGTTAGGTTTGTTACTTATTGAGTACATGGGGTCGGTTGTACTCATACTATACTTCTACACCTTGTTTGCATATACTGACTGTTGATGTTGTTGTGTTCGATGGGAGATGGATTTGAAGATGTACATGCGTCCCCGTTGTAGCTGCCTCTTGTTCATGGTAGCCTTAGATCTATAAAACTCTATTAGTGTATTTTTCAAACAGATGATGTATTTACTTCATTTTCGTTTTGTAAACTGTATTCTTAGAAGTTCATGATTTGTACTACCAGTCCTTGGGGAATGTATAAGATTCAGATATTTCTTTACTTAATCGCTTTATTAATTGTTATTGGCATTGGTTAGTGGTTAATTGGCTTACCTAGCAGGTTGGGTTAGGTGCCATCACGACTAATGGATTTGGGGTCGTGACGAGTGGTATCAGAACTCTAGGTTCATAGGTTCTACAAGTCATGAGCAAGTGTCTAGTAGAGTCTTGCGGATCGGTATGATGACGTCCATACCTATCTTCGAGAGGCTACAGGACATTTAGGATATACTTTCCATCTTTCTTTCCTTATCATGCGGCATTGATTCAACTCGAAGCGTAACTTTTTGAATTCCTTCCATGCATTCGTATGCGCATGTGAGCACTCGGTATCGGCTGTGCATCGCCGGCTTGTGATTCTATGAACGAGATTTGAGATGTGTATTATGTGTTTTGGTGATGGACCAGTCTGGAGGACTTGAGGCCATGGTTAGACCGCAACTTAAGCTTGGTAGCTTCAGTTGTAACTTTTACATTTGGATTCATATGTCCGGTAATGTCCCTATGAGTGGAATTTGTGGCTCGGTAAGAGGTGGAATGGCTTTGTGATGAGTATGATGTGACTGCAGGATGTGTTAAGACGATTTGAATGCGACGGGAAGTGTTTCCTTGAAATGTAAAGGAGGGGCCATTGGGTGCTTGATTTTCGTTTTGATGTGACGTACAGTCTCGAGTGTGAGTGCATTGAAGAATCCTTTCTGTTGCTTAATGCTGGAACAAATTAAATTCTCATGTCTGGTTAATAAGTTTGGACTCAGAAAGATTAAGTGATTTCATAGTAATTGTAACTACGAAAGGGTATAACAAGATACTAATCTAAGGTTAAGCATGTGGGTTATCCCCTGCGGAGTAATCTACATAGGTGTATTCCTTATAATGTGAATGAGGAGTTTCTTTTCTACCAATGGGGTATATTTGTGCGATTTAAGTTTGGATCGGTTGTAACAGTTGACCTGACTATCACAAGGATGAATGCGAGATTTGCAGATGATTTGAGGTAATATATAGTTTGTGTTACATGAGCTTACGAAGGATATAGTTGAATTTCAGCGCAGGATTCTGGCAGTAATAGAGTATGGGTATCGTGATGTTATCGAGTGTTCTGTTCTATGGCTTTAAGCCAAGTGGGGGAGTCTGCTATCGACGAGTTGATTGCACTTGTCACGACCCCAAATTCCCTCCGTAGGAGGTCGTGATGGCACCTAGTCTCTAAGACTAGGTAAGCCTATCAATGCAGAATAATAAAAATATCTGAAATAGATAAACTACAATTCAAACAATTTCAACTCCCAAAACCCGGTAGAAATAAATCACAAGTTTCTAAGAATTTATTCTCAATGTCTCTATATGTCAAGGTCTAAATAAAATATAAGGAAGCAACATAAAATGATAGAAGGGGACTCCGGAGTCTGCGGACGCTGACAGATATACCTCGAAGTCTCCGGGCGCAGGTAACTCACTGACGTCTAGACTGGTAAAATATACCTGGATCTGCACAAAAAGATGTGCAGAAGTGTAGTATGAGTACACCACAGCGGTACCCAGTAAGTGCCAAGCCTAACCTCGGTAGAGTAGTGACGAGGTCAGGTGAGGCCCTACTGGAATATAATAATGGCATGGTAAAATATTTATCAATATAGTAAAATAAAATGACATTGGAAATGAATCAAATAGTATGTCACATTTAATGACACCACATAATTGCAAATAATATCTCGTGGAATCAAAACAGAATTTCCTTCAACTTTATAAAAATCACAACAATTAATCGAAAGCAACTATGGCCATAAATCAATATCAACAAGGGTACTACCGAGGTACCGCCTCGTAGTCCCAAAATTATAAATAATTTCACAATATCTCATTTTCTTATATCACCGCGGGAGCCTTCACAATTTATTTAAAGAAAATATTTTTTTCCGAAATAGCATCCCGCGTTTTAGCCACCATTATCACACCGCATAACTTCTAGTAGTCACCCCTACTAGCCACGCGTATCAAGCCACCCTTATCTCACCACATGCATTTCAACACCTAGACCTTATACCACCGCATGCGAATCAATATCATAATATATCACAATTTGCACCTCAAGTGCCCAATATGTCAATTTTCCACAAAAAAAATGAACAACAATATTTTTCAATAATAAAGAGCTCACGGCTCATGCCAGAATAATCCAAAAAAAAATCTTACGAAAATATTCAAGAATAAATAATTCAGAAAAATAATATTTCAAATTTTTAATACGTTGCTTCAATATCAAATTTTAAAATGTCAAATACTTCATATTAATAATATTTAATTTAAAGAAAATCAACCTTCAAATAATGCACAGTATAAAAGAAACCAAGTTTCAATTAAACAGGTAAAATAATTAGCAGGAAAAAGGTAAACAAATCTAAAATTTATATCACAGATCAATGATGAAGAATATAACAAGATAAAATAATTTAATAACTGCGCAACAATGATCTACACAATTTAAAAATATAATCTTTCACATTTAGCCCGTGTACACACTCGTCACCTCGTGTACACGACTTTCAATACATTTCAATAATCACATTAATATCAATTCTAGGGAAAATTTCCCCACACAAGGTTAGACAAGTCACTTACCTCGACTTGCTCCAATTTAATCAAGTATTATGCTTTTTTCTCGATTTTTCGACTCCGATCGACTCGTATCTAGTCATAATTAATTCGATACAGTCAACAAAAATTATAGTAATCAATTTCATAAGAAAATATCACATTTTTCAATAAAATCCGAAATTAGCTAAAAATTTGCCCGTGGGGCCCACATCACGGAATCTAGCGAAAGATACAAAATATGAACGCCCATTCAACCACGAGTCTAACCATACCAAAATGACTAAATTCCAATAACGATTCGACCCTCAAATCCTCAAATCTATCCAAGAGGGCTTTCAAATTTTTCTCAACTTAAATCACCAATTAAATGTTAAAAACAGTGATGGATTCGGGTAATCTAACCAAGATTGAGTTAAGAACACTTACCCCAATGTTTTTCCTTGAAGATATATTAAAAATCGCCTCTGCTCAAGCTCCAAGTTGTTAAAAATGGTGAATGGGACGAAGCCCCTCCAGCCCCCCCGATTTTATATCTAACAGATCTATCTAGGGTGACCTCGATCATGGGGTCCGATCCTGACCTCGATCATGGGAGTCCGATCATGGGGAGTCCGATCATGGGCCTCGGTCATGGCCTTCGATCATAGCTTCGATCATGGCCCTCGACCCTGGGACTCGATCACAGCCATCAATCCTGGCTATCGATCATGGCTTCGATCTTTATGGCCTTCGATCACTAGCCTTGGTCATAGCTCTCGATCCTGGGCCTTCGAGCAGTGGCCTTCGATCATGGCTCTCGAGCCTGCCATCGATCATGGATCTCGAGCCTGCCTTCGATCCTCAGGAAGTTCGATTATGGCAGCATTTCCAACAGAAAATTTCAGCAGCTTTTGCAGCAGCTGTTTAAGTTCCATTTTGATCCGTTAACCATCCGAAACTCACCCGAGGCCCTCGGGACCTCAACCCAATACACCAACAAGTCCTAAAATATCATACGAACTTATTTGAAACCTCAAATCACATCAAACAATGCTAAAATCACGAATCACACATAGATTCAAGCCTAATGAACTTTGAAACTTTCAATTTCTACAAACAACAACGAAACCTATCAAATCAAGTCCGATTGACCTCAAATTTTGCACGCAAGTCATAAATGACATAACGGAGCTATGAAAATTTTCAGAATCATATTTTGACCCCGATATCAAAAAGTCAACCCCTCGGTCAAACTTCCCAAAAATTCAACTTTCGGCATTTCAAGCCTAATTCCACTACGGACTTCCAAATAAAATTCCGATCATGCTCCTAAGTCCAAAATCACCATACAGAGCTGTTGGAATCATCAAAATTCTATTCCGAGGTCATTTGCACATAATTCGACATCCGGTCACTATTTGAACTTAAACTTTAAATTTTTTTGTCAAAATTCCATATCTCGGGCTAGGGACCTCGAAATTTGGTTCCAGGTATACGCCCAAGTCCCAATTCACGATATGGACCTACCGGAACTGTCAAAATACGAATCCGAGTCTGTTTGCTCAAAATGTTGACCAAAGTCAACTTAGTTATGTTTTAAGCATCTAATTCACATTTTAATCCATTTTCACCTGAAAACTTTCCGGAAATTTTTTTTACGGACTGCACAAGCAAGTCGAGTAATGGTAAATAGTGCTTAGATCACATAATTAACCATTAAATTTAAATATGACATTTTGGGTCATCACAGCACAGTTATGTGTTGTATTGGTTTCGGTTCGGGGTATAATGGTGAATCAGTTATGACTTGCAGAGGTCGAGATCGATGATGTCTCAGGTAAAGGAAATTCGAGATACATGTTGTATTACACTCTATGGGTATATGGGAATCATAAAATAATTGAGTGGTTATTCGTAAAGGGTGTAGTGTACATGGAGTAGGAATCTGCTCAGTTGCTTAGGAGTATGGGTTACTCCCTTGGGTGTTGGTCTGTTAATGGGGCACAGGTCGTTCGGTCCATTTGGTCAGTTTAATTGAGATTTGAGTAGAGTGGATGACTCTCGAGAATAGTTTTGATGGATTCAAGATTTATATGTAGCGATTTGGAATTTTCAAGATTTGTATATGGCTAAAAACTGAGAGTTATATTGGATGGTGTCGAGACTTGTGGCATTTTTATACCGTTGTGGATTATGCATTTCAGCATCAAGAAGGTGAAGGAAACAGTTTTAGGTTCATATAAGGTCTCCTTAGAGTGGGTGTCGCGGTTGTGGTGCTTTGGGGTTCTTAAGAGGGAAGTCAACGGCTTATGGGCCTTAGGGCATTGTGGTTTTATACTAGGGCCTCTTGTGTGGTGAATTTTGGTTAAGGATCGTGGTGTTCTAGCGAGGAGAAGTATCAATTTGAAGGCAATTTGGAAGGGACTTGGAGAAATAGGACAACGTGGTAGTAGGTTGGATCAGCACAGTAATGGATATAATCGGTTCTTTAGGTACCTATGATGTGGCTAGTCTCCACAGGTGATTCGTGGCAATGCTCTTGGGTTTTGGCGACCTGCGTGACTGGGTTGAGTTAGAGAGATTCAGTTCTGATAGCTTGGTTATGTGCAAATAGATTTCAAAGAGTCCTCAATAGTTTTTACTATGGTTCGAGGAGTATATTTCCTATCGCTGTGAGGAATATATTGCGTATTGGGATTTTCTCCGGGATGAGATCAAATGGAAGATTTCTGACTGATCGGGTATGTATTATGCTTGGGACTCATAGTTGATTATGAAATTCTTGTACTCTTCACAGGATGGCATCGTAGATGCGGTGTTGTGTGGGATTGAGATTTTCATGTGCAAGGTCACATGTCAGTTTGGAAGGGAAAGGCATAGATTCGTAGGCAGCATGGACAGTTTCAGATGACTAGGTAACTGATAATACTACTCGGTATGGCTTGATGAGAGTATACATTTCAGAAGGGGCAATGTGTTTTGATTTATGGATACTTCATGGGTACTGCGGCACTCTCCTAGTTGATCGACTGCTGATATTCAAATATTGCTAGGTGGCACGGAAGAATTTTAGAAGTACTCCTCGTGGGATGATCATGTATGAGAGATGTGTTAGACATTCGGGCAGTGAAGATGGAATCAGATATGGTGATTCACGTGTTTTATGGATTTGGAGGCTGGGAGTTCTCAGGAGCAGATTGTTTCATGGTTGTGGACTGTGAGGTTGTGGCCGAAGCTATCCAGATGATAGTATGTGTTATGATTCAGTCATTATGGACTTTCGGAGGGTTAATTATCTATTTGTAGGTGCCCGGAGTTGTCCGGAGTGCGAGTGTCGAGTGCTGAGTGCTGAGTGACTGGGAGGACGGTGTGAATTGATACTCTGAGACTATGCATATGATCTTTATCACTGATTTGCATCGCATTTGGCATGCGCACTTGACATACAGGCATAGAGATGCATTTTTCCTCATGATGTATAGTATCACGTCATTTATGACCTCTCATACATTTTGACTTATGGGCATAGAGAGAAATTTTACACTTGCTATCTGAAAGGAAAATGAAACATCTTACTTATTATTGAAAGGATTTTTGGGAAAAACCACAGTTTTCAAACTTACTCGTATTTTGGCATTTTCGGTAAGAGATTTGGATTTTCACTGAGATACTTGAAAAGAAATGCCTATTTTTCTAGAACTGTGAACGAACTGAGCATTTTATTTCTGAGATACCTCTTTTGTTACTTGTACTATGTTGTTATGAACTGTTGTGGAATATTGGTGTTGGACCCGACCTTTGTGTTAGCTTGTCACTTCTTTCAACCTAAGGTTAGGTTTGTTACTTATTGAGTACATGGGGTCGGTTGTACATACTATACTTCTGCACCTTGCGTACAGATACTGACTACTGATGTTGCTATGTTCGATGGGAGATGGATTTGAAGATGTACCTGCGTCCCCATTGTAGCTGCCTCTTGTTCATGGTAGCCTTAGATCTATAAAACTCTGTTAATGTATTTTTCAAACGGATGATGTATTTACTTCATTTCTTCTTTGAAAACTCTATTCTTAGAAGCTCATGATTTGTACTACCAGTCCTTGGGGAATGTATAAGATTCAGATTTCTTTATTTAATCGCTTTATTAATTGTTATTGAAATTGGTTAGTGGTTAATTAGCCTACCTAGCGGGGGAAATGGGTTAGGTGCCATCACAGTGGATTTGGGGTCGTGACATATAGAGATAGGCTGGGTGCCTGGAGCTAAATCAATACAGAAATCGATATCACGATCTGGTGGCATGCCTGGTAGGTAAGAAGGAAACACATCGGAGAACTCCCGGACCACGAGCACTGAATCAATTGCCGGAGTCTCTACGGTAGTATCTCACACATAAGCTAGATAAGCCAAACAACCCTTCTCGGCCATGTGTTAAGCCTTCAGAAAAGAGATAACCCGGCTAGATGCACTGACATACGAACCCTTTCCACTCCAATCTAGGCAACTCTGGCATCACCAAGGTAATAGTCTTGGCATGGCAATCAAGGATGGTGTGATATGGAGATAACCAACCAATTCCCAGGATGACCTCAAAGTCAGTCATATCGAGCAGCAGAAGATCCGCTCTAGTCTAATAACCATAGAATGTAACAATGTAGGACTGTTAGATCCGATCCACAACAACAGAATTGCCCACAAGAGTGGACACATAGATAGGAGTACCCAATGACTCATGAGGAACACCCAGGAAATGAGCAAACAGAGATGAAATATATGAATATGTAGATCCTAGGTCAAATAGTACTGAAGCATCCCTACCGTAGACAAAAATAATACATGTGATCACGGCATCTGAGGCCACTGCATCTGGTATGGCCGAAAAAGCATAGAACCTAGCTGGAGCGCCACCTGACTGGCCTCCACCTCTAGGACGACCCCTAGCACCTGCCCTCCGCCTCTGGGCGGTCGGACGGCTGGCGGGGTAGCTGGTGCTGCAATCATAGGTTGTTGACCCTACTGCACTGCCTTGCCCCGAAGCTTGGGGAAGAACCTCCACACATGACTGAGATCCCCACACTCGAAATAACAACTCGGTACGGTGGGCTGCTGACCTGAAGTCTGACCCTGATGGCCTGAATACCCACTGGAGGAACCCTGAATAGTTGGTGGGCGATAGGAACTCTATGGCATGGCGCTGAAATAAGGTCACACTGGAGCACCCCGAGGAGGTGGCGGTGCTGGATATGTGGGCCGGCTAGACTGATCTCTCACAAACTGGCCTTTGCCCCCAGCCGGGGCACCTCTGAACTCTCCAGAATACCGAAACCGCTTATCCCTAATAGCCTGCTCCCGCCTACACTGACGTACACCCTCGATCCTCCAAGCTATCTCTACAACTAGCTCATAAGAAGTCCCCATCTCAACCTCTCGGGCCACGATAGCTTGAATGCTTGTGTGCAAACCTGCAACAAACATCCGCACTCTCTTTGGATCGGTGGGAATGATCATAAGTGCACGGTGAGACAATTAAGAGAACCTCGCCTCATAGTCGGTCACTGATATCTGACCCTGCTGGAGCTGCTCGAACTAAAACCGTAACTCTTCCCTCTGAAAGGGCGGGATATACCTATCCAAAAAAAATGGGTGAACCAGTCCCAAGTCATGGGAGGTGAATCTGCTGGTCTGCCAAAGAGATATGACTGCCACCACCTACGGGCCCTGCCCTCCAGCTGTAAAGTAGTAAAATCCACCCTATGTGACTCCAATATCCTCATGTTGTGCAGTCTGTCCCTACACCGATCAACAAAGTCCTTGGGGTCCTCATGTCGCTCACCTCCAAAGACAGGAGGATAAAGCTTGGTCCATCTGTCTAATAGCTTCTGCGGCTCGCCGGCCGCAGCTGGTATAGGCTCGGGTATAGTTGTTGCTACTGGCTGGGCTCCGCCCATGGGTATTGTGCTCGGGGTCTGATATACGACAGCTTCATACCCTAGAGCCTGAGAGGTAGGGGCCTGTGCTCCCTCTCCCGCCTGAGATATGTTCGGGTCTGCTGGAAATAAACTAGCCTGAGTCATAGAATCCACGAACCGTAGCATACGGCCCATGACCTCCTGGAATCCCGGTGCGGACATGAAATCTACCATGGCTGGCTCTGCTGCAGGCACCTCGCCCTGCTCCTCGATAATAGGATCCTCTACTGGATCCACTAGTGGCATAACTGAAGCAACTCTAGGACGCCCTCGTCCTCTACCACGAGCTGGAGCCCTCCTCAGCCTCGGCCTCTAGCATCAGGGGGAGCAGCTCCTCCATGGTCTGGAACATCCGCTGCGCGCGTTCTCACCATCTGTGAGAGAATAAGAGAAAGATACTTAGTACCACATCAACTGCATGATAGGAGATGAAGGAAGAGTAGTTTCCTAACACCCTATAACCTCTCGAAGATAAGTACGGACGTCTCCGCACCGATCCGCAAGACTCTATTAGGCCTGCTCATAACTTGTGAGACCTATGTGAACCTAGTGCTCTAATACCATGTTGTCACGATCCAATTTCTACTATGGGCCATGATAGCTTCTAACGTTACCGCTAGGCAAGCCAACAGTGAATTAAACCACATTATTACTCTTTTAATGAGTTTTCAAGTAATTAAATTCTATTTACTAGGGAATTAAAGAATGGAAAATTCAATAAATGAAAACTAAGACAACTGAGTGGCAATCATAGTAATATAAGTGCTCCAAAACCATAAAGTCTACTAGTGTGTGTGTGCCAAGATCTAGTGTCACAAGTGTATGAACAACTAGTAGAATATACAAAACTTTAACTATTGTCTGAAATAAAGTAGACAAAATTTAAGTACAAAAGAGAGACTTTAGGGGCTGCAGAACGGCTCAGGAAGCAGCTCACCACTAGGCCTCGGGATATCTGGGATGCGCGCCGGTAGGACCGCCGGATGCACCTACCTCAGATCCTGCACAGTTAGTGTAGAAGTGTAGCGTGAGTACATAAATAACATGTACCCAGTAAGTATCAAGTCTAACCTCGAAGAAGTAGTGACGAGGAGTCGACATCGACACTTACTATGGGCCAACAATAATAAATAAAGACGTTCTAAATAAGCGTGGATTATGCATACAATTACAGCAATTAAATAACAACCAGGAAATAAACAATCCCTTTACACATGGTAAATCTCAAATAACTTTCTGTCTGATATTATTTTTAGCCTCTCAAACCATGAAATAACATCAAATATAAACATTAAAAATCCAAGTATTATCACGCACGATTATGCCGAAGTCGTACGACCCACTCCACAAGAAGAGAGGATACTTTATAAGCACTTGGATTAAAAGTTATTACAAGGTTAATACACAATTCCCATTATCATTGCCTCCAGGACTTTCCCACCTGCGGTCATTGGGCTGCATCTGCAGCACCGCTTCTGCGGAGAAAGGTCCGCTTCTGCGGGATTCCCCAGGCCCAGCATTGGTTGCTTCTGCAGATGGGATACCGCTTCTGCGGATGGTCAAGCATACCTGCGGCCTCATCGCACCTGCGGGATATTTCTCGCAGAAGCGAGGCTGCTTCTGCGCGTGGTTCTTCGCTTCTGCGGCCACTGGCCAAGTGCCCCAAAGCCGCTTTTGCGGTCACAAGCTCGCACACTAGATCTGGTGCACCAGCAGCCCTTTTGAGTCCTAATTCGATCCGTGCATCGTCTGGATTACCCCCGAGGCATCGTCCAAACATACCAACAAGTTTGTAAACATAAAACGGAGTCACTCGCACCCTCGAAACACAGATAACAACATTAAAACTAAGAACCATACGACCAATAGAATCAACTTATGAACTTCAAGTTCTTCCAACTTACTCCGAACGCGCCGAATTATACTGACTTCAAATTTTGTGTGCAAGTCTTAAATCATCGTACGAAATTATTCCCAGGCTCGAAATCCCAAACGGACCTCGATAACATCAAAACCTACTCCAAACTAAATTTAAAGAATTTTAAAACTTTCAAGGTGCCAACTATCAATATTAAGCATTGAAACGCTCCCGGGTCATCCAAAACCCAATCCGAACATACGCCCAAGTCCAAAATTATCCTACGAACCTATTGAGACTGTCAAATCTTGGTTCCGAGGTCGTTTACTCAAAAATATTGACCAAAGTCAAACTTAGCCCTTATAGCGAACCTTAAGGAACCAAGTGTTCCGATTTCAACCTGAACCATTCCAAATCCCGAACTAACCATTCCCACTAGTCATAAAATAGTAAAAGCACATACAGGAAGTCTTATTTAGGGGAATGGGGATCTAGAAAGAAAAATGAACGGTCGGGTCGTTACATTCTTACTCTCTTATTATTGACTATTCCATTCGAGAAAACTTACGGTTGTGTGCTCACAAAAGATCATAGTTTGCTTTTTGGTGTCTTCTTCAAAATTTCAAGCATTGCAACAAGACAAAAGCAATCGTTATTTTAAAGCAGTGCAACACTATTTCGATATCGTTATATCAACTTATCAAATTCTTGAACCAGGTTTATTATTCTAACTTTATATTATATTTTTTCATTCAAAATTTGTAATTATTGATATTCTTATTTCCTAAGTATATATTCTTGTTTTGATTATTATTAGATTTTATTCAATTTAAATATGTCAACTAGAAAATATGAATCATGTTATGCAAATAGAGAAAAAAAGAGAAAATGTGAAGAATTAATTAAATCCCAAAAAGGAGCACTTGATAGATTTTTAACAAATAATAACAATCTTGAACAAGAAAATATGGGAGGATGTTCTTCAAATGAACAAGTCACTAATAGAGTTGAGTTGGATGATAATAACATCCAAAAAGAAAATTTAAAAGAAGTTACTGTGAAATCTGACATAGTTCCAGAAAATCAAGAACTCCTAAATGATTTGAATAATTGCATCTCTAAAAATATATACGACCAAAGTCAATGGAATATTATAGATACAAAGTTGAGAGATCTATTAGTAGAAAAAGGACCAATTAGAATAACCGACATAAATTTTCCAAAGGATAAATTCTTAAGACATTTTTCTACAACACCTTATATTCAAAAATTGGCAAATGGGGAAAGGCATGAAAGAAAATAGTTAGTTTACTCTAAAGATTTGGATAAAGTTTTTTATTTTTATTGTAAATTATTTAATACAACTTCTAGTACTTGTAATAGTAAACTAGCTAGTGAAAGTAATAACGATTGGAGAAATATTAGTGCTAAGCTCAAAGCTCATGAAATAAAAAATGAGCATATTATCAATATGGGTGCGTTGATTGATTTAGAAAAGTGATTACACAAAAATAAAATAATTGATAAAGATGTGCAAGATCAAATTAACAGAGATAGAGCACACTAGAAAAATGTATTGTCAAGAATTATTGTTGTGATCAAAACTCTTGAAAAAAATAATTTGGCGTTTAGGGGAAAAAATGAAAAAATCTATCAAGAAAGTAATGGAAATTTTTTAAGCCTTATTGAAATGATTGCAAAATTTGATCCAGTTATGCAAGAACATATTCGGCGAATTAAGCATGATGAAATTCATAATCATTATCTTGGACATAATATACAAAATGAATTGATAGACTCGTTGGCAAGTGAAATCAAGAATAAAATTATGGAAAAAATAAAAGAAATAAAGTACTTCTCAATCATACTTGATTGCACTCCAGATGCAAGTCATCAAGAACAAATGTCTTTTATATTGCGAGGCGTGAATAATTCAGCTACTCCAATAAACATTTTAATGAATATTTTTGGGAGTTTTTAAAAGTGGATAATACAAGTGAAAAGGGTATTTTTGAAGTTATTATAGATGAGATAAATAATATTGGACTTGATATTGATAATTTAAGAGGACAAGGATATGATAACGAGTCCAACATGAAGGAAAAATATCAAGGAGTGCAAAAAAAACTTCTCAATGTAAATCCTAGAGCATTTTATACACCTTGTGGTTGTCATAATTTAAATTTGGTACTTTGTGATATAGCTAATTCTTGTACGAAAGCTACATCATTTTTTATAGTGATACAACGTATATATACATTATTTGCTTCTTCTACTAAGTGATGTAAAGTTTTAAAAGACTTTGTACCCAACATAACTCCAAAATTATTGTCACAGACACGTTGGGAAAGTCGTATTGAAAGTATTAAAGAATTAAAATTTCAAGCACCACAAATAAGAGATGTTTTATTGAAACTAATAGAAGTTAGTGAAGATCCAAAAACTAAAAGTGAAGCTACTTGTTTAGCAACATATGAACTTGAAAAATTTGAATTTTTATTGGGTATGACTATTTAGTAGGATATATTATTTGCGGTTGATTCAATTAGTAAAAGCTTACTGTCACGACCAAAAATCTAACCATGGTCGTGATGGCGCCTATCGTGTTACAAGGCAAGCCTATTTTCCAAAATATTACTACTAAATCGATTATAAGAATTTAATAAAATATTTCCAACATTTAAATTTTTCATAAACTAAATCAACTCTAAATATAATTATAAAAAATACGAAAACAAGCCCCAAACATCGGGGTGTCACTAAGTCATGAGCGTCTCAATCTATGAACTAAGAAATAAAACTGTCTAACTGTCAATACAGTCCAAAAGAAGAAATGATAAAAGGAGTAACAAGGTCCTGCGGACGTTAGTAGCTACCTTGCAGTCTCCAACGATAACCGGCCTGAACTCAGCGATCACCGCGCTCTAACTCACCTGGATCTGCACATAACGTGCAGGGTGTAGTATGAGTACAACCGACTCAGTAGCAACAGAAATAACTAAGGAACTGAGTAGAAGTGACGAGCTAAGCAAAATAGTCCAATTATTTATTTTCACAATTTACAATAAACATGAATAAACAGGTAAATTCCATAAAACCAACAAATGCCACAAAGAAATTAACTGGTAAATGCAGCAACAACAAAAGTAAATGCAACCTCACAGCAATTTCACTGCATCACTCAGCACTCGGCACTCAGTACTCGCGCTCAGCACTCAATACACTCAACACTCAATAGGTACCTGCGCTCACCGGAGGTGTGTATAGACTCCGGAGGGGCTCCCAAAGCCCAAGCGCTAAGCACGGATAACTCACGTGCTACACGGACAACTCACGTGCCATAATATCAATCCCTGGATCCGCACGGTCAACTCACGTGCTACGCGGCCAACTCACGCGCTATGGTATCAATACCTGGATCCACATGAACAACTCACGTGCTGCACGGACAACTCACGTGCCTCCATCAAATACCTCACAACAGGACCTCAGCCTCACTCAGTCATGTACCTCTCTAGCCTCACCATCATCAACAAATAAGGGAAACACAACCCACGTCAAGTATCACAGCATATCGGCAAAATAATAGGGACTGAGATAAACATGTACAATAATATCTATGACTGAGTGCAAATAATGTGAGCATGAATAAAGCCTAAGCATGATCTATAACATGAAGGCAAACAAATTCAACAACAAATGAACACATAACCACAGATAATAGCCATTAGGCCTCACAGCCTCACGGGATGGACCAAGTCTCAATCCCTCGCGGTGTACACCCACACGCCCGTCACCTAGCATGGGTGTCACTTCCAAACAATCACGTGATGTCAAATCTCCGGGTTTATACCCTCAAAGCCAGAGTTAAAACTGTTACTTACTTTAACAACGTAAAATCCTACCCCGAGATGCCCTCTTCTCTAGACTCGGTCTCCAAAAGCTCTGAATCTAACCAAAATCAGAATACTAATATCAACATAGTCTAAAGAATCGAATTTCACAATTAAAACTACATAAATAGGCAACAATTCTGAAATCGGCCAAAACCGACCCCCGGACCCACGTCTCGAAACCAGTCAAAATGGCAGAATAGTAATCTTCGTCCTCTCCCGAGTCTAACCATATAAAATTTATCAAATTCCGACATCAACTCGACTCTCAAATCTTCAATTAAAGTCTTGAAGATTTCTACCATTTTCAACCCAATCTATACCCATTTGAACTCAACAATCTTTCCATAAACCTTATTCATATGAATAAATGATACTATTACACCCAAGAATCATACTCTTAATCACTCATCTTTACCCAAACTCGAAATTGAAGACTGGGGGTTAGAACCTTACCTCTTGGGTGAAGATCTTGTGATATTTCCTTGTTGGATTTCAAAGCTTGAACAAGATCTTGATGAACAAAGCACTTGAGCTTCTTCCTCTCTCTAGAACACTCTCCCTTATCTCTAAAAAATGTCAGCTATTTGCTCCAAAATGAGTCCCAAAGCCTATTTATCAAAATGGGTTCGAGTTATGAAAATAGAAAAATTAACCCTCCGAAAGCAGGTCTGCGGTCGCATAATGGACCGCAAAATGGGTATGCGGGTCGCAAAATGCACCGCAAAATTGATGCCCACACGGGCTTCACTGGACAGGTCTGCAACCATTTTGCGGTCGCATAACTACTTCTGCGATCGCATAATGATTCTGCGATCGCAGAATTGGTCGCAGTATCACGCTTTTCCAGACTTTAGTAATTGGGTCATAACTTCTTGTAGAAATGTTCAAATGATGAACGGTTTAAAGCGTTGGAAACTACACATATACCTTTCTTTTTATAGGTAATACACCATATAAAAACTCGTATCATGAGAGTTATGCTCATTTGAAGTTAGGTCTTGTGCGAACTCACTTGAAACTTTAGTCTTATGAAATTTCCAACTTCCAAATTTCTCGTTAGCCATCCGAATTCATTCCGAGCCCCTCGGGACCTCAACCAATATTTTCCACAAGTCATATATCACTACCCGAACTTAGTCGATCCTTCGGAACACCCAAAACAACACCAAACACAAATTCAACCTCGGATTCAAGCCTAAGAACTTCTAAACTTTCAAAATTCGCCAACGACGCCGAAACCTAACAAACCACGTCCGAATGACCTCAAATTTTGCACACACATCACAAATGACACTACGAACCTACTCTAACTTTTGAAATTCCATTTCGACCCCGATACCTAATTTTCCACTGCCGACCAAAATCGCCCAAATTTCTAACTTTCGCCAATTCAAGCCTAATTCTACCACGGACCTCCAAATAACAATCCGGACACACTCCTCAGTCTAAAATCACTCAACGAAGCTAACCGAATCATAAAAATCCAAGTCCGAACTCATTTACTCATAAGTCAACTTTCTGTTGACCTTTTTAACTTAGCTTTATAACTAAGAGACTAAGTGTCTCATTTCACTCCAAAACTACTCCGAACCCAAACCTACCAACTCGATAAAACTCAACACAGCTGAACACCACATAAATAAGCAGAAATGGGGAAAAGTGGGCTACAACTCTCGGAACGACCGACCGGGTCATTACATCCTCCCCCTCTTAAACAAACGTTCGTCCTCGAACGAGTCTAACAGAAGAACATACCTAAAATCACAGCATCTGAAGCACTAGCGTCTGGCTTGGATGGGAGGGCATAGAAACAGGCCTGACCACCCTCTGTTCTACCTCCCCCTCTCGGGCGACCCATAGCTGACTGGGCTCCGCCCCTAGCTAGCTGAACTCCACCCCTCGCTGGCTGGACGGGTGGTGGAGGAAGTGGTGCTAGTGCCGTCGGCCGAGTACTCCACTGTGGGGTCCCACCCAACAGCCTAGGGCAATATCTCGCAATGTGACCAAAATCCCTGCACTCGAAACAACCCCTCATCTGACGATACTGCTGCTCCTGATGCCCAAAAGAATTACCCGATGATACCTGAGCGAGCGGGGCATAATGGGAGCCCTGCGCTGGCAATGCACTGAATGTTGACTGACTCTGCTAAAACTGGCCCTGCTGAAACTGACCTCCATGTCGAGCACCACTGAAACCACCCTGACCACGAGGCCTCTTAGCCTCCCTCTCAGCCCTCTCCTGACCTCGAACCATCTCAATCTGTCGACAACCTCATCAAAGGTAGCCTCAGATACTCTCTCCCTGGTCATAAGCAATCGAAGCTAAAAACTGAGGCCATCTATAAACCTCCTGATCCTCTCTCGGTCTGTGGGAGCCAACATGACCGCATGACGAGCTAACTCGGAGAACCGCATCTCATACTGTGTAACAGACATCTCACCCTGGCGAAGTTGCTCAAACTGCCTGCGCAGCTCCTCTCTGCGGGACTCAGGTACAAATATCTCCAAAAAGAGAACGAAAAACTGCTGCCAAGTAAGGGGTGCTGCGCCAATAGGCCTACGCCTCTCGTAAGTCTCCCACCATCTAAGTACAGCCCCAGAAAACTGAAAGGTAGTGAATGAGACCCCACAAGTGTCCAGAATACCAGCAGTACGGAGTATCCTCTAATACCTGCCCAAGAAGTCCTGAGCGTCCTCTCTCTCTGTGCCACTGAAAGGTGGCCGCTGGAGTCTCCCAAACCTCTCCAACCTACGCTGATCATCCTCAGGCATAGCAGGACCACATAATCATGTGCATCTGCAACCGGATGGGCTGGTGGTGCCTCCGATGTCTGAAGTCCCTGAACAACCTGCTCGGGTGTGTGAGCGACGGGAGTCTGAGTGCCTCCCCCAGCCTGAGAAGTGGCTGCGGCCGTCGAGATATAGATTGCATGAGCAAGGCCGGCACATGCTGTCACAATTTGAGTTAGGGCCTCCTGAAGGCCTGGAATCACAATAGGCATAGGTGGTGCCTGAGCTGGTCCTGCCAGAACCTCTACTTCCGGGACCTGGTCCTGAGCGGGGACAACTGGGGGATCAGTAGGTGCTGCCTCAACTGCTGCGCTGGCGATGACTCTGCCCCTACCACGGCCTCTACCGCGGCCTCGGCCTCTCGCGGCCCGAACTGGTGGCTGTCCCTCTTGACCAGTAGCACGAGTCCTCACCATCTGTGAGAGAATGAATAACAGATGTTTAGTTACTATAATGCACAGGACGCACGACAAGAATCCAAGAATGTGGAATTTTCCTAAAGGTTCTGCAGTCTCGAAGATAAGTACAGACGTCTCCGTACCGATCCGCAAGACTCTACTAAACCCGCTCATGACTCGTGAGACCTATGTAACCTAGGCTCTAATACCAACTTGTCACGACCCAAAATCTAACCATGGTCGTGATGACGCCTATCGTGTTACAAGGCAAGCCTATTTTCCAAAATATTACTACTAAATCGATTATAAGAATTTAATAAAATATTTCCAACATTTGAATTTTTCATAAACTAAATCAACTCTAAATATAATTATAGAAAATACGCAAACAAGCCCCAAACATCGGGGTGTCACTAAGTCATGAGCGTCTCAATCTATGAACTAAGAAATAAAACTGTCTAACTGTCAATACAGTCCAAAAGAAGAAATGATAAAAGGAGTAACAAGGTCCTGCGGACGCTAGCAGCTACCTTGCAGTCTCCAACGATAACCGGCCTGAACTCAACGATTGCCGCGCTCTAACTCACCTGGATCTGCACATAAAGTGTAGGGTGTAGTATGAGTACAACCGACTCAGTAGCAACAGAAATAACTAAGGAACTGAGTAGTAGTGGCGAGCTAAGCAAAACAGTCCAATTATTTATTTTCACAATTTACAATAAACATGAATAAACAGGTAAATTCCATAAAACCAACAAATGCCACAAAGAAATTAATAGGTAAATGCAACAACAACAAAAGTAAATGCAACCTCACAGCAATTTCACTGCATCACTCAGTACTCGCGCTCAACACTCAATACACTCAACACTCAATAGGTACCTGCGCTCACCGGGGGTGTGTACAGACTCTGGAGGGGCTCCCAAAGCCTAAGCGCTAAGCACGGACAACTCACGTGCTGCACGGACAACTCACGTGCCATAATATCAATCCCTGGATCCGCACGGTCAACTCACGTGCTACGCAGCCAACTCACGCGCCTCAATCAAATACCTCACAACAGGACCTAAGCCTCACTAAGTCATGTACCTCTCTAGCCTCACCATCATCAACAAATAAGGGAAACACAACCCACGTCAAGTATCACAGCATATCGGCAAAATAATAGGGACTGAGATAAACATGTACAATAATATCTATGACTGAGTGCAAATAATGTGAGCATGAATAAAGCCTAAGCATGATCTCTAACATGAAGGCAAACAAGTTCAACAACAAATGAACACATAACTACAGATAATAGCCATTAGGCCTCACAGCCTCACGGGACGGACCAAGTCTCAATCCTTCGCGGTGCACACCTACACGCCCGTCAAATTCTGACATCAACTCGACTCTCAAATCTTCAATTAAAGTCTTGAAGATTTCTACCATTTTCAACCCAATCTATACCCATTTGAACTCAACAATCTTTCCATAAAGCTTATTGATATGAATAAATGATACTATTACACCCAAGAATCATACTCTTAATCACTCATCTTTACCCAAACTCGAAATTGAAGACTAGGGGTTAGAACCTTACCTCTTGGGTGAAGATCTTGTGAGATTTTCTTGTTGGATTTCAAAGCTTGAACAAGATCTTGATGAACAAAGCACTTGAGCTTCTTCCTCTCTCTAGAACACTCTCCATTATCTCTAAAAAAATGCCAGATATTTGCTCCAAAATGAGTCCCAAAGCCTATTTATCAAAATGGGTTCGAGTTATGAAAATAGAAAAATTAACCCTCCGAAAGCAGGTCTGCGGGCGCATAATGGACCGCAAAATGGGTATGCGGGTCGCAAATGCACCGCAAAATCGATGCCCAGAAATGGGCTTCATTGGACAGGTCTGCGACCATTTTGCGGTTGCATAACTACTTCTGCGATCGCATAATGATTCTGCGATCGCATAATGATTCTGCGATCGCAGAATTAGTCACAGAATCGTACTTTTTCAGACTTTGGTAATTAGGTCATAACTTCTTGTAGGAATGTCTAAATGACAAACGGTTTGAAGCATTGGAAACTAGACACATATACCTTTCTTTTGATAGGTAATACACCATATAACACTTCGTATCATGAGAGTTATTCTCTTTTGAAGTTAGGTCTTGTGCGAACTCACTTGAAACTTTAGTCTTATGAAATTTCCAACTTCCAAACTTCTCGTTAACCATCCGAAATCATTCCGAGCCCCTCGGGACCTCAACCAATATTTCCCACAATCATATATCACTACCCGAACTTAATCGAACCTTCAGAACACCCAAAATAATACCAAAACACCAATTCAACCTCGGATTCAAGCCTAAGAACTTCTAAACTTTCAAAATTCGCCAACGACGCCGAAACCTATCAAACCACGTCCGAATGACCTCAAATTTTGCACACACGTCACAAATGACACTACGAACCTACTCCAACTTCCGAAATTCCATTCCGACCCCGATACCTAATTTTCCACTGCCGACCAATATCGCCAAATTTCTAACTTTCGCCAATTCAAGCCTAATTCTACCACGGACCTCCAAATAACAATCCGAACACACTCCTCAGTCTAAAATCACTCAACGAAACTAACCGAATCATAAAAATCCAAGTCCGAACTCGTTTACTCATAAGTCAACTTTCGGTTGACTTTTCTAACTTAGCTTTCTAACTAAGAGACTAAGTGTCTCATTTCACTCCAAAACTACTCCAAACCCAAACCTACCAACTCGATACAACTCAACACAGCTGAACACCACATAAATAAGTAGAAATGGGGAAAACGGGGCTACAACTCTCGGAACGACCGACCGGGTCATTACACTTACAATCTAAAGATATGCATATTAATGTTGCTATAGTGATGCTTAGAGGCTTAATTTCTTTTTTTCAAAAATATAGAGAAGAAAGATTTGCAAATGTTATGATTTCTGCTAAAAAAATTACATCTGAGATGAATCTAGAACCTGAATTTCGTAAGAAACGCGTAATATTTAGAAAGAAATAATTTGATGAGAATATTGATAACGAAATTACAAAGTCTCCCGAAGAATCGTTTAGAGTTGATTACTTCTTATACATAGTAGACCAAGCCATTTTGTCACTTCAAAATAAATTTGAACAATTTGAAGCGTATGAAAATATTTTTGATTTCTTATTTAGTGGTAAAACATTAAGATCACTAGATGATGAGAATTTGAAGAAACATTGTCTTATCCTTGAACTTTCTTTAACACATAATAGTTATTATGATATTGTTGGTTTAGATTTATTTTTGAATTAAAAGTGTTAAGAGAAATAATAAAAGTAGAAGGTAATGATCTAATCGAAATACTCAATCAAATAAAAAGACTTGATTCTTTTTCAAATACATATATTATTTATAGAATAATGTAAGCAGTTCCTGTAACTGTTGCCTCAGCCGAAAGAAGTTTTTCAAAACTAAAATTGATAAAATCTTATCTAAGATCAACACTGTCTTAAGAGAGATTGAATGTATTAGCTATATTATCAATTGAAAAGGAATTATTAGAACAAATCGATTATAAGATAATAATTAATGATTTTGTATCTAAAAATGCTAGAAAAATAGACTTTAAATAAAAATATATATGGCGATCTTTCCTTTTTTTTAAAATTTTTTTTAGGGCCTCCCTGTTAAGTTTGGCTTTAGGCCCCAATTTTGTTGAGCTGCCCCTGCTACCAAATAATTAAATAAATAAAAAAGTACTTCTAAGCTAGTTTGACAACCTTGTAATCTTAGTCAATCAACTTCTTTATTAAAAAAATAAAAAATAAAAAATAGGCTCCCAACTGAACAGTAGGTTGAAATTCTTTAGCTATTCTTTAGCTAGATTTTACCACAAATCCTAAGGAATCAGTGTGACTTACTGCTTAGGTAAGTATTGCCCAGTATGAAATAATAAATCTTGGCGACCCGCAAGATTTTACTCCTACGGATCACCATAAGATCAGATTTTGGAGGTGGAGTTTATTTTCTCGAAATTTTCGAAAAATCCTGTTTATAATCACCCTATTTTTCTTACCATGAATCGGTAGGTTGAAAATTCTGAAAGGTAAGATAGGAATTCTTTGATCCTTCCCAAGTGGAAAATAGTAAATGGGCTCCAGTTCACGGACATGGAATGTGGCGTCCTGTCTTTCCTAAATGGCCCAAATAACTCAGTCAAACTCAAATGGCAATGGTTCTACAACCCGTATCCCCTCCATCCATGACTGATAATTCCCCATTGAAACAGAAACCCTAGAAATGCTAGCACTTCGCAAGCTCTCCTCAAGCTCAAAATCATCTAGCTTTCTCTGTTCCTTCGCTATCCAAAGCTCAATCTGCAGCTCCGCCACGATACCCGACGTTCCCAGTTGCACTTACTACGACGCGCGCATCAACGAGGCTGGCCGGCAAGGAGATTTCGCCACTGTCCACCACCTCCTCAACAAGCGCGTGACCGATGGCTTCTTCAACACCATCAATACCTTCAAGTTCGTTTCTACAACTAACCTCTCCATACTCGACGATCTATTGGATACGATAGCTCGCTTAGACAATGGTTACCCAAAAAAGTGCTCCTACGACTGTCTCATCGCGCGTCTCTCGAAGATGCACTGCATTTCGGAGGCCACGCGTGTTGCCGAAACCATGGTGAGTAAAAGGCACGGAGTGAACAATGTCACGTTTCATCCCATAATCAACGCGCTCACGAAGGAGGAGGAATTCCACGAAGCGTGGCGCGTGATGGAAGTGATGAGATCTAACGGTATCGCACCCGATTTGACGGCGTATAATTTTCTGCTGACTGGTTATTGTTTCACCGGAGATGTGGTATCGGCTGCCGGAGTTCTAGCGAAGATGGAGGAGGAAGAGCTCGGGGCGGATACGAGGACGTACGACGCACTGGTTTTAGGCACGTGTAGAGTTGGGAAATTGGATGCGGCTTTGGCAGTGTTGAGGAGGATGGTAGATGATGGAGTTTCGCCATTGTATTGCACACACGCCCACATTATCGGCGCGTTGCTGAAGTACCAGCTTTATGAACAAGCAGCAGAGTTTGTTAGAAGCTATGCAGGGAGAGACGTGAAATTGGATTCGGAGAATTTTGGAATACTGGCGACCAGGTTGATCACCAGAGGTAAATTCGAGGAAGCTAAGGAACTGGTGAAAGAGATGACTGAAAGGAGATTGGCATTGGGTCCTAGATTGAAGGATTTCTATGAATTGCATGTTAGATCATGAGATATTGAGATAATTATTACTTAATATGAATGCAGCATTTTTGAAATATATAGACTTGGTTTTGTTGCGTTGTTAGCAAAGAAAAAAATTCTTGAACTATTCATTATATGATGTATACGGATTATGAATTTGATTCATCATAATGGAACGTTGATTTGATACAATTAGTTGTAAAGATAAATAAAAGAGCTGAAATATTTATGCTGTGCAGTTACCCTTTTCATCCAGATTCTAATGCTGGATTGATTTGTTCAAGTTTTAGATCGTTTTGGAACGGACCATGTTGCTTTCAAGTTTTAAAGATCAATGTGGCTACAAACACATCCAGATGATTAAGGAGATAAAATTAATCAATTGATCCATGAAGAACATGGTTGGTGTTAAACAATAATATATCTTTTCCTTCATGTTTTCTTCAAGGACCTATACTGTTTATAAAAAAAGTACCTCAAGGGAATGCTAAAAGCATAAAATGGCGTACACGGATTGCTCTGGCTAGTTCGATTAAGAAGATAAATGAGAAGATCAGTGAGAATGTCTTGAGAACTTGAAGCAGCAGCAGCAGCAGCTAATAGAGTTGGTAAAGGGCAGTATCTACTCAAAGGATGTTTTGGATGATCTATCATAAGTTGAAAGATGGAAACGTCCATCCACACACCCTGCTCTTACCGGTAAGCCAACTTAAACTCGTGCCCTCACAAGTTAGTTATATCCATTTTACTCTGCAGCAATGGTATTGAACCAACCTGTCTTTTATCTTTCAATGTCAACATGATCAATTTATCATATGTGAAGAAAAAGCATCAGATGCCCTTTAGACATCATTGGAAGTGTGATGAGGTTTCCTTATGAAATTATCCCCTTCTGGTGTTTCTTAAGCCCTTTAAAGTTTGCAGTAAAAAAATGCTAGATATCGGTTATTGGCCATGTATAATGCCTTATGTCTGTGCTAAAAGATTGTCATACATCCCAGTCTATTTACTCCACATTATTCCAGAAACTGTCGATCGGACAAGTTGGCTGACTAGCAGGCAAGTTTAGGGTTTTATATTCTTTGTTGTTAATTCAATGTGATATCTGATTTCTATAGGGTTGATTCGTCCTTGCATTAGTTTGGGTTTTTTTCCCCATGAGTCCACTGAAGTACAAGGTGGTAAAAAAAGCTGAACAAATTATCAATTTAAGGCTGGAACCTTGGCAGTCTTCTAAGTTTTCAGTATGTTAGATGTTTCTGGAGATACTTAGTCTACAAAATTGTTCATACTTGTAAGTCTCCGTAGGTAGTACATGTTTCCCTGGAAAGCAAAACTGAAGATCTGGCATGGCCCTCAAAGCTGATGCTAGGAATATGCGATTCAGCTTGATCAGTTGTATTTTGACCAGCTTGTAGGCATTTTACTCACTAAATTTTACTAATTGAAATTAGATGGTTGAAATGAGAGACCTTTGAATGCTTCATCAAAATAATGAGATATCTGTGAGTGAATGCTGGGCCGGATGTTAAGACCGACTGAAAATAAAGGAGATGTAGATACTAAGATGGATATGTGGTCTTAGAGGATGACCAAATTAGAATATGGCACGTAGAGGGTAAAGTTAGAGGTCCCTCTGGATATTTTGATCATCTCCTACATAGACCTATGCACCAATTCGTAGGTTTGCCCCCATGATAATTGAAGTGCTCAAGGACGAAACAGACCTTAATTCACATGGAGGGAAGTTATGTAGAAAGACCTATAATTCTTTGAAATCCATGCACGCTGAGCTAATTGAATTAGAAGATCCGACTATTTTGGGATCGATGTGTGGTTGATTAAATGATTGATTTATTGACTTGATCCTACTAAATTCACTTCAGTTGAAAATACTGCTGGCCATTTTGTAGGTTCCCTCCTATTGCTAAATATTTACTCCGCTGATAAATTATTCTCATGAAGCTCCCAAGGGCGTGGCCTAGTAGTCAATGAAGTGGGTGAGAACCATGAGGTCTCAGGTTCAAATCCCAGCGGAGGCAAAAAATACTAGGTGATTTCTTCCCATCTGTTCAAGCCTTGGTGGGTAGAATTAACTGGTACCTGATGCTAGTGGGAGGTGGCAGGTATCACGTGGAATTAGTGGAGGTGCGCGCAAGCTTACCCGGACACCACGGGTATAAAAAAAAGGTTCTCCCCATGAATACTGCAACCATTTGTGACTTGGCCTAAATTTTCCTCTTTGGCACCATCCAATTTCAATAGTTTTGAACTTTTCGAGCTATCAATTTTGTGTTCTTTAAAGTTCCAAAAAAACAACTTTCTATTCTTGGAACTGATAAAGATAATTTCTGGTTACCATTTAAATTCTCTTTTGATTGTTTATATATTAAGCATCTCTGAGATGCCTTTATTTCTAGATGGTCATTCAACTACTTGTACCTTGAGGGCATGCCCACCTACTAAATTTAGCTCAGTGTTGATATTTATGTACAGTAATCACTTTGTTCCTCATGCTTTTGCATTGAGCATGTAACTATGGCAAATCTGAAGCAATTGAAGCTCAAATACTGGATACACATGATCTAAGAGATATTATTTTAGAAGTTACATTCGGGCTTTCATGTGAACAACAACAATAACCCAGTATAATGCCACTAGTGGGGTCTGGGGAGGGTAGTGTGTACACAGACCTTATCCCTACCCTGGGGTAGAGAGGCTGTTTCCGATAGACCCTCAGCTCCCTCCCTCCAAGAACTCCCCACCTTACTCTTGGGATGACTCGAACTCACAACCTCTTGGTTGGAAGTGGAGGGTGCTCACCACTAGAGCAACCCACTCTTGTCTGGGTTTTCATGTGAACAGAGATTGTTAAATGTATCCTCGAAATGCTGCTTCTACCATGCAGTTCAAATTTATTAAGAGTAGCTGATCCTGTCTAACAGCCTACTTAACCTCTTTACTGCTGTTGGAGATGGCACTTCTACTTATTAGTATATGCTGGACTAGTAGTTCTTTGCTACGGGAAAGGCTTTTACTGAATTTGGAGAATTTTGCTAGTCTGAGCCACACTGGTTTGAGCAAAGTGGAGATTTGATTGGGTTGTGGCTTCAATGTCTGATCGCTTGTATGGTTTGGAAACAGTATCCAGAAAACTAGTATTTGTGTTTGGTTGCTGGGTACAATAACTGGTATAAGGTATGAGTTTTAATAAGAGGTTATAGTGAGTGAAGTCTCTGACAAACCCACAGTGAGATCAGTGTGGAATGTCTAACTGCTTTATTTGTTACTAAAATAGATATACATAATTCCTTTTCAAAAAAAAAATAAAAATGTACATCATTTGAAAGGAAAAAATGTACTCATATGTTCATGTCCATATGAGTCTCCCATTACTTCTTTAGTCTGATCTCAGTAAAACATACTTTTATTTACAGTCAAAGAAGTCACAGAACCAGAGCTTGTGGCTCCATGCTTGTAGTAGCGGTTTTAGCAAGACTAAATAATTGCTGGATTTTGTAATACAGAATCGTGTCCTCTGTAGTATCATTTCGTGCATATCAATTTCCATGGTTTTTTCCCCACTCATATGCAAAACTTTGAGCAATTTTAACTTGGAAAAAATAGTGCAATTGTATTTTGCACCACTTTTTTAGCATAGGATTCTCCCTCCTCGCTTGCACATGGGACATAGTATGAAGTATTTCTCTATATGCTCTTTTTCACATCCACTTATTTTTGGATTGATAATAAAATCTTCAACTTTTCTTACTTACATGATTGGCAGTTGAATAAGTATGCACTTCTGAATGATGTTCATGTTGCTATACACTTAAGTTTTTAGCTTATTTTCTAAAAAGCTGTAGTTGATGTCAGCAGTTGCATCCAGGTCATTGTATGAGCCCCACTAGTGGGATTCTACTGATTTGTTGTTGTTGTTGTTGTTATCGGGTGTATGACAGAATCACCTTAAGGCTTATCTCTGATGAATGATTAATGCACGTACTTGGACTTCCCTTATTTGTTCCATCAGCAGGTCATTGCATGCTGGCAAAGAATTGACAACATGGTTTCATCTCTGAGAAAAAGAATTGATGATGTAAGCCCGGCTGCAATTGTATCCCTCTGCTCACTTTGGTTGCATTTTTAGGTAATTAGGTCTTCAAGTTTTCTTATTTACCTAATGATTTGCAGCTAATGATGTTAGTATTGCTATATACTTTCCATTTTGAAAAAGAAAAAATGTTGCTATACACTTGGAGTTTATTTGCTTATTTTTTAGAAAGTTGTACTTATGAGCAGCTGTTGCATCTTGAATGACAGACGGTGAAGTTCACTGCTGATTGAAGTTTAATTCACGTAGTTGCTTGTAAATTTTTGTGCAGTAACTTGTCATTTATTGAAGTAAATATTTTGACGGTGTATGAAATATTTGTCTTGAGGTTTCCCTTATTTGCTCCATCAAGCAGGTCATTGTATGCTGGCAAAAAATTTGGAGGTTTAGAGACAGACCCTAGAGTTTAAAGGTTTCAAGTTGAGCAGGAGTAAGACAGAATAGTTGGAGTGCAAGTTCAGCGACGTGAGGGAGGAAGCGGACATGGCGGCTTGATTCACAAATCATCCCCACAAAAGAGGAAGTTACAAGTATTTTGGGTTTGTAACCCAAGGGAAGGGAGAGATTGATGAGTCGCCACACATCGTATCAGAGCGGGGTAGATGAAATGGAGGCTAGCATCCAGCGTCTTGTGTGATAAGAATGTGCCACCGAAACTTAAAGATAAGTTCTACAGAGTGGTGGTTAGACCGACTATGTTGTATGGGACAGAATGTTGGCCAGTCAAGAATTCCTATATTCAGAAAATGAAAGTAACAGAAATGAGGATGTTGAGATGGATGTGTGAGCATACCGGGTTGGATAAGATAAGGAATGGAGATGTTCGGATGAAGGTGGGCGTGGCTCCGGTGGAAGACAACATGCGGAAAGCAAGACTGAGATGGTTCAGGTATGTGAGGAGAGAAGCTCAGATGCCCCAGTGAGGAGGTGCGAGCGGTTGGCTTTGGTGGGTAGGAGTAGAGGTAGAGAGAGACCTAAGAAGTATTGGGGGGAGGCGATCAGGTAGGACTTGGTCCGGCTTCATCTTACCGAGGACATGTCCCTTGATAAGAGGGTATGGAGGTCGAGAATCAGGATAGAAGGTTAGTAGGTAATCAAGCGTATTTCTATTCTGTACCGATGGTTTTAGGTTAGTCTGGTTTTAGGATGGTATTTCTATTCCGTACCGAGCGTATTTCTTGTCTTAGATTGCTAGTATTTCCATCTGTTTTCCTATCATCTTCGCTTCGGTTTCTTAGTATTTTGCTGCTGTTATTGTTTGTTGCTGCTGTTTCCTTCCATCCATTTTGTGGCTGTGTTTGTTGTTAATATCGCTCTTTGTTTATATTTTTGCTTGTTTTTACTATTTCTTTTCATCTTTCTTGAGCTGGGAGTCTATAAGAAACAACGTCTCTACCTTCCTACGGTAGGGGTAAGGTCTGCGTACATACTACCCTCCTCAGATCCCACTTGTGAAATTCCAGCGGGTTGTTGTTGGTTTTCATCTTTGAGAAAAAGGACTGATGGTGTAAGCCAGCTCCAGGCTCCTGTTGTATTGTTACTGGGGCAGAGCACTGAAGCTTGACAGGATTCTATCACATGGTGGGTACATTACTGGATAATGTAGCATTAATGTAGACTAACAAGCTGGGACGGAGTTTCAGGCACCCCAATAAAAGAACTGTGGATCCTTTGTACCAGCAGCTAACTAGTACTGTACCTCTCAAAAGCTGCTGGATACTTGTGGATTTGGATTTAATTTTTGTGGAGCTTCAGTGATAGAATATAAGTACTACTTTATTAATTTTCCGTCATTGCAGTATATTAGATGTTACTAGATTATCGTAATAACATAGTTTATTTACAGAGTTTGTATAAATCATGATAAGAAATCAATGTTGATGTATGATGTACTTTGCAAATTTGAATTCAATGTCAGAATTTGTTCGTGCCAGTGTTTCATGCTGAGAGCTTGGGCATCGTGCCTTGTGGGCAACTGCAATGCCATGCTAGTTGCTGAAAAATTGTTTACATGCTCCATTCTCAAACTAATCTAGGTTATGCTATTTTTTTGATGGTCTTTAGGAAACATGTTCAATTTCTTCAAAAATGAATTCTTTCATACTTTCCTGTATCAATCATATCAGTATAACTAGTGAAGCTCAAAATAAATTCTTGTGATTTTGTTGAGTTTGGTTTTCTTTCCGGAGAATGGGAATAGGCTCAAAGCGCTTGTGGTTTTTGAAATTTGTGCGTTATTCGTTGGAGCACATTTAACACCCGTGCATAAATGATTATGTGGCTATAGCAGTTTATCAGAAAAGCAAACGACCAAATTAGTCTTTGATTTGCTAGGCAAATGATCATAACATGTACAAAAACGAATATATTTACCTTTAACGAGCCGCTCTTCCTCTTATATATACCAGGAAATGCGTAAACAACCCATAATCTGTTAAAAGAGAGCGAGATGAAGTGATCATGGAAATGGGAATTGGCCAAATTCATTCGTGGATCCACTGTGGTCCATGCCGAAGGAATTCTGGCTGAAGTTATCCAAGAATCCACCAGACAGCGAGGTGTCCACGAAAACAGAAGGCACATTGACATTGAGGGGATCATAATCCAAGAATGAACAAGAAGTGCTAGGCCTAGGCTTAGCTTCATAGTAAGCAAGATGAGCTCTAGTAACCATCAGATCATGTTGCAGCTCCACCATTTTTCGCTGCAAAGACGCTATGGCTCCAATGCAACCGTAAACGGGATCCCTGAGCCTCACCTCAGCCTCGTAAACCAGAGAGTTGACAGTGTCTTCTCGCTGGTCCTGTGGCACTTCATTCAGGATCTTGATCACGTTGCTAGCTCCAAACACCTTGTGAACGTTGGTGAATTTCTTGGGCTCGTCCGACCGGAAATATGGTGCAAATTGGCAATTGGAAGTGCACCTTCTCTTCAAGAACTTACAAGCTGCACAAGAAGAGCTTGAACGAGACTCATTACTTTTCATGGCTTCCGTTTTCTTGAAAGCTTCGCTTTCACACGACTTTGACTCTTTATAAATATCAGTGTTTTACGTTTTCGTTATATAAACGATCTTTATCATTGCCAAATCATCTGGCCCATAGAGCGTCGTGCTAATAACGCGAAGGTAGCAGGTTCGAGACCTGCATGGGCCATTTCTTTTTCTTTTTTACCAGTTTCCTATCATCCTGAAAATAATTATCCTATTTCACCAAGAAACAGTCTCGTTTGTATTTCCTGTGAAAATTCAGAAATGGCAATGCAACTCAATTTTTTTTTTTAAAAGGAAAAAGGAAGAAACAGCAAATCTAAAAACTGACCCCTTTACTGACAAAAGGGCAGTGGATGGGAAGTAGTGCAAGATGGGGTATGTGTGTGTCTTGGAGAAGTATTATAAGATATGATAGATAAAGATATCATATGAGCAAATCTAACCAATATTGTTCCATGATTAAATAAATAAAGTTTTCCTTGATATCTTGACAGGCGAATGGGACATGATATAAAGTTTTCCTTGATATATTTCTATTGTGAAATAGATAGACTCCACGCATCCAAAAAATAAGTCAAAATTATCCCTCAACTTTTGACTATATATTATTTGATATTACCCTCACTCCCTCAGATTAAACTCCGATATGGCCATATGGGTCAAGGGCAAAAACAATTTGTTTTCTGTCGGGTAAAACCAAAAGTTCAACGAACGACAACATTATTCAATTTCAGATAGTATATTACCAAATCAACCAATATTGTTCCATGAATAAATAAATAAATAAAGTTTTCCTTGATACCTTTACAGGCAGATGGGACATGATATATCACAAAAGAAATATGAGATGTTACAATTGATTATGAAAGAAAAGAGATTTCACAAGAATAGGAAACCCTACACAAAGTCATATTCTCTAAAAGATGGAAACCTAATACCTATGCACGCCTCGCCTACACAAAGATTCAAAGACTGAACTGCATTTTATATGGATCTGGAGTTTGAAAGGAATAAAGCGAACATCGTTCCTAATTAGTAGGACCTTGATTTTTATCTATTTTCTAGTCCTTATAAGTCAGAATCTAAAGATATCTTATCAAGCAATACATTGCTTTGGTTAAAAAAGAACCTATACAAGCCACTCCCATTTTAAAATCGAGGACGCATATTAAATCTTTTGTTTGTCCTTATATCTTTCTGAAATGATAACCGTAGAGTCGAGTTCAAACTTTAATTAGAAACGTTTGAAGTTGGTTTATATGTAGGGAAAATGGCCAAATATATCCCCTCTACTTTCGGATATTGCCTACATTTAACCTCCATTTTATTATCCGGTCAAATTTACTCCTACCGTTATATTATCCAGCCAAATTTACTCATACCATCAGTAAACTTTTAAAAATTACCCCTTAATCTATTAGGTAATCCAAAAGCTCCCAATTTCTTTTTATTTAAATCACTTGTTATTTTTCTTGTTCCACTATTTTCAGAAATTACTATTGATGTGAATGCTGAAGGTATTATGCTATACAAATTATTCATGGATATTTTTAACGGTAAAGGGTCAAATATATCCCTTTACTATAAAAAATTATTTAAATTTATCCTCCGTTTCACTATCAGTATATTTGTGCCCCTACTGTTATACTTTAGTTCAATAATATCCTTAATTTGGACGGAATGTCACGTGTCAGGTTTGGAACAAAAAGACCCACCCCAATTTTTAAATACCCGATCCACTTAAAAATTACCAATTATCCGACCCAAATTGCCCCACTTAAAAAATCCTAAACGAATTTAACCCTTATTTCATCTCTCCCCCTAGCTCCGCTTCTCCCCACCATAGATGAGCTTCTTCGGCTTCTATGGCATAAAATTACACACACATAACCCTCAAAATCAATTTTCACAATCTAATCTCATGGCTTTTTCCACTGGAGTTCGTCTATTACGCTGCTATCACCACCACTTCACTATCACTACAACACCATCCTATTTTTCGGGGCTCCGAAAACCATTTTCGAAGCTTCGGTTCCTAAGCAACTTCGACTGGCGACTGCCTGGCGGAAGGAGGAGGAAGAAAAATAGTGTTATTCCCATAATTAAATTCGTTATACATTAGCTGTAAATCTTGATTTTTCTTAACTTTAATGTGAGAAATAGTTAAAGAGCTCAATGCATCACTTCAGAAGCTATAACTTTGATCAGCGAATTTGGAGGTGAGATTTGCACACAGGAGCTAAACCACCATTGAAGAAGCTTTGGAGCTTGAATTTTCGAAACCCATATCTGAAAGCAAAATTAAAATTATGGGTAAAAATTATTTGTTGTTGCTGATTTGAGTTTATAAAGTAATCATACCACCAAGTTGTTGAAGAAACTTAGAAACACCATTGTTATGGTTACAAGAAAATTTGAAGAAGGCGAAATGGATTCCTCTGATTTCTTGATCTTTTGCTCAAATTGGTCATTGACAACACTGTTGAAGTTAATGGCAATGAGAAGAATGAAATAGACATGGTGGTAATTCGTTGAACCATTTGCTGAAGTAATTTTTTATGTGTTTCAGTCTCTTTTTTCCAATTAAAAAAGAGAACACGAAAGAGATTCTGAGGTAATGGGTCTAATTAGGGGCGGATCTTAAGTGAATCGGGTATTTAAAATGGTGCGGTATTCCGTCCAAATTAAGGGTATTTTTGAACAAAAGTATAACGGTAGGGGCGCAAATATTGATAATGGGTTTGGAATTGGTTTAAAATTTTATTTATTTTTCAATCATATACACACCATATAATCCAGTTGGTCTATTTATTATGTATTATATGCAGCTGCTCATCATGTATGTTTATATATTGTTATTGTTTGGTTAGTATAGAGTTCGATCGACTAACTTAAGAGTGCACAATGCGTAGGCATTTGATTGAATCAAAGTTGAATTCGACAATGTAAAGCCTCCAAAAAACTTTAACTTCTATCACAAATACTTGCAAAGTCTCCATATCTTTGATGCAACGAATTCATTAAAGTTGAGATGTTGTAAATACTTTTGAAAATTAGACAAGATACCTAATTTAGATTCTTCAATTTACTATATTTTGTTTACTAACCATTGTATTAATTTAATATTTCTTTCTCTCATTTTTTTTTCAATTAAGAAAGAAGGTAAATGCCAACTATTCGAAAATAGTGGACCAAGAAGAAGAATAAGTGACTTAATTAAAATTGATTTGGGAGATTCTAGGTCACCTGACGAACTGATGGGTAATTTTTAAAAGTTTGTTGATGGTCGAGGTAAATTTGGTGTGTTGACCCGATAGGTCATTTTGAGATTTAGCCTCTATTTTCGTATTCCGAGACCTCGATTAGCTCAATTTAGATTTTTTTAATTGCGTGCCCAGTCCGTGTCTTATTCCGGAGTTCGCATTTGCGATCCAAATATCGCATTTGCGACTTCTGCTCTTTTTTTACCGGGTTCGCATTTAAGACCCTTGTCTCGCATTTGCGATGTTCGCAATTTCGGCATCCGTAGCTGGGTAAAAGGGGAGAAAATGGGACTTAGTTCATTTCTCACAATTTCTCAACCCTACTTTAGAGGCGATTTTTCAAGAGACTTGTTTTGCAAATTCATTGGTAAGTGACTTTATTCCATTTCTTTTCAATTACCCATTATATTTCATGAGATTTAAACTTCAAATTTAGGATTTCCATGGTAGAAATTAGAGATTTGGGTAAAATTAGAGATTGTTGTAAAATTGGGATTTAGACCTCGAATTGAGGTCGAATTTCGAAACAAATCACATAACCGGGCTCGGGAGTGAATGTGTAATCGGGTTTTGGTCCGAATCTCAATTTTGACCAAGCGAGCCCGGGGTTGACTTTTGTTGATTTTTTTTAAAATGATCAAAATTGAACCTCTTTCATTCGTGGGTAGTTTCTAAAGCTTATTTTAAATTATTTGGTCCATAATTTGCTAGATTTTGGTTGGTTTGGAGGCTTGTTCAAAAGGCAAGGTCGTGGTTGATTGATTGCTTGAGTTGCGGAGTGAGATAAGTGTTATGTCTAACCTTAATTGAGGGAATGAGGAACTCTTGAACTACAATTTATGTGAGTCACGTGTGAAACAGCGTATATGCGCCGTTAGGTTACTTGCTCCCATGCTTTCATTACTTCATAGTATATTTTGTTACATGCCTTAATTGCTACATGCTTATTTGACTTCCATGCCATAATTGTTTCTTGTCACTTAGTTATCCTTGTATTAAATTGTCCATCCCTTCTATAATTCTATGCTTATTTGCTAGTTGTCTCTATTTGCCTTACTTGCATATTTAAATTGTCATATGTCTTACTTATCTTATAATTTTGTAGAATTTGTTTCCTTCTATGACGTAGTTTTACTTGTACGAGTTGTTAGTTGGTACATATCGATGAGTTGGTAAAGTTGAGACATTTGAATTGTTAGAGATTCTTGGATTATTACGTGATTCTTCATTGCTTCGTACATTTACTATCGTGATGTAGAAATTTCTTTAAATTTTGGTTGTTGAATTGCTATTGTTGATTGAAATTGTTTGGGGAGCGGGTTGTACGCCGCAACTGAAATTGAAAGGTAATGAATTGAAATGGTGGAATAAGGATGAATTATGATGTTGACAGATGATGATATAGTGGGATCAGATTGTGCGCCGTAACGGATTACATAAGTTGTATTTGTTTGTGATTGTTGGATTTCCTTGGTATTTGAAATGAGCTTATAGGACTTGTTATTATCGGCTCTCTGGTAGTTGGATTTTGCGAGCATGGTTTCGGTTGGGGAATCTCGCATTTGCGAGAATTTGTTCGTATTTGCGAACTGTGGACTTTCGCTTTTGCGGAGGAAGTGTCGCATTTGCGATCACTGACCATTTTGAGTCTGCTTCGTAATTACGAAGTGTTTGGTCGCATTTGCGAAGGCGGTGAGTTCGCATTTACGATCAAAATATCACATTTGCGACTTCTGCTCTTTTTTGACAGGGTTCGCATTTGTGACCCTTATCTCGCATTTGTGATGTTCGCAATTGCGACATTCGCAGCTGGGTAAGAGATGAAAAAATAGGACTTAGTTCATTTCTCACAATTTCTCAACCCTAAACACTCTAGAGGCAATTTTCCAAGAGACGTTTCTTCTCAAATTCATTGGTAAGTGACTTTAATCCATTTTTTTTCAATTACCCATTACATTTCATGAGATTTCAACATCAAATTTAAGATTTCTATGGTAGAAATTAGAGATTTGGGTAGAATTGAGAATTTTTATAAAATTGGGATTTAGACCTCGAAATGAGGCCGGATTTTAAAATAAATCACATAGCCGGGCTCTAAGATGAATGGGTAATCGAGTTTTGGTCCGAATCTTGATTTTGACCAAGCGGGCTCGGGGGTGACATTTTCAAAAATGATCAAAATTGAACTTCTTTTATTTGTGGGTAGTTTCTAAAGTTTATTTTGAATCATTTGGTCCATAATTTTCTATATTTGGTTGGTTTGGAAGCTTGTTCAAAAGGTAAGGCCGTGGTTGATTGATTGCTTGAGTTGCGGAGTGAGGTAAGTGTTGGGTCTAACCTTGATTTGAGGGAATTAGGAATCCTTGAACTACATATTATGTGAATCACGTGTGAAAAGACATATATGCGAGGTGATGAGTGTATATGCGCCTTTAGGTTACTTGCTCCCATGTTTTCATTATTTCATAGTATATTTTGTTACATGACTTAATAGCTACATGCTTATTTGACTTCCATGCTATAATTGTTACTTGTCACTTAGTTATCCTTGTATTAAATTGTCCATCCCTTCCATAATTCTATGCTTATTTGCTAGTTGTCTCTATTTGCCTTACTTGCATATTTAAATTGTCATATGTCTTATATGTCTTATAGTTTTGTAGAATTTGTTGCCTTCTATGATGTAGTTTTACTCGTACGAGTTTTTAATTGATAGATATCGATGAGTTAGTAAAGTTGAGACATTCGAATTGTTAGAGATTCTTGGATTATTACGTGATTCTTCATTGCTTCGTACATTCACTTTTGTGATCTAGAAATTCCTTTAAATTTTGATTGTTGAATTGCTATTATTGATTAAAATTGTTTGGGGAGCAGATTACACGCCACAACGAAAATTGAAAGGTAATGAATTGAAATAGTGGAATAAGGACGGATTACGATATTGACAGATGATGATATAGTGGGATCGGGCTGCGCGCCACAATGGATTGTATAAGTTGTATTTGTTTGTGACTGTTGGATTGCCTCGGTATTTGAAATGAGCTTATAAGACTTGTTATTATAGGCTCTCTTATCTTTTCTGTTGTTATTATTATTGCGTACATGTTATTGTAAGTGACCCGCCTTAGCCCCGTCACTACCTTGTCGAGGTTAGGCTCGACACTTACATAGTACATGGGATCGATTGTACTCATACTACACTCTGCACTTCTTGTGCAGATACCAGAATTGGTCCTAACTGAGCTGAGTGAGGTTTGCTCGGATCTAGCTATTAGTGGAGAGTGGAGACTTGAGGTATAGCTGCACGGCATTTGCTGCGCTGAAGTCCCCGTCTACATCATGTTTTAGCTGTTTATTTTGATTCAGACATTTTTGTTTATTCAGGCCATTATCTGTAGTACTCTAGACGCTCATATATTCATGACACCAGATCTGGGATTTGTATTTGGCTTTTCTTCATTTAGTAGTTTATCACCTTATTTCAGACTATTTAGTTTTTTTGTCGTCTTTTAATTTGGAATTGTTAAAATGGTTAATAGATATAGCTAACGTTGGCTTGCCTAGCAAGTGAAATATTAGGCGCAATCACGGTCCTAAGGGTGGGAATTCCGAGTCGTGACAAGTTGGTATTAGAGCACTAGGTTGCCTAGGTCTCACAAGCCATGAGCAAGTTTGGTAGAGTCCGGAGGATCGATACGGAGACGTATGTACTTATCTTTCAAAGGTTATAAGGCTTTAGGAAAATTTTACTTCTTTCTTTCTCTATCGTGCGGTTTATGTCCATTATTGGAGTTTGAACCATTCTACTCTTGTTCTCTCGTAGATGGTGAGAACTCACTCATCGTCTACCACCGGGTAGGAGCCGGAGCCCCCTGTTGAAGCTACTACTAGGGGCAGAGGCCGAGGTCGATCTAGAGGCTGAAGCAGAGGCAGAACTCAGCACAGAGCTCGAGCAGCAGCACCCGCAATGGAGCCTCAAATTGATCACGAGGAGGAGGTCCCAGCTCAGACTGTACCCGTCGGACCAGCTCAGGTCTCAAAGGGATTTATAGCCACTCCAGTACTTCAGGATGCTCTAGTCCGCTTAGTTGGACTCATGGAGAGTGTGTCTCAGACTGGAGCATTTCCTGTGGTACCGACCGTCTCTCAGGATGGGGGAGGATCAAAGACTCCTGCCTCTCATACTCCAAAGCAGATGGCTCCCCTACATCAGACTCTAGCAGCCCAGCCAGTTAGGATAGTTCAGCCGGTTGTTGCGGCATAGGCCGGGGAGAGGTCTACTTTGTCTTATAAGGCCCTGATGAGGTTGGATAAGTTTACCAAGCTCTTTCCCGTTCATTATAGTGGTGCACCCTCTGAGGACCCACAAAATTATTTGGACCGTTGTCATAAGGTATTATGCAATATGGGTATTGTTGAGACCAATGGGGTCGACTTTGTAGTTTTTTAGATGACCGGCTCTGCCAAGAGATGGTGACAGGATTTTGAGCGGAGCAGACCAGTCGGTTCACCTTCACTTACCCAGGATTAGTTTTCACAGCTATTTCTAGAGAAGTTTATTCCCTTCACTCAAAGAGAGGAGTATCGTAGGCAGTTTGAGCGCCTTCACCAGGGTGGTATGACCGTCACCCAGTACGAGACCATATTTATGGACCTAGCCCGTCATGAAGCTATGTTGATTCCTATAGATAGAGAGAGGGTGAGGAGAATTATTGATGGTCTTACTTTCGGCATCATACTTCAGATAGACAAGGCGACATGGGATGATATTTCTTTCCAGAGGGTTGTAGAGATTGTTAGACGGATCGAGATGGTTCGTGGTCAGGATAGAGGGTCTACATTTGAGAAGAGGCCCCGTCATTATGGTAGTTTCAGTGGTGCCTCGTTTGGTGGCAGAGGTTCTTTTGGTAGAGGTCATCCTCCTAGGCCGATTTAGTCAGTTCGTACGATGTTATTACACTTGTGTGCATGTTTTGTTTGGAGTCCGAGGGGCTTAGGTGTGTTTCGTATGTGTTTCAGATGAGTTTTACAAAGGAAAAATGTGCTGGTGCAATACCAGTTCTGGTGCTTTGTTGCAGATCTCGCAATTGTGAGGTCTGGCTCGCAATTGCGAGCCTCGCTTTTTCAAAAAATGTTTCGCATTTGCGAGCATGGTTTGGGTTGGGGAATCTCGCATTTGCGAGAATTTGTTTGTATTTGGGAATTGTGGACTTTCGCTTTTGCGAAGGAAGTGTCGCATTTGCGATCACTGACCATTTTGAATATGCTTAGCAATTGCGAAGTTTTTGGTCGTATTTGCCAAGGCGGTGAGTTCGCATTTGCGATCTAAATATCACATTTGCGACTTCTGCTCTTTTTTGACAGGGTTCGCATTTGCGACCCTTGTCTTGCATTTTCTATGTTCGCAATTGCGACATCCACAGCTGGGTAAAAGATGGAAAACGGGACTTAGTTCATTTCTCACAATTTCTCAACCCTAAACACTCTAGAGGCGATTTTCCAAGAGACTTTTCTTCTCAAATTCATTGGTAAGTGACTTTAATCCATTTTTTTAATTACCCATTATATTTCATGAGATTTCAATATCAAATTTAGGATTTTCATGGTAAAAATTAGGGCCTTGGGTAGAATTGAGGATTTTTTTAAAATTGAGATTTAGACCTCGAATTGAGGTCGAATTTCGAAACAAATCACATAACCGGGTGTGGGGGTGAATGGGTAATCGGGTTTTGGTCTGAACCTCGATTTTGACTAAGCAAGCCCGGGGTTGACTTTTGTTGACTTTTTCAAAAATAATCAAAATTGAACCTCTTTCATTCGTGGGTAGTTTCTAAAGCTTATTTTGAATCATTTGGTCCATAAATTTCTAAATTTGGTTGGTTTGGAGGTTTGTTCAAAAGGTAAGGTCGTGATTGATTGATTGCTTGAGTTGTGGAGTGAGGTAAGTGTTGGGTCTAACCTTGATTTGAGGGAATTAAGAATCCTTGGACTACATGTTTTGTGAATCACGTGTGAAACAACATATGCGAGGTGACGAGTGTATATGCACCGTTAGGTTACTTGCTCCCATATTTTCATTACTTCATAGTATATTTTATTACATGACTTAATTGCTACATGCTTATTTGACTTCCATGCCATAATTGTTACTTGTCACTTAGTTATCCTTGTATTAAATTGTCCATCCCTTCCATAATTCTATGCTTATTTGCTACTTATCTCTATTTGCCTTACTTGCATATTTAAATTGTCATGTGTCTTACTTATCTTATAGTTTTGTAGAATTTATTGCCTTCTATGATGTAGTTTTACTTGTACAAGTGTTAATTGGTATATATTGATGAGTTGGTAAAGTTGAGACATTCGAATTGTTAGAGATTCTAGGATTATTAGGTGATTCTTCATTGCTTCGTACATTCTGTCTCGTGATCTAGAAATTCCTTTAAATTTTGGTTGTTGAATTGCTATTGTTGATTGAAATTGTTTGGGGAGCAGGTTACATGTCGCTACGGAAATTGAAAGGTACTGAATTGAAATGGTGGAATAAGGACGGATTATAATGTTAACAGATGATGATATGGTGGGATCGAGTTGCGCGCCGCAACAGATTGTATAAATTGTATTTGTTTGTGACTGTTAGATTGCCTCGGTATTTGAAATGAGCTTATAAGACTTGTTATTATGGGCTCTCTGGTAGTTGGATTTTGAGTTCATTGTTACGAGTTAACTGCTTTATTTCCATTCTTGTCTTTTCTGTTGTTATTATTATTGCGTACATATTAATGTAAGTGACCCGCCTTAGCCTCGTCACTACCTTGTCGAGGTTAGACTCGGCACTTACAAAGTTCATGGGGTCGGTTGTACTCATACTATACTCTGCACTTCTTGTGCAGATACCTGAGTTGATCCTATAGTGAGGTTTGCTCTGATCGAGCTATCAGTGGAGACTTGAAATATAGCTGCACGACGTTCGCAGCCCTGAAGTCCCCTTCTACATCATTTTTAGCTGTTTATTTTGATTCAGACAATTATGTTTTATTCAGACCATTATCTGTAGTACTCTAGATGCTTATGTATTCGTGACACCAGATCTGAGATTTGTATTTGGTTTTTCGTTATTTAGTAGTTTATCACCTTATTTCAGACTATTCATTTTTGTTATTGTCTTTTAATTTGGAATTGCTAAAATAGTTAATAGATATAGCTAACGTTGGCTGGCCTAGCTAGTGAAATGTTATGCGCCATCACGGTCCTGAGGGTAGGAATTTCGGGTCGTGAACCGGGTAATATAACGATAGGGGTAAATTTGACCGAATAGTATAACAGAGATTAGATGTAGATAATATTCGAAAGTACAAAAGTAAATTTGGATATTTTCCTTATAACATTTTAATTATTTTAGACATGGTGATAAGCTAAGCCTGTCATTATCATATCACTAGTATTTACTACTATGAAGTATGAAATGATTCTAAAAAAAGTGTATCATATTTTCTTTTCCAGCACCGAAGTTGCTTTACAAGATTTGAGCGTGATATCATTTTGGTCAACAGGTCAACAACATTTGAAGACTCTCCTATCATTACTTTGGAAACTTTTAAGAATTGAATTAGTGAGAGTTTACTTTCCTAACCTGGTTAGAAATGTTTGGATTTCGTTTGCACTAAATTTGGTTAAGGCTTAGTTTTTTTTAAAGGAAAGAAATCATTTTAGTTAACTCAATCGTCTTCAGATATGATTGGGAGTGCAATAACTTTACTATAATGTGTGTGCAGGAAATTACGCCGAATGAAGTTTTTTTAAATCGCTTATATTTGATACTGTTAAGAAATTTTGGTAAAATAGCTTCGCAGCTAAAATTTTGAAGGTTGTGTCAGAATTAAATTTCGACTGCCATATTTTTTGTAACAAATCCTGGTGATCACCATATAAAAGCTTCTAGCAATTGTCATATTTTTGCAAATCCAGATGATCACCACATGATAATTTCTGGCGATTATCATATTTTATGGCAGAATTCTAGTAATCATTATATGAAAAATTCTGGCTATTGACATTTTTTTAGAAATCCTGATGATCACTATATCAAATATTCTGGTGAATGTCAGAAGGGTTTCCCAAAATTCTGTCGCAGTCTATTTTCCCAAGACTTTTCTTATCGGAATCGAAAAATCAATAATGACATCAGAATATCCTATTTCTTCTGTTCTCCCATATGTGTGCATGTATGGTTCAAATATAAATAAACTTTTAAACAACCATATCTGCACTTTATCATTTGGTTCATAGACTTGATTTTGGAAAGTAATATTAGTATTTCATCTATGGAATTATTTAAAAAGAAAAAAAAGAAAACTCAATACTTTGATATGAAAGTGGGAAATTGCAAAGACGGAGCCAGGATTTGAAACTTATGGGTTTAGAATTTTAGCACTTTTAAGTTACTGGATTCTAAATTAATATTTTGTACATATTAAATGAATTTCCTAAGACACTGACAAAGTTTTGACCAAATTTACTGGGTTCAGTCGAACCCGCACATCGTTCTCTTTGTCTTTTGAAAATAGCTTCTATAGTGTTTTTGCCGCCCCCTCTCCAAAAAAGAAAAGAAAAACTAGAAACTTCAGAATCTCAATATTTAAGCTTTTATAAACATAATTCTCATTTTTTTTTTCTACAAACAAAAAGGACTCAAGTTCAATCGTCTAATGTGATATCTCGTTTAGTCTGGTGATGGGACATCATATTTTTTGAATATCTCTTTTTCGGCGAATTAAGTTACGTTAATTAGTTAGGGACCAAATCTGGCCATCTTAGAGAGACTACACTTTTAAAAAGAGTATGTATGATATAAGTTGTTATCACGAAATCTTTTTCTTTTAATGCTGAAAATATTTATTATTCCCATGGATTACAGGTACTCTAAATTGAACATCTTCTTCTTTTTCTGTCTTCTCCCGAGGTCATTTTTTCTTTTTGAATCTCAAGTTTGGCAATATATAGGAAGGGGAGAAGTATAAAATTGATTTGCCTTTGTTGGGGCAAATGGAAATTAGTGCAAAATTCGATACGGTTAACAACTTTGTTTAGATGGTCGTTATATATCATCTTATAATGTATTATATTATGTTATATTTGTCACACTTCAACCTTGGGAGTTGTGACCGGCACACGATACCTGATGGCCTGTGCGAACCGACGTTCATACTTACACCTATCTAATCATGAACCTAAGTTAACGAGGCCTCCAAGTAGTAATACTAGAATTTAATATGTACAAATCTGACTGAGAAAGGAACATTAACATTTATGTAACTTTACAACTGTTACTAATATGGTTATGACCAATCCTTACATACATCTGAATACTAGCTTGTAAGCCTCTAAGAGTGCCGAGAAAATATACATATATGTACAACTTGGTCGGTACAGGGCCCCACCGTACCCAAAATAACTGAAACATACACTTCAGTACCTATTGACTTCTGAACAGCTACTCCGAAGAAGTGGAGAGCAATGACCAACAGCTGGAACAAACACCCTATTGGGGAGGGACATCGCCGGGTCTATCTATACCTGTGGGCATGAACACAACACCCAAATAGAAGCGCATCAGTATGAAAGATGTACTGGGTATGTAAAACGGGTAACGTAGGTAAACCAAAGGCATAACATAAGAGATAAAAATGCACAAGTTTTAACCTGATTACCGTAGACAAGCCACCGAGGGTGTACACTGCTATAACCATGGATCATGAATGTATGCAAGTTATTGTAAAACCAAGTCACTCATTGGACCATGCATATATATATATATATATATATATATATATATATATATATATATATATATATATATATATATATATATATATATATATCACGACCCAAACCGATGGGCCATGACGAGTACTCGGGTCCTACCTGTCGAACACCCCTAAGCATGCGTCTAAGATATAAACATGAATTAAGGGTAAGTCATGAATAACATCTGTCAATAAACTGCTGAATCAAGTGAATAACGTACGTGAGGAAAACATGTCCAAAAGACATATATACATATACATGCGGAATACGGTAGGACGAGCCGACAAGGGTGCTATAGACAACTATATATCCAAAACTAGAAGCTGACAAGGCCACATACTATCCAACTATACATGACTGTCTACAGACCTCTGATAGAGTGTACAACTGTATGAAGGATGGGACAGGGTCCCATCGTACCCATATTTATATAAAACAAATAGCATACGAAAACTAATAACAGCTCCGGATCAAGTGGAGCACACCAACTCTCGCTGATCAAGGATCCTAAAAAGGGGGATCGTCAGCCTGTCTAACTGCACCTGCGGGCATGAAACGTAGGCCCCAGAAAATAAGGGCGTCAATATGAATAATGTATCGAGTATGTAAGGCATGAAAATCGGTACATAAAAGACATAAAAGAAACATGGAGTAAAGAAATCTGCCTGTAAGTCTAAATAACTTTGTGAATCCTGAAATATTTATAAAGTCATGCATGTACATATAAAAGTCGTATCATGCGTAGGTATATGTGTACATAACATCATCAAGCCTATGAGGGCATCCCATCATATCATCTCATTTCGGCCTCTGCGGGCGAAATCATCAACGTATACCAACTGATCAGGTGGTGGTGCGTATATAACGTCGTAATATTTTTCCATATCCCATATACATATAATATATGCGTGTATAACGCCATATGGTCATGGGTCAATGTATATGTATAAATGAATGAAATGCATAAGAAGTAAGTTAATAAGATTTCTCGGAATGTCATAAGATCAATATGTCTTCGGATAAACTTTATCAATTACGCATTTTTCTGAGATCCATGAACAGAAGATATAATAATAAGACACATGGAAATTCAAGAACATAGGCACCCTAGTGCTTCTACGAATAGAGGCATTTATGAAAGTTGTGCGTTTGCTCGCTTCATTTGTATCATATGGATCATGCCAAAAAGAAAGAAGGGATAAACTTAACATACCTTACTTGACGAATTTATCAAATACTTTTACTTGAGCTTGCCAAGAACAACTTTTGCTCCTTCTAAATCTTTGAACAAGAACTAAGCACTTCTTATGATCATGGCATACTTCATGTTGTTGAACATATGGAGTATCAAGTGTGTACGGTTTTGGCTATGTTCTAAAGTAAGAGAATCCTCAACAATAGAAGGAAAGATTTCAACATCCTTTCTATATCTCAAATTGCCAAAGAAGAATAACATGAAGGCTTAAGGGATATGCCTTGCACTTTCACGTGTAAACAAGGCACATCAAGTGCTATGACTCATCTATGCACATTGGTGCCACCTTTGGCCAACTTAATGCCATGTGGCAGCCCATTAAAAATCCTTATCCACTAAATCCTATTTAATACCATAATTATTTCCTTATTTTCACACATTATTCCAACAATTAATCAATTATTCACATAATTAATTCTAGCACACAATTTACTTAAATACTAATATACTTCATATACCTTACTATCATGGTCATGTGGTACCTTGTATGACACTAATCCATAAATACGGGGTATTATAGCTTGGACCGTATTTTATCCTAAATTGACAAATTTCAACGAATACTCATTCTTTGATTTTTTTTACCCTCTAATCTTGACAGCACTCACTTATCACTTGTTACAAATAACATAAATACTTATAACCTAAAAAATAATCTCATTCCCAAGCTTGCGTCGATTAACTTACGGTGAAACTTTAACGTACGAAATGCGGGATATAACATATATATATATATATATATATATATATATATATATATATATATATATATATATATATATATATATATATATACTTTCAATCACTCTTTGGGGCACATCAAATCACTCCATACTCGACCTCATAGAGGACTCGGTCGTATCCTGCCTCAGGAGGTTTCGGCTGTATCTGGTCTCAGCAGAACTCGGCATAACTGGCTTCGAGAGGACTCGGTAGAATCTCACATCACACATCACATTATGCCAGCCTCATAGAGGATGTCGCACCCCTTTTTCTCTCGAAAGCGGATTTTGATATGTGGCAACTCTTTTAAATGGGTATTAAAATAGAAGAGCCGCCATCTAACGATTTTGAGGTACGTTAGGGTACCTATATGTAAATAACTCTGTTTAATTAGTCTGCGTAATCAAATATCGGGTAAAGGCTCAAATTACCTCAAAGAGAAGGTGTTAGGCACTCTTCGAGGTCCACAACTATGGGTCCCAGCCGAAATTTACGCTAAGCGGGATTATTGGATTATAATTGTCCCATGTGATCGTATAAGCGAGGGAAGACAAGGAATTTAAAAGTTCTACTATGATGTAAACAAGTATAAAGAAAATCGCACAAGAAATAACCAGTACAAGTCTTTAGAGGTTACATGATGCAACTTAATTATTCTAAGTCCAAGAGACACATTGCGAATAATAAACATATAAAGGAGGGGGGTCCTAAGTTTTTTAGCCTAAAGGATCACCCCATACAACAAAAATAATACTTCGCAGCTCTCTTAGGTTAGGAGTTGCTCATATTATTCAGCGGGCACAAACTATAATCTTCTGCTACCCAATTATTATGTTAAAGTTGTTTACTTAAAGCGCTCTAATTCAATTCTAAACTATGTCCTATGCGTGCACTACCCGTCCCATGCCAATGGTCCAGGAGGCTTTCGACCCACTATTTGGGTGATTCTAGACTTTACTTAGGGAGCTCAAAATATAAAACTAGGCGCACATTCAAAATACATAGGACTACACATAAAAGTAATAGATGGCTCAAGTTAGCCTTCACACATAAACAACAAATGCACGCAGGTAGATTCTTACATTAGGTAGTAGACAGTTTCAGAATTAAGACTTATTAGAGTTATTAAGTCCTATAGACATAGCTTCTATGTGATTCTGATTTCAAGCGTCGTACGGGCAATGCTGCTGTTTTGGACTAACGAACTTGCAGATTACATGTATTAAAAACTCTATAGGCATGATCTCTAAATTCTTTGCGCAATAAGGCAGTAAAACTGTTTGAAAACTCAGAATTACCAGTGTTTGATTTTATAGACATGCTTCCTAGGGGAGTTACATTATCCTATGGGCAGGATTTCTAATAGTTGGTGTTTGAACTCGATTTTATGCTTGTTCCTATAGGCATGTCATCTAGGCAGGCAGTATAATAAAACAACAGAAGTGGCCGATTAGTTAATTAATTAGAGCCCTATAGTCATGGTATCTAGATAAGAATTAGCAAAGGAATGTATTGATACATCCTATAGGCATGCTGTCTAATAATTAAACAAGTAGTTATTGGCGTTTGGTTCCTATAGACATGATGTCTGATAGTGCACAACAGTAGACATGGAAACATGTACAACATTTACTCAAACCAACATGCTTTGAATAGTATACGGGTATTAGACAAGTTAAGTGAGGTGTGTGATTTCCTATAGTCATGATTTCTAAGTGTAGCACGTCAAACAAACATCAAGCAAGGCAATTACACCCTATGGACATGTTTTCTACCCGTTTATGCAAGAATTAGGATACCCCAACCCCTTTTCACTAAAACACTCAAATATTACAGAATTGAGATGACTACAGGCCCAACAAATAGAGCAGATCAAAGAAGACATAACCCAGCACTGCATGGGCCTTCAACAGGCTCGTTCCTCATACAAGTAGCAGATCCAGACCCAAACTCAGCTCAAACATTGGAGAGTATGTCCATTTGCACAATCCAAAGCCACACATGGACTCATATCAAGCCAACAATTATAATATTGACCACTTAACCAAATAAGTTAATGTACCACACATGGAAATCAACTAAACAACCCTAAAGCAATACCTCATAGAGACATAATTGTGTGACATTTAACAGGATTCATAAACACATTGGCATTTCAGAAGCAAGAGTGACATGATTGACTAAGCAAAGAATAAGAAACTAGGAGAGCCAACAGACTTGATTTCCAACATGGTAAATGCAATATATATTAAACCATTAGGCAGGTTATAGCATGCTAAAGATTAGCATAACACTAGGAGAGTTAAGGAGACATGCCATTTGGGATTAACAAGGTCAACATACTAGACACATACGAGATGAACATGCTAAGGTTTTCTAGAATGAGTTCAGAATAGAGCATGATCCATAGTTAGCCTAAAAAAGGATTTTGAATCGAGGAGTCTAAGTTATGAAGGTCAAACATAGTCATATTCAGGGAATGATAATTACACATAAAAAACAGACAAGCAAACAATCAATATGAAGCTTAATCATGCTAAGTGTAACACAAAGATCCCCAAGTCCAAAGTATCATGGTAGGAAGACACATTAACTCCAGAATAACATGTCAACCAGACATTAGGACTATCGCAGTTGACCATATAGGAAGAATAGGTTGAATATATTGAGATTCCTCCTAGTAGTAGTCTTAAGCAATCAGTGAGCACATGGTGATAGCATAACATTAGAGTTTACAAATAACAAAGAGACCTATTTGGGATAGTATTAATATATAGATTCCTCATGAATTGACTCTAAGAAAATAGCAGATTGTACATGAAGGACTCGACAGAAAGTAGTTCGTTTGGATAAATTTTGGGCATGAATTAGTTCCTCACAAGAATCTAAGGCATTGACTCATAACAAGTAACAGGTATAAGTAACCAGCTGTACATAAACATAATGATTAGAAATCATTCAGGTTGGACGCATATAATAGGCATGCATAAGGCTAGCAGTGGTAGGAGAGCATATTAGGCTAAGCATTTTGACAGTATTGTCACATGATTTGTAGAGAAACAACAAGTTATACATAAAGGATTCAACATGAAGAGATCAATTCTGAGAACGAACATAGTTTCCTAAGGGTTTTAGTACAAGAAATCAAAACAAGGTGCAACAAACATCAATCAGGTTTAATTACAAACCAAGCAAACATCATGAATCAACTTAGCTAACTATGCATGAGTTAAAATCAGGACTTGAATGGAGTTGAAGCTATTGATACTGCATAATAGTATTGAGACAACCATGCTTGTATACGAAGTGACATAATATCGAAATTACATTAACTCAAAGAAATCCAAGTAGCACTAGTGCATATATCACAAAGACAAACAGAAGAAAGTAGAATTGTGAGGGTATGAAGTACTAACAAGTTGCAAACAAAGCAAACAAAGAATGAGAAACTCAAAATATCGGAAATAACGGCGATTGCAGGAGAACAATGAAACCTCAAATCTCCAGTGCTTCAAAGTTCACAAGAGGCTCGAAGTGGACTCCGAGCAGTGCTTGCACTGGAGGAGGCTAATGAACGTATTCCGGTGGCCTTAGCTTTCAGCCAGCCAAAATCAAAAGTCTCAGAATAGTATAGAATGAGTGAGAGTGAGAGAATAACAATAGTGATTCTGGTCTCTCTAGGGGAATAAGGGGAAGGGGTTTATATAGTGTTAATAATAGGTAAACAAAAATGGAAAGAAGACCAATCATGTAGAATAAAGAAAGAAAATAAGTCATATAGAATAAGGAAAAGACCACATGCAAATCGATTTCAAATCAGATTAGGGAAACGAGGAAGAAAAACCTTAATCAAGCCGGAATCGATGGAGATATGCCCAATCGGAGAGATACTCCATATCTTTTGATGCACCTAGCCGAAATCTCGCAGGATCTTCAAGATCGAGCCCATTTGGACCGATTTATATGAAATACACATTCCATAGATGGAACAATGCTTATTATTGCCATATTGGAGAGGTAAGCATTCAGAAAAGGTAAGAAGATCTCTGGTTCGAGGGGCAAATTCAGAGAAAAGGGCGAAAAATTCTGACTGCTAGGGTTTAGCTTTAAGAGACGAAAAAGGAGTGTTTGAGGGAAGCTGCAGGGTTGAGAATGGGCTAGGGGTTAGGTTGAGGAGATATAAGGAGGAAGAGAGAAGTGTTGTGAGCCGCGGCTGCGATTTAAATGAGCTAGGTCAGGTGTAGCGGGTCATGGATTGGGGCAGACCTATTGGGTCGTTTGGTTTTGGGCTTATGGGGGTCGATTGGGAATAGGCCTATTCTTTTGAACCTAAATTGGTCCGAAAATTAGCCCTATATTCGGCTATAATTTAAAATATACTAAATAAATTATAAAAAATGGCTATTTAATAAATAAAATCTTATTTTGAGACATTAAATACTAAAGAATAATAATTCAGAGTTATAAAAATATGAAGATGTTATTTTGACATAAATAATAAAAAAATATAATTATTATGAGAATATAGATTATTGCAAAAATATTGTGTAAATAGTTCGAAAATACAAATGTAATTATATGAAATAAAGTAAAATATTATAAAATATACATGTGGGTGTAAATAATAAATTTGGATGATTAAATCATCCCCAAATAATTTGAAGGGATAATTATTAAATATTTGAATAATTTAAATGCAGGAAGAATCAATTTTAAAGCTTTACAAACTATAGAAAATACTTATATGACTCTTGTAAATTGGGTAATAATGCAAAATGATATTTTAAAAGTATATAGAATATTTTACAAAATATGAGGGCAAAATTGGGTATCAACAACTACCCCTCTTTACCCCGGAATGATGAAAGAGTTATTGGGTAAAGAAAATGATGACCAATTTTGTCCGAAATGAGCGATGATGATGTGTGTTTTTAAAAAAATAGGGGCCGAAACCTGGTTTTTGAGTTGCCTACATATCCCTGGTATTACGAGAATCATGCCGTGTGTAGTTCTGGATCCAACGGCGAACGAAACCGATGGAGTTGTTATAAAAGTGGACGTGTGTTTCGAAAAAAGGATCTCTTGGATAGGATTTTGTCGTGAGTAACGGATAATTTCAGGTGGAGCTATTAATGCGAATTTGAATGTTATGGATATTCGAGATAAATGTTTGGGAGGTTACGGAACAAAGAGTAATCAATTGCCGATCATTGGTTACGTTTGAAATAATCAAAGGATGTGAACATTGTGAACGGAACACCGAAGTGAGAATTGCTCCCGTTTGTAGAATGATTACCTCTCGAGTTACCTGCAAAACTTAAAACACAAGGCACGCGAGTATATAGGATTATTGCGGAAATTTTAACATGATGCAAATGCCCTTCGGATAATGAGAGTTGTCTTTGGACGATGAGGATGGTGTCCTTAGACTATGACATCCTGGGCCATGAAGCATATGATAAGGGATTCGCAGGCCATGAAATGGTGTCCACGAGCCATGAGAATGGTGCCTCCGGACTATGCACGCCTTTGAATAATGATATGCAGTTTCGAGAGATCCTCAGGCCATGGCATGATGTCTTCGGGCTATGAGGATGATGCCTTCAGACTATGACACCTTTGGACAATATGGCAATGTTCAGCCCATGAAATGCAAAGATGCGGCGATATCGATCATTTGATAGAGGGAACAAGTGATGCTTAGTCATATACGAGAACGGGGCAATGCTTATCCTTGTATGTGATGAGGGCAGTGCTTAGCCCTATGTAGAGGAAGGCATCGTTTAGCCTTATGCAATAATGTAGGCAGTTCTTAGCCTCATGCAATGTAACAATGCTTAGTCTCATGCAAGGAAAGGCATTGTTTAGCCTTATGCAGTAGTGGATGCAATGCTTAGCCTCATGCACTGTGATGAAGACAATGCTTAGTCTCATGCAAGGAAAGGCAATGTTTAGCCTATGCAATAATGGAGGCAGTGCTTTAGCCTCATGCAATGTGATGGAGACAATGCTTAGTCTCATGCAAGAAAAGGCAACATTTAGCCTTATGCAATAATGGAGGCAGTGCTTAGCCTCATGTAATGTGATGGAGACAGTGCTTAGTCTCATGCGGAGGAAGGCGGTGCTTAGCCTTATGCAATAATGGAGGCAATGCTTAGCCCCATGCGAGTAATGAGAGGCAGTGCTTAGCCCTATGCAGGTGAAGGCAATGCTTAGACTTATGCAATGATGGAGGCAGAGCTTAACCTCATGCAAGTAATGAGGGCAGTGCTTAGCCCTATGCAGAGAAAGGCAAAGATTAAGAAAGTGATTCTTAGCTTGACGCGTTTGTGCTTGGCGACATATGTCAGTGTGAAGATAGTGGTCTTGTTGTACATATTCGTGGTCGTGCTTGTTATGTCCGTTATGCCTGCATCCAAAGAAAAATTGTGAGTTTTGTTTTTTTGGGGGGGGGGGGGGGGAGATCGGTTCGTGCCTTTGATTCCTCATTTCGTCTTTGCTCCTCACCTTGACGCCTTGTTCGAGTCACCCTGGGTAACATTTGGCTACTACAGAAATGAAAATTTCAAGAATATGCATTTGTGATAAATCATTAGTGAGAAATAAATTTGTTCAAAATATGTACTCGGTTCATATTCTTATAAGGCCGAGAAGTTGTCCTTTGACTTGGAAAACCGAGTTATTCCTCCAACCAAACATTCTACCATTAAGCCACTAAAGTTCAAGTCAAATTGGGTTGATCCAACAAACTTAAGAGTGTCTCAACTCAATGCAATGGATGAATTTTAGTTTCAGGCATATAAGAGTGATTTTTCGTATAAGCAAAGAATGAAGTTCCTCCATGGCAAGAAGATCATCAAAAGGGAGTTTCACCCCGGGGACTTGGCTATTCTCAACAATTCAAGGTTTAAGTTGTTCCCAAGCAAGTTGAAATCAAAATGGTCCGGGCCATTCAAGGTTATGCATGATTATCCCGTTATTATCGTGGATTTAGAATCTGGGGATGGCCTTAGAATCTTCTTCATAATACTGTGGATCCTGAGCTCTGACGAAGAACTTGTTCATTTGTTCTTCTTTAAGTGGTGGCATCACCTTGGCGGCCTCTGATCTCCAATGAGTAGCATACTCGCGAAAGGTTTCTGTTGGCTTCTTCTTGAGGTTTTGGATATAGAAAACGTCTGGCACGTTCTCTGTGTTGAACCATAATCTATCCATGAAATCAGATGACATGCTCACCCAGTTTGCCCATTTCTTCGGGTTTTGGCTGATATACTAGGATAACACATCACCTGTAAGACTTCGCATGAATAGTTTCATGCGGATTTGCTCATTCTTTCCTACTCCTACAAGCTTGTCACAGTAGGTTCTCAAATGCACCTTAGGATCAGCGGTGCCATCAAATATCTCAAACTTAGGAGGTTTGTAACACTCCGGCAGTTCCACATCTGGTTGGATACACAAGTCTTCATAGTTCAAAACTTCAACACCCTTCCCGCCTTCAACACTCTGGACTCTCCCTGTCGGTTTCTTTGGTTCCTACGCCATGTTTCGTATGAGCAAGTCTTTCTTAGTTAGTTTAGGTATGTATAGGATTTGTTGCGGGTATGGGGTAAGGTTACCACATATATCGATGTCACGACCCAAATCGGAGGGCCGCGACGGGCACTCGGTGCCTTACTTAATCGAGTACCAACGTAATATATCTTTCTTATCACACCATCATAGGTAAATGAGCTAGAAGGGCCATCATGAGATAACTAGATTAAAACATAAAGGAATACTAGACATAGGACAAACCAACATGATATAGAAACTTATACACGTGACATACAGGCCTATAAGGATGACATGATCATTTGTACACTCAAAACATAGGCCGATAAATCCATACAAGTATCCATATACATGACATCTATCTACAAGCCTCTAAGAGTACATAAACATCATAAAGGTCGGAACAGGGCTCCGCCATACCAATCAATACATGTCCAAATCATACTGACTGAATAGGAAACCCCGGAGCAAGTGGAGTGAACCAACACCTTCCGTTGAGCTGATAGCCTACTAGGAGGACTGTCAACCTATCTATCGGGACATGCGGGCATTAAACGCAGTGTCCTCAGGCAAAAGGGAAGTCAGTACAAATAAAGTACCGAGTATGTAAGGCATGGAAGAAACATGGTGTAAAGAACTCAACATGTAAGTCTGAACATCTCTGTGAATCGTTAAACATTTATAATGTCATGCATATGCGTGTAAATGTCATACCATGCATAGGTATATAAGTACATAATATCATCAAGCCTCTGAGGGTATCCCATCATATCATCTCTGCCTCTGTGGGCGAAATCATCAACGTATACCAGCTGATCAGGTGGTGGTGCGTATATAACGCCGTAATCTTTCCCCATATCCTATATACATATAATATACGTGTATATAACACCATCTGGTCATGGGTCAATGTACATGTATAAATGAATGCAATGCATAATGAAGTAAGTCAATAAGATCTCTCGGATAAACTTTATCAACTTACGTACTTTTCTAAGACCCGTGAACAGATGATATAATAATAGGACACATGGGGAATCAAGAACATAGGCACTGCTAGTACTTCTATGAATAGAGCCATTTATGAAAGTTGTGCGTTTGCTCGTTTCGTTTGTATTATATGGATCATGCCAAAAGTAAAGAAGGAATAGCCTTAACATACCTTTGTTGTTTACCTAACCACATGCCGTCGGTTTAGCCCGTTAGTACTTCAATCTACAACAAACAATAAGGGATCGTTGTTAAGCTTACAGAAGCTAGAACTCAACACAAATTAGCGACTAGCTCATCTACGAAATTTAGGACAGAACCTCCCCTTATTATTTTCACTTTCCTCAAATCCACAAACAAGACCAACATGTCCAGAATGTCAACAAACACACACACATACACACACACACACACACACACACACACACACACACACACACACACATATATATATATATATATATATATATATATATATATATATATATATATATATCAATATCTAACCTCATATTCATTACAATACATCACCAAAGCAGTCCACACCATCTCACCCAACAACCAAGTTCTAACTTGCACTTTCCAAGCCTTTTCTTCTTCCAAACACATCAACCACAATGGAAATAGTATTCGTAAGCTATTTCTATTGATTTCCAACCATAAAACATCAAGAATTCAACTCCAAAATAGTCCAACAACTACAACACTTCAACATGAAGTTCAACCTACTTCACAAGTTCCCTTTATCAAATCAACTAGATATACATAGATGATCTTAAATATATATAGGAGAAGTTAAACCTTACCTTGGAAGCAAGAATACTTGTCCAACTAAGCTTTACTTCAAGCTCAAACAAGCTCTTTACCCCAAACAACAAAGTAGAGAGATAACTAGGTGATCTTGATCTTCCAAGAGAGAAATCACCTTACGAACTTGTGGATTTGGTCTTGAACCCTCGGATAATGTTAAGAGAGGTTTTGGGATAATATTTTGGAGCTCCTTCACGTTGCCATAGAGGGAGAGGGATCATAAAGCATTTTCTAAGTGAAATATCTACGTATATATGGCCCTACTAATGGGCTTGGGCAGATGGGTTGGGCTGCCCATCTCTATCCTTTTCCTTTCCCCTTTTAATTTGGTCCACAAACTCTAAGTAGGTGATGCACCTACTTGTCACCTACTTAATCAAGTAGGTGATACATGTTGGTCCTTTTTCCATTTTGAAACACGTGTCTTATCCTCATTAAATAATTTAGACATGAATCGAGTAGCTCAAGCAAGTAGGATGAAAAGTAAGTTGGTGAAGCAGGCACGTCGGGTAAGCAAGCAACTCGTTTTTATTTGTCCAAAATCTCCTTTCTCACGTTTAAGTGTGTTCGTCCTCAACCTAGTCGTTTGTATGTTGAGCGAAAATACGGGATGTAATATCATTAGATCACTTTATATACTTTCAAAAATAATCTCATTTCCGAGCGTACATCAATTGAATTACAGCATACTTTCACGTACGAAAACATGGGGTGTAACATCATTCCCCCCTTTGGAACATTCGTCCTCGAATGTTGACTGATGCACTTATCATTCTCATAATCTATAGCTCTTGCAAATACTTTAATACTCTCCTTGCCATCTAGGCCAACTGTTCTGTGAATAAATCCAAAGGGCAGGGCATTCCCCCCTTTAGGCCTCTTTCTCAAACCACGACTTGTGGTCGGAATTCATCCAATATCGTAACTATTGATACCTTCTATCATGCACTATGTACGACTTTGTCCTTGTAGGTGCGCCTATGCGACTCTTCTCTCATTTTTCATCCAGCTTTTAGCCAATCTCTAGGCCTCACTTTGTGAACATATACAGAATTATGACAAGCTGTCCCTTTGGGCCTCTATGGCTTTACTACATCTAAGTAGGTCATACTATACCATAACTCTTACTTTGGTTTATTGTTACTGAGGTCTGCTACCAAAATCCAGGTTACTTTCGTTGCTTATCCTATATGTATAAATCTAAGTCCTTTAATGCTTCCTCATTACTGTTCATCTTAAGAATGACAACCTAATCTTATCTCATACTTTGTAACTTTTATCCATCCATTATTGATTCACCTCAATGTTGATCTACAATCTACCACTGATAACTTGAAACCTCTTACGTAATACATTGTCACTAGGGCTTACGTCACATCGAGGAACATTTGAAGTGATTTTCCTGATCAACTTCAATAACTGTATTTCATAGCATCCCAATGTGATTTATCTTATGGGGGTATTTGAATTCCGTGCAATTCATGAAATCCCTTTTCTTTAGATCATTACTCAATCAAATGTCTAAATGTCATCCTCTTTTCTTTCACAATTACACCATTTTTCTACTACCAGGGCAACATTCCATCTCTTCTAAATGCTCCTAGTCTTAGACTCCTCTGAGTTCACTCATGCTATACTGAGCTTTCTATAACTTAGGGAAACCACCAACTCTCTTGTTTTGATGGGCTTAATCCCGAGGACTTACCTATTCTCACTCGCCTTTTCTTATCCTTACTCCTATCTTCCTAAAACCTTGTCTCTCTACCATAATTTAGCTTGCGACCTACACATATCTATTTATACTACTCGCAACCTCCTTTGACTTGCTTGCACTATAGATTTTCTTATGTTATTCTGGAACCTCAAGCGAGACATCACATTGTCTCTAACTCTTATTTACTCTCTTAACTAGACCTCTCAGTGCTTGGAAACCATAGGCTGGTAGATATGTCACTGACGGCATCGCTGTCATTTCTTGATACTGAATTCCAGTGCTTCTAGCCCTCTATCTAAAGTACGGACTATTCACAACCTTCTGCACGTGAGTATCTGGTACCTTCTTTACTTTTACCTTACATACCTTAAAATCTCGCATCGTATCTTCCATCTCTTTCATAACCTCCCTTCCATATAGGTATAATTCACATGCACAACTTGAAGCTCTACTATAATACTTGCACCTCTGGTGAATACACAATCCGATTGACGCTTCATACTGACTTCCTATGAGGCTGGTACTCTTCTAACTGGCTTTATCGTAGAGCCGTTATAGAATATGGCTGATGTACTATCTCTCTCGTACCTCTGATATTAAGAGTGATTCTGCAATGGTTTCAATCACGATTTCTCTAATTATCTAGGTCCAATAATCAGCCTCCCGATTTACTTAGCTGATGTAACTATTTAGTTTCATCTTCTCTCTCAGCTTTATGTTGGCTTAAGCTATCTTCCGATCTGTGTCTCAGGGTATTAGTTATTACTTTAGCCTTTCATGGACGCTATGAAATATCCATGATATACTCTTCTAATAATTCAATCCTTTGTCTATGACCCGGGCTCAATTCTTTCTTTTAACTTATATCGGAGTCTTCTACGGCTGTATGAATGTCAACATATATGCTGCATGGATAATACTCCAAAATATTAAATGCGTTTATAACGTAACTAACTCTGGGTCATTGATAAAATAATTCCTTTCGTTGCTTCTCAGCTTTCTTTAAACGTAAGCAATTACTTCTCCTGATCATTCTGCTATCTGCTATATGAATAATTGGCTTATCTTAGTGCCCACAAATACTAGAATTCCCTATAACTCATATGATTTCAAATCTCACTTTTGGATTTTTTTTTCACTTCCCTTTCATTAGCCACGGTAGGTGCCACTTTCTTATGGAGTGCATACAATGCTGTAGTGAGACTAATTTTTCATGACCATTTCTTCTTTAAGTTACTATGCTTAGGTCAGCCTTCTTCCTTATTTCCTCAGCTAGTCTTTCATTTTAGTACTTAGGGAGGACCCTATGACTCTTGTAAAGCTGCGAGCTTATTACATCGTATACTCGACGAAATATTTTGATGTTCTTCATCGCCTATAATTATCCTTAATTACTTACCTCCATGCCCTTGTGCTTGTAGGGTTACTTCTGAACTGATATTTTGACTGTCTTCCTAGTAGCACTCTCTTTTATTTTCGTAACACCAATACGGTACCTTTAACTACCCAACTCCTATCTGAATGTTTCTCAAGGATTACAATGTCGTAACTGCGAGACTGAATTCACCATATTGGGTTTCACTTTATTTATCTTGCACGATCTATTGATTTGTCTGTATCCTCTTGTCTAGCCATAACTAGGCTCTTCCTGAATCCACTACTAACTACTCGTTGGTCCATTCTCATATCTATATTCCACGTAATCTCTCTTGGGATATGTCCTTTGTCTTAACTTACCTCTCGCACTGGCTCCTTATGTATCAGGTATTCATTCGTACTTATTTATCAATAACATCCTGGTCGAGATCCTTTACTTCCCCTCCCTGCCGTTGTGCTTGCGTAATGTTCTGGAGTCGTAACCTATCTGTGTGATTTGAATAAGTGAAATCTCATCCTTTTCTCATTTTTATCACATTCTTCCTTTACTATTCCATAGTTCCCTGAATCATATAACTCCTACTTAATACCATATCACATCATCTTTCCCCATCTCTTCATCTTTGGCGTCTTTTCACATATTCACTGACTCTTACTATCCTTGCGGTGATCCTTCTATATCTAGAATAACGAAATTTCTTACTCATGAGGGTGACACCTAGTGTAAGTGGCACACTTAGTTCCTTAAGCTTAACTCTTCTCACAATTCTTGCTTCAGTGAAGCGTCTTCCTAAATGAACTTTAAAGGTTATTCTTTTGTTGTCCATTCTATTATTTCCGAAATGCTATCTCTGAAATTCTCATGATGCCGACTATTATAAAATCCTTCGAAAATGTCAGCTAACGCTAACATTCCATCCATCATTTTGGGTTACTCTAACCCCACGTGGATCCTAATATCCCGTCCTTCTCTTAAACTATATATGTTGGCTCCCATGGAGCATAACTGAGATGGGTGTGCCAATTGTACATACCTCTGTTACAATTGAAGGTAACTAAAAATGCTTATATTTCTCTGCCTGAATTGTAAATACTGATTATCTTCACTAATTAGGTACCTCATACCCTTCTTTACCTTGCTTCTTTTACTTTTTAAAACTTGTATCTACCTTCTGATTCTCTTATTTCTTTAAACCATATGGGTGGATATTCATACCTTAGGGCTCCTTATCAAGAAGCTTACACGTCTTAGTACACACATGATCTACTGAAGACCTCACATTTACTCATTATAAGCTTGATGCAAAATCGAGTTCCTCTGACTCAACTCTTCCATAACTACAATCAATCTCTTACCAGTTGTCTTTCTAGATGTAGGTATCGTTGTATTACAAATAAAATAGAATTTAGGAGTTTGAATTCTTACAACTGAGCTTTACCACACGATATAGAGTAGAAAGAAAGAGTGACAGTCCTAAATGCCCTGTAGCCTCCTGCTTATAAGTGTGGTGCACAACACACCCATAAACAAGACTCTACTAGACACGACTTGTAGACTCTCTAGGACAGAACTACTATGATACCACTTTTGTCATGACCCAAATCGGAGGGCCACGATGGGCACTCGGTGCCTTACTCAACCGAGTACCAGCGTAACATATCTTTCTTATCACACCATCATAGGTAAATGGGCCAGAAGGGCCATCATGAGATAACTGGAATAAAACATAAGGGAATACTAGACATAGGACGACCAACATGATATAGAAACTTATACATGTGACATACAGGCCTATAAGACCGATATGATCATTTGTACACTCAAAACATAGGCCGATAAAGCCATAGAAGTATCCATATACATGACATCTGTCTACAAGCCTCTAAGAGTACATAAACGTCGTAAAGGTCGGGACAGGGCCCTGCGATACCAATCAATACATGTCCAAATCATACTGACCGAATAGGCAACTCCGGAGCAAGTGGAGTGCACCAACACCTTCCGCTGAGCTGATAGCCTACTAGGAGGACTGTCAACCTGTCTATCGGGACATGCGGGCATGAAATGCAGTGTCCCAAGGAAAAAGGGACGTCAGTACAAATAAAGTACCGAGTATGAATAAAGCCATTTATGAAAGTTATGTGTTTGCTCTTTTCGTTTGTATTTTATGGATCATGCCAAAAGTAAAGTAGGGATAGCCTTAACATACCTTTGTCATTTACCTAACCACACGATGTCGGTTCAGCCCGTTAGTATTTCAATCTACAACAAACAATAAGGGATCATTGTTAAGCTTACGGAAGCTAGAACTCAGCGACTAGCTTATCTACGAAATTTTGGACAGAACCTCCCCTTATTCTTTTCACTTTCCTCAAATCCACAAACAAGACCAACATGTCCAGAATGTCAACAAACATATATATATATATATATATATATATATATATATATATATATATATATATATATATATATATATATATATATATCAATATCTAACCTCATATTCATTACAATACATCACCAAAACAGTCCACACCATCTTACCCAACAACCAAGTTCTAACTTGCACTTTCCAAGTCTTCTCTTCTTCCAAACACATCAACCACAATAGCAATAGTATTAAGTAAGCTATTTCTACAGATTTTCAGCCATAAAACATCAAGAATTTAACTCCAAAATAGTCCAGCAACTACAACACTTCAATATGAAGTTCAACCTATTTCACAAGTTCCGTTTATCAAATCAACTAGATATACATAGATGATCTTAAATACATATAGGAGAAGTTAAACCTTACCTTGGCATCAAGAATACTTGTCCAACTAAGCTTTACTTCAAGATCAAACAATCTCTTTACCCCAAACAACAAAGTAGAGAGATAACTAGGTGATCTTGATCTTCCAAGAGAGAAATCACCTTACCAACTTGTGGATTTTGTCTTGAACCCTAGGATAACGTTAAGAGAGGTCTTGGGATAATATTTTGGAGATCCTTCACGTTACAATAAAGAGAGAGGGGTCCTAAATTATTTTCTAAGTGAAATCTCTATGTATATATGGCCCTACTAATGGTCTTGGCAGATGGGTTGGGCTGCCCATCTCTATCCTTTTACTTTCCCCTTTTAATTTGGTTCACAAACACTAAGTAGGTGATGCACCTACTTGTCACCTACTTAATCAAGTAGGTGATACATGTTGGTACTTTTTCCATTTTGAAACATGTGTCTTATCCTCATTAAATAATTTAGACATGAATCGAGTAGCTCAAGCAAGTAGGATGAAAAGTAAGTTGGTGAAGCAGGCACGTCGAGTAAGCTAGCAACTCATTTTTATTTGTCCAAAATCTCCTTTCTCACATTTAAGTGCATCCGTCCTCAACCTAGTCGTTTGTATATTGAGCGGAAATATGGGATGTAATATCATTAGATCACTTTATATAATATCAAAGAGAATCTTATTTCGGAGCATACATCAATTGACTTACGACATACTTTCACATACAAAAACATGGGGTGTAACAATCGAGTTGCCTTCGTGTGTTCCTGGAACTTGGGTATATGGGTGATCATTGATCAAAGTTTGAGGGGGATCGGGGGTTAGTTGTGGTGCATTTTGAGGGATATGATAAGTGATAGTTTGCGAATACTGGGTTGGATGATGGTGTTGTTGTTGAGAGGTTTGTATTGGTGGCGGGTTATGGTTTTGAGGAGGTGCTGGATTGTGATACTAGTGCATTGCGGGGGGATTTTGTGGAGCTATGGATGGTGGATTTTGGGGTTGGGTGTTTTGCGGTGGTGTTTGGTTCTGAGTGGTTGTGTTTTGCTGGTTGATGTCAGGAACATTTAGAGTAAGGTAGAAGTTTGCGAGATTTCAGACCTGCTCAAGCTCACCTTGTAACTCCAAGATTTTCTATTCCAAACGTAAGATCAACTCATTCTATCATGGCGTACTTCTTCCATCTAAGGTTTCAATATTCTCTGCCATGGTAGCATTGTCTTTTCGATTACTATTTAGATCATCCATCTTCCCTTTGCCTTTGCCTTTGCTTTTCGGGTCGCTAGGTAGAGGACCTTTGGATCTGGTGTGGTATGCTGATGATGTCAGAATGCACGAACCAACCTCTGGTAATGGGAGTAATCAAAAGAAAGAAAAACAAACGGTAACCAAGTTAATAAGACGAAGTAAAAGAGTGTTTGCAATATTTAAGCAGGTATCACGTATGGTCATGCAATAATTCGTGTCCAAATTTGGGGACCTCATTGTGCCTGAGGTAGGCCTAAGTGACACATAGACTTAGAGAAAATTCATGCCAACTTTGTCTTATTCCATTAATGCAAAAATAAGCCAAATCAATCTTTCACTAAATCGAAATAATAATTATAAATTCACTAGTGGAATTAAACCTTATTACATCGAAATCTAACAAAATCTAATCTAGAAAGCAGTAAAGCACATTATCTCCTAGTCTATCACATTTCTCAGATCGTGCATGTCGAGTAGCAAGTAAGCCATTGCCAGATTCCCTACTTCATCATGATCCATGCCTTGATAATCCCAAAGCCTCTTTCTCATCTTCCCCTCTAGCTCCATCAGTCCTTACTCTAGATGCTCAAACCTCTTTGTCGACTTATTTGCAATCTCCTTCTATTCTCTAATCGCCTCCATGTCCACCTTATGATGTTCTAGATGCTTAACTTCAGATTCGAACACTCTTCTACGTACCTCTTGTACTTCACATGTGCCTCAGCCACCTCATCTATGATCCTATCTTTCAGATTGACCCCCGATTTGACGTCCCCGGCTATGTCATCTTCCAACCATAACAGATAGTAGTACATATGACCGACGTGATACCTGTTTGGATCAATAGTCTCTCCCTTCATGATGATCTTTTGATTCCACATGTGTTGGGCATCAAACTTGAATAGGATGACATCTCATTTGAAATCTGCTTTATACTGAACCATGTTGGAAACCCGAGGTATGACTAGTTTCCTCCCATCTTGCCTCATTACCCTTATAGGAGCATAAGGGTAAATGCCTCGCATCCCGATCATCACTAAGTGAGTGGTTCCTTTGGATCTGATGATGAACTCGCTACTAGGAAACTAGTCAAACATCCAATGCACTTGCTAGTCTGTCAGATTACTGAAGAAACGCACCTAGCCTGTATCATTTCCAAGATTTCCAAACCTGTCTGGAATGAATAACATCATATTTGGATGATGAATAGCTATGTAGTCATTCAGTGGCCTCTGTAGAAGCTCCTTGCGATAACCACCTCTCTGTAACTATTCCAGCAGTCAAACTTGTAGCAAGAGATTACAACCCTCAAAATGTCTGAACCCATACTTGCATCGATCCAGAGCATGACACATCTCAGCTAAGATCATCGGTATGATAGTGTATTTCTGCCCCTCGATACCCTCCATTAAGGTCCTGGCAACCATGGCTAAGCGAGTGTGAATTCTTTCCCCTTGTATTGGAAAGATCAACAAACCCAAAAAACAAACTATGAAGACATAGACCCGATGATGCACTCATCCCAAAGAGGTTATGGATAGATCCTCATGATGCAGGAGATATGATTTTCTATGCCCATACCGCTCATATAGAAATTCAAAGGGGATGTATGATTTCTTCAAGCAGACCAGTTCGTCGTTCTTCTTAAAACCAAGCATCTTTAGAAAACCGCGTGGGGTGCGATTTTCTAGCACCAATAGACCCGGACTATCCCATGGTAACTTGGCGAAGCCCCCTATTTATTCCAGGAGAGGAGTCATTTCTATATTGCCAAATCGAAAAATAACTCTCTTTTCATCCCAGAACATGGTGGAAACTTCAATTAGTCCCCTATTGGGTTGAATATACAACAATGATGGCAAGTTACCCAGTACTCTCCTCACATGATATCTTTCACATGGTGCAAGGTCATTCCAATAGTCAATTAGCAAAGGTGGTATATTCTGGACCATACCAAACCTAGGTATTTCGTGCTTCATTTTCTGCAAACAAATAAAAGTTAGCCCTTTCCCCTCCAGATTCAACTATTTGCACAACAATGGTCAACATGTTGGCACGTTTTCTCCAAGTAATGAACATAATATGATGGTGTCATTTGGGATTATGGAGATCTCGTTGGACTTTGGACAAGGTTTATCTAAGCGGGTTGATGCGTCAATCCATACTAAGTTTAGCATGATGCATGTACATTTCAAATCAGAGTGTGGTTTCTAAAAGGGTCTGACTGGTACTCTCAAGTGGATAACTTGAGAGGTAAAGGCATGGGACCATCGAATGCATCGCTGGTCGACTAGTCTACCGCTAATAAGCCTTTTCGTTTTAAAAAGGGTATTTTTGGGAAAGCGCGGACACTTATCAAGCGCTGCTATGTTGAAAATAAGCACGAGTGGAGTATGATATTGGAAGCATTCTTTATGCAAAAATAGTAACACGTTACCAAATATTTGCATAATGAAAATGCGTAAAAATAGTAAATAAAATGAACAGGAGAAAGAAAAGAAAAAAGGAAAGACAAAAGAGAGAAGTCAGTTTAACTCATGAAAATGTGCGAGAACATAATTAAATGAAGCAAATAGGGAGATAGGGATGAGAGAGACATGATATAGCAGTCTTAAAGAAAATGAAGGAAATGGAGAGGGGATGTACAAGTTTAAGCAAATAAAGGAAATAGAGAGAGGATGTACACGTCATAACAGTTTAAGCAAGTAAGGGAAATAAGGAGGGGGGGGGGAGGGGATGTAAATGTCATCAAATAATTCATTAATCCACATAAGCCAACTTCATTATGGTAAGAGCTTAAGTATTTCCCCAGCAGAGTCACCATGCTGTCGTGTCCCTTTTTTCTTTCGAAGCGGGTTTCGACATGTGACAACTCTTTAAAATGGGTATTAAAAGAGAAGAGTCGCCACCTAATGATTTTGTGGTGCGTTAGGAAATCTATTTGCAAATAACTCTGTTTAATTAGTCTACATCACCAAATATCGGGTAAGGGCACAAATTACCTCAAAGAGAAGGTGTTAGGCACTCTTCGAGGTCCACAACTACGGGTCCCAACTGAAATTTACGCTATGTGAGATTATTGGATTATAATTATCCCATGTGATCATGTAAGCGAGGGAAGACAAGGAATTTCAAAGTTCTACTATGATGTAAACAAGTGTCAAGAAAATTGTGCAAGAAATAAACTGTATATAAAGAACCAGTTAGAGTCTTTAGAGGTTACATGGTAATACTTAATTATTCTAAGTCCAAGAGACACAAAGCATACAATAAACGTATAAAAGAAGGGGGTCCTAAGTTTTTTAGCCTAAAAGATCACCCCGTGCAATGTAAATAATACTTCGTAACTCCCTTAGGGTAGGGGTTGCTCATATTATTCAGCTGGCACAGACTATCATCTCCTGCTACCCAATTACTATGTTAAACTTTTTTACTTAAAGCGATCTAATACAATTCTAAATCGTGTAGGGGTTTCTCATATTACGATCTAATACTTCGCAACTCCCTTAGGGTAGGGGTTGCTCATATTATTCTAGGCATGTCATCTAGCCGGGCAGTATAATAAAACAACAGAAGTGGTCGATTAGTTAATTAATTAGAGCCCTATAGTCATGGTATCTAGATAAGAATTAGCAAAGGAATGTATTGATACATCCTATAGGCATGCTGTCTAATAATTAAACAAGTAGTTATTGGCGTTTGGTTCCTATAGACATGATGTCTAATAGTGCACAACAGTAGACATGGAAACATGTACAACATTTACTCAAACCAACATGATTTGAATAGTATACGGGTATTAGACAAGTTAAGTGAGGTGTGTGATTTCCTATAGTCATGATTTCTAAGTGTAGCACGTCAAACAAACATCAAGCAAGGCAATTACACCCTATGGACATGTTTTCTACCCGTTTATGCAAGAATTAGGATACCCCAACCCCTTTTCACTAAAACACTCAAATATTACATAATTGGGATGACTACAGGCCCAACAAATAGAGCAGACCAAAGAAGAGATAACCCAGCACTGCCTGGGCCTTCAACAGGCTCGTTCCTCACACAAGTAGCAGACCCAGACCCAAACTCAGCTCAAACATTGGAGAGTATGTCCATTTGCACAACCCAAAGCCACACATGGACTCATATCAAGCCCAACAATTATAATATTGACCACTTAACCAAATAAGTCAATGGACAACGCATGGAAATTAACTAAACAGCCCTAAAGCAATACTTCATAGAGACAGGATTGTGTAACATTTAGCAGGATTCATAAACACATTGACATTTCAGAAGCAAGATTGACGAGATTGGTTAAGCAAAGAACATGAAACTATGAGAGCCAACATACTTGATTTCCAACATGGTAAATGCATTATAGATTAAACCATTAGGCAGGTTCTAGCATGCTAAAGATAGACATAACACTAGGAGAGTTAGGGAGACATGCCATTTGTGATTAATAGGGTAAACATACTAGACGCATTCGAGATGAACATGCTAAGTTTTTTCCAGAATGAGTTCAGAATGGAGCATGATCCATAGTTAGCCTAAAAATGGATTTTGAACCGAAGAGTCTAAGTTAGGAAGGTCAAACAGAGTCATATTAAGGTAATGACAATTACACATAACAAACAAACAAGCAAACAATCAATAGGAAGCTTAATCATGCTGAGTGTAACACAAAGATCCCCAGGTCCAAAGGTATCATGGTAGGAAGACACATTAACTCCAAACTAACATGTCAAACAGACATTAGGACTATCCTAGTTCACCATATAGGAAAAATAGGTTGAATATATTGAGATTCCTCCTAGTAGTCTTAAGCAATTAGTGAGCACATGGTGATAGCATAACATTAGAGTTTACAAACAACAAAGAGACCTAGTTGGGATAGTATTAGCATATAGATTCCTCATGAATTGACTCTAAGAAAATAACAGATTGCACATGAAGGACTCGACAGAAAGTAGTTCATTTGGACAAATTCTAGGCATGAATTAGTTCCTCACAAGAATCTAAGGCATAGACTCATAACAAGCAACAAGTATAAGTAACCAGCTATACATAAACATAATGATTCGAAGTCATTCAGGTTGGACACATATAATGGGCATGAATTAAGGCTAGCAGTGGTAGGAGAGCATATTATGCTAAGCATTTTGACAGTATTATCACATGATTTGTAGAGAAACAACAAGTTATGCATAAAGGATTCAATGGGAAGAGAGAAATTCTGAGCAAGAACGTAGTTTCTTAAGGGGTTTAGTATAAGAAATTAAAACAAGGTGTAACAAACATCAATTAGGTTTAATTACAAACCAAGCAAAAGTCATGAATCAACTTAGCTAGCTATGCATGAGTTAAAATCAGGACTTGCACAGAGTTGGAGCTATTGACACCGCAGAATGGTATTCAGACAAACAAGTTTGTATACAAAGTGGCATAATATCAAAATTACATTAATTGAAAGAAATCCAAGTAGCACTAGTGCACATATCACAAACACAAATAGAAAGAAGTAGAATTATGAGGGTATGAAGTACTAACAAGTTGCAAACAAAGTGAACAAAGAATGAGAAACTCAAAATCTCAGAAATAGCGGCGATTGCAGGAGAACAATGAAACCCCAAATCTCTAGTGCTTCAGAGTACACAAGAGCCTCAAAGTGGGCTCCAAGCAGTATTTGCACTGGAGGAGGATAATGAACGGATTCTGGTAGCCTTGACTTTCAACCGACCAAAATCAAAAGTCTAAGAAAAGTATAGAATGAGTGAGAGTGAGAGAATAAAAATATCGATTCCGGTCTCTCTAGGGGAATAAGGGGAAGGGGTTTATATAGTGTTGATACCGGGTAAACAAAAATTGAAAGAAGACCAATCATGTAGAATAAGGAAAGAAAATCAGTTATATAGAATAAGGAAAAGACCACATGCAAACAGATTTCAAATCGGATTAAGGCAACGAATAAGGAAAACTCTAATCAATCTGGAATCGATGGAGATGTGCATCAGAGAGATACTCCGTAACCTTTGATGCACCTAGCCGGAATCCCGCACGATCTTCAAGATCGAGCCCATTTGGACCCGATTTATACGAAATACACCTTCCATAGATGTAACAATACTTATTATTACAATATTGGAGCGGTAAGCATTCAGAAAAGGTAAGAACATCTCTGGTTCGAGGGGGAAATGCAGAGAAAAGGGCGAGAAAATTCCGGTCGGTAGGGTTTAGCTTTAAGAGACGAAAAGTGAGTGTTTGAGGGAAGCTGCGGGGTTGAGAATGGGCTAGGGTTTTGGTTGAGGAGATATAAGGAGGAAGGGGGAAGTGTTGTTAGCCGTTGATCATTTTTGATCAACGACAAAGATTTACACGAGCTGGGTCAGGTGTAGCGGGTCGTGGACTGAGACAAACCTATTGGGTCGTTTGATTTTGGGCTTTTGGGGGTCGATTGGGAATGGGCATGTTCTTTTGGACCTTAATTGGTCCAAACGTTATCCGTATATTGGGTTATAATTTACAATATACGAAATAAATTATAAAAAATAGATATTTAATAAATAAAATCTTATTTAAGACATTAAAACAACAGCCAAACTTAAAATCTTATCTGAATGCTAAAAGCCAAGCTTGACAATCTTTAACTTTTTGTGTGGGGTGTAACATCATCCCCACCTTCGAAACATTCATCCTCGAATGTTGAATCGTAGTCACTCCTTGTAAACTTCTTTAGACATTTTGGATTGTTTCCACCATGGTAGTCTCATCGTTGTCTCCCATTGCATGGAACAAATGGGGGTACCGGGTTCTCATGTCTTCTTCGGCTTTCCAGATCATTTCTTCTACATAATTGTTCCTCTAAAGTACTTTAACTGAAGCTACCTTTTTTCTTTGTAGTTTGCGCACTTGACGATTTAGGATAGCCACCGGAACTTCTTCATACGATAGGTCCTATGTAACTTGAATATCTTCAATAGGGGTAATACGGGATGGATCACTCAAGCACTTTTGAAGCATATACACATGGAATATCGGATGCATTGCTTCCAATTCCGGGGCAACTCAAGCTTATAGGCCACTTGACCGATTTTTTGAATAATTCAATATGGTCCAATATACCGAGGACTAATTTTGCCTTTCTTACTGAATATCATCACGCCTTTCATAGGCAATAACCTTAAGAACACCCAGTCTCCCACAACAAACTCTAAATCTCGTTGTCGGTTATTCGAATAAGATTTTTGTCTTATTTGAGTGCTCAATTGAAGACCTCAAATTATTTTCACCTTTTCTACAGCCTGTTGTACCAACTCAGGACCCAATTACTTTGTTTCACCAACTTCGAACCCGCCGATAGGAGATCTGCACTTCCATCCTTATAGTGCTTTATATGGTGCCATCCAAATACTAGCATGGTAGCTGTTGTTGTAGGAAAATTTGATGAGTGGTAGATGGTCCTCCCAATTTCTTTTGAAGTCCAGAACACAGGCTCGTAACATGTGCTCGAGCGTTTGAATAGTGCGTTCGCCCAGGCCATCTATTTGTGGATGAAAAGCTATGCTAAGGTTGATCCTCGCACCCAATCCTTTTTGAAATGATCTCTAGAAGTTAGCTGTAAATTACGCACTTCTATCCGATATGATAGAAATCTGAACCCCGTGGAGTCGAACTATATCTTTGATGTATAACTTAGCATAATCTTCAGCTGAAAAGGTATTCTTCACTGGTAGGAAATGAGCTGACTTGGTGAATCGATCCATGATGACCCATATGTAATTATATCTTTGGTGTGATCGCGACAATCCGGTAACAAAATCCATGTTGATCATCTCCCATTTCCAGGTTAGAATTTCCATTGAAGCAGTCTTCCTGCTTTTCGATGTTTAATTTTAACTTGTTGGCAGTTTGGATATCGAGTGACATATTCAGCTATGTTCCTCTTTATACCATTCCACCAATATAGCTATTGAGATTCATGGTACATCTTTGTTGACCTCGGGTGAATAGAATACCTGGATCAATGAATCTGTGCCATGATTTGCTCTCGGAGTCCCCCGACATTGGGCACACACAACCGCTCCTTGTATCGAAGGACTCCGTCCTCATATAACTCAAACACTTGCTTCATTTGAAAGGTAATGATATCTCTTATTTTCACCAGGACTGGATCGTCGGATTTTCGTGCCTTTACTTTTGCCACTAATGAGGACTCGGCGACATTCTAAACTATGGATCCTCCATTACCGGTATCGATAAATCGTACACTTAAGTTGGCCAACTGGTACAAGTCTCTAGTCATTTCCAACTTATGTTTTTTCACATGTCGTAGACTGCCTATGGATTTCCGACTTAGCGCGCCAGCCACAATGTTTGCCCTCTCGAGGTGGTATAGAATATCAACACTGTAATCCATTAATAATTCAAGCCATCTCCACTGCCTCAGGTTTAAATCGTTTTGCTTGAATATGTACTGCAAGCTCTTGTGATCGGTTAATATATCGACATGAACTCCATACAAATAGTAACGCCACATATTCGAGGAAAATATAACAGCTGCAAGCTCCAAGTCATGAGTTGGGTAATTCTGCTCGTGTTTCCGTAGTTGTCTTGACACATATGTAATATCTTTCGTGTGTTGTATTAAAACACTGCCCAATCCCATTACAGAGGCATCACAATATAAAACGTACCCCCCGGGTCCTTCAGGAAGAGTTAGAACTGGCGACGTGGTCAACCTGTTCTTTAATTCTTGGAAGCTCTTCTCACAAACATCGGCCCACCAGAATTTTGTTGCCTTATGCGTCAACTTCGTCAATGGAGCAGCTAAAGATGAGAAATTCTCCACAATCAACTGGCTAAGCCCAAGAATCTGTGTACCTCAGTAGGAGTTGTGGGCCTCGGCCAATTCTTAACTGTTTCAACCTTTTGTTTATCAACTTTAATACTATCACCTGATACTATATGCCCAAGAAAAGTCACTGAGTCCAGCCAGAACTCACACTTGGAAAACTTAGCATACAACTTGTAATCCCGGAGTGTGCGTAGGAGCTTTCGCAAATACTCTGCGTGCTCTGCTTCTGATCGATAATACACCAAAATGTCATTTATGAACACACTCACAATGATATCCAAAAATGGCTTAAACACCCACTTCATCAGATCCATAAAAGCCCTGCGGTGCATTGGTTAAGCCAAAGGACATAAGGAGAAACTCGTAGTGGACATGTCTAGTCCGAAAGGCTATCTTTGGAATATCTTCTTCCTTGATCCTCAGCTGGTGATACCCAGACATGAGATCGATATTCAAAAAATACTTATTGCCTTGCAATTGATCAGACAAATCATCGATCATTGGGAGCAGATAGTTGTTCTTAATGGTTACCTGATTCAGTTATCGGTAATCAATACACATCCTCAACGAATCATTTTGTTTTCGGACAAATAGCACTGGGGCTCCCCGTGGGGAAGTATTTGGTCAGATGAAGCCCTTATCTATAAGATGTTTCAATTAAGTTTTTAAATCCTTCAACTCGGTAGGAGCCATCATGTACGGAGGGATAGATATCAGTTGGGTATCGGGTGGCACATCGATGGAAAACTCGATCTCTCTTTCGGGTGGGATACCCAGGAGCTCTTCAGGGAATACATAAGGAAATTCACTAACCACTAGAACCGACCAGAGGGTGGGAGTCTTTGCCTCCACATCCTGAACTCGCACCAAATGATAAATACACCCCTTCGAAATCATCTTCCGAGCCTTAAGGTAAGTAATAAACTTCTCTCTTGGAGATGCAACATCAACCTTCCATTCAATGAGTGGTTCTCCTAGAAACCTAAAGTGAATGACTTTCGCCCAACATTCCATGGTAGCATAACAAGAAGCCAGCCAATCCACACTCATAATGACATCAAATTCCATCATCTCTAATTCATTCAAATTAGATAAGATGTGATGGTCATAAATCATCACATCGCAACCTCGATATACCCGCGTAACTATCATAAACTCACCTATGGGCGTGGACACTTCAAACGGCTAATGTCATAAATCGGGCTTTTTACCGCATTTACTAGCAACAAATGGAGAAATATACGACAAGGTGGAACTAGATCTATTAGGGCGTACATGTTAATAGAGAATACATATAGTATACCTATAACCACATCTGGTGATGAATCTAGTTTCTGTCGTCCCGACAATGCATAGATGCGGGTTGTCCACTGAATTAGATGCTCTACTCCTACATCTACCTATTCCTACCGACGGTTTCATGCCTTGCTTATGAGGGCGTGCTGATGATGACAAAGCTGTTGCAGATCTTGTTGGTGGGATCATGTTACCCACATTCCTTACTGGGCAAAAATGCATAATGTGACCGGGCTGCCCACAAGAATAACATACATCTTAATCCTGGCGGCAAAGGCCAAAATAGTTCCTACTATATCGCCCGCAATGCGGCACCAAGGCCTCATCCTACTAAGGTCCCCACTTGATTGTGAGCTCTGTCCTCGGGGATTCTGACCCTGACCAGAGTGAGTGATATGATCACGATGCTGACCCTAGACTGTATTGTTGCCTTAGCTACTAGATAAGATGGGTGCCGGGGAAACAGAGTCTAAACTCACCTCATGACTCACCCATATCACCTGTGGACCAGGCTCTCTTAGGCTTGAATGCGTGCAATGTCCATGTTCAGATTTAGAGAAGCACTGGTACACTCATTAATCAAATGTGGTTCCAAACCACCCACAAACTGATGTACTCTATCACTATCTCGGCCACAACCAAAGGAGTATACTTAGACAAGGAGTTAAATTGCATGTTGTACTCCCGAACACTCATGTTACCCTGCTCCAAATGTAAGAATCTGTCTTGTTTAGCTCGGTGGAGCTCAATAGGCAAATACTGTTGTAGAAAGGCCTCAGAAAACTCCCTTCATCCAACTTGTGGGGCAAGAGATCCCTAGATTGCTCCCAAGTTTCATACCAAGTCACAACAATATCCCTCAATCTATTAGTGGCAAGCTTTACGGACTCAGTATCTGTGTCCGCTGCATCTGATCTAGAAAAGTCTGGGGATCTTCGTGTGAATATATTCCTGTAAACACTAGGGTGTCTAAATTTATGAAATCGTGAACTCTCATACTGACTTCTCTATCTGAGGTGGCAGAGGCCTATCGTTGGGCATGGGAGGCCAATAACCGCATCAACAACTGTATTGCACTTCTCATGTCCAAATCCTATTCAGTAGTAACCGAAGGAGGAACAAGAGGTACATTAGTTTCTCTATGTTGTTATGGGGGTAGTGGTGTTGTCCCCAAAACTTGAGTATCAGCCTCATCGTGAGGTCTATGCTGACCCATAGGGGCAGGTGGCACCTGGCTGGTGCCTTCTTCTTCTTCTTCTTCTTCATTCAAATCCTGAATAACTGCCTAACGTCTCATGTTAGGCATTGCTATAAACATAAATAAGATGTGGATTAGAAATGAATACTTACGACCCCACTCTAGCGCACGATCTAGATTAGAAGCAAAGGTATTCACCCTAGATAACCCGTAGCCTCATCTTTATAAGTATGGTGCACAACATACCCATAAATAAGACTCTAGTAGATACGGTTTGCAGACTCCTTAGGACAAACCTGCTCTGATACCAAATTTGTCACACTCCAACCTTGGGAGGTGCGACCGACACACGACGCCCGAGGATCCGTGCGAACCGACATCCATACTTACATCTATCTAATTATGAAATCTGGGCCAACGAGGCCTCCAAGTAGTAATACCAGAATTTAATATGTAGACATCTGACTGAGAAAGGAACATTAACATTTATACAACTTCTCAACTGTTACCAACATGGTTATGACCAATCCTTACATACATGTTAACACTGGTGTGTAAGCCTCTAAGAGTGCCAGGAAAATATACATATATGTAAAAATTGGTCGGGACAAGGCCCCACTGTACCCAAGATAACTGAAACATATACTTCGGTAACTATCGAATTCTTAACAGCTACTCCGAATATGTGAAGAGAAATGACCAACAGCCGGAACGAACACCCTACTAGGGAGGGACGTCACTAGGTCTATCTGTACTTATGGGCATGAACACAACACCCAAATAGACAGGCGTCAGTACGAAACATGTACTGAGTATATAAAAGAGGTAACATAGGTAAAACAAAGGCATAGCATAAGAGATAAAATTATACAAGTTTTAACATGATTACCGTAGACAAGCCACCAAGGGAGTACACCGCTATAACCATGGAATGAATGTATGCAAGCTATTGTAAAACTAATATATATATATATATATATATATATATATATATATATATATATATATATATGGCACATCAAATAACTCTATACCTCACCTTATAGAGGACTCGGTCGTACCCGGCCTCAGGAGGGTTATACTCGTTCTCAGCAGAACTCGGCGTAACATGCCTCGAGAGGACTCGGTAGAATCTCACTTCACACATCACTCCATACCCGGTCTCATAGAGGACTTGGTCATACCCAGCCTCAGGAGGTTTCGACTGTACTCGGTCTCAACAGGACTCGACGTAGTGGGCCGCATAAGGACTCGGTAGCCTCACTTCACACATCATCGTACCTGGCAACACAAGGGCTCAGTAATATCTCATATCATGTCTCATCATACCCAATTGATTAGTGGTTGCACAATAGGTGCTGTACCCGGCCGACTATAGTGCTGCTCGATAATATAAAATAGATACATGTACATATATGTGCTATGCAAGTTAAATTTTGAGGAAATACCATGATTAAACTCAAAATGAATCACACACACACACACACAAACACATACACACACACACATACACATATATATATATATATATATATATATGTTTCTTTCCGACCTCAGGATACTATCTGGGAATACCTCAGACTTGAAGGAATGCCACCAGTAAGAACAATGTACAAAAGCAGAAATGACATTAATGAGATGGGCATAGAACAAACCAAATCTTGCAACACAGGAATCCTTGAAGGAGGAGAGACGTTTAAACTAAGTCATGCCAAGAAGGATAGTTGTCCTACATACCTTATTGACGAACTAGCTACGCTTCTATGTTAATTAACCCTGCCCCCAATGAATCTCCATAATCAATATAACAAGATAATAGATATTATAGTGACGATTCCAAGCTTCCTCATGCTAGATCCTACAGGGCTCACCTTTGATTTTAGTTGTAGACTGTTTCGGGGATTCTAAAGAGGATTTGAGAGCATTTTAGGTGTCTTAAAGTGGATGACACTTTCTAGAATGAAAGAGAAAGAGCTACACTGTATTTTTATACTATACCAAGTCTATAAAATTTTACTGTCCCCACATGAAAAACGGGTCGCCCAGCCCTGATAGCTACACCCGGTGGGACAGCTGGCGCAAGTATAAAGAAACCCGTAGCCACATTCTATCCTCAAACGTGTCGCCGACCGATTAGCCACGCTAGAAGCCAAACCTGCCAATCTTTAATTTTATGTGTGGGGTGTAAAATTATTGTAATGTATTGTTTTGATGAATACAATATTTGGATAGACTATATATCGTTTGTCTTCATTTCAGAATATCACGAACCAACAATATAAAGAATAAACTTACAATATTAAAAAAAAAAAGTAGGATATGATATAGAATTATTATATAAAAAAGTTGGCTAAAGGATGAAATATTATTTTCTTCAATAATAAGGAAGGGCAAGATGAGATAAAAAAATTAGGTAACGACACGATCACACCAACCGGTCGTTACATAAAGTGATACTTTTTATTATTACATAACAACAAATTTAACAATACAAAAAAGGACAGTCTGGTGCACTAAGCTCCCGCATTGCGTGGATCCGTGGAAGGGCTGGACCACAAAGGTCTATTGTACATAGCCTTACCCTATATGTTTTCAAGAGACTATTTTCAAGGCTCGAACCCATCACCTCCTAGTCCTTTCGCAGGATACAATAAAATTTAAGTAACAACCAAAATAAATATTGTATTTTAAGTAACAATACAATACAATACAATATGTAATAATTATGCGTTACAAATATCATTTAGGTTAGCTTATTGTAAGCAGGTGAAAAATATTAAGCACTTATAAGCACTTTTATGTGTCAAAATAAATTTTACAAATAAGCAATTACGTGTTTGAATAAAATTGATAATAAACAATTAGTGTTTTGGTAAAGAAGTGATGACAATGTATTTCTGCTAAAATAACTAAAATACCTTAAAATTTTAAATTATATGGTAATTTTTTAAATAATTTTGTAAAGAAAAGAAGAACGAAGGATATGGAACAGAGAGGAAGTTAAGGATTTTTGCTTTGGGAAAGGTATTTTAGAATTTAATATTTTTTAAGGATAAAGCATTAAAATGCGCTTATATGCTGAAAAATCATAAGTTATGAGTGACCAACTTAGGACAATTCATTAATTTTGGCTTATAAGCACTTGGAGTACTTTTCAAAAGCAAAATAATACATAATTATAAACCAGTTTGTACCAGCTTATAATAAGCTTACTCGGCCACCTTCTATCTAAGATTGGTGAAGTTAATCTACCTTAAAACCTACTCATATAGTTTATCTAGCTCTTAACACAACATGCAAATCCCTAATATATTTGAGATCAAAATAAATGTTGAAAAAGTATCAATTAGTTGGAGGCAAGTTAAAATTGAGAGGCATTCTAGATCTGCCTCTAGTATCAAATGTCAAGTTGCTCCGACCATGAAAGCAAGGACTCTAACTCTTCTTTAAACCTTGTTTTTATTGCTTTCAAGCGCATGAAAGGTATAATCGAACACATAAATCACTGCACAATGAAGATTAGGAGTCCAATTGAACAATAGCCCAACAATGATGAGAATTTAGGACTTGATTATCAATCATCATATTCACAGATAGTGACACGTGGAATTAAGTTTGACCAAGCTCTTGATTTTATTTCTACTTATGATTCGACAAAAATAAAGTTATGCACTCAATATTTAACCAAATCAATATATTTATTACTTATACATATTTTTATTATTTAATCTTGATCAAATTAATATATATTTTTACTTCAATATATCACTAACCCTAATTGACTAAAATACTATTTGGTGTAAATACCGAGCATAAGTAAGTATTTTCCTAATTTTCCACCCCACCTCATTTTCTAATATTTCTACTCATCTTCAATTACTCAAAAGGGAATTCAATTGTATCCCACTTCAATAGGGGAACCCATCATATTCCGTATATCAATTTGCACGCTTTTGAAGTAACTCAACTTAAAGAAATAAAGTGCCCCATTTTGATTGCCTTGATAAAGACACTGACATTCAAATTTTTCTTTTTTGCATATCTTTTACAGGAACTTTGATAAATCACTATAGTTTAGAGTAGAATTATCATACATAACTATAGTTTACCTACTTACCGTTCGTAGCTACTATATGAATTTCAATGTATTAATCCATTGCCGGGTTATATCACAAACACAGTTTTGATGGAAAGCTGTATCATTTATATTCATTCGCGCATAATGATTGTATCAATGAATACATTTGATGAAAAAGCTATAGCAATAGTATTTATTCGCACTTAATGATTGTATCAATGAATACAGTTTGATATAAAAGTTGTATCAAATGTACTCTCTCTCATTTGCCGAAATAAAATGTATATACATATAAAAGAAGAAGAAAAGGACGACTTATATATGTGAAGCCGTAAAAATTGCAACTTTCAATCTCGAATTGCAATGAAATAGCAACATAAATCCTTGACGAGTAAAAATTTTCCTGAATCAATTCAATCTCGAATTCCACCATTGATGAAGACTTGAAGCTTCAAAGTTAAAACTTGGATTTAGGAAATTAAAATAATTTCGGACTGATTATGGTTCTAAAAGTTCGAGAACATCTTAGGGAGCTTATATATCAAATTTAGGATGATTTGGTGCAAATTTAATGTGGTTTTGGATTAAATTTTAGAATGTGAATTCCACCATTAATGAAGCTATGAAGCTTCAAAGTTGAAACTTGGGTTGGGGAAATTAAAATAATTTCAAAGTGGGTGTGGTTCCAAAAGTTTGAAAGAAGAAGAAATTCAGTCCTATTCTTCAAAAAAAAAGAACAGTGGGAGCATTATGTTCTCGATCTAAAAATGATGAGCCCCATGAGTCTAGATGTTCGAACACGATACGTTGGTTTGTAATCAAAAGCTAGCAATGGTTAATAATCCAAAAGCCGGTCGATTCGACTTAAAATTTTGTCTTCCACTGCATAAACTCTATGCTTCCATGGCTATTGTAGGCGAAATATAAAAGCATATATGGAAGACCCTGTGTAATGACCCGATCAGTCGTTTTGTGTATTGTAATCCCGTTCCCCCATTTATCGCTTTATCTATACTCATTTGTGATTAGGTGACTTGCTGGGGTGGTTAATGTCGTTTCGGGGGTGTTTCAGATTGAATTGGGACACTTAGTCCCAAGGTTGGAAGCTTAAGTTGAATAAGTTGACCGGAGTTTGACTTTTGTACAGACGACTCCAGAATGAAGTTTTGATGGTTCCGTTAGCTTCGTATGGTGATTATGGACTTAGGAGTATGTCAGTATTGATTTGAAAGTCTGTAGGTCGTTTTGGCTTGAATTGACGAAAATTGAAAAGTTGAAGGTTTGAAAGGTTGATAGGTTTGACCGAGAGTTGACTTTGTTGACGCCGGGATCAGTTTCTAGTTTCGGGAGTTGGAATAGGCATGTTGTGTCATTTATGAGCTGTGTGCAAAAATGGAGGTCGGTCGAGGTTGGTTTGATAGGTTTCTCCATTGGTTTTAGAAGCTGGAAATTCATTAGTTTTGTTAGGCTTGAATTGGGGTGCGATTTATGATTTTGATATTTTTGATGTGATTCGAGGTTTCGATTAAGTTCGTATCATATTTTATGATGTGTTGGTATGTTTAGATAAGGACTTCGGGGCCTCAGGTGAGATCCGGATTGATATCAGAATGAGGTTTGGACTTAGAGAAATGTTGTGGGCTACAGTTCTTGTGTAACCGCACCTGCGAGGTTTTGGCTATAAGTGCGGAGCCACATAAGCGGCGAGTATTGTGCAGGTGTGAGAATTTGGGAGGCAGCATGGGAGCGTAGGTGCGAAAGTATTGCACATCTACGAGTCCGCAAAAATGGACAAGGGATCGCAGAAATGGGCGAGGCTAGGCATGTGGTGAAGCGCAGATGTGAGGAACATCCGCATCTACGAGCCCGGAAAAGAGAAGTTTGGAGCGCAGAAGTGGATCCTCATCGGAGGATGGATATCGCAAATGCGGTGGATGGACCGCAGAAGCGATTCCACAGGTGCGATGAGAGGGACCGCAAGTGAGCTAGGTTGGGTGTTTAAATGATTAACGCAGATGCAAAAATTTGACCGCAGAAGCAAAGTTAGATCACATATGCGATTTCACTGGCAGAAAATATATTTCGAAGGGCTTTGAGTTTTCTCTCATTTTGAACTTGTGGAGCTTGGCTAGGGACTGTTAATCACCTTTGTCCATTAACATCGAATATCCATTGATTTTTACACCTAGAATATGTGTGTTTGAGGTGAAATTTGGGAACTTTTGGACTATGTACTAGATAGTAAGATTTGGGGATTCAAGGGTCGATCTGTGGTTGGAATTGGATGGTTTTAGTATGGTTGTACTCATAATTAAATGAGTGTTCGGATTTTGTAAATTTTGTCAGGTTCCGAGGTGTGACCCCGTGGTTGACTTTTTAATTTTGATTAAAGATCTTAGGTTTATCATATGGAATAAATTTCTATAGCTTGTGTTTATTATATTAAGTTGTTTGTGACTAGATTCGAGTCATTCAGAGGTTGATTCGCTAGGCAAGTGCTTGTTGGAGCATTGAGTTGCGCACTTTGAGGTAAGTAACACTTCTAAACTTGGAACTAAGGGTATAAATCCCTAAAAAAATGTATTATATGGTTCGTGTGGTGGTGACGCACATGCTAGTGCGTGCACCGCCGTAATCATGATCCTGGTGGATTCTTATACTGTGTTGATATCAAGTCTTGTTTTATCCATGTAATTCCTACATATTGGAGTAATTGAGCTATGATTCATGGTATAAATCATGCTTAGGCTATATACTTATTTGATTGAGACCCACTGAGGTTATTTATGCTATTTGAGTTATTTTCTTTAACTACAATTATGTACTCAGTCATGATTCTTCATTTGCATATCATATCTCAGTCTCTGTTATCATTTACTATTACATCACATGTTATCGTTATTTGGGCTGAGTGGTACATGATTTGTGAGCCCTTGAGACTTGAGAGAATGATGACTAAGGTGGCTGAGAGCCGTGTTGTGAGTGTTATAGTGGATCAGGTTGCACACCGCAACATGCATTATTGGCTTATTTATTATTGTGGATCGGGTTGCACGCCGCAGCAGGCCTTAAAGGTTTATTATTAGCGCTTGGGTAGGATCCGTCCCTCCGGAGTCTGACATACCAGCAGTGATCACATGCATAGTGATATATAGACGTGCTATGGTGAGGGCATTGATGCCAGGCACCCGTACAGTGGTGAGTGATTGTGTGTGTGATGAGTGGGTATTTGAGATTGGCAGATTGAGTACACTAAGAGTGTGAGTACCTGGGAATATCACTATGATACCTTACATTTGACACGCGTATTTGACATGTAGGCATAGAGATGTACCATTCCTCATGCTAGCTATACTTGGCATGTTATTATTAGTGTGAGCCTTTAATTGTGAACTTGAAAGCATGTCTAAATTTCTGTACCATGAATGAGATGAATATGGAAGTTTCTTTGAGATATTTACCTTCACTGTCATTATCTTACCTGTGTTGTCATTATATTGGTTCTGACTGCATCTTTCTTAGCTCGTCACCACTTTCAACCCAAGGTTAGACTTGTTACTTATTGAGTATATGGGGTCGGTTGTACTCATACTACACTATGCACTTCGTGCGCCGATCCAGGTATATCTGGATGCAGTTATTGATAGATCGGTGCCAATACTTGCTTGGAGACTTCAAGGTAGCTGCTATGACATCCGCAATCCTTGACTCTCTTTCCTTTTTTTTTTTGCAGTACTGATCTATTATTCAGACAGTTGTTCTAGAGTTTTGGTTTATGTTGATACTTAGTAGTGCTCATGTACTCGTTGACACTAGATTTTGGGGTGATTTTAGTAGTATTTCAGTTACCTTTATTAGATAATTATTAGATTTGTGCGATGCTGAGTTTATTAAAGCATGTTTTATTCAAATGTTTAGTTGTTACGTGAATGCCGGCTTGCCTAATAAGTGTGTTAGGCACCATAACGATAGGTTGATATTTTGGGTCGTGACAAGTTGGTATCAGAACCCTAGGTTGCTTAGGTCTTATGAGTCATGAGCAAGTTTAGTAAAGTCTTGCAGATCGGTACGGAAACGTCCATATTTATCATCTAGAGCCTACTAAACTGTTAGAAAACATCACTTTCTTGGATTCTTGTCGTGCAGATTTGTTAATTCTAGAATCTGAACTTCTACTCTTCTATTATCTCACAGATGGTGAGGAAATGTATGACTGGATTAGGCGGACGACCACCAGTACTACCAGCTAGGGCCGTGAGTAGTCGAGGCTGCGGTGCTGCTCATACTATAACTAGAGCAACACCTATGGAGCCGCTAGTTGTTCTAGTGGAGGACCAAATACTAGATGTTGTTGAGCCGGTGGGACTAACTATCGCGCGCAATGCACACCTCAAAACAAGGTATAAAACGGTCGATTGTAATTATAGTAACCCAACAAAGAGTCGGGATCGAATCCATAGGGAGCTAGATGGGAGTTAGAAGTATATATTCTAATGCTTGAATTTGAACTATCTTAATTTGCACTTCCACAAAATTATTTTGTTGCTATTTCTATTTTAAAACTAAAGATTGCAAAGTAAGGAAATAAAACTAGGATAATTGTTTTTGTTGTTTTCCAAGTTTGTAAAAAGCCTAAGGCTATAACCATCACCTAGGTATTCACCTAATGGGATAAAAACCTTAATACTTATTTTGTTGTTCGGGGTGTATTATAGCTATCAACTCTCAAATACCCACTCAATACCTCTCGGTCAGAGAGTGATTTTGCTCAATTTGGCTTTCTCAAGTCCAAATGGGTATCACACAAAATGGTTGATAAAAGCTCAAATCGGGTTATTACTATCTCTACGTTGAACCCTTTAATTGGGTTAATCAATCTCTTGATTGACCCAATTTCTTGTTAGCCAAATTTTCCTAGACTAAGTCTCTCTTTCTCAAATAGAAACTAAGTCAAATAGGCATGAACTAATGTTTGCAACCATTAATTACACAAATTAAAGCATAAACAAGGCTAAATAATAAATACCCAATCATAAACAGGCACTAAATTAGATACCCATAAGGTTTACACACTAGGATTGGGTCACAACCCTAGTAAAAATCTAGCTACTCATGCTTGAAATTGAAGAAATAGAAGAAGAAATACTAATAAAACTCATATTGTAAAGTTACAATGATAAAATCTATTGTAAAATACTCTAAAATATAGAAAACTTCCAAAATAGGCAAAGAAAAATGGCCACAGGACTTGCTGATGTCAAAACTTGACCTAACTTTATGAAACTCGTCTATTTATACAAGGCTAAAAATTTTGGACAAAAATGCCCTTCGAGAGGTTCTGCGACCGCACAATTCCTTGTGCGGTCCGCATAATTCTTCATTTTGCAGTAGCTGGGGTTCTGCGGCCGCCCAATTCTGAACTGCGGCCATGAGACAACATTTCTATAGTTTGCAGATTTAGAACTGCGGCCGCAACCTAGTCTTCTGCGGTGCACACTTTTATGTCTGCGGTCGCACAATTCTCGTGCGGTCCGCAATTTTGAGGGATTTGGAACTTGGAAATTTCCACACCCTCTGAAGTTGTTCTCAATGCTTTTAGACTAAAATAAAAGCGAAAAAGCGTTAATAAGTAGTCAAAATCCTCACTTATCAACTCCCCCAAACTTAAGTCTTTGCTTGTTCTCAATCAAACAAAATAGTTCCCACCTCCACAAGTTGAGGGTCATTTCAGCCATTCAAAGGTGAGCCATTCACACATCAGTTGGGACCAACAATTACCCACACTACTTATGTATTATCAACAAGGCGACAAGCCAAACATTTATGCACATATAGTTCTAATGTGACACTTGAACATCGAGAGTTGACTTTATTCATCAAGGAAGATCACTCTCTCATGTAGGTCATTGTGGATTCTAAACTCCTCCTCCTCTACTCTCCATTTGCATAGCTCACTTAAGAATTTTAGTACTCAATCCAAAGGCTTTTGAAAGGTTCACTCATCTCTCTCAAGAGAATGTCGCAAGTACGGCTTCAAGTACCATAGGCTTTCCCCTCATGTAGATCACCACTAATGTAAGCTTACTCGACTTGAAATCAGGTAGGACTTCTTCCGGGATGTAATGAAGGCTTTTGGGTTAGGGTTGGATACAATATGGTTGAGTGGTTTCACCTTTCCTTAAGCACTCCATTTTTTGTTCTCGGCTCATGCTTTGTCAATTCTTTGAGGCACTTTCTTTTCCTTGGACAACTAGAGAGACTTAACATCACTCTTTCTTGATCATGACATTCATTTTCTCCCTCTTTGATTTCTCCATGTTTTGGATCATTACCTTTCTTTGAATCCCTTCAAATCTTCCACTTATTCACTTTCTTTTGCATTTTTCTTTTTGTTCTTTCCTTTTCTTGCCTTTCCTTCTCATCATTTCTTTTCTCTTTTTGTGCCTTGATACATCTTTCAAGTTCCTCGTCTCTCCCTCTAAACCTAGGTTTTTAGCCAATTGTTTCAGAAGATTATTAAGGAAAGCTCGGGTGCCAAGAGAGGGTCACGACAAAACGGGTAAATGCTTGTATAGCATGATTATCAAATGAGAAAGGCTCGAGGCTCGAATGGGTTGACTAGGGATAGCAACATTGGTAGGCAATGAAAAATTCAAGCGGGTCAAGGAAAGCCTACAATCACTTCTCAAGCCAAGCAAAACTTAATATTTCGCCTCGAAACCCATTCGGGGCAAGTTCTAGACCATTCACACGGGTACTTGGACTAGCAACAAAACATCTCACCCCTCACACAACTAGATTATTAAAGAGGATAGAGTCGAGGGCCCACAACGACCACATTCAAGATTGAAAATCACTATGGTTCGATTAAACCACTCGATGATTGCCTAAGTCAACACAAGAGTCACAAAGTCACTAACTAGAGCTATTTCTTTCAAAAACCTTCTTTCTAACCATAAGCACATAGTTAAGTGTGTTGGTACCAAGTGAAGCATGTTTGACTCTTCGAGCATGACTAAATTAGGTCTTTTTATTCATTACTACTACTATTATTATCTAAACACCAAAAACAGACTCAGTTCCTTAAAAAGGTTGTCACGCCATCCATCGTTGGGAAGAATCACCCGGTTCACACAAAAACTACCTTTGGAAAGAACCGTGGCATTAAGAAAATCAAAGGCTTATTATATACTAAATAATAAAAAAGAAGCTACTAAATCAAAAAGAAGCTACTAATTTAAACACTAACTAATAAGAAAATAAACATAAAGAAGCTACAAAACAAAAACTATTGAAAGCATGACGAATATACATAATGAGAGAAGATATATACATAATGAGAGAAGAAAGGAGAGAATATATACAAAATAGGGAAAAAGAAGAAAATACTATCAAGTTATTACAAACCAATTGTCTCAGAATCATCAAATCAGATCAAATAAACTCCATCCTCCCAAGTAAAAATAAGCATTGTCCCCAATGCTTAACAAAATAGGAGTAAAGGAAGGGTAAGAGTGAAGAAAACTCCTTATGGCTCCTTGGCTATCTCTGTGTCCACAACAACGTCACCACCCTCAATATCCTCTAACTGGATCTCATCATCCTCAACTCTGGGAGTGACTGGGTTGGTGAACATCTGACACACTGCCTCAGCAATGTTAGCAGCAGAGTCTGGCTCCTCAGACTGGCCAGCTGGTGCTGTAGGTGCTGTAGGATCTGGGCCTGGATGGTTTAGGTCAATCAGCATATCAGATGGAATATCTCTGGCTGCCGTAAGCCTTGTAACCTATCTCCGGAGCTTGTCCACTGACTTCTTGGAGGCTTGGGACTTTCTCATTTACTTAAATTCTTTTCCTAGCTCTTTGATCACTGACCTATGCTATACCAATGTAGCCATGATAGTGTTCTGGTTGTCTAGGAGCTTCTTCAGAGTATCTTCCACTGATGGGGGTATCTGAGCTGCCGGCATAGAGGACTGCGCTACAACAGTACTAGATAAATCAGATAACTTTGCAGTAGTTGTCTGCATCCCAGTTGTTGAGGCTCGCTAATGTCTGGGAGACTCGCAGCGCAGAGAGTGGAGCAGTAGGCATCGGCACCGGCTTCAAAGCCGAGGTGGAACCTGTGACAGGGACTACTGTAGGCACTAAGGGTGGTGGTGGAGGCATATCTGCGGCACTAGTTAAAGGCCCAGCTTAAGTGGAGGGAATGTCAACTGCCTCTACAGCTACCACCGCTGGATCATCAGACTGGCCTGAGGTGGTAGATGCCTGACCTTTTTTCTTAGGGTTGTGTACATCCATCAATGAGTACCACGAGAAGGGCTTCTTCGCCCGCACCTTTGTATCAAAGTCCCTCGGCTCTACCCTCGCATCCATAAGATACTCTGTAATGGTGTTGGGATACAGGTAGGATGTGTTAGCTTGCCGAGCGACCACAGAGATATTGGCCGACATCACGGCTCCCACATTGATGGGGTACCCGGCCATGACGGTAGCCACTAGAACTGCCCGTGGGATAGGAAGATATGTCTCATTCTGGCTTGGGTCTAGTCAGCTTCATACAAAGGCCTGCCACCACTTTGCCTCAAAGCTCAGCGTACTCCTATGAATAGAAACCCCTGCTGTGATCCATGGTGGTGGTGGCCCAGGAGCTGCTAATATGTCAGCTAGCCAAGGCCGAGCTGCATCCCCAAGTTCATATTTCTCTAAGTACTCTGTGGGCTCGACATCATCAAAACCCAAATAAGTGTTCAATATGTGCTGATCAAATTGCACATTGAGGTTCCCCACTTTAGTCACATTTGTCCCTTTCTTGATATGCGCCATATTGGCGTAGAATTCCCGGACAAGGTATTCCTTCGCATCCACCACGCTCTGGGTAAACCACATCCACCCTCTGCGCTCTTAAAGCTGTCTCACTACTGCAGGGTTATACCTCTCGAGATCTTTTAACTAAAATTGCCGCTCAAGAGTGAGCGACCTCACTGGCCACCATTGACGGAAACTAGTGAAGGCAGCCAAACTGACAAACCGGTCCTCCCACACCTCTTTCTTCTTCGACCTCCCCCTCTGCCATCATTGGGGATGTTTTGGACTGATGACTCTGGTGCTTGGGGGATAGGCGTAGTGGAAGGCTTAGAATCCTGACTGGCACTCTCTGAACCCTCGGAGGTTCTATGTGATGATGACGGCTTATCCTTGAGCTTATATCTTCCTGGCGGCCTTGATTGGACGGCTAGGTGCTCATGTACAGAGGCTGAGTTGCCCTTTTGATACGTCCCTAGACGGGACATAAGAACTGGTCTCCGAGAGGTCTGCACCTCTACCTCTGCCGGCTTCTGTCTTCTTCCTAGTTTTATGTTGTTAGGAACTAGGCAAGGGTCTCTTCCCTCGTCACCGAGAAGGGTCACCCCTTCCTTTTGAAGTGTCACCTCGGCCTCTAGATTGAACCATTTCCTGTACCAAGCAAAGGTGATTGTTAGTGGTAGTTCATGTTCAAACACAGAATGAATGTAAGGACACAACAGAAGATCCAGTGAAAAACACAGTAGAAACATGCTTGCAGGGTAGGGAGTTGCGTTCTGCAGAATGGGCATTGCGGACCGCACAATTTTCCATTACGGCCGCGGAAATGGATTGCGGTCCGCACATTTTTTATTACGATCGCAACTCAAATAGCACCAATATGCCAACTCTCTGATGTCAGAGAATTGACGGTTTTGCGGTCGCAACCAGTTTTCTGCGGTCCGTACATTTTTTATTACGGTCGCAGAACCATGCCTTACTAAATTACCCTAGACTGAGCTTCTACTGACCGCACAATTTCTTGTGCGGCCGCAGATTTGAACCAATTATGAACATACCGTCATTTTCACCTAGGGCTTGATATATTTGCACAATTTTGACATGGAAACAACATCTAAGCATGAAAATCTATTTACCCATTCTCCTTAGAGCATTTTCCAGTCTACCCACTACATATTTATCCCACATGGTTGTTCAAATAGATTCAACAGACAAATGGTCTAAATTTCTACTAAAACTCTAAAAATTAAAAGAAATTAACAAGATTATGAAGCATACCATATGTGAATGAGTGCAAGAAATGAGTGATCACAGTTGCTAGGCATGTGGACAGACGATTCAAGAAGAAATTTCAAATTTGTGTAATTTGTAAGCTTAGAGATGGAAAAGGGTAACAATAGCCCTAAGCCCTCTATTTATACTCAATGGTTTCTGCCAAGGGAAAGAGATGTGAGTGCGGCCACAAAACTCCAATTGCAGCCCCCACTCTGTTACCTGAGGGCCCAGTTGTGCTTGCATTTTGCGGTCCGCAGAATTTGGTGTACGGCCGTAGATTTTGTTGCGGATCATAGAACTCGTTTTGCGGTCGCAGATTGGCCATTTTTCTGACAGACTAACTTTAGAGAGTTATCATTTTCCACCTTCAATTTGTGCGGTCCGCAATGTAATTGTGCGGATGTAGAGCACTTTTTGCTGTAGCAACCATAATTGTGCGGTCCGCACAATACAATTGCGGTCCGCAATTCTTTCCACACTTAACCAATTTTTTTGGCACAATTCCTGTAAAGTACACTCATCCCTGCAACACACTTCAAATCCAGTTAGCACAAAAATTAACACCTAACTACAAAAGAAGAAAAAAAAAGAAAAAAAAACATGGGTTGCCTCCCAAGAAATGCCTAATTTAACGTCGCGACACGACGCAGATTACCATCATTTGAAATGAATCACTGCCACAACGTGGCAATCACCAACTGTTCCCAAATTGTGCTTCACCCGGTGATCATTGACTCAGAATACCTTATTGTTTTTGTTCTTCAAGTTCAATGCACCAAAAGGCGTCACACCTACAATTTCAAAGGGACCACTCCATTTAGACTTTAGCTTTTTGGGAAACATCCTCAACCGTGAGTTGAACAACAGTACAAGATCACCCACTTTGAACTCTTTGTTCCAAATGTATTTGTCATGCAAATATTTCATCTTTTCTTTGTACAAGGACGAACTTTCATAAGCATGGTACCGGAACTCATCCAATTCATTCAAATATGGAACCCTCAAATTAGCGGCTACATCCCAATCAAGATTCAACTTCTTTTGATCGCACATGGATTTGTGCTCAAGTTCCACCAGAAGATGACAAGCTTTGCCGAACACCAGCCGGTATGGAGACATTTCGATAGGAGTTTTAAAAGCAGACTGATAAGCCCATAATGCATCATCAAGCTTCTTTGACCGATCCGTCCAGTTAGCATTCACTGCTTTGGACAAGATACTCTTTATATAGGACCAATCCTTCCACTTGACCGCTAGCTTGTGGATGATAGGGGGTCGTAACTTTATGAGTAACACCATACTTACTATCTTAATTTGCACTTCCACAAAATAGTTTTGTTGCCTTTTCTATTTTAAAACTAAAGATTGCAAAGTAAAGAAATAAAACTAGGATAATTATTTTTGTTGTTTTTCAAGTTTGTAAAAAGCCTAGGGCTATGACCATCATCTAGGTGTTCACCTATTGGGATTATAACTTTAATGCTTGTTTTGCTGATCGGGGTGTATTATAGCTATCAACTCTCAAATACCTACTCAATACCTCTCGGTCAGAGAGTGGTTTTGTCCAATTTGGCTTTCTCAAGTCCAAATGGGTATCACACAAAATAGTTGATAAAAGCTCAAGTCGGGTTATTACTATCTCTACGTTGAACCCTTTAATTGGGTTAATCAATCTCTCGATTGACCCAATTTCTTGTTAGCCAAGTTTTCCTTGACTAAGTCTCTCTTTCTCAAGTAGAAACTAAGTCAAATAGGCATGAACTAATATTTGCAACCATTAATTCCATAAATTAAAGCATAAACAAGGCTAAATAATAGACACCCAATCATAAACAAGCACTAAATTAGATACCCATAATGTTTACACACTAGGGTTGTGTCACAATCGTAGTAAAAATCTAGCTATTGATACTTGAAATTGAAGAAATAGAAGAAGAAATAACTAATTAAACTCATATTGTAAAGTTACAATGATAAAATTTATCGTAAAATACTCTAAAATATAGAAAACTTTCAAAAGAGGCAAAGAAAAATGGCTACAGGACTTACTGATGTCAAAAGTTGACCTAATTTTATGAAACTCATCTATTTATACAAGGCTAGAAATTTCAGACAAAAATGCCCTTCGGAAGGTTCTGGGACCGCACAATTCCATGCGCGGTCCACATAATTCATCATCTTGCAGGAGCTAGGGTTCTGCGGCCGCACAATTCTGAATTGCGACCGCGAGACAACATTTCTGCGGTCCGCAGATTTAGAACTACGCCCGCAACTTAGTCTTCTGCGTTGCGCACTTTTATGTCTGCGTCTTCAAGGCACTTCTCCTACGTCCACACAATTCTCGTGCGGTCTGCAATTCTGAGGGACTTGGAACTTGGAAATTTGCACACCCTCTGAAGTTGATCTCAAGCTCTTCGTTTGCGGCCGCACAATTCTTGTGCGGTCTGCAGTTTGCTAGAAATTCTGTTGGGATTTCCTTTGTTGTTTGCGGCCGCAGATGGAATTCTGTGGACCGCAATTTCTTCTGCGGCCACAAAATTCCTTTTGCGGTCCACACTTTGTATCCTTCTGTACACTTTTGTTGCTTTGAGCTCAGACTACTCCTTTTGAGTCGGATTTCATCTCGGGAGTCCAACTTCCAACATTCCTGCAATTTTGCACTTTGCATTAGTTTTGGGAACACAATTCAATGCTTTTAGACTAAAACAAAAGCAAAAAGGCACTAATAAGTAGTCAAAATCCCCACTTATCAGGGACAACCTTAAGCATCAGTTGTGCCTATTGTGATCCCCGGCCTTTAGGAGGCCTTAGCCCAGATTTTGACTATGTACACGATCCTGGCTCAAATAGTCTCAGTTTCAACTGCACCGGCCACTTCTCAGGCCGGGGGAAGTGCTCAGACTCTTGCCTCCTGTACTCCAGAGTAGGTAGCTCAGGGACTCCAGACACCGGGGGTACTACCAGTCCAGCTATTTGTTGCTGCTCGAGCCCAGGTTCGCACAACTTTTGGAGACTAGTAGAGTTTCATTTACTACTTTTCAGCTGACAGGGGCAGTTTACCGATGGTGGAAGGCTTATGAGTTGGGCAGGCCAGCTGATGCAGTGCCGCTTACATGGCATGAGTTCTCGGTTCTGTTCTTAGAGAATGTTTTCCCACAGATTCACAGGGAGGAGTTGTGTAGGCAGTTTGAGAAGCTCGCCAATAGGGTATGACCGTGACTCAGTATGAGATGAGGTTTGCAGAGTTAGCTCATCACGCGGTATGGTTGGATCCCACCGAGAGGGAGAAGATTATGAGGTTCATTGATGGCCTCAACTGTGGATTACGCTTTATTATGGCTTGGGAGGTTGCGGTCGGTGCGAGGTTGAATAGGTGGTTGATATTGTTAGATGCTTAGAGCTGGTTCACAGTCAGGAGCATGAGGAGCGGGAGGCCAAGAGGCCTCGTAGTTCAGTTAGTTTCAGTAGTGCCTCCTCTAGAGGACAGTCCCATCACAGCATGGGTCGTCCTTATAGGCCCGCTCAGATGGCTCGTCCGGTTCATCATCTAGTAATGGAACATATAGTGCTCACCTGGGTCAGTCATATTTTAGTGCCCTCCCAGCTCAGAGTTCATCCCGTGCTCCATCAATTGAGGGTTCTTCAGTACCAAGTTCTTCTAGTGGCTATTCTGGTTCCCGAGGTTCGGTTCAGGCCCTACTGCTATTTGTAGATCGAGGTTGCTACGAGTGTGGAGAGTTGGGGAATGTGTGGAGGTATTGACCCCGTCTTATGGGAGGTCTAAGTCAGCAGTGGGTCAGGCCATGACTTCCACACTATTTACTTCACCACCCGCTCAGCCAACTCGAGGAGGGGTAGGGGGACTCAGGTAGTTTGAGGTTGCCCTAGAAAGGGAGGTCGAACAGGTGGTGGTTGGCTCGATGCTATGATTTTACCGCCAGACTAGAGGCTTTTACTTTAGATGTAGTGATCACATGTATTATTTCAGTGTGCCATAGGGATGCTTCTATATTATTTGACCCTGGTTCCACTTATTCCTATGTATTATCGTACTATGCTCGTTATTTGGATATGTCCCATGATTCTTTAGATATGCATGTTCATGTATCTACCCCGATGAGTGATTTTATTATTGTGGACGGTGTGTATCAATCATTTGTGATGACTATTGGGAGATTGGAGATGAGACTTGATCTTTTACTACTTAGTATGGTTGATTTTGATGTGATTCTAGGCATGGATTGGTTGTCACCATGTCACGCTATTCTGGATTGTTATGTTAAGACCGTGACGTTAGCGATGCCAAGATTGCCTAGGGTTGAGTGGAGAGGTTCCCTGGATTATTTTCCTAGTAGAGTGATTTCCTACTTAAAGGCTCAATGGATGGTTAAGAATGGATGTTTGGCATATTTGTCCTTTGTGAGGGATGTTGGTGCTTATACTCCTACCATTGATTCCGTTCCGGTAGTGCGAGACTTTTTATGGATGTGTTTCATGCAGACCTGTCCGGCATGCCATCCGACATGGACATTGAGTTTGGTATTGACTTCGTGTCGGGCACTCAACCCATCTCTATTCCTCTATATCGTATGGAACCAGTAGAGTTGAAGGAACTGAAATAACAGCTTCAAGAGCTACTTGATAAGGGATTCATTATGTCTTGTGTGTCACCATACGGTGTACTAGTGCTGTTTGTGAAGAAGAAAGATGGTACTATGCGGATGTGCATTAATTATAGGCAGTTGAACAAAGTTACAATTAAGAACAAGTATCCACTACCGCGTATTGATAAATTATTTGACCAGCTTCAGGGTACTATAGTGTTCTCTAAGATTGATCTGAGGTCTGGGTATCACCATTGAAGATTCGGGATTCTGATATTCTGAAGACGACATTCAGGACCTGTTATGATCACTATGAGTTTCTTGTGATGTCTTTTGTGTTGACCAATGCCTCAACAACATTTATGCATCTGATGAAGAGTGTATTCCAGCTATATCTTGATTCATTTTTCATAGTATTCATTGATAATATACTAGTGTACTCATGCAGCCAGGAGGATCTTGAGCAGTATCTGAGGATTGTGCTCCAGGCGTTGAGGGAGAAGAAGTTATATGCTAAATTATTTAAGTGTGTGTTTTGGCTTGATTGTGCTTCATGCATTTTAGATTTGGAGGCATTATCTCTACGACGTGTCCTGTGAAGTGTTTACAAATCATCGGAGTTTGCATAACTTGTTTAAGCATAAGGATCTAAATTTGAGGCAGTGGAGAAGGTTAGAACTATTACAATACTATGATATTACCATTTTGTATCATCCCGGGAAGGCCAACGTGGTGGACGATGCCTTAAGTAGAAAGGCGATGAGTATGGGTAGCCTTGAATATATTCCAGTTGGTGAGAGACCGCTAGCATCAGATGTTCATGCCTTGGCCAATCTGTTCATGAGGTTAGATGTTTTGGAACCTAGTCGGATTCTATCTTGCATGGTTTCTCGGTCTTCTTTGTATGAGTGCATCAAAGAGCATTAGTATGATCACCCCCATTTGCTTGTCCTTAAGGACACTGTGCAACATGGTGATGCCAAGGAGGTTTCTATTTGCAGATGATGGGGTGTTGTGAATACAGGGTCAGATTTGTGTGCCTAATCTGGTTGGGTTGCGTGTTCGTGGTATTCCATTAATCCGGGTGTTGCGAAGATGTATCAGGAATTGAGGAAATACTAATGGTGGAGGAGAATGAATAAAGATATAGTGGAGTATGTGGCTCGGTGCTTGAACTATCGGCAGGTGATGTACAAGCATCAGAGGCCGGGCAGTTTGCTTCAGAGGCTTGAGATTCCCGAGTGGAAATGGGAGCGTGTTACCATGGACTTCGTTGTTGGGCTCCATAGACTTTGAAGAAATTTGATGTAGTTTGTGTGACTGTGGATCTGTTGATTAGGTCTGCACATTTCATTCTGGTTGTGACTACCTATTCTTTAGAGCGGCTGGCTGAGATATCTATCCGCGAGATTGTTCATCTTCACGGTATGCCGGTGCCCATTATTTCTTATCGAGGCGCGTAATTCACATAGCAAATTTGGAGAGAAGTGCAGTAAGAGTTGGGCACACGGGTTGAGTTGAGTACAACATTCCACCCCAAGACGGACAGACAATCCCAGTGCACCATTCAGATCTTAGAGGATACGCTACGCGCTTGTGTTATGTATTCTGGGGGTTCTTGGGATCCCTTTCTACCGCTTGCAAAGTTTGCCTACAACAACAGCTACCAATTAAGTATTCAAATGGCTCCTTATGAGGCCTTATATGGGAGGCAGTGCCGGTCTCCAGATGGTTGGTTTGAGTTTGGGGAGGCTAGGTTGTTAGGTACTGATTTGGTTCGAGATGCCTTGGAGAAAGTCAAGTTGACTCAGGGCCGGCTTACGCTGATCGGAAGGTTCGTGATGTTGCATTTATGGTGGGAGAGAAGGTATTGCTCAGAGTTTCGCATATGAAGGGTGTGATGAGGTTCGGGAAGAAAGGCAAGTTGATCCCTTGGTATATTGGTCCTTTTGAGGTGCTTGAGAGGATTGGATATGTGTCCTACAAACTTGCTTTTCCACCTAGTCTATCTGGTGTTCACCTACGTTTTCATGTTTCTATTCTCCGAATGTATTATGGTGACCTGTCACATGTTTTGGACTTCAGAACGGTTCAGTGAGATGGGGATTTGACTTATGATGTGGAGCTGGTGGCTATCTTGGATCGACATGTTCAAAAGTTGAGATCAAAGAATATAGATTCAGTGAAAGTTCAAAGGAGAGGACAACTAGTCGAGGAGGCTTCTTGGGAGACCGAGCAGGAGATGCAGAGCAAATATCCATACCTATTTGAGACTCTAGGTTTGATTCTAGACCCGTTCGAGGATGAATGGTTCTTTAAGAGGGGGAGAATGTAACGACTCGGCCAATCATTTTGTGTATTGTAGCCTCGTTCCCCCATTTATCACTTCTTCTATACTCATTTATGGTTATGTGACTTGCCGGGGTGGTTGATGTGGTTTCGGGGATGTTTCGGAATGAATTAGGACACTTAGTCCCATGGTTGGAAGCTTAAGTTGAAAGAGTTGATCAGAGTTTAACTTTTGTATAGATGACTCTGGAATAGAGTTTTGATGGTCCTGTTAGTTTCATATGGTGATTTTGAACTTAGGAGTATGTCTGTATATTGATTTGGAAGTTTGTAGGTCATTTTGGCTTGAATTGGTGAAAGTTGGAAAGCTGAAAGTTTGGAAGGTTGATAGGTTTGACCGAGAGTTGACTTTATTGATACCAGGCTCGGATACTGGTTCCTAGAGTTGGAATAAGTCTGTTGTGTCATTTATGACTTGTGTACAAAATTTGAGGTCAATCGGGGTTGGTTTAATAGGTTTAGGCATAGGTTATAGAAGTTGGAAATTCATTAGTTTCGTTAGACTTGAATTGGGGTGCGATTCATAATTTTGATGTTGTTTGATGTGATTCGAGGCTTCGACTAAGTTCGTATCATATTTTAGGATGTGTTGGTATGTTTGGATGGGGTCCCGGGGACCTTAGGTGAGATTCTGATTGATATCGGAATGAGGTTTTGACTTAGAGAAATGATGTGGGCTATAGTTCTGGTGTAACCGCACCTGCGAGGTTTTGGCCGCAGGTGCAGAGCCGCAGAAGCGGCGAGTGGTGCGCATGTGCGAGAATTTGGGAGGCAGCCTGGGAGCGCAGGTGCGAAAGTATTACGCATCTGCGAGTCCGTAGAAGCAAACTAGGGATTGCAAAAATGGGCTGGGGTAGGCATGTGGTGAAGCGTAGATGCAATCGAATATTGGATCGCATATGCGATTTCACTGGCAGAAACTATATTTCGAAGGGCTTCAAGTTATCTCTCATTTTGGACTTGTGGAGCTCGGCTAGGGGCGTGGTTTGAGAGGAATTTCACTATAATTGAAGTGGTACATGACTTTTAATTACTTTTGTCCATCAACATCAAATACCCATTGATTTTTACACCTAGATTAGTGTGTTTTAGGTGAAATTTGGAGATTTTTGGACCAAGTATTAGAGAGTAAGATTTGGGGATTTGAGGGTCGATTTGTAGTTGGAATTGGATGGTTTTAGTATGGTTGGACTCGTAATTAAATAGGTGTTCGAATTTTGTGAATTTTGTTGGGTTCCGAGGTGCGAGCCCAGGGTTGATTTTTTAATTTTGGTAAAGATCTTAGCTTTATTATATGAAATTGATTTCTATAGCCTGTATTGATTATATTAAGTTGTTTGCGACTAGATTCAAGTCGTTTGGAGGCCAATTCGCGAGGCAGGAGTTTGTTGGAGCATTGAGTTGCACACTTTGAGGTAAGCAACACTTCTAAACTTTGAACTAAGGGTATAAATCCCTGAAAAATGTATTATATGGTACGTGTTGGGGTGACACACATGCTTGGTGACGGGCGTATATGCATGCACCGCGATAATAATTATACTGGTGGATTCTTATATTGTGTTGATATCAAGTCTTGTTTTATCCATATAATTCCTACGTATTAGAGTAATTGAGCTATGATTCATGGTAGAAATCATGTTTAGGCTATATGCTTATTTGGTTGAGACCCACTGAGGTTATTTCTGCTATTTTCAGTTATCTGCTTTAACTACAATTATATACTCAGTCATGATTCTTCATTTGAATATCATATCTCAGTTTCTGTTATCATTCACTACTATGTCACATGTTATTGTTGTTTGGGCTGAGTGGTACGAGATTTTTGAGCCCTTGAGACTTGAGAGATTAATGACTAAGGTGGGCCTGAGTGCCATGTTGTGAGTGTTATAGTGGATTGGGCTGCACACCGCAGCAGGTCTTATTGTCTTATTTATTATAGTGGATTGGGTTGCACGCCGCAGCAGGCCTTATAGGCTTATTATTAGCACTTGGACAGGATCCGCCTCTCCAGAGTCTGACATAACAGCAATGAGCGCAGGCATAGTGATACATAGACGTGCTTTGGTGAGGGGCATTGATGCGAGGCACCCGTACAGTGTTGAGTAATTGTGTGTATGATGAGTGGGTATTTGATATAGGCAAATTGAGTACACTAAGAGTGTGAGTACCTGGGAATATCACTGTGATACCTTACATTTGACATGCATATTTGACATGTAGGCATAGAGATGTACCATTCCTCATGCTAGCTATACTTGGCATGTTATTATTAGTGTTGGTCTTTAATTGTGAACTTGAAAGCATGTCTAAATTTCTGTACCATGAAGGAGCTGAATGTGGAAGTTTCTCTGAGATATTTACCGTCACTGTCATTATCTTACCTGTGTTGTCTTTATATTGTTTCTGACTATATCTTTTTGAGCTCGTCACCGCTTTTCAGCCCAAGGTTAGACTTGTTACTTATTGAGTGCATGGGGTAGGTTGTAGTCATACTATACTTTGCACTACGAATGCTGATCTAGGTATATCTGGACACAGTGATTGCTAGATCGGCGCCAGTACTTGCTTGGAGACTTCAAGGTAGCTGCTATGACATCCGCAGACCTTGACTCTTTTTTTTTATTATTTTTGTCAGTACTGATCTATTATTCAGATAGTTGTTCTAGAATTTTGGTTTATATTGATACTTAGTAGTGCTCATGTACTTATTGATACCATATTTTGAGGTGGTTTTAGTAGTATTTCGGTTACTTTTATGAGATAATTATGAGATTTGTGCACTGTTGTGTTTATTAAAGCATGTTTTATTCAAATGTTTAGTTGTTATGTGAATGTCGGTTTGCCTAATAAGTGTGTTAGGTGCCATCACGATAGGTTGAGATTTTGGGTTGTGACAAGTTGGTATCAGAGCCCTAGCTTCGTATGGTGATTATGGACTAAGGAGTATGTCAGTATAGTATTGATTTGGAAGTCCGTAAGTCGTTATGGCTTGAATTGGCATACATTGTAAAGTTAATGGTTTGGAAGGTTGATAGGTTTGACCGAGAGTTGACTTTGTTGACACTAGGACCAGATTTTTGGTTCCGGGAGATGGAATAGGTCCATTGTGTCATTTATGACTTGTGTGAAAAATTTGAGGTCAATCGGGGCTAGTTTGATAGGTTTTGGCATTGGTTTTAGAAGTTGGAAATTCATTAGTTTCGTTAGGCTTGAATTAGGGTGCAATCCGTGATTTTGATGTGATTTGAGGTTTCGACTAAGTTCGTATCATATTTTACGATGTGTTGGTATGTTTAGATTGGGACCTCGGAGCCTCGGGGGAGATTCAGATTGATATCAGTAGGAGGTTTGGACTTAGAGAAATGGTGTGGTCTACAATACTGGTGTAATGCACCTGCGAGGTTTTGGCCGCAGGTGCAGAGCCGTAGAAGCGACGAGTTGTGCGCAGGTGGGAGAATTTGGGAGGCATCCTATAACCGCATGTGCGAAAGTATTACGCATCTACGAGTCCGTAGAAGAAAACAAGGGATCGTAGAAATGGGCTAGGCTAGGCATGTGGTGAAGCACAGATGCGAGGAACTTCCACATCTGCGAGCCCGCAGAGGCGAAGGTTTGAGCGCAGAAGCGGATCCTGGTCGGAGGATGGATAACCGCAAATGTAGTGGATGGACTGCAGAAGCGGTTCCGCAGGTGCGATGAGAGGGACCGCAAGTGCACTAGGTCAGGTGCTTAAGTGATTTCTGTAGATGCCAAAATTTGACCGCATAAGCGAAGGTTGGATCATAGATGTGATTTCACTGGCATAAACTTTATTTGAAGGGCTTCGAGTTTTCTCTCATTTTGGAGTTGTGGAGCTCGGCTAGGGGCGTATTTAGAAAGGGATTTCACTATAATTGAAGAAGTACGTGACTTTTAATCACTTTTGTCCGTAAACATCAAATATCCATTGATTTTTACACCTAGATTATGTGTGTTTCAGGTGAAATTTGGGAATTTTTGGAATATGTATTGGAGAGTAAATTTTGGGGATTTGAGGGTCGATTTGTGATTGGAATTGGATGGTTTTAGTATAGTTGGACTCGTAATTGAATGGATATTTGAATTTTATGAATTTTGTCGTATTCCGAGGTGCGAGCCTGGGGTTGACAATTTGAGTTGACTTTTTAATTTTGGTCAAGGATCTTAACTTTATCGTATGGAATCATTTTTTATAGCTTATATTGATTATATTATGTTGTTTGTGACTAGATTCGAGTCGTTCGGAGGCCGATTCGTGAGGCAAGAGTTTGTTGGAGCATTAAGTTGCGCACTTTGAGGTAAGTAACACTTCTAAACTTGAAATTGAGGGTATAAATCCCTGAAAACATATTATATGATTCATGTTGGGGTGACACACATGCTAGATGACAGGCGTGTGGGCGTGCACCACGGTAATCATGATCTTGGTGGATTCTTATATTGTGTTGACATCAAGTCTTATTTTATCCATGTAATTCCTACGTATTAAAGTAATTAAGCTATGATTCATGTTAGAAATCATGTTTAAGCTATATGTTTTTTTGATTGAGACCCACTCAGGTTATTTCTGCCTTTTTTAGTTATCTTCTTTAACTACAATTATGTACTCAATCATAATTCTTCATTTGCATATCATATATCAGTCTCTGTTATCATTCACTATTACATCACATGTTATCGTTGTTTAGGATAGGTGGTAGGAGATTTGTGAGCCATTGAGACTTGAGAGATTGATAACTGAGGTGGGCCTGAGTGCCGTGTTGTGAGTGTTATAGTGGATCAGGCCATACGCCGCAGCAGGCCTTATTAGCTTATTTATTACAGTGGATCGGGCTGCACGCCACAGCAGGCCTTATAGGCTTATTATTAGCACTTGGGCAGGGTCCGCCCCTCCAGAGTCTGTCATAACAGCAGTGAGCGCAGGCATAGTGATACATAGACGTGCTTTGGTGAGGGGCATTGATGCGAGGCACCCGTACAATGTTGAGTAATTGTGTGTATGATGAGTGGTTATTTGAGATAGGCAGATTTGAGTACACTAAGAGTGTGAGTACCTGGAAATATCACTGTGATACCTTACATTTGACATGCTTATTTGACATATAGGCATAGAGATGTACCATTTCTCATGCAAGCTATACTTGACATGTTATTATTAGCATTGGTCTTTAATTGTGAACTTGAAAGCATGTGTAAATTTATGTACCACGAACGAACTGAATGTGGAAGTTTCTCTAAGATAATTACCGTCATTGTCATTATCTTACCCGTGTTATCATTATATTGGTTCTGACTGTATCCTTCTGAGCTCGTCACCGCTTTCAGCCCAAGGTTAGACTTGTTATTTATTGAGTACATGTGGTCGGTTGTACTCATACTACACTTTGCACTTCGTGTGCAGATCCTGGTACACCTGGACGCAGTCACTAATAGATCGGTGCCAGTACTTGCTTGGAGACTTCAAGATAATTTTTATGACGGAAGCAGACCTTGACTCTCTTATCTTTTATTTTCTTCAGTACCGATTTATTATTCAGACAATTGTTATATGGTTTTGGTTTATGTTGATACTTAGTAGTGCTCATATAATCGTTGACACCGAATTTTGGGGTGATTGTAGTAGTATTTTAGGTACCTTTATCAGATAATTAGGAGATTTTTCCGCTGTGAGTTTATTAAAGCATGTTTTATTTATATGTTTAGTTGTTATGTCAATGTCGACTTGCCTATCAAGTGTGTTAGGCGCCATCACAACAGGTTCGGATTTTGGATCGTGACAGCATGAATGCAATATTAGTCATTTTGCTTCTAAATCTATTGACGGTAAAAGTTGAGAGGATAACAATCATTGGAAACCAAGAACCAAATGACCCCAAGGGCTTCAGAAATGCGGAGCCTTCAGCTTTCAGCGAAGATGTCGGAAATGAGGATCAATTTATCTATCTATCTATATTATATTAAAAGCATGAACCCCTAAATTTAATAGTTAAATTACATATTTTTTCTTCTAAATAATTTTAATATTTTATTCCTAAAATTGAAAGAAAAAAGAAAAGGAAAACTAAAAAATTGCTACATTGAGTCACAATGGTTAGAAAAGTCTATAGACACGTTGGTTTGGCACAACACATATTATAAATTTATAATAGTATATTAACTATAAAATATTTAAATAAAAAGAAGGCAACTGATGTATCTTTTCCTCCCAAGGTTGCGTCTTTTTAAGCTAACTCACCAACTCTTCTTTCAATTCAAAATTTACCCCATCAAACATTGAACACAAGTTCATTCTCATTGAACAAATATATTGGAGACAAAAAAAATAATGGTCTTGAAGATTGAATATTAAAGCAATTATCTACGAGGCGCATAGACGCGGCTCTAAGAAGTCAAACCCTCCTTTGGTAAATTTTCATCAAAGTAAGAATTATTTTATGAAAGAAGGTGTCACAAGAAAATGTCAAGTTGCGTCAGGCTATTATTTGGAGAAATTGGAGCGGTTTGATAACGAAAAAAGGGGTTCAATTTTCTCTTATTCAGCTTATGGTTTATATGTTGTTTCTTATCCTTAGTTATTTATAAATATAATTCTATAAATCTTATGGCACTTAATATATGGCGTGTCTTGCATGCATGTTACAATTAAGAATAAAAAATAGTATTATATTGGTTATTCCTTTTGACAAATGAGATTGATTTGTTGGTATATAATTTCGTAGCATGCATGAAATTATGTGAACATAATAGTTTCAAAGTTGTAATATGTGAATTAGACTTACTAACTTGAGTAAATTTCTGAAATCATAAGAACAAATGAGGTTTACACATAAATATTATTTAAATGTTGCTGTCCTTTTATCATGAACTTGATATCTCTTTGAGAGAAAATCCAAATAACTTTTTAATTTATTTTTGAAAAATAATAATAATAAAATAAAAAATTGAAAAAATTATTTATATTGTGTTTCTCTAAATAATTGTGTTCTTTTATTAGTAAATTATTTTTAAAAAGAGTATTTAGCTGTTAAGAAAAGAACTTTTCAAAGGGTTACTTATTTTATTTTAAGAAACTTATTTGTGAGAGAAAACACATAACTTTTTAGTTATTTTATATGTTTTTATTATATAATAACTATTATGTATAGCTATTCAATGTGATTTTCATGGTTGGTATTATGAACTATAAATCAATACTGATCAAGCGACCATACGACCATCTACACCGGTCATTTACAGAAGCTTGTACTTAATTTTTTCATGTATAATCATCCCCTAAATATAATATTTTAACAATGCTAATATGATTTTATAAAATTATAAAAGTGGGAAGTCCTAAACTAAGAAGTTAAATTACTTAAATACCCTTATAAATAAATTAAATTTTTATATTTATAAAATAATTAAATAAAAATACTAAAATTATTTGAAGGGATGTAACCCTTCATATTAATTTCTAACTAACGATTCTAATTTTTGCTTTTATTTTTCAAACAAAACTTGATCCCTTTTCAAGTAGAAAAGGGAACTATTGGATGGTTTTAAACTCGGGAAACTTATTCCTATCACACACTACTATCTCATGCTACACAAGTTCTGATATTACCTTGAAAGCCGCATGACAGTACACAAACACAAAAATTCTTTATTATTTTGAATGTCTCTCCTGGTTTGGTGTTTATTAAACCAAAAACAAGGGCCATGTTTTCATTATGGAGATAGTTTTCTTACTCAGTATTCACAAGTCTTGCAAACACCTCTTAACATATACTCCAACTTTTTCCTCCTAATACAAAAAATGTAACAATCATCTTTTTTCTCACTTTTTCTCTTTTGTGTACTTGATCGTTAGAGTTCCATCAACGTTTTCTGTTAATTCTCTTCCTTTGTCAGAAAAACTTCTATTATAGTTCATCATCGTGATTTTCTTATAAGTTTTTCTAGAAACAATACCGTAATAATATGTCGTTGTATTCATCGTAGCATATAGGGTAGATTTTATGCTAATTATATGCAAATATGAGTCTTTGAGAGTAATACGATATGTAGTATGTGTACGGGATTAATTGTGATTAACTATATTCATGGAAAAAATAACAAAATAAATATCTCTCTAAAATCTGAATTGAATTACCATGAGATCAGAAATATGTTGGTGATGTTTCAAACGGTACATGCAACTTTCTCATGAATCATGATGAGGTGCTTACAGTATGTATGATGCTCAACATGTCAATGTTTTCCTTTGAAATCCAAATAGAAAGTCTTCTATTAATGGACAAAGTTAAGATGGTTGATTGTACGACACTGAAGAAGGTCATAATAACAATCTAGAGTATTACCATTTGACATGGATGTTTTTCCCAATATTTGATAAAAGAAGGAATTATGAGGACTACAAAAGCCCTCCAGAAAATAAGATCAGTTTCTAGAAGAATTGGTTGGTTCTTCCATGGATTGAGATAAGACATATAGATGCGAAAAATGGACTAAAGCTATGGTTTTGTAAAAATTCAATAAGAAATATGAGGTTCAAAGTAGAGCATAGATTTCATACGTTAGACTCAACCGAAATATGAAAGGAAAATACACAACGAATATCATCTATAAAGAAGTGTTACGTAAGATACGATTTATTACATTTTTGTACCTAAAATATCAAAAAATGTAAAAAAAAAAAAAGTTTATAGGTATCTAATTAAACTTTGATTGTTCATCTTCGTAGGTTAAGACGATATCCAATCATCTTGACTCCAACAAATAATTCACTATACGATAATCCATACTGATAATTCACAGAAACTTATACTTTTTTCATCCAAAACTTCGTTTGAATAATATCAGATTTTTTTACAAAATCGTATACTACATGACATTTGATACACGTGCAACGCATGTGCCGAGAGACTAGTACATATAAATGAACGAGCTGCTTAATTTTTAAAGATGTGTTTTCCTTAATTCCAACTTTTATTTAGAGGAGCTTTTGTTGGATAGATGACATTGAGAAACTCATTGTAAATATATCAAACATTTGAATGATGATTTGCTTAAAGAGCTCAAATCAGATAAGCTAGCTAGTTCCAACATATTAGGGATTCGATAAATATATAGTTTAACTATTAGATAAATATTGTATATAGTTTATTAGGGACAAGCTACATCTCATAGAGTCCATGTCACGACCCAAGACTTAGCCTGTCATGATGGCACCTAACGTGGTACTAGGCAAGCCGATACTTCAAAATACTTTCACATTTTTAAATGAAAAATAAGAATAACGCAGGTCGTATCATCACAAATCTAGGAGTACTGTCTATAATAATCTGATACTAAATACATAAAACGGAAAGATAGGGAAGGAGAGACAAGGTCTGCGAAACGCCAGGCAGCTACCTTGAAATCTCCACACGATCAACTGTGCAAAGGAATCAACACGTACCATGTCCGGAAATACCTAGATCTGCACACGAAGTGTATGGTGTAGTGTGTGTACAACCAACTCAGTAAGTAACAAGACTAAATTAAGGACTGAAAGTAGTGACGACCTTCACAGTTATAGTTCAATTACAGTAATTTCAATATAGGACGGTAGGCATGCTTTCAAGTTCGACAATTTAGGCCACAACAGTTAATCCATGTCAAGTTCAAGTGAAACTGCATATATTATCTTTGAGAAATTACAAGACGGTGATACATGATAGCTGAAGTGCAACATAAATGAAAGTCAAATGCATCCTCTCAGAGCAACAGTCACTCAGTCCTTCCATTCACTCCAACCTCAGAATCACTCATTCCTTACAGTCACTCATTCCTCTCAATCGCTCAGTACTCGGCACTCGCACTCAGTAGGTACCTGCGCTCACTGGGGTATGTACAAACTCCGGAGGGGTTCCTTCAGCCCAAGCGCTATAACAAGCCAATCATGGCATAAATCAATGAAACATGATGCGGCGTGCAGCCCGATCCTATAATTATCCTCACAATCTGGCCCTCGTCCTCACTCAGTCATCAACCTCTCCAGTCTCTCGCGCTCTCAGAAATCATGAAACTCAGCCCAAACAGAAAATGATATAATGTATCAACAACGAACAATAGAGACTAAAATATGATATGCAAATAAAACTGTGTCTCAGTACGAAAAAGCAATTTAGCAGATAATTCAACATGTACACGACCTCTGTGGGTCCCTACAGTGTCAACACATGGTTTAAACATGATTTCTAACATGAGTTGCAGTTCAATTTCTCTAATACGTGGAGAATATACGGATAACAACAGATTATTCAACTACATAATTCTATGGAATTGACCAAGTCACAATTTCTACGGTGCATGCCTACACACCTGCCACCTAACATGTGCGTCACCTCAAAACCAAACACATGACACATAATACGGGGTTTCATACCCTCATAACCAAATTTAGAACTGTTACTTACCTCAATCCGAGTAAATCTCTACTCCAACACACCCTTGCCTCACAAAACAGCCTCTGAATGCCTCGAATCTAGCCATAAGCAATTTGATATCAAAAGTAAAAAATCGACTCAAAAACCGGCCCCAGGGCCCACGTGTCAAAATTCGTTAAAAGTCACAAAACCCGAAAATCCATTCAATCAAGAGTCCAACCATACCAAACTTACCAAAATTCGACACCAAATCATCACTCAAATCCCCAAATTAAACTCTCCAAATCACTAGCCTCAAACTCCCAAATTCAACGTTATATACACACAAACTAGGGGGAAAATTCAATGGGAAAACAAAATTATTGATAAAAAATGAGCATAAGGGACTTACCTCAAGAAATTCCTCAAATATACTCTCAAGAATCGCTCAAACCCGAGCTTAAAATGTTTAAAAAGAAGCAAAATCGCGAACCCTTGAATTTAAGTGTTCTGTCCAGCCTTCCGCTTCTGCGGAAACTAAACCGCATCTGCGGCGTCGCAGAAGCGACATTCGACCCACTTCTGCGGTGAACCACAGGAGCTGGGCCTCCGCTTCTGCGAAAATGAAATAGACAGAATGTAAATATAAGAAGAGATACTGGTAGCTGCAGAACGGCTCAGAAAGGCAGCTCACCACTATGTCTCGGGATGACGTGGATATGTGATGATAGGTCCTCCACTAGTATCTGTCTCAGATCCTGCACAAAAAGTGCAGCAAGTGTAGTATGAGTACGCAAATAACGTGTACCCAGTAAGTATCAAGCCTAATCTCGAAGTGGTAGAGACGAGATGACCAACTTTGACACTCACTATGGGTTAATAATAATAATTGAAATAAGACTAGAATATTTAAATCAGCATGATTCCTAGAATATAACAATAATTTATTTAACCAGCAGAAATAATTAAATTCCTTCAAAATGCAACAATTCTCCATATATATATATATATATATATATATATATATATATATATATATATATATATATATATATATATATATATATATATATATATCCTTAAATTTCAATAAAATTCCAATATATCAAGTAGCTTTGCAAGCTGCAATTCAATTTCAATGAATTTCCAATTTATTAAATAGCTTTACAAGTTGCAATAAACCGTCAAAGTATCGTGTAATTATTATTATTATTAAGCACGATTTCTGCCGAGGTCGTTCGGCCCGATCCAAAATATTGTGTACACTGCCGAGGGACGTGTGGCACGATCCATTGATGCATCTATCCTGCCGAGGCGTTCGGCCCGCTCCACAAGAAAGGAGGACATTTTCTTATGTGCCTCTGGAAGTAGAGTATATTTATTATAAGGTAAATTCGGGAGGAGAACAATATCTTTTAACAATTAATTGATTTAAACAAAAATTAAGCATATGAAAATTTCATATTTTTCTACTTTTCATAACAATTCACAATATATACATCAATTATTTTAATTAATAAAGAATAAAATTCACACAAGTAATTCATGCTTTGAGTCTTAAACTACCCGGACTTTAGCATTAATAGTAGCTACGCACGGACTCTCGTCACCTCGTGCGTACGTAGCCCCCGCAATTAGCAACAATTATTCAATTTAATCCCTATGGGGTAATTTCCCCCTCACAAGATTAGACAAGAGACTTACCTCGTCTTGCCCCAATTTAATCCACTATAAGGCCTTTTCCACGATTATCCAACTCTGGCTGTCTCGAATCTTGCCAAAATAATTCGATACAATCACTAAAAATTATAGGAATCAATTCTATAAGAAAATACTACATTTTTAATAAACATCCCGAAATTAATTAAAAATTCGTTCGTAGGGCCCACGTCTCGGAATCCAGCAAAAGTTACAAAATCCGATAACCCATTAAATTACGAGTCCAACCATACCAGTTTCACTCAAATCCGACTCCGAATCGATACCGAAATCGCAAAAATTCGTTAATATGAGATTTTTAAAAATTTTCCAAATTTAAATCTCAAAACACTAATTTATGGTGAAAACAATGATATACTTGTATATGTAGACCAAATCCTAGTTAGAATCACTTACCCCAATATTTTTTCCCTTGAAAATCTATCAAAAGTCGCCTCTGCTCAAGCTCAAGTTCGTCAAAAATGGCAAATGGGACGAATGTCCTCTATTTTTTATAACTTACAGCTATGTCCAGTTCGACCAAGGAGCTCGATCTCGGGGAGCTCGATCTGGGGAGCTCGATTTTGGGAGCTCGATCATGGGAGCTCAATCATGGGAGCTCGATCTTGGGAGCTGGTCATAGCCTCGATCAGGCCTCGAGCCTGGGACATGGTCATGGCCTCGATCAAGTTCGATCTTGGGTCTTGATCCTGGCCCTCGAGCCTTGCCTTCGATCATGGCCCTCGAGACTTGCCTACGATCATGGTCCTCGAGCTGGACCTTCGATCGTGGCTTCGATACTGAGCCTCGTCCCTGGCTTCGACTCAGGCCTCGATCGTGGGCTCGATATCTGGGTTCGATCTAGGGCTCGATCACAGCCAAGAATATATAGCAGAATGGAAATTGCAGTAGCTTTTTAAGTCCAACTTTTGATCCGTTTACCATCCGAAACTCACCCGAGGCCTTCGGGACCTCAACCAAATATACCAACAAGTCCTAAAATATCATACAAACTTAGTCGAACCTCTAAATCACATCAAACAATGCTAAAACCATGAATCATAGCCCAATTCAAGTTTAATGAAACTAAGAGTTTTTAACTTCTACATTCGATGTCGGAACCTACCAAATCACCTCCGATTGACCTCAAATTTTACACACAAGTCATAAATTACATAACAGAGCTATGAAAATTTTCGGTACTGGATTCCGACTCCGATATCAAAAAGTCAACTCATCGGTCAAACTTTCAAACTTAAATTCTTGGTTTTAGCCATTTCAAGCCTAATTTAACTACGGACTTCCAAATAAAATTCTGAACACGCTCCTAAGTCCAAAATCACCATACGGAGCTGTTGGAATCATCAAAATTCTATTTCGGGGTCGTTTTCTCAAAATGTTGACCGAAGTCAAACTTAGCACTTTAAGGCTAACTTAAGGAACCAAGTGTTCCGGTTTCACCCCAAACACTTTCAAATCCCGAACCAACCATCCCCGCAAGTCATAAATCATTACAAGCACCTACGGGAAGTTTTATTTTAGGGAACGGCGTTCTAAAAGTAAAAATAACCGGTTGGGTCATTACATTCTTCACCTCTTAAACAAATGTTCGTCCTCGAGCGGGTTTAGAATTGTACCTGGAGTGCTGAATAAGTGTGGATATCTGCTCCGCATGTCTTCCTCGGCCTCCCAAGTCGCTTCCTTGACTGGTTGGCCCCTCCACTGGACTTTTACTATAGAAAACCTCTTGGACCTCAACTGGCGAACTTGTTTATCAACAATGGCAATTGGCTCCTCTTCATAACCCAAGCTATTATCTAGCTGAACTGTGCTGAAGTCTAACACATGTGATAGGTCGGCATGATACTTCCGGAGCATAGATACGTGGAAAATCGGATGAACTCCCGATAGGCTGGGAGGCAATGCAAGCTCATAAGCAACCTCCCCAACTCGTTTCAACACCTCAATTGGGCCTATAAACCTTGGGCTCAACTTGCCCTTCTTCCCGAATCTCATAATTCCCTTCATCGGCGAAACCTTCAAGAGAACTTTTTCACCTACCATAAATGATATATCACACGCTTTCTGATCCGCGTAACTCTTTTGTCTGGACTGTGCTGTACGAAGTCGCTCCTGAATCAACTTTACCTTTTCCAAGGCATCCCTTACCAAATCAGTACCATATAACTTAGCCTCACCTGACTCAAACCATCTGATAGGTGAACGACATCGCCGACCATATAAAGCCTCAAATGGAGGCATCTCGATGCTGGATTGGTAACTGTTATTATAAGCAAACTCGGCCAAAGGCAGGAAACGATCCCACTGACCTCCAAAGTCGATCACACATGCCCTGAGCATATCCTCCAAAATCTGAATTGTCCGCTCTGACTGCCCATCGGTCTGCGGATGAAAGGCTGTGCTGAGCTCTACACGGGTCCCCAACTCACTATGTACTGCTCACCAGAAATGTGAAGTAAATTGAGGGCCTCTATCTGATATGATGGAAATTGGCACACCGTGCAACCGAACTATCTCCTGAATATAAATCTGGGACAACCTCTCTGAAGTATACGTAGTCACAACAGGAATAAAATGTGCCGACTTGGTCAACCTGTCAACAATCACCCAAACTGCATCAAACTTCCTCAAGGTCCGTGGCAACCTAACTACAAAGTCCATAGTAATTCGTTCCCATTTCCACTCTGGTATAGTCATCTGCTGAAGTAGGCCACCTGGCCTCTGGTGCTCATATTTCACTTGTTGGCAATTTAGACACTTAGATACATACTCAACTATGTCCTTTTTTAATTTGTCGCCACCAATATTGTTGCCTCAAGTCACGATACACCTTAGTAGCACCTGGATGAATAGTATACCGAGAACTGTGTGCCTCATCCAGGATCGTTTTCCTCAGTCCATCCATATTAGGAACACATAGACGATCTTGGAGTCGCAGAACACCATCCGCTCTAATAGTAACTTCCTTGGCACCACCTCGTAGTACCGTTTCCCGAAGAGCCATCAAGTATGGGTCATCATACTGGCGAGCCTTGATCTGTTCAAATAGAGAAGATTGGGCCACCACACATGCAAGAACTCGGTTCGGCTCTGAAATATCCAGCCTCACAAGTTTGTTAGCCAAGGACTGAATATCTGAGGCTAATGTCCTTTCCTCTACTGAAATGAAAGCCAAACTACCCATACTCTCCGCCTTCCTGCTCAAGGCATCTGCAACCACATTTGCTTTGCCCGAATGATACAAGATAGTAATATCATAATCTTTTAGTAACTCCAGCCATCTGCGCTGCCTCAAATTTAGATCCCTCTGCTTTAACAAATGCTACAAACTGCGATGATCAGTGTAAACTTCACAAGACACCCCATAAAGATAATGCCTCCAAATCATTAGAGCGTGAACAATCGCAACTAACTCCAAATCATGTATTGGATAATTCTTCTCGTGGGGCTTCAGCTGACGTGAAGCATATGCAATAACTCGCCTTTCCTGCATCAATACACAACCCAAGCCAACATGTGACGCATCGCAATACACTGTATATATTCCCGAACCAGATAGTAACACTTACACGGATGCTGTAGTCAGTGTTGTCTTGAGCTTCTAAAAGCTTGAGTCACAATCATCGGACCATCGGAATTGAACACCCTTCTAGGTTAATTTGGTCAAAGGTGCTGCAATAGATGAAAAACATTCCACGAACCGACGATAAAAACCTGCTAAACCTAGAAAACTCCTGATCTCAGTCGCCGAAGTAGGACGATGCCAATTTTGAACTGCGTCAATCTTTTTGGGATCAACTTTAATACCTTCGCCCGATACAATATGTCCCAAAAATGCTTTAGATTCTAGCCAAAACTCACATTTAGAGAATTTAGCATATAGCTTTTGTTCCCGCAATGTCTGAAGCACTACTCTCATATGCTGCTCATGTTCCTCCTTACTGCGCGAATAGATTAATATGTCATCAATGAAGACAATGACAAACAAATCAATATATGGCATGAATACCATGTTCATCAGATCCATAAACGCTGCCGGGGCATTAGTTAAACCGAAGGACATCACCAGAAACTCATGATGACCATATCTAGTCCGACAAGCAGTCTTCGGAACATCCGAATATCGAATCTTCAACTGATGGTACCCCGACCTCAAGTCGATCTTAGAGAATACCCTAGCACCCTGTAACTGATCAAATAGATCATCAATATGCGGCAACAGGTACTTGTTTTTAATAGTGACTTTGTTCAATTGGCGATAATCAATACACATCCGCATTGTTCCATCCTTCTTTTTCACAAATAATACTGGTGCACCCCAAGGCGATACACTCGGTGTGACAAACCCTTTGGCTAGTAACTCTTCAAGCGGTTCTTTCAATTCTTTCAATTCTTTCGGAGCCATGCAATATGGTGGGATAGATATAGGCTAAGTATCTGAAGCCAAGTCAATACAGAAACCAATATAACGATCAGGTGGCATACCTGAAAGATCTAACGGAAATACATCGGGGAACTCCCGAACTACAGGCACTGAATCAATAGCCGGAGTCTCTGCAGTAGTATCCCGAACATAGGCTAGATAAGCCAAACAACCCTTCTCAACCATGTGTTGAGCCTTTATAAAAGAAATAACTCGATTAAATGACCTAACAGGCGAACCCTTCCACTCCAGCTTAGGAAATGCTGGAATAGCCAAGGTAACAGTCTTGGCATGACAATCTAGAATAGCATGATATGGAGATAACCAGTCCATGCCAAGAATAATTTCAAAATCGGTCATCTCAAGCAATAGGAGATCTGCTCTAGTTTCATAACAACAGAATGTAATAATACAGAACCGATAGATCAGGTTCACAACAACAGAATCGCCCACAAGAGTGGACACATAAACAGGAGTACTCAAGGACTCATGAGAAACACCCAGGAATGGAGCAAATAGAGATGACACATATGAATACGTAGATCCTGGATCAAATAATACTGAGGCATCTTTGCCACAAATAGAAATAATACCTGTAATCACAGCATCTGAGGCCTCTGCATCTGGTCTAGCCAGAAAAGCATAGAACCGAGCTGGAGCGCCAACTGTTTGGACTTCGCTTGGCTGACCTCTACCTCTAGGACGGCCCCTACCCACCTGCCCTCAGCCTTTCGATGGCCGGACTACTGGTGGAGCAACTGGTCCGGTAAGCATAGGCTGCTGACCCTGCTGTATTGGTCTACCTCGAAGCCTGGGGACCTGAATACCCACGGAAAGAACCCTGAATAGCTGGTGGGCGATAAGAACTCTCTGGTATATCACTGAAATAAGGTCATACTAGAGCACCCCGAGGTGGCGGGGGTGCTGGATATAGGGGCCTGCTGGACTGCCCTCTAACGAACTGACCTCTGCCCTCAGACGGAGCACCTCTGAACTCTCTAGAATACCTAAACCGCTTATCTCTAGTAACCTGCTCTCGGCTACGCTGACGTACACCCTCAATCCTCCGAGCTATCTCCACGGCTAGCTCATAAGAAGTACCCATCTCAACCTCTCGAGCCATAGTGGCCTGAATGCCAGTATGTAAACCCACAACAAACCTCCGCACTCTCTCCGCCTCAGTAGGGAGTATCCTAAGTGCATGGCGAGATAACGCAGAAAACCTCGCCTCATAATCGGTCACTGACATCTGACCCTGCTGGAGCTGCTCAAACTGAAACCTCAAGTCTTCCCTCTGGGAGGGTGGAATCTACATGTCCAGGAAGATACGAGTGAAACTATCCCAAGTTATGGGAGGAGAATCTGCTGGTCTGCCAAGAACATAAGACTGCCACCATCTACGGGCTCTGCCCTCTAGCTGAAAAGTAGCAAAGTCTACCCCATGAGACTCCAATATCCTCATGTTGTGCAGTCTGTCCCTGCAACGATCAATGAATTCCTGTGGATCCTCATGTCGCTCACCCCCAAAGACAAGAGGATGTAGTCTAGTCCATCGATCCAATAATTTCTGAGGATCGGAGGCTACAACTGGCCTGGGCTCAGGTATAGCTGCTGCCACTGGCTGGGCTCCACCCACAGGTAGTGCACCCTGGGTCAGATTTACAGCAGTTGCCTATCCATGAGCCTGTGCGATTGGGGTCTGTGGTCCCCCTCCCGCCTGAGATGTGGCTGGGTCTGCCAGAATTAAACCGGCCTAAGTCATATTGTCCATGAACCGCAGCATACGACCCATGACGTCCTGAAATCCTGGTGCAAATGTGAAATCCATCAGGGCTGGCTCTGCCACAGGCACCTCACCCTGCTCCTCAATAATGGGATTCTCTGCTGGACCCACTGGCGGCATAACTGGAACAGTCCTGGGACGTCCTCGCCCTCTACCACGGCCTGGAGCCCTCCCTCGGCCTCTGCCTCGGCCTCTAGCAACTGGGGGAGTAGCTCTTCCCTGGTCTAGAATCTCATTAGAGCGTGTTCTCACCATATGTGATAGAATACGAGAAGGATATTTAGTACTACATTAATTGCACGATGGAATATGAAGAAAGGTAGTTTCCTAACACCATATAGCCTCTCGAAGATAAGTACAGACGTCTCCATACCGATCCGCAAGACTCTATTAGGTCTGTTCATAACTTGTGAGACCTATGTGAACCAAGTGCTTTGATACCATGTTGTCACGACCCAATTTCACCAATAGGTCGTGATGGCGCCCAACACTACAGCTAGGCAAGCCAACTAATAAATCAAACATACATTGGTTAAAATTTTATTCCAAGAAAATAATAAAATACCAACTTCTATCAATGTGTGTGCCAAGACCCGGTGTCACAAGTACATGAGCATCTAATAGATTATACAAAACTCTGAATACTGTATGAAATGAAATAGACAGAATGTAAATATAAGAAGAGATACTGGTAGTTGCAGAACGGCTCAGAAAGGCAGCTCACCACTATGCCTCGGGATGACGTGGATATGTGATGATAGGTCCTCCACTAGTACCTATCTCAGATCCTGCACAAAAAGTACAGCAAGTGTAATATGAGTACGCAAACAACGTATACCTAGTAAGTATCAAGCCTAATCTCGAAGTGGTAGAGATGAGATGGACAACTTTGACACTCACTATGGGTTCATAATAATAATTGAAATAAGACTAGAATATTTAAATCAGCATGATTCCCAGAATATAACAATAATTTATTTAACCAGCATAAATAATTAAATTCCTTCAAAATACAATATAAATCCTTAAATTTCAATAAAATTCCTATATATCAAGTAGCTTTACAAGCTGCAATTCAATTTCAATGAATTTCCAATTTATTAAATAGCTTTACAAGCTGCAATAAACCGTCAAAGTATCGTGTAATTATTATTATTATTAAGCACGATTTCTGCCGAGGTCGTTCGGCCCGATTCAGAATATTGTGTACACTGCCGAGGGACGTGCGGCACGATCCATAGATGCATCTATCCTGCCGAGGCGTTCGGCCCGCTCCACAAGAAAGGAGGACATTTTCTTATGGGCTCCGGAAGGAGAGTATATTTATTATAAGGTAAATTCGGGAGGAGAACAATTTCTTTTAATAATTAATTAATTTAAACAAAAATTAAGCATATGAAAATTTCATATTTTTCTACTTTTCATAACAATTCACAATATATACATCAATTATTTTAATTAATAAAGAATACAATTCACACAAGTAATTCATGCTTTGAGTCTTAAACTACCAGGACTTTAGCATTAATAGTAGCTACGCACGGACTCTCGTCACCTCGTGCGTACGTAGCCCCCGCAATTAGCAACAATTATTCAATTTAATCCCTTTGAGGAAATTTTCCCCTCACAAGATTAGACAAGAGACTTACCTCGTCATGCTCCAATTTAATCCACTATAAGGACTTTTCCACGATTATCCAACTCTGTCTGGCTCGAATCTAGCCAAAATAATTCGATACAATCACAAAATAATTAATTAAAAATTCGTCTGTGGGGCCCACGTCTCAGAATCCGGCAAAAGTTACGAAATCCGAAACTCATTAAATTACGAGTCCAACCATACCAGTTTCACTCAAATCCAACTCCAAATAGATACCGAAATCTCAAAAATTTATTTCTATGAGATTTCTAAAAGTTTCCCAAATTTAAATCTCAAAACACTAATTTATGGTGAAAACAATGATATACTTGTATATGTAGACCAAATCCGAGTTAGAATCACTTACCCCAATGTTTTTTCCCTCGAAAATCTGTCAAAAGTCGCCTCTGCTCAAGCTCAAGTTCGTCAAAAATGACAAATGGGACGAATGTCCTCTATTTTTATAACTTACAGCTCTGTCCAGTTCGACCAAGGAGATCGATCAGGGGAGCTTAATCTCGGGAGCCCGATCTCAGGGAGCTCGATCTTAGGAGCTCGATTTTGGGATCTCGATCATGGGAGCTCGATCATGGGAGCTCGATCTTGGGAGCTCGATCTTGGGAGCTATTCATGGCCTCGATCAGGCCTCGAGCCTGGGACATGGTCATGGCCTCGATCAAGTTCGATCTTGGGTCTTGATCTTGGCCCTCGAGCCTTGCCTTCGATCATGGCCCTCAAGCCTTGCCTTCGATCATGGCCCTCGAGCTGGACCTTCGATCGTGGCTTCGATACTGAGCCTCATCCCTGGCTTCGACTCAGGCCTCGATCGTGGGCTCGATATCTGGGTTCGATCTGGGGCTCGATCACAGCCTAGAATATACAGCAGAAGGGAAATTGCAGCAGCTTTTTAAGTCCAACTTTTGATCCGTTAACCATCCGAAACTCATCCGAGGCCCTCGGGACCTCAACCAAATATACCAACAAGTCCTAAAACATCATACAAACTTAGTCGAACCTCTAAATCACATCAAACAACGCTAAAACCATGAATCATACCCCAATTCAAGTTTAATGAAACTAAGAGTTTTCAACTTCTACATTCGATGTCGGAACCTATCAAATCACCTCCGATTGACCTCAAATTTTACACACAAGTCATAAATTACATATCGGAGCTATAAAAATTTTCGGAATTGAATTCCGACTCCGGTATCAAAAATTCAACTCATCGGTCAAACTTCCAAACTTAAATTCTTGCTTTTAGCCATTTCAAACCTAATTTAACTACGGACTTCCAAATAAAATTCCGAACACGCTCCTAAGTCCAAAATCACCATACGGAGCTGTTAGAATCATCAAAATTCTATTCTGGGGTCATTTTCTCAAAATGTTGACCGAAGTCAAACTTAGCACTTTAAGGCCAACTTAAGGAACCAAGTGTTCCGGTTTCACCCCAAACACTTTCAAATCCCGAACCAACCATCCCCGCAAGTCATAAATCATTACAAGCACCTACGGGAAGTTTTATTTTAGGGAACGGGGTTCTAAAAGTAAAAATGACCGATTGGGTCATTACATTCTTCACCTCTTAAATAAACGTTTGTCCTCGATCGGGTTTAGAATTGTACCTGGAGTGCTGAATAAGTGTGGATATCTGCTCTGCATGTCTTCCTCAGCCTCCCAAGTCGCTTCCTTGACTGGTTGGCCCCTCCACTGGACTTTTACTGCAGAAATCCTCTTGGACCTCAACTGGCGAACCTGTTTTGTCAACAATGGCAATTGGCTCCTCTTCATAATCCAAGCTATTATCTAGCTGAATTGTGCTGAAGTCTAACACATGTGATAGGTCGGCATGATACTTCCGAAGCATAGATACGTGGAAAACCGGATGAATTCCCGATAGGCTGGGAGGCAATTCAAGCTCATAAGCAACCTCCCCAACTCGTTTCAACACCTCAAATGGGCCTATAAACCTTGGGCGCAACTTGCACTTCTTCCCGAATCTCATAATTCCCTTCATCGGCGAAACCTTCAAGAGAACTTTTTCACCTACCATAAATGATATATCACGCGCTTTCTGATCCGCGTAACTCTTTTGTCTGGACTGTGCTGTACGAAGTCGCTACTGAATCAACTTTACTTTTTCCAAGGCATCCCTTACCAAATCAGTACCATATAACTTAGCCTCACCTGGCTCAAACCATCCGATAGGTGAACGACATCGCCGACCATATAAAGCCTCAAATGGAGCCATCTCGATGCTGGATTGGTAACTGTTATTATAAGCAAACTCGGCCAAAGGCAGGAAACGATCCCACTGACCTCCAAAGTCGATCACACATGCCCTGAGCATATCCTCCAAAATCTGAATTGTCCGCTCTGACTGCCCATCGGTCTGCGGATGAAAGGCTGTGCTGAGCTCTACACGGGTCCCCAACTCACTATGTACTGCTCTCCAGAAATGTGAAGTAAATTAAGGGCCTCTATCTGATACGATGGAAATTGGCACACTGTGCAACCGAACTATCTCTTGAATATAAATCTGGGCCAACCTCTCTGAAGTATACGTAGTCACAACAGGAATAAAATGTGCCGACTTGGTCAACCTGTCAACAATCACCCAAACTACATCAAACTTCCTCAAGGTCCGCGGCAACCCAACTACAAAGTCGATAATAATTCGTTCCCATTTCCACTCTGGTATAGTCATCTGCTGAAGTAGGCCACCTGGCCTCTGGTGCTCATATTTCACTTGTTGGCAATTTAGACACTTAGATACATACTCAACTATGTCCTTTTTCATTTGTCGCCACCAATAATGTTGCCTCAAGTCACGATACATCTTAGTAGCACTTGGATGAATAGAATACCGAGAACTGTGTGCCTAATCCAGGATCCTTTTCCTCAGTCCATCCATATTAGGAACACATAGACGATCCTGGAGTCGCAGAACACCATCCGCTCTAATAGTAACTTCCTTGGCACCACCTCGTAGTACCGTTTCCCGAAGAGCCATCAAGTATGGGTCATCATACTGGCGAGCCTTGATCTGTTCAAATAGTGAAGATTGGGCCACCACACATGCAAGAACTCGGTTGGGCTCTGAAATATCTAGCCTCACAAGTTTGTTAGCCAAGGACTAAATATCTGAGGCTAATGTCCTCTACTCTACTGAAATGAAAGCCAAACTACCCATACTCTCCGCCTTCCTGCTCAAGGCATCTGCAACCACATTTGCTTTGCCCGGATGATACAAGATAGTAATATCATAATCTTTTAGTAACTCCAGCCATCTGCGCTGCCTCAAATTTAGATCCATCTGCTTTAAAAAATACTGCAAACTGCGATGATCAGTGTAAACTTCACAAGACACCTCATAAAGATAATGCCTCCAAATCTTTAGAGCGTGAACAATCGCAGCTAACTCCAAATCATGTATTGGATAATTCTTCTCATGGGGCTTCAGCTGACGTGATGCATATGCAATAAGTCGCCTTTCCTGCATCAATACACAACCCAAGCCAACGTGTGACGCATCGCAATACAATGTATATATTCCTGAACCAGATGGTAACACTAACACGAGTGCTGTAGTCAGTGCTGTCTTGAGCTTCTGAAAGTTTGAGTCACAATCATCGGACCATCGGAACTAAACACCCTTCTAGGTTAATTTGGTCAAAGGTGCTGCAATAGATGAAAAACCTTCCACGAACCGACAATAAAAACCTACTAAACCCAGAAAACTCCTTATCTCAGTCGCCGAAGTGGGACGATGCCAATTCTGAACTGCCTCAATCTTTTTGGGATCAACTTTAATACCTTCTCACGATACAATATGTCCCAAAAATGCTTTAGACTCTAGCCAAAACTCACATTTAGAGAATTTAGCATATAACTTTTGTTCCCACAATGTCTGAAGCACTACTCTCATATGCTGCTCATGTTCTTCCTTATTGCGCGAATAGATTAATGTGTCATCAATGAAGACAATGACAAACGAATCAATATATGGCATGAATACCCTGTTCATCAGATCCATAAACGCTGCCGGGGCATTAGTTAAACCGAAGGACATCACCAGAAACTCATAATGACCATATCTAGTCCGAAAAGCAGTCTTCGGAACATCCAAATCCCGAATCTTCAACTAATGGTACCCCGACCTCAAGTCGATCTTGGAGAATACCCTAGCACCCTGCAACTGATCAAATAGATCATCAATACGCGGCAACGGGTATTTTTTTTTAATAGTGACTATGTTCAATTGGCGATAATCAATACACATCCGCATTGTTCCATCCTTCTTTTTCATAAATAATACTGGTACACCCCAAGGCGATACACTCGGTGTGACGAACCCTTTGGCTAGTAACTCTTCAAGCGGTTCTTTCAATTCTTTCAATTCTTTTGGAGCCATGCAATACGGTGCGATAGATATAGGCTGGGTATCTGAAGCCAAGTCAATACAGAAATCAATATCACGATCAGGTGGCATACCTGGAAGATCTGACGGAAATACATCGGGGAACTCCCGAACTAAAGGCACTGAATCAATAGCCGGAGTCTCTGCAGTAGTATCCCAATCATAGGCTAGATAAGCCAAACAACCCTTCTCAACCATGTGTTGAGCCTTTATAAAAGAAATAACTGGATTAAATGAACTAACAGGTGAACCCTTCCACTCGAGCTTAGGAAATGCTGGAATAGCCAAGGTAACAGTCTTGGCATGACAATCTAGAATAGCATGATATGGAGATAACCAGTCCATGCCCAGAATAATTTCAAAATGGGTCATCTCAAACAATAGGAGATCTGCTCTAGTTTCATAACCACAGAATGTAATAATATAGGACCGGTAGATCCGGTTCACAACAACACAATCGCCCACAGGAGTGAACACATAAACATGAGTACTCAAGGACTCACGAGAAACACCCAGGAATGGAGCAAATAGAGATGACACATATGAATACGTAGATCCTGGATCAAATAATACTGAGGCATCTATGCCACAAACAGAAATAATACCTGTAATCACGGCATCTGAGGCCTCTGCATCTGGTCTAGCCAGAAAAGCATAGAACCGAGCTGGAGCGCTAACTGTCTGGTCTCCGCCTGGCTGACCTCTACCTCTAGGACAGCCTCTACCCACCTGTCCTCCGCCTCTCGGTGGTCGGACTACTGGTGGAGCAACTGGTCCGGTAAGCATAGGCTGTTGACCCTGCTGTACTGGTCTACCTCGAAGCCTAGGGCAAAACCTCTGCATGTCACTGGGATCCTCGCACTCATAACAACTCTTCGGTGCGATGGGCTACTGACTAAGTGTCTGGACCTGGGGACCTGAATATCCACGGAAAGAACCCTGAATAGCTGGTGGGCGATAAGAACTCTCTGGTATAGCACTAAAATAAGGTCGTACTGGAGTACCCCGAGGTGGCGGGGGTGCTGGATATGGGGGCCTACTGGACTGCCCTCTCACGAACTGACCTCTGCCCTCAGACGGAGCACCTCTGAACTCTCCAGAATACCTAAACCGCTTATCTCTAGTAACCTGCTCTCGGCTACGCTGACGTACACCCTCAATCCTCCGAGCTATCTCCACGACTAGTTCATAAGAAGTACCCATCTCAACCTCTCGAGCCATAGTGGCCTGAATGCCAGTATGTAAACCCACAACAAACCTCCGCACTCTCTCCGCCTCAGTAGGGAGTATCCTAAGTGCATGGCGAGATAACGCAGAAAACCTCGCCTCATAATCGGTCACTGACATCTGACCCTGCTGGAGCTGCTCAAACTGAAACCTCAACTCTTCCCTCTGGGAGGGTGGAATATACCTGCCCAGGAAGATACGAGTGAACCTGTCCCAAGTTATGGGAGGAGAATCTGCTGGTCTGCCAAGAACATAAGACTGCCACTATCTACGGGCTCTGCCCTCTAGCTGAAAAGTAGCAAAGTTTACCCCATGAGACTCCAATATCCTCATGTTGTGCAGTCTGTCCCTGCAATGATCAATGAAGTCCTGTGGAACCTCATGTCGCTCACCCCCAAAGACAGGAGGATGTAGTCTAGTCCATCGATCCAATAATTTCTGAGGATCGGAGGCTACAGCTGGCCTGGGCTCAGGTATAGCTGCTGCCACTGGCTGGGCTCCACCCACGGGTTGTGCACCCTGGGTATGATATACAGCAGCTGCCTGTCCATGAGCCTGTGCGGTTGGGGTCTGTGCTCCCCCGCCCACCTGAGATGTGGCAGGGTCTGCCGGAAATAAACCGGCCTGAGTCATATTGTCCATGAACTGCAGCATACGACCCATGACGTCCTGAAATCCTGGTGCAGATGTGAAATCCATCGTAGCTGGCTTTGCCACAGGCACCTCACCCTGCTCCTCAATAATGGGATTCTCTGTTGGACCCACTGGCGGCATAACTGGAACAGTCCTGGGACGTCCTCGCCCTCTACCATGGCCTGGAGCCCTCCCTTGGCCTCTGCCTCGCCCTCTAGCAACCGGGAGGTAGCTCTTCCCTGGTCTGGAATCTCATTAGAGCGTGTTCTCACCATCTGTGAGAGAATAAGAGAAGGATATTTAGTACTACATCAATTGCACGATGGAATATGAAGAAAGGTAGTTTCCTAACACCATATAGCCTCTCGAATATAAGTACAGACGTCTCCGTACCAATCCGCAAGACTTTATTAGGTCTGCTCATAACTTGTGAGACTTACGTGAACCAAGTGCTCTGATACCATGTTGTCACGACCCAATTTCACGTATAGGTCGTGATGGCGCCTAACACTATAGCTAGGCAAGCCAACTAATAAATCAAAAGTACATTGGTTAAACTTTTATTCCAAGAAAATAATAAAATACCAACTTCTACCAATGTGTGTGCCAAGACCCGGTGTCACAAGTGCATGGGCATCTAATAGATACAAAACTCTGAATACTGTCTGAAATGAAATAGACAGAATGTAAATGTAAGAAGAGATACTGGTAGCTACAGAACGGCTCAGAAAGGCAGCTCACCACTATGCCTTGGGATGACGTGGATATGTGATGATAGGTCCTTCACTAGTACCTGTTTCAGATCCTGTACAAAAAGTGCAGCAAGTGTAGTATGAGTACGTAAACAACGTGTACCCAGTAAGTATCAAGCCTAATCTCGAAGTGGTAGAGACGAGATGACCAACTTTGACACTCACTAAGGGTTAATAATAATAATTGAAATAAGACTAGAATATTTAAATCAACATGATTCCCAGAATATAACAATAATTTATTTAACCAGCAGAAATAATTAAATTCCTTCAAAATGCAACAATTCTCCGTATATATATATATATATATCCTTAAATTTCAATAAAATTCCAATATATTAAGTAGCTTTACAAGCTGCAATTCAATTTCAATGAATTTTCAATTTATTTAATAGCTTTACAAGCTGCAATAAACCGTCAAAGTATCGTGTAATTATTATTATTATTATTATTAAGCACGATTTCTGCCGAGGTCATTCGGCCCGATCCAGAATATTGTATACACTGCCGAGGGGCATGCGGCACGATCCATTGATGCATCTATCCTGCCGAGGCGTTCGGCCCGCTCCACAAGAAAGGAGGACATTTTCTTATGTGCCTCTGGAAGTAGAGTATATTTATTATAAGGTAAATTCGGGAGGAGAACAATATCTTTTAACAATTAATTGATTTAAACAAAAATTAAGCATATGAAAATTTCATATTTTTCTACTTTTCATAACAATTCACAATATATACATCAATTATTTTAATTAATAAAGAATAAAATTCACACAAGTAATTCATGCTTTGAGTCTTAAACTACCCGGACTTTAGCATTAATAGTAGCTACGCACGGACTCTCGTCACCTCGTGCGTACGTAGCCCCCGCAATTAGCAACAATTATTCAATTTAATCCCTATGGGGTAATTTCCCCCTCACAAGATTAGACAAGAGACTTACCTCGTCTTGCCCCAATTTAATCCACTATAAGGCCTTTTCCACGATTATCCAACTCTGGCTGTCTCGAATCTTGCCAAAATAATTCGATACAATCACTAAAAATTATAGGAATCAATTCTATAAGAAAATACTACATTTATAATAAAAATTCCGAAATTAATTAAAAGTTCATCCGTGGGGCCCATGTCTCGGAATCCGGCAAAAGTTACGAAATCCGACAACCCATTAAATTACGAGTCCAACCATACCAGTTTCACTCAAATCCGACTCCAAATCGATACCGAAATCTCAAAAATTCGTTTCTATGAGATTTCTAAAAATTTCCCAAATTTAAATCTCCAAACACTAATTTATGGTTAAAACAATGATATACTTGTATATGTAGACCAAATCCGAGTTAGAATCACCTATCCCAATATTTTTTCCCTCGAAAATCTGTCAAAAGTCGCCTCTGCTCAAGCACAAGTTTGTCAAAAATGGAAAATGGGACGAATGTCCTCTGTTTTTATAACTTACAGCTCTGTCCAGTTCGACCAAGGAGCTCGATCAGGGGAGCTCGATCTCGGGAGCCTGATCTCAGGGAGCTCGATCTTGGGAGCTCGATCTGGGGAGCTCGATTTTTGGAGCTCGATCATGGGAGCTCGATCATGGGAGCTCGATCATGGGAGCTCGATCTTGGGAGCTCAATCTTGGGAGCTGGTCATGGCCTCGATCAGGCCTCGAGCCTGGGACATGGTCATGGCCTCGATCAAGTTCGATCTTGGGTCTTGATCCTGGCCCTCGAGCCTTGCCTTCGATCATGGCCCTCGAGCTGGACCTTCGATCGTGGCTTTGATACTGAGCCTCGTCCCTGGCTTCGACTCAGGCCTCGATCGTGGGCTCGATATCTGGGTTCGATCTGGGGCTCGATCACAGCCTAGAATATACAGCAGAAGGGAAATTGCAGCAGCTTTTTAAGTCCAACTTTTGATCCGTTAACCATCCGAAACTCACCCGAGGCCCTCGGGACCTCAACCAAATATACCAACAAGTCCTAAAACATCATACAAACTTAGTCGAACCTCTAAATCACATCAAACAACGCTAAAACCATGAGTCATACCCCAATTCAAGCTTAATGAAACTAAGAGTTTTCAACTTCTACATTCGATGTCGGAACCTATCAAATCACCTCCGATTGACCTCAAATTTTACACAAAAGTCATAAATTACATAACGGAGCTATGAAAATTTTTGGAACTGGATTCTGACTCCGGTATCAAAAAGTCAACTCATCGGTCAAACTTCCAAACTTAAATTCTTATTTTTAGCCATTTCAAGCCTAATTTAACTACGGACTTCCAAATAAAATTTCAAACACGCTCCTAAGTCCAAAATCACCATACAGAGCTGTTGGAATCATCAAAATTCTATTCTGGGGTCGTTTTCTCAAAATGTTGACCGAAGTCAAACTTAGCACTTTAAGGCCAACTTAAGGAACCAAGTGTTCTGGTTTCACCCCCAAACACTTCCAAATCCCGAACCAACCATCCCCGCAAGTTATAAATCATTACAAGCACCTACGGGAAGTTTTATTTTAGGGAACGAGGTTCTGAAAGTTAAAATGACCGGTTGGGTCATTACACTCTCCCTCGCATATGCGCAATCGCATGTGCGGAATTCCCATCGCACCTGCGCATACTTCGCTTCTGCGCCCATCACGCCGCACTTGCGGCCACGCAGGTGCAAAAAACTCCTCGCACTTGCGACCATAGTCCTCCCCGATCTTGGCCGCATCTGCGCTCCTCAGCCCGCACCTGCGACCAAAGCTCCGCAGGTGCGATTTCACCAGTAGGCTCCCTGCTTCAGCCATGCACCAAGTCCTATTTTTGATTTTTTAACCATTCAAAATCAACTCGAGGCCCCCCGGGACCTCAACCAAACATACCAACAAGTCCTAAAATACGATACAAACTTAGTTGAGCCCTCAAATCACATCAAACAACATCAAAAATATGAATCACGCCCCAATTCAATCATAGCAAAGCTAAGGAATTCCAACTTCTACAAATAACGCCGAAACCTATCAAATCACGTCCGATTGACCACAAATTTTGCACACAAGTCACATATGATATTATGAACCTACTCCAACTTCTGGAATCAGAATCTGACCCCGATATCAAAAAGTCCACACCCAAAAGCTTTCCAAAAATTTAATTTTCGCCATTTCAAGCCTAATTCCACTACGGACCTCCAAATCACAATCCAGACACGCTCCTAAGTCCAAAATCACCCGACGGAGCTAACAGAACCATCAAAACTCCATTCCGGAGTCATTTACACATAATTCAACATCCGGTCAACCATTTTAACTTAAGCTTCAACCTTGAGACTAAGTGTCTCATTTCATTCTGAAATCCCCCGGACCCAAACCGACTACCCCGACAAGTCACATAACAGCTATAAAGTATAAAATGAGCAGTAAATGGGGGAATGAGGCTACAACTCTCAAATGACCGGTCGGGTCGATACAATCCATCTTCTATTGAATTTCTTGTATAACATATATTTATAAAGGACTATTCTTCCTCTATCAAGCCGTGAAATATACACTCCCTTGATACATTTATACAACAGTACTCTATTTGTTAGTAAGAAAAATCAAGAAATATGCGGAAGCTAAAAGAAAATAAAGAAATAAAAGAGAAGACAGAAATTAAAGATAGATTGAATTCAAGAAAGAGTTTCTTGAATTCAAGAAGTCTATTCTTGAAGTTGAATCCTAACAACAACAATTAGCTAACGAAGAACTAATCGCCTTTGGTAGAGACTTAAAACAAGATCTCACTATAATAAGTGAAATAACCCGAGCATTATAAGTAGTGCACATAGTATGATATGAGAGAAAAAATTAATTTTCCTTTCACGATTGACCTAACTAGGAACATGTCCAATAATAAGATAAATCTAAAGATTACAGGAAATGAAATAGTTGGTATGAACACCTTTATAAAAGAAATATATTTAAAAGAAATAAATTTAAAAAAAAATATAGAAAGCCAAAAAAAAAATTCACTTCAGCAAGGGAAAGGAGAAGAAAAGATAATGGCTACTCCAAAATCCAAAGCCCCACCCGGGAAGAAAGTGTCAAAATAATAATTCTCATTTTCCAACCAAACAATGAGGACAGGCACATGTCCGCAATGCATCATCTCAAAACTCTTCACTAAGCTCTCACTAGTCATTACCAACTTCTTCTTTTACCTTTTAAATGAAAAAAAGATAACCAAACTGATAGTAATAAACCTGTTGTTGTATGTAAAAGAAAGAAAAATGGACAAAACAAAATAAAGAAAAATAAAAAAAGAGATGAACTTATGATGTAAGCGCTTACGTTGGCATTCGTATGATGTATGCGCTTACATCGGCATTCGTATGATGTAAGCGCTTACCTCGGCAGGGCATTCAAATGCCTATAAAAGGGGTATGCATTTTCATTTGCAAATCATTCCTCAACTTCTTCTCTCTCTTTAATTAATAAAGAGTTATTCTTTGTGTGGCTGTGGATTAGGCAAAATTGCCGAACCACGTAAATCTTGTCTTGTCTTGTCTTGTGCAATTTATTGCTTCTCTTTCAAATATTTTTTCCTTCTATTAGCCTGACACGTTTCCCAACAACTGGTATGAGAGCACATATAGTGTAATTCTAGTAGAAAAGTATGGTATCGGTGCAGGTACTATTCTCAAGAATAGTGCGACATTATTGATCATCGTTACTATCCACAGGCACTATTCACAGGTAGTGCGACATTATTGATCATCGTTACTATTCACATGAACTATTCACATAAATTATTTTTGTGAAAAATGGCATCGGAAGAAGGGAAGGTTAAGATTAACAAGTTCAATGGCAAAGATTTTGGATTCTGGAAAATGCAAATAGAGGATTATTTGTACCATAAAAAGTTACACTTACCTCTGACCGAGGTAAAACCAGAGAATATGGCCAAAGCGGATTTGGATCTATTAGATCACCAAGCTCTTGGTGTGATTCGTTTGATGCTAACACGAAATATGGTGTTTAACATCATTAACGAGAAGACCACTGCAGGCCTGATGAAGGCATTATCAAATATGTACGAGAAGCCATCTGCTTCAAATAAAGTCTATTTGATGCGTCGATTGTTCAACTTAAAGATGACAGAAGGTGGATCTGTTACGTAGCATATCAATGAGTTTAATGTAATATTAACTCAGTTGAGTTGTATCAATATAATATTCGATGACGAAGTCAGGGCATTGATTCTACTATCATCTCTACCAAAGAGTTGGTCTGCAACAGTAACTGCAGTTAGCAGTTCATCGGGAAGTACCAAACTCAAATTGGATGATATTAGATACTTGGTTCTAAGCGAAGATACTCTCCGTAGAGAATCAAGTGATTCCCCAGGATCTGCTTTGAATACCTAAAGCAGGGGGAGAAACAGCCAAAGAGGACAAAGTCATGGTTGTGGCAGATCAAAGTCAATGAGAAGAGGGCGATAAAAGGGCCACTACAGTAGTCAGTGTAGAGATACAAAGAAGAAGAAGAACGATCAATACAAGGATGATAATTTAGCAAATACAATTGTTGAACAAGTCGGTGATGCACTAATTTGTTATGCAGACAGTCCAGTCGAATCTTGGATTCTCGACTTAGGTTCTTCCTTTCACTCTACATCATGCAAAGAATTATTGCAAAAATATATTGCTGGAAAATTTGGGAAAGTTTATCTAGCAGACGACGAATCGCTGGACATTGTCGTGAAAGTTGAAGTTCATATAAAGACTTCACAAGGCACGCTATAGAAATTTCAAAATGTCCGACATGTTCGTGGCCTCAAGAAAAATCTAATATCTATGGGTCAGATTAATAGTGAAGGATATACAACAACATTCGGTAACAGATCGTGGAAGATAACCAAAGAAAATTTTGTTGTGGCACGAGGCTTCAAGATGGGAACACTGTATGCAACTGCAATACAGCGAGATACTATAGCAATAGTTATTCATGGTCGTGACATTATGTGTTGGAATTGCGATAAAAAGGGCCACTACAGTAGACAGTGTAGAGAGACAAAGAAGAAGAAGAAGAACGATCAATACAAGGATGATAATTCAGCAAATACAATTGTTGAACAAGTCGGTAATGCACTAATTTGTTATGCAGATAATCCAGTCGAATCTTGGATTCTCAACTTAGGTGCTTCCTTTCACTCTACATCATGCAAAGAATTATTGCAAAAATATATTGCTGGAAAATTTGGGAAAGTTTATCTAGCAGACGATGAACCTTTGGACATTGTCGGGAAAGTTGAAGTTCATATAAAGACTTCACAAGGCACGCTATAGAAATTTCAAAATATCCGACATGTTCCTCGCCTCAAGAAAAATCTGATATCTATGGGTCAGATTAATAGTGAAGGATATACAACAACATTCGGTAACAGATCGTGGAAGATAACCAAAGGAAATTTCATTGTGGCACGAGGCTTCAAGAAGGAAACACTGTATGCAACTGCAATACAGCGAGATACTATAGCAATAGTTGATCATGGTCGTGATACAACATTGTGGCACCGGAGGCTCGGGCATATGAGTGAGAAGGGAATGAAGTTGTTGGCATCCAAAGAAAAGTTGCCAAACCTAAAGCATGTTGAATTAGGTTTGTGAGAAGATTGCATTTACGGGAAACAAAAGAGAGTTAGTTTCTCAAAGGTGGGAAGGACTCCAAAGAAAGAGAAGCTGGAACGAGTGCATACAGATGTGTGGGGACCAGCATATGTAACTTCTCTAGGAGTCTCACGCTATTATGTCACCTTCATTGATGATTCCACAAGAAAGGTATGGGTTTATTTTCTGAAAAATAAATCTGATGTGTTTGTTACCTTTAAAAGATTGGAAACTGAATTTGAAAATCAGACAAGTCTAAAGTTAAAATGTCTGAAGTCTGACAATGGAGGAGAGTATGATAGTCAAGAGTTGAAAGCATTCTTCTCTGAGAATAGTATCAGAATGATCAAGACAGTTCCTGGAACACCGAAACAAAATGGCATTGCTGAGAGGCTGAACATAACCCTGAATGAACGAGCCAGAAGTATGAGAATACATTCTGGATTGCCGAAGTATTTTTGGGCTGAGGTTGTTAACACGGCATCTTACCTCATAAATAGGGGACCCTATGTACCGCTGAATTTTGAAATTCCTGAGGAGGTATGGACAGGAAAGGAGGTAACTCTCTCACATCTGATAATTTTTGGTTGTGTTGCTTATGTGCATGTAAACTCTAATGATAGAGATAAGCTTGATCCTAAGGCCAAGAAATGTTTCTTTATTGGCTATGGTGATGATAATTTTGGTTATCGATTTTGGGATGATCAGAATAGAAAGATCCTAAGATACAGGAATGTCACATTCAATGAAAATGTGATGTACACAGACAAGCTTGAAGTAGAACCAACCAGCACCAGTAGACAGATATCTAAAACAGTTGACTTAGAAGAAATCTCAGAAAATGAAGTGGCTAGAGAGACTACAACTAGATCTGAAATTGAAGATGCCGAACCAGAAGCCGAATTTGGATCAGAATTAGAACCAGAACCAGAGATAGAATCATATGGAGAACCAGATCTGTAGTCAGGACTTGAATCAAATTCGGGATCAGTTAATCCTGAACTTACATTAAGGAGATCTAAAAGAGTCACGAATGCTCCAGATAGGTTAACTCTCTCTCTCTCTCTCTCTCTCTCTCTCCACTATTTACTTATGACTGATGCTGGAGAACCAGAGCATTTTGTTGAAGCAATACAAGTGATAAGCTATGATTAGTGGAAGCTAGCCATGAAAGAAGAGATGAATTCTCTTCAAAAGAATAAAACATGGATACTTACAGAGTTACCAAAAGGAAAGAAGGCATTGCGAAACAAGTGGGTGTACAGGGTCAAGGAAGAGCATGATGGTAAGAAGAGATACAAAGCACGATTAGTAGTAAAAGGCTTTCAGCAGAAGGAAGGGATTGACTACACCGAGATCTTCTCTCTTGTAGTCAAATTAACTACTATCAGGTTGGTGCTAAGTATCATAGCTGCAGAAAATTTGCAGTTGGAGCAGCTAGATGTTAAAACTGCTTTCTTGCATGGTGACCTTGAAGAAGACATCTACATGAAGCAACCTGAAGGTTTTCAAGTTTCTGGTAAAGAAAACCTTGTGTGTAAGTTGCAAAAGAGTTTGTATGATTTGAAACAAGCACCCCGACAATGGTACAAGAAATTTGATGGATTCATGCATAATAATGGTTTCACACTATGTGAGATAGACCATTGTTGTTATATAAAAAATCTTGATAAATCCTATATCATTTTACTATTGTACGTTGATGATATGCTAATTGCAGGATCTAGCATAAATAAGATCAACAGGGTTAAGCAACAACTGGCAGAGGAGTTTGAAATGAAAGACCTAGGACCAGCTAAGCAAATGCTTGGGATGAGGATTAGCAGATACAGGTCTGAAGGAACCTTAAAATTGTCTTAAGAAAAGTACATACAGAAGGTACTAAGACGGTTCAGTATTCATGATGCAAAGACTAGAAGCACTCCACTCAGAAGCCATCTTAATCTGTCGAAGGACCAATCACTCAAGATAGATGAAGAAAGGAAGTACATGTCCAAAGTTCTATATGCTTTAACAGTAGGAAGTTTGATGTATGCTATGGTTTGCACTAGACCTGACATAGCCCATGCAGTTGGAGTTGACAGTAGATACATGTCAAATCCAGGAAATGAGCATTGGGAAGGTGTAAAATGGATATTGCGATATCTCAAAGGCACCTCAGGTATGGCACTTTATTTTAAAAGGAGCAATATTATCTTACAAGGCTTTGCTGATGCAAATTTAGGCGGCGATCTGGATAGTCGAAAAAGTACCACTGTAATGACCCGACTTATCATTTTAAGAATTTACGTCTCGTTCAGTGACTTAAGGTCTCGAGTAGCCTTGTAATATGTATTATGACCCGCGTGTATGGTAGAGTTTAATTTACGGATGATTCGGAGTGATTTGGGACACTTAGTCCCTAAAAAGGGAGCTTAAGTCTTAGGATTTTGACCGTAGTCGGAACTGTATGAAGACGACTCTAGAATGGAGTTCCGTCGGTTCCGTTAGCTCCGTATGATGATTTTGGACTTAGGAGCGTGTTCGTAAAATTATTTGGAGGTCCGTAGTGGAATTAAGCTTGAAATGGCGAAACTCAAAATTTTAGAAAGTTTGACCGGGGGATTGACTTTTTGATATCGGGGTCGGAATATGTTTTTGAGACTTGGAACAGCTCCGTAATGTCATTCGAGACGTGCCTAGAAAATTTGACATCATTCCGGGTTGCTTTGATAGGTTTCGACACGAGTTTTAGAAGTTTGAAGTTTTGGAAGTTCATAAGTTCGATTCGTGGTGCGATTTGTATTTTCGATGTTATTAGATGTGATTTGAGACCTCGAGGGAGTCCGTATTAGGTTGTGAAACTTGTTGGTATGTTTAGACGGGGTCCCGGGGGCCTCGGGTGTGTTTCGGATGGGCTACAGACCATTTTCTTCTATTTTTGAACTACTGTTTCTGTTTTCTGGTGTTCTTCTTCGCGTTCGCGAAGATCACCTCGCGTTCGCGAAGAGTTACTGCTGACCACCTTATACTTCTTCTTGGCGTTCGCTTTCAGACCATCGCGTTTGTGAAGGTTTGTCTTTTCCTCCACCGCGTTCGCGAAGCTCTTCATGGCAGCCTCATGTTTCTTCTTCGCGTTCGCGAAGAGCATCTCTCGTTCGCGAAGGTTTCCTGTTCTTATTCTTCGTGTTCGCGGCCCTTTTCTCGCGTTCGCGTAAGTCAGTCGTGGGCCATTAGATTTTTCCTCTCCACATTCGCGATCAACCCATCACCTTCACGAAGCACAACTGGGCAGTTCATTTTTCTTCTTCGCGAACGCGATCCTTTTTATGCGTTCGCGATGCACAATCACGTGGGCAGAATATAAGATTTCCAAATCGAGGGTTAGGCCATTTTTATCACATTTTGACTTATAGAACTCGGTTTTGAGCGATTCCTTGTGGGTTTTTCAAGCAAATCGATTGGGTAAGTGTTCTTCACCTAGAATCTATTTATTTTCATGATTCTATCTTTATGTTTATCATTTAAATTGTATTTTCAGTTGAGGAAATGGTGGTTTTTGAAGAAAAGTTTACAAAATGAAAAATCACGATTTGAGGGACGAAATGGTATCGGAATTTAATGAAATTGGTATGGTTGAACTCGTATCGGAATGGGTGTTCGGATTTCATGAAAAATATGTCGGGTTCCGAGAGGCGAGCCCGGCGTTGACTTTTGTTGACTTTTTGGAATAAAATTTTAAGTCGATGTGTTATTATCCGAAATTATTTTCGATGAATTTTAATGAAATTATACAATTGATATGGATAGATTTGAGGTGTCCGGAGGTCAAATTCAAGCAAGAAGGTGATTTTGGAATATCGGCATAACTTCAATATAGTAAGTGTCTTGCTTAACCTCGAGTGGGGGAATTTCCCCTTAGGCATTGAGTCTTATGTGCAATTTATGTAATTAAAAATCATGTACGCGATGTGACGAGTACGTACTTGGTTTATATGTGCAAATTTTATTGAGTTAAAGTCTAGAGCATATTGTGTAGTAAATTGGATAATTGTTGACATATATTTAATCATCTACTTGTCGTGCCTAAATCCTTGTTGTTGACTCTGTTGTTATATGACAATGTGATGCGATTGTTATTTAATTATTATGAAATTTCGTGAATTTGCTGTTTGATAATTATTGGAATTTAATTTTATTTTTTGTATTTTTTCCTATGCAAATAATTAATTAAATGAGCTTAAGAAGAGGTGTTTATATAATTATTGAAATTTGATTTTTATGAAAACTTTTCTTTATGTTGAGTAATTTCTATTTCTATTGATTATTTTTGGGTGTTGTACACATTGTGTGGAGCTTTTGGCTATCTGTTGTGTAATTAATTGACTTGGTTATAGCTTTGGAATTTGGTTGTGGCCATTGGGCAATTTGTGATATGAATTGATTTTTGTTATGTTGCTGTGATAATTTCCCGTGTAAATTGTTGTGTTGTGTGAGTTGTTATTTCGGGGAGATAAGGGTGGCATTTCACCGTTGATATTATGTGGTTATAAGGGTGGCATTTCACTGTTGTTGTGTTTGTTGGAATATTATCTGGGCGGAGCGATAAGGGTGGCTATTGCCAGGGACGATATGTGATGATATGAGATTGTGGTGTTGATAATTTTCATGTGATGTTGTGATTTTTTTGTGTTTATTTCTATACCTTGTGCAACTTGTCTTGTTGTTGGTAAATTGATAACAATCTGATTTATGTTGAAATTGAGAGCCAATGGCTATTGCAGATGGATTATAAAATGAAATATGGGCACGAGGTACCGTGAGTAAATAATGAGAATATTTGGCACGTGAATTGTCCGTGCAGTGGTGATATGAAATATGGGCACGAGGTGCTGTGATGAAATGATAATGATATTTGGCACGTGAGTTGTCCGTGCAGTTGTGATATGAAATGAGGGCACGAGGTGCCGGGAAAATATGATGATTTAATTATGGACACGAGGTGCCGTGAAAACATGAAAAATGGGCTAAGACCCGTGTTTATGAAAAAAATATAAAAATGGGCTAAAACCCGTATTTATATAACTATGAAATGAGGTGTCACACGGTGACTTTTTAATTGAAAGAATTATATTTAAAATATTTATTTGGAAGGATTTTACTTAGAAAGTATTATATGAAAGAATTGTATTTGAAAGATATTTATTTGAGGAAATTATATTTGAAAAGATTTATCGAAAGAATTATATTTGAAAAATAATTATTTGAGAAAATTATATTTGAAAGAGAATTATTTGGAAGAATTATATGGGAAAGATATTTATTTGAAGGACTTCATTTAATTGGGTGTACTTGTATTTATTAATTGTTGAGTGATATTAATGGTATTCTTGTTGTCTGTTGTGCATATCACTGGTTGTTTCATGTTGCCCTGTTGTTATTTGTTTCCTATTATCTTGTATATTATATTGCACAGGTTATTAGACTAGTGAGTGTCTTGACTGTACCTTATCTCTACTCCATTGAGGTTAGTCTTGATACTTACTGGGTACCGACCGTGGCGTACTCATACTATAGTTCTGCACATTTTTGTGCAGAGCCAGGTATTGAAGATAACGAACTTGAGTAGAGTTAAAGCGGGATCGTAAGGATTCAAGGTAGAGCTGCTTGGTCGTCCCAGTCCCTTGGAGTCTTTTCTTTTCATTGTACTGTTAACTTGTAATCAAATAGTATTGTATATTTGGTTCTCGTGATCATTCTATATATTCAGTTAGAGTTCGTGACTCAGTACTACCAGTCTTGGGAGGTTGTATATTGTAATTATTTCCGCTGTTAGTTTTTTTTTTATAAAAAAAATAGCTTCAAAATATAATTGAGATCGGCTTACCTAGTCTTAGAGACTAGGTGCCATCACGACACCTGTGGTGGGATTTTTGGGTCGTGACAAGTCGGTATCAAAGCTCTAGGTTCATAGGTTCTACGAGTCATGGACGAGTCTAGTAGAGTCTTGCGGATCGGTACGGAGACGTCTGTACTTATATTTGAGAGGCTACAGAACTGTTAGGAAATTTCCATTTCTTTCATTCCTGTCGTGCAGAATTTGTTGAATTTGGAATTTGAACCTTTGTATATCCATTCTCTCACAGATGGTGAGGACACGTGCTACTCGGTTAGCTGAGTAGGCATCCGCACATACTGCTAGAGCTGCAAGAGGCTGGGCCTGAGGTAGAGATCGAGGAAGGGCACGTGTTGCGACTAGAGCACCTGTGAGAACAACAGTTGAGGAGCCACCAGTAGCTCCAGTTGGGGGACAGGTACCAGAAGCACCTATTGTTACCCCTGGACTTCAGGAAACTTTGGCACTGTTCCTTAGTATGTTTGGTACATTAACTTAGGCGAGATTGATCTCTGTTGCACCAAACATTCCGCAGATTGGGGGAGTAGCTCAGACTCCTATCACAACTCCAGGGAAGCAGGTTCACGTTGGTCGGGTTCCCGGTGAAGTACCGGTACAACCTGTTATTCCGGTTCGGCCTGAGGTCAGGCCCGAGGCATCAGAAGAAGAACAAAAGAGACTTGAAAGGTTTAAGAAATATAATCCACCAACTTTCAGTGGCACAACTACAGAGGATGCCCAAGAATTTCTAGAAAATTATCACCGTATTCTCCGCACCATGGGTATTGTGGAAGTGAGCGAAGTTTCCTTTACTACATTTCAACTGTCAGGCGCAGCGTATCGATGGTGGCAAATATATGAAGAAGGTATACCAGCCGATGCCACACCACCAACTTGGGCTCAATTTTCGAAAATGTTCTTGAAAGAGTTTGTTCCCAAGACTCTCAGAGATGCGTGGCGCACAGAGTTTGAACGGTTGCGTCAGTGCACTATGACAGTATCAGAATATGCTATCAGGTTCAGTGAGTTAGCCCGTCATGCACCTATCTTGGTTCCTACAATCAGAGAGCGGGTCCGCAGATTTATTTAGGGGCTCGATTATGATATTAAAATATGCATGGCTCGAGAGTTGCAAACTGATGCTTCATTTCAACAAGTAGTGGAGATTGCAAGGAAGATTGAGGGTGTTTTAGGCAAGGAAAGGGAGTCTAAGGAGGCCAAAAGGTCTCGAAGATCTGGAGGGTTCAGTGAATTTTACTCTTCAGCTAGAACCCATTATAGCGGAGGCTCGAGCAGCCGGTCAGCTCAGTCCGCACATCAGATTACTCAGAGTGCTCCAGTTTATAGTGCACCATCGGTAAGAGATTTTTACAGTGATTATTCTAGTTATCCGGCACAGACTCAGTACGAGCAACCGCGACCTTAGAAGGGTTGTTATGAGTGTGATGATACTAGGCATATCATGAGAGATTGTCCCAGACTTGGGAGAGGTGGATTTCATCAGAACACTCCAACTACAAGCTTTATTCCAGTTGATACTCCACGTGCACAGTCATCTAGAGGTAGAGGACAGGCGGGTAGTGGGCGCCTAAGAGGTGGAGGCCCGACCCATTGATATAATCGCTATGATTTGGCTGGGGCCAATACACCAGATGGTGTCGTTACAGGTACGATCCTGATTTTTTATTATAAAGGATAATTTCCCTTAATTTGATTCGGTTCTAAATATTAAGGTGAGTCCTCATATTATGCTCCACTTATGGGTGAGCTTCGTAAATTGGTGACCCACTTATATGTTACCCCTGTTGGGAGATTTGAAGATGTGAGCCTGTGTCTGTCATTTTAATTTTGTGCATCATTGAGGGCTATAAGTCCAAAAGGAAAATTTTATTATTTAATACAGTGGGTTTAATGTGTTTCGGAATAACTGATTCCATGTTTTATGAATCATACGCCCTACCGGTATGATGGTTCATTATATGTTGTAAAAATTATTTATGAAATATATTGAAAAGAAGAAAGAAAGGAAATTAAAAATTTCAGTTGGCACAATGTGCAACATAATTGTGATTTGGATTTGAGGACGAGATCCTCACATTTTTTTACATGATGTGAAATATTTAAACTGGGCTGCAAGCCGCGGTGGAAGTTATGTAAGGACGAAAACCTTGTGGTGAGATATTTATGAGTTTAAAATTATCCCTTTGTGAAATTAACATGTACAATAATATTAATAGGGAGTCATGCCTGTTAGGCTTATTTGATAATTCTTGTATATTTTTCTATTCATATTCAGCCATTTTCGTGCTGTAAACATTGAGTTTTAGCCTATGAGGTGAGTGCCCAGGTGGCGTTAAATGTGACTCATTAATCCGAGTAAGTAATCATGAGGTCTCCATGCCTCACATTCTGTTGTCATTGTTGTGAAAATTCGAAATGAGGTGGTGATTAATATGAGATTAATTGATGATGCTGGAATTAATTATGAACATCTTTTAAGACCAGAGATGTGGTGATGAGCATACCTATGATGTGCTTCATGTCCTGATATCATTATGATAATGCAGTGCTTGTAATGCTGAGATTGGTGTTATTGATATATACCTTGTGGTATTGTGTTGGGTTGTGGATGTGTTGTTAGGAGTTGTTTTGGTGTTACTCTGGCAGGTGGGTAGGCCCAATTACAAGGGAACTCTGCCGAAATTTCTGAAAAATTTGGGAGTTAGTAAAATTTGGAGGATTGAGATTTGCAAAGGAAGAGATAAGTTATGTTATGTGTTTGAGGGAGAATGATCCTAAGCGGGGGAGAATATAACACCCCAGAAAATATTTGAAGTACTTCAACACTATCGAGAAAATTGATGTGTGCTTAGGCACGAGTTGCTATAGCCAATTGAGACTAATATCGTGCGTTGTTGTGAAAAATCAGACCTTTTGAAATGTTGGAGTGTAAGAAATTGATCTTAAAGTTTACAAATATGGAGAAAAGAAATAATCTCAATTGAGATGGTGTTGTCGGACCCGTGTTAAATTGCAGGAATGTAAAATCACTCACAAGTATGTGTGCAAGAATATACTCAGTAATTTAAAGTCGTCAGAAAGATTCTTAGCACGTTCGAGGATGAACGTTTGTTTAAGAGGTGGAGAATGTAACGACCCGACTTGTAGTTTTAAGAATTTATGCCCCGTTCAGTGACTTAAGGTCTCAAGCAGCCTCACAATATGTATTATGACCCGCGTGTGTGGTCGAGTTTGATTTACGGATGATTCGGAGTGATTTGGGACACTTACTCCCTAAAAAGGGAGCTTAAGTCTTAGGATTTTGACCGTAGTCGAAACTGTGTGAAGACGACTCTGGAATGGAGTTCCGTCGGTTTTGTTAGCTCTGTATGATGATTTTGGACTTAGGAGCGTATACGGAAAATTATTTGGAGATCCGTAGTGGAATTAAGCTAGAAATGGCGAAACTCAAAATTTTGGAAAGTTTGACCGGGGGGTTGACTTTTTGATACCGGGGGTCCATGTGTGTTTCCGAGAGTTGGAACATCTCCGTAATATCATTTGAGACGTGCCTGCAAAATTTGACGTCATTCCGGGTTGCTTTGATAGGTTTCGGCACGAGTTTTAGAAGTTGGATGTTTTGGAAGTTCAGAAGTTCGATTTGTGGTGTGATTTGTATTTTCGGTGTTATTTGATGTGATTTGAGACCACGAGCGAGTCCGTGTTAGGTTGTGGAACTTGTTGGTATGTTTAGACGGGGTCCCGGGGGCCTCGGGTGTGTTTTGGATGGGCTACAGACCATTTCCTTCTATTTTTGAACTATTGTTTCTATTTTCTGGTGTTTTTCTTCGCGTTTGCGAAGATCACCTCGCGTTCGCGAAGTGTTACTGCTGACCACCTTATACTTCTTCTTGGCGTTCACGTTCAGCCCATCGCGTTCGCGAAGGTTTGTCTTTTCCTCCACCGCGTTCGCGATTAGACACTCGCATTCGCGAAGCTCTTCATGGCAGCCTCATGTTTCTTCTTCGCGTTTGTGAAGAGCATCTCGCGTTCGTGAAGGTTTCCTGTTCTTATTCTTCGCGTTCGCGGCCCTTTTCTCGCGTTCGCGTAAGTCAGTCGTGGGCCATTAGATATTTCCTCTCTGCGTTCGCCAATAACCCATCGTGTTCGCGAAGCACATCTGGGCAGTTCATTTTTCTTCTTCGCGAACGCGATCCTTTCTCCTCGTTCGCGATGCGCAATCACCTGGGCAGAATATAAGATTTCCAAATCGAGGGTTAGGCCATTTTTATCACATTTTGACTTATAGAGCTCGGTTTTGAGCGATTCCTTGTGGGTTTTTCAAGCAAATCGATTGGGTAAGTGTTCTTCACCTAGAATCTATTTATTTCCATGACTCTATCTTTATGTTTATCATTTAAATTGTGTTTTGAGTTGAGGAAATGGTGGTTTTTGAAGAAATTTTTTTAAAATGAAAAATCACGATTTGAGGGACGAAATGGTATCGGAATTTGATGAAATTGGTATGGTTTAACTCGTATCGGAATGGGTGTTCGGATTTCAAGAAAAATATGTCGGGTTCCGAGAGGCGAGCCCCGCGTTGACTTTTGTTGACTTTTTGGAATAAATTTTTAAGTCGACGTGTTATTATCCAGAATTGTTTCCGATGAATTTTAATGAAATTATACAATTGAATTGGATAGATTTGAGCTGTCCGGAGGTCAAATTCAAGCAAGAAGGCGATTTTAGAATATCGGCATAACTTCAATATAGTAAGTGTCTTGCTTAACCTCGAGTGGGGGAATTTTCCCTTAGGCATTGAGTCTTATGTGCAATTTGTGTAATTGAAAACCATGTACGCGAGGTGACGAGTACGTACTTGGTTTATATGTGCAAATTTTATTGAATTAAATTCTAGAGCATATTTTGTAGTAAATCGGATAATTGTTGGCATGTATTTAATCATCTACTTGTCGTGCCTAAATCCTTGTTGTTGACTCTGTTGTTATATGACAATGTGATACGATTATTATTTGATTATTATGAAATTTCGTGAATTTGCTGTTTGATAATTATTGAAATTTAATTTCATTTTTGGATTTTCCCCTCTGCAAATAATTAATTAAATAAGCTTAAGAAGAGGTGTTTATATAATTATTGAAATTTAATTTTTATGAAGACTTTACTTTATGTTGAGTAATTTCTATCTCTATTGATTATTTTTGGGTGTTGTACACATTGTGTGGAGCTTTTGGCTATTTGTTGTGTAATTAATTGACTTTGTTGTAGCTTTGGAATTTGGTTGTGGCCATTGGGCAAATTGTGATATGAATTGATTTTTGTTATGTTGCTATGATAATTTCCCTTGTAAATTGTTGTATTGTGTGAGTTGTTATTTTGGGGAGATAAGGGTGACATTTTACCGTTGATATTATGTGGTTATAAGGGTGGTATTTCACTGTTGTTGTGTTTGTTGGAATATTATCTGGGAGGAGCGATAAGGGTGGCTATAGGAGTGATAAGAGTGGCAATAGGAGAGATAAGGGTTGCTATTGTCAAGGACGATATGTGATGATGTGGGATTGTGGTGTTGATAATTTTCATGTGATGTTGTGATTTTCTTGTGTTTATTTCTATACCTTGTGCAACTTGTCTTGTTGTTGGTAAATTGATAACAATCTGATTTATGTTGAAATTGAGAGCCTATGGCTATTGCCTGACGGATTATAAAATAAAATATGGGCACGAGGTGCCGTGAGTAAATAATGCGAATATTTGGCACGTGAATTGTCCGTGCAATGGTGATATGAAATATGGGCACGAGGTGCTGTGATGAAATGATAATGATATTTGGCACGTGAGTTGTCCGTGCAGTTGTTGTGGAAACATAAAAAATGGGCTGAGACCCGTTTTATGAAAAAAATATAAAAATGGGTTGAGACCCGTATTTTTATGATTATGAAATGAGGTGTCACACGGTGACGTTTTAATTGAAATAATTATATTTAAAATATTTATTTGGAAGGATTTTACTTAAAAAGTATTATATGAAAAAATTGTATTTGAAAGATATTTATTTGAGAAAATTATATTTGAAAAGATTTATTGAAAGAATTATATTTGAAAAATAATTATTTGAGAAAATTATATTTGAAAGAGAATTATTTGAAAGAATTATATGGGAAAGACATTTATTTGAAGGACTTGATTTAATTGGGTGTACTTGTATTTATTAATTGTTGAGTGATATTAATGGTACTCTTGTTGTCTGATGTGCATATCACTGGTTGTTTCATGTTGCCCTGTTGTTATTTATTTCCTATTATCTTGTATATTATATTGCATAGGTTATTAGACTAGTGAGTGTCTTGACTGTACCTCGTCTCTACTCTATTGAGATTAGTCTTGATACTTACTGGATACTGACCGTGGCGTACTCATACTACACTTCTGCACATTTTTGTATAGAGGCAGGTATTGAAGATAACAGACTTGAGCAGAGTTAAAGCGGGATCGTAAGGATTCAAGGTAGAGCTGCTTGGTCGTCGCAGTCCCTTGCAGTCTTTTCTTTTCATTGTACTGTTAACTTGTAATCAAACAGTATTGTATATTCGGTCCTCGTGATCATTCTATGTATTAAGTTAGAGTTCATGACTCAGTACTACCAGTCTTGGGAGGTTGTATATTGTAATTATTTCCGCTATTAGTTTTTTTTTTTTTTTTTAAAAAGCTTCAAAATGTAATTGAGATCGGCTTACCTAGTCTTAGATACTAGTTGCCATCACGACGCCTGTGGTGTGATTTTTGGGTCGTGACAACCATAGGCTACATATTCACCTTGGGTGGTACTGCCGTTTGCTGGATGTCTAGACTTCAGAAAAGTGTTGCTCTATCTACCACTGAAGCAGAGTATATGGCAATCTCAGAAGATGAAAAAGAGATGATTTGGCTCAAGAATTTTCTTAAAGAGTTAGGTAAAGAGCAGGACATTTGTGAGCTTTTCAGCGATAGCCAGAGTGCAATTCATCTTGCCAAGAATCCAGTGTTTCATGCAAGATCGAAGCATATCCAGTTGAGGTATCATCATATCCGAGAGTTTATAAGTGAAGAAACTCTTTCCATGCAGAAGATACCAGGATCAAAGAACCCGTCAGAGATGTTGACCAAAGTTGTCGGTGTTGACAAACTGAGGTTGTGCACTGTCTCAGTTAGCCTTCAAGACTGATAGGGTGAAGGCTCCACCAGAGAATAGCAAATCTTTATTTTAATTTTTTTCTTGATGTAACATTGGTTTGAGGGGGAGATTGATAGTAGCAAACCTGTTGTTGTATGTGAAAGAAAGAAAAGTGGACCAAAAAAAAAAAAAATCAAAAAGAGATGAACTTATAATGTAAGCGCTTACATCGGCATTCTTATGATGTATGCGCTTACATCGGCATTCGTATGATATAAGCGTCGGCATTCTTATGATGTATGCGCTTACATCGGCATTCGTATGATGTAAGCGCTTATATCGGCATTCCTATGATGTAAGCGCTTACTTCGACAGGGCATTCAAATGCCTATAAAAGGGGTATGCATTTTCATTTGCAAATCATCCCTCAACTTCTTCTTTCTCTCTTCAATTAATAAAGAGTTATTCTTTGTGTGGCCGTGGAGTAGGCAAAATTATCAAACCACGTAAATCTTGTCGTGTCTTAATTTGTGCAATTTATTGCTTTTCTCTTTCAAATATTTCTCCCTTCTAATAGCCTAACATGTTTCTCGTGCTCTAAACACGTTTGGATATCAAATCAAAAACCAAAGGCCAAAGTACTACTTTGAGATGATATTTTAGCATTGCCTTTTAAAAGAAGTGTTGTGTCAAGCACTGTAGCTTGATTGGTTGTTTGTTTTCTCTTTCTGTTTCTTTACTTTTTTCCTTTTTAATTTCTTCCTCCGTTATCTTCATTGTACTTCATAATGATCTTTGTAACTTCCACCGCTAGTTTTAATTGGGCATATGATCTTGAAGAAAGATTTGCCAGACGTTTTTCTTTTGTTTCTTCTTATGTTGTGTGTTACATTACTTTCAGTCTTTTCTTCTGGTAATTAATTGATCTTTGTTATTTTTATATACTTAATTTCAAGACATATACAGCATGTGTATGAAAACTTTTCATCATCAATGTTAACACCAAAGTTCTAAATGGGCCTTGTCAAAAGAAAAATTGGACCTCTACAAGTTGGTTTCAGCATGTTTAATAGATTGTAATGTCGCTACTACAGTGTGATCTAAGTTCGGAATATTCAGGTGCATTAGAGGTGCGTGCCACACAAGTTCAAACATATTCTTCAAGTTATTAACAGAATCTTTATTAGAATTATATATATATATATATATATATAAAAAGTTCTAATAAAGATTATGTTAGTAACTTGAAAAATATGTATAAAGTTCTAATTTGCTGATTATTTTTAGATTAAGTGGTTGGTGAGTGTCCTTTTAGACTAATTCTTCTTTGTTGTTATAGACATTCACTTATAATTGTCTTTTCTAGTAACATAATAGTTTATGTTATAAATAATATTAAGAGTGAATGTCCATCTATTATAAAATTACTTGGGAGCAAGTTAGTTAGTGTCATGATCCAAAACCTAACCCGTCGTAATGACACCTATCGTGATACTAGGCAAGCCGACATTTCCAAAAAAAATAAAATACTTTCCACATTTAACAGAAATAAATTAAGACATTTAAAATGATTAGAGTTTTTCCCCCCATAAAAATGGGGTAAAACATAGCATAAGTGCGGAAAATAGCCTGACATCGGGGTGTCACTGAGTACATGAGCATCTATACCAGGAGCAGTCTAATACAACATCTAAGGAGTAAGAACTGAAATGCGAATAAAATAATGAAGGAGAGCCAAGGCATGCGAATGCTATGCAACTACCTTGATAGTCTCCGGAATCAGCTGCTCAAATATAACACCCGCTACGACCGGGAACACCTGGATCTGCACACGAAGTGCAGGGTGTAGCGTGAGTACAACCAACTCAGTAAGTAACAAAAACAAATAAGGAACTGAGAAGGTAGTGACGAGCGATACAAAGATAGTTCATTTTTAATAATTCCAACAAAGAATAGATATGCTTTCAAATCTGGCATTTAAAGTCAAATCAGTTTTATACAGTTAAAGTGCAGGTAATTCGGTTATAAAATCTTTCAGAAATTTTATAACAATGACAGATAGCAACTAAGTGCATCAACAAATGAAAACACAAGTACAGCCTCTCAGGGCAACAGTCACTCAACTCGTTATAACAGCTCAATCACTCGGCTCTCAGCCTTCAGTACTCACACTCAATAGGTACCTGTGCTCACTGGGGGCGTGCAGACTCCGGAGGGTCTCCTTTCAACCTAAGCGCTATATCACTACGGCGTGCAGCCCGACCCAATCATATAAGTAGCCATAAGGCTCATTGCGGCGTGCAACCCGATTCACAGTCCATAAATAACCGTAAGGTTCGTTGCAGCGTGCAACCCGATCCATATACCCTTACATAGCTCACAGCTCGGCACTCAGGCCCTATCTCAGTCACTAACCTCTCTAGCCCTCTCAGGCTTTCAGAAATCATATAAATCAGCCAAAAGAGATAATAACAAGTGTCAACAATAAAATAAAAGGAAGCAAAGATATGACTCGCAAGTAGCACTATGACTGAGTTCAAGATAGCAAATAGCAGTTAATCAACAAGTACTAGACCGTTGCGGGTCCCAACAATGATAAAATATGGCCTAAGCATGGTTTCTAACATGAATGACAGTCAAATTTCTAGAAGACAGAGGAACATGTAATTAGCAATAAGCTATTCGACTTTACAGTCTCACGGACGGACCAAGTCCCAATCGCCCACGGTGCACGCCCACACGCCCGTCACCTAGCATGTGCGTCACCTCCAAAATAATCACATCACACCAAAATTCGTGATTTCATACCCTCTAGACCAGATTTAAAACAGTTACTTACCTCAAACCGCGCAAAATCCTACTCTGCAATGCCTTTGCCCCTCGAATCAATCTCTACACGCCCCGAATCTAGCCACAAGCAGTACGATATAATTAATATAGGCTAAAAGAATCAATTCCACAAGAAAAACATAAAATTATAAGCCAAAATCCGAAATAGATTCAAACCGGCCTCCAAGGCCCACGTCTCGAAATCTGACAAAAGTCACAAAATGTGAACACCCATTGTAACGACCCGACCGGTCGTTTTGAGCTCTAGCGCGTCATTCAGCGGTTTAAGACCTTGAGAAACTTCACTTTAGATGTTATGACTTGTACGCATGGTCGGAATTTAATTTCGGGAAGTTCGGAGTTGATTTGGAAAGAAAATTCTAATTTAGGAAGCTTTAAGTTGGAGGAATTGACTAAAGGGTGATTTTTCAGTAAACGACCTCGGAATCATGATTTGAAAGTTTCACCAAGTTCGTATGATGATATTGGACTTGGACGTATGTCCAAATCGAGTTTTGGATGACTCGGGAGCGTTTCGGCGTCTGTTGTAGAAGTTGGTATTTTGGAAAGATTTCATGAATTTGGGTTGAAGTGCATTTCAATGTTATCGAGGTCCGATTGGGATTCCAAGCCTGGGAATAGCCCTGTATGGTGATTCTGGACTTAGGGACGCGTCCAGAAGTAGATTTGGAGGTGCGTAGGTCGTTTCGGGTTCATTTGGTGAAAATGGAAATTTGAAGGTTTTTGGAAAGTATGACCGGGAGTGGACTTTTTGATATCGGAGTCGGAATCCGATTCCAGGAGTTGGAGTAGGTTCGTAATGTCAATTATGAGTTGTGTGCAAAATTTGAGGTCAATCGGACGCGATTTGATAGGTTTCGGCATCGAAGGTAGAAGTTTGAAGTTTCAAAGTTCATTAAGTTTGAATTGGAGGGTGATTCGTGTTTTTAGCATTGTTTGATGTGATTTAAAGGCTCGACTAAGTTCGTAATATGTTTTGGGACGTGTTGGTTGACGAGTTTCTGGTGTATGTAAAATTCTTGCTCGTACTCTGTCAAATAATAGTATAGAAAGATGTCGAACCCACAGAGATTGATTTATCTATTCTAGAGATGTTTCTTATTTTAATTACTATTTGAGAAAATAAAAAAGAAGTAATTTGTGAATTAACTAACTAAAAATGCATGAATAGAGCAATAAAAAATATTTTGTTTTTCCCAAATATAATAAAAGGTGTTGGTATCTTGACTTCACTTAATATTTTTATTATATAGTAGAATTATTATTCTTCAATTTCTATTTCTCAAAAATGTATAAATGCCTCTCACGATTACAAATACATATTATTACTCAAGTTGAATAATTAATTGCGCTTCTCTCGGTTATACAAATTAATCTTCAAAATAGTAATACTAAAGAACCAGAAATATATACTTGAACTAAAGCATGCTCTTTTTAGTAAGTCCCTTTCGGTTACCCTACTTGTTATAACTGATTACTATAGTATTCGCTTCTTTCGATTATAAATAAGTGTAGAATCAATTTTAACATGTAAGAGCTAGATGTCACTAAATAAAAGTTAACATCTATCAATACCAAAATTAACCATATTACTTCTTCCGCCTCTCTCGATTACAAAATTAGTAAGAAGTTAATATGTAGTACGAAATAGATATGTGTTAACAAATTAAATAACATCTGACTATAAAGTAGATAAAATTTAAATGAAAAAGTTTCAGCTCAAGCATGTGAAAATGAGGAATAATATCTACTATTATATAAAAACATTAAGATCCGTTATTCTCCCACCACAAGAAGAGTTACTCCATACTAGAGTTAGTACTAGCAACGAAAATATTCTTGCCCATTAAATAAAAAAATAAAAAAAAATATTCAAGGAGAATAATTCTCACTATTTAATTAAAAACGAAAACTAGAGTAATTTCTATACTGAATAACGGAAGACGAAGAAGAAAGAAAATGACTTTTGAAGATAGAGAAATTATATTTTGCTCCTTCCCCCTCTGAGCAGCTCCTAATGATGCTATTTATAGATTCCACGGCTGTGTCTAAACTTGGCAAATCACAAGTTGCAAGTTGCATTTTGGCTTTAGTTTCAAGATTGGTGCTCACGCCAATTATTTGTCCAAGTTGGCAAGTGGTTTTAGCCCACTTGTTTGCTGAATTGTGCAGAATGCACATGTGCCTTCTTTGTGCTTGGAATTTTTCTTTTCTTTCTTTCTTTTTCTCCTTTTATTTAAAAATTAATTATGGCAAAGACCAAATTTGATTGTTACGGAAGTTGTGTCTATGTTGCTTCAGGATTCTCCAAGTGATAGAGTTATTGATATTTTTATAATTTTATTATTCCCTGCAAAGAAAGTGTACAATTAGTACTATTTTCTAAAGATAATTTATTAAATTTATATATGATATTTTTTTTTTACTATCATTGGTATATTTGGTTCGGGTCCCGAGGGGTTCGGGTGGATTCCGGATGGTCAAAGGATCGAGTTTGGACTTGGAAGAAATGATGAGGCTGCTGTCGCCTGGTGTAACCGCACATGCGAGGTTAGGGTCGTAGGTGCGGAGCCGCAGAAGCAGCCATGAGGGTCGCAGGAGCGATGCTGGGCGAGCTGGGCAGGAGCGCAGGTGCGAGGGAATGTCCGCACCTGCGAAGGCGCAGATGCGGAAGGAAAGGCGCAGAAGCGGAAGCGGGCAGCTGGGGGCATCCCCGCAGAAGCGGAATATTTTCCACTGTCATGACCCGAAATTCCCACCGTCGGGACCGTGATGACGTCTAACATTTCACTTGCTAGGCAAGCCAACGTTAGAGAATCATTAAGCCAATTCTTTTACATTTTAGTAATTAACAACAACTAAGCTATAACGAGTTAAAAATAAGTGCGGAAATTTATAACAGCCTCAATATATACATACTACTACCCGGATCTAGAGTCACAATTCACGAACTTCTAAGATTTTTCTACAAGTAAAGGTCTGAAGGAGATACAACTATTTTCGAAATGAAAGAAACAGTAAAGTGTAATGTATAAAAGGGGACGCCAGGGTCTGCGGACGCCGGCAGATCTACCTTGGGTCTCCTATCAGACGAATCATGCAGCCAACGTCATGATCAGCTCGAACCAGCACCAAAATCTGCACAGAAAGTGCAGAGTGCAGTATCAGTAAAATCGACCCCATGTACTGGTAAGTGCCGAGCCTAACCTCGACGAAGTAGTGACGAGGCTAAGACGGGTCACTCACACTACAACTTATATGCAGTATATATAATAAAAGCAGGATAGGAAATGCAGAATAGAAGAAAGCAGTAAATTACAAGAAATACATCAACTCCCGGAGATATATCAACCGTGTTCAGAGATTACCAATCCTTAAGTGCAAAAGAGAATACCATAAGGCTAACACAGTTCAGGGAAAACATAAACACACAGGTTGTTGCGGCGCGCAACCCGATCCCACCGTACATCTCATATTCCTCCCTTATTTCCTCATAATAGCATAAATGACAGTGAATATAAATAAAAGTGTAGCGGCGTACAACCCGATACCACCATATCACAATAATACAATACTAGTTCACCCTTATTCCACCAAACAATCCACCCTTATTATACCTGTTGCGGAGTGCAACTTGTTCCCACCGTTCAGTATTAAATCACTCTTATTCCACCTTAATATATATCACCCTTATCCTCCTGTTGCGGCGTGCAACCCGACCCCACCATATCAATATTAATTACTCAATATGTACAGAAATTTCACTATTTAAGTCATAGAATCCTTTCACAAAACTTAAACCTCAAACTGAAACAAATAGGAATCGTGTACACCATGAAAGTTCACATAAGTAATACTATACAGCGAGACCAATTTAGAATATACAGCAGAAAGGTACCGGTAAAACAGCTGAAGCAAATAATAGGAGATAATGGAACTATGGAAAGAACAATATCATGAACAAGAGAAAACAATGTCTAACAAGTAGCAACTAGGCAGGGGAACACAATTGGAGCATGTAACAATTAAGACAGGGAAAGAGATAATATGAGAAAATGGGAAATGAGGGAAACCCAGATAAATTGGCGGCGCATAAGTACTCGTCACCTCACATATACGCCGCTCACATGATTTTCACATAGCAAATAGTCCGAGGGTTCCTAATTCCCTCAAGTCAAAGTTAGACACAACACTTACCTCGCTCCACAGGCCACTCAATGCTCAATTATAGCTTTTTCTCTAGAATCCACCTCCAAATAACTCGTATCTATCCACAAACGACTCAATAATATCAAATATTGCTAAAGAAATCAATTACAATGCATAAATTTAGTTAGCGTTTGGCCATAGATTCCCAAATTTATTCTGAAAAATCTGATTTGGGTAAAGTTTGGTTTGAAGATGAAAATGTGTTTGGACATCTGTTTTGGGTGAAGTTTGGTTTGGAAAAACATAAAACATGACTTATATCCACAAGTTCTAAAAAGTATCACAAATACCCAACAATGCTATTATCAATAATATTTATTATATTATCGCAAACCATAGTCCTGAACATAAATAAATTTGATACAAAATTATCATATTTATAATGAACTACATGATACACTATCAGATGACTGAGAAAACGAAGCAACATCGTTACAAAATAATAAATTGTGAGCTCTTTTATAAAATATAAAAGTTTGGGGCAATTTTTAAAAAATATAATAGTGATATTTTGGCCCAAAACCAGCTATTGAGCTGGTTTTGGGATTTGGAATTTGGGACTTGGGATTTGGCCAAAATATAGGCAAAATCTATGACCAAACATGTGTTTGCCAAATAAAATCCAAGTTTATTTTGGCAAATTCTATAGCCAAACGGGTCCTTAGATTCCCCTAACTTTCACCCAAAAAGTCAAAAATCTACCCCGCGCTCGCTTGGTCAAAACCTGAGGTTCGGGCCAAAATCTATTCACTCGTTCACCCCCTGAGCCTGATTATATAATTAGTTTCGGAATCCGACCCCAAATTGAGATCTAAATCCCCAATTTGCAAAAACCCCAATTCTTCCTAAATACCTAGTTTTCTAGCATGAACGAACAAAGATTAGGGCTAGGAATTTAATAGGTGATGATAGAAATGGAAGAAAATAAGTAAAAGAGTACAAACCTATAAATTGATGTTGCGTTTTCCCTTCAAAATCGCACCTAGGCCGAGCTCTAATGGAGAGTTTATGAAAAATGTGTAAAATCCCATTTTGGTTCTATTTTGAGGGCTGGGCGTCAGGCCTTCTTCGCGTTCGCGAAGGACCTGCCACGTTCGCGAAGGATCTGCCGCATTCGCGAAGTGCAGTAGCCTGAATGGATTTTGTGTTCGCGAAGGATTGCACGAGTTCGCGATGGTCTATCCCCCTGGCCATCGTGTTTGCAAGCCTTGTCTCGCGTCCGTGTAGAACAATCCACTGATCCCCAGCCCACCTCCAATAACTCTATGCGTTTGCGTGTTGCATATCGCGTTCGCGCAGAGCAGACACCCAATGCTCCGCGTTCGCGACCATGGCTTTACGTTCGCATAGAACAAACCACCCTCAGCCCAGCTTACACTTCGCGTTCGCGAGAGTGCCTTCGCGAGCGCGAAGAAGGAAACCAGAAGGCACCTCAAACTGCAGAAAAATCAGATTTCTATGTTTCAAAACACTCGTAGCCTGAAACTCACCTGAGCCCTCGGGGCTCCAAACCAAACATGCACACAAGTCCTAAAACATCATACGAACTCGCTCACGCGACCAAAATACCAAAATAACGCCTAGAACCACGAATCAGACACCAAATCAAAGGAAATTTTTATGAAAACTTTAAAACTTCTATTTTCACAACCGAACGTCAAATCAACTCCGTTTCTCACCAAATTCGACAGACAAGTCATAAATATTATACTGGACCTGTATCGGGCTCTAGAACCAAAATACGGACCCGGTATCAACACGACCAAACATCAGTCAATTCTTAAAATCAACAAACTTTCAAACTTTTAATTTTTCATTAAAATTCCATATCTCGAGCTAGGGACCTCGGAATTCGATTCCGGGCATACGCCCAGGTCCCAAATTACGGTACGGACCTACCGGGAATGTCAACAAACGGATCCGAGTCGATTTACTCAAAATGTTGACGTCAACTCAAATTAATTTTTCAGGCAAAATTCTTATTTTTATCAGTTTTTAACATATAAGCCTTCCAGAAATATGCCCGAACTATACACGCAAATCAAGAAAGGCTAAGATGAGGGTTTTGAGACCTCGAAATGCAGAATTAGGTTCTAAAATATAAGATGACCTATCGGGTTATCACATTTCCACCTCTAAAATTATCGTTCATCCTCGAACGGACATAGAAAAGTACCTGGGCTGGTAAAAAGATGTGGATATCTACTCCGCATGTCCGACTCGGACTCCCAAGTAGCTGCCTCAACGGGCTGACCTCTCCACTGCACTCGAACTGAAGGATAACTCTTTGATCTCAACTGGCGAACCTGCCGGGCTAGAATAGCCATCGGCTCCTCCTCGTAAGTCAGTTCCTTGTCCAACTGGACAGAGCTGAAGTCTAACACATGGGACGGATCGCCGTGATACTTCCGGAGCATGGACACATAGAATACTGAATGAACCGCTGATAACCCCGGTGGCAACGCAAGACTGTAAACCACCTCTCCCACTCTCTCCAGAATCTCAAAAGGTCCGATATACCTAGGGCTCAACTTTCCCTTCTTTCCGAACCTCATTACACCCTTCATGGGTGATACCCGAAGCAACACTCTCTCCCTGACCATGAATGCAACATCACGAACTCTGCGGTCGGCATAACTCTTCTGCCTGGACTGGGCTGTGCGAAGACGATCCTGAATAATCTTGACCTTATCCAAGGCATCCTGTACTAGATCTGTACCCAACAACCGAGCCTCCCCCAGCTCGAACCACCCAAGTGGCGACCGACACCGCCTACCGTATAATGCCTCATAGGGAGCCATCTGAATGCTCGATTGGTAGCTATTATTGTAGGCGAACTCTACAAGGGGCAAGAACGCATCCCACGATCCTCCGAAGTCTATAACACATGCGCAGAGCATACCCTTCAATATCTGAATAGTGCGCTCGGACTACCCGTCCGTCTGAGGATGAAACACTATGCTCAACTTAACCCGCGTGTCCAACTCACACCGTACTGCTCTCCAAAAGTGTGAGGTGAACTGCGTACCTCGATCAGAAATGATAGACACGGGCACACCGTGTAGACGGACATTCTCGCGGATGTAAATCTCTGCCAATCGCTCTGAAGAATAGGTAATTGCCATAGGAATAAAGTGAGCTGACTTAGTTAGCCTGTCCACAATGACCCAACGGCATCGAACTTCCTCTGAGTCTGTGGGAGTCCAACAACGAAATCCATAGTGATACACTCTCACTTTCACTCAGGAATCTCTATCTTCTAAAGCAAACCACCAGGTCTCTGATGCTCATACTTTACTTGTTGACAATTTAGACACCGAGCTACATAGGCAACTATATCCTTCTTCATCCTCCTCCACCAATAATGCTGCCGCAAGTCCTGATACATCTTGGCGGTGCCCAGGTGAATAGAATACCGGGAACTGTAGGCCTCCTTTAGAATCAACTCACAAAGTCCATCCACATTAGGCACTCAAACACGACCTTGCATCCTCAAACTCTGCCATCTCCAACAGTAACCTGCTTGGCATCACCGTGCCGCACCTTGTCCCTACGGACAAGCAAATGAGGGTCATCATACTGCCACTCCCAGATGCGCTCAAACAACGAAGACAGAGCGACGGTACAAGCTAGAATATGACTGGGCTCAGAAATATCCAACCTCACGAACTGATTGGCCAAAGCCTGAACATCTAATGCACGCGGTCTCTCACCAACTAGAATATATGTAAGGCTGCCCATACTCACTGACTTCCTACTTAAGGCATCGGCCACCACGTTGGCCTTCCCGAGATGATACAAGATGGTAATATCACAATCTTTCAATAGGTCTAACCACCTCCTCTGCCTCAAATTGAGCTCCTTTTGTTTGAAAAAGTACTACAAACTCCAATGATCTATGAAAACCTCACACGACACGCCGTAAAGATAGTGCCTCCAAATCTTCAGCGCATGAACAATGGCTGCCAACTCTAAGTCATGGACAGGGTAATTCTTCTCGTGAACCTTCAACCGCCGCGATGCATATGCAATCACCCTGCCCTCCTACATCAATACTGCACTGAGCCCAACACGGGATGCATCACAATATACCGTATAAGATCCTGAACCTGTGGGAAACACCAACACTGGCGTTGTAGTCAAAGTAGTCTTGAGCTTCTGAAAGCTCGCCTCACACTCGTCTGACCATTTGAACGGGGCACCCTTATGGGTCAACCTGGTCAACGGGGTTGCTATAGATGAAAACCCCTCCAAAATCGACGGTAATAGCCTGCCAAACCCAAGAAACCCCTGATCTCCGTAGCTGAAGTGGGTCTAGGCCAGTTCTAAACTGCCTCAATCTTCTTAGGATCTACCTAAATGCCCTCTGCTGATACAACGTTCCCCAAGAAAGCGACTGAATCTAAGCAAAACTCGCACTTTGAAAATTTAGCATACAATTGATTGGCTCTCAGAGTCTGAAGTACAATCCTGAGATGCTGCTCATGCTCCTCTCGACTGCGGGAGTAGATCAAGATATCATCAATAAACACGATCACAAAGGAATCCAAATAAGGCTTGAACACTCGGTTCATCAAATCCATAAATATTGTTAGGGTATTTGTCAACCCAAAGGACATCACCAGAAACTCATAATGTCTGTACCGAGTCCGAAAAGCTGTATTAGGGACATCGGGTGCCCTAATACTCAACTGATGGTAGCCAGATCTCAAATCAATCATCGAAAACACCTTGGCACCTTGAAGCTGATAAAATAAATCATCAATCTTCGGCAATGGATACTTGTTCTTGATGGTGACTTTGTTCAACTGCCGATAATCTATACTCATTCTCATTGATCCATCTTTCTTCTTCACAAACAACACAGGTTCACCCCAGGGCGAGACACTAGGTCTAATGAAGCCCTTATCAAGTAAATCTTGCAACTTTTCCTTCAATTCTTTCAACTCTGGCGGGGCCATACAGTATGGCGGAATGGAAATGGGCTGAGTTCCCGAAGCCAAATCAATACATAAATCAATATCCCTGTCGGTTGACATCCTCGACAGGTCTGCAGGAAACACCTTTGGAAACTCACGAACAATGGGTATTGAATCCATGGAAGGAACTTCCGCACTAAAATCGCAGACATAAGCCAAATAAGCAAGACACCCTTTCTCGACCATATGCCAAGCCTTCACATAAGAGATAAACCTGCTGGTAGAATGGCCAGGAGTCCCTCTCCACTCTAGTCGAGTCAACCCTGGCAAGGCTAAGGTCACTGTCTTGGTGTGAAAATATAATATAGAATGATAAGGTGACAGTCAATCCATACCCAAAATGACATCAAAATCCACCATATCGAGAAGTAGAAGATCTACACGAGTCTCATGACTCCCAATGGTGACTACACACGAACGATAAACACGATCTACAACAATTGCATCTCTCACCGGTATAGTCACATACACAGGAGCACTCAAAGAATCACGAGGAACAACCAAATATGAAGCAAAATAGGATGACACATAGGAGTAAGTAAAACCCGGATCAAATAGAATTGAAGCATCTCTATTGCAAACTGAAACAGTACCTGTGATAACATCGTCAGATGACTCGGCCTCAGGCCTGGCTGGAAAAGCATAACACCGGGGCTGGGGCCCATCACCCTGAACTTCATCCCTGGGATGACCTCTAGTTGACTGACCTCCACCTCTAATGGCCTGACCTCCACCTCTAACAGTCTGGCTTCTACCTCTAGCTGCCTGACCCCTGCCTCTGGCTGGCTGAGCAGGTGGTGCAGCAACTGGTGCCGGAACCATGGCGCGGGAACCCTGATGCTATGGTGGGATGCCCAATAACCTCGAACATGTCTTCCTGATATGCCCATAACCACCACACTCGAAACATCTATCCAGGTACTGTGGCGGTGGGAACTGAGACTGACCTAGACGGGCCGAAGGACCACAGTAGTAACTCTAAATAGGAGGTGCACTGATAGGAGCTGATGGAGCACTATAGGCTGGGTGCCCAGAATTAGGCACATAAGGACCACGACTCCCTGCATCACTGTGGGATGCCAGAAGCGCTGAATGAAATGGCCTGGGAGGATGGCCCCTACCAAAAGTACCCCTGCCTCTGGATGAGGCACCACTGAACTCACCGGAATGACGAGGTCTCTTGTCAGACCCTTGACCTCCCTGTGCAAGAACCATATCGACTCGCCTGGCGACATTGGCAGCCGCCTGAAAAGAAATCTCACTCCCAATCTCCTTAGCCATCTGCAATCTGATAGGCTGAGCAAGTCCGTCAATAAACCTTCTCACCCTCTCTCTCTCTCTCGGTGGGAAGCAGAAGAAGAGCATGACTGGACAAATCCACAAAACGGGTCTCATACTAAGTAACAATCATACTGCCCATCTGGAGACGCTCGAACTGATGGCGATGCTCCTCTCTCAATATGATAGGTAGAAACTTCTCTAGGAAGAGCTGAGAGAACTGGTCCCAAGTAAGAGAAGGCGACCCAGCTGGTCTTGTCAACAAATAATCTCTCCACCATTTCTTGGCGGAACCACTCATCTGAAATGCAGCAAAATCGACCCTATTAGTCTCCACTATACCCATGTTCCGTAAAACTTTATGAAAGCTGTCAAGATACTTCTGGGGATCCTCTGAAGGTGCAACACTGAAGTGAACTGGAAAGATCTTGGTAAACCTGTCCAATCTCCATAAAACCTCAGAAGACATCGCTGACCCATCACCGGTCTGTGCTGCAACAACCGGGTGAACTACTCCGACAGGATGAGCAGCTGGAGTCTGATACTGGGGAGCCATCTGCTCCGAAGTATGACTAGTAGGAGTCTGGGCTCCTCCTCCAGCCTGAGAGATGGCTGGTGCCATGGGAAATGCGCCAGTCTGGGCCACACTCTCCATTAGGCCCACCAAACGGACCAAAGAGTCCTCAAGCACTAGGGTGGCAATGAACCCCTCCAGAACCTGAACTGGCCCGGTAGGAACAGTCTAGGCTGGAACCTCCTCGTCAAACTCTACCTGAGGCTACACGACTGGGGCTGCTGCTCGGGCTCTGAGCTGAACTCTGCCCCTGCCTCGCCCTCTGGCACGGCCTCGGCCTCGAACTCTGCCCCGTGTAGGAGCTGCCACTGGGGGCTCTGGCTGCTGCTCAGCTGTAGAAGCGGTACGTGTTCTTGCCATCTGCGAGAGAATAAGAGTAGAAGAGTTCAATCAGTATTGAGAAAAATAAATCGCACGACAGAGAAGAATAGAAGTGAAATTTGTTCCTAAACTTCATAGCCTCTTGAAGATAAGCACAGACGTCTCCGTACCGATCCTCCAAACTCTACTAAGCATGCTCGTGAATTGTGAGACCTAGGCAACCTAGTGCTCTGATACCAACATGTCATGACCTGGAATTCCCATCGTCGGGACCATGATGGCGCCTAACATTTCACTCATTAAGCAATCCAACGTTAGAGAATCATTAAGCCAATTCTTTCACATTTCAGTAATTAAGAACAAAAAAGTTATAACGAGTTAAAAATGAGTGCGAAAATTTATAACAGCCTCAATATATACATACTACTACCCGAATCTGGAGTCACAATTCACGAACTTCTAAGAGTTTTATACAAGTAATGGTCTGAAAGAGATACAACTGTTTTCAAAATGAAAGAAACAGTAAAGTGTAATATATAGAAAGGGACGCCAGGGTCTGCAGACACCGGCAGATCTACCTTGGGTCTCCTATCAGATGAATCCTGCAGCCAACCTCACGATCAGCTCGGACCAGTACCAAAATCTGCACAGAAAGTGCAGAATGCAGTATTAGTACAACTGACCCCATGTACTGGTAAGTGTCGAGCCTAACCTCGACGAAGTAGTGACGAGGCTAAGGCGGGTCAGTCACACTACAACCTGTATGCAATATATATAATAAAAGCAGGATAGGAAATGCAGAATAGAAAAAGCAGTAAATTCAAGAAATACGTCAACTCCCGGAGATATATCAATAGAGTTCAGAGATTACCAATCCTTAAGCGCAAAAGAGAATACAATAAGGCTAACACAGTTCTGGGAAAACATAAACATATAGGTTGTTGCGGCGCACAACCTGATCCCACCGTACATCTCATATTCCTCCCTTATTTCCTCATAATAGCATAAATGACAGTGAATATAAATAAAAGTGTTGCGGCATGCAACCCGATCCCACCATATCACAATAATACAGTCATAGTTCACCCTTATTCCACCAAATAATCCACCCTTATTACCCCTGTTGCGGCGTGCAACCCGTTCCCATTGTTCAGTATCAAATCACCCTTATTCCACCTCAATATATATCACCCTTATTCCTCCTGTTGCGGCGTGCAACCCAATCCCACCATATCAATATTAATTACTCAATATGTACAGAAATTTCACAATTTAACACACAGAATCCTTTCGCAAAACTTAAACCTCAAACTGAAACAAATAGGAATCTTGTACACCATGAAAGTTTACATAAGTAATACTACATAGCGAGACCAATTCAGAATATACAGCAGAAAAGTACCCGTAAAACATCTTAAGCAAATAATAGGAGATAATGGAACTATGGAAAGAACAATATCATGAACAAGAGAAAACAATGTCTAACAAGTAGCAATTAGGCATGGGAACACAATTGGATCATGTAACAATTAAGACAGGGAAAGAGATAATATGAGAAAACGGGAAATGAGGGAAAAACAGATAAATTGGCGGCGCATAAGTACTCGTCACCTCACATATGCGCCGCTCACATGAATTTCACATAGAAAATAGTCTGAGGGTTCCTAATTCCCTCAAGTCAAAATTAGACACAACACTTACCTCGCTCCACAGGCCACTCAATGCTCAATTACAGCTTTTCCTCTAGAATCCACCTCCAAACCACTCGTATCTATCCACAAACGACTTAATAATATCAAATATTGCTAAAGAAATCAATTACAATGCATAAATTTAGATTCCCCAAACTTTCCCCCAAAAAGTCAAAAATTGACACCGAGCCTGCTTGGTCAAAACCCGAGGTTCGGGCCAAAATCCATTCACCCGTTCACCCCTGAGCCCGATTATACAATTAGTTTGAATCCGACCCCAAATTTGAGGTCTAAATCCCCAATTTGCAAAAACCCCCCAATTCTTCCTAAATCCATAGTTTTCTACAAACCTATGAATTGATGTTGAGTTTCCCTTCAAAATCGCACCTTGGCCGAGCTCTAATGGAGAGTTTATGAAAAATGGGTAAAAATCCCATTTTGTTTCTGTTTTAAGGTCTGGGTGTTAGGTCATCTTCACGTTCGCGAAGGGCCTGCCGCATTCGCGAAGTGCAGCAGCCCAAATGGCTTTCGCGTTCGCGAAGGATTGCATGCGTTCATGGTGGTCTATCCCCTTGGCCATCACGTTCATGAGCCTTGTCTCACGTCCGCGTAGAACAACCCACTAATCCCCAGCCCACCTCCAATAACTCTACGCATCCACGTGTTTCCTAACACGTTCGCGAAGAGCAGACCCCCAATACTCCGTGTTCGCTACCATGGCCTCCCGTTATCGTAGAACAAACTATCCCCCAGCCCAGCTCACACTTCGCGTTCGCGAGAGTGCCTTGGAGAACGCGAAGAAGGAAACCAGAAGGCACCTGAAACTGCAGAAAAACCACATTTCTAAGTTTCAAAACACCCGTAGCCTATCCGAAACTCACCCGATCCATCGGGGCTCCAAACCAAACATGCACACAAGTCCTAAAACATCATACGAACTCGCTCGAGCGACCAAAATATCAAAACAATGCCTAGAACCACGAATCAGACACCAAACGTCCGAATCACGTTAAATCAACTCCATTTCTCATCAAATTCAACAGATAAGTCGTCAATATTATACGAGGCTCCGAAATAAAAATACAGACCCGGTATCAACAAAACCAAACACTAGTCAATTCTTAAAATCATCAAACTTTCAAACTTTTAATTTTTCATCAAAATTCCATATCTCGAGCTAGGGAACTCGGAATTCGATTTCGGGCATACGCCAAGGTCCCAAATTATGGTACGGACCTACAGGGACCGTCAACACACGGATCTAGGTTCGTTTACTCAAAACATTAACCGAAGTCAACTCAAATTAATTTTTTAGGAAGTTTTTTTATTTTTATCAGTTTTTAACATATAAGCCTTCCGGAAGAACACCCGGACTATGCACGCAAATTGTGGAAGGCTAAGATGAGTTTTTTGAGACCTCGAAATGCAGAATTAGGTTATAAAATATAAGATGACCTATCTGGTCATCACAACCGCACATGCGGAACTGCAGAAGTGGCCAAGTGACCGCAGGTGTGAGAAGTCGCTGGGCAGATTGATTTAAGAACGGGATTTGGCTCATTTTTTCCCCATTTGTCACGTGGTTGGGGCGATTTTGGAGAGCTTCAAGGATGGATTTTCATCATTTATGTCAAGGTAAGTGATTCCCGCGTATTGTGAGTTAAATACAAGATTTATACATGGATTCAAGCATGAAAATTTGTAGAAATTTGGAATTTTGAAGAAAAACCTAGAAATTGGTATTATTGGATTTTGATCACGAATTTGGGCATGAAATTGAGAATAAATTATATATTTGAGTTCGTAGTGATATGGGTAGTGTTGGTCTTAGAAGATTTTCGAAATCCGGGCACGTGGGCTCGAGGGTTGCCTTATTGATTTTTCGAGCAGAGTTGGAAATTGTTATAAACTGAATTATTATGAGTATTAGAGTATATATATATTTATGAATTTGCACCTTTATTGACTAGTTTTGGAGAGATGGGCATTGGTTTGAGTTGTTAGAAAGGCTTTAGAGCTGGTTATGGAATTTTGGAGCGAGGTTAGTCTCCTTTCTAACATTGTAAGAGGGAATTAACCTCATAGGTGAAATAATTCAATATGTGTTTCTAATTGTGGGGGCTACGTACGGACGAGGTGACAAGAGTCTGTGCGTAGCTACTAATATGCTTATGTATGGGTAGTCTAGGACCCAGATCATGTTATAATTGTGATGCTTGCATCCTACTTGTTAATCCAAATTGCTTAAATCATATTGAAACTTGGTAAAGGAACTTTAAAAGGTTAAACTCCATTATTTTTACCGTAAATGAGAATTTGTATTTTTTGAATAGTTGTCTTAATAAATCTTGAATTTGGTTGTTTTAAATTGTATTTTTTTTTCTTTTGTGGAGCAGGACGAACGCCTCGGCAAGTTAAATAGATGCATCTATGGTTCGCGTCATTCGACCTTCGACAGTGCACAATTTAAATATTTATGTTGGATCAGTCATACGACCTCGGCATCATTTTCGCATGATATATTTTTGGAATTGATAATAATTGATATTACTTTTATTGGCCCGAGATATAAAAATGTTAAATGACGAAAATAAATTTGGAATTTTTTTATGAACAAAAGAATTGTTTACTTATTTCATGATAATTGAGCTTACAGTCGTTCTGCGTAATCCATGCTTAATTATATCATTGATATTTTATTTATAGCCCATAGTAAGTGCCGAAGTCGATCCCTCGTTACTACTTTTTCGAGGTTAGGCGGGATACTTATTGGGTACGCGTTGATTTACGTAGTCACTAAACTTGCTGAACATTTTTGTGCAGGTGCATATATGTGTAGTGGCCTTGGAGGCGCAGAGGCACAGTTATTGCGGGGAATTAGGTGAGCTGCATTCCACGTTACGAGTCCGCAGCCAGCAGAGTCTCCTTGAGAGTAATTATATTTCTCCTGTCCAAATATGTATTCCGTACAGATGTTGTATTTTATTTTACATTCCTAGTTGAGGCTCATGCACTTGTGACACCGGGTTTTGGGGTGATTTGGGTTGTCCTGTATTGTAATTGTTGTAAAATATTATTATTTACACTGTAGATTCCATCTTTTTCTGTTTAATCGAAGAAAACTATGATTTCTAAAATATTAAAAATGAGAACCAAATTAAGTATTTATTTTTGGCTTGCCTGACAGCCGCGTCTGGCGCCATCACGACCTTTAATAGATTTTGGATCGTGACAACATGGTATCAAAGCACTAGGTTCACTTAGGTCTCACGAGTCATGAGCGAGTCTAGTAGAGTCTTGCGGATCGGTATGGAGATGTATGTACTTATCTTCGAGAGGCTACAAGACTATTAGGAGCACTTCTATTCTTGATTCCTCATCGTTCTATTCGATTCCTTTAAGGCTTATGCCTTCAGTCCCTTCCTATTCAGTCTTTTGCGATGTGAAGCGCTTGTTATAAATTGGAAATCAAGGAATTTTAATGGTACTACAGATGTGGTGCAAGATATTTCTCCCTGCGTATTTGATTGGGCTATTTTTGTTGCCTTGCGGAAGGCCGTTCTGTCGTTGCAGCTCAATATCTGTATTACCTAAGATTTTGAGATTTGGCATTGATTGTTATGACGATTCGTGCGTTGCTATCGCACAGTGTTTGAGTAATGGTAGGATACTTGTCTATGTGTAAGGGCAGTGAATGATTTGAGAGGAAGTTTTTCTCAATGCATGATTCAAGGGTTCAGTGTTTTATTTCCAACAGAGAAAAGGCAATCGGACTAAGAATATTCAGGTTTGGGTTGATGGAGTAACGAGACTTGGTATTTTCGAGCGTGGTGGAATTTTCTTCTATGATGTGGTGTCGTCATCCTTGTTAAATGCGTTAAGTTTGCTGGTGTTATGGTCTTCTTCAATTCGCCTTTGGGGCAGGGTATTGTGAAATGGTGTTGGGGAAGCGACTGTTAGAGATCGCAGTGTGCAGTGCTTTAAGATCGAATTAGTGTTGATGGCTCGAGAAAGATGATCTTCGAAAAGGTTTAAAGTTGGTAGCGATCGAATGGTTCAAGTGCAACAGAGATAGATTTTGATTTAAGGTAACTGGGCAGCGAAGAATGAGGAAAGACACATGGAGGTGTCTTGTCGCGGTTAAGTTTCTAGAAGGCCAAGTGTGAGAATGCAGAAGTCGAGTAGTTTCTTAAAGGAGAGGGTTTGACCAAAGTGGGAGAGTGGCAAAGAAGTATATGGGTTCTGGGGTAGGATGACTACACACCTTGAGAAAGTTTAGAATGATTTGGGATTTATGGTGGACAGTGACTCAGTCTATGGGCTTAATTTGGAATATTGGTTGCTATACGGAGGAAGGTTGGATACAACAGAAAGGAGTTGCTTGATATGAAGAAGGATATAACAGGACTTTGGATTGGGATGTATTGCCGCACCTTTAATTGATGTCCATAAGGAGTGAATGAACTTGTACAGCTGGTGAATGAGCACGGGCTCAGAATGGGTTACTGGTTTCGTAGTAATTGTACCCTGTGCAGCGGCATTGGATGATGTCGGCATGGAGTTTCCACGGGTGGGTTATCTCTTGTGAGCAGGTTAGCGGTTGCATGGTGTTGACGAAGCTCCTACGAAGAATTTCTACTGACTATTCAGGAAGAGGCCAAATATGTGCATGTGGCTAGTGATTCAGAGTGGCCATTAAGAGTTTAACAGAAAGGTTTCGAGAAATTTGGTGGGTTGATTGTGCAAGATCATGTCAATGGGGGATAGGGAATCTTGGTGGGTTCCAGAGTTATGCAATGGTAGCTTCGAGCTAAGTGGGAGAGCCCCACCGCCAACGATTGGAATGTATGGTTATCTACTTGTGAGGGTTCTGGTTAGCAGCATATTGATAGGTTATTACGACTAAGGAAAAAAACATCAGTGGAAATTTGAGCAAAGGATTTGAGGAATGTACGCTATAATTGGCCTTATCAATTCATGTTCAGGATTTAGGAAGACTCAGGATTTATGCTTCGTGTAGAGGTGAGTTACAAGGAACGTGATTCAGCCGGGTGCTTCTTTGAGAGGGTGTTCATGTACCAGCAAGGCCTTGGATTTTGATCGTAACTGGGAACAAGTCAGAGTGGGTAACTCTCAACAATGGTTCTAGTGGGTTCAAAGTGTGGTGCTTAAGGATTTCGAGCCAGTAGTATGGTTAAGTATTGAGCTTTTACAGTGGATTATGAAAAGTGGCTTGGAGTGTTCTACGTTATCTTCGGTCTGCGGTGTGGCATTGGAGGAATGAGAGAAAATAACTTCGGATTCATAGAGGAATTTTCAGAATAGGTGTACCAGTTGAAGATGCGAATATGCGCATAAGGAGGGTATGAGATGGCTCGTGGGTTTTGGAGACAACGTGGAATTTAGTTGCATGTTGCATTGGTTCTTCTGAAATGAGCTAAGTAAAAGGTTTTTATATGATGAAGTATTTATTCTATTAATGGATCAGGGGTTATTATGGAATTCTAGTACTCTCACATATTGGCATGTTAGGTGCAGTGAGCGGCATGGGAAATTGGAAGCTGAGGATCAAGGTTGCGGTTCAGTGTTGACAAGAATGTCACGAGCTCGGATGATCAGGGAAGAATTCAGATGTTTAGAGTGAGCTGGTATTGTCTTTAGCGTCACCTGAGATCGGTGTCCTGTGTAAGAGGCTTGGTGTACTGATTTATGTCTTCTTGATTTTCTTTACAACATTAGTGTGGCCGGTGGTATGGATGTGCATACTTGTTACCTGGTGCGGAAGGTCGTGGGAGCATATCCCACAGGAAGATTGTATAAGTGTGACATGTAGTCACTTGATTGATTAAATATTGGAACCAAGATGGAGATTTGGTACTATCGCTAATGTGAGAGTTTAGGCCTGAAAGGCGCTCTATTCAGTTGGTTGTGCATTGTGGAAGGTTGTTCCGGATTTGATGGATGTTCTTATGTGTCATGGGAAAAAGGGTTGTTATGGATCCTTGGAAGGTTATTTGCCCAGTGCTGTATGATCAGAATCAACTTGAGGTCTGTGGATGGATCTATATATGAATGTGGGCTCTATATCAGGCTGGATGTGTTCGTTTCAGCATAGCGCTATTTTCGGAGGGGTCCTAGGGCCTTGGATGTTATTTTTGTTGTCAGCCTTTCCGTGTAGTCTCTATTGTGCCATGTGGGTTGTGAGGCGATTTGATTATTCACACTCGTATTGAGATCCTGTATAGTTTGTGGTGTTATATGAGCAGGATGGCTATCGAGATGCTGGTCATTTATTTCACCTTAGTTGTGCTTGAGTTTTATAGCGTATGGCGCTACCTGTCTCCCCAGGATTTGTATTATGCACTTGTCGTGCTTATGGTTGATATTCGGGCATTTCATGAGTATATGCATTTCTTTTGATTATTATATGTGGATCAGGTGGCACGCTGCCACGGGTATATGGTTGGATCGAGTGGCACGCCGCCAAGGATATGTTGTTTGGATCGGGTGGCACGCCGCCACAGGTATCATGGTTGGATCGGGTTGCACGCCACAACGGTATCATGTGTGGATCAGGTTGCACACCGCAACGGTATCATGTGTGGATCGGGTTGCATGCCGCAACATCATGTGTGATGTTGAGTACAGTTCCCTATATCTATTCTTGTGTGTTTTGCTTCTCATTTTCTGAGGAAGGTTCATAACATCTTTTCGGTTGTTTAATTAATCGCGTGGGTTGAGCAGTTCTTTCCGGAGTTCATTTTTCCTTATGTATCACATGCGAGTTTGTGGATTGCTGGCACATGGTGGCATTATATGAGACCTTTGGTAGTGTTTGTGGTGGCTTATTGCCCGAATAGCTTATACTGGGTAAGACGATATTATTGGACCTGGGATCAGTGCGATCGGACTATATTAGGCGTAAATATCGTGTAGCAAATATCGTTATTTGGTTCATAATGAGGTAATGGTTCTTGTCCGGAGGTGAGACTCAATGATTTGTTGACTCGGCAGTTGGTTATGAATTTCTACACATCTCCTCCGTCGTGGCAGTATTGCAAGAGTTGGAACAGGACTTATATGAGTCATGAGGTGTGTTGTGAGCATCAGATTCATTGGATTTCGGCTGTTGTTATCAGGGGATATTATTATAGTCATGTGAATTATGCGGTGCATGGTGTGGATTCCGCAAAGAAATGCAAACATTTATTGGTGCATCGTGTAGTGATTAATACGGTGTTCGTATGTTGGAAACGGACCTGGTAGAGGATTTCAGATGTTAGAATTTGGCTCTAAGGCTTATTTGGCTGGATAAAAGGGAGGATTTTTAGGTTTGCTCGAGCAAATGTGCTCAACTGGGTTATGGTAGCATGGGTAGGTACATGAGGTGTTAAACAGTGATTTCAGACAACCCAGAGCAGTTCTTAGCACGTTCGCGGACGAACGTATGTTTAAGTGGGAGAGAATAAAACGACCCGACCGGTCGTTTTGAGCTCTAGCGCATCATTCAACGGTTTGAGACCCTAAGCAGCTTCACTTCATATATTATGACTTGTACGCGTGGTCGGAATTTTATTTAAGTTCGGAGTTGATTTGGAAAGAAAATTCTAATTTCGGAAGTTTTAAGTTGGAGGAATTGACTAAAGGGTGATATTTGAGTAAACGACCTCAAAATCGGGATTTGAAGGTTCCAACAGGTTTTTATGATGATATTGGACTTGGGCGTATGTCCGGATTGGGTTTTGGATAACCCGGGAGCGTTTCGAAGCCTATTGTAGAAGTTGGCATTTTGGAAGGATTTCATGAATTTGGGTTGAAGTGCATTTCAATGTTATCGAGGTCTTATTGGGATTCCGAGGCTGGGAATAGCTCCGTATGGTGATTTTGGACTTAGGGGCACATCCATAAGTGGATTTGGAGGTCCGTAGGTCGTTTCGGGGTCATCTGGCGAAAAATGGAAATTTGAAGGTTTTTGGAATGTTTGACCGGGAGTGGACTTTTTTATATCGGGGTCGGAATCCGATTCCGGGAGTTTGAATAGGTTCGTAATGTCAATTATGACTTGTGTGCAAAATTTGAGGTCAATCGGATGTGATTTGATAGGTTTCGACATCGATGGTAGAAGTTTGAAGTTTCAAAGTTCATTAAGTTTAAATTGGAGGGTGATTCGTGTTTTTAGCTTTGTTTGATGTTATTTAAAGGCTCGACTAAGTTCGTAATATGTTTTGGGACATGTTGGTATATTTGGTTGGGGTCCCGAGGGCCTCGGGAAGATTCCGGATGGTGAACGGATCGAGTTTGGACTTGGAAGAAATGCAGAGGTTGCTGTCTCCTGGTGTAACCGCACCTGCGAGGTTAGGGCCACACGTACGGAGCCGCAGAAGCGGCCATGAGGGTCGCAGGAGTGATGGTGGGCAGGAGCGCAGGTTCAAGGGAATGTCCGCACCTGCGAAGGCGCAGATGCGGAAGGAAAGGCGGAGAAGCGAAAGAGGGCAGCTGGGGGCATCTCCGCAAAAGCGGAATATTTGCCGCACCTGCGGAACCACAGAAGCGGCCAAGTGACCGCAGGTGCGAGAAGTCGCTGGGCAGATTTATTTAAGAACGTGACTTGGCTCATTTTTCCCCCATTTTTCACTTGGTTAGGGCGATTTTGGAGAGCTTCAAGGAGGGATTTTTATCATCTATGTCAAGGTAAGTGATTCCCGCGTATTGTGAGTTAAATACAAAATTTATACATGGATTCAAGCATGAAAATTTGTAGAAATTTGGGATTTTGAAGAAAAACCTAGAAATTGGTATTCTTAGATTTTGATCACGAATTTGGGCATGAAATTGAGAATAAATTATATATTTGAGTTCGTAGTGCTATGGGTAGTGTTTGAAAATATTTGGAATCTGGGCACATGGGCCCGAGGGTTGCCTTATCGATTTTTCGAGTGGAGTTGGAAATTGTTATAAACTGAATTATTTTGAGTATTAGAGTATATATTTATGGATTTGCTTATTGACTAGTTTTGGAGTGATGGGCATTGGTTTGAGTTGTTAGAAAGGCTTTGGAGCCAGTTATGGAATTTCAGAGCGAGGTAAGTCTCTTTTCTAACCTTGTAAGAGGGAATTAACCCCATAGGTTAAATAATTCAATATGTGCTTCAAATTGTGGGGGCTACGTACGCACGAGGTGACGAGAGTCCGTGCGTGCTACTAATATACTTATGTCCGGGTAGTCTAGGACCTAGATCATGTTATAATTGCGATGCTTGCATCCTACTTGTTAATCTAAATTACTTAAATCATATCGAAACTTGGTAAAGGAACTTTAAAAGGTTAAACTCCATTCTTCTTGATCGTAAATGAGAATTTGTATTTCTTGAATAGTTGCCTTAATAAATATTGAATTTGGTTGTTTTAAATTGTATTTTTCTCTTTTGAGGAGCGGGTCAAACGCCTCGGCAGGTTAAATAGATGCATCTATGGTTCGCATCGTTCGACCCTCGGCAGTGCACAGTTTAAATATTTATGTTGGATCGGGTCGTACGACCTCAGCATGATTTGCGCATGATATATTTTTGGAATTGAGAATAATTGATATTGCTTCATTGGCCCGAGATACAAAAATGTTAAATGACGAAAATAAATTTGAAAATTTCTTATGAACAAAAGAATTGTTTACTTATTTCATGATAATTGAGCTTACAGTTGTTCTACGTAATCCGTGCTTAATTATATCATTGATATTTTATTTATAGCCCTTAGTAAGTATCGAAGTCGACCCCTCGTCACTACTTCTTCGAGGTTAGGCAGGATACTTACTGGGTACGCATTGATTTACGTACTCATACTACACTTGCTGCACATTCTTGTGCTGGTGCATGTATGTCTAGTGGCCTTGGGGGCGCAGGGCGCGGTTATTGTGGGGACTTAGGTGAGCTGCATTCCACGTTACGAGTCCGCAGCTAGCAGAGTCTCCTTCAGATTATTTATATTTCTCTTGTCCAAATTTGTATTCCGGACATATGTTGTATTTTATTTTTCTTTTCTAGTTGATGCTCTTGCACTTGTGACATCGGGTTTTGGGGTGATTTGGGTTGTCATGTATTGAAATTGTTGTAAAATATTATTACTTACACTGTAGATTCCATGTTTTACTGTTTAATCAAAAAAATATATGATTTCTAAAATATTAAAAATGAGAACCAAATTAAGTATTTATTTTTGGCTTGCCTGACAGCGGTGTCCTGCGCCATCACGACCTTTAATGGATTTTGGGTCGTGACACCCATCCACTCACGAGTCCAACCATACAAGAATTACTTGAATCCAACCTCAAATCACCTTCCAAAACTCAAAATTTTAGCCTATGAAGTTTCTACCATTTCCCCCCAAATTTACAATTCAAATCCCTAATTAGATGATGAAAAAAGCAATAGATTCATGAAATATAGTCCAATCTGAGTTAGAATTACTTACCCCAACAATCTTCTTGAAGAAACCTCGAAATATCACCTCACACCGAGCTCTCAAAGTCCCAAAATCGAAATGGGAATCAAACCCTCAAAATCCTATTTTCTGCCCAGTTCTTCCGTATCTGCGGACCTACTGTTGCACCTGCGACGCTGCACCTGCGGAATTTTCCTCGTAGGTGCGGAAATGACTTAAGGGACTAGGTCGGCATCTGCGAGCAAGTGGTCGCACCTGCATGTGCGCACCTGCGGAAAAAGGTCCGCTCCTGCGATCTTCCCCTCCATCTCACTCTCCGCATCTGCGGAGCTTCGAGCGCATCTGCGGACTCGCAGATGCGGAAATGTCCTCGCACCACTGACCCCTGGCCATCTCCTCAACTCCCGCTTCTGCACTCCTTCATCCGCACGTGCGAGTACGAACCTGCGGTCTCCTCACCGCAGGTGCGAAACCACCAGATATCAGAAAACTTCAGCCATTTGCCTAAGTCAAAATTTAACCCGTTAAGCATCCGAAACACCCCCGAGGCCCCCGGGACCTCAACCAAATATATCTTTAAGTCCTAAAACACCATATGAACTTAGTCGAGCCCTCAAAACATGTCAAACAACAACAAAAATATGAATCACCCTCCAATCCAAACTTAATAAACTTCGAAATTTCCAAATTCTACAAACAATGCCGAATCATACCAAACCACGCCCGTGACCTCAAATTTTGCACACAAGTCATATTCAACATTACCAACCTACTCCAACTTCCGGAATCGGAATTCGACCCCGATATAACAAAGTCAACCCCTCAGTCAAACTTACCAAAAATTCGACTTTCGCCATTTCAAGCCTAAATTAGCTACAGACCTCAGATTCACAGTCCGGACACGCTCCTAAGTCCAAAATCACCCAACGGAGCTAACAGAACCGATGGAACTCTATTCCGGACTCGTCTTCACACAATTCCGACTACGGTCCAACTCCTAAGACTTAAGCTTCAGCTTTAGGGACTAAGTGTCCCAAAACACTCCGAAATCATAAACACGACCTCCCGGCAGGTCACATAAGCAGAAACAGATATAGGGAAAGCAGTAAATATGGGATCAGGGCTAATACACTCAAAACGACCGACCGGGTCATTACATCCTCCCTCTCTTAAAACAATCATTCGTCCTGGAACGAGCATAGAGACATACCTAAAGTGGTGAAAAGATGAGGATAACGGTTGCGCACATCATGCTCAGTCTCCCAAGTCGCCTCCTCGATCGGCTGACCCCTCCATTGAACCTTCACAGAAGCAATATTCTTCGACCTCAGCTTTCGAACCTGCCTATCTAAGATCGCCACTGGCTCCTCAACATAAGATAAATCCTTGCCCAACTGGACTGAGCTGAAATCCAACACGTGGGACGGATCGCCGTGATACTTCCGGAGCATAGAAACATGGAATACCGGATGCACTCTTGCTAGTCCAGGAGGCAAGGCAAGCTCATAAGAAACTTTCCCAACACGTCGCAATACCTCAAATGAACCGATAAACCTCGAGCTCAGCTTGCCCTTCCTTCTGAACCTCATAACACCCTTCATGGGTGACACCTGGAGCAAGACCCGCTCTCCAACCATAAATACAACATCACGAACCTTCCAATCTGCATATCTCTTCTGTCTGGACAGGGTTATGCGTAGTCTATCCTGAATCACCTTAACCTTCTCTAGAGCATCCTGAACCAAGTTTGTACCCAATAATATAGCCTCACCCAGCTCGAACCAGCCCACTGGAGACCTACACTGCCTACCATACATAGCCTCATACGGTGCCATCTGGATGCTCGACTGATAACTGTTATTGTAGGCAAACTCCGCTAGTGGAAAGAACTGATCCCACGAACCCCCAAACTCCATCACACACGCATGGAGCATATCCTCTAATATTTGAATAGTGCGCTCAGACTGTCCGTCCATCTGAGGGTGAAATATTATGCTCAACTCCACTCGTGTACCCAACTCATGCTGTACGGCCCTCCAGAACTATGATGTAAACTACGTACCCATGTCAGAGATGATAGATACCGATATGCCATGAAGCATGACGATCTCGCTGATATACACTCGAGCCAGCTGCTCGGAAGAATAGGTAGTCATCACAGGAATGAAATGAGCTGACTTGGTCAGCCGGTCCACAATCACCAAAACTGCATCAAACTTCTGCTGAGTCCGTGGAAGCCCAACAACGAAATCCATAGTGATCCGCTCCCATTTCCACTCCGAAATCTCTAACTTCTGAAGCAACCCACCTGGTCATTGATGCTCATACTTCACCTGTTGGGAATTTAGGCACCGGGCTACATACTCTACTATGTCCTTCTTCATTCTCCTCCACCAGTAGTGTTGTCTCAAGTCCTGATACATTTTTGCGGCACTCGGATGAATAAAATACCGCAAACTGTAAGCCTACTAGAGAATCAGCTCACGCAACCCATCTACATTGGGCACACATAGCCTGTCCCGCATCCTCAATGCACCATCATCCCCAATAGTGACATTCTTAGCATCACCGTGCTGGACCGTGTCCTTAAGGACAAGCAGATGGGGGTCATCATACTGACGCTCCTAGATACGGTCAAACAGATCATCAATACATGGCAAAGGATACTTGTTCTTGATTGTGACCATGTTCAACTACCTGTAATCAATGCACATTCTCATAGTACCATCCTTCTTCTTTACAAATAGAACTGGTGCACCCCAAGGTGACATACTAGGCCGAATAAACCCCTTATCAAGGAGTTCCTGAAGCTGTTCCTTCAACTCCGCTGGTGCCATACGATACGGTGGAATAGAAATGGGCTGATTGCCCGGCACCAAATCAATACCGAAGTCAATGTCCCTGTCAGGCGGCATGCCCGACAGGTCTGCAGGAAACATATCCGGGAAATCACACACCACAGGAATAGAATCAATAGCAAGGACCTCTGCACTAACATCCCTCACAAAAGCCAAATAGGATAGACAACCCTTCTCAACCATCTGTTTAGCCTGCAAGTATGAAATAACTCTATTGGGGACATAGTCTATAGAACCACTCCACTCAACTCTCGGCAACCCTGGCATCGCTAACGTCACGGTCTTAGCGTAACAATCTAAAACAACATGACATGGAGACAACCAATCCATACCCAATATCACATCAAAATCCACCATACTAAGCAGCAAAAGATCTACTCTGGTCTCCAGACCCCCAATAGTCACCACACATGACCGATATACACGGTCCATAATAATAGTATTGCCCACCGGGGTAGATACATGAACAGATGAAACTAGAGACTCACGGGGCATATCCAGATAATGAGCGAAATACGAGGGCACATATGAATAAGTGGAACCATGGTCAAATAATACAGAGGCATCTCTATGGCAAACTGAGGCAATACCTGTAATCACAGCATCCGAAGAAATGGCATCTGGTCTGGCAGGAAGAGCATAGAAATGGGTCTGGCCTCCCCCTCTCGGGCGGTCCCTAGCTGACTGGGCTCCGTCCCGAGCTGGCTGAGCGGGTGGTGAAGAAACTGGTGCTGATGTTATAGACTAGCTCCTCTGCTGAGCTGGACCTCCCACTAGGCAGGGACACTGCCTCCTCATGTGAGCAAACTCTCAACACTCATAGCAACTCCCCGGTGCTGGTGCTGGGGACTGAGGGGAGCCCCGAGCACCGGGATAACTGGTAGAACGACCTGGCATAGACGATCCCTGACCCGATAGAGCACGGGATGAACTCTGAGCTGGGAGAGCACTGGGAGATGAATAGCCCTATTGATAACTGTGTGAACCATGGCCAAATGGTGTACCACGGTGAACTGGGCGAGACGTCTAAGCATGTCTGAAAGGACGACCTCTACCGTGGTGGAACTGACCCCCAGGAACACTGCTAAATCCACCCTGACCACGAGGCCTCTTGGCCTCCCTCTCGACCCGCTCCTGGCTGCAAACCATCTCAATCTGACGAGCAATGTCGACAACCTCATCAAAAGTAGCACCAGACACTCTCTCTCTAGTCATAAGATATCGCAGTTGAAAAGTGAGGCCATCTATGAACCTCCTGATCCTTTCCCTGTCTGTGGGAACCAACCAGATAGCATGACGGGCCAACTCTAAAAATCTCATCTCATAGTGCGTCATGGACATATCACCCTGACGAAGCTGCTCGAACTGCCTGCGCAGCTCCTCTCTACGGGACTGTGGCACGAACTTCTCCATGAATATACTGGAGAATCGCTGCAATGTAAGGGGTGATGGGCCGACTAGCCTACGCCTCTCGTAAGCCTACCACCAACTGAAGGCAGCCCAGAGAACTGAAAAGTAGTGAATGAGACCCCACTGGCCTGTAGAATACTTGCGGTACGGAGTATCCTCTAGCACCTATCCAAGAAGCCATGTGCATCCTCTTCCTCGTCACCACTAAATGATGGACACTAGAGTCTCCCAAACCTCTCCAATCGATGCTGCTCATCATCAGGCGTGACAAGAATCACATAGTTCTGAGCAGCTACAATCGGCTGGGCTGGTGGTGCCCCCGGTTTCTGGATTCCTTGTACCACCTGCTCTGGTGTGTGGCCGGCGGGAGTCTGAGCACCTCCCCCGACCTGAGAAGTGGCTGTTGCGGCCGGAGTAGAGACCTCCTGAGCAAGACTGGTACACGCGGTCAGGATCTGAGTAAGGCCTCTTGAAGGCCTGGAATCACAATAGGCACAGGTGGTGCCTGAGCTGGTCCCACAGGCTCATCCACAACTGGAGCCTGCTCCTGAACTAGGGCAACTGGTGGATCTGCAGGTGCTGCCCTAGATGCGGTGCGAGCTGCACCTCTACCCCTACCGTGACCTCTACCGCGACCTCGGCCTCTCGTGGCCCTGACTAGTGGCACTGGTGGCTATCCATCCTACCCCATAGTACGCGTCCTCACCATCTGTGAGAGAATTAGAACAACAGAAATTTAGTTACCATAATCAAAAGATTTGCACGACAAGAATTCAAGAATGTGAAGTTTCCTAAGGGGTCGGCAGCCTCTCGAAGATAAGTACCGACGTTTCCATACCGATCCCCAAGACTCTACTAAACCTGCTCATAACTTGTGAGACCTATGTAACCTAGGCTCTAATGCCAACTTGTCACGACCCAAAACCTAAACCGTCGTGATGGCATCTATCGTGATACTAGGCAAGCCGACATTTCCAAAAATAAACACTTTCCATATTTAACATAAATAAATTAATACATTTATAATGATCGAAGTTTTTATTTATTTATAAAAACGGGGTAAAACCTAATAGCATAAGTGTGGAAAATAGCCCGACATCGGGGGTGTCACTGAGTACTTGAGCATCTATACCAGAAGCAGTGTAATACAACATCTAAGGAGTAAGAACTGGAAAGCGAATAAGATAATGAAGGAGAGCCAAGTCCTGTGAACGCCATGCAGCTACCTTGATAGTCTCCGGAATCAGCTGCTCAAATATCAACACCTGCTACGACCGGGAACACCTGGATCTACACACGAAGTGCAGGGTGTAACGTGAGTACAACCAACTCAGTAAGTAACAAAAATAAATAAGGAATTGAGAAGGTAGTGACGAGCTATACAAAGACAGTTCAATTTCAATAATTCCAGCAAAGAATAGACATGCTTTCAAATCTGGCAGTTTAAGTCAAATCAGTTTTATATAGTTAAAGTGCAGGTAATCCGGATATAGAATCTTTTAGAAATTTCACAACAATGACAGATAGCAACTATGTGCATCAACAAATGAAAAACAAGTACAGACTCTCAGGGCAACAATCACTCAACTCGTCACAACAGCTCAATCACTCGGCTCTCAGCCCTCAGTACTCACACTCAATAGATATCTGCGCTCACTGGGGGTGTGCAGACTCCAGAGGGGCTCCTTTAAGCCCAAGTGCTATATCACTACATCGTGCAGCCCGACCCAATCATATAAGTAGCCATAAGGCTCATTGCGGCGTGCAACCTGATCTACAGTCCATAAATAGTCATAAGGTTCGTTGCGGCGTGCAACCCGATCCATATACCCTCACATAGCTCATAGCTCATAGCTCGGCACTCAGGCCCTATCTTAGTCACAAACCTCTCCAGCTCTCTCGGGCTTTCAAAAATCATACAAATCAGCCAAAAGGGATAATAACAATTGTCAACAATAAAACAAAAAGAAGCGGAGATATGACTCGCAAGTAGCACTGTGACTGAGTTCAAGACAGCAAATAGCAGTTAACCAACAAGTACCAGACCACTGCGGGTCCCAACAGTGATAACATATGGCCTAAGCATGGTTTCTAACATGAATGGCAGTCAAATTTCTAGAAGACATAGAAACATGTAATTAGCAATAAGCTATTTGACTTTACAGTCTCACGGACGGAACAAGTCCCAATTCCCCACGGTGCACGCCCACACGTCCGCCACCTAGCATGTGCGTCACCTCCAAAATAATTACATCATACCAAAATTCGGGGTTTCATACCCTCAGGACCAGAGTTAAAACTGTTACTTACCTCAAACCGCACAAAATCCTACTCCGCAATGCCTTTGCCCCTTGAATCAATCTCCACATGCCCTGAATCTATCCACGAGCAATAAGATATAATTAATATAGTCTAAAAGAATCAATTCCACAAGAAAAATACGAAATTATAAGCCAAAATCCGAAATAGTTACAAACCGGCCCCCCTGGCCCACGTGTCAAAATCCGACAAAAGTCACAAAATGTGAGCATCCATCCACTCATGAATCCAACCATACAAGAATTACTCGAATCCAATCTCAAATCGCCTTCCAAAACTCAAAATTTTAGCCTATGAAGTTTCTACCATTTTTTCCCAAATTTACAACTCAAATCCCTAATTAGATTATGAAAATTGCAATAGATTCATGAAATATAGTCAAATCTGAGTTAGAATTACTTACCCCAACAATCTTCTTGAAAAACACCTCAAAATATCGCCTCACACCGAGCTCTCAAAGTCCCGAAATCAAAATGAGAATCAAACCCTCGAAATCCTATTTTCTGCCCAGTTCATCCGCATCTGCGGGCCTACTGTCGCACCTGCGATGCCGCACCTGCGGAATTTCCCTTGCAGGTGCGGAAATGACTTAAGGGACTGGGTCCGCATCTACGAGCAAGTGGTCGTACCTGCGTGTGCGCACCTGCGGACAAAGGTCTTCTCCTGCGATCTTCCCCTCCATCTCACTCTCCGCATCTGCGGAGCTTCGAGCGCATCTGCGGACTCGCAGATGCAGAAATGTCCTCGCAAATGTGAACCCTGGACATCTCCTCAACTCCCGCTTCTTCGTTCCTTCATCCGCACGTGCGAGTACGCACCTGCGGTCTCCCTACCGCAGGTGCGAAACCACCAGATATCAGAAAACTTCAGCGATTTGCCTAAGTCCAAATTCAACCCGTTAAGCATCCGAAACACCCCCTAGGCCCCCGGGACCTCGACCAAATATACCAACAAGTCCTAAAATACCATACTAACTTAGTCGAGCCCTCAAAACACGTCAAACAACAATAAAAACACGAATCACCCTCCAATCCAAACTTAATAAACTTCGAAATATCCAAATTCTACAAACGATGCCGAATCATACCAAACCACGTCTGATTGACCTCAAATTTTTCACATAAGTCATATTCAACATTACAGACCTACTGCAGGTTCCAGAATCAGAATCCAACCCCGTTATCAAAAGGTCAACCCCTCCCTAGTCAAACTTTCCAAAAATTTGACTTTCGCCATTTCAAGCCTAAATTAGCTACAGACCTTAGATTCACAGTCCGGACAGGCTCCTAAATCCAAAATTACCCAACGGAGTTAATGGAATCGACTGAACTCCATTCCGGAGTCATCTTCACATAATTTCAACTACGCTCAAAATCCTAAGACTTAAGCTTCCGCTTTAGGGACTAAGTGTCCCAAAACATTCCGAAACCAAAAACGCGACCTCCCGGCAGGTCACATAAGCAGAAACAGATATGGGAAAAGCAGTAAATAGAGGATCGGGGCTAATACACTCAAAATGACCGACCGGGTCATTACAGTTAGCCACGAACCAGTCTAGTTACTTGGTCACTAAGATTGGTTACTTGGTCACCAAGCAACTTTCTTATAAATAGGAGACTTCTCTACTCATCTGGACGAGATTATTAAGAAAATTTTATTAATTATCTCTCTCTAAAATTCTCTTATTTTACTTTGTTTTATATTATTTCATAACATGTTATCAACACGAAGCTCTTATTAAAGGAGATTGTCTACTTCAATCTATTTTCTTGAGTAGGGATGTATTTTTACTCGTTCGTTTCTTTTGGCTTTCATTTTGTATACTCATATATTTGCTTCACTTTTTGAATTATGAGTATGCAGATATAATTTCATACATTCCTAAAGAATGCATACAGGGGATCTTGGCGATGTGATTTAACATTGAAGTCTCACCTTAAATCTTAACCTTGGTTATCCCTGACTAGAACATGATGAAAACGATAAATGCCCTGCCACGGTGACATTGACAAAATCAACATAAGGTTGATATTAACAGAGGTGGTTGAAGTATAATTTGCCTTTTCCCCCTTTACCATTTCACGTAACAACTTAATGTTAATGCAATTTTAATTATATTTTATCAATATGTATAATTTATTTTATACTATATTAAAATATATACTCCTACTCTAATAGAGTTGGTAAGAAATTATAACAACCCGAAGAGGTAAAACTTCTATGTCTTGCCATGATCAAATTCATGTATGATTGTGAGCACAAGAAGTAAAAACTCATCCCATTCAATTTGCTTCACTCCTTTTCCCTTAAGAGAATGTGGTAGCAGTATGTGATAAGTCTGAAAGAAGATAAAATTATTACCGTGAAGATATCAATGGATTGGTTTACTTTCTATGAGTTATGTTCAAACTTGTACAGTTGATGCTAAGGTGCCTCCTTTTGGCAATGTAATGCTTATAATGTTATAGTTGGTATTGTTTTCATGTCTATGATGCATTGTTGTGTTATGAACACATTGTTAGGATTGGTTTTTTCGGCTCTCTATCAGGTGGATAGGCCCAAATACAAGGGAAACTCGGCCGAAATTTTGGAAATTTAGGGAGTTAGCCAAATTTTGAACTCTTGGTATGTGAATGAAGAGTTAAGTCATATTGGGTGTCTACGACGGACTCTAACCCTCATTAGAGGATGAATGATCCTAAGCAGTGGAGGATGTAAGGCCCCATAAAATCTCGGCGCGGTATGAATTTTTGGACTTGTAATGCATCGTGAAAATGGCAAGTTTTACAGAAAATGGTAAGTCTGCGGTCCATTACGCGACTGTAACGACCCGGCCGGTCGTTTTGAGAGTTATAGCCCTGTTTTCCCCTATTTCTACTTCTTTTTGTGTTATTCGGCTATATTATGTTATATTGGGTTAGTTGGTTCGGGTCCGGAAGGAACTCGAAGTAAAATGAGACACTTAGTCTCATAATTGAAAATTTTAAGTTAGAAAAGTGGACCGAATATGGACCTATGTGTAAACGACCTCGGATTTTAATTTTGATGATTCCAATAGCTCCGTATGGTGATTTTGGATTTAGGAGCGTGTCCGGAATATTATTTCGAAGTTCGTAGAGGAATTAGGCTTGAAATGCCGAACGTTTAATTTTTGAAAAGTTTGACCGGGGGGTTGACTTTTTGATATCGGGGTCGGAATTCAATTATGAAAATTGAAATACCTCTGTTATGTCTTTTATGACTTGTGTGCAAAAGTTTAGGTCAATCAGACATGATTTGATAGGTTCCGGAGTCGTTCGTAGAAATTAGAAATTTTAAAGTTCTTTAGGCTTGAATTGGGGTGTAATTCATGGTTTTAGCGTTGTTTGAGGTAATTTGAGGGTTCGACTAAGTCCGTATAATATTTTAGGACTTGTTGGTATATTTGGTTAAGGTCCCGAGGGGCTCAGGTGAGTTTCGGATGGTTAACGGGTTGGATTTTGGACTTGGAACTCTGCTGGAATTTTTCTGATGCACCATCTGGTTTCCTTCATCGTGTTCACGAGTGGAGCCTCGCGTTCACGAAGAGGAACTGGGAGTCTGGCAATATTTTCTCTTTGCGTTCGCGAAGAGAAGCACGCGTTCGCGAAGGGTGGGCTGGGTGTGCATCGCGAACGCGAAAGGTGTTACGCGTTCGCGAAGAAGAGAGGAAGCAGCCGAAGACCCCCAGGCAATTGGTCTGTGTGTTCGCGTAGGGGGTGTAGCGTTCACGTAGTGAGGGGGAAATGAAGCATCGTGTTCGCGATGGGTTGGACACATTTGCGTAGAAGGCATTGAGGCAGAGGCATTTTGTGCTTCGCGAATGCGAGAGTGATGTCGCGTTCACGAAGGAGGAAATTGGACGGGAGTTATTTTGTGCTTCGCGAATGCAAGGCACTGACCGCGTTCATGAAGAAGAAAAGTCTGGGCAGTGAGTTTAAGTTCTGAAAATGTGACTTCGCCCCATTTTCAGTTTTTGGCGATTTGGAGCTCGGAATTGAGGCGATTTTGGGTGAAAACCCTCTTGGTTTAAATTGAAGATTTGAGGGTCGAGTTGGGGTTGGATTTTTGTAAAATTGGTATGGTTAGACTCGTGGTTGAATGGGTTTCCGGATTTTGTAACTTTTGTCGAGTTCCGAGACATGGGGCCCATGGGCGATTTTTGAGCTAATTTCATATATTTATGGAAAAATTATTATTATCTTGTGGAATTAATTCCAATAAATTTTATTGACTGAAACGAATTAAACGAATTATTTATGACTAGATTCGAGGTGTTTGGAGACCAATTCACGAGGAAAGGACATTGCAGAATAAGAAATTTTCGGTTTGAGGTAAGTAACGATTGTAAATCTAGTTCTGAGGGTATGAAACCCCGGATTTTGTATCATTCTACTATTTTTAGTGACGCACATGTTAGGTGACGGGCGTGTGGGTGTGCACTATTGGGGATTATGACTTGGTCCGTCCCGTAGAAACTGTAAAGTTGCATACTTTGTTGAAACTATATGATACTTATATGTTTTAGAAAGAATTTATGTAAATTAGGCTGAATGCCATGTTTGGGCCTTGCGCTAGTGCTGTTTGGACCCTTAGGGGATTTTTTTTACTATTCTCTCATTGTTTTAGATTGAAAACCTATACTCAGTCATGTTTATACTTATTTACCGCATAACTCAGTTTTAAGACTATGTTTTGATGCATATAAATATTTTGGGCCGAATGCCCTGTTTGACTGAAATGCCCGAGTGGCTTGAGAGGTTTATGACTGAGTGAGGTTGAGGGCCTGATTTGTGAGGATGAGTGTGGATCGGGGCTGCCCATCTGCAGCATACTTTATTATTGAAGCACGTGAGTTGTCCGTGCAGATTATAGCGCTTGGGCTGAAGGAACCCCTCCGGAGTCTGTACACACCCCCAGTGAGCGTAGATACCTACTGAGTGCGAGTGTCGAGTGCCGAGTGCTGAGTGACTGGGAGGCATGAGTGATTGTGAGGTATGCCCGAGTGGCAAGAGTGACTGTGAGGTATGCCCGAGTGGCACGAGTGACTGTGAGGTTTGCCCGAGGGGCTGTATATGAGTGATGTTTTACCCGAGGGGCTGTTTATGATTTCATCATTTTTGCTCACCTTTGCATTGAGCCTTTGTTTGAAAAACTGTTGGAAAAATATCTTTAAATGATTTTTACTGTAACCGGGTTTAACCGAGATGATTTGATTCAAACACTGATTTTTAAAGCATGTTGTACTTTACTGAGATTTCATGATATGAATGGTATATGCTTTATTGCTTGTAACTACTGCTCAGTCTTTATTTATTGTTGTTACTTACTGAGTTGGCGTACTCACGTTACTCCCTGCACCTTGTGTGCAGATTCAGGTGTAGCTGGGCACGGTAGTGGTTATTGAGTGTTCTAGTTGCATATTATTTTGGAGATAGCAAGGTAGTTTGGCGATCGCAGCCCCTGCTCTTCTCCCTCTTATCTTCCTCTAGTTATATTTAGTTATTTTCTAGGCTGAGTTAGCCTTGATATTGTTAGACAGTTTGTATTAGATGCTCATGACTAGTGACACCCTGATGTCGGGCTTTTCTTTCCGCACTTTTATTTTGATTGGAACTCCTTTACGAAGGTTTTTATGTTAAATAACATTAAAATTATCTTTGAAATGAAAATATCGATTTGTTTTGGAAATGAGTCGGCTTGCCTAGTTCCACGATAGGCGCCATCACGACAGGGGTTAGTTTGGGTCGTGACAGCGACCGCAGATTTGTTCCACTAGCCGTAGAATCATCCCAGAATGAGTCAGAAGCAACTCAATTTTGAGAGTCATTTCGTGGTGGATTATGTGGACCACATAGACATTTCGCGGAGCGTATATCTGTCGCATAATCAGCATGAGAATTTTTGAAGGGAGATTTCGCGGTCCAATGTGTGATCACAGAATCGTTCCATGAATTGTGGATCTGTCGTGGACCTGACTAGACCTAACCTAGATTTTGAAGATCATTTCGCGGTCTATTTTGCAGACCGCATATCTCTTTCGCGGTGCATTCTGCGATCGCAGCTTTGGCATCGGGGGTTATTTTTGGGAATTTTCTAACCCGACCCTATTTTAATAAAAAGACTTAAGGGGCAATTTTAGAAAGAAAAATCAGATCATTCGAAGAGAGGGGGTAACTTAGAGAGAGAGATAGATAGAAAAGGAGAGAGATAGAGAGAGAGAGAGAGAGAGAGAGAGAGAGAGAGAGAGAGAGAGAGAGAGAGAGCTCATAACCATTTGCTCTTCAATTCTTGCTCATTTCTTGAAGATTCAAGGAAGTCACTCACAAGGCTTTCAACTAACAGGGTAATATTTTGTCCCTAAGCTCTCATGCAAAGCTTTGTAATGGGTTTAAGTAAGATTTTATAATGTTGGGGCTAATGGGGTGGTGATCAGAAACCATAAGCCCTTAATTTCGAATTTGGGTATACGTGAAGGATAGAGGATGTGATGCTTGAGTAGGGAGTTAGTCGTTGAGCATTGCATGTGCCGATGAAGGTGGTATGGAAGTTGTTGAACTATTGTTGGTGAATTGTTGACTTGTGGGTTGGTTGTGGGGTGAAGAATTCTATTGTAAGGAGTTGTAGTGCAATATACACAATATGTGTTTGATGAAATTCCTATATGACCTATACTATGAACACCATTCTAATAATGGTTCAATTTGATTATGTTTCTATAGATTGAAGTTACTAGGAGTAGTGGAACATTATAGTAATTCTAGGGAAGCTTAACTAAGGTATATTGGCTAAACTTCTTCTATAGAATTGGAATCTATGAGTTCCTTGTAAGTTCCATGCATGGTTTGTTCAAGCTCCTATTCCTATTGTGCCGAATGGCTTCCAACGATTGATTTACCCAAATGCTTATGTACTCGAGTCATGCTCAAATTGCCCCCATCATATTATACTTTCCTTTGGGAAAATGTTTCAAATATAGTTGTTGTATCTAATGCTTATGATTAGAATTGATGTTTTAATTGCAAATCGCTATGCTCTCCTTTTGTAAGTATTTCCAATGTGTTTTGAGCTCTTACATACTTAGGAGTTGAAACTATGATTTTCCATTATTTTAAACGTCTTAAATATTTTATGATGATCCACGACAAGTAAAGGAATGAAAACATGTAATATGAAATGCGGCCATCGTGCCAAAAATGAAGAATATCACGTTTGGCCAAGAGTGCCGAAGAAATGAAATTTTTTATGAAAGCTATTAGATAAATATATATTTCCTTTATATAGAAACATTTCTTTGGAGTATCGTTTGGTCGCCAAGGAAGGGTGGGTTGTAAAAGCCTAAGCCCGAAACTACACGTGTCGGTGTAGGAGTTGAATGATAGACAAGATGCCCTAAATATTATGTTGAGATTATTCCCCTTGATTAGGATGAATTGATAGCTAGAAAGACTATGCTGACCCACACGACATTGTGGTGAGATGTCCATGCCGATCGGGCGGAGATCCGAAGATATGCCGCGCATATGGTGGTGGTTTTGTGTTTCTATGTCAACCCACATACTTTAGAGTGAGACAGCCTAGCTAATCAGACCGAGATCGGACTCCATGCCATGTGCATGGTGGTGTGTCGGTAACTAATGAGCTCCCAACTAAAGATGTAAATCCTTATTCGAAACTTGATTGTGCTTTAACTTGACATTTAAATATTATTGTTTTCCCCACCGCTCCATTTTCTCTCTTTTTATATCGGCATTTCATTCAATGTGAGGTTACTTAGCTTACATACTAGTATAATTCCATATGTACTAACGTCCATTCTGCGGGGGACGCTGTTAATAGATGCAGGTGATTCCTCAGCAGGTGGTACAGAATCTTAATAGGTGTACCCTCTTCTCAGCTGACTTGGTGAGCCCTACCACATATCAGAGCCTTTTTTGCATTGTCTCTTGTTTATCATTTTGAGGTACAGTCGGGGCCTTGTCACTGACAAATTTCATATTACTGTCATGTTTACTTAGAGACTCCGTATATGTACTATGGTTTATGTTAGTATGAAAGGAACTTTAGAATGCTATTTTGATCACTTATTTCCAGTTGTATCTAAGATTTGTAATTATTTTGTCATCCATCTAATGAAACTCCTTTGATTAATGTAAAATTTGTATTGTACATCTTATCCCCTTGATTGACGATCTCTTGTTATTTATTCTTGAAGCACTCATTGGCAAGGTTGGGTAGTAGGCATCAAATAGTATTTCTTGATTGGGATATCTCGACTGAGCGTCGGTCCCACTACCCAAGACATCATTGTGGTAATGAGAACACTACGAATTCTCAAAATAATCCTTCACTCTGTGAAAGTAATATTTGTCATCGAATTGGAATGAGATTTTGTAAAGCACCTATAGACAATTATGGTCCATTCATGATGTGAATATGACAACATGTAACTTATGAATACATATTCATTCTTGGAAGAATATGAACGTGCTAGTGGTAGTGAATATACCACACTCACTTTTAGAAGGAGGTTTGAGATGAAATAAGAAAATAATTTCATTATTATGGCATGAATGGTCATTGATCACGTACCTATTATGATTATGCCAAAATATTATGGCAATGTGATTATTACAGGGCAAAAGTAATGGAAGCAACATATCTTACCTATAATTATTTTGACCATGACCATAATGGTATAACTTTCTCCTTGAAAGAGAAATTCACCATATGGATGTTAATAAATATGTCGTAGTACAAAATTAATTCAGAGCTCTAGAAGAGACAATTATACTATTTTAGAGAAATAAAATTGATTATCAATTAGGTATTGTGTCGTAGTAAGTCTCAAAGAAACTTATTAAGTTTATAAAGTATTCGCGAAAGCGGTTGGTTATATTGAGACTATAAATAAAGGAAAGATTTAATATCTTCTATTACTACAACTTGTAGTGGGATAATATCTATGTAGAAAGCTACCCGCTTTATTCTCCAGTTTGCACTACACAAATAATAAAATGCCATAAATAAAGTAGAAGTTTATTGATATAAAAACCATATCATAATAAATTTGGAGTTTATTGATAATTACACATGTCATGGTATAAACCTGAAGTAATGATAATTTATCCAATTGGCATAATTGATTTAGCCATGTTAATAAGTATGATATGCAAAAAAGAAAAATCACATGGGTAAATATTAAAGAACTAGAAAGTTCTTTACTAATTCTCTCATGTTTCTTGTTCTCATTAATTAATAGACTAACTAAAATTGTGATCGAATCCCATGAATGATGGAAATATCAAAGGTGAACATGAGCCCATTCACCTGCTATGTATACCACATAAGATGCATCTATGAGATGGTTATATGTGCGATTATTATTAACCCGCAACCTGATGTTTGTGAGGTAACTTGCTCAATAATTTAATTTAGAATATAATTTTCAGATTTTCTATTCAAGATAGTTCATCTTGATAAGTTGGTTTACATCACAATTGGTTTAGCAAAATAATTTATTGAGTGCCTCTATTAATAGATAAACTATTTTTTATGAGAACAAAGTTATCTATATCAGTTTGATATACGTTATATATGAAATATATTATATTCTCCTCTCGCAAGTGGTTCAAGATAAGGAACCAAATAACTACATTATATTATTATTGATGTGCGATGTATTTTTTGATTAGCACCATAACGCACAAAGGTGGGTTTCCAAAGTTGAGGAACATAGTTAGTTTTTCTAACATGAGGGGGAGACATGATAAATAGTCGAGAAAAGGTTACGTGCAACAAGTTATCATTTGTACATCTAGATCCTCGAATACGATAATATTAACTTGAAGTTCATAAAAAGATAATCCATCTGCACTATATCGCAAAGCATGCTAGACGCATTTGCTAACCCAAAGAAAGTAACTATATTTTCACTGCAAATGCTCTTATTAGAATAAGTCCTAGAAGGACAAAGTCTATGGTATGCTTAAAACGTATAGGCATATTGGTTTCAAATAAAATTCTTGATAAAGAAGAGGAACAAATGATCAAAATGATCATAATAAAGAGAAAAGTGCTCTAGAAGAGTACATGACATAACATTTCATAAAACCTTAGGAGAGGTTCAGATACATGAAATGAATGAAGAGATCTTTATGTTATGTCTTTATGAAAGAATGTTGGAACCGATATAAAATGTTCGTCGACGAAATCTATGATATCCCTAAGTATAGATGAGGACCTTTAAGTATGTCGAACACAGACACAAAAATATTGGCCAAATGGAAGAGAAACAATTCGAGTAGAATTGATTTCATATGATCGACATGTAGTTTTGGACCTGCAGTTCAAACACTTAAAAGTATAAGTCAATGATGTGTGCAATCACTTTTATCTATCTTACATGTCTTGTATGACATGAAAACTTGATATGCATCTAATGTCTATTTATATGCATCAAAGTCCCGAGAAATGTTTTCACTCAAATTGCAAAGATCTTTCTATGGTCAGGACGAATGTGGTATAATCGCCTTGGTGTGTATTTATTAAAGGAATGTTATATAAATGATGCCATTTGTCCATGTGTTTTTATAAAGAAAATAACATTGGAGTTTGTTGTACTTGCCATATATGTTGATGACATAAACCTTATTGGAACTACTATAGAATTCCAAAAGGGAATTGATTATTTAAAAAAAGATTCAAGATGGAAGATCTCAAAAAGATAAAATTATGTCTCGGTTGATGTGAATAAGGATCCGTTCCAGTCCCAAGAAAAGATTGAAGAGCTTTTTGGTCCTGAAGTATTATATCTTAGTGCAATTGGTGCACCGATATATCTTGCTAATACTACAAAGCCTCACATAACTTTTTCAGTTAATGTCTTAGAAAGATATAGCTCTTCTCCTACAAGGAGGCATTGGAATAGAATCAAACACATATTGCGGTATCTTAAAGGGACTACTGATATGGGCTTATTTTATGGCAACTATTGCAGTCCCGACCTTTCTGGTTATGCCGATGCTGGGTATTTATCTGACCCATACAAGGTTGGATCTCAAACAGGATATGTGTTTACATGTGGAGGCTGTCACGACCCAAAATCCACTATAGGTCGTGATGGCGCCTAACGCCTCCGTCAGGCAAGCCAATGGTGATTAATCAACTTAGTTACTCATTTTATTATTTTTGAAATCACAAGTCCCATTAGATAAATAGAGTAAAATCGGGTACCTGTAGAAAACCCGTGATTTTATTTACTAATTTCCGTATAAAATATAAATTTACAAGATGAAATGGCAATAATTACGTGAACTACAATAATGAACATCCAGTAGAAACCCCCAAAACCCAGTGTCACAAGTGCATGAACATCTACTAGAAGGCACAATAATAATATAACATCTGTCTAGAATACAAGTTAGACAGAAAAATGTAAATAATTTAGAAGGAGACTGTATATGTTGTGGGTCGTAGCATGGGGTGAAGCTCACCATAAGTCCCCGCAATAGATGCGCCTTTGCGCCCGAAAGACCACCAGAAATATATACATGCACAATAAGTGCAGAAGTGTAGTATGAGTACGTAAATCAATGCGTACCCAGTAAGTATCTAGTCTAACTCTGGAGAAGTAGTGACGAGGGATCGACATCGACACTTACTAGTGGTCCATTAAATCATAGTGCAATAAAAAGTAAACAAGTATGAGGCGTGAAAAATAAACACTATATAGACAAATATAAGTACATGGTACAATCCTCCTCTGAACAGTAAACACAACCTCTCAATTATTGGTTACCTCATCAACCGGAGTACATATGTAAAATGGTCCCCACCAGATAGGTCGTCATAACTCAAATCATGAAAACTCATGGATACGATGGCTTCTTGTCAAATATTATGCATGACACTGCCGAGGCGAATGACCTGATCCCACAAGAGTGTTTCATGAAGCTGCCGAGGCCAACGACCCGATCCCATAAGAATGTGGTACTGCCGAGGCGAACGGTCCGATCCCATAAGAGTGTGGTATTATCGAGGCGAACGGCCCGATCCCACAAGAGTGTGGTACTATCGAGGCAAACGGCCTGATCCCATAAGAGTGTGATACTGCTGAGATGAATGGCCCGATCCAATAAGAGTGTGGTACTGTCAAGGCGAAAGGCCCGATCCCATAAGAATATGATACTGCCAAGGCAAACGGCCCGATCCCATAAGAATATGTTACAATAATCCTGTCGAGGCGAACGGCCTAATCCCATTAGAATAAGAATCTTTAATGGGTCCTTGACCCCACTCACGAATAAACATGTAAGTTATGAAATTTAAGGAAGCTTTTCGATGAAAACGCACAATGTGGGAGAAATTTGTAAGTGGAGTGGAATTATCCCGTGGCTAAATCAAGTAGCTCGTCAAATCTCTACAATAGCGAGTGTATCACTCTACGCAAGCTTAGTCTCAGGTCGTAACGTGAAATAAAGGAATTAAACAGGCAAGGATAACTCAAATAGCACAATTAAGGCATGGCATGAACCTAAGTCTACCCTGACATAAACAGGAAATCTAGCATACACACGGATACTCGTCACCTTATACATGCGTATCTCCCACAACATGTAACACATAAGAATATAATACCTACAGGGTGAATTCCCCCTCACAGGGTTAGATAGGAGACTTACCTCGCTTCGAAGTTCCATAACCGGCCCCAATACCTCTCTAGCACCTTAAACCAATGCCCGTAGATCCGGAACTAGTCAAACAATGTGCAAACCAATAAAAATATACTCTAATACCCATAATTAATCAATTTATAACAATTACCAACTCCGGTCGAAAAGTCAACAAAGTCAACCCTCGGGCCTACGTGTCCAGATTCCGAAACTTTTTGAAGATAAACATTACCCATAACACCACGAACTCAAATATTAAATTTATTCCTAATTCCATGTCCAATTTCATGGTTAAAATAAAAAAAATACAATTTCTAGGGTTTTTTTCAAAAATTCCCCAATTTTCCAAAATTTCCATGTTTAATCCTTATAGAATCCACATAATTTAACTTACAATATGTGAAAATTACTTACCTTGTAATAGAGTATGAAAATCTTGCCTCCAAGAGCTCCAAATATTGCTCAACCAAATGCAAATGTGAGAGAAATGGGCTAAGTCCCCAAATGAAGTCTCAATAACAACCTCAGATATCGCATTTGCGACAAGAGGCTTGCAAATGCGAAATTGGCGTCACAAATGCGAAGCCCGACCAACACTATTTGCGTCGCAAATATGACAAATATCTCGCAAATGCGAGCTCAGTGACTTCGCAAAAGCGACAGTTTGTTCACAAATGCGAACTCCCCTGCCCTAGCCCATCTTCGCAAAAGCGAGAATTATCTCTCAAATGCGATAAAAACCTCGCAAATGCGAGAACAGTGCACCAGAACCAGCGGAACCTCTATAAACTCCTCCGGAACTCGTCCAAAATTCATTTCAGCCCGTGGGGCTCCAAACCAAACATCCACACAAGTCTAAAAATATAATTTGAACTTGCTCGCGTGTTCAAAATAGCAAAATAACCTCTAGAATCACGAATCGGATGCCAAAACGCATAAATATCACAATGAATTTGTAACACTCCATAAATCTGAATTAGTTGTGGATGCATTAATTGTGTATTAATGTTGCCTTTTAACATGTGAAGTCCTATCGGGATGAGTATGGGTGGAAATCGTTATTTTGGAATCAAGACCGATAGTGAGGTGCATAATATTCGATAGAATCGACTAAGTTTATGGGAGGTCCATCTTATAGACTTAGATAGTGCAAGGCCTTGAAAACTCACGGCCATAGACAGTGCAAGGCCATGAAAACTCACGGCCATAGACAGTGCAAGGCACTGTCCTGGGCATTAACCTCAGTGACCCTGACAGTGCAAGGCACTGTCCAGGGCATTAAAGTCAGCGACCTTGACAGTGCAAGGCACTATAGTTTTGGCGCCTATGATGATGCCCCGCGCCGATGATGTTTATCCGAGCTACTTTTATTTTCTCCTTAATTTTGGGACGTGTTCACTTATTTAAAAGCCCTACCTTGTCCCCCACACCCCAAACATGAAAACCTACTCTAGAAAGGGAAGCTCTCAAGAACCTAACTTCCCCAAGGTCCCTCCATCATCCAAGGTAAGTTCTAACGATGATTCTAAGTTAATTTCAATTCTCCAACACCTTATTAATATGGGTAAATACTTCCAATCATTATATATTTGATCGAGACACCATTGTTGAGAAATGAAACCCTAGAACTCGAATTCAAGAGGAGTGAACTTCAAAAAGGTAATGCTTCTACTCCCTACATTTATAACTATGAATTGATGAGTTTTTGGGAGAATAGTAAATGGGTTTGATAAAGAGAACCATAAAAACTATGCTAGGGTTTTGGATTGTTGACTTATGATTGTTGTAAATATTTGGGTGATGAGACATGATGTTAGTTACATCTATTTGGGATTGTAGAATCACCTAGAAGTAGTAGAATGAGAACTTGGTGAAGAAAATACCAAATACTAAGGGCTATGAGGCTTTACACCCATAAGGTGTTTGATAAAATTTCTATGTTACTAAAACATGAGCATTAGTGCTAATATTGGTTCCTCTTGACACACACACACACACACCCTAAGTTACTAAAACAAGAGCATTAGTGCTAATATTGGTTCCTCTTGATATATATATATATATATATATTGACGTAGATTATCATTGAAAGAGGCGACGAACATCGTGATACTCTTAAAAAGGGCCAGAGTTAGGTATGTGAGGCTATCTCTCTTTACGTTTGGGAATTTTTATGATTCTCCCTACGTCTCATTCATTATGACTATTACGAGTTTCCTCAGAAAGTAATTATGCCTTAGTTCGATGAATAGTCGTAGAACTTCTATTCTCTAGATGGCATAGTTTCATAATCGTTCAATATCCTATGAGTTTTAGTTATGACAAATCAATTTATTATGAATACATATCTCAGTCTAGTTCTATTCAGCATTCCAGTATCATGTAACTCAGTATGGTTCAGTATTTTAGTATCATGTATTGCAGTATGATTCTCAGTTCCTGATTCTAAATTCCTGAATGTTGAACACCTGTATTTGGGCCTGAGGTCGTAGTTTATGCTTTATGCATATTTGGGCCGGAGACCGTAGTTATGTATATGTATACTTGGGCCTGAGGCCGTAGCTTGTGCACATATATATTGGGCCTGAGGCCGTAGTTTATTTATCCAGATAAACAGGTGGTTCATCATTCAGAAGAGGGAGTATTCATATCCTTACTTCCTATGTTTAGTTCAATTATCAATTATCACTTATCAGTTCAGTTTGAGCTTCAGTATTTACAGTTCTTTCTTTCAGTTATTTTGCATACCAGTGTAATTCAAATGTACTGACATCCCTTTTTCCCCGGGGCCTGCATCTCGCGATGCACGTAACAATTTACAGGTTAGCGATTCTGCTTGCTAGGATATCTCATATCATCTATTGGTGAGCCCCATTCTTCCGGGGCATTACCCTTCTTTTTTCTAGTCTTTATAGTATTTCAGTTAGTAAGGTATGCCGGGGACCTTGTCCCGGTAAACAGTTAGCATTTCAGTATTCTTAGAGGCTTCGTAGACTATAGTCCAGTCAGTCAGATGTTAGCACGCTTTTATGTGTTAGCCTTGTCGGCTACTCATTTACACTTGCAGACTTTTCAGTACTTTCCGCATTTACGATATTTCAGTCAGACTCTTTAGTAGATCATCATATTGTATATTCATATTTAGCTTACAGTTATACCACATGTTGATTCAGCCATCCAGTTGGTTCGCTCGGTCACATACAATCAGGCACTGAGTGCCGTGTTACGCCTAGGCCATGGTTTGGGGTGTGACAGAATTTCAAGAACTTCAAGAATTGCAACCAATTGTCCGAACCACATCAAATCAACTTCGAATCACACCAAATTTTGCAGGCAAGTTCCAAATGACGAAATGGGCCTATTCTATGTCCCGAACCTAAAATCTGAACCCGATAGCCTTAAAGTCGAACCATGGTCAAACTTAGGGAAAATTCCAAACTTTCAAACATTCAAACTTCGACGAACGCGTCCGATTCATACTTAAACATCCCGGAATGACCCCAAATTTTATGCACAAGTCACAAATAACGATACGAACCTCTTCCAAAGCTTGGAACCCCAAACGAACAACGATAACACCAAAATCCACTTTAACTCAAACTTAGGAAATTCATAAACTTTTCAAATTGCCAACTTTCCACAACAAGCACTGAAATGCTCCCGGGCCACCCGATGCTCAACCTGAACATACACCCGAGTCCAAAATTACCATATGAAATTGTTGGAACCCTCGAATCCCGATTCCTAGGTCGTTTACTCAAAAGTCAAACCTTAGTCAACTCTTCCAACTTAAAGCTTCCGAATTGAGAATTTTCCTTCCGAAACGACTCTGAACTTCCCGAAATTCAATTCCGACCACACGTACAAGTCATAAAACATGAAGTGAAGCTACTCAAGGCCTCAAACCACCAGACGACGCGCTAGAGCTCAAAACGACATTTCGGGCCGTTACATTCTCCTCCACTTAAGCATACGTTCGTCCTCGAACGTGCCAAGAACCACTCCAAAGTTGCCCAAAATCACTATTTAACACTCCGTGCAACCACAACCCATATGAGCACATTATCTTGAGCCATAATGATGATCCTTCCTGCTACCTTAGTCTACAAGCATTAGAACCAATTTCCAATATCCGAAATTCTCTACGAGACCTGATTATAACATACGAATACTGTATAAATCCCCACACGCTGACCCCACACATCATCATGCACCCATGTTGGCATCACCTAATGCACCGCATAACTCATTTGCTCATGGTAACCTCCTCCAAGCACAATAACTGCAAATTCACTGACCCGATGTCTGTGGTATACCTCATAACACATATAAACCCGGTCTCAACCCTCATAATACCGCAATAATGAAAGATATGCGCAGGAACTCATAACCACCCGTCAAATCAATAACTCACGAAATTTCTCCGTTTGACCAAAACCATTACCTCATTCTGAACTGAATAGAGACATTATCTCTTTAATATACCTTACATAAATCCGATCGTACTAACTTCAGGTCCAATAATCTCGTCTCACCCAGTACAAGCTACCCAGTCAATAAGCCGCCTCAACACTGACTAAAATCTCACATGACGCCATCAATGCACCAACAAGCTACCACTCGAATATGACACATAAGGAAGAACAAACTCTAGCAAAGAACTACCCATCCCGCGTAACGAATAAAACGGTCAAACAAATGCTATGAACCCTTCTCTGAGAATGAGAAACAAAATACACAAAAATAAATATAGGAAACCGTACTCAATATCTCACTGTTACGGCGTGCAACCCGATCCACACATGATACCGTTGCGTGAATGAAACCCGATCCAAACATGACACCGTTGCGGCTTGTAACCCGATCCAAACAACATACACGTGGCGGCGTGACACCCGATCAACACATAACAATAAATAAGAAAATACCCATCAAGCCATAATAATTATACTATGAAATACCCGAATATCAACCACAAGCACGCCAAGTGCAAAAGTACAACCCTAGGGAGACGGATAGCGGCATGCGCTACAAGAACTCAAGCATGACTAAGGTGCAATAACGACAAGCTACACAGGACCACAACACACGTGCGAATAATCAAGTCATCACACAACCCACATGGCATAATATAGTATTATATAGGATAGCTGACGATAGGAATAACATCCAACACATGAAGACTCCTCCATAAACAGTACTATGCTGAATGAACACATTCAATCTGATGTAAATCTACTAGCGAACCTCAAGCTGATTTTGCTTATCCGATACTGGGCTAATAACCTTTCAAGGATCCACAATATCCCTATTCATGACACATAAGAGCAGCCATCAAATCCCGAACAAATACCCACAGTCCACAACCAAAGGAATAAAGCTTCTCCTAATCATAATCTCTCACATTGGCGATATTTCCAAAACCTCCACACTTGATTTAAATCTCTAACAATCGAATGACTAACACGTCACACTTACACGATCTTCCTGTGGGATATACTCACATAACCATCCGCACCAGGCAGAAAAATCTGAACATTAATGGTCATCGACCATGTTAAATCCATAGTGCTAGTCAAGCATCCGCATATCAATACCCAACACTCCTTTCACCAGACAAACTATCCTCATGCTGCCCGAAAATAGTGCCAGCATACTCTGAACATCTAAAATCTTCCCCCGCTCCTCCAATCTCGTGAATTCTTATCAAAACCGAACTACAACCTTGATCCTCAACTTCCAATTACTATACCACTCACTGCACCTATCATACCGCTACGCGAAAGCACAAGAACCTGATCATAACTTCTGTCCCACCAATAGAATAAATACATCATCATCTAGAACCCCTTCTACTCAACACATTTCAGAGGATCAATTGCAACACGCAACCGAATTCCCATAACCATATAAATCAAACCTCAAGTTGTAGTCTACACCACTATAATTCTTCTGAGATTCCTTTACACATAACAGGCCTCAAACAACACTCATCCCGAGTGACCCCAAATCACGAGACCAAGTCGTCTCAACATCCATAAGACATTTTATACCCTCTTCATGCACTTATTAGAATCTCCAACTGATACACTGCGCTGATTAGATCTTCTACGAATCTGAAGTTGTTTCTCCTACTTCTCTAACACTACACCGCAGACCCGATGATAACATAGAATACTCCAAGTACCCCTCACACTCTGCTGCAAAACCCAGTCTTCAGCCACATAACGAACCCAAAAAATCCTTAAGCACCACACCTTAAATCTTGAATCCACCAGGACCATTATTGAGAGTCACCCACTCTGACCTAGTCTCGAATATATAGTCAAACTCTAGTGCTCTGCTAGCACATGAACACTTCCCAAGATGCAATCGGATGAGTCCCTTTCCTTGTACATCAAATCCACAGGAAACATACATTTTGAGTCATCCCCAACACCTGCACATGAATCGGTAAGGCAAAATGTAACAGATATATGCTAAGCTCCTCTTAGTCACAACTAATCCACTGATGCACCGATAATCAGAAACTATAAAAGAACACCACCACGTGACTCTCTCATAGATGGTGGGCTCCCCCACTTAGCTCTATGCTACAATCACATAGATCCAAGCCCCACAACGACCTCTTCTTCCCAGTTACCACAATCCCACAGCGTTGCACCGCCAAATTCCTCATAAGTTCTTGTTGGACTAATCATAACACATCCCGAATTGCTCGCCACAATTGTACACTCGACCTTCTAACCGTCATACTATCTCCTTCAAGCGATCCAAGCTCACCTCACAGTACATTCATCCCATGTTGGGCAGAAAGTAGAACTCTTCGTAGGAACCTTATCAAAATAACACAAGCGCTAACCTGCTCACAGGAGATAGCCCACCTATGTACCCGCATCTTGATCTCCTCTAACTTCATTGCTACAGTTGCATCCATCATGAAATCAACTAACCTCTCTGGGTCTGCACTAATCCGCCATCCGTAAGAGTCCCTTCATTCATTAATATTACCCGAAGGTCCAACAATATGTTATCAAGCCCTTCTCGCCACCTTCAAAATTCCTAAGCATAGAAACTACCTTAGAGATCATCTCTCTCGATCCATCAATGTTGGAAACGCCGATTCGATCCTGAAGTCACAACACACCGCCATCTGTGATAACTTCTTCTTAGGTTCCATCTCACGACACCATGCCCAGAGGCAAACAAATGAAGATCAATATGCCGATGAGCCTCAATGCATTCAATCAAGGACGGTGACACCATAAAATTAACAAGAGTCCCTCCAAACTCGAACGTATCAATTCTCGACCGTAGGCAATACAAATAGGGGGCTGAAATGATAGAACACCCCTCCATACGGCAAAGACAATAGCCCACTCGAATACGCAGGGAAAAACATCCTACACCATAACTGCGGTACCCTTACAACTCCTCGATGCCCAATGGATAGCCAGCACTCCACATCGTATAAGAATGAATAGAAAGGAAATGAAGGCATAAGCCTCAATGGAATCAAATCGCCAGACGAGGAATCAAGAAGGGTAGATCTCCAAACAACCTTGTTGCCTTTCGAAGATAAGTACAGACGTCTCCGTACCGATCCACAAGACTCTACTAGACTTGCTCATAACTCGTGAGATCTAAGTGAACCTAACGCTCTGATACCAAGCTGTCACAACCCAAAATCTACTATAGGTCGTGATGGGGCCTAACGCCGCCGTTAGACAAGCCAACGATAATTAATCAACTTAGTTACTAATTTTATTATTTTTAAAATTATAAGTCCCATTAGATAAATAGAGTAAAATCTGGTACCCGTAGAAAATTCATGATTTTATTTACCAATTTTCGTATAAAATATAAATTTACAATGTAAAATGACAATAATTACGTGAACTACAATAATGAACATCCAGTAGAAACCCCCAAAACCCGGTGTCACAAGTGCATGAGCATCTACTAGAAGGTACAATAATAATACAACATCTATCTAGAATACAAGTTGGACAAAAAAATGTAAATAATTCATATGGAGACTCTATATGTTGCGGGTCGTAGCATGGGGTGTAGCTCACCGTAAATCCCCGCAATAGCTGCGCATTTGCGCCTGAAAGACCACCAGAAATATATACCTGCACAATAAGTGCAGAAGTGTAGCATTAGCACGTAAATCAATGCGTACCCAGTAAGTATCTAGCCTAACCCCGTAGAAGTAGTGACGAGGGGTCGACATCGACACTTACTAGTGGTCAAATAAATCATAGTGTAGTAGAAAGTAAACAAGTATGAGGCATGGTAAACAAACAATATAAACAAATTTAAGTATGTGGTACAATCCTCCTCTGAACAGTAAACACAAGCTCTCAGTTATTGGTTACCTCCTCAACCGGAGTACATATGTAAAATGGTCCCCACCAGATAGGTCATTATAACTCAAATCAGGAAAACTCATGGATACGATGGCTTCTTGTCAAATATTACGCACGACGTTGCCAAGACGAATGATCCGATCCCATAAGAGTGTTTCATGAAGTTACCGAGGCGAACAGCCCGATCCCATAAGAGTATTTATAGAAAGGCCGAGGCGAACGACCTGATCCCATAAGAATATGGTACTGCTGAGGCGAACGACCCGATCCCGTAAGAGTGTGGTACTGCCGAGGTAAACAGCCCGATCCCATAAGAGTGTGGTACTGCCATGGCAAATGGCCTGATCTCATACGAGTATGGTACTACCAAGGTGAACGGCCTGATCCCATAAGAGTGTGGTACTACCGATGCGAACGTCCCAATCCCATAAAAGTGTGGTACTGCCGAGGTGAATAGACTAATCTCATACAAGTGTGGTACTACCGAGGCGAATGGCCCAATCCCATAAGAATATGATACTGCCGAGGTGAACGGTCCGATCCCATAAGAATATGATACTACCGAGGCAAACATTCTGATCACATAAGAATATGTTACAATAATCTTGTCGAGGTGAACGACCCGATCCTATTAGAATAAGAAGCTTTAACGGGTCCTTGACCCCACTCACAAATAAACGTGTGAGTTATGAAATTTAAGGAAGCTTTTTGATGAAAATGCACAATGTGGGAGAAATTCATAAGGGGAGCACAATTATCCTGCGGCTAAATCAAGTAACTCGTCAAATCTCTACAATAGCGGGTATATCACTCTACACAAGCCTAGTCTCAGGTCGTAACGCGAAATAAAGGAATTAAACAGGCAAGGATAACTTAAATAATACAATTAATTCATGGCGTGAACCTAAGTCTACCAGGACATAAACAGGAATTCTAGCATACACACGGACACTCGTCACCTTATACGTGCGTAGCTCCCATAACATGTAACACATAAGAATATAACATCTATGGGGTGAATTCCCCCTCACAAGGTTAGACAGGAGACTTACCTCGCTCCGAAGTTCCATAATCAGCTCCAACGCCTCTCTAACACCTTAAACCAATGCCCGTCGATCCAAAACTAGTCAAACAATGTGTAAACCAACAAAAATATACTCTAATATCCATTATTAATCAATTTATAACAATTCCCAACTCCGCTCGAAAAGTCAATAAAGTCAACCCTCAAGCACACGTGCCCGGATTCCGAAAATGTTTGAAGATAAACATTACCCATAACACCACGAACTCAAATATTTAATTTATTCCTAATTCCATGTCCTATTTTGTGGTTAAAATCTAAAAATATGATTTCTAGGTTTTTCTTCAAAAATGCCCCAATTTTCCAAAATTTCCATGTTTAATCCTTATAGAATCCACATAATTTAACTTACAATATGTGGGAATTACATACCTTGCAATAGAGGTTGAAAATATTGCCTCCAAGAGCCCAAATATTCCCTCAACCAAATGAAAATGTGAGAGAAATGGGCCAAGTCCCGAAATGAAGTCTTAATAACAGCCTCAGATTTCGCATTTGCGACAAGAGGCTGGCAAATGCGATGGTCGCAAATGCGAATCCCGACCAACATTGTCTGCATCGCAAATGCAACAAATGTCTCGCAAATGAGAGCTTAGTGACTTCGCAAAAGTGACAGTTTGTTCGCAAATGCGAGCTCAGCGACTTCGCAAAAGCGACAGTTTGTTAGCAAATGCGAACTCCCCTGCCCCAGCCCATCTTCGCAAAAGTGAAAATTATCTCGCAAATGCAGATATCACAAATGCGATAAAAACCTTGCAAATGCGAGAATAGTGCACCAGAACCATCTGAACCTCTACAAAATCCTCTGGAACGGGTCCAAAACTCATTCGAGCCCTCGGGGCTCCAAACTAAACATCCACACAAGTCTAGAAACATAACGTGAACTTGCTCGTACAATCAAAATACCAAAATAACCTCTAGAATCACGAATCGGACGCCAAAACGCATAAAAATCACAATGAATTTCAAAACCTTCTAGAATTGCAACCAATCATCCGAACCACATCAAATCAACTCCAAATGACACCAAATTTTGCAAATATTCAAACTTCGACGAACGCGTCCGATTCATACTTGAACATCCCGGAATGACGCCAAACTTTACGCACAAGTCACAAATAACGATACGAACCTATTCCAAAATGCCATCTTTCCATAACAAGCACCGAAATGCTCCTAGGCCACCCGATGCTCAACTCGAACATACGCCTGAGTTCGACCACATGTACAAGTCATAAAACTGAAAGTGAAGCTACTCAAGGACTCTAACTGCCGGACGATGCGCTAGAGCTCAAAACGACCGGTCGGGTCGTTATAAAGGCACTGACATAACTTGGCGATTTACTAAGCAATCAATCATGGCCAGTGTTTTAAAAGGCATTTTCAGGGAGAGCCTGAGGTCTAGCCCTAGGGCGAGGCACACCAAAAATACCCCGAGGTGATGGTCGGCGGCGAAAGTCTCAAGAGCATACGTCTAGCAATTCGAGACATCTGTCCGGACGTTGAGGCGCGTTTTTGTAATGAGGCGTATACCCTAGAGATTTTTTCAAATTAAAACAAATTTTGATCTATAAATCCTTAATACAATACCCAAATTCTCAAATGTCAGCTTGTAATTACTCAAAAGTTTTAAAAAGGAACTGAAACATTAAATTTAAAAGTCAAGATCTTTTTTTTGCTAGAAGCCCTAATTTATGGTCTTTTTCAATTGTTATCTTGTCCGCTAGTCTGCTACTATCTCCCAAAAGCGAATAGTCAAATTTCTTTTTCAAATACAAAAAGAACTCCATTCTCCTGCATAGCAGCAAGTTCAAAGTTCAAATTGTGTGTTAGTCATCCGTTTTGTTCCTCTATGTAGAAAATTTTATTCTTTTCAACTCAAGTTACTTGTACTTGTAAGTAGCGTATAATGTATAGTTTTGACTAGTTTTTTTGTGGGGATAGAGAATATATATATATATATATATATATATATATATATATATATATATATATATATATATATATATATATACTATAATTACATTATTTTTAAAAATATTAAAAATTAAATATCCATGGGGCTTACACCTCGCTGATGCATATGTAAAACGACTCGCCTTATGGCTCACGCCTTTTAAAACACTTATCGTGGCTACTTCATCTAATCATGCTGAGATAAATGCTATTCATGAAGCAATTCGAGAATGTGTGTGGTTAAGGTCTATAATACATCTTATTTGAGAAAAATATAGTTTGAAGTGTGACAAAATACCCACGATTTTGTATGAAGACAATGCAACATACATAGCCTAATTGGAGGAAGGATTCATAAAAGGAGATAGGACAAAACACATTTCATCAGCGTTATTTTTCACACATGATCTTCAAACGAATGGTGATATCAATGTGCAACAGATTCGTACAAGTGATAATATGGATGATTGTTCACCAAATCTTTACCGACGTCAACCATCAAGAAGCTAGTGTACAAGATTGAGATGTGAAGGCTCAAAGATGTGAATTGATGCTCTCATCATGGGAATTTAATACGTGTTTTACTCTCTTTCCCTTACAAGGTTTTGTCCTACTGGGTTTTCCTTGCAAGGTTTTTACTGAGGCAACCAAAAGGCATATTATTAATCATGTGTATTCTTTTTCCTTCATTAAAATTTTTTCATACTGGTTTTTCCTAGTAAGGTTTTAACGATTCACATTATCTACTAATGGACATTTAAGGGGAAGTGTTATAAATAATATTAAGAGTGAATGTCCATGTGTAACGACCCAACCGGTTGTTTTGAGTATTTGTATCCCGTTCAGCTATTTGAAGTCTTGAGTAGCTTCATGTGATGTATTATGACTTGTGTGAATCGTTGGTTTTGGTTTTTAGGTGATTCGGGATTGATTTGGAAGAATGATTCTTAACTAGGAAGCTTTAAGTTGGACGAGTTGATAAAGTTTGACTTTTGAGTATTTGACCTAGGATCGAAGTTTTGATGGTTTTGTTAGGTTCGGATAGTGATTTTGGACTTGGGCGTATGCTTGGATTTGAATTTGGAAGTTTCTAGAAGGTTTCAACACTATTTAGTGAAATTAAAAATTTTAAGGTTTGAAATGTTCATAAGTTTGACTGAGAGTTGACTTTGATGATATCGGGTTTGAATTGATGTTCCGGGAGTAGGAATAGGTTTTTATGTCATTTGAGGTTATTCCGAGTTGATTTGATATGGTTCGACACGCGTTTTGGAAGTTGAAAGTTCAAAAGTTCATTAAGTTTGATTTGAGGTGCGATTCATGGATTTGATATTGTTATATGTGATTTGATACCTCGAGTAGGTTCGTGTTGTGTTTGAAACTTGTTGGTATATTCGGACGGGGTCTCGAGAGGTTCTGTTGAGTTTCATACGGGTTTTGAACCATTTTGGGCCATGTTGATACTGCTGATTTTCTGTTGTTACTTGTTGCTTCTGGAGTTCTTCGCGATCGTGAAGGCTGGGCGCGATCACGAAATATGTTTTGGACATTGGTGGCTTGTGCGCCGCGGATGCGGAATATAGTACGCGTTCGTGGAGGTTTGGTTTGGTTTATGTTCGCGTTTGCGTATGGGGCATCGCGGTCGCGTAGTGCTGAGTGGGATCTAGGAGCTGGAGGATTCTTCATCGCGTTCGCATAACCTTGGTCATGTTCGCGTAGCTTGGGCATCTGTGTGCTTCGCATTCGCATTGTCAGTATCGCGAATGCATAGAGATTTTGTGTGGCAATGGAATTTGTTCTTCGCGATCGCGAAGGTTTTTCACGCGATCGTGATGAGTATCCATGGGCATTTGATTATAAAGTACTCTATTTCGAAGGTTTCAGACATTTTATCATATTTTGAGCTATACAGCTCGGATTTGGGCGATTATGGAGGCGATTTTCACTACATGGATAGGGGTAAGTATTTTTTACTCGATTTCGATTTTGATCCATGATTCCATCTTCGATTTTGCATTTTATTGCTGATTTCAAAAGAGAAATTGGGAGGGGGGGGGGGGAGGGTTGTCTAAACTTTCCTAATGTGAATTGTTTTAGTTTTGAACATCGATTGGGAGTCGGAATTGAGTGAAATTAGTATGGTTGGACTCGTAATTGAATGGGTTGTCAGATTTTGCGAGTTTTATTGGGTTCCGAGGTGCGGGCCTGGAATTGACTTTTTGGTTGACTTTGAGTATTTGATTAAAGATTCTACCTTTATCAATCGAGATTGTTTCCATAGGCATTATTTGATATTTTTGAGTTGCTCTTGGCTGGTTTCGAGCCATTCAGAGGTTGATTTGCGTGGGATGGCATTTCCAGAGTGTTGTTTAGTTTGCTCGGTATTTGATTTGGCTTGTTCCAGGTAAGTAATATTTCTAAACTTAGAATTAAGGGTAAATATCCTTGGGAATCATGTTATTTGTGTTAGGTTAGGGGTGATGCACGTGCTAAGTGACGGGTGCGTGCACCGAGGTATTCATGATCCGGGTAGTTTGTAGGCTATTATATGCCTTGTTTTGCAATCATGCTTCTTTGATTTCATGTTTTATCCATTTATGTAACTACGTGGGCTATTATTCATGCTAGAAATCACGTCTAGGCCACTTGCTTAATTGTTTGAGACATGATAGGGCTATTTTCTCCATGTTGAGCTATTTGCCTTAGCCGTAGTCATATTGTACAGCCACGATAGTTACATCCGCATGTTATATATCTGTCTCAGACCACTTTTGATATGTTGTCTCACATGTAATCGGTGTCTTTGCGCGAGACACAAGTTTGGACCGTAATTGAGGCATATGGTGATATTCTGTATTTTATAAATGTATTATATTTCTCTAATATGTTGCATATATAGACTTGAGCGGATTGATGATTGATATGGGCCATATATCCGTATTTTTTATTGACATTTTGATCGGGTTGCACACCGTACAGGTTATATTGATATCGAGGTGATGTGTATGCCATGCCCCACATTGGCATAAGCTGTACTGATTTGAGGGTACGCGGGCACCAGGCCTCACCATTTGGGCTAAGTGATTTTGATTAGAGCTTGGGGAGGATCCGCTCCTCCGGAGTCTGACATGCCAACTGTAAGGCCCCGGAAAATTTTTCTAACGATTTAATATTTTAAAGTACGCCAACGGTATTTAGGAATAACGTGTTACAGTATTAAAGGAGACCCATGGGATAGAACCACATTATTTCGAAATGAAACGTATATGTTTAAGGTGTGTTGAAACATACTAAGGAGTTTTGTGAATGGAAAGAATTTGTGTGGAACAAGTAGGATACATTAAGTAGAAAGAATGTCTCAATGCGCTAAAGATCCTACTTCAAACATATTATGCTACCAAAGTATAACGACTTATGAGGTGATCTACCTATAAAATTAAAGCCCTTTGAGTCTAGTTTCTAACGCTTCAAACCGTTTGTCATTCGGACATTCCTACAAGAAGTTATGATCAAATTACCAAAGGCTGGCGGAGGAGCCTGCAGATGCGAAGCATCCAAAGCCGCGTCCGAAAGAGAGGCTGGCAGTAAAGTGCTGCCATAGCGTCCAGGTCCGCATCCGAGCTTCAAAGAGGAGTGAAGTGGGGATGCGAAGCATCCAGGGCCACATCCAAAACCCAGAAATCTGGGCCTATAAATACAAGGTCCGGGAAGGGGGATATTTTGAGTATTTGGGGGTTAGGGTTCTTGAGGTAAGCTGTTAATGATATTTTGGGTTGATTATTACTCAATATACATGATTTCTAACATCATTCTTACATCCAAATATAAAATTTCATCATCAAATCCTCAAGAACACAAAAATTACCAAAGTTGTGATTTTTCAAGATTGATCTACTAGAGGTAATTCCAATGCTTCAAACTCCTTTAATATGAGTAGTTATAAGTATTTGAAGCATTTGTTGCAAGTTTTAAGAGTTGAAAGATTGAATTATAAAAATCTAGTCCATGGCATGAATAGTACTTTTGAGAAAATAAGGGAGAAGTTGAATGGTAATCTTGGCGATGAAATTTATGAATACATTGAACCTATGGGATTTGTTACTAATATTGGTCTCATTGGATGTTGTTATTGTAGATTGAAGTTTATTAGTGTAGTGCATCGTTGTAGTATCATTAAGGGAAGAATTTGAGGTATGTTGGCTAAACTCTTCTTTAAGAGTTGGAATTCTCATTATCCTTGTGAGTTCCGAGATGTTGATTATAATTCGAGTATTCCGATAAGTTTTGTGATGAAGATATATGTCCAATTCGTATTTCAAATGCTCTTATCATATTGCATTATAAATTGAGGATGTGTCCCAAACCATGGATTACGTATCCACATGTTATAATTTCTAGTCGTGATTTATGTGAAAGTTATTATGTCAAGTTGTGTAGAGATTGTGATTGTGATACACCTCCACCCGCATACATTGGGGTGAGGTGGCATGACCGCTTTGTGTGGGGATTGTGGTATAGAGATTGTGATTGTGATACACCTCCACCCGCATACATTGGGGTGAGGCGGCATGACCGATTTGTGTGGGGATTATGGTATAGAGATTGTGACTGTGATACACCTACACCCGCATATATATTAGGGTGAGGCGGCATGACCGCTTTGTGTAGGTATTATGGTATTGTGGGACTACACCTCCACCCGCTTACATTGGGGTGAGGCGGTACGACCGCTTTGTGTATGGTTTTGGTATTGTTGTGGCACCACTACCCGCATACATTGGGGTGAGGCAGCATAGCCGCTTTGTGTTGATATTGGTATCGTTGATGCATTTCCACCTGCATACATTGGGGTGAGGCGGCATAGCCTCTTTGTGTTGGTATTGGTATCGTTGATGCATATCCACCCTCATACATTGGGGTGAGGCGGCATAGTCGCCTTGTGTAAGTTCTTAGTACTGTGGTTATATATCCACCGGCATAAATTGGGGTGAGGCGGCAGGGCCGCTTGATTAGAGTTGTGGTATTGTACGTACACCTCTATCTGCATACATCGGGTGAGGCAGGTGGGTCGCTTTGTGTGAAGATGGTTACATAGGATCTCATCTTAAATCCTATAAATGTTGTCGATAACTTTTAATAAGCTTGCTATGGTTGAGACAGTTATCTATATTATTCTATTGCCGCACTGGTTCATCATAATTATCTTGTATTTCTAAATTCTTAAATTGGTGTTTAATTTTCATATTAGTACTATTCGACGGTACTAACGTCTCTTTTGTCGGGGGCGCTGCATCTTTAAATAGATGCAAGTGGTTCCACAACAGGAGGCAGTGATCAGTGATAGCAGTACACCTTCTTCCCAGCTGACTTGGTGAGCCCCACTTCATTCCGGGGTCATGAATCCTTTGTACTTTGTGTATTTTTGTTTGGGGTATAGCCTAGGCCTTGTTGCCGGCATTATCATTGTACTCTTCTTTATCCATAGAGGCTCCGTAGACATAGTGTGGGTTGTGTATTTGGTGCTGAGAAAGTTATGCTATGCTATGTTTTGGTTGTATTACTTGTCCATTTGAGACTTTAAAAATGATGAAACTTATGGCAAGAAATTGGTAATTTTAGGCATGACAACTTTATTTTGCAATTAATGAAAACATATATTCTTTTTATTCATGAATTAGTTGGGTAGAAGGAAATCTAATAGGCTTGCTCGGCCGGGTTCACTCGGTGGAGCGCCGGTCGCGCTCCTCGGTTTTGGGGCGTGACAAACTTGGTATCAGAGCCTAAGGTTTTAAAGTGTTCTAGGATGTCTCGGAGCCGTGTCTAATAGAGTCCTTATTATCGGTGTGTTGTCGACCACATCTATAATTAAGATGCTACATGGGCATTTAGGAATAACACCCTTCTTTGATATTCTGAATCGTGCGATGAAACTGGTTGTGAAATTGTTCTCCCTCTAACTCATACGTTGAGGTTCGAGGTAAGTTTAAAGCTTTTTTGGTTTATTCCAAGTAATGCTGTCATGTGACATGACGAAGGGGTAAAGGTCTGAATATTAAACAGATGGCACATGTATCATGTTAAATGAATGGTATGGCCATACGAGACAAGTATATATTAACATGATCATACTTTATATGAGAAGAGTGCTAGAAGTGATTACCCACCTCCAAAGAGGCATTGACTTGATAAATGAGACCTAAGCTTAACTAGTACATGTGAATAGTGTGGGAACCATGTGTATGATTCTAAGATGTAAATTTGTTATATAGGCACGTGATATATGAAAGGCATGGCCTGGAGAGTAATGATAAATGTGTAGGTCTCGCACGGGAGACAAGAAGTTATGAAAAGAGAGTCAATTGAACCCACAATGAGAAGACCCTAGCACTATGAATATTATAAAAATCCCAGGAATGTGCGAAGTGGTGTTACACTCCAAAAAGGATATTGACACGAGGGATTTGGATCCCAGGCCTGTGTGGCTGAATAAGAGTAAAGAACTTATGAGGTTAATACCATGGGGACTTAAATCTCCCTAATAGTCAATCATATACAAGAGGACTAGAGATGTGAAACATGTGTCCGTCAAATTGCTAAATTCAAGACTGATGTCGAAATGTGAAACATTCACCCCAAGTGGGGAGGGGAGGACCATGTTGAGGATACTTAAGTGCAATAAAACGAGAGTAGAGCCATGTAGCTATGATATTTGGATATTTTGTTGAAGACATTTGTAGTTTAGAAAAGTGGTAAGGGATAACGTGATTCTCTGAAATGAAATGCAAAAGATAAACCACTAGTACAAAAAATAATATGGAAGGTTAAGAAATGTAAATGCTTCGTACGTGGCAATATATATGACAAGGTCAACGATTCTAGAAACTAAGAGTAAGGTTTGCAAAAGGGTTTTATACTTGTTAGAGAGTCAGGGACAATGGAACCCAAGGAAGTAATATAAATCAAATGAGAAAGGCTTGCGAGTTCATAGAATGAGTTAATCACGGATTTGCGATTTAGCTAAAGTTCCAAGGCTTTAAGAAAGACAGAACGAATGGGAGAGATAAATGTGATGTTATAAAAACCCAAGAGTGCATCTGGGTTTGATGGGGAGTCTCTTAAAAATCTTATAAGCAAGGAAGTGTTAAGTGATACACGGATGAACACACTTTTCCACGGATATCCCAACAAGTGTCGAGAGGCGAGCAGGATGAATTCCCAACTAAGGGAAAAGACCACGTAACATATGGAAGAACGCATGGCTATTCACTAACTAGGAAGAATGAGGCGAGAAGAATTGGAAGAGAAATCTGATATAGATGTTCCACTAATGATGAAATATAGCAAGATGATCATTTATGCCTCTAGGCAACTCAAGAATCATGAGAAAAATAATCCAACACATGACTTAGGACTTGCGGCTATGATTTTTACATTAAAGGTTTGGTGTCATTAATTGTATGGGGTCTAGGTGGTCATATTCACAGACCAAAAGATCCTTCAATATATTTGCAAATAGAAGAAATTGAATCTAAGGTGGAGAAGATGGCATGAGTTATGTAAGGATTACGATATCAATATTCTATATCCTCCGGGGAAGCCACTATTGTGGCGGATGCTCTTACCCAGAAATCTATGGGTAGTTTGGCTCACTTGGAGGCATGTCAAAGGCCGTTGGCCAAGGAAGTTCATCGATTGGCTAGTTTGGGAGTTCGTATTGTGGACTCTAATGAAGGAGGGGTAATTGTACAAAGTAGGGCTGAATCATCGCCTGTTGTGCAAGTCAAAGAGAAGCAATACAACGATCCATTTTTGGTGTAATTAAAGGAGGGGATTCAAAAACATAAAACAATGGTTTTTCTCTTGGCATGGACGATGGTACACTAAGGTACCAAGGACGTTTATTTGTTCCAAATGTGGGTGGTCTCCGAGAAAGAATTATGACTGAAGCTCACACTTCTAGGTATTCTGTGCACCCATGTTCTACAAAAATGTATCATGATATTAAGGAAGTCTATTGGTGGAATGATATGAAGAGAAATGTGGCGGACTTTGTGGCAAGATGTCCGAATTGTCAGCAAGTGAAGGCCGAACACCAAAGGCCCGGTGGGTTAGCACAGAACATAGAAATTCCAATGTGAAAGTGGAAGATGATTAATATGGACTTTGTGGTAGGATTACCGCGCACTCCGCGCAAGTTTGACTCAATTTGGGTGATTGTGGATTGACTCACGAAATCTGCACACTTTTTGCCAGTTAAGTCTACCGACACAGTGGAGCAGTATGCTCAGTTGTATATCAAAGAAATAGTCAGGTTGCATGGCACCCTAGTTTCCATCATTTCTGATCGAGGAGCATAATTCATTGCTAATTTTTGGAAAAACTTTCAGCAAGGTTTGGGTACTCGGGTGAATCTTAGTACGGCCTTTCACCCGCAGATTGACAGGCAGGCAGAGCAGACTATTCAAATGCTTGAGGATATGTTGCGTGCTTGTGGGCTGGACTTCAAAGGTAGTTGGGATGATTATTTACCACTTATAGAATTTGCATACAACAATAGCTATCATGCTAGCATTCAGATGACACCATTTGAGGCTTTATATGGTAGGAGATGTAGATCTCTCATTGGGTGGTTCGCAATTGGGGAAGCAGATTTGATAGGGCCAAACCTTGTGCATCAGGCTATGGAAAAAGTTAAAATCATTAAGGAATGGTTGAAGACTGCTCAAAGTCGTTAGAAATCCTATTCGGATGTTCGTCGTAGGGATTTGGAGTTCAAAGAAGATGATTGGGTATTCTTGAAAATTTCCCCCATGAAGGGTGTAATGCGATTTGGTAAGAAAGAGAAATTGAGTTCGAGGTATGTTGGACCGTACAAAATCATTCAGAGGATCAGTGAGGTGGCATACAAGCTTGAACTACCACCAGAGATGTCATTAGTACACCCGGTGTTTCATGTGTATATGTTAAAGAAAGTAGTTGGAGATCCGACACTCATTATTCCGTTTGAGACTATTGAGGTAAATGAGAAATTGACTTACGAAGAGATTCCGGTTTCTATTATTGATCGGCAAGTCCGAAAGTTGAGAAATAAAGAAATTACATCGGTAAAAGTGTTATGGAGAAACCAACACGTGGAAGAGGATACTTGGAAGGCCGAGGAGGAAATGAAGAAAATGTATCCTTATATGTTTGAAGAGCCATGTATTTATAAAGTTGTGATCTATGAAAAATATTCTAAGAGTTGCTTTCTATGAATTTTGTATCATTTTGAACAATTGGCATTAAGGGTGTTCCATTCTGGATATATATTGCTTATGAGACCACATTTGGTGTTGTTTTGTATTATGTTACGTCGTTGGAATACGTATATGTTATTAGGATGTGTTTCTGTGGCTCTCTGACATGTGGATAGGCCTAGTTACAAGGAAAACTCTGGCGAAATATTTGGAAATTTGGGGAGTTAGTCAAATTGGGGCTGCTCGAATATGGTATGAAACAAACTGAGTAGCGTAAGATGCTAATGACGGTTTTTTTACCCTCATTCGAGCACGAATGATCCTAAGCGGGGGAGAATGTAAGACCCCGAAAAATTTTTCTAACGATTTAATATTTTAAAGTACGCCAACGGTATTTGGGAATAACGTGTTAGAGTATTAAAGGAGACCCATAGGATAGAACCACATTATTTAGAAATGAAACGTATATGTTTAAGGTGTGTTGAAACATACTAAGGAGTTTTGTGAATGGAAAGAATTTGTGTGGAACAAGTAGGATACATTAAGTTGAAAGGATGTCTCAATTCGTACAAGATCCTACTTCAAATGTATTCTGATACCAAATTATAACGACTTATGTGTTGATCTACCTATAAAATTAAATCCCTTTGAGTCTAGTTTCTAACGCTTCAAACCGTTTGTCATTCGGACATTCCTACAAGAAGTTATGATCAAATTACCAAAGGCTGGCGGAGGAGCCTGCGGATGCGAAGCATCCGAAGCCGCGTCCGAAAGAGAGGCTGGCAGTAAAGTGCTGCCATAGCATCCAGGTCCGCATCCGAGCTTCAAAGAGGAGTGAAGTGGGAATGCGAAGCATCCAGGGCCACATCCGAAACCCAGAAATCTGGGCCTATAAATATAAGGTCGGGGAAGGGGGATATTTTGAGTATTTGGGGGTTAGGGTTCTTGAGGTGAAGGGACGATTTTGAGCTCAAATCAAGTCCAATCAACCAAAGTAAGCTGTTAATGATGTTTTGGGTTGATTATTACTCAATATACATGATTTCTAACATCATTCTTACATCCAAATACAAAATTTCATCATCAAATTCTCAAGAACACAAAAATCACCAAAGTTGTGATTTTTCAAGATTGATCTACTAGAGGTAATTCCAATGCTTCAAACTCCTTTAATATGAGTAGTTAGAAGTATTTGAAGCATTTGTTGCAAGTTTTAAGAGTTGAAAGATTGGATTATAAAAATCTAGTTCATGGCATGAATAGTACTTTTGAGAAAATAAGGGAGAAGTTGAATGGTAATCTTGGCGATGAAATTTATGAATACATTAAACCTATGGGATTTGTTACTAATATTGGTATCATTGGATGTTGTTATTGTAGATTGAAGTTGATTAGTGTAGTGCATCGTTGTAGTATCATTAAGGGAAGAATTTGAGGTATGTTGGCTAAACTCTTCTTTAAGAATTGGAATTCTCATTATCCTTGTGAGTTCCGAGATGTTGATTATAAATCGAGTATTCCGATAAGTTTTATGATGAAGATATATGTCCAATTCGTATTTCAAATGATCTTATCATATTGCATTATAAATTGAGGATGTGTCCCAAACCATGGATTACGTATCCACATGTTATAATTTCTAGTCGTGATTTATGTGAAAGGTATTATGTCAAGTTGTGTAGAGATTGTGATTGTGATACACCTCCACCCGCATACATTGGGGTAAGGCGGCATGACCGCTTTGTGTGGGGATTATGGTATAGAGATTGTGATTGTGATACATCTCCACCCGCATACATTGGGGTGAGGCGGCATGACCGATTTGTGTGGGGATTATGGTATAGAGATTGTGACTGTGATACACCTCCACCCGCATATATATTAGGGTGAGGCGGCATGACCGCTTTGTGTAGGGATTATGGTATTGTGGGACTACACCTCCACCCGCTTACATTGGGGTGAGGCGGTACGACCGCTTTGTGTATGGTTTTGGTATTGTTGTGGCACCACCACCCGCATACATTGGGGTGAGGCGGCATAGCCGCTTTGTGTTGATATTGGTATCGTTGATGCATTTCCACCTGCATACATTGGGGTGAGGCCGCATAGCCTCTTTGTGTTGGTATTGGTATCGTTGATGCATATCCATCCTTATACATTGGGGTGAGGCGGCATAGTCACCTTGTGTAAGTTCTTAGTACTGTGGTTATATATCCACCCGCATAAATTGGGGTGAGGCGGCAGAGCCGCTTGATTAGAGTTGTGGTATTGTACGTACACCTCCATCTGCATACATCGGGTGAGGCGGCGGGGTCGCTTTGTGTGAAGATGGTTACATAGGATCTCATTTTAAATCCTATAAATGTTGTTGATAGCTTTTAATAAGCTTGCTATGGTTGAGACAGTTATCTATATTATTCTATTGCCGCACTGGTTCATCATAATTATCTTGTATTTCTAAATTCTTAAATTGGTGTTTAATTTTCATACTAGTACTATTCGACGGTACTAACGTCTCTTTTGCCGGGGGCGCTGCATCTTTAAATAGATACAGGTGGTTCCACAACAGGAGGCAGTGATCAGTGATAGCAGTACACCTTCTTTCCAGCTGACTTGGTGAGCCCCACTTCATTCAGGGGTCATGAATCCTTTGTACTTTGTGTATTTTTGTTTGAGGTATAGCATGGGCCTTATTCCCGGCATTATTATTGTACTCTTCTTTATCCATAGAGGCTCCGTAGACATAGTGTGGGTTGTGTATTTGGTGCTGAGAAAGTTAAACTATGCTAAGTTTTGGTTGTATTACTTGTCCATTTGAGACTTTAAAAATGATGAAACTTATGGCAAGAAATTGGTAATTTCAGGCATGACAACTTTGTTTTGCAATTAATGAAAACATATATTCTTTTTATTCATGAATGAGTTGGGTAGAAGGAAATCTAATAGGCTTGCTCGGCCGGGTTCACTCGGTGGAGCGCCAGTCGCGCTCCTCGATTTTGGGGCGTGACAACCAACAGTGAGCGCAAGCACAGTATTTCATATGCGTACTGTGATGATGGGCCGGTTATGCCAGGGACTTGTACAGTACTAAGTGTGATTATTTTAATGGATCCATTGTAATCTTGTTGTGGCATTTCAGCCAGGCACTTGGAGTATGCTAAGATTGTGTGTACTTAATGAGTTTATTGTGAAACTGAGTTCTTGACATGTTTATTTCACATGTAGGAATATATATGTACCTTCCTCATGCTAGGCAGTGATATGACATTTGATTACTTAACATGTATACCTGACATGTAGGCATAGAGATGCATTTTCCTCATACTAGACGGTAAATGTGACATTTATGATTTGACATGTATATTTGACATATAGGCATATAAATATATATTCCTCATGCTAGATGTTATCTGATAATTGATGACTTGACATGTATATTGACATGTAGGCATAGAGATGTACTTTTCTCATGCTAATTGGTAACAAAAATTCTTATATGGTGTTGTGAAATTGGAATACAGTTCTTTTGATAAACTCACGCTTAGTTGTTTCTCAATGGTGAGATTTGGAATTGACTATTTTACTTGAAAAGCATGCCTACTTTTCCGTAACTGTGATCTAGCTGAGCATATATCTCCTGAGTCATATACCTTTATTGGCTTCACTACACTTTTATTGGCTATTGATGTTGATCACTGCTTTCAACCTAAGATTAGGTTTGTTACTTATTGAGTACATGGGGTCGGTTGTACTTGTTGCACCCTCTTTTGCACAAGACAAAACAAAAGGGGATGGACTCAATCGAACGGCCAACCACTTGCTATTTTTGTAGGAGATGAAATCCAAAAGAATAACTTATAGTACTCTACAAGGTTAATTAAAGTTTAGAATCGTCACCTAGCATTCAAGGTATACTAGGACACCTATACTACACTTTACAATATACACTAAATTATGATCTGCGAAACCATTGAGATTCTAGGTAAGGGTTCAAGTTATCTCGAGGGGAAGGTGTTAGGCATCTCTCAAGATCCACAAAATGTGGTTTCTGCTGACTCAATCAAGTAAGGGAGGGAAGGTTCAAAAGAATGATTAACTATATCACAAAGGATTTCTATCAAAGAGTAGTCAATACAATTGTCACGTAGTGAATAAATATTCAAAGCATGACTATTTCATTGGCAGTAAAATATATACAACAAGTTATGCAAAGCAAATTAATAAACAAAATCTTTTTTTTTTGAGATTTGATTGAAAGAATTGGGTTCAAAATAGAGTAAAGGAGAAAACGTCGACTTATAATTAAAGCCAAGCAATTTATTTATACAAGATTAGTCTTGATTGAACACACACACAATAAAAGGTGAAGAATTATCTTTGTATAGTTCTTATGTAATGTACAGGATAAGAAATAGTTGGTTTAACATTATATTGAAAAATTAAGAAAGTAGATCAAATACGGGATAATTAACTATGGCAAGCGAACAGTAAAATATTTTATATTTAGTTGCATATGTAATAAGAGCTAAATGGACAAAGTGTATGTAATAATTACATCTTGAAAATCGATGCACGCTCTTCGCGCGGTCATTAAACAAATATTAGTGAGTTTATTAACAGATTGTTTGGATGGTTGTTACATATCGTTTTATAATGTATCGTATCGTATTATATTGTATTTTACTGTATTGTATCGTTTGATGAATATAATGTTTGGATATATTGTATCGTTTGCCGTTGTTTCATGATATCACACACCATCAATAAACTTGCAATATTATTAAAAAAATTATAATACGGGGTAAATTATTATATAAAAAGGTAGGGTAAATGATAAAATAAAATTATGTAATAATAATGAAGGGTGAGATGAGAGAAAAAGATAAGGTAACGACGCGACCACACCAAATCGGTCGTTACATAAAGTGGCACATTTCGTCGTTACGTAACGACGGATTTAGCGATACGATGCAATAAAATTCAAGTAACAATCAAAAACAAATATCGTATTTAAAATAACAATACGATACAATACAATAAGTAATAACCAACCAAACAAGCTGTAAGTGATCGTTTTATAAATTAGACCATATAGAAAAATAAGCAACATGACAATCACTTAAACTCATTTTCATCTACAAAAATTATATCTAAACTAATCAAATCTCCTTTTAAGTAAATCTTGAAAGTATTATAAATTAATAATGCCTTACTGAAAAAGCTTCTATAATTATAGTACATCACAACAAAATAGACATATATTCAATCGTTCCACACTTACCTAAATATTTGAATCTAATTAGATAAATATTTTCTCAATTATGAATGTAAAAAAATAGCTTCTTTCTTTAGATAATCTTTTTCTACCATCTACTTTCACATGTCACATCTAAACTTTTTTACTTTTTAGTTGATATAAAATAAATAATTATAACCAAGGTTCAACAGGTGTAGAAGAAGTGAAAGTTGTTATTGGTTCAGGTGCCCAACCTGGGGCATAGACAATTGTGTAGTTACTTTTAAAAAATAAAAAACGAATGCATAATCAAAAATTACATACAAAACAATGAGTACTTTTTTTGTAGTTTCATAACTACAGAATTTTCAAAGAGCAGTTCTCTCAATTTGAGGGGAAAACTTATCAAAAAGCAGAATCAATTGTATGAATGATAATAGTTCTAATTATAAATTTTAATGGAAATTGGAATAGAATGTTAAATAGATTTTATTTAAACTCTGCTGCAAAATGAAGAGGCACGTACTTGCTGCTTCGGCCATTTTTTCAGTTATATATTGTTTCCGTGGAAGTTTAAGAAGCCAAAAAATTAAGGGAAGCTAATCATTGCTAAATGAATTTTACAAAAATCTTGTTCGTATTTTTCTCATCATTTAGAAATTGAATGCCAATTGCCAAGTGCAACAACTATTAACCAGCACATTTAATAAATTGATACACTTATATAATAAAAAATAGTAATTTCACAGCATTTCAAATATTAAAAATAGTAACTTCACAGTATTTTAGAATCTTTCTACAGCTTTTACTTCTCATTTTAGCCACTAAGCAATGAAAGATATTATAACTAAACAAATATACCATATAGTGAGAGAGGCTTCACAAGCTTCACGTTCCCATTTCGAAATTGGTTGAGATCATAGTATTCTTTCTTGCCTTTTTTTTCTTCTAATAAAATATATATATAGTATAAAAATGTAATCCTATAAAGTCAAATCATAAAGTTGTTTTTCTAGATTCACATTGTGCTTGATAGATAACAGCAAGACCGTTGCAAAAGGGATTGAATAGCAGATAACTTCTCAAAACCATGAGACATAGAAGGTTTTCTTGCAACCCCATGGTATCAAAATTCTTATTCAATTTGCTAACTCTAAAATTCATTCTGTCTTAGTTATACTATTATCAACACTATAACCAAAACAAACATTTCCCTGCCTTCCAATATTAGTTTTCTAACATAAATTTCAATATATAAAGTACCTTAATTGTAACAATTAACACAACATAAACATTCTTTTTAAGAAGAAAAAACTCACCTTCAGAACCTGTAATGTGTAATATCCATATCCGCTTGATTTGAAGAAACTCTTGAGAAAAACTAGTCATCCTTAAGATATAATTATACGTAATTGATTTTTAAGTTTTTCTTTAGTTGTAACTTGTAAGAAATAAAGATTGTTCACTATCAAACAATCTTCCATATGGATCTACATCTTCTTCTGCATCGATCTTATCACTATTAACAATGTTATAATGTTGCAACCCCGCATCTCGTTGAATATAATTTCTCGACAATTCCGTTATGGCGATATTTTAATTCATGGAGTACTATAAGTCTGTAATCCTCAATCAATCATTAAGTATAAAAAGGCAGCCTAATTTTTTAAGTTTGTTGGGACATCACATTGAATCGGTGACTATGAATAGAAGCTTTCATGGTTGGAAGAGAGGGAGGTTACTGTGATAACATAAGTGGTAGAAATGAGGAAGATTTTGCAATAAAGGTAACTTCTGAAAACAATGGGGAAAAAATTGCATGCGGTTGTAGTTCATAGCATATTCAGAGAGGTGATCGAGCGGAGAGGTTAAAGAATAAGTAAATGGGTGCAGATGGATACAATTCTATTGTCATTCTATCTTTGATTTTTAAAGAACGAAACTAATTAATGGGATGTGTGTCTTTTAAATGTTGTGACTGTTCAGTACTTAACCGTTGGTTGATTCTAATTTTAAACGGCACTTAATTAGAGAAATAGGGGCAAAAAATCAAAAAATTCTAAGAAAAGAAAAATATGAGTTCTGCTCATGGAGATTGTCCACGCCACCGTTTCTAGTCCCTGCTTTATAATATTATATAGATATATAGATGGTAGTGTATATGGGTGGAAACTTAGGGGTTAAGGTTTGGGATATGACAAAATAGATGGGATTTGCCCAATGAACAAATGGATTTTACCCATGGGGTAAGAGGATGTCATGTCATGTCACTATGACTTGTCACGTCGTTGTCAATTTACATCAACATTTAGTCGCGTCAATATCTAGTCATATCGAATGTTGACAGCACATTAAATTTTACTGGACTTGATCCGTATTTTAAAATTAATTTTATTGGCTTCCATGTAATTACTGGACTATGTTATAAATTAGAAAATATTTATTTATTTGAAAAATCTTGTAGTATTTATTTAAAATATAACTACTATAATTGTGTTGTAGTAATAATTATTTTATTTTTAAAATGACAATAAATTGATTGAATATCCTAATATTTGAAAAATATGACAATTATCAATAAATTGTTTGAGATATAGGAAAATGCAAAAAAAAAAAACGGTAGTATTTAAGTAATTGCAATAAAATAATAAAAATTCTCATATTTTGTAAAGATGGAAATAATTATCAATAAATTGCATTACAGTTAAAAATATAAAAAAAACACTACATTTTATCAATTTTTTGACAAGGAAGCCTGCGAAATTTAATTTTTAAATACGGAGGGTCAAAATTGACTGACAACAGTACTCATACTACACTTCTGCAACTTGCGTGAAGATTTTAGAGTTGATGTTGATGTGTATGACAGGAGTTGGTATTGAAGATATTCATGCATTCTGATTATAGCTGCCACTTGTCCTTGGTAGATCTAGAATTTGAACTTTATTTTTGTATATTTCGATAAAATGATGTATTTATTTCATTCCAACTTTATAAATTCTAAGTGTTTTGTTCATCAAGATCTTGCCCAAACTTTGAAATCCAACAAGAAAATATCACAAGATCTGCATCTAAGAGGTAAGGTTCCATACCCTAGTTTTCAATTTCGAATTTGGGTAAAAGATGATTGATTGGGAGTATGATTTTTGGGTGTAAGAGTATTATTTATACATGCTTGTACTAATAAAGTTTGTGAAAAGATTGTTGAGCTCAAATAAGTAAAGATTGGGTTGTGGAGTGAAGGAAATCTTGCAGAAGAACCTTGTAGTTAAATTTACACACCTAGTGTTTGATAAAATGCTCAAGTGAGCTGAGACCATGGATATCTTCCTAATTATGGTATAATTTTGTTATGTCGCAAAATAGATTGAAATTGCTAGAATTTATGGAATGTTGTAGTAATTTAAGAAAAGCGCAAATCGAGGATGTTGGCTAAACTTTTTAACTAGAATTGAATTCCATGATGTTCTTGTAAGTCCCGAGCTATTCTTTATAAATCAACTATTCCGAATAAACTGTGTTGAAAGGTATATGTTCAACATTTGTTCTGGATGCTCTTATCATATGATGTTATCCTTCAGAAATGTGTTCAAAGTATGAGTTGGGTATAAAAATATTATGACTCCAAGTAGTGTTTTAAGTGAAGGCTATTATGCCAAATTGTGTAAGAAGTCTCAATATGCTTAATACTCTTAATTGTTCATAGGAGTACTCAAAGTCGTGATTAGAGATTCTTTGATGGCGATAATCTATAAAGATGCTTGAAAGTGAAAGTAGTGAGTTGGGGATATAAAGTGAAGACACCGTGCCAATAATGAAAGTTATGATTGTGGCCAATAGAGCCAATGAAATGAAATGATGTGTGAAATATTATGAAATGAGCCTTGATTCAATAATTTCAAATTGACTCTGAAAATAGAATTATCCAAAAGCTTATATACTCAAGTCATGTCCAAATGTGGCTGTTCTAACTAATGCTACGCTTCGTAAGTATTCCAATGTGTTTTAAGCTTTTACATATTTATGAATTGAAATTGTGTATTGCCCTTTTGGGGAAAGGACTTTAAGAATATTCTCTATGTTGATGTTTATGATGATGAGTCTTGAAAGTAATGAAATGAAAGTATGAAATATAAGATACAGCCACCGTGCCATGAATGAAGAATAATATGTATGGCAAAAAGAGAGCCAATGAAATAATGATGTTGTAAGTAATTGAAAGTACTAATGGAGTGATAGTATGAACATGAAATGTGGTTGTTTGCCTAAATGAGAATTATTAGGTGTATAATATGTAAATTCTATATGGTTATGTGCATAATGATGTGTATGAACCATATGGACGGAATATGAAATGCATAGGTGTATAATATGTAAATTCTATGGATGGGCTATGAAACGCATATGTGTATTGTGTATGAAATCCTATGAACGGTCTATGAAATGCATATATGTATTGTGTATGAAATCCTATGAACGGTCTATGAAACGCATACGTGTATTGTGTATGAAATCTTATGAACGGTTTATGAAACACATAGGTGTATTGCGTATGGAATCCTATGAACGGTCTATGAAGTGCATAGGTGTATTGTGTATGAAATCATGTGAACGGTCTATGAAACGCACAGGTGTATTATGTAAGTAAACACTGTGAACGGACTATGAAACCCACATGTGTATTGTATTGTAAATGTGAATCCTATGAACGGTCTATGAAATACATAGGTGTATTGTGTATGAAATCCTGTTAACGGTCTATGAAACGCATAGGTGTATTGTGTAAGCAAACAATGTGAACGGACTATGAAACGCACATGTATATTGTATTGTATATGTGAATCCTATGAACAGTCTGTGAAACGCATATGTGTTTTGTGTATGGAATCCTATGAACGGTCTATGAAACGCATAGGTGTATTGTGTATGAAATCCTATGAACGGTCTATGAAACGCATATGTGTATTGTATATGAAATTCTGTGAACGGTCTATGAAACGCACGGGTGCATTGTGTAAGTAAACACTGTAAATGGACTATGAAACGCACAGGTGTATCGTATGGTATATGTGAATCCTATGAACGGTCTATGAAACACATAAGTGTATTGTGTATGAAATGCTATGAACGGTTTATGAAAAGCATAGGTGTATAATATGATATGTGAACCCTAAGGACGGTCTATGAAATGCATAGGGGTAAGATAAGAGAGGGATATGGACGGTCTAGTAAGACATTGTTAACGCAAATATTATGTGCTATTTTCATTGGCATTGTTTGTGCATGTTCTTTCAATTACTTTGTATTATGTATTCCACGCATAGTTCATATGGCTCACTTAATCCTAAACGAAGTTTAAAATGATGTAAGCATAACGAGACTTGAAATGTGAATCTACGGGATATTTCGTAGTTCTTGATGTACTTCATATGACTCTTATTTGAATTACTGTGATTTCATATGTTGTTCTATTTGCCTTACATGCGAGTACTATTCCACATGTACTCACGTCCCTTTTGCCGGGGACGCTGCATGTTTTATTGGATGCAGGTATACTTCTACAGGATGATATGAATCTTTGGTAGGGATCTTCTGCGCATCAGATTATGGTGAGCCCTCTATAATTCTAGTGGGCATTCGAGTCTAGTTGGTTTTATGTACTTAGGTATCTATTGTCATAGAAGCTCCATGTACACTGTAGGTCATGTAATTAAAGATTTGAGTTTTGTCATGTATTTATGTTCACAGTATTTACAGCTATTTATAGAGTTGTGTAACCACCACGAGAAAGAAAATATAGGCCATTGAGCAAAGTGTATTTAATAGGAAAGTCAAGATCTTATTATGTTATGGTAAATCATGCATGAGTAATGATGAGAGGTTAATGTAAATTAGGCTTGCTCGACTGGGTTTACTCGGTTGAGCGTCGGTCGCGCTCCTCGATTTCGCGGCGTGACAAACTCGGTATCAGAGCATGGTTTAGGAGTCCTAAGGTGTGATGGAGCTGTGTCAGTAGAGTCCCTCTTATCGGTGTGTTGCCGGCCACGCTTATAATAGGGAGGCTACAACAATATTTAGGAAATGTTTCTCTTCTTCTATCCTCGATCGTGCGTTAAGGTTCCAAGTTAGTCAGGAAGTTCCCTTTTTAATACCAAGGAGTGTTGCACATAATGCTACGAAATGAGAAAGTCCTAAGGATTAAAGGAATGACGCACATGACAAGTATAATGTGTGAGGTACCCAATTGTCCTCGTAATGGAGGAAGGAAAAGTCAAGGATACGACTTGGTAAGCAAGGTCATACAGTTGGCCTCGAGAGTCATAGTTGTTGATTTCATGTATATGGTGCAATGTGGTGTTATCTATATGTTGTTTAGGATTGATTTCTGGGATTCTCTAACAGGTGGATAGGCCCAGTTACAGGGGAAACTCAGCCGAAATGTTTAAGAAGTTGTAAAGATAGCCAAATTTTAAGGGCTATAAGTAAGTTGAGATTTTGGAAAGGAAGTATAAGACCCATGTAGTCATAAGTGCCTATGCATAATGGTTGGAGGTAAAAGGATGGTAACTCTATTATTAGAAGTGACTTTTAAAACATTCGAGGACGAATGTTCTTAAGAGGGGGAGAATGTAACACCACAGAAAATTTTGAAGTAGTTAAGCGCTATTAAGAAAGTTGATGTGCGCAAATTATATTATTTTGTGTGCACAAGGACTATTATATGAATGATAGTAATTGATCATGATAATATATGTATGATGTGATTAAGAATGGTTTATGGTCTAAGAAGAGCCCCAAGGCTTAAGTCAAGTTGAAAATGTTATGATGGGATAAAGTTTCAAGTGAGTTCGCATAAGATCCTACTTCAAATGCATGCTACTACCAAAATATAACTACTTAGGTGATGATCTACCTATCAAATTAAATCCCTTTGAGTTTAGTTTCCAACACTTCAAACCGTTCGTCATTTTGACACACCTACAAGAAGTAATGACCAAATTACCAAAGGCTGGAAAAATGAGATTTTGCGACCAATTCTGCGATAGCAGAATAATTATGCGATCGCGAAAGTGCTTCTGCGACCACAAAACTGGTCGCAGAATGGACCAGTACAGCCCAGTTTTTGGCACCAATTTTGCGGTGCATTGTGCGACCCGCATAGCCATTCTGCGATCTATTATGTGACCGTAGACCTGATTTCGGAGGGTTAATTTTTCTATTTTCATAACTCGGCCCCATTTTGATAAATAGGCTTTGGAGCTTATTTTGGGGCAATTATCTGAGGTTTTTTAGAGAGAAGTGAGAGTGTTCTAGAGATAGAAAGTAGATGAAGTGTTTTGTTCATCAAGATCTTGCCCAAGCTTTGAAATCCAAAAAGGAAATCTCACAAGATCTGCATCTAAGAGGTAAGGTTCCATACCCTAGTTTTTAATTTTAAATTTGGGTAAAAGATGGTTGATTGGGTGTAAGAGTATTATTTATACATGCTTGTACTAATAAGGTTTATGGGAAGATTGTTGAGCTCAAATAAGTAAAGATTGGGTTGTGGAGTAAAGAAAATCTTGTAGAAGAATATTGTAGTTAAATTTGCACACTTAATGTTTGATAAAATGCTCAAGTGAGCTGAGACCATGGATATCTTCTCTCAAAATAGATTGGGATTGCTAGAATTTCGGAACGTTGTAGTAATTTAAGGAAACCTCAAAGCTAGGTATATTGGCAAAACTTTTTAACTAGAATTAAATTTCATGATATTCTTGTAAGTCCCGAGCTATTCTTTATAAATCAACTATTCTGAATAAACTTTGTGTTGAAAGGTATATGTTCAACATGTGTTCCGGATGCTCTTATCATATGATGTTATCCTTCGGGAATGTGTTCAAAGTATGAGTTGGGTAAAAAAATATTATGACTCCAAGAAGTGTTTCAAGTGAAGGCTATTATGCCAAATTGTGTAAGAAGTCTCAATGTGCTTAAGACTCTTAATTGCTCATAGGTGTACTCAAAGTCATGATTAGAGATTCTTTGTTGTCTATAATCTATAAAGATGCTTGAAAGTGAAAGTAGTGAGTTAGGGATATAAAGTGTAGACACCATGCCAATAATGAAAGTTATGATTGTGGCCAATAGAGCCAATGAAATGAAATGATGTGTGAAATATTATGAAATGAGCCTTGATTCAATAATTGCAAATTGACTCTGAAAATAGAATTATCCAAAAGCTTATGTACTCAAGTCATGTCCGAATGTGGTTATTCTAACTAATGCTATGCTTCGTAAGTATTCAAATGTGTTTTAAGCTTTTAGATATTTATGAATTGAAATTGTGTATTGCCCTTTTGGGGAAAAGACTTTAAGAATATTCTCTATGTTGATGTTTATGATGATGAGTCTTGAAAGTAATGAAATGAAAGTATGGAATATAAGATATGGCCACCGTGCCATGAATGAAGAATAATATGTATGGCAAAAAGAGAGCCAATGAAATAATGATGTTGTAAGTAATTGAAAGTACTAATGGAGTGATAGTATGAACATGAAATGTGGTTGTTTGCCTAAATGAGAATTATGAGGTTTTGTATGTCCCAATGGTTTCAACTATAGTTGTATACCTTTGAAATAATGTATGTAAATGACTTCGATGTTAAGTCCTCAAGAATCATGAACTTAGCTAATGACCTCAAGATGTCAAGCGAGTGAATAGCGAGATGAAAGGGAGATGTTCTATGCTAAATGATGATGAACCTTAAGAAAAGAAATTGGGCTCATGTGCCATTGAAATTGACTAATTGATTCAACATGCATGTGCTAATGTAATGAGCTATGTTTCTCCATGATGAGCATGAACATTAAGTGTTCCAATGATCCGGGAACTTATGACCTTAATGTAATGTTAATCATGTCAATTTGAGTTTATATATGGTTATGTGAATAATGATGTTTATGAACCCTATGGACGGGCTATGAAACACATAGGTTTATAATATGTGAATCCTATGGATGGGCTATGAAACGCATAGGTGTATTGTGTATGAAATACTATGAACGGTCTATGAAATGCATATATGTATTGTGTTTGAAATCCTATGAACGGTCTATGAAACGCATAGGTGTATTGTGTATGGAATCCTATGAACGGTCTATGAAACGCATAGGTGTATTGTGTATGGAATCCTATAAACGGTCTATGAAATGCATAGGTGTATTTTGTATGGAATCCTGTGAACGGTCTATGAAACGCACATGTGTATTGTGTATGTAAACACTGTGAACGGACTATGAAACACACATGTGTATTGTATTGTATATGTGAATCCTATGAACGGTCTATGAAACGCATAGGTGTATTGTGTATGAAATCCCGTGAACGGTCTATGAAACGCACGGGTGTATTGTGTAAGTAAACACTGTGAACGGACTATGAAACACACATGTTTATTGTATTGTATTGTATATGTGAATCCTTTGAACGGTCTATGAAACGCATATGTGTATTGTGTATGGAATCCTATGAACTGTCTATGAAACACATAGGTGTATTGTGTATGAAATCCTATGAACGGTCTATAAAACACATAGGTGTATTGTGTATGAAATCCTGTGAACAGTCTATGAAATACACGGGTGTATTGTGTAAGTAAACACTGTGAATGAACTATGAAACACACATGTGTATCGTATGATATATGTGAATCCTATGAATTGTCTATGAAACGCATAAGTGTATTGTGTATGAAATCCTATGAACGGTCTATGAAACACATAGGTGTATAATATGATATGTGAACCCTAAGGACAGTCTATGAAATGCATAGGGGTAAGATAAGAGAGGGATATGGACGGTCTAGGAAGTGGCATTGTTAAAGCAGACATTATGTGCCATTTTCATTGGCCTTGTTTGTACATGTTGTTTCAATTACTTTATATTATGTATTCCACTCATTGTTCATATGGCTCAGTTAATCCTAAACTAAGTTTAAAATGATGTAAGCATAACGAGACATGAAATGTGAATCTATGGGATATTTCGTAGTTCTTGATGTACTTCATATGACTCTTATTTGAATTACCATGATTTCATATATTGTTCTGTTTTCCTTACATGTGAGTACTATTCCACATGTACTCACGTCCCTTTTGCTGGGGGAGTTGAATCTTTTAATGGATGCAGGTATACTTCTACAAGATGATATGGATCTTTGGTAGGGATCTTGTGCGCATCAAATTATGATGAGCCCGCTATAATTCCAGTGGGCATTCAAGTCTAGTTGGTTTTATGTGCATAGGTATCTATTGTCATAGAAGCTCCATGTACAACGTGGGTCATGTAATTAAAGATTTGAGTTTTGTTATGTATTTATGTTCACAGTATTTATAGCTATTTATAGAGCAGTGTAACCATCACGAGAAAGAAAATATGGTCCATTGAGCCAAGTGTATTTAATATGCTTTATATGATATATTATGACTTATGTGAATCGTTGATTTTGATTTTCCGGTAATTCGGGATTGATTTGGAAGAATGATTTTCAACTAGGAAGCTTTAAGTCGGAAGAGTTGACTAAGTTTGACTTTTGAGTGTTTGGCCTCGGATCGGAGTTTCGATGGTTCTGTTAGGTCAGGATATTGATTTTGGACTTGGGCGTATACTCGGATTTGCATTTGGATGTTTCTAGAAAGTTTCAACACTATTTGGCAAAAGTTAGAAATTTGAAGGTTTGGAATGTTCATAAGTTTGATCGAGAGTAGACTTTGATGAAATCGGGTTTGAATTGATATTCCGGGAGTTGAAATAGGTTTGTTATATTATTTGGGACTTATGTACAAAATTTGAGGTTATTCCGAGTTAATTTGACATGGTTTGCCATGAGTTTGGAAAATTGAAAGTTCAAAAGTTTATTAAGTTTGATTTGAGGTGCGATTCAAGGATTTGATGTTGTTATGTATGATTTGAGGCCTCGAGTAGGTTCGTGTTGTGTTTTAGAAATTGTTGGTATATTCGGATGGGGTCCCAAAAGTCTCGGGTGAGTATCAGACACGTTTTGGTCCATTTTGGGCCATATTGATATTGCTGGTTTTCTGATGTTACATGTTGCTTCTGGTGTTCTTTGCGATTGCGATAGTATGGCCACGATCGCGAAGTATGTTTTTGCCACTGGTGGCTTGTTCATCGCAGACGTGACATATGGTACGCGTTCGCGGAGGCTTGGTTTGGTTACTGTTCGCATTCGCACATAGGGCACTTCGGTCGTGTAGTGCCGAGTGGGAGCTGGGAGCTGGAGGATTCTTCATCGCGTTCGCGTAACCTTGGTCGCTGGTAAGTGTGGATTTGGACCACTTACTAGCACTTTTTAGCTTTTGTTTTAGTCCAAAAGTGTTGGTGTTTGTTCCCAAAATTAATGAAAATGTGCTAATTGCAGGAATGCTAGAAATTTGGACTCTCATGATGAAATCCGACTCAAAAAGGAGTGTTCCGAATCACAGGGCAAGAAGGGGCGCAGAACGTAAAAAGTGCGGTCCGCAGAAGAAAGTGCGGACCGCAGAATTCCATCTACAGCCGCAGATCAAGTGAAAGAACCAAGCAGGATTTCAGCCAATGTGCGAACCGCACATGAATTGTGCGAACCACACATGAATTGTGCGGCCGCAGGAAAAGGTTTGCACTGACAAATGATTCAAAGTTCAGAGAGTGTGCACACGACTAAGACCTAAATCCAGCCTGAAGTGCGGACCACACAAGAATTGTGCGGCCGCAGAAGATGCATTGCAGCCGCAATCCAGAATTGTGCGGCTGTAGGATCCAAGATCCGGCCAACTGAAGAAATCTGCGGACCGCGCATGGAATTGTGCGACCGCAGAAACCCCCGAGGGGAATTTTTGTCAGCGAATTTTGGGCCTGTATAAATAGACGAGTTTCACATTTTTAGGTCAAGTTTCGAAGTTTGAGTTGCTGTAGCCGTTACATTTTGCCATTTTAGAAAGTTTGTGATTATTTTAGTGTTTAAACATTATATTTTGTTATTTTAATCTTTGATTATGAGTTTAATTAGCTTTTCTTCTTTATTTTCTTCAATTTCCACTATGAGTAGCTAGATTCTTACTAGGGTTGTAACCCAACCCTAGTGTGTAAACTTTATGGGTATTTAATTTAATGTTTGTTTATGATTAGGTGTTGATTATCTAGCTTAGTTCATGCTTCAATTTTAGAATTAATGGTTGCAAACATTGATTCATGCCTTTTTGACTTAGTCTCTACTTGAGAAAGAGGGACCTAGTCTAGGATAACTTGGCTACCAAGAAATTGGGTTAATTGAGAGTTTGATTAGCCTAATTAAATGGTTCAAACTAGATATAGTGAGAACCCAACTTGAGCTCATATCAATTATTTTTTTTGAGACCCATTTGGACTTGAGAAAGTCGAATTGGTCAAAATCCCTCTTTGACCGAGAGGTATTGAGTGGATGATATAGAGTTGAGAGCTATAATACACCCCAATAAACAAAACAAGTATTAAAGTATTTAACCCATTAGGCGAACACCTAGGTTATGGTCACATCCCTAGGCTTTTTAACTATTTGGAAAAATACCAAAAACAACCATTCGCTTCTAGTTTCTTTTCTTGGCTTACAATTGTTAGAGTAAAAGTAGAATTAGAAATCGAAACCTTTTGTAGGAGTGCAACTTAGTTATTCCATTCGCTTTTGTCAAGTGTATACTCCTAACACCTATTGTAACTCCCTATGGAAATCGACCTCGATTTTTATTGGGTACAATTTTTCCAACGACCATTTCCACTCATTATTGAGTGCGGATTGGATGTGGATCAATATTTGACGCCGTTGCCAGGGAGTTAAAATGGTGTTAGATATATATTTGGGTTTGTTTTTGGACTATCTTCTTTTCCTTCCGTGTTTCTAAATCGTGCGAAATATTTTTAGGTACAACCATGGCACAAACAATGATCTCGAAAATGTGCCTTTGGGGGATGTGGACGGCGAGGATGAGCAAGTTGAGGAGGTACCTCTTGAACCTCAAGCCAATAGAAGAGGCCGGGTGCCTCGTGACAATGTACCTGCGCCACCCCTACCTCCACCACAAGCGGCTCCACACCGGGTATTACCCAATGAAAGATATGCTAGTGCAATAGTCCATCCCTGTTTTAGGGCGGGCAACTTCCAAATCACCAATATGATGCTCACTTTGCTTGAGCAATGGGGTTTCTTCATCAGTGCTCCAACTCAAAATTCTTATAAATATTTAAAGGGGTTTGTGGATACTTGTTGGGGGGAGCAAGCAAATAAATATCTCCGAAGATGCATTGAGGCTAAGGCGTTTTCCCTTCTCTCTACGGGGGAAAGCTTTAGATTAGTTGGAAGGATTACCGAACCATTCCATTCACACTAGGGATGAGTTGGCGGAAAAATTCATTGCTAAGTTTTTCTCTCTCGGACACATGGCTACACTTCGAGATGAAATTTTGGCATTCAAGCAAGAGCCGAATGAATCACTACACGAGATATGGGAGCAATATAGAACTATGGTCAAGGAATGTCCCAATAAAGATATGACGGAAAACATGATTCAACAAACCTTCTATCGTAGGATTAACACAACCAACCAATGTGTAGTGAATCAACTAGCCGGTGGAAATTTCATGACTACGCCTTATGCAGAGACGTGTGAGATTTTGGATGAGATGGCTGAAACGTCATAGGCTTGGCAATCCCGGGCCAATGTTCCACAAGGTGATCCGAATATGATCCACTTTCAAAAAGAATTGCATGAACACGGACAAGCCATTGTCGAATTGACTACTACCATGAATCAACTAGCAAAGGCTCAACTTAGTCAAGTGCAAGCTCCTAAGCAATTCAATGCTATGGAAGGGGTGAACATGATGGTGAACAAGAGGAGGACCAAGGGTCCACAAGTGCAAACTCGAGTGGAGAACTATGTACAAGAAGATAGTGGTTTTGAGCAAGATGATTCCTATAATGAACAAGAAGAGGAAGTGCAATATGTGAACAATTTTCAATGGAAAATAAACAACTTCCAAGGCCCAATCCAACAACAATGGCAACCTAAAAACAATCAAGGCAATTAGAATTCTAACAATCAAAGAAATTGGAGCGGAAAAAACAATCAACGAAATTGGCATAACAACAACAATCAAGGAAATTGGAGTGGAAATAACCAAGGAAATTGGGGGGGGGGTAACAATCAAGGCAGATGGAGCAACAACCAAGGCAACCGGTGGTCGGGTTTTTAAAGGCCCCTGATGTACCAACAACCAAGCAAGCCGCCTCTATCCTTCCTATGGTCCAAGTTCTTCAAACAATAAGATGGGGCGTATTGAAATTATGTTCAAGCAAATGATGGAAAAGAATGCCGATTTGGATGACCAACTTTCCTCACACAACACATCAATTTGCAACCTAGAAGTTCAAATGGGGAAAATGTCTCAAGCTATAAATTCTAGTCCTAAAGGGGCATTACCAAGTGACACGGCAGTAAACCCAAAGGGTGGTAACAATATGGGGCATGCCATGGCCGTTACCACAAGAAGTGGAAGAAGTGGGAATGCACCTACCTCAAGTCAAAGGCAACATATTGATGATGATCAAGTGATGCAAGAAGAAGAGATCCCGAACAATGTGGTTCAACCTAATGATGAAGTTTGGATTGACATTGATGATAGTGTGGAAGAGACTCAAGAGGAGGTGAACCCGTCTAGGGAACATATTATTGACATACCGGAGCCGGTAGTGCAAAAGGCTAAGGCACCATTGCCTAAGCCTCCACCTTCATACCCTCAAAGACCTGCCAAGCAAAATGGTGAGAATCGATTCAAGAAGGTCATTCAAATGATGAAGAGTCTCTCAATCAATGTGCCATTAGTTGAAGCATTGGAAAAAATGCCCGATTATGCAAAGTTTATGAAGGATCTTGTGACAAAGAAGTGGTCAATGAATTTTGAAACTATCAAAGTCACTCATCAAGTGAGTGCAATTGTGCATTCAATGGCTCCTAAGTTGGAAGATCCCGGTGCTTTCACGATTCCTTAGTACAATTGGAAGTGCCGAGTTTGCTAAAGCTCTTTGTGATCTTGGGGCAAGTATCAATTTGATGCCCTATTCAGTTTTCAAGAGTTTGGGAATTGGGAAACCAAGACCTACCTCTATGAGATTGCAAATGGCCGACTGTACCATGAAAAGGTCGTTGGGTGTGATTGAAGATGTTTTGGTACGTGTTGATAAAATCATTCTCCCGGCGGATTTTGTCATTCTAGATTGTGAAGTTGATTATGAGGTGCCGATTATTCTTGGGAGAACTTTCCTTGATACGGGTAAGGCTCTTTGTGATGTTGAAGCCGGAGAACTCACTTTCCAGGTTGGTAATGAAAAAATGGTATTCCATGTGTGTAAATCCATGCGACAACCAAATTGCAATGAGGTGTGTTCTTTTGTGGATTTGGTGACTGATGTTATTGTTGACGAAACTAGTGCTACAATAAATGTTGGTGATATGTTGGAGGCCGTCTTGCTCAACTTTGATGATGACGAGATGGATGATTTCATGAAATATGTGAACTCTTTGCAAGGAATGGGGTCGTACAACTATGCACCCCGAAAATTGTCCTTGGATCTTGAAAATAGGACTCCTCATCCTACAAAGCCTTCTATTGAAGAGCCTCCTACCTTGGAGACGAAGCCATTGTCTCCACATCTTCGGTATGAATTTCTTGGTCCTTGTTTTACTTTACCGGTTATTCTTTCCTCTTGTTTGACTAATGTGCAGGTAGATTCCACATTGGCGGTGCTACAAAAGATGAAGAAGGCTATTGGGTGGACCTTGGAGGATATTCGGGGGATAAGCCCCGCCTTTTGCATGCACAAGATCAAGTTGGAGGATGGCGCCAAACCATCTATTGAACATCAAAGGAGACTCAACGAGGCTATGCAAGAAGTTGTCTAGAAGGATATTATCAAGTGGTTGGATGTCGGGGTTGTCTATCCCATTTCCGATAGTTCATAAACTTCTCCAGTTCAATGTGTCCCAAAGAAGGGGGGCATGACGGTAGTCACCAATGACAAGAATGAATTGATTCATAAAAGAACGGTGATCAGTTGGAGGGTATGTACGGACTATCGCAAGCTTAACAAGGTCACAAGGAAGGATCAATTTCCACTTCCTTTCTTAAATCAAATGCTCGATAGATTGGGCGGCTGTGCTTTCTATTTCTTTCTTGATGGGTACTCGGGCTACAACCAAATTCTCATTGCTCCAGAAGATCAAGAGAAAACAACCTTTACATGTCCATATGGTACTTTTTCTTTCAAGCAGATGCCATTTGGTTTGTGCAATGCACCGACACTTTTCAAAGGTGTGTGATGGCTATTTTCACGGACATGGTGGAGGACTACCTTGAAGTTTTTCATGGATGACTTCTCAGTGGTTGGAGATTCTATCGATGATTGTCTTGTAAATTTGGACAAAGTGTTGGCTAGATGTGAAGAAATAAATTTGTTAAGAAATGCCATTTCATGGTCGAGGAAGGCATTGTCCTTGGCCACAAAATCTCAAGGAATGGAATTGAAGTTGACAAGGCAAAGATTGAGGTAATTTCTAAGATTCCACCCCCAACCTCGGTGAAGGGTGTGCGGATTTTCTTAGGGCATGCAAATTTCTACCGGCGCTTCATCAAAGACTTCTCTAAGGTGGTGAACCCGTTGTGCAAGCTTCTTGAGAAGGATGCTAAGTTTAACTTCAATGATGATTGCATGAGAGCTTTTGAGTTGTTGAAGCTCAAGTTGAGAACTACTCCTATCATCACTGCTCCAAATTGGAGTGTCCCTTTTGAACTCATGTGTGATGCAAGTGACGTAGCGGTTGGGGCTATTTTGGGGCAACGCATCAACAAAAATTTTCATCCGGTCTACTATGCCGGTAAGACCATGAATAACGCCCATGTCAACTATACCGTTATGGAGAAAGAGCTCCTTGCTATTGTGTTTGCAATTGAGATGTTCCGCCCGTACTTGATGGGTGCAAAAGTAATTGTCCATACAGATCATGCGGCGCTTCGTTATCTTTTGAGCCAAAACAACTCCAAAGCTTGGTTGATGAGATGAGTACTATTGTTGCAAGAATTTGATATTGACATCCAAGATAGAAAAGGTAGTGAAAACCAAGTGGCAGACCACTTGTCTCGTTTGGAGGAGGAGAGGAGGCCGAATGATGGCCTTGAAATCAATGACTACTTCCCCGATTATCAACTCTTGGCAATTTCAATGAAAGAGGTGCCATGGTTCGCGGATGTAGCAAATTTTCTTGTGCGTGGAATCTTCCTGGATGAGTTCTCTGCAAGCCAAAGGAAGAATCTCAAACAGGATTATCATGATTTTTATTGGGATGAACCATACCTTTTTCGGATATGTACGGGTGGGGTGATTAGAAGATATGTACCGAAAGAAAAGTAAGGTGAAATTTTTGGGGCATGTAACTTCGTCATATGGTGGTCATCATGGTGGAGCGAGAACGGCAACCAAGTGCTTAGTTGTGGTTTCTATTGGCCCACTCTTTACAAGGATTCAAGTGAGTTAGTGAAAAGATGTGATGAATGTCAACGGGCCGGTGGAATCTCAAAGAAAAATGAAATGCCTCTCACAACCATTTTGGAGATTGATATTTTTGATGTATTGGGATAGACTTCATGGGCCCTTTTGTGAGTTCTTGTGGAAACACCTACATCTTGGTCGTGGTGGATTATGTGTCCAAATGGGTTGAGGCCGTTGCTGTACCCAACAATGAGGCGAGAAGTGTGGTGGCTATCTTGAAGAAGAATATTTTCACAAGGTTCGGTACTCCACATACAATTATAAGCGATGGGGGGTCACATTTTGCAACAAGGCTTTCGACACTTTGCTTAGCAAGTATGATGTTACTCACAAAGTCACGACTCCCTACCACCCACAAGCTAGTGGGCAAGTGGAAGTCTCCAACCGGGAGATAAAGAGTATCTTGTCCAAAATAGTGAATGATAATAAGACGGAATAGTCCAAGAAGCTTGATGATGCATTATGGGCTTATCGGACGGCTTACAAAACACCTATTGGAATGTTGCCATACCGGTTAGTGTTCGGGAAAGCTTGTCATCTTTCGGTGGAACTAGAGCACGAGGCCATGTGGGCTCTAAAGAAGTTGAATCTTGATTGGGATGTAGCCGCTAACTTGAGGGTTGCACATTTGAATGAATTGGATGAGTTCCGGTACCATGCTTATGCGAGTTCGTCCTTGTACAAAGAAAAGATGAAATATCTTCATGACAAATACATTTGAAATAAAGAGTTCAAGGTGGGTGATCTTGTATTGTTGTTTAACTCGAGGTTGAGGATGTTTCCCGGAAAGCTAAAATCCAAATAGAGTAGTCCTTTTGAAGTTGTGGGAGTGACACCTTTTGGTGCATTAGACTTGAAGAACAAAAATAATGAAGTATTCCGAGTCAATGGTTACCGGGTAAAGCACTACTTGGGAAAGTTTGGAGATAGCCACGTTGTGGTAGTCATTCATTGCACTTGAGCGTATTATGAGTCATGCCGCAACATTAAATCAGGCGCTTCTTGGGAGGCAACCCATTTTTCTTTTCCTTTTTCTTTTGTAGTTAGGTATTATTTTTGTTCTAACTTGATTTGAAGTGTGCTACAGGGGTGAGTGTGACTTACTAGAATTGGGGACAAAATATGGCTAAGTGTTCAAGAGAATGCGAACCGTGCTTTATTTATGTGGGCCACAAATTTGTAGGCGCCATAGCAGATGAGCATTGCGGCCGCACATTTATCTTGCGGACCGTAGAATTGAAATGTTAAAAATACCAACTCTCTGAAGTTTAAGCTTGTTAGTGTGGAGGTCGATCTATTACCGCACATGAAATCTACGGCCGCACCTAAATATGTGCGGACCGCAGATTGGTTTCTGAGAATGATGACCCATGAAAATGTGCGTCCGCACTCATCTTTTTTCCCTTCTCAAAATCTTGGGTATAAATAGAACAATGGTCCTCATTTTACACTTTTCCCTCTTCGAACAAAACACTATTACTCTGCAAATATTTCTTGGAGATTTTCACTGTCCACACACACAGCCACCTAGATTACTCACTCAGTGCATTCACTTTATCTGGTATGCTTCAATTTCATAATAATTTTTTTACTTAGTTAGTTTTATTTGTAGATTTTTAGTTCTTTTAGGCCATCTGTTATTAGAGTTCCATTGTGTGTATATGTGGGGTAGATCTGAACTGGGTTAACTTGATACATGCTCTACGGGGACTGGGTTAGTGAAATTTCATGCTTTTGAAATGTTGCCATGCCTATTTGTGCAAGAAATTGAAAAAATTCTTAGAATAAAATATTGTCTGCCCGTAATTGTTGGAATTCTGCGGCCGCACTTAAATTGTGCGATCCGCAGATGTGGATTTTTTTTGAACTTATGTGAGGCAGAAATCTGTGGTCGCAATTCAAATTATGCGGAACGCAGATTTCCTCTTACGGCCGCAGAATAGGCTTTCCTCTGTCATCAGAGAGTCCTTACTTTTGAGACTCCAAGGTATGGCCGCAAAGTCAAATTGTACGGACCGTAGAAATCCTCTTGCGACCGCAGATTGACCATTTCTCTGTCATCAGATAGGTCACATATTTTCTCTCTCTCTTATTATGTATATTTATTCTATCTTTAGTAGTTTTTGCTCATTAGCTTCTTTATTTTTGTTTTTGTTTTTGCTTATTAGCTTCTTTATCTTTTCCATATTAGTTCTTGTTTTACTAAGTAGCTTCTTTTTATACTTTAGTAGATAATAAGCCTTTGGTTTTATTAACACCACGGTTCTTTCCAAAGGTAGTTGTTATGTGAACCGGGTGACTCATCCCGATGATGGATGGCGTGACAACCTTCTTAAGGGAATGAGTCTGTTTTTGTGTTTAGGTAATAATAGTAGTAGTAATGAATAAAAATACTTAATCAAGTAATGCTCGAAGAGTTAATTATGCTTCATTTGGTACTAACACACTTAACTGCGTGCTTATAGTTAGAGACAAGGTGTTTGAAGGAAATAGCTCTAGTTAGTGATTTTGTGACTCTTGACTTGACTTTGGTAATCATCGAGTGGTTTAATTAGACCATAGTGATCTTTAAACTTGAATGTGGTCGTTGTAGGCTCTCGACTTCTATCCTCTTTTACAATCTAGTTGCGTGAGGGGTGAGATGAATTGTTGTTAGTCCAAGTGTCCGTGCGAATGCTCTAGAACTTTCCCCGAATGTTTTTCAAGGGGAAATCCTAAGTTTTGCTTTGTTTAAGAAGTGATTGTAGGCTTTCCTTGGCCCGTTTAAGTTTTCTATTGCCAACCAATGTTGTTATCCCTAGTCAACCCCTTTGAGCCTCTAGCCTTTCTCATTTGATAACTATGTTATAAGACTTTACCCATTTTGGCGTGACCCTCTCTTGGCACCCGGACTTTCCGTAACACTCTTGTGAAACAAGTGGCTTAGAACATAAGTTTGGGGGAGGGATGAGGAATTTGAAAAAGGTATCAAGGCACAAAAAGAGAAAATAAATGATCTCTATGAAAAAAGAAGGCAAGAAAAGAAAAAGAACTAAAAGAAAATGCAAAACATGAATAAGTGGAAGGGTTGATGGATTAAAAAAGAGGTAATGATCCCTAGCATGAACAATGAAAAAGGGAGAAAAAAAATGAGACGAAAAAGAAAGAATGATGTTAAGTCTCTCTAATCCCCAACGAAAAGAAAATGCCTCTAAGAATTGGTAACCGTGAGCCGAGAAATGAAAAGGTGGAGTGCTTAAGGAAAAGTGTTACCCTAAACCAAAAACCTTCATTACAAACCGAAAGACGTCCTACTTGATTTCGAACCGAGTGAGCTTACATTAGTGGTGATCTACATGAGGGGCAAGCCTATGGTACTTGAAGCTGCACTTGTGACATTTCTCTTGTGAGAGATGAGTGAACCATTTATGAATCTTCAGATTGAGTGCTAATTTCATAAGTGATCTTGGCAAATGAAAAGTAAAGGAGGAAGAGCTTGGAGTCCACCATGACCTACATGATAGAATAAGAGTCCTTGATGAGTAAAGTCAATTCTTGAAACTAAATGGTCACATTAGAACTATATGTGTATGAATATTTGACATGTCACCTTATTGATAATGCATGAGTAGTGTGGGTAATTGTTGGTCCCAAGTGATGTGTGAATGGCTCACCTTTGACTCTCTAAAGTGACCCTAAACTCTAAGGAGGTGGTAACTAATTTATTTGCTTGAGGACAAGCAAAGATTTAAGTTTGGTGGAGTTGATAAGTGTAGAGTTGGAGCACTTACTAGCACATTTTTGCTTTTGTTTTAGTCTGAAAGTGTTGGTGTTTGTTCCCAAAACTAATGAAAATGTGCTAATTGCAGGAATGATGGAAGTTTGGACTCCCATGATGAAATCCAGCTCAAAAAGGAGTGTTCTGAATTACAAGGCAAGAAAAGGCGCAGAAATTAAGAAGTACGGTCCGCACAAGGATTTCTGCGGCCGAAGAATAAAGTGCGGACCACAGAATTCCATCTGCGGCCACAGATAAAGTGAAAGAACCCAGGAGGATTTTAGCCAATGTGCGGACCACACATGAATTGTGCGGCTATAGAACAAGGTTTGCACTAACAAATGATTCAAAGTTCAGAGAGTGTGCAAAAGACCAAGACCTAAACCTTGCCTGAAGTGCGGACCGCACAAGAGTTGTGCGACTACAGAAGATGCATTGCAGCCGCAATCCAAAATTGTGCGGCTGCATAGTCCAAGATCCAGCGAACTGAAGAAATCTGCGGACTGCACATGGAATTGTTTGGCTACAGAACCTCCCAAGGGGCATTTTTGTCAGTGAATTTTGGGCCGCTAAAATATACGAGTTTTACATTTTTAGGTCAAGTTTCGAAGTTTGAGCTGTTGTAGCCATTAGATTTTGCCATTTTAGGAAGTTTGTGATTATTTTAGTGTTTAAACATTATATTTTATCATTTTAATCTTTGATTATGAGTAGCTAGATTTTTACTAGGGTTGTGACCCAACCCTAGTGCGTAAACCTTATGGGTATTTAATTTAATACTTGTTTATGATTGGGTGTTGATTATTTAGCTTAGTTCATGCTTCAATTTTAGAATTAATGGTTGCAAACATTGATTCATACCTTTTTGACTTAGTCTCTACTTGAGAAAGAGGGACCTAGTCTAGGATAATTTGGCTAACAAGAAATTGGGTTAATTGAGAGTTTGATTAGCCTAATTAAAGGGTTCAAACTAGAGATAGTGAGAACCCAACTTGAGCTCATATCAATTATTTTGTTTGAGACTCATTTGGACTTGAGAAAGCCGAATTGGGCAAAATCCCTCTTTGATCGAGAGGTATTGAGTGTGTAACGTAGCGTTGAGAGCTATAATACACCCCAATCAACAAAATAAGTATTAACGTATTTAACTCATTAGGTGAACACCTAGGTTATGGTCACATCTCTTGGCTTTTTAACTATTTGAAAAAATACCAAAAACAACCATTCGCTTCTAGTTTCTTTTCTTCGCTTACAATTGTTAGAGTAAAAGTAGAATTAGAAATCGAAACCTTTTGTGGAAGTGCAATTTAGTTATACCATTCGCTTTCGTCAAGTGTATACTCCTAACACCCATTGTAACTCTCTGTGGAAATCGACCCCGAGTCTTGTTGGGTACTATTCTTCCAATGACCGTTTCCACTCACTATTGAGTGCAGATTGGACGTGGATCAGTTGCGTTCCCGTAGCTTGGGCGTCTGTGTGATTTGCATTCGCATTGTCAGTGTCGCGAATGCGTAAACATTTTGTGTGGCAGTGGCATTTGTTCTTTGCGATCATGATGGTTTTCCCGCGATCGCGGTGAGTATCCCTGGGCAATGATTATAAAGTACTCTATTTCGAAGGTTTCAGATATTTTATCATATTTTGAGCTATAGAGCTCGGATTTGGGCGATTTTGGAGGCGATTTTCACCACATGGATTGGGGTAAGTATTTTTGACTCGGTTTTGATTTTATTCCATGATTCCAACATCTATTTTTGGCATTTAATTGATGATTTCTAAAGAGAAATTGGCGATTTTTTTGTCTAAACTGTCCTAAAGTGAAATTTTGAGTTATGAACATCAATTCGGAGCCGGAATTGAGTGAAATTAGTATGGTTGGACTCTTAATTGAATGGGTCATCGAATTTTGTGAGTTTTGTTGGGTTTTGAGGTGCGGGCCCAGGTTTGACGTTTTGGTTGACTTTGAGTTTTTGATTAAAGATTCGACCTTTATCTATTGAGATTGTTTTCTTAGGCATTATTTGATATTTTTGAGTTGCTATTGGATACTTTCGAGCCGTTCAGAGGTTGATTTGCGTGGGATGGTATTTCTAGAGTATTGTTTGGCTTGCTCGATATTTGATTTGGATTGTTCGAGGTAAGTAACATTTCTAATCTTAGAATTGAGGGTAAATATCCCTGAGAATCATGTTATTTGAGTTGGGTTGGGGTGACGCGCGTGCTAAGTGATGGGCGCGGGTGCGTGCTCCGAGGTAGTAATGATCCGGGTAGTTTGTAGGCTATTATATGCCTTGTTTTGCTATCATGCTTCTTTGATTTCATGTTTTATCCATTTATGTGACTATGACAATATTATTTATGCTAGACATCATGTCTAGGCCACCTGCTTAATTGTTTGAGACATGATAGGGATAGTTTCTCCATGTTGAGCTATTTGCCTTAGCCGTAATCATAATGTATAGTCACGATAGTTACATCCACATGTTATATATCCGTCTCTGATCACTTTTGATATGTTGTTTCATATGATATCGGTGTCTTTGCACGTGACACAAATTTGGACCGTAATAATGTTCACAATACCAGTGTTCACAATATACACATCATAACCAACCTCACAATACCACCGTGAATTTAGCACGGAATCCGATCATGACCCGATCGGCTAGGCCGTCTTATTTGAAGACATTAACCACAATCACAATCTCAAGCACAATCACAATCTTTGTGCAAATATACCACCGTGAATCTAGCATGAAGTCCGATCATGACCTGATCGGCTAGGCCATCTCATTAGAGACATCAACCATAATCATAATTTCCAGCACAATCACCACCATGTGTGTGGCATGGCGTCCGATCATGACCCGATCGGCTAGGCTGTCTCATGTGAGATATCATCCTTTTATATCATCAATCTCATCCCAAATAAGGGGAATAACTTTGTCATATCAATCTCATCCTAAATAAGGGGAAACATTTTTTATTTGCATACAAAGGAAACATAAATATAGATTTCATTTACCTCATGACCTTTCATATCGTATATAGCTTAATTGGAACTTTTAACCACTTACAACAACATTATTTCATTGGCTCTCTGGCCATACATGTGATTCTTCTTTTATGGCACAATCGCCGTATTTCATATTCCACACTTTCATTTCTTTCCTTTCATGGGTCATCATCATAAATATCAATATATAGAATATTCCGAAAATCACAACTTTAAGTCCATTAGAAATGAAGACTTTAAACACAATAGATTTCTTTCCACTAAATGAAGTAAAATAATTGGCAATCGAAGCGCAAGTTAAAATCATAAACAAGTAACACACAATTTATTCTTGAAATACATTTACTCATGAATATGTAAGATCTCAAAACACGTTGGGAACACTTACAAGACAAATCATTAGTTAGAACAACCACATATGGGAATCACTTGAGTTTATAAGCTTTTAGGCAATTCTATTTTCGAAGTTGATTTTGGAACAGTTGAATCAAAGCTCATTTCATAATCTTTCTCACATCATCTTATTTCATTGGCACCATTGGCCACAAGTATAACTTTCACTAATGGCACGTTGGCCACACATTATACCCCCAATTCACTTATTTCACTTCGAACCATCTTTATAGATTATCAACAATAAGACATTTTCAATCAAGACTTTAGGTACACATATGAGCAATTAAGAGTCTTAAGCATATTGAGATTTTCTCATACAATTTGGCATCATAACCTTCATTTGAAACATGACTCAAAGACATAGCATTTTAATACACATATCATTCTTGAACACATTCCCAAAGGATAACATAATGTGATAGGAACATTCGTAACACGTTTTGAATACATAATTCTCGACACTTTGCTTATTCAAGACAATCAAATTTATTGGGAACATCTCGGAACATAGAATAATGAACTTGAGACAACCATACTTGAAACTTATGGGAACATCATGGAATTCAATTCTAAGAGAGTAGTTTAGCCAACATACCTCGCTTTGAGATTTCCTTAAATTACTACAACGTTCCGAAAATTCTAGCAATCCCAATCTATTTTAAGACATAACAAAATTGAACACAAATTATTAATTCACTGCACTTTATTTGTGTTTGAGCTTTAATTGGTAGTGTTTTGCACTTATTGTGTGTTTTATGACTTGTAGGAGCGATTCCGAATTTTATAGATGTTGTGAAGCTAATTCGAGCTATTTGGAGCTTTAAAGTCTGAGTAAAAGCCCAAGAGATTAAGCAGGAATCGTGTTCGGGGGTTGAGCACAAAGTCCGGACATCAAAAATGAAGTATGAAGCCGTACACTGAGAAAAGTACCCATGCGGCGCGCCTGTACAATGTTTACAGAGTGAAAATCCTATTTTGGCTAGGAGAGGGTGATGCAAAGGGGATCAATAGATGAATAGTGCACTTAGTGGAGGAAAAAGAGTTGAGCAGGAGGAAAACCGAGGTGCGCGACCGCACATGAGAGACCCCCAGCGCGCAAGTGATGTAGTGTACTGCCAGAGGTGCGCGGGCCATGAGCGCGGCCACACCTCCAGGTGAGCGGTCGCACACGTTCACTTCTGGGAACTTTACCAAGGCCTATTTTTGTAAATTTAATGGCGACTCTTTTTGACCTATATGAAACCTAACTTTCAAAACAAGGTATCTCGGATTTTGGAGCAACTTTTGGAGAGAAGAAGGCAAGGAAACAACGGAGACTCTAAATACTGCATCCAATTCATTCAATACAGTAGTTTGGTTGATTTTGGTAATTGTAATGTCTTTTTGTTCTTCTAATACTCTTGTGATAAACAACTTCTCCACCATGGAGTAATCTTTCTTAGGGTTATTAATAGATATTGTGATTTGACTATTATTTGGGGTTTACTCTATGTTAGTTGCCTGAATTCGTTGAATGAGTTATTAATTGAATGGCAAGGCCAATTGTGGTTTTACTTTAATCGAAAGAGAAGTGTTGCTGCAGTTCGCATTGTGTTATATTGTTTTGGTTGATTTTATGCCTCTCATAGGTAATCGAGAGAGCTTAGAGAGTTATCAATTGACCCAAATTGGAAGAATAGTCGAGAGACGTTCTTCGAAAGATCACTCATTCACCGTATTTTTGCATGTGTTCATAGGACCTGTCATTAGGTTGGTTAATGGAACTCTCATTCATTCGGAAAAACAATTTGAATCCTCAAGATAGCCTAATCATTTGTTGAATTCGAAAGAGTCAATAGAAGTTAAGAGTGAACTTAGCACGGAGTTACCCAGAATAATAGTTGATCACATATCTTGTCACAACCCTTACGTCGCACCTTGATATTCATTCGTTTCTACTTAGTCACTAAATTTCCATTACTTTCTCACAATCGATAATCTTAGATTTTATTATTAGTCGGTAATAACTTAAATCAAAGGTTTATTTTCCCGGATAGTGTTAAGCTGAAGAGTTATTAGAACATTATTTAATCCAATCTCTGTGGAGATGATTTAATACTATACTATCTTTGACTAGTGAGCCTAAGTTTTATACACCGATTTTGCGCTCGTCAAATTTTTGGGCCATTGCCTGGGATTTGCAATCAATAGTGTTTGAAATAGTTTGTATTTCTAATTCAGGAATTTTTTTCTCTTTTTATTTCTATTTTCTCTTTTTATGTTTGGTGTTCTTTGACTGTGCGCAGGTTACAGGTTAAGATTGGTGCATGACCCGAGCTTCTACGAAAGAAGTGCTACCATACAATCAAGAGATAGAAAAACAACTGCGACAGCTGAGAAAGGAAAGAACTCTCACCGAGACGTTAGAAAAGGTTGGGCAGTCCTCAACCAAAGAAGCTATGGCTGGAAATGGTGATGATAATGTAGATTTGACTGCAAGAGAGGCAGCCCAACAATGGGAAAAAGCTGCACGAGATGCTGAGGAAACAACCATTAGAGACGCACATATTATCTATGAAGATGAGATGGGTCGAAGAATTGCTCAAAATCAACCCTTGGCTGCAGACCAGTTCTGTCATGACCCAAAATCCACTATAGGTCGTGATGACGCCTAACGCCGCCGTCAGGCAAGCCAACGGTGATTTACCAATTTATTTACTCATTTTAGTATTTTTGTAATCGTAATTTTCCTTAATTAAACAGTATAAAATAGAATTTACAAAGTAAATGAAAATATTTACACGAACCACAATAATGAATAACCCGAAGGAAACCCCCAAAACCTGGTGTCACAAGTGCATGAGCAAATTTCTAAGGGGTACAATAACAATACAACATTTACTTTGTAAATTACTATTCACTCAAATGCACTTATTAAATTTCCAAATGCACTTGTGAGTGAATAGTAATTTAACGGGTTCAATACAAATTTCTAAGGGGTACAATAACAATCTCCATGCACTTATTAAATTTCCAAATGTAATAAGACAGAATAAAATGAGTACAATGGAGACTTGGTAGACTGCGATGCGTAGTCTGGAATGCAACTCACATAAAGTCTCCTCAACAGGTGCGCCTACGCGCCAAGATGGTCATCAAATGAACCTGTTAGATCTTGCACATTTAGTGCAGAAGTGAGTACGTAAATCAACGCGTACCTAGTAAGTATCTAACCTAATTCCGGAGGAGTAGTGACAAGGGGTCGACATCGACACTTACTGAAGGTCCAATAAAGCAATATAAAAAAACATAAGCAACTATGAAGCATACGACAAGGATGCGGTAAATCTATAAGTTACATAATCTTCCAAATATTTCCTTTAGAGCATGAATTTCTAAATCTCATATTCTACATTAAAATCTCATAAATGTCAAGTACCAATATCAAATAAATAAGGAATACCATATAAAGAACCGGGCATCAGTAGAAAGATTAGCTCGTGAATATTCGGACTACTAGCGATATACGCACGACACTGCCGAGGTCATTCGACCCGATCCAGAATAACGTGTACATGGCCAAGGGACATGCGGCATGATCCATAGATGCATCTATATACTGCCGAGGCGTTCGGCCCGCTCTATAAGAAAAGGAAGGAAGGAAATTACCGAATTACGAGACACGTGCTACAATACCACACATGAGCACAATATGATTATAATCTTTAACGTTCCTCAAATAAATCGCCCACAACTCAAGGTGATAAGGCTCGGTCTATTATACATATATTTATTTCAAAACTAAATTCAGTTATAACTTCAATTAGTTAAGCCAGCACAAATAATTCAAATATTACATGATAAGATCCTAGGTCTACCCGGACATAAACATGCTTTAGCTACGTACGTACTTTCATCACCTCGTGCGTACGTAGCACCCACCACCAGTTGCACATAACAATAAATTTCACCTAGGGGCTAGTTTCTCCCTTACGGGGTTAGACACGAGACTTACCTCGCTCCGAAGTTTCATAACCGGCTCCAAAGCCTCTCTAACACCTCAAACCAAAGCCTATCGATTCAAATCTATTCGAATAATGTGCAACCCAATCAAAATATATTCTAATACCCATAATTAATCAATTAAAATAATTCCCAACTCCGCTCGAAAAGTAAAAAAAAAACCGACCCTCGAGCCCATGTGCCCGGATTCCGAATATTTTCAAAGATAATTATTACCCATGACACCACGAACTCAAATATATAATTTATCCCAAATTTCATGTCCAATTTCGTGGTCAAAATCCAAAAATACCAATTTTTAGGTTTTCTACCAAATATTTACTAATTTCCATGTTTAAATCCATATATAAACTATGTATTTCACTAACATAATGTGGGAGTTACTTACCTTGCAATAGATGATGAAAAACTCCCCTTGAAAAGATCCAAAAATCGCCCAAGCCATGTGTGAAATAGAAGAAATGAACCAAAACCAGCAATAAAACAAGTCTGCCCAGTAACTTCCTTCTTCGCGATCGCGTAAAATGGCTCGCGATTGCGAAGGCCAAAAGCCACTGCTCCAAAAGCGCTCCTTCGCATTCGCGTCCCCTAAGTCGCGTTCATGATGCCTCCAGGTCCTGATGCTTTGCGTTCGCGGTCACACAGACGCGTTCGTGAAGGCTTACCACTTCCAGGCTCCGAGCTCTCCTTCCTTCTCCGCGTTTGCGACCGCAATGTCGCGTTCGCCTAGGCTGCTCCAGGTCCTTTTCCGCATTCGCGACCCCTGTGTCATGTTCACGATGAACAAAAAAATTCAGCAGCCAAAAAATCCTTCTTCGTGATCGCGAAGCACGACACCAGCACCAGAACCAACAACATCAAAACACTCAAACTTGGTCCAAAACCACCCCGAATCACAGCTGAGGCCCCCGTGACCTCGTCCAATCACACCAACCAGTCCCAATACATAAAACGAACTTGCTCGAGGCCTTAAATCACATCAAACAATACTAAAACCACGAATCACACCGCAATTCAAGCTTAGTGAACTTTAGAACTTCAAACTTCTACATTCGACACCGAAACCTATCAAATCTAGTCCGATTGACCTCAAATTTTGCACACAACTCATAATTGACATTACAAACCTACTCCCACTTCCGAAATCGGAATCCAACCCCGATATCAAAAAGTTCACTCCCGGTCACACTTCCCAAAAATCATCCAATTTTTCACTTTCGTCAATTGACGCCGAAATGACCTACGGACTTCCAAATCAACGTACGGACATGCTCCTAAGACCAAAATAACCATACGGAAGTATTCCCAGACTCGGAATTCCAAACAGACATTGATAACATCAAAATCCACTTCAACCCAAACTTAGGGAATTCGTAAAACTTTAAAATGCCAACTTTCTGTAATAAGCACCGAAATACTCCCGGGCCACCCGATACTCGACCCGAACATACGCCCAGGTTCGAAATCATCATACGAACCTATTGGAACCTTCAAGTCCCGAGTCCAAGGTCGTTTACTCAAAAGTCAAACCTTGGTCAAATCCTCCAACTTAAAGCTTCCGAATTTAGAATTTTCTTTCCAAATCAACTCCGAACTTCTCGAAATTCAATTCCGACCACACATACAAGTAATAATACCTGAAGTGAAGCTACTCAAGGCCTCAAACCACCGAACGACATGCTATAAATCAAAATGACCGATCGAGTCATTACAAGTTCGGGAATATAGCTCCCATACCTGGGAGATCACTGGGCGATTATGCTAGGCTAATCTACAATCAAGGCTTATCAAGTGTTAGACAACCTCAATTGCAGCTAATAATTTTGAGTTAAAGTAAGGGCTGCTTCAAACCATTCAGAATTGTTGTGTTTTTAGAGGAAAGATGAACGAAGATCCAAACACACATCTAATGGTCTCCGAGGAGATTATGAACACCTTTGAATATAATGGGGGTGTCACTAGATGCAGTGTACTTAAGGGCAATTTCCCTTATCACTAAAAGATAATGCAAAGCAGTGGCTTCAAAGCTTGCCCACATGATCGATCAAAACAAGGGAGGAGATGACCATAAAATTCCTTGATAAATATTTCTCCTCAGCTAAAACGGGCAAGTTTAGAAGAAAAATCCATAACTTCTACCAGAAAGAGACTGAAAGTATTTTTGAAGCATGGGAGAGGTTTAAGGAGATAGTTCAAAAGTGTCAACATAGTGGAATTGAACTCTGGATGCAACTCCAGGAATTTTGGGATGGATTGACACCGGCCTCGCGTAGAACATTGAGCAATGCAGCCGGAGGCCCTTTGATGAAGAAGACTTTAGAGGAGATAGTTAGAATTCTTGATGAGTTATCTGAAGATGCTAATTAGTGGCCCTCAGAGAGTGCTGAAAAATAAAGATCAACTGGTGTTCACCAAGTTGATGCTAATACATCTGTGCAGGCATAGCTTGATGCTATGGCTAATGAAATACGAGAGCTGACCTTAGCCACGATACAAAGTGAGCCTCATGCAGCATGTGATACATGTGGAAGAGGACACCCTACTCATGAGTGTCAAGCCTCAACCGAGAAATTGAATGCTGTGGGAAATTATAATTTTAATGCAATGGGTCAGAAGCACCCCAGTTTTTTATGGAGTTCACTTGGGGGTACCGCTAATACATGGCAACAAAACAACTCCAAATTTCAGGGACAAAGAGCTCTTTGTTTTATGAATCAGCCGAGGAAGCAATTTCAGCCTCAACAGCCCAATCAACCCGGTCTAGAAGATCTCATGAAGGCCTTCATTGTGAAAATTGATGAAAGATTTGAAGTACAAGGGGAAGCAATCCAAAATTTAGAGAAGCAAGTGGGACAAATTGCAACAATATTATCTGAGAGGGTTCCAGGCACTCTTCCTGCTGATACTGAAAGAAATTCCAAGGAAATAGTGAATGATGTAACTTTGAGAAGTGGGCAAGTGTTTAAATACCCCACCCGATCCAAAAAGATGTGAAACTTGAAAAAGAAAGTGAGGAGCAGCTGAAAAGTGATGACAACGAGAAGAAGAAAGGCCCAATGAAAGCTGAGAAAAAGAAGAAGGATAAAAAATCGAGAAGGGAGGAACATGAGGAGAGCAAGCATATGCCTGCGCTACCTTTCCCTCAAAAGCTATGTAGAGAAAAGCTAGACAAGCAGTTTGATAGTTTTCTGGATGTGCTGAAACAGGTTCATGTAAACTTACCATTCACAGAAGTGCTCTCGCAAATGCCTTTTTATGCTAAATTTTTGAAAGAGATCCTTACGAAGAAGAGGAAAGTAGAAGAGACCTCAGTGGTCAAGCTCATAGAGCATTGCAGTGTGATATTGCAAAATAAACTCCCACAAAAGTATGGAGATCCAGGGAATTTTACTATACCTTACTCTTTAGGAACTATTAATTTTGATAAGTCTTTATGTGATTCTGGTACCTCAATTAATTTAATTCCTCTATCTATTTACAGGAAACTGAAGAAGGAGATTGGAGAGATAAGGTCTGCACCAATATCGTTGCAGCTGACAGACCAAACGACTTTAATACCCGAGGGGATAGTGGAAGATGTGTTAGTTCTGGTGGATAAGTTCGTATTTTCTGTGAATTTTATAGTAGTGAATATGGAGGAAAACAACGAGGTCCCCCTCATCCTAGGAAGACCATTATTAGCGACATGTAGCGATATTAGATATGCATGAGAGAAAACTCATGCTTAGAGTGGGTGAGGAGACTGATTTTCAAGATGGATATAGAAAAGGGGTGCAAAAGGGAAAACCAGCTGCAAGTGTTGAGTGGAAAGTGAAGGGCTCGATAGAGAAGACTGCAGTGAGCGAGAAAGATAAGTGTGGGGTGTACCCCAAAAAGGCTGAGAAGAAGCTATCTGCATGGATGTGTGCATTAGTTCGGGCATGAGGAATAGAGCCCGACTTCGACTCAGACCCCGACTAGATATTCAGGAAAGTCTCATTTACCTTATGCTTTTTAATTGTGTGTCATGGGGACATGCCACAACTTAAAGTGTGGGGTGGGGAATATTTGTATGTATGTATATTAGTTTTCTTTTTTCTAGTTGTAGTTAGTAGAGATAGAAAATATTTTGGAAACAAATGAGAAAAATTTTAAAATTTTCGATTTTTCCCGACGATGGATATCATCGACAGGTTTCTTGAGGGATTAAAGTCGAAAGAAAAAAGACAAAAAGATTTTAGTTTGTAGGTAGTGTAAAAATTCTTCCTTGATTTTTCTTTGTGCCGCGGTTCTTTTCAGAGGGTTTTGTTTGAATCGGGTGTAGTTAGTTTTATTTTTTTTAGGAGTAGGAAACCTTGTGCTGTGATTTGAATTGAAGGCAATATCTCTTAAATTTATTATGCCTTGAGAATAGTGAGTACTTTAGTTGTGACGCTTAGGCTCAATTTTTGACTCTTGTATAAGTACCTTAAATTGTATGATCTTAACTTTGCTTAATTGCTTTGACTAGAGTGTTTTGATAGTCCAATCCTGAATGAGTTATATGCCATGTGTGTGTGAGGTTTTGTGTATTCTGTGCATTGCATTTGATATCTAGAACTTGACCCGTGTGTGTGCAAAGCGAAATAATAGTTTTATTCAGTCTTGGATGTGATATAGGCATTTCTTTGTTGATTCAAATATATACTTTTACCCATCTAACTGTTATGTATTATAGTTAACCCATTTTGAGCCTGTAATCCGGTTTCTTTGGCAACCACATTACAAGCTTTACCTAGTTATTTGAATTGACCATTTATTTGAACCTTGTACCTCTCGTGAGCTCTTGAATTTATTATGAACTTTGTAAAAGTTGAAGTATGGGGTGGTTGGTTTGGCTTTTGAGTTGAACTATTGAACCAAGGAGAAAGGTGCATTCACTACAAGAAAATAAGCTTTTAGCGAGAGGAAATTTGGTCGTTAAAAGTCCATATCCAGTCGCTATAAGTCAATAAGGACCGAGAAAAATCCAGTCGTCAGCGGTCGTTAAAAGCTTCGACGTTAAAAGTTAACGACCGATTTTCAATCCGGTCGTTAAAGACCCTTTAGCGACGGCATAATTTCCGGTCGTTATACATCGTTTTTAGCAACAAAAGTTTTCCCTTGTTAATGTGTTATCCAGTCGTTAAAAGTCTCAATGTCAATAACTAATTTGGTCCTTACAAGTGCTTTTAGTGACCGAAAATCCCTTTGTTAATTGTATAATTATATTTTTTGGCTCCAAATTTCCCTTCGCTAATGCCTAATAAACTATTTGAGAAACCTGTTATTCAATAGTTACTATGACCACATTCCCTTCGCTACTGGAAACTTTTAATAAATACAATTACAAAAATATATATTTCACTAATAGTAATACTTATTTTATAAGCTTTCATACACACACCAGACACATTTGAAAATGAACCAAATGATTGATATTCTGTTAATACAAAGATCTAAGCATCACATTAGCAGAAAGAAATTCAAATAGTATAACATCATCACATTACCAGAAAGCAATCCAAATAGTATAACATCATTTTTAACAATTCCTAAAAAGAGAAAAAATAAAATTGCAGCATATGTACATAAGACAGTGCCTTCAAATCATCCCTAACATAACAAAATTCTCTTGTTCTTCAACTTGATGTGCACTTTCTTCAACAATAAGTTCTTCAGACTTCCAAGTTTTTGATCTATTAAAGTAAAACATTTATGTCAGTTTGTAACAAAGAATAAACAATTAAAGAAGAAGATCAGATTCATTAAAGACGAAACTGATCGCCCTAGTGAAATAATACAATCATCAGTTGACATAACAGTAGGCAATATTGTAGCAGAAAAATGACGCATTATATTTCCTACATTCACGGACAATGATCATAAGACTGATGAAGTTCTAAATCACACATCCTAGTCATACTAAAACCTGCACAACAAATTGCCTTATTCTGGAAAGCACATTCTATATAGAGCTTCATGTGATTCTACACATAAGGAGAAAAAGCGATTGAGATACAAAATTCATATAGAAACTTTTGAGAAAAAGTCGATAGTGACTTCAAATCAAGTCTCTATGAAGAATCGATGATTACTTGTTCATATACCAAATTTTCTTTTACAACTCACCTTTTGGTTCTGCTTTGAGGTATATTATTTCATCAGTTCTCTGTTCATTGAGCTAGATTATGACAACTCTAGGTAATATTGGGTATGGAACTTCATTCTTTCTTATAAATTTACGTGTCTCGATGACTATATTTTTATTTAAATTCATAAACCTTAATGTAATGGAAAAAAAATTACATGAGCATTGTACAATTTCATCGCAGAGTGTAATATTAATGGCATCTAGCACACATCTATATGCAACTTCTAGCACATGCCAGATGTATAGAAGCAAACAGTATAATGGATCAACTTTTCAATTTATTATGTGAGAGAATTCACTTTTTATAATTATAAGCTCTTCGCATTACCTGAGTGGAGTCCAAAATAATATCAACCCAAAACTATATGTATGCTATTTGGTTTCAAAGAATGCTATTTGGTATCATTGTTTGAAAGAAGCTGTAGCGTAAAAACATTTTACTCGAAGTAATGCAACTGGTTTTACTCCTTCTACATAATATGAACTAGCACTGGTAAGATGAAATAACTAACTTGGGAGAAGTCACCTTCAACTACTGTTAAAAACCAGATGTTACATTTGTCAAGAACAAAGTCACCATTAAAGTTGTTGAAAATTGAAATACTAGTGTTACTTGCTAACTCTATCTCATGCCAGGAAATCGAAGGAAGGAGATGAAACAGCATCAAAAAATAATTGGGATTGAGACAGAAAGCTCATTTTCATGACACTTACAGTTTTATTTTTCAGAAACTGTTCCGTCTCAAACAGATAACGATGGACTTATCTTATTTTATTTATGCATAAATGGAATATTAAAATTCTCAAGACAATAGTTCAGAAAAAATCAAATGCTTGATAATTGGGCGTAACATGGGATCAAACTGCTGGCAGCTTATCCATTTGGGGTTGTAGTTAAATAAGTTGGCAGGATTTGCAAAAATATTTTTACATACTGCAAAAAAGATCAGCACAAGAGTGGTAGAATATTCTCATCATTCTAATCGGTACTGATTATCTCAACTCTCAAGTACATTTATAAATTATTCGCTGTGAATATGTTGGTTCTTGATAAAAGAAACTAAGAGTGAAGCATAGACAATATTCCCAGAAATCATCTTCCTCTATATCTACAGGTCAATATCAAAAACCTCCATTGAGGAAGGTTCCAAGTAATACATATAACAATGGGATTAAAATCAACTTAGTATTAAATGTCCCTCCACCATTTTATTTTATTTTGGTTTGAGCTCTATCTTTTCCACATGCAAGGAAAAGTACAAGAAGAGGTGATTAATGTAAAATTATATTATTTTTAAGTTTTAGATAAAGTATATTTTGAAAGGTGATTAATAGGATTTTTAATCTACTAACCTGTTAAATGCTTCAATCTATTATTCACTTGAAGATGATGATGAAGCAAGGTTAAACACTGCACTTGCAAGTTGTACATATTTACTCTCTAGAACTTCGCATTTACTCTCTAGCCCTTCCATGCGTCCTTTTAGTGATTCATTTTCTTTTTCAGTAGCACTCAGCTTTTCCAACAATGCAACCTTTGAGGAGTTACTACCTTTTAACTCCTTAGCAGTAATTCCACCACCAAATCCAACTATATGACTCTTGCGTTGAGGTCCGAAGCACCTTTCTACGACCTCAATGTTTGTAAGAGACGATTTAAATTGCACCAGTTCTTGGATTTTTGCCTATAAATTACAAGACTATTGGACATAATACAACACAGAAAATAAAATGATGTAAAATAAAATTTAACAATAAACTTACATATTTTTCATTGGTTTCAGGTTCGACAAGCTTGTCGTCCTTCTTACGAGTCTCAAAAAAGATAGTTGCCATATCTGGGGGGTTTCCGTCTTTGCCTCCCTTCACATTTAAATAAATAAGTCACAGAAATATTTTAACAAAGATGAGGTTTCTTAATAAAAATTGCAATATTTACTCACCAATTCATAAATGATCTCTCGAATAGGCTTACTACCCGTACGATGAGGCATTGTCAACTTAGACCTATTGATCGAGTTTCTTGTACTTGTTTCCTAAATTAACAATACGCCACCAAAATTATGATTAGCCACTTAATATAAGATGTTAATAAATAGTTATGAAACCTTACCTTAAATTTTTCAGTTAAAAAATGCTCTTTGACCAGCCATTCCCAATCACTCTTGTCTACCCCCTCTGGCACATCTCTTAAAGTATCGCGGAATGGCTTATACTTTATGTTCTTGTGCATCGATCCTTTCCAATTGTTCCATAACTTTCTCATATGTTTCAAGACATGATCTCGTTGATCATTTATGTTATCACTATCAAATTTATCCTATATTATTTCACAAGTATCATTAATAATGAAACTCAAAATTTTCAAATAAATTAGAAAAATAAAATATTAACCAACTATGTGTATCACAGGAGATTATAAAGCTCATAATGGTTATATGAGTTCTAATTTATAAAGAGGGCATATTCCTTAAAGAAAAAAGTGAAGCGAGCATCAGTTGATATTTGGTTCTATTTGACAGGCAAAAGAAAGATACTTATGCACAAATATACCTGCAACAGTCAAAATGAGAGGTTAGACAAATTTGAAGCAGCAAATATGCATGAGTGAATATTAATAATAGAAGAATAGGTGTATGCCATGATTAAAATGAGGAACAAATAGTAAATCAGTTATAAGTGCATCTAGAGAATCTAAGAAAGTGTGGGTTGGGTTTATTTTAATTGTTCTGAAAGTACTTTATTTGAGGACTTGGCAACTATTACATCAAAATCTCCATATATAATGCAATTTTTTTTTGACACCATTACATTATTAGATTAAGTTGAAATATAATAACCAATACACCTCTTCATAGTGAACCCAATACAGTAACATGAATAAGAATAAAGTACTAATAAATTAAAGATTATGACATTTCCCGAAGACTTGCTCGACAAAAAAGTACAGGCACTTCTTTAGCTGCTGACTAACAAACATGGTTTCGAATACATACTCTGCGTATCAAAATTACGGTGAGAGGCGCAAATATAAAACTAGTACCTAGTATGTTGTAGGATAGAATAAAGGAAAAGCAAAAGCAGAGTGTTACTTAGTCATTTGCTGAAGCATTAACAAATCATGATCTATGGAGCAGCCAAACTTTTTAAGTGCTTCACATATAGTACTTCTCCCTATTTGATAATGATAAATAATGCACACAATATCTTTCACAAAGATAATACCTGATCCAAGAACTATGTAGATATTGGTCTTTTACTATATCTACTCTTACTCCTGCATAGGCTAAAACATGATGAATTTTATTTACATTTGGAATTGACACCTCTAATTATTTACGCCGGAGTAGTTCTTTTTCAGAAATAAAAAAAGTTTCGACAAGTTCACTACATTCAAAAACTGCAGACTAGTACAAAAATCTAACATATTTGTAACCTTTGTGTTGTATTATGCATTCACGAATTACAGACTAGTATAAAGTCACAACTCACTTAAATTCTTTAGTTTCCAGTTTTGTGAAGCATTTCATTCACTTAGAATTAAACTCGTAATATAAATGAAAATAACTTCAAGCGTACGCGTCAAGAAGAGTCATGGTTTTAGTCAAAAAAAGAAGAAGAGAAAAGTCATCAATACATGCCTACAACAGTAACAAGTGCCTATCTCTGTCTTGACTGTACAATTGCAATTGAACTTTCAATATGGTAAAACCAGCCATTCAATGCATGATGTAAGCTCACAGTATTTCCTTTTCATTTGTGAAGAAGAAATGGAGAAGGCAAATCAAGATAGTAATACTTTAAATTCTTACTGTAACAGCTTGCCACATGTGCTCCAGCTTATATTCTTCGATTTTCCGTCCATGAGTGTATGCGCAATGGGCACATATTACGATCATGAACTAATACACCTAAGTGTCTCGTAAATAAGGCATGATGCTTCCCAACAACTCGATTGTAGTAAAAAGTGACTCAACTTTTCTCCTGCTTTGAGTCCTGCAACTTTTTTACACCTGCTTTTTCCTCTCACTTTTTTGGCCTTTTCAGATTCATGTGGCCCTGTAAATCTCAATTAAGTCAAACATATAAACAAATCCAGTACAATAACAAAAACAAAAATTTACAACTTAAGACAATAATATACTTATTTCGCTTTTCTGAGTGCCTTGCATCGCTTCTTCATCAGGGAAGGAAGCATCACATTCCAATATTGGATCAAAACTAGGAGGCCCAAGACTATTCTTCTGAGCTAGCTTATTCTGATTAGAAGTTACTGCATTATAATTTTTATTTTTGCCAATCGAAGTTCTCTGTTCAACGTTTACTCTTACTTTTTTGGCCTTTTCATATTCATATGGACCTGTAAATCACAATTTAGTCAAACAAAAAAAATCAGTACAATAACAACAACAAAGATTACAACTTAAGAAAATAATATACTTGTTTTGCTTCTCTGAGTGCCTTGCATCGCTTCTTCATTAGGGAAGGAAGCATCACATTCCAATATTAGATCAAAACCAGGAGGCCCAAGACTATCCTTCTGAGCTAGCTTATTCTGATTAGAAGCTACTACATTATAGTTTTTATTTTTGCGAATCGAAGTTCTATGTTCAGCGTTTACTCTTACTTTTTTGGCTTTTTCAAATTCACATGGACCTGTAAATCAAAATTAAGTCAAACAAAAAAAATCCAGTACAATAACAATAACAAAAAATTACAACTTAAGACAATAATATACTTATTTTGCTTCTCCGAGTGCCTTCCATCGCTTCTTCATCAGGGAGGGAAGCATCGCATTCCAGTATTGGATCAAAACCAGGAGGCCCAATACTATCCTTCTGAGCTAGCTTATTCTGATTAGAAGCTACTACAATATAATTTTTATTTTTGCCAATCGAAGTTCTTTGTTCAGCGTTTACTCTTACAGAACCAAAAGATCTGAAGCTTTTCCCTCGTCCCCTTGCTAAAGCACTAGGTGGAACGTATGCATGCTTAACAGTCTTCGAAGTTGATACCATTTCAAACTTCTGAGATTTTGATGGATTCATGTCAGCCTGATAGAAACAAAAATAGATGATTAATAGATTTTCATGTCAATTTCACCATATATGAACATGTGAAGGTGTAGGAAACAAACTAGAAAGTTAGATGGCAATAGACAACAGTAATGAATAGAATTGACAGAAACATAACACATGAAAACTTAAAGATAACAAATATTTAGTGAGTCAATCAATTATATATGAACATACAATCAGCAAAGAAGAAATTCATTGGTGGAGTTTTAGAAACGTTTTCCTTTCCTGCAACTTAACCTGTAAATCAAATGGTTTTTAGTATGGAACTTTCATTATAATAAAGGAGTTAACAAATTAAAAGTAGGTGTGATAGTACTCCAAACCTTCTTGAGTTCTTTTCCTTTTTAGTTGTGAAGAATTATCTAACTCCTCTAAATCATTAATATTCTTTTGCAGAATGTCAAAAGAATCACGCGGTTGCACCTTTAGTATAACATGCCAGCCTTTATTAGAAAGATCCTCAGCATAAAAAACTTGCGATGCTTAGTTGGCTAATACAAAAGGCTCATTTGTTTTCAGAAATCGCTGGCGGTTAACATTTACAAAGCCATATTCATCTATTTTAACTCCTTTTTCTTGGTCATACACATCAAACCATGTACATCAAAATAAAACCACCCTTCTTCCTGGAACAAATTGCAATTCTAGAATCTCTGTTAGTTCACCATAGAAATCGATATTTTTATTCTCTTCATCGGCCTCTCCAACTACAACCACCCCGCAATTTTGAGTTCTTAAACCTTTATCATAGTCCAGCACGTGAAACCTATATCCATTAATAATATAGCCACAGAAACTTGTCATATACGATGTGGGATCACATGACAATGACAGCAAATCTGCCATTTTCTTACTATCATCGTATTTTGCAATCTTGCAACCTATAAAGATCAAATACATAGTTTAGAAAATAATAATTACATAGTTTGAAAATTATAATTGTTAGCTGGTACTCACCTTTTCTTTTAACCAACTAATGAATTGTCTATCAGTATTTTCTTGGGAGGTATCAACTGGAGTTTGAGTAAACTCTCTACAAAAAATTGCAGTGTAAAAATATGTCAGCTTAAATTTAAAAAATATAGAAGGTATTAAATTGTTATAACAAGTCGTTACTTACTCAAGAAATGGTTGAACTTCATCGTTGTTTTTTAAAATATAAAAATGTGCTTGCTCTAGTTCATTTGAATCAAGTTTGTCTATTTTTCCACCTCTTAAAGCTCCTCCAGATTGATAAAAAATTGCTAAACCTCCATCAGATTCTATAACACCGCCATCATAATTCCGTTCAAGGCGATTAAACTTTGTTTCTATTGTATGCAAATACCTTGAACATAAGGTCATATATTCAGCTGCTAAATATCCCTCTGCAATAGAACCTTCTGCGCATGCCCTATTACGAATAAAAGGCTTCAAAAAGTATATATATCGCTCCATTGGGTACATCCATCGATATTGAATAGGTCCAACAATCTTAGCTTCATTAGCTAAATGGATAGGCAAGTGCTCCATGACATCAAAAATGTAGGAGGGAACACCTTTTCTAACTTGCACTCAGTTTTAGGGATCTGGCCATCTATCTGTTCTAATTCATTCATTCTTAAACATTTTCCTCCAAGCACATTAAAAAATAATAACAACTCAATAAGTGGTTCCCATACATATTTGCTGAGCATACCACGTATTGCAAGTGGTAGTAAATATTGTAGAAGGACATAGCAATCATGACTTTTTAAACCTAAAATTTTATAATCTTTAAGGTTGACACACTGAGAAATATTTGATGAAAATCCATCTGGGACCTTTAAGTTCTTCAGAAAATTAAAAAACTTATACTTCTCTTCAGGAGATAGTGTATAACATGTTGGTAAGTCATACTTATCCCCATTTTTTATTGTATGTAATTCTTTTCTTATGTTCATTGCTTGCAAATCCAACCGAGTGTTTATGGTGTCTTTGGTTTTTCCTTTAATATTTAAGATTGTCCCCAAAATATTATCACATATGTTCTTCACAATATGCATCACATCTAAGTTATGCCACAACAATAGAGTTCTCCAATAAGGAAGATCAAAGAAAATACGCTTCTTATTCCAATTATCACCCCTACTCTCATGTGATATTTTAATCTTCTTCTTTGGATCCTTTGTTAATTGTAAACCATCTAAATCAGCCACTTGATTAAGTATATCATCACCGGATAGCATTTTTGGTGGTAATCATCGCTCCTTAGTGCCATCAAATGACTCTTTATCATTTCTTCATTTGTGATTAAGAGGAAGAAAGCGTCTATGGCCCATATAACATTATTTTTTACAATTTTCTAACCTAATTGAAACAGTTTCTTTATTACAACATGGACAAGCTATTTTACCCTTTGTACTCCATCCAGATAAATTCGCATATGCTGAAAAGTCATTAATGGTCCATAACAAAGATGCATGCAACATAAAGTTTTGTCTAGTTGATGCATCAAAGGTCTCCACTCCAGATTCCCACAATTCCTTTGATTCCTCTATCAAAGGTTGAAGATAAACATCGATAACATCTCCAGGACTCTCAGTACCAGGAATAATCATCAAAATTCTCTTCCTTCATGCATAGCCAAGGTGGTAAATTATAAGGAATAAGTACCACAAGCCAAATACTATATGGAATTGTGTAATTTCTAAATGGTTAAAAACCATTACTAGCAAGTCCAAGTCGAACATTACGAGGCTCAGCTGCAAAAGATTGGTGAAGTTCATCAAATTTTTTCCATGCTATTGAATCAGCTGGGTGCCTCATTATTCCATCATCAACTCTTTTGTTATGATGCCATGTCATTAAAGAAGATGTCTTTGAGGACATAAACAATCTTTGAAGTCTTGGCTTTAGAGAAAAATAACATAAAATCTTATATTGTATCTTTTTTCCACTTTTAAATTTGGTTTCTCCACTATGTTTATCCTCCTTCCATCTAGACATGCCACAAACTTTGCAAGATTCAAGAAACTTATCATCCTTCCAATATAACATACAATCATTCTTACATGTATCAATTCTTTTGTAAGAAAGCCCAAGGTCCCGAATAACCTTCTTTGTCTCATAATATGAATCTGGCAAATTAGATCCGTCGGGTAATAAATCTTCCTTCAACATCTTCAACTTCATTGTAAATGATTCGCTACTCCAATTACCAATAGTTTTAATATGAAGCAATTTAACCAAAGTAGAAAGCTTAGAAATTTTTGAACTTTGGTACAAGGGTTGCTCAAATTCCTTTAAGACCCTATAGAATCTTTTTGCTTCGGGATTTGGCTCCTCCATGAGAAAGCCATCACCATCATTGTTCATATTTTCTCCATCAAAATTGGGGTAAAGATCTTTTAAAATGTCATGTATTTCATCCTCACCATCACCATATTCAATGCCATTATCATCTACAAATTCAAAATCTGACTGCGCCTCACCTAACCTTTCTCCATGGTGATACCAAAAAGTATAATTTTGGATTATCCCATGTACTATTAAATGTGATCTAACCAGCTCACGTGTTCCTGAATGTAATGACCCGGCCGGTCGTTTCGAGAGTTATAGTCCCATTTTCCCTATTTTTACTTTTTTTTTGTATTATTCAACTATATTATATTATATCTGGTTAGTTAGGTCGGGTCCGGAAGGAACTCGGAGTGAAATGAGATACTTAGTCTCATAATTAAAAAATTTAAGTTAGAAAAGTGGACCGGATATGGACCTATGTGTAAACGACCTCGGATTTGAATTTTGATGATTTCAATAGCTCCGTATTGTGATTTTGGGGTTAGGAACGTGTCCAGAATATTATTTGGAAGTCCGTAGAGGGGACTATTGGGTTCTTAATTTCTATTTTGATGTGACGTATAGTCTCAAGCTGTGAGTGCATTGAAGGATCTTTTATGTTGTTTAATTATAGAATGACGTAGATTTTCATGTCTTGTTATGAGTTCAGACTCAGGAAGATTTAGTGATGGCGTAGTAGTTGTGGCTGTGAAAGGTTATAGAGAGATGTCAGTTTGATGCTAAGTAGGTGGGTTATCACCTAAGCGGTTATCTACGGATGTGTGATCCTTATGATGTTGTGTGGAGGCTTTCTTTTCTACCAGTGGGATATATTTGTGCGATTTGAGTTCGGATCGGTTGTAATAGTTGACCTGACCGTCACGTGGATGAACGCGAGTATAGCAGATGATTTGAGGCATTATATGGTTTGTGTTACCTGAGCTTAGGGAGGATTTAGTTGAATCTCACTGGGCATTATGGCAGTAATAAAGTATGGGCATCGTGTGTTATCGAGTATTTTGATCTATGGCTACGAGCCAAGTGGGGGAGTTTGCTATCGATGATTTAATTGCATGGTCATGTGTTGTATTGGTTTCAGGTTGAGGTATACTTGTGAATCAGTTATGACTTGCAAAGGCTAGTTTTGTGTCACGCCCCAAACCTGAAGAGGCGTGGACGGCACACGGTGCCATACTCGGCCTGAGCGTACCACTTTGTAACTGTGAACTCTGGAGGGGTAACCCTCAACTTAGGCCGATGAGGCCATATTCTGAATCATCTGAAAATATCTACAAACAGTAATACCAATCTAAACATCTACATAGGGATGGTAAAGTCACAATACTGATATAAAAATAATGTACATGACTCGTCTACAAGCCTCTAGGGATAACTGAATGGTATCATGGTCGGGACATGGCCTAGACCTACCCTTCAAACCTGTATATATAAAATGGACTCCAAGGTCGAAACCTGGTAACTCCGGGGAAGTGGAACATACCAACCAAGCTGATGTTTGGCTCTATCTACTGGGAAGGTCTATCCAGCTGTCTATCAATACCTGCAGGCATGAAATGCAGCGTCCCCAGCAAAAGGGACGTCAGTACGAAATAGTGTACCGAGTATGTAAGGCAACAGAATAACTGAAAGATGAAACAGAGCTGATAATATAATAACTGAAAGTAACTGGGAGTCAAAGATAATCTGAAGATATGCTCACCTGCTGATACTGACTCATCTCTCTCAATATAGTGAGTAAAATATCTGTTCGGCCCTATAAGGCTCGGTATGTGTAACTGCTCTGCATAGTAGGCTTGCTCATAGGCGCTCGGCCATACTAGGCTCTGTATCTCGGCCATTCTGGGCTCGCTCATAGGCGCTCAGCTACAGTAGGCTCGGTATATAACTTACCATCTGATCAGAGGTTGCTCAATAGGGGCTTGCCCATCGATTATAGATCAATGGTGGTGAAAGTACTGTAATATTGTATATATATATATATATATATATATATATATATATATATATATATATATACCCTATGCTCTCTTGACTAGAAGAAAACAATACTTAACTGAATATAAAGTCCCAATAAGGGAGAATACTGTAACTTATGAGACTAGGATAATGTACATAAGTTTAGGAATACAAACATCTCTTTATGTCTCGTTATCAAACTCATGTAGTTATGAGATCATGCCAAAATGAAGGAAAGATTTAAGCCTTAACATACCTTAACTCCGTTGAGTCCTTAATACTTTCCAAGCAATTCTTCAAACAACTCAACTCAATCTACCACAGCAGAAGGACATTCAAAATCAGTGCTGAGTAAAGGCTAAGTCCGCAACTTAAACTAGTAGCTTGTTTACGTAAATTTAGGTAGAATTTCACTTGTAACTAGGCCCTCCTCCAATACAATATACCAACAACAACAAGAAAACAACAGTAACAACATGTATGCAATATTTTCCAACCTTATCTCCATCACAATATACCACAAAACAGCCTACACACCCTAATTACTTCATACATAAAACGACAATCAAAGTAGTGTCAAACAACCTAAAAAATATAATGACGAACGACCAGCCCACCATTCCATCATTATGTGGTGTTTTTCCTCACTTTTTCTCCTCCAAAAATCCATAAAACATCAGCACAAGAGTCCAACACGAGTAGACTACAAAATAGTCCACTAAAGGTGAAATAAATCAAACTCACGGCTTCCGATCACCGTCCCGTGAGTTCTAACTATTAGGAAACAAATTTATCAACCTTCATTGATATTTAAAATCTTAAATACAAAAATTAGGAGTTTTCTTAACTATGAAGTACGTTCCAAAACTCAAACTACAAAGAAACCGAGAGGCGATATAGCGATACTTACGTCGTAGGGATCGTTCTAATATTATCGCTTCTTGATTTCATACCCGGGATTTTAATCATCTTTGGAACCCTTGTAGAGAGCTTAAGGGTGAGTTTTTGGGGGTTCTCATAACGTGTTCTATGATAAATGAAGAGAAAGACGATTTAAAACCCTATATTTATCAATTTTTGAAACGTCAAAGAGGTGCTAGCCTGGCACCCTAGCATTGGCCCTTCTTCTGACACTTATATCTTTTTATCCGAATGTCGTATGAATAAACGGTTAAAAGCATTAGAAACTAAATTCCAAGACCTTCAATTTCGTATATAATATGTCACAAAAATACCTCATATAAAATACGAAATGTATTGCTCAAAACACTTCAGTGACACACCTACTTGTCACCTATGAGTCTACGCAGTCTCGTGAAACTGCACATATCTCTCTACTCCGATGTCATATCGACAAACGGTTTAATGCGTTAGAAATGAGACTCATAGATTGTCAATTTAATATATGGATCATCTTGTAATTCAAATTAAATTTAGAGAAATGCTCAGCTACATTTGACCTAATGTTCAACATATTTATGAATGTAACTTGTGATGATCTTTGCTAACGTTTCTTCCACAACTCGTTTGACTTTAAAACATAACACACGACTATCATAAGACAAAAATAACTCATAACATAACCTCCTTATCATTTTGAGCACCCTAGTCTCACCCCAAAAGAACATGTTATAACATTCCCAACTTGTCGACTTTCGACGAAACTTATTTTCTTCAATTGGTTTAGCTTCTAAGCCTTCTAACCCTCTTGGTACTTGCAGTCCATGATATTAAATATTTGTTACCTCCAAGTTAACATGATTAACTTACTTTATGTACTTTCAAAAATGATCTCATTTCAGAGCTTATATCAATTGACTTACGATGTACTCTCACGTACGAAAATATGGGGTATAACACCATTCCCCCCCTTTGGAACATTCGTCCTCAAATGTTGACTGATGCGCTTATCAGTCTCATAACCTATAGCTCTTACGAATAATTTAGTACTGTCCTTGACATCTAGGCAACTATTCTGTGAAAAAATCCAAAGCCCAGGGCATTCCCCCCTTTAGGCCTCTTTCTCGCACCACGACCTGTGGTCGGAATTCTTCCAATCTCGTTACTATTTCTACCTCTGTCGTGCAGCCTGTACGACTCTATCCCTATATGTGCGCATATGCGACTCTTTTCTCCTTTTTCCTCTAGCTATTATCCAATCTCTAAGCCTCACTTTGTGAACATATACAGAACTATGACAAGCTGTCCCTCTAGGCATCTATAGATGTACTGAAGTCCTTCACTTGGTACTTTGTCGAACTTACGACTATTGTTATATATTATTTCATAGCCTCAGTTATCTATCCTTATGAATTTACTACATCTAGGTAGGTCATATTATACCATAAAACTTACTTTAGTTTATTATTACCGAGGTTTGCTACCCAACTCTAGGTTACTCTCTCACTGCTTATCCTTTATGTATAAATTTAAGTCCTTTAGTTCTTCCTCATTACTGTTCATCTTAAGAATGACGGCCTAATCTCATCTCATACTTTGGAACGTTTATCTGCCTATTGTTGATTCACCTTAATATTGATCTATAATCTACCATTGATAACTTGAAACCTCTTACGTAATACATTGTCCTTAGGTCTCACATCTCATCGGGGAACATCTGATGTTATTTACCTTATCCACCTAGGGACAATACAATACTTCATTAACCGTATTTCATAGCATCCCAATGTAGTTCATCTTATGGGGGTATTCTAATCCTGTGCAATTCATCAAATCCTTTTTTATCTAAATCATTACTCAATCGAAGGGCTAAATGTCATCCACTTATCATTTATCACAATTACACCCTTATTCTACTACCAGGGCATCATTCCCTCTTTTCTAAATACTCCTAGTCTTAAACTCCTCCGAGTTTATTTAGGTTATACAGGGCTTTCTATAACTTATGGGAACCATCATCTCTCTTATTTTGATGGGCTTAATCCTAAGGCCTTACCTATTCTCGTCACCTTCTCATTTACCTTTTCTTATCCTTACTCATGTCTACCTAAAACCTTTTTTGCTTTACCATACTTTAGCTTACGACCTACACATATCTATTTATACTACTCACAACCTCCCTTTAACTTGCTAGCACCATAGATTTCCTTATATTATTCTAGAACCTCAAGCGAGACATCACGCTGTCTCTAACTCTTCTTTACTCTCTTAACTAGACCTCTCGGTACCTGGAAACCATAGGGTGGAAGATATGCTACTGACGACACCAGTATCATTTTTGGATACTGAATCACAGTGCTTCTAGCACTCTACCTGAAGTATGGACTATTCACAACCTTCTGCACTTGAGTATCTCGTACCTTCTTTACTTTTACCTTACTTACCATTAAATCTCACACCGTATCTCTGTCTCTTTCATAACCTCCTTTTCACATAGGTAGGATTCACATCCATAACTTGAAGCTCTACTATAATACTTGCACCTCTGGTGCATACACAATCCGGTGGGAGCTTCATAGTGACTTCTTATGAGGCCGGTACTCTTCTAACTGGCTTTATCGTAAAGCCGTTATAGAATATGGTTGTTGTGCTATCTCTCTTGTACCTCTGATATTAAGGGTAATTCTTCAATGTTCTAAATCACGATTTCTATAATTATCTTGATCTAGTAATCAGACTCCTGATTTACTTAGCTGATTTACTCTTTAGATTCCTCTTCTCTCTCAGCCTTGATGTAGGCTTAAGCTATCTTCCGATCTGTGACTCACAGTATTAGTTATTACTTTCACCTTTGGTGGATGCTATGGAACATCCGTAATATAATCTTCTAACAATTCAAGCCTTTATGTGTGAGGTAGACTCAATTCTTTCTTTTAGCTTATATCGGAGTCTCCTAGAGCTGAAGGAATGTCAACATACATGTTGCATGGATAATACTTCGAAATCTTAAGTGCGTTCATAATGTAACTAACCCTGGGTCATTGATCGAATAATTCATTTCGCGCCTTCTCAGCTTTCTTTAAAAATTATGCAATTACTTTTCTTGGTCGTTCTGCCACTTGTTGCATGAGTACTTGGCTTATCTTAGTGCCCACACCTATTGGAATTTCATGCAACTCAAATAATCTCGAATATTACTTTTTTTCCGTTCATTAGCCAAGATAGGTGCCACTATCTTATGGAGTGTATATAATATTTTAGTGAGACTGTTGTTATAAGATCATTTCCTCTTTAGTCACTATGCTTAGCTTGAAGCCTTCTTCCTTATTTTTTCAGCTAGTCATTTGTTTCAGTACTTAGGGAAGACCCTCTGACTCCTGTAAAGTTGCGAGCTAATTACATTGTATACCCCACAGAATTTTGATATTCTTACTCGCATATAATTATCCTTAGTTACTTACCTCCACGCCCTTGTGCTCATATGGTTGCTTTTGAATTGATATTTCGATTGTCTCCCTAGTAGCACTCTCTTTTATTTCCATTACACTTATACGGTACCTTTTACTACCCCAACTCCTATCTGAATATTTCTCAAGGATTATGATGTCGTATCTGTGAGACTTAATTTCCTAAGCTAGGTTTCACTACGTTTATCTTGCACAATCTGTTGATTTATCTATATCCTCTTGCCTAGCCATAACTAGACTCTTCCTGAATTAACCACTAACTACTCATTGGTCTATTCTCATATATATATATTTCGCGTAGTCTCTCTTGGATTATTTCCTTTGTCTTAACTTGCCCCTCGCATTGGCTCCTTATGTATTAAGTGTTCATTCACACTTTGTTTTAGCAATAACATCTGGTGTGGGAACCCTTACTGCCTCTCCCCGGCGTCGTGCTTGCATAATATTCTGGAGTCGTAGCATATCTGTAGGATCTGAATAAATGCAATATCATTCCTTTTGCCATTCTACCACATTCTTCCTTTACTCTTCCATAGTTACATGAACCACTTAACTCCAACTTAATACCATATCACACCATTTTTCCCCCTTTAGGGGAGTATTAACATTTAATGCTATGAAGACTTACTTATAAATATTTTACCTCTTCATCTTCGACGTCTTTTGAGCGTCTTCCTGATTGACTTTTAAAGGTTATTCTTCTGTTGTCCATTCTATTATTACTGGAATGTGATCTTTGAAATTCTATTGATGTCGACTATTATCACATCATTCGATCCCTAATTGATGTTCAGTTTATCTTCTTCACTAGCCCATGCTGATTTCTATTACTCCGGGGGTCTAAATTTTTGTTCTGGTAATCACGTTGGACTCACCAACTCATTTCTCGAAATGAGGATAAGACTTTTGGCCTATACTCTTTTATTTTCTCAAGGCCTGTCACCTCTTATCTTTTCCTTCACTTGACTATAGACTCTGTCATCTTGTCATATTTTGATTTACTATTATCACCCATTTAACATACCTTACTCATAATGCTTCATTTACTCTCTTCTTATTCTCCTGCTAATATTTCTGTCTATCACATTATGCTGAAAACTTCAACAAAATATTGTTTCACTATTAGCTCCCCTAGCTCAATCCACCATTTTGGGTTACTCTAACCCCAGCCGGATCCTCATATCTCATCCTTCTCTTAAACTATGTATGTTAGCTCCCATAGGGCATAACTGAGATGTGGCCAATTGTACATACCTTTGTTACTGTGGAAAGTAACTCAGAATGCTTATATTTCTCTGCCTGAATTGTAAATACTGATAATCTTCACTAACTGGGCACCACGTACCCTTCTTCACCTTACTTCTTTAACTTATTGAAAGTTGTATCTATCTTCTGATTCTCTCATTTCTTTTTACCATATGGGTGGATAAATATTCATGCCTTAGGGCTCCATACCAAGAAGCTTACACATCTTAGTACACACATGATCTTCTTAAGTCCTCACATTTACTCATCATAAGCATGCAAAATCGAGTTCCTCTGACTCAACTCTTCCACAGCCACATTCAATCTAATACCAACTATCTTTCTGGATGTAAGGATCGTTATATTATGAATAAAATAAAATTTTTGAGTTTGAATTCTTACACCTGAGATCTACCACACGATCTAGAGTAAGAAGAAAGAGTGACAGTCCTAAATGCCCTGTAGCATCCTGCTTATAAGTGTGGTGCACAACACACCCCTAAACAAGACTCTACTAGACACGGCTTGTAGACTCCCTAGGATATAACTGCTCTGATACCAAGTTTGTCATTCCCCAAATTTGAAAAGGCGTGGCTGGTACCCGGTGCCATACTTGGCCTGAGTGTACCACTCCATAACTGTGAACTCTGGAGGGGTAACCCTTAACTTAGGCCGATGAGGCCATATTCCGAATCATCTGAAAATAACGTCTACAACCAGCAATACCAAACTAAACATCTACATAGGACTGGTAAAGCCACAATACTGATATATAAAAATGTACAGGACTCATCTAGAAGCCTCTAGGGATAACTGAACTGTATCATGGTCCGGAAAGGGCCTCGACGTACCCATCAAACCTGTATATATAAAATGGACTCCAAGGTCTAGACCTGGTAACTCCGGAGAAGTGGAGCTTACCAACCAAGCTGATGTTTGGCTTTGTCTACTGGGAAGGTCAATCCAGCTGTCTATCAGGACTTGCAGGCATAAAATGCAGCATCTCCAGCAAAAGGGACGTCAATACGAAATAATTTATCGAGTATGTAAGGCAACATAATAACTGAAAGTTGAAACTGAGCTGATAATATAATAACTGAAAGTAACTGGGAGTCAAAGATAATCTGAAGATATGCTCACCTGCTGATACTGACTCATCTCTCTCACTATAGTGAGTAAAATATCTATCCGACCCTATAAGGCTCGTATGTGTAACTGCTCTATGTAGTAGGCTCGCTGTCACGACCCAAACCGCAGGGCCGCGACAGGCACCCGGTGCCTTACTCAACCGAGTACCAACGTAATATATCCTTCTTATCATACCATTATGGGTAAATGGGCCAGAATTGGCGTCATAAGATAACCAGAATAAAACAAAAGGGAATATTGGACATAGGACAACCCAACATGTAATAGAAAGTTATAAATATGACATACGGACCTATAAGACCAAAATGATCACTCGTACACTGAACATAAGCCGACAAGTCCATACAATATTTCATATACATGACATATGTCAACAAGCCTCTAAGAGTACATAAACATCATAAAGTCCGAGACAGGGCCCCGCCATACTAATAAATATATGTCCAAAGCATACTGACCAAATAAGTAACTCCGGAGCAAGTGGAGTATACCAACACCTTCCGCTGAGCTGATAGCCTACTAGGAGGACTCTCAACCTGTCTATCGAGACCTACGGGCATGAAACGCAGCGTCCCCAGGCAAAAAGGGACGTCAGTACAAATAAAGTACCGAGTATGTAAGGCATGAAAAATAGTATATAATAGATATGAAAGAAACATGGAGTAAAAGACTCAACCTATAAGTCTGAATAGCTCTGTGAATCATGAGACTTTTATAATGTCATGTATATGTGTATAAATGTCATACCATGCATAGATATATGCGTACATAACATCATCAAGCCTCCGAGGGCATCCCATCATATATTCTAGGCCACTGTGGGTGAAATTATCAACGTATACCAGCTGATCAGGTGGTGATGCGTATATAACGCCGTAACCTTTTCCCATATCCCATATACATATAATATATGCGTATATAATGCCATCTGGTCATGGGTAAATGTACATGTATAAATGCATAAAATGCATAAGAACTACATTAATAAGATTTCTTACAATGTCATAAGATCAATATGCCTTTCAGATAAACTTTATCTACTACGTATTTTTTTGAGACCCATGAACAGAAGATATAATAATAAGGCACATGGGGAATCAAGAACATAGGCACCCCTAATAATTCTATGAATAGAGTCATTTATGAAAGTTGTGTGTTTGCTCGTTTCATTTGTATCATATGGGCCATGCCAAAAGAAAGAAGGAATAGCCTTAACATACCTGAAGTCATAAATGCAACTCGACAAAAGCTTACGACAACTAGCGCGCCAACCCTATAACAAAGAAATACATGTACAACTTAGATGGCACTAGTATATCACGTATCTCAAATGGTAACTCGATTCTAAAATAAAACGGGCAATATTTCCCCGGATTTTACTGCTCCTTCAAGCCTACTATTGGCGATACAAAAACACAATATAGCCCACAACTCGAAAACAACCTACTACAATTCGGTACCTTTAATCCAACAAAAACTCCTAATATACCATAACACACCTAATCAACAAGTTATCAATTAGCTTGAAATTTCAACAACGAGCGACCAGCCCACTACCCTACCATATGTGGCATTTCTCCACCCCCTTTTATCCTTCCAAACTTCATAAATCAGCATCACAATAGGCCAACACGAGTGGACTACAAAACAGTCCACTAAAAGTAAAATAAATCGAACTCACGGCTTCCGATCACCGTCCCGTAAGTTCTAACTATTAGGAAACGAATTTATCAACCTTCCTTGATATTTAAAAGCTTAAATACAGAAATTAGGTTTTTTCTTAACCATGAAGTACCTTCCAAAACTCAAACTATAAAGAAAAAGAGAGGCGGTATAATGATACTTACGTCGTGGGGATCATTCTAATGTTATCGCTTCTTGATTTCGTGAAAGGGATGTTGATCTTGCTTGGAATTTCTTGGACCAATTCTTGGAGAGTTTGAGAGTATTTTGGTAAGTATTCTCTGTATTTTGAAGAGATATAAGGGGATAAGACCACTTATAAGCCCACCAACTCAATTCTCCAAGCAGGTGGGTAAGCTGCCTGCTTGGCAGCTTGAGCAGTGCAACTTAGGACACTTGTATCTCTATACTCTGATATCGTATTGACAAACGGTTTTCAGCGTTAGAAACTAAACACATGGGAATTTAATTCCATATAAAGATATCCTTGTAACTCTCAATATATTAATACAAAACGGCCTCGAAACCTAGCCTATAAACTTGCCAGTTTCTCCGAAGTGCGGCGACGTGACTTGGCGACCCTAGTTTAAAAATCTATATTTCTCTACCCCGATGTTGTATGAATAAATGGTTTAGAATTTTGTAAACTAGGTTCCAAGACCTTCATTTTGGTATGAGCTATGTCCCAAAATTACATCATAAAGCTTACGAATTTAATTTCTCAAAGTTGCTCGTTACAAGGCAATTCTTAATTTGATTTTCCGTAAGTTAAATCCGATTTTTCCCAAACTTTATATTTTATATCCAAACATCATATATAGTCATATTATGACTTTACACTCATTTAAATCATGATTAACAAGTCTCATTCATCCTAACTTACTTAACACTTCGATGAACCTTCCTTAGCCTTGAAGAAGGATTTATTCCTTTTTGAGCTTACATCAATTGACTTACGACGTACTTTCACATACAAAAACATGGGGTGTAACATCATTACCCTCTTTGGAACATTCTTCCTCGAATGTTGACTGATGCGCTTATCATTCTGATAACCTATAGCTCTTACAAATACTTTATTACTCTCCTTGCCATCTAGGCAATTGTCCTTTGAATAAATCCAAAGGCCAGAGCATTCCCCCCTTTAGGCCTCTTTCTCACACTACGACTTATGATCAAAATTCTTCCAATCTCTTAATTGTTGTTCAGGTTGTACCGAGCTTTCTATAACTTACGGAAACCATTAGCTCTCTTGTTTTGATGGGCTTACTCCCGAGGACTTACCTATTCTTATCGCCTTCTCACCCACCTTTTCTTATCCTTACTCCTATCTACCCAACACCTTGTCACTCTACCATACTTTAGCTTGCGACCTACACATATCGATTTATACTACTCACAATCTTCCATTAACTTGCTAGCAACATAGATTTCCTTTCGTGCTTTCTCAGCTGCCTTTAAACATAAGCAATTACATTTCCTGGTCGTTCTGCCACTTGCTGCATGAATGCTTGGCTTATTTTAGTGCTGCCGAATACTGAAATTTTTTGTAACTCATATGATCTCAAATATCAATTTTGGGTTTTACTTCCCGTTCATTAGCTATGATAGGTGCCACTTTGTTTTTATGGAGTGCATACAATGTTGTAGTGAGACTGTTGTTACAAGATCATTTCCTCTTTAGGACAGTGTACTTAGGTTGAAGACTTCTTCCTTATTTCCTCAGCTAGTCTTTTATTATAGTACTTATGGGAGACCCTCTAACTCTTGTAAAGCTATGAGCTTATTACATCGTATACCCGATGGAATTTTTGATGTTCTTACTCGCCTATAATTATCCTTAGTTACTTACCAACGCACCATTGTGCTCATAGGGTAGCTTCTGAACTGCAATTTAAACTATCTCCCTGGTGGCACTCTCTTTTATTTCTGTAACACTTATACGGTGCCTTTATCTACCCCAACTTCTATTTGAATATTTCTCAATTATCATGTTGTCATATCTAGGAGACTGAATTCACTATGTTGGGGTTCACTACGTTTATCTTGCATGATATGCTGATTTGTCTTTATCCTCTTGTCTAGCCATAGCTAGGCTCTTCCTGAGTCAACTACTAACTACTCGTTAGTCCATTCTCTTATGTATCTTCCACGTAATCTCTCTGGGGATATTTCCTTTGTCTTAACATACCTCTTGCACTAGCTCCTGACGTATCAAGTGTCCATTCGCATATATTTATCAATAACATCCTAGCCGGGAACTCTTAGTGCCTCTCCCCGGCGTCGTGCTTGCATAATATTCTGGAGTCACGATATCTCTATAGGATCTGAATAAATGCAACCTCATCCCTTTCACCGTTTTACCACATTATTCCTTTACCATTCCATAGTTACCTAAATCACTTAACTCCGACTTAATACCACATCACACCATATTCCCCCCTTTAGGGGAGTACTAAGATTTAGTGCTATGACGATCTACCTATAGATATTTTACCTCTTCATCTTTGGCGTCTTTTCACATCATCAATGAACCTTAATCGCCTTACGGTAACCCTTCTATATCAGGGATAATTGAATTCCTTATGCACAAGTGTAACACCTAGTGTAATTAGAACACTCAGTCGTTTAAGCTTAACTCTGCTCACAGTGCTTGCTTTAGGGAAGCGTCTTCCTGAATGAACTTTAAGGGCCATTCTTCTGATGTCTATTCTAGTATTGTTGGAATGCGATCTCTGAAAGATTTCTATTACTCAGGGGGTCTAACTTTTCCTTTCGGTAATCACATTCGAGCCACCAACTTATTTCTCGAAGTGAGGGTATGACTTTATGGCTTATACATTTTTATTGTCTCAAGGCCTGTCACCTCTTGTCTTTTTCTTCACTTGACTATCGAATATGTCATGTCATATTTTGATTTACCGTTATCACTCATTTATCACCTCTTACTCATAATGCTTTATTTACTCTCTCCTTATTCTCCGACTAATATTTTTGTCTATCACTTTATTCTGAAAATTTTAACAAAACGTTCTTTCACATTTAGCTCCCCTTGCTTCATCTCACTAGTTCTTCGGGACGCCTAACATTCTCCTTTTTTTTACTAGGGGCAGGAGTCATACTAAGGTAAATATTTATCCCTTCTAGGATCCCACTGCCTATCTTCTGAAATTTTTGAATATTCTAGTATTCATATATGACTGTATTATTTTAGAGTTCACCATCTAGGTGTCTCACAAGGAGATCTATTACCACATTTGCACTATCTTCGGAAATGTTAGCTAATGATAACAATCCATCCACAATTTTGGGTTACGCTAACCCCAGCTCGATCCTGATATCCCATCCTTCTCTTAAACTATATCTGTTAGCTCTCATAGGGCATAACTGAGATGGGTGTGGCCAATTTGTATATATCTCTGTTACTGCTGAAAGTAACTCAGAATGCTTATATTTCTCTGCCTGAATTATAAATACTGATAATCTTCACTAACTGGGTACCTCGTACCCTTCTTCACCTTGCTTCTTTTACTTATTGCAACTTGTATCTTCCTTCTGATACTCTTATTGCTTTTTACCATATGGGTGGATATATATTCATGCCTTAGGGCTCCATATCAAGAAGCTTACACGTCTTAGTACACACATGATCTGCTGAAGACCTCACATTTACTCATCATAAGCATGATGCAAAATCGAGTTCCTCTGACTAAACTCTTCCACAGCCACATTCAATCTCTTACCAACTATCTTTGTGGATGTAGGTATCATTGTATTACGAATAAAGTAGAATTTAGGGGATTGAATTCCTACAATTGAGCTCTACCACACGATCTAGAGTAACAAGAAAGAGTGACAATCCTTAATGCCCTATAGCCTCCTGCTTATAAGTTTAGTGCACAACACACCCATAAACAAGACTCTACTAGACACGGCTTGTATACTCCCTAGGACAGAACTGCTCTGATACCACTTTTGTCACGACCCAAACCGCAGGGCCGCAATGGGCACCCAGTGCCTTACTCAACCAAGTACCAACATAACATATCTTTCTTATCATACCATTATGGGTAAAATGGGCCAGAATGGGCGACATAAGATAACCAAAATAAAACAAAAGGGAATACTCGACTTAGGACGACCCAACATGTAATACAAACTTTTTCATATGACATACGGGGTTATAAGACCAAAATGATCACTCGTACACTGAACATAGGCCGACAAGGCCATACAATCTTTCATATACATGACATCTGTCTACAAGCCTCTAAGAGTACATAAACGTCATAAAGGCCGGGACAGGTCCCCGCCATACCAATAAATACATGTCCAAAGCATACTGACCAGATAAGTAACTCCAAAGCAAGTGGAGTGTACCAACACCTTCCGCTGAGCTGATAGCTTACTAGGAGGACTCTCAACCTATCTATCGGGACCTGCGGGCATGAAACGTAGCGTCCTAAGGCAAAAAGGGACGTTAGTACAAAGAAAGTACCGAGTATGTAAGGCATGAAAAGTAGTATATAATAGACATGAAAGAAACATGGAGTAAAAGACTCAACCTGTAAGTCTGAATAGCTTTGTGAATCATGAGACATTTATAATGTCATGCATATGTGTATACATGTCATACCATACATAGGTATATGCATACATAACATCATCAAGCCTCCGAGGGCATCCCATCATATCATCTCAACCACTGTGGGCGAAATCATCAATGTATACCAGCTGATCAGGTGGTGATGTGTATATAACGCCATAACCTTTCCACATATCCCATATACAAATAATATATGCATATATAATGCCATCTGGTAAATAAATGCAATGCATAAGAAGTAAGTCTATAAGATCTCTCGAAATGTCATAAGATCAATATGCCTTCGGATAAACTTTATCAACTACGTATTTTTCTGAGACCCATGAACAGAAGATATAATAATAAGGCACATGGAGAATCAAGAACATAGGCACCCTAGTACTTCTATGAATAGAGTCATTTATGAAAGTTGTGCGTTTGCTCGTTTCATTTGTATCATATGGGTCATGCCAAAAGAAAGAAGGAATAGCCTTAACATATATCAAGTTGTCAATGCAACTCGACAAAAGCTTACAACAACTAGCGCGCCAACCCTATAACAAAGAAATACATGTACAACTTAGATGGTGCTAGTATATCACGTATCTCAAACGATAACTCGATTCTAAAATAAAACAAGCAGTATTTCCCCTGATTTTATTGCTCCTTCAAGCCTACTATAGGCGAGACAAAAACATAATACAACCCACAACTCGAAAACAACCTACTACAATTCGGTATCTTTAATCCAACAAAAACCCCCAATATACCATAACACACCCAATCAACAAGTTATCAATTAGCTTAAAATTTCAACGACGAGCGACCAGCCCATTACCCTACCATATATGGCATTTCTCCATGCCCTTTTATCCTTCCAAACTGCATAAATAAGCAGCACAATAGGACAACACGAATGGACTACAAAACAGTCCACTAAAAGTGAAATAAATCGAACTCATGGCTTCCGATCACCGTCCCGTGAGTTCTAACTATTAGAAAATAAATTTATCAACCTTCATTGATATTTAAAAGCTTAAATACAGAAAGTAGGTGTTTTCTTAACTATTAAGTACCTTCCAAAACTCAAATTACAAATAATATGATAGGCGGTATAATGATACTTACGTCGTAAGGATCGTTCTAATGTTATCGCTTCTTGATTTCGTGAAAGGTATGTTGATCTTGCTTGGAATTTCTTGGACCAGTTCTTGGAGATCTTGAGAGTGTTTTGGTAAGTATTCTATGTATTTTGACGAGATATAAGGGGATAAGACCACTTATAAGCCCACCGGCTCAATTCTCCAAGGAGGTGGGTAAGCTGCCTGCTTGGCAGCTTGAGCAGTGCAACTTCGGACACTTGGTGGTTGCCCAAATAGGGGCCTGCCCATCGATTATAGCTCGATGGTGATGAAAGTACTGTAATACTGTATATATATATAGACCCTCTGCTTTATTGACTGGAAGAAAACAATACTTAACTGAATATAAAGTCCCGATAAGGGAGAATACTGTAACTTATGAGACTAGGATAATGTACATAAGTTTAGGAATACAAACTTCTCTTTATGTCTCGTTATCAAACTCATGTAGTTACAGAATCATGCCAAAATGAAGGAAAGGTTTAAGCCTTAACATACCTTAACTCCATTGAGTCCTTAATACCTTCCAAGCAATTCTTCAAACAACTCAACTCAATCTACCACAGCATAAGGAGATTCAAAATCACTGAGTAAAGGCTAAGTCCGCAACTTAAACTAGTAACTCGTTTACGTACATTTTGGCAGAATTTCCCCTGTAACTAGGCCCTCCTCTAATACAATATACCAACAATAACAATAACAAAACAATAGCAACATGTATGCATCATTTTCCAACTTTATCTCTATCACAATATACCACAAAACAGCCCACACACCCTAATCACTTCATACATAAAACGACAACCAAAGTAGTGTCAAACAAACCTAAAATATGTAACAACGAACGACCAGCCCATCATTCCGTAATTATGTGGTATTTCTCCTCACCTTTTATCCTCCAAAACTCCATAAAATATCAGCACAAGAGGCCAATACGAGTGGACTACAAAACATTCCACTAAAAGTGAAATAAATCAAACTCACGGCTTCCGATCACCGTCCCGTGAGTTCTAACTATTAGAAAATGAATTTATCAACATTACTTGATATTTAAAAGCTTAAATACAGAAAGTAGGCATTTTCTTAACTATGGAGTACGTTCCAAAACTGAAACTACAAAGAAAAAGAGAGGCGATATAGCGATACTTACGTCGTAAGGATCGTTCTAATGTTATCGCTTCTTGATTTCATACCCGGGATATTAATATTCTTTGGAACCCTTGTAGAGAGCTTAAGGGTAAGTTTTTGGGGGTTATCTGGTCGTGTTCTATGAAAAATGAAGAGAAAAACGATTTAAAACGCTATATATCAACTTTTGAAAAGTCAAAGAGGTGCTAGCTTGGCACCTTAGCATTGTCTCTTCTTCTGACGCTTATATCTTTTTATCCTGTCGTATGAATGAACGGATAAGAGAATTAGAAATGACATTCTAAGGCCTTCAATTTGGTATATAATATGTCCCAAGAAGACCTCATATAGCACACGAAATGTATTGCTCAAAAAGCTTCAGTGATACACCTACTTATCACCTATGTAGGCTGTGCAGTCTGGCAAAACTACACATATCTCTCTACTCCAATGTCGTATTGACGAACGGTTTAATGAGTTAGAAACTAGACTCGTAGGTCGTCAATTTGATATGTGGATCATCCCGTAATTTCAAGTACATTGGGAGAAATGCTTAGCTACATTTGACCTAATGTTCAGCATATTTATGAATGTAACCTATGATGATCTTTGCCAACTTTTGTTCCACAACTCGCTTGACTTCAAAACAAAATACACGACTATCATAAGACAAAAATAACTCATAACATAACGTCCTTACCATTTTGTGCACCCTAGTCTCACCCCAAAAGTACATGTTATAACAATCCCAACTTGTCGACTTTCGACGAAACTTATTTTCTTCAATTGGTTTAGCTTCTAAGCCTTCCAACCCTCTTGGTACTTTCTGTCCATGATCTTATATATTTGTAACCTCCAAGTTAATATGATTAACTTACTTTATCTTATTTCAGAGCTAACAACAATTGACTTACGATGTACTCTCACGTACGAAAATATGGGGTGTAATATTTTGAGGATGAATTAAGCAAGAAATTTTTTGAATACGGGTTATATTACACTTTATGGGTATATGAAAATCATGGAATGACTTTAGTTGTTATTCGTGGGGGATGCAGTACGCATGGTGTAGGAATTTGCTCGGTTGCGTTAAGGCGAGGTTACTTCTTTGGGTGTTGTCGTGCTACTGGGGTATAAGTCATTCGACCTATTTGGGCGGTGCAATAGAGATGTGAGCATGGTAGATGACTCTCAAGAAAGTTCTAATGGATTCAAGATTATATGCGGCAATTGAGAATTTTCCGGATTTGTATATGGTTAGGATCTGAGATTCGCATTGGATGGACCCAGGACTTGCAGTATTTCTGTATCACTATGGATTCTACATTTCAGTATCAGGAAGGTAAAGTTAACGGCTTTAGTTTCACAGAAGGTATTTTCATAGTGGGTGTCTCGGTTGTGGTACTTTTAGGGTTCTTAAGAGAGAATACATCGGCTTATGGGCTTTAGGGCATGTGGTTTTATGTTTGGACCTCTTGTGGTGAGTTTTGGGTAAGGATCTTGGTGTTCCGACAAGGATAAGTGTCTACGTGAGGGTAATTCGAAAGGAACTCGGAGAAATAGGACATCTTGGTAGTGGGTTGGATAAGTACGGTAATGGATAGGATGGGTTCTTTGGGTACTTATGATGTGGTGAGTCTCTGCAGGTGTTTTGTGGAAATACTCTTGGGTTTGGCGACCTGCGTGGCTTGGTTGAGTTAGAGAGATTCAGTTTTGATGGCTTGGTTATGTGCAAATGGACTTCGAAGTGTTGTAGATTATTTCTACCACAGTTTGAGATGGATATTTCCTACTAGCGTGAGGAGCATGTTGTGTAATGTGATTTTCTCCTGGATGGGATCAAATGGAAGGTTTTTGACTGATCGGGTATGTATTATACTGGTGACTCAGAGTTGATTATGAGATTTTTGTACTCTTCATATGATGGCATGATAGATGTGTTGTGTTGTGTGGGATTGAGATTTTCATGTGCAAGTATACGATTTAGTTCCAAAAGGAAGATCATGAGTTATGCAGCACAGACGATTTCGAATGTTGGCACTAATTGGTATTACCTGAGTAGAGTGTACATTCAAAAGGCGCACTGTGTTCTGACTTACGAATGCTTTGTTGGTATTGCGGTACTCGCCTGGTTGATCGACTGCTGATATTCAGATTTTGCTAGGTGGCACAAAAGAATTATAGAAATATTCCTCGTGGGATGATCGTGTATGAGAGATATATTAGACATTGGGGCTGTGGAGTTGGGATCAGATATGGTGATTCGTGTGTTCAATGGATTTGGAGATTGGAGTTCTCAGAAGCAGGTTGTTTCGTGGTTGTGGACTATGAAGATGTGGCCAAAGCTAGCTAGGTGGTAGTATGTGTTATGGTTAGGTCATTATGGACTTTCGAAGGGTTAATTATCTATTTGTAGATGACCAGGGTTTATTTGGGAGTTCATTGGTAGGACTAATGAGGATGGGTATTCTGCACCGGGTCAGATTTGTTGACTCGACACCGTTATTACATAAAGGTGTGTCATTTGGTTAGAGTAAGCTTGTTCGTGTTCTGATATGTTCTATGTGTTATCCTTCTGTGCTACGAGAGGTTGTGATTTGTGGTTATATGCACGCATGATGTGGTTCGGTTTGGGCCTTATAGTATACTTCGTGTGATTTGGTGATTGGAGTGTGGAATGGTTGATTGCGCCTTGGTTATGGTCTTTTCGGGTTGCGATATATTGTGTTGTTTTCTTCTCCGTGGTTATGGTCATACACTTTGGGTATTTGATGTCAAATTGCGCGTGGTTGTTGATTTTGAGCATTGTGACTCGAGATAGTTCATGTGGACCAGTGTTTGGATGGGGCCATGCATTGCAGCGGAGTTACGTTGAGATATGATCCCTTGTGTTAGATTCATGTGTTTTGGCTCTACGATGTGTGATAGGTTACGAGCAGTGCGATGTGGTGGTACCTGTTGAGTTTGCAAGACGGTTCTCTCGTTTGAGTCATTTTTTCTTATGATTGAGTACATTTGAATTGTTGCTTATTGGTGCACGGATTGCACGGTTGTGACTTTAGGTTGTATTGGTAGGGCATGTTAATAGAATAGTTTTGCTTGCTGAGGTAAGGTTATTGGACCTAGAATGGATACTATCGGATTGATTGCAGTGTGTTTGGACTAATAATATTGGGAGTCGGCATAGGATTTGGCTTTGGTTCTGATTGGACAAGAGAGAACTCTATGACTTGTTGATTTGATAAGAGGTTGTGATTTTCTGCGTGTTTCTTTCATCATTGGCAGTGTGCAAAGGTTCAGAACAAGATTTTGGTTGATATGAGGCTTGTTTCTGGTGTCAGGTTGGTTATCGAGCAGCTATTATGGTCGGAATTTATTTTTATGAGTATTTGAGTTATGTGGTATATCATGTGATTTTGTCTTGGGTTATGGTTATGGATTGGTGCAGCTTGTTCAGACTCATACAATGTGTATATGTGAGATTCGGGTCTTGTAGGAAATTTTGGGTGTTGTAAATAAGATTCTAAGGTTATGGGCTAAGGCTGAATTAAAAACGTTCAGTTATGTTGTGTCGTCAGGCCTATATGGATTAGGGTGACGTAGGATCACACCCGGGTATGTGCATGGCAGGGTTACACGGCGATTTGATGGCTTTGGAACGACTCTGGGCACGTTCGAGGACAAACGTATGTTTAAGTGGGGGAGAATATAACAACTCCACCGGTCGTTTTGAGCATTTACACTTTGCTCAGTGGTTTGAGGGCATGAGTATCTCTGTATGATGTATAACGACTCGTGTGTATCGTCGGTTTCGGTTTCCGGGTAATTTAGAATTAGTTTGGAAGAATGAATTTTATTGTTTAAGCTTTGAGTTGGAAAACTTGATCAAGTTTGACTTTTATGAATTTGACCCCGAAACGGAGTTTTGATGGTTTAGTTAGGTCCGGATGGTGATTTTAGACTTAGGCATATGCTCGAATTTACATTTGGATATTTCTAGAAGGATTCATCGCTAATTGACGAAATTTGGAAATTTGAAGGTTTGGAAAATTCACAAGTTTGACCGAGAGTTAACTTTGAGGATATTGGATTCGGATTGTGGTTCCGGGAATTGGAATAGCTTCCTTATGTCATTTGGGACTTGTGTGCAAAATTTGGGTTCATTCCGTGTTGATTGATATGTTTCGGCGCGTGTTTTGGAAGTTGAAAGTCCAAGTTCATTTATGTTTAAATTGAGGTGCAATTCATCATTTTGATGTTGTTATGTATTATTTGAGGCCTCGGGTACGTCCGTATTATGTTATGGAATTTTTTGGTATATTTGGACGGGGTCCCGAGGAGCTCGGATGAATTTTGGACGAGGTTCGGATCATTTTTGTCGCATGTTGCATTTGCTGAAGGAGGCTGGTTCTAGGCATTGTCTGGTGTGGTCGCACCTGCGGACCACTGGGCGCAGGTACGAGGAATAAGGCGTAGAAGCAGAACTAGAGGGTTGGCACTGTGATCGCAGAAGCGAGAATATTGGAGCGCCTGCGATAGCACAAGTGCGATGAATTGGAACGCAGGCACGAAGGTCTTCACAGAAGCGGAGTTTTGTTACCACAAGTGCGAGGGGTACTGGGCCAAGTTGTTTTCGTAGAAGTGAAGAATTGCAGTGCAGAAGCGGGGGTCACAAATGCGATGATATGATTGCATATGCGATGAAGCCTGGGCAGAACTATATTTTGAGACTTGGTCGTTTCTTTTCATATTTTTGAGACTTGGAGCTAGGTTTTGAGAGACTTTGAAGAGAAATTTCACCCCACGAATTGGGGTAAGCATCCTTAACTTGGTTTTGATTGTATTTCATGAATCTATTCTCGTTTTTGGCATTTGGTAAATGAATTCAAAAGAGAAATTGGGGGATTTTGTCTAAAGTTTCATAGAGTGAATGTTTGAGTTTTGAACATCGATTCAGAGTCGGATTTGCATGAAAACTAGTATGGTTGGACTCGTAATTGAATGGGTTGTTGGATTTTTTGAGTTTCATCGAGTTCCGAGGTGCGAGCTCGGGTTTGACCTTTTTGTTGACTTTGGGCTTTTGATTAAAGATTCGACCTTTATCATTTAAAATTTGTTTTTAGGAATTATTTGATATATTTGAGTTGCTTTTGGTTAGTTTCGAGCTGTTCGGAGGTCGGTACGCGCGTGATGGCATTTTTGGAGTATCGTTTGGCTTGCTCAGTATTAGATTTGGCTTGTTCGAGGTAAGTAACACTTCTAGACTTGGTGCTTAGGGTATGAACTCCTGAATATACATGATATGTATTTGGTGTTGAGGTGACGCACATGCTAGGTGATGGGCGTGTAGGCGTGCACCGTATGATTTGTGACTCGACTATTTCTGTGGTGCTGTGTAGTTACCTAATCTTATTTGTATCCATAAAATCTCTACATGATAGAGTGAATGAGCTGTGATCCGTGTTAGAAACTGTGTCTAGGCTATATGTTTATCCTGTTGGGACCCACTGAAGTCATTTTTGCTGTTGAGCTATCTGCTTACATTGAAATTACATACTCAGTCATACGCATTCATTTGCATATCATATCTCAGTCTCTGTTACCATTTATTGATATATCACATCATTATTTTTGGGCTGATTTTTCATGACATTGTGAGCCTGAGAGACTGGAGAGATTGATAATTGAGTGAGGCCGAGGGCCTGATTGTGAGGATATTGATGGGATCGGACTGCACGCCATAACAGGTATTATTTATTCATGATGGGATCGGGCAGTACGCCACATCAGGCTTTATTGATTTATGCCATGATTGGCTTATTATAGCGCTTGGGGTGAATGTGCCCCTCCAGAGTCTACACACCCATAGTGAGCGCATGTACCTACTAAGTGCGAGTGCAGAGTGAGTGGGATGATTGAGTGACTGTGAGAACTGAGTGATTAGGAGGACTGAGTGACTGGGAGGACTGAGTGAATTGATACTCTGATAGTATGCATATGGTTTTATCACTAAGTTGCATCGCATTCAACATGTACACTTGACATACCGGCATAGAGATGCATTTTCCTCATGTTGTTCGGTATTGCATCATCAATCATGACTTCACATACACATTGACATGTAGGCATAGAGACGTATTTTTCTCATGCCATTGAAAATGAAACATTTACCTATTGAAGGTTTTGGGAAAAATCACAGTGTTATAAACTTACTCATATTTTGGTGATTTCGGTAAAAGATTTAGATTTTCACTGATATACGTGAAAAGCATGCCTATTTTTCTGGAATTGTGAACGAGCTGAGCATTATATCTATAAGTTACTTCTTTTATCACTTTTATTACGTTATTACGAACTGTTGTTGGATATTGGTGTTGGACTCCGACTTTTGTTCCAGCTCGTCACTACTTTCAACCTAAGGTTAGGTTTGTTACTTATAGAGTACATGGGGTCGGTTGTACTCATACTACACTTCTGCACCTTGCGTGCAGATGTTGGATGTTGATATTGTTGTGTACGGCGGGAGCTGGATTTGAAGATGTACCTCTATCTCGGTCATAGCTACCTCTCGCCCATGGTAGCTTTAGAATTTTAATCTGTTCATGTATATTTCAAAGAGATGATGTACTTTATTTCATACCATCTTTGTAAATTCTAAATCTTAGAAGATCATGATTTGTACTACCAGTCCTTGGGAAATGTATAAAGGTTCAGTTATTTTATCATTCACTTGTCTCAATAAATCTCATTAAATTGAATAGTTGTTAATTGGCTTACCTAGTGGGTTGGGATTAGGTGCCATCACGACTAGTTGATTTTTGGGTCGTGACAATATTATATCTTAACAGTTTAAAAGTACTTGACACTTTCACAACATAAAAGTTGAATCCGTACTCAAAGTCTCTTGAAAAATTGATCTATTGGTTATACCTAGGGAGGCAAACGGGCGGGACGGGTCGGATAAGGGCGGGTCAAAATGGGTAATGCAAAAATGAATATATTATCCGAGCCGGCCCATATTTAATACAGATAAAAAATGGGTTAACCGGCGGATAATATAGATATCCATATTTTCCATGACTTCTTGAATATGATTACTTCTGGGAGAATTCCTAGTCCCCAAACTTGAAGAACCACCAATTTAAGTCTTTAAAAATATAAAAGTTAAACCCAGTAGTTATCTATTTTCTAAGTGGATAATATGGTTCTTATCCATATTTGACCCGTTTTTAATAGTTCATTATCCAACCCATTTTTTAATGGATAATAAAAATATTTTATCCATTTTACCACCAGTAATTGTACCTAAATCTAGATCTGTCTCCGGGTATAATGGTCTATACATACACTATACTACAATCTCATGACCTTTTTTTGGCGACAATCCCCCATTCATATATTTCACAAAATATTTTATAACATTATTTCACTTATTTGAAGAGGAGCCTTGGCGTAATCGGTAAGTTGCTTCCACGTGACCATGAGGTCACGGGTTCGAGCCGTGGAAACAGCCTCTTACAGAAATGCAGGGTAAGATTGCGTACAATAGACCCTTGTGGTCCGGTCCTTCCCCGGACCCCACGCATAGTGGGAGCTTAGTGCACCGGACTGCCCTTTTTTTTTTTTTTTTAAATTCCACTTATTTCTCATCTTTTATGTTGTACATAAAAATCTAATATTTTCTTAAACATATGCACTCACCTCTAAGTGGAAAGATGTTATACGAACTCTTTCTATCACATATTACAACATGACATTATCATATAAGGATGTTATATCCCAAAATTCTAACAATATAGCAAATTAATTCTTGAAAATTTGGCATATATGTACCAGCCAGCTCGTTTAATGTCAATAAATAGCTTAACTTCCTCTTATTGGTCCAGTTTAATAAATTAAAGTTAAAAATATTGCAAACTGTAGCCACTGATATCCAAAATAAAAATACACAGACGAGCACTCAGTGGCGGATATACATATCAAATTTGGGGGCTTAAGCACCCATTGACCGTAGCAAAGAGTGTATGTATTATATTAAAAATTTAACGAAATGAATATAATAAGTCAATTGAGGTGTGCCATGAGCCCGATTTTACCCGTATACAGATAGTCCCTTCGTTTCTCGTAGAGTAAATAATGAAAAATGACATGAGCTCCTTATTCTTATTTCGACACATCACGAAAGAAACGACAAAACACCCGAAACGTCTCGTCAGTCATATCATAACGGCATTAAATGCATGTCAGCCGCTTGTCGGCTGTCCCTTGATGCGAAACATCACCGAACTCCTATAAATACCCCCTCCTTTGTTGATTTTTCACTTTACAACAAATCTTCTACCTTCCTACCTTCAGGATTTCAATACTCTCTAGCGGTTTTACCTCCGTTGCTCAAGGTTCTTCAGTACTTTGCAAAAACTTTTACTCATCTCATACTCAAGCAGACAAGTCTGATCTTTCAACTTTCGATCTTTCTCCATCTTTTCCTAGATTTTTCTTCCATAACAATGAAAAAACCTCAAAATTTGCTCCTCAGAAGGATGCTCCATCTTCCTCGTGACCGGCCACTGAGGTCTAGGAGACCGTCCCCGGTACGGTTATTGATGAACTGGTGAAAGAGCCCCCTTGAAGATGTTCATTCCCTGTGGTAGTTCGATCACTGACGAATTTAAGGTTTAGAAGCCTTCATCTGTACAGGGTCGGCATGAGGAGGCCTCGAGATACATCTGCTCAATTACCGAAGAGGTCCTCCCTATGGTCCGAAAAGACCGCAACTGGGCCGATAAAGACATAGTGGTCCCCGACTCCGAAGAGGCCATTACCACCCATGTCGAGGGATATCTAAGTGTTTACAATTATCTCTTTACATTGGGCCCGGTAGACCCGGTCATCTTAGACTTCTAAATGAGGTACAACGTATGCCTTGGCCAGATTCATCTGTCACTGCGAAGGATCATGATCCTCCACTGATTCTTTTTGAACAAAATCGATGGTGCTCATTCATCATCAATCATCTACTCCGCTTATACAGTCCCCGAATCTTCCGGGGGGGCTGATAAAGCTAGTACGTCGGGCCAGCAAAGCCCCGTTCTTGAGCATCGATGAGGACCGGGATCGGGGTTAGCAAGGACGTTTTGTTCGAGTGAGGACCGTTGACCTGGTACCTGCCGAGTGGAGGTCGTTCCCTGAAAGATGGAATGCATTATGTAAGCATTCCCTTTGCCTTATCTTCCCCCTTCTTATCGGTGCTTATTATGTTGTAGCCCTTGCTCAGGTTCCGAATGCTATCCTTTAACTCAAGGAGTGGGTCGAGGGCATTGTGTCACAAATTCCCTACTCCGAGCGCTCATGGCGCAAACATTCAAAAGGCTATTAGGAGGCCCGTTCCCATGGTAAGGTTCTTTTCCCGAACAATTCGTGTTGAACTTTTTCTTCTAACATCGCGTCATTATCTCCTTTACTTTATTTTGCAAGTTTGCCTAAGAACGTCGAGCTTAGGCCTCCGATCGGGCATGAGGACTTTCCTATTGAGTCTCCTACTACGGGGCAAGCCGTAGAGAGAAAAAAGAGGAGGGCTCCGAGTTCCCTGAGCTAGGAGAAAAAGAAACAAAGGAGAAGGCTGGTGCGCAAGCCAAAGGAAAACACCAGCTCCTGAGCACCAACTTCAGACTTACTCTATCGGATTAGGGACGGGTTTGAGGGGGAAGAGACTTTTGTTTGTGTGGCCTGCGAGCCGTCGCTCCTCGAAGAGTAGGGGGCTGTTGAACTAGAGACTCGCAAGGCCGATCTTCCTCAGGCTAGGGAGGTCGATGAGGAGGCGGGGGGCTGAGGCTTCTCGGGATGCGGGTGGTGTCCCAAAGGAAGCACTTGGTGTGATAGACATCATCGAGTCACCCTTGTTTATCGAGTCTATGTACAACGAGGCCCAAATGGTGAAATAACGACCTAATGAGGTGGCCCACAGAGCAGACGATCCCCTCCGCTAATTTTTTGACGGGATGGATTCCACCGCCATAGAGGACGCCACCGGGTTAGGTGACTTATAGGTACCAAATAAACGTTCGTCCTCAGAGGCAAATGGGCCTAACTCGATCCCGAGACTGGTCAACCGGTTCCCTGCCCCGAGTGCGGATCTTGGTCGGAAGCGGTCAATTATCATCACCGTTCCGGCGGATGCCCGGGTTCTTTCCACCCCTATTGGGGTAGCTAGTAACCTTCGGTGCCTGGTAACCAATGAAGACCAGGCAAAAATGAATGAGGTGGATGTGCCATGCCTGTTGAACGAGGCACAACAGGCGCTGAACCGGATACGGTGTTGCCAAACTTTTCCATTTTTCAGCTTTAGTTCGTGATGATTCTAATATTTCTTCTCATATTTGCAGGCCTCGGTGCTTCATTATGAAACCTTCCTGAAGTATCGAGATGAGCTGATCCAACTCGAGGATGAAGTCAAAGAGCTTGCTGAGAAGAGAGAAATGTACAAACTTCTCAGCGAGCAACGTGAATGAGAGGCTAAGAGCCTTCGAGCCGAGTTGGATGCAACTCAGAAAAAACACGCCAATCAGGTGGATCAGGTAAAAATATTTGAAGTTAGTGATGATGAGCTAGACACGGTGATTAACGGTCAGAACTGTAGGTCCAACAAAAGATTGATCGGATCTACCAACTCTGGCCCGAGTTGGATGTAATTAAGGTCGAGACCATAGAGTGGAAGGGCAAGTTGGATCGCTTGGCCTCTGAAAAGGAGACTGCTAGGGCGCAATTGACCTCGACGGAGGCTCAATTTGGAGTGATGAGGGAGAAAGCTGAGGACCGGTCCCAAAAGGTTAAGGAGCTCCAGTCTCAACTGGGCTCGGCTATTGCCGATCGGGATACCCTCGCCAAGGAGCTTAAAGCAGCCAAGTCAGTGGCTGAAATAAGCAAGGTCGATGTCGATGAGATGGTGGCCCAGTACGAAGTTGATGTTGTGGAAGCCCAGGTCCGCCTGAAAGATATTGTTGAATATTTGAAGTGGCAGTCCCGAAGGGAGGCCCTCGAGGAGGTTCATGCCCAGGGTTTTGATGTATCAGTCGAGATCGAAACTGCTAAGGAGTTAGAGGTCGAGGCCAAGAAGTTGGCATATCCCGAGGATGAAGGAGACTTTGAAGGTTCTGGTTGATCCGGGGACGGAGAGGACCCCGATGGTCCTGGTGATGAAGCGGGCTCCGACAAGGACCTAGCAGCTTAGGTGTTTTGTAGATATTTTTGTACTTTTGTATTTTTTGTTGAGGTTGTTTGGCCTTTGTAAAAGATCTTTTAATATATATACAAGGCTTTTTCCGTTCGGCAATTTTCAATTAGGTCTTATTCGAAGGTTCGAACATTGTTCGCTTACGATATTGTTTCGCTTAAGACTCTTGGGGGGCTTGGTATGACCGGAAGCTTTCCCCGAAATATTTACTATAAATTTTTATAATTTTGCCAAGGGTAACCTTCGAACCGGTTTAGAAATTTTGAAGGCCTTGTGTTTTCGTTACGGATCTCAGACGTCTCCGAGCCGTTCTAGGACGGTCGTAGCCTTTTACGTTTGGATGTTTCCCTATGGGCTTATTACCTCGAGTCACCCGGGCTTGCCCAAGATAACAATCCCCGAATGGGGATGACCGTAGCCTTTAAAGTTCGGGCACTGCCTAATAAGTTTTGTGCCCCGGGGCTTCGATAGCTTAGGTCGTCCGGGTTTGTGTTTGGACGACAGTCCCTAAGTGAGAGTGATCTCTTAGAGAAGCCTCGGATATTGTTGACGTGATCATTGACACGGGTTCTCGGCTGGTCTTCAATTCTAAGTTGGCACGATCCACTGTTTCTTCGTTAAAACCCTTGCCGAAAAAGCCATTTGGGACAAAACCGGTTCAAGGGAAAAAGAGTGCAACGCGTGCTTTCAGGACTAAACGTTGTATCATTCGTTGACCGTTACTTGCAAGTGTTAGTCTAATATGTAAAGAAAAGAAAAAAATAGGGTCGTACCTTAGCAGTAGTATCGTTTTAAGTGGGTTATGTTCCAGTTGTTTGGTAGCTGTTCACCGTTTGCCATTTTGAGTTTGTAACATGTTTTGCCGGTGATCTCGATAATCCGATATGGGCCTTCCCAATTCGGTCCCAGCTTCCCTTCGTTCGGTTTTTGGGTGTTCAACGTCACCCTTCTTAACACCAAGTCCCTGATACTGAAGTGTCAAAGGTTGGTTCTTCGATTGTAATACATTTCGATCAGTTTCTTTTGGGCGGCCATTCGGACGAGGACGGCCTCGCGCTTTTCGTCTAACAGATCCAGGTTCGTACTCATGGCCTCGTCATTTGACTCTTCGATCGCATATCGAACCCAGAGACTTGGTTCTCCTACTTTGACCGGTATAAGAGCTTAGGCACCATAGAACAACGAGAACGGAGTGGCCCCGGTACTAAATTTTGAGGTCGTACGATATGCCCATAGGACTTCGGGCAACATTTCCTTCCATTTTCCTTTGGCATGGGTCAACCTCTTTTTGAGGTTCTGGAGTATGGTTTTGTTTGTGGACTCTGCTTGCCCATTCCCACTAGGGTGATAGGGTGTCGATAGGATTCTTTTGATCTTATGGTCCTCGAAAAACTTGCTCACTTTACTGCCGATGAACTGCTTCCCGTTGTCGTATATGATCTCGGCCGGCATTCCGAACCGGTATATTATGTGGTCCCAGATGAAATCAATAACTTCCTTCTCCCTGACTTTCTCAAATTCCTGGGCTTCCACCCACTTAGGAAAATAATCAGTCATAAATAAGATAAATTAATCCTTACCAGGCGCCTAAGGCAGGGGACCAACAATGTCCAATCCCATTTCATGAACGGCCAGGGTGACAGGACTGAATGTAGCGGCTCCCCGGGCTGGTGGATCATCGAAGCATTCCTCTAACACTCGTCGCATTTTCGTATGAACTCCTTTGTGACTTTTTCCATATCGATCCAGTAATAGTCGGCTCTGATTGTGAGGATATTGATGGGATCAGGCTGCATGCCACAAACGGTATTATTGATTCATGGTTGGATCGGGCTGCACGCTGCATCAGGCTTTATTGATTTATGACATGATTGGATTAATATAGCGCTTGGGTTGGATCTGCCCCTCCGGAGTCTACACACCCACAGTGAGCACAAGTACCTACTGAGTGCGAGTGCCGAGTGATTGGGATGACTGAGTGACTGTGAGGACTGAGTGACTATGAGGACTGTGTGACTATGAAGATTGAGTGATTGGGAGGACTGAGTGACTGGGAGGACTGAGTGAATTGATACTCTGAGAGTATGCATATGTTTTTATCACTAAGTTGCATCGCATTCGACATGTACACTTGACATGCAGGCATAGAGATGCATTTTTCTCATGTTGTACGGTATTGTATCATCATTCATGACTTCACATACACATTGACATGTAGGCATAGAGACGTATTTTCCTCATGCTATTTGAAAATAAAACATTTACCTGTTGGAAGTTTTGGGAAAAATCACAATCTTACAAACTTACTCATATTTTGGTTATTTCGGTAAAAGATTTAGATTTTCACTAATATACTTGAAAACCATGCCTATTTTTCTGGAACTGTGAATGAGCTGAGCATTATATCTATAAGTTACTTCTTTATCACTTTTATTATGTTGTTATGAACTGTTGTTGGCTATTGGTGGAGGACTCTCACCCTGTCTATAGGGACCAGTGGGCATGAAACGCAGTGTCCCCAGGCAAATGGGACGTCAGTACAAATAATGTACCGAGTATATAAGAAATGAAAATTAGTAAATAAAAGACATGAGAGAAACATGGAGTAAAAGACTCAACATGTAAGCCTGAATAACTATGTGAATCATTTCATATTTATAATGTTATGCATATGCGTATAAATGTCATATTATGCATAGGTGTATGCGTACATAACATCATCAAGCGTCTGAGGGCATCCCATCATATCATCTCGGCCACTGTGGGTAAATCATCAACATATACCAGCTGATCAGGTGGTGGTGCGTATATAATGCCATAACCTTTTTCTATATTCCATATACATATAATATACACGTATATAACGCCATCTGGTCATGGGTCAATGTACATGTATAAATGCATAAGAAGTGCGTTAATAAGATTTCTCAGAATGTCATAAAATCAATATGCCTTTCGGATAAACTTTATCAACTGCGTATTTTTCTGAGACCCATGAACAGAGGATATAATAATATGTCACGTGGGGAATCAAGAACATAGACATCCCTAGTACTTCTATGAATAGAATCATTTATGAAAGCTGTGCGTTTGCTCGTTTCATTTGTATCGTATGAATCATGCCAAAAAGAAAGAAGGGATAGCCTTAACATACCTGAGTCGATTCTCTTGAAAATCCTTCCCATATCCGTCAAACGCGACAAAACATGTAACGGCAGATCGAAGTAGGGAAAAATCCGTATGATATTCTTGAGAAAGATTGTACCGTGCTCTCTTAGAATCGCAATTCTCACATTGCTAAGTAGTCTTGTATGATTTTTGTAGCAAATCACGTGGCTATCATTCCTCGATACTGAATCCACGCGCTTCTAGTCTTCTATCCGAAGTATGGACTATTGACAACCTTCTGCATTTGAGTATCTCGTACGTTGTTCACCTTTACCTTACTTACCTTAAATTCTTGCCACATCTTCAATCTCTTTCATGACCTCCCTTCCACATAGGTATAATTCACATCTATAACTTGAAGCTCTATTATAATACTTGCACCTCTGGTGCATACACAATCCGGTGGAAGCTTCATACTGACTTCTTATGAGGCTGGTACTCTTCTAACTGCTTTATCGTAAGGCCGTTATAGAATATGGTTCTCTCTTGTACATCTGATATTAAGGGTGATCCTGCAATGTTCTCAATCATAATTTCTATAATTTCCCGGGTCCAATAATCAGACTCCTCATTTACTTGGTTGATGTAACTCTTTAGTTTCCTCTTCCTTCTGATCAGCCTTTATGTAGGTTTAAGCTATCTTCCGATCTGAGGGTCCTGGTAATAGTTATTACTTTAGCCTTTCATGGGCGCTATGGAATATTCATGATACAATCTTCTAACAATTCAATCCTTTGTCTATGACCTGGACTCAATTCTTTCTTTTACTTATACAGGAGTTTTCTACGGCTGTATGATTGTCAACATATATGCTGCAAGGATAATACTCCGAAATCTTAAGTGCATTCATAATGTAACTAACTCTGGATCATTAATCGAATAATTCCTTTCACTCCTTCTCAACTTTCTTTAAATGTAAGCAATTACTTTTCCTGGTCGTTTTGCCACTTTTTGCACGAATACTTGGCTTATCTTAGTGCCCACATATATTGGAATTCCATACAACCCATATGATCTTGAATATCACCTTTTGATTTTTTTTTCTTCTTCCTGTTCATTATCCACGATAGCTGCCACTTTCTTATGGAGTGCATACATTGTTGTTGTGAGACTGTTGTTACAAGACCATTTCTTCTTTAGGTCACTGTGCTTAGGTTGAAGCCTTCTTCCTTATTTTCTCAGCTAGTCTTTCGTTGTAGTACTTAGGGAGGACCCTCTGACTCTTGTAAAGCTGCGAGCTTATTACATCTTATACTTGATGGAATTTTTGATGTCCTTCCTCGACTATAATTATCCGTAGTTACTTACCTCCACGCCCTTGTGCTTGTAGGGTTGCATCTGAACTGATATTTTGATTGTATTCCCAGTGGCACTCTCTTTTATTTCCGTAATACTCATACGATACTTTTAACTACCTCAACTCCTATCTGATTATTTCTCAAGTATTACAATGCCATAACTGCGAGACTGAATTCACTATATTTATCTTGCACGTTCCGTTGATTTGTCTGTATCATCTTGTCTAGCCATAAGTAGGTTCTTCCTGAATCAACTGCTAACTATTCTTTGGCCCATTCTCATATCATTATTCCGCATAATCTTTCTTGGGTTATTTCCTTTGTCTTAACTTATGTCTCGTACTGGCTCCTTATCTATCAATAACATCTCGGACAGGAACCCTTACTTCCTCTCCTTGACATCGTGTTAGCATAATGTTCTGGAATCGTAGTATATCTGTATGATTTGAATAAGTGCGATCTCATCTTTTTTCTCATTTTTATCGCATTCTTCCTTTACCATTCCATAGTTACTAGAACCACTTAATTCTGACTTAATGCCTCATCACTCCATATTCCCCCCTTTAGGGGAGTACTAAGATTTAGTGCTACGACGATCTACTCATAGATGTTTTACCTCTTCATCTTTGGCATCCTTTCACATCATCGATGACCCTTACTCGTCTTGCGGTAATCCTTCTTTACCAAGGATAACAAAATTCCTTACTTACGAGGGTGACATCTAGTGTAACTGGCACACATAGTCCCTTAAGCTTCACTTTGCTCACATTGCTTGCTTTAGGGAAGCGTCTTTCTGAATGAACTTTAAAGGTCATTCTTCTATTGTCTATTCTATTATTACTGGAACGCGATCTCTGAAATTCTCATGATGTCGACTATTATCAAATCTTCCGATCGCTAATTCATGTTCAGTATATCTTGTTCAGTAGCCCATACTGATTTCTATTACTCTGGGGGTCTAACTTTTCCTTCTGGTAATCATGTTTGAGTCACGAATTTATTTCTCGAAATGAGGATATGACTTTATGGCCTATACTCTTTTGTTGTCTCAAGGCCGGACACCTCTCGTCTTTTCCTTTACTTGACTATAGACTCTGTAATACTGTCATTGTTTTTATCTACCGTTGTCATCCATGTATCACATCTTACTCATAATGCTTTATTATCTCTCTTCTTATTTCTATGCTAATATACTTTATTCTGAAAACTTCAATAAGTCATTCTTTTGGTTTTAGCTCCCCTTGCTCCATCCACTGGCTCTTCAGGTTGCCTAACATTCTCTCTTTACTAGGGACGGGAGCCACACTAAGGTAATATTTATCCCTTCTAGGCTTCCAGTGCCTGTCTTTGTAATAATCATATCTAGTTGTACTATTTTAGAGTGCACCATCTGGGTGTCTCACAAGGAGATCTATTAGCACATTTGCAATATCCTTCGGAAATGTCAACTAACGCAAACAATCCAGCCACCATTTTGGGTTACTCTAACCCCAGCTTGATCATGATATCCCATCCTTCTCTTAAACTATATCTGTCAGCTCCCATAGGCATAATTGAGATGAGTGTGGCAAATTGTATATATCTCTGTAACTGTTGAAAGTAACTCGGAATGCTTATATTTCTATTCTTTAATTATAAATATTGATAATTTTCATTAACTAGGTACCTCGTACTCTTCTTCACCTTGCTTCTTTTACTTGCTGAAACTTGTATCTACCTTCTGATTCTCTTATTCCTTTTTACCGTAAGAGTGAATAGATATTCTTGCCTTAGGGATCCTTATCAAGAAGCTTACACATCTTAGTACACACATGATCTTCTGAATACCTCATATTTATCAATCATAACCATGATGCAAAATCGAGTTCCTCTAACTCAACTCTTCCACAACCACATGAAATCTCTTACCAAATGTCTTTCTAGATGTAGGGATCATTGTATTATGAATAAAATAGAGTTTAATAGTTTGAATTCTTACAACTGAGCTCTACTACACGATCTAGAGTAAGAAGAAAGAGTGACAATCCAAAATGCCCCGTAGCCTCCTGCTTATAAGTATGGTGCACAACACACCCATAAACAAGACTCTACTAGACACGGCTTGTAGACTCCCTAAGACAGAACTGCTCTGATACCACTTTTGTTGCGGCCCATCGGTTTGGTTCGTGACATTTTATCACTGAGTTGCATCTCATTCGATATGTACACTTGACATACAAGCATAGGGATGCATTTTCCTCATGTTGTACGGTATTGCGTCATCATTCATGACTTCACATACACATTGACATGTAGGCATAGAGATGTATTTTCCTCATGCTATTTGAAAATGAAACATTTACCTGTTGAAAGTTTTGGGAAAAATCACAGTTTTACAAACATACTCATATTTTGGTGATTTCGGAAAAAAAAATTGGATTTTCACTGATATACTTGAAAAGCATGCCTATTTTTCTGGAACTCTGAACGAGCTGAGCATTATATCTCTAAGTTACTTCTTTTATCACTTTTATTATGTTGTTATGAGCTGTTGTTGGCTATTGGTGTTGGACTCCGACCTTTGTTCCAGCTCATCACTACTTTCAACATAAGGTTAGGTTTGTTACTTATTGAGTACATGGGGTCGGTTGTACTCATACTACACTTCTGCACCTTGCGTGCAGATGTTAGATGCTGATGTTATTGTGTACGGCGGGAGCTGAATTTGAAGATGTACCTGCATCCCGGTCATTGCTGCCTCTCGACCATGGTAGCTTTATAATTTTAATCTGTTCATGTATATTTCAAAGAGATGATGTACTTTATTTCATACCAGGTTTGTAAATTCTAAATCTTAGAAGCTCATGATTTGTATTACCAGTCCTTGGGAAATGTATAAAGGTTCAGTTATTTTATCATTCACTTGTCTCAATAATTCTCATTAAATTGGATAGTTGTTAATTGTCTTACCTAACGGGTTGGGTTAGGAGCCATCACGACTAGTTAAATTTTGGGTCGTGACAATATTATATCTTAATAGTTTAAAAGTACTTGACACTTTCACAACATAAAAGTTGAATCCGTACTCAAAATCTCTTCAACAACTTGATCTATTGGTTGTACCTAGGGTTGGCAAACGGGCGGGATGGATCAGATATGGGCCGGTCAAAATGGTTTACGCAAAAAATGGATAAATTATCTGACCCGACCCATATTTAATACAGATAAAAAATAGGTTAATCGACGGATAACATGGGTATTTATATTATCCATGGCTTCTTGAATATGATTACTTCTGGGAGAATTCCTAGTTTCCCAAACTTGAAGAACCCCCAATTTAAGTCTTTAAAAATATAAAAGTTAAACCCAGTAGTTATCCATTTTCTTAGTGGATAATATGGTTCTTATCCATATTTGACCCGTTTTTAATAGTTTATTATCCAATCTATTTTTTAATGGATAATATGGGTGGATAATAAAAAACTTTTATCCATTTTGCCACCACTAATTGTACCTAAATCTAGATCTGTCTCCAGTTTCAGTGGTCTATACATACACTATACTACAATCTCATGACCCTTTTTCAGCGGCAATCCCCCATTTATATATTTCACAAAATATTATATAACATTATTTCACTTATTTGAAGGGGAGCCTTGGCGTAATTGGTAAAGTTGTTGTCATGTGACCAGGAGGTCACGGGTTCGAGCCGCGAAAATAGCCTCTTGCAGAAATGCAGGGTAAGACTGCGTACAATAGTCCCTTGTGGTCCGGCCCTTCCCCGGACCCCGATAATAGCGGGAGCTTAGTGCACCGGGCTGCCCTTTTTTTTATTTCACTTATTTCTCATCGTTTATGTTGTACATAAAAATCTAATATTTTCTTAAACATATGCACTCACCTCTAAGTGGCAAGATGTTATACGAACTCTTTCTATCACATATTACAACCTGACATTATCATATGAGGATGTTATATCCAAAAATTCTAACAATATAGCGAATTAATTCTTAAGAAATTGGCATATACATACCAGCCAGCTTATTTAATGTCAATAAATAGTTTAACTTTCTCTTATTGGACCGGTTTAATAAATTAAAGTTAAAAATATTGCAAACTATAGCCACTCATATCCAAAAACAATACACAGACGAGCACTTAGTGGCGGATGTACATATCAAATTTGGGGGCTTAAGCACCCATTGACCTTGGCAAAGAGTGTATGTATTATATTAAAAATTTAACTAAATGAATATAATAAGTCAACCAGGGTGTACCATGAGCCCGGTTTTACCCGTATACAGATTGTCCCTTCGTTTCTCGGAGATTAAATAACGAGAAACGACATGAGCTCCCGATTCTTATTTCGACACATCGCGACAAAAACGACCAAACACCCAAAACGTCTCGTTAGTCATATCATAACAACATTAAATGCATGTCAGCCACCAGTCGGCTGTCCCTGGACGCGAAACGTCGCTGAACTCCTATAAATACCCCCTCTTCTGTCCAATTTCCACTTTACAACAAATCTTCTACCTTCGTACCTTCAGGATTTCAATACTCTTTAGCGTTTTTACCTTCGTTGCTCAAGGTTCTTCAGTACTTTGCAAAAACCTTTACTCATCCCCTACTCAAGCTAACAAGTCTGATCTTTCAACTTTCGATTATTCTCCATCGTTTCCGAGATTTTTATTCGATAACAATGGAAAAAACCTCAAAATTTGTTCCTCAGAAGTATGCTCCTTCTTCCTCACGACCGACCACTGAGGTCGAGGAGACCGTCCCCGGTACGGTTGTTGATGAACCGACGGAAGAGCCCTCCTTGAAGATGTTTATTCCCGGTGGCTGTTCGGTCACTGACGACTTCAAGGTTGAGAAGCCTTCTTGTGTACAGGGTCGGCGTGAGGAGGCCTCGAGATACATCTGCTCAATTACCGAATAGGTCCACCCCACGGTCCAAAAAGACTGCAACTGGGCCGACAAAGACATAGTGGTCCCAGACTCCGAAGAGGCCATTACCACCCATGTCAAAGGATATATAATTGTTTACACGTATCCCTTTATATTGGGCCCGATAGACCCGGTCATCTTAGACTTCTACAGGAGGTACAATGTATGCCTTGGCCAGATTCATCTGTCACTGTGGAGGATCGTGATCCTCCTCCGATTCTTTGTGAACAAAATTGATGGGTGGTCATTCACCATCGATCATCTACTCCGCTTATACAGTCCCCGAATCTTCTGGGGGGGGAGGGGGGGACTAATAAAGCTAGTACGCCGGGCTAGCAAAGCCCCATTCTCGAGCATCGACGAGGACCTGGATCGGGGTTGGCAAGGACATTTTGTTCGAGTGAGGACCGTCGACCTGGTACCTGCCGAGTGGAGGTCGTTCCCTGAAAGTTGGAACGCATCACGTAAGCATTCCCTTTAAGCGTTGACTTTATGCCTTATCTCCCCCTTTCTTATCGATGTTTGTTATGTTGTAGCCCTTGCTTGGGTTCCGAATGCTATCCCTCGACTCAATGAGTAGGTCGATGGCATTGTGTTACAGATGCCCTACTCCGAGCGCTCATGGCGCAAACATTCAAAAGGTCGTTGGGAGGCCGAGTCCCATGGTAAGGTGCTTTTCTCAAACAAGTCATATTGAACTTTTTCTTCTTATATCGCGTCCTTATCTCCTTTACATTCTTTTGCAGGTTTACCTAAGAAGGTAGAGCTTAGGCCTCCGGTCGGGGACGAGGACTTGCCTGTTGAGTCTCCTGCTTCGGGGCAAGTCGGAGAGAGAAAAAGGAGGAGGGTTCCGAGTTCCCCAAGCTCGGAGAAAAAGAAACTAAGGAGAAGGTTGGTGCGCAAGCCAAAGGAAAATACCAACTCCCGATCACCAGCTTCGAACTTGCTCTATCGGCTTAGGGACGAGTCCGAGGTGGAAGAGCCTTTTGGTTTTGTGTCCCGCGAGCCGTTGCCCCTCGAAGAGCAGGAGGCCGTTGAACTAGAGACTCGCAAGGCCGATCTTCCTCAGGCTAGGGAGGTCGATGAGGAGGCCGGGGCTGAGGCTTCCCGGGATGCGGGCAGTGTCCCGAAGGAGGCACTTGGTGTGATAGACATCACCGAGTCACCCTCGTTTACCGATTCGATGTACAACGAGGCCCAAACAGTGAAAGAATGACCCAGCGAAGGGGCCCACGGAGCGGACAATCCCTTCCGCTATTTTTTGACGGTGTGGATTCAACCACCATGGAGGACGCCACCGGGTTAGGTGACTTAGAGGTATCGAAGAAATGTTCGTCCTCGAAGGCAGGTGGGCCTAACTCGAGCCCGAGACTGGTCAACCAGTTTTCTTCCCCGAGTGCGGATCCTGGTCGGAAGCGGTCAATTATCATCACCGTTCTGGAGGATGCACAGGTTCTTTCTGCCCCTGTTGGGGTAACTAGTTACCTTCTGTGCCTGGTAACTGACGAAGACCAGGAAAAATTGAATGAGGTGGATGCGCCATGCCAGTTCAACGAGGCACAACAGGCACTGAACCTGGTACGGTGTTGCCAAACCTTTCCATTTTTCAGCTTTAGTTCCTGATGATTCTAATATTTTTTCTCATATTTGCAGGACTCGGTGCTTCATCATGAAACCTTCCCGAAGTATCTGGATGACATGTACAAACTTCTCAGCGAGCAAAGTGAAGGAGAGGCTTAGAGTCGTTGAGCCGAGTTGGACGCGGCTCAGAAAGAACACGCCTACATGGTGGAATAGGTAAAAATCTTTGAAGTTAGTGATGATGAGCTAGACACGGTGACTAACGGTCAGAACCCGCAGGTCCAATAGAAGATTGATCGGATCGACCAAATCCGGGTCAAGATAGATGTAATCAAGGTAGAGGCCGAAGAGTGGAAGGGCAAGATGGATTGCTTGGCCTCGAAAAAGGAAACTGCCCGGGCGCAATTGACCTCGGCGGAGGCTCAACTTTAAGCGACGAGGGAGAAAGCTGAGGCCCGATTTCAAAAGGTCGAGGAGCTCCAGTCTCATCTGGGCTCAGCTGTTGCTGATCGGGATACCCTCGCCAAGGAGCTTAAAGCAGCCAAGTCAGTGGCTGAAATAACCAGGGCCTATGCCGATGAGATGGTGGCCTAGTACAAAACTGATGCCGAGGCAGCCCAGGACCACCTGAAAGATATTGTTGAATATGTGAAGTGGTAGTCCCGAAGGGAGGCCCTCGAAGAGGTTCATGCCCGGGGTTTTGATTTATCAGCCGAGATCGAAAATGCTAACGGGTTTGAGGCCGAGGTCGAGGCCAAGAAGTTGGCATATCCCGAGGACTAAGGAGACTCCGAAGGTTCTAGCGGATCCGGGAACGGAGAGGACCCCGATGGTCCTGGTGATGAAGCGGGCTCCAGCGAGGACCAAGCCGCTTAGGTGTTTTGTAGATGTTTTTGTACTTTTGTATTTTTTGTTGAGGTTGTTTGGCCTTTTTAAAAGATCTTTTAATATATATACAAGGCTTTTTCCCTTCGGCAATTTTCAAGTTTGTTTTGTTTTTCTTTTTTTCTTTATGATTGCCAAGATTTCGGATGCCTTAGCACGAAATAATTAGGTCTTATTCGAAGGTTCGAACATTGTTCGTTTTCGATATTATTTCGCTTAAGACTCGTGGGGGGCTTGGTTTGACCGAAAGCTTTCCCCGAAATGTTTACTTAGAATTTTTATAATTTTGCCCAGGATCGCCTTCGAACCGGTTTAGAAATTTTGAAGGCTTTGTGTTTTGGTTACTGATCTCGGACGTCTCTGAGCCGTTCTAGGACGGACGTAGCCTTTTAAGTTTGGATGTTTCCCTATGGGCTTATCACCCCGAGTCACCCAGGCTTGCCTAAGATAACAGTCCCAGAATAGGGATGGCCGTAGCCTTTAAAGTTTGGGCACTGCCTAATAAGTTTTGCGCCCCCAGGCATCGATAGCCTAGGTCATCCGGGTTTGTCTTTGGACAGCAGTCCCCCGAGTGACAGTGATCTCTTAGACCTGGATAGAGGTGGCCCTTGCTCGATGTATTAAGGGAACAGAATGTAGTAATTATTTAGAGACAAAGTATTTATCCGTAAGGTAGAAATTTACTTTCATTTCTGTGCGCAATATACAAAGTTTTCAAATGTGTTCAAGATTTTTGTCATGGCTTGGGTGGTCTATGTGGGCACGGTTCATTTGACCGTTTAGCCCTTACAGTAAATCATATCCACCGAGCCTCGACTAGTCGAGCACAATGTTTCTTTCCTTGATAAAATCATTGTCCGAGGATGACACCCCCTAGTATTCGAGGCCGAACTTTAGGGAAGCCTCGGATACTGTTGACGTGATCTTTGACACCGATTCTCAGCTGGTCTTCAATTCTAAGTTAGCACGATCCACTGTTGCCTCATTAAAAACCTTGGCGGAAAACCCATTTGGGATAAAACCGATTCAAGGAAAAAAGAGTGCAACGCGTGCTTTGAGGCCTAAAAGTTGTATCATTCGTTGATCGTTACCTGCAAGTGTTAGTCCAATATGTAAAAAAATGAAATAAATTGGGTCGTACCTTAGAAATAGTATCGTTTTAAGTGGGTTATGTTCCAGTTGTTCGGTAGTTGTTCACCGTTCACCATTTCGAGTTTGTACGTTCCTTTGCCGGTGATCTCGATAATCCCATATGGACATTCCCAATTCAGTCCCAGCTTTCCTTCATTCAGGTTCCGGGTGCTCATCATCACCCTTCTTATCACCAAGTCCCCGATACTAAAGTGTGGAAGGTTGGTTCTTCGATTGTAATACCTTTCGATCCGTTGCTTTTGGGAGGCCATTCGGACGAGGGCGGCCTCGCGCTTTTCGTCTAATAGTTCCAGGTTCGTACTCATGGCATCGTCATTTGACTCTTCGGTCACATATCGGACCCGAAGACTCAGTTCTCCTACTTAGACCGATATAAGAGCTTAGGCACCGTAGACCAACGAGAATAGAGTGGCCCCGATACTCGATTTTGAGGTCGTACGATATGCCCATAGGACTTCGGGCAAGATTTTCTTACATTTTCCTTTGGCATCGGTCAACCTCTTTTTGAGGTTTTGGAGTATGGTTTTGTTCCTGGACTCTGCTTGCCCATTCCCACTAGGGTGATAGGGTGTCGATATGATTCTTTTGATCTTATGGTCCTCGAAAAACTTGCTCACTTTGCTGCCGATGAACTGGTTCCCATTGTCGCATACGATCTCGGCCGACATTCCGAACCAGCATATTATGTGGTCCCAAATGAAATTAATAACTTCTTTATCTCTGACTTTCTCAAATGCCTGGGCTTCCACCCACTTAGAAAAATAATCAGTCATAAATAAGATAAATTGAGCCTTACCGGGCACCCAAGGCAGGGGACCAACGATGTCTATCCCCCATTTCATGAACAACCAGGGTGACAAGACCGAATGTAGCGGCTCCCCGGGCTGGTGGATCATCGGAGCATGCCTCTTACACTTGTCGCATTTTCGTACGAACTCCTTTGCGACTTTTTCTATATCGATCCAGTAATAACCGGCTATGATTGTGAGGCTATTGATGGGATCGGGCTGCACGTCACAACAGGTATTATTGATTCATGATGGGATCAGGTTTCACGCCGCATCAGGCTTTATTGATTTATGACATGATTGGCTTATTATAGCGCTTGGACTGGATTTGTCCTTCCAGAGTCTACACACTTAAAGTGAGCGCAGATACCTACTGAGTGTGAGTGCCGAGTGATTGGGATGACTGAGTGACTGTGAGGACTGAGTGACTATGAGGACTGAGTGACTATGAAGATTGAGTGATTGGGAGGACTGAGTGACTGGGAGGACTGAGTGAATTGATACTCTGATAGTATGCATATGGTTTTATCACTAAGTTGCATCGCATTCAACATGTACACTTGACATACAGGCATAGAGATGCATTTTTCTCATGTTGTTCGGTATTGCATCATCAATCATGACTTCACATACACATTGACATGTAGGCATAAAGACGTATTTTTCTCATGCCATTGAAAATGAAACATTTACCTGTTGAAGGTTTTGGGAAAAATCACAGTGTTATAAACTTACTCATATTTTGGTGATTTCGGTAAAAGATTTAGATTTTTACTGATATACGTGAAAAGCATGCCTATTTTTCTGGAATTGTGAACGAGCGGAGCATTATATCTATAAGTTACTTCTTTTTTCACTTTTATTACGTTGTTACGAACTGTTGTTGGATATTGGTGTTTGACTCCGACCTTTGTTCCAGCTCGTCACTACTTTCAACCTAAGGTTAGGTTTGTTACTTATAGAGTACATGGGGTCGGTTGTACTCATACTACACTTCTGCACCTTGCGTGCAGATGTTGGATGTTGATATTGTTGTGTACGGCGGGAGCTGGATTTGAAGATGTACCTCTATCCCGGTCATAGCTACCTCTCGCCCATGGTAGCTTTAGAATTTTAATCTGTTCATGTATATTTCAAAGAGGTGATGTACTTTATTTCATACCAGGTTTGTAAATTCTAAATCTTAGAAGCTCATGATTTATACTACCAGTCATTGGAAAATGTATAAAGGTTCAGTTATTTTATCATTCACTTATCTCAATAAATCTCATTAAATTGGATAGTTGTTAATTGACTTACCTAGCGAGTTGGTTTAGGTGCCATCACGACTAGTTGAATTTTGGATCATGAAAATATTATATCTTAACAGTTTAAAAGTACTTGACACTTTCACAACATAAAAGTTGAATTCGTACTCAAAATCTCTTGAACAACTTGATCTATACGTTGTACGTGGGGTGGCAAACGGGCGGGACGGGTTGGATATAGGCGGATCAAAATGGGTAATACAAAAACGGATACATTATCCGACCCGACCCATATCTAATACAGATAAAAAATGGGTTAACCGACGGATAATATGGGTATCCATATTATCCATGGCTTTTTGAATATGATTACTTCGGGGAGAATTCCTAGTATCCCAAACTTGAAGAACCTCCAATTTAAGTCTTTAAAAATATAAAAGTTAAACCTAGTAGTTTTTTATTTTCTAAGTGGATAATATGGTTTTTATCCATATTTGACCCGTTTTGAAAAGTTCATTATCTAACTATTTTTTTAGTGGATATTATGGGTGGATAATAAAAAAAATTTATCCATTTTGCCACCACTAATTGTACCTAAATCTAGATCTGTCTCCAGTTTCAATGGTCTATACATACACTATACTACAATCTCATGACCTTTTTCCGGCGACAATCCCCCATTTATATATTTCATAAAATATTTTATAACATTATTTCACTTATTTGAATGGAACCTTGCCGTAATTGGAAAAGTTGTTGCCATGTGACCAGGAGGTCACGAGTTCGAGCCGTGGAAACAGCCTCTTGCAGAAATGCAGGGTAAGACTGCGTACAATAGACTCTTGTGGTCCGGCCCTTCCTCGGACCCCGTGCATAGCAGGACCTTAGTGCACGGGGCTGCCTTTTTTTTTATTTTTAATTTCACTTATTTCTCATCGTTTATGTTGTACATAAAAATCTAATATTTTCTTAAACATATGCACTCACCTCTAAGTGGCAAGATGTTATACGAACTCTTTCTATCACATATTACAACATGACATTATCATATGAGGATGTTATATCCCAAATTTCTAAAAATATAGCGAATTAATTCTTGAGAAATTGGCATATACGTACCAGCCAGCTCATTTAATGTCAATAAATAGCTTAACTTCCTCTTATTGGTCCGGTTTAAGAAACTAAAGTTAAAAATATTGCAAACTGTAGCCACCCATATCCAAAATAAAAATACACAGACGAGCACAGAGCACTCTCACACAATGCACAAATTTACATGCTGATTTTGGGAGATGACTGAACCAGTTTCACTCACAGTAGAGCACAAACATTCAACGATACTCTATTTCTGCACGGTCACTCCTTCAACCATGTGAATCCATCCGAGATCTTCCCCAAAAATTCGATTTAGTGATATCGGATTTTATTGAAAACATCTTAAGGAGTTTTTATATCAATTTTGGAGACGCTTGGAGGCAGATTTGAGTAAATTTTTATATTGAAATCTCAAGGTTGAAGACGACTCTATCCGTGTATATCGACTAGTATATCCATATATATATATATATATATATATATATATATATATCCCCTTATATATTTGTGTATCTCTTTTATGTATATCCCTATATCTCTTGTATATGGGTGTATATACATGAAATATGTGTGTGATATGCAGTAATATACACGATGTACATATATGATATACATTGTTGCAAACTAAGTCGATTTCAGCTCTAAATTTTGACTTCAAGTCAGTCCAACCTTCAATCTTTCACAATTTTTGTATATAGCCTTTATCCAGGTGTATTCAACCAATTCAGCCAAAAGACAAAGAAAATTATTTTAAATGAAAAAGCAGAATCAATTTTGGACAGTAAATGTGGCAGAAATTGGACGTTCTGGTGACCTGCCATTTTTTCCTGACTTCAAAGGACTACCGTGAGAATTTTATGGGTTATTTAGTGAAATCTGGATGAGTTCTTGGTTCTGTTCGTATGTTTTGGAAGAATTAGCTAAGGGATGCCAATTTTTTTAGGCTACTGTTGTCATGCCTAATCCTTGACTAATTTGGTGCCAATAGCTGCTATGACTAGCGTATATATATCAAACTCCGGTAATTCTTTATGTAAGATGGGCTGTTAGAAATTGAACAGAACACAGTGCAGAGTGGTTTTAGTTTAAAAAAAATTTGCCTACTAATGGCGGCAAGAGAGCTACATGGTTAGTTAATTTGAAGGGCTTAACTGTTTAGCAATATATAAAGATGGAGCGTGGCATTAATGCCACGATCAACAGACTATAGAGGTAAGATAAACACAACTACGACATGGCAATATAATTAATATGGAACCATTTTATATTCATTTGTTACAATAAGGGATAGTCTGCTAGGTGTGTAAGAACAACACTGAATAGATTGTATTAGTAAGGCTAGAATTAGTTATGTTGAGATTAATAATACTGTGATTATTTCTTATCCACTGTTTGATTTGGTGTATTAAAAATAACATGCATTGCATAGGGGTGTATACATGCTTATCCATGTATCAAAACCATGGCATCAATACATGTATTAGTTATACATAGCTTGAAAAATACTACCAAACAAGGGATTAATAATACAAAAGCTAATACATGTATTATTTTCTCCTAATACATTCTACCTAACGACCTATCCCTTAAATAATGGAAGAGTCCGGAACATAAGGGTCATCATGTCAAAGTTTTATTGTTAATCGGAATATTAGTTTCTTACTTTTTTGGAAATAAACTATATGTATTCTTAAAGTATTAATTATAAATTAAACATTTTTTGTAGTTAAAGATAGTTTTTAAATGTTCGAAAAAGAAAATCGTTCAACTTCCTTACGATTAATAGTTCTATTCATGAATTGGAACAAAAATAATACCAAATTAAATACTGAAATCGATCATTCAAAATGGAGAGCAAGTGTAAACTAAATCTCTAAAACTAATTATCATATATAGGAGTATATATATATGCAGAATATCTTGACATAAGAGTTGTGCTCTACTCGTACCAGTCATGTATCCTTATATTATTAAGCTTTATAGAAAGCTCCTTTAAGTTGGCTTGATTTGTTTAGATAGCTAACCTGAGTACTTGACCCTACCTTCAAGTAAACAATCTACAAAATAGAAAAACAAAAAACGCTTCAAAATAGATAACTAATCCTACTTAAATTAAAGACACAGTATTTTAGTTTTAGTTTAACACGAACTCGTTTGTTCCAAGATCATCTGATCCTAAAAGCAAGGTATTGGTGTCCCAATTTAACCCAAACATGTCTTTTCATCATTATAAAAATTCCTCCGTTTCCTCTTGATCTCCGCATACTAGGAAAAGTAAAGGCTACGTAAGATGCAAGCCAAAACAACCCTATTCTTTTTCCTAATACCGTTGTTCAATCTTTTCTTTCAACCCCATCTAACTAATGCATCTTCTACAAATATAACTGCAATTTTTGCTTTTGGTGACTCCGTTTTTGACCCTGGCAATAACAATGCCCTTCCTACTCTTTTCCGTGCCAATCATTGGCCATATGGTAAAGACTTTCCTGGCCAAGTTCCAACTGGGAGATGCTCTAATGGGAAATTGACAACAGATATTTTAGTTTCACTGTTGGGAATAAAGCAACTATTACCAGCTTATTTAGATCCTAAGGTCTCTGACAAAGACTTGTTAACTGGAGTCAGTTTTGCTTCGGGTGGTTCAGGATTGGATGAACTTACTGCCAAGGAAAATAATGTGCTGTCAATGGTGGATCAGTTAAATTACTTTGAGCAATCCTTGAAGAGAATGCAAAAAGTTGTAGGGGGAAAGGAAGCTGAACGTATAGTTGAAAAGGCTTTGTTTATGATTTCTGCGGGAACAAATGACATGTTGTTTAATTTTTATGACTTGCCAACTCGAAGATATATTTCTTTGTCAGGCTATCATGATTTTCTACTCAATAGACTTGAGGCTTTTGTCAATGTAAGTCTCACTGTTTTCGTGTAGCTCAACCCATTACTTTTTTTTTTTTTTTTGGTTTAACTTTCCTGTATTTAAAACCTATTGGCCTAATTAATCCGGATTTGTAAGAGTTTTTGCATTCTCAAATCCAGACTTTTAGTTAAGGATGGAGGGAATTCATCCCACTATACTCGGTGGTTTAACCTGTAAATTAATTTTTCATGTCATCAACCTGAAATAATTTTAATGGGCTCAAAATTAAAAAGAAAATTAAAGAAAAGAGGTAAATTCTTTTGCATGTGTCTTTGTCTAACAACATGTTATGTATTTATTGTATTAGTCTAACGTAACTTTGGTATTATTGATGTTAATGATAGGAATTGTATAAAATGGGAGCAAAAAAAATTGCTGTGGTAGGTCTTCCACCAATTGGCTGCTTGCCTGTGCAAGTCACCATTAATAGTTTGCTACCGAGCTTTCATATGTTTCAGCGTGTGTGCGTACAGCAGCAGAATTTTGAGTCGCAGAGTTATAACAAAAAGCTTCAAGCCCTCATATCCAGGTTGCGATCTACACTCTCTGGCTCCAAACTTGTGTATACGGATGTCTACAATCCCCTTTTGGACATTATTCAAAAACCATCAGCCTACGGTAAGATTAACTTTACCTTCATCCTACAAACAAGATATGTGTTTGATGCATGTCCGGTATGATAAAAGTCATATTCAATGGAAAATTTCTGAAAATACTTTTTTGGTGTTTGGTTAGTACGTATAAAATATTTTTTGGAAACAACAAATATTAAAATTGTAAAAACATTAACAAACAGACATTTTATAAAAGGTTTGGGCCTCAAGACTAATAATAATGTCTAGGTGATACTTATATTGAGCAAGTAGCTGTTATTACATTGATTACACACAAATAGTCGGTCAGATTCACTGTTCACTTGTCATAGCTGGTATACATAGATTGTACATTGATTATACATTGTTATACACCAATTATTCTCAATTTAATCGGTAGGGTGAGCAGCTATTTAGCTTAATTCTTCGAAAAAGAAAAGATTCCCCGAAAAGATGACTCTATTATATCTAACACACTTTGATTATCCCTTTGGACAAGTAACTTGGATGATTGATTTTTTTCTTGTTTTTTATTTATTTTGAAATAGGGTATGATCATATCCTTGAAGCTTGCTGTGGAACAGGTTCGTTAGAGATGGGGCCTTTATGCAATGAGTTCAATCCAACATGTGTTAATCCTTCAAGATATCTCCTTTGGGATGCTGTTCATCCTACACAAGCAACTAATGAATATCTTGTTCATAATTTCCAGAGGACTGTGCTTCCCCAACTTGTTGACTAATTGGGGTCGATTATGACAAATGGTCATTAGATTTAGAATAGTGGAATAAACTTGATTCTTTTAACTAGGGATTTCTTCTCCTTTTTTGTTTAGCGTTAAAATTTCTAAACTTTGATATTCTTTTATACCATTGGTTAAACGTGATATTAGAGTCACCGTACCGGCTCTTGAATTAGATGAAGAGATATACAGAATTCATTAATTATTTGAATTATTGTTGGCAAAATACATAAAGACCCCGTTATATTTGTCCAAAAAATAAGTTTGAATACTTAAACTAAACGGGTGTTCTTTTACCTTCCTATTCTTGTTCGGAGTGAATTAAATGCCACCCTAACACTATAATACCAGTCTCACAATGTGCGGTGCTTTACACACGCACCACATCATTGCCACATCAACGCCACATTAGAGCCATATCAGCACCGCGTTAGAACCACGTCAGAAATTATCTAAATTTTAATTTTTTTAACCTTTTCGTTCCTTTTTTGTCTATTCACATTTTTTTTTCCATACTCTTTATTTAATACACTAATAAATTCCTCTTAATTATTATTTTTTCATCGAATTCTCATCCGTATATACACTACAAATTTAAATCCCTTTGATCTTGGTTAATCTCCTCTTTTTTTGTTTCGTTATCTTATCATATTAATTATTTTCAATTTTTCATTTCAATCTTCAACATTCACTATGATTTTTTCTTGTTCAATTAACCGCAACATACGAAAAGATGCTATATTAATTTCTTAATTTTTAGAACAAAGAAAAATTCATTATCATGTTCTTAATATGTTGGGACTGAATAAAAAAGAAGAAGAAAGAAGATGAGGCAGATGGCGAGAAAGAAAAAAATTAAAAGAGAAAAGGAAGAAGAAAGAAGATGGCGAGAAAAAAAAATTAAAAGAAAAAAGGAAGAAGAAAGAGGATGAGGAGCTGGGCGAATGGAGCATAAGGAAGGGGGAGGTGGTTAGAAGAAAGAGAAAGAAGGCAGGTGGTAGGTTAAAAAAATGAGAGGGGCACAATCTTATTTTTTATTTTATTTTTAATACATATTATCAGCATGCCCATTTTTTATTAAATTTTACGCGCTTTTATTTTATTTTATTTTTTCTTTTCTTTCATATCAGCCTTTAGGGTGACAATTAGTTCACTCCGAACAAGAATATGAGGATAAAAAAATACTCGTTTAATTTAGATATTTAAACCTATTTTTTGGACCAGTTTAATGGGTCTTTATGTATTTTGCCAATTATCATTCTTCAAAGTTTTGCCCATCTTTTAAGTTATGGGCTAGTGGTGCAATTCACAATGGTGAAACGTGTATACAACAACACCTAAGAATAAACAACATGCAGGCACATGGTTGTCTCCGCTTAAAATTAAGAAAATCCAATAATCCGATTAATTAATATCGATTGAAATTGGATAGCCAAATCGTGTACCATTTGATGGCCAGATTGTGCCTTCCAATGTTTAGCTGGTAACTGAGATTCTTACCTTTAATAAAGCTATTATTCCTGATCACTATCTCATCTTCTGAGACATCTAAGCTAATAAATTAATTAACACGAAAATTAATGTAATTGAGATATACCAACTCCCTATGAGCAGTACTTTAAAGGCGACATTACAATAGATCACTCGCTATGTAGTAAATTCAAGTAATTAAAGGGGAACGGTTTGCTGCTTATAACTGCAGCATGTAAATGAAAGGTTGCGGTATTACAATCAGCTAAGCTGCCAAAACTCAGGAGATCTATATGAGAATAGCTTGCTCCCTTTTGACTATATATACCTAAAAATTCTAGAATTAGCAATAATGGTCCAGAAAATTTGGAGTAACCAACATTTTTTGACAACTTCAGTTTAGGATTTGCATTTGCATTATCCAGCAGTTTTATGGACTAATTGGACAAAAGTGGGTTGCTCTGGTGGTAAGCACCTTCCACTTTCAACTAAGAGGTTGTGAGTTCGAATCACCCAGGGGCGAAGCTACAGTGTAGATCGAAAAATGTCAGAAAATTAACACTGTGTATATAGGTAAAATTTTGGATTTACATGCGTGTAATACATATTGAACACCCTTACAACAATGAAGAATCATAGCTCAGTGGCAAAAGGTGGTCAAGAGGGCCTCATGGTCCCGGGTTCGAGTTCCACTCTCCACAATTTTTATTTTTCTTGTTCAAGTTTGAACGCCTTTAAAATATTTTCTAGCTTCGCCACTGGAATCACCCCAAGAGCAAAGTGGGGAAGTTTTTGGAGGGAGGGAGCCGAGGGTCTATCGGAAATAGCATCTCTACCTAAGGGTAAGGTAGGGGTAAGATCTGTGTACACACTACCCTCCCCAGACCCCATTAGTGAGATTATATTGGGTTGTTGTTGTTGTTGTTGTTTATGGACTAATTGGTGAAGGACGAAAAAGAAAAAAAGTGAAATCAACTTTGATACAACGTTTGGTTTGCGATATAAAATCTTCATAACTAATACAGATATTACTGGTGCGAGATTTAAGTCAATAATGGGATGCATGATAATGCGAGATAAAATTTTGAATTAGACTAGTTAAGAATCAGAAATAATTTGACAATTGGTAAGGATATAAAAGTAAAGCCTACTATCACCGAATCAAGTACAAGAATGTTATTGTTTACCCTCAAAATCGGATAACAATTAAATTTGTAAGTGATTTTAAGGATATGCGAATTAATTTGATACAAAGTGATAAATTAAGACAAATTAAGTAAACAAAGATAAAATGGATTCAAACCAGACGAGGATGATAGTTTCAGCCTTAGTAAAATACCTACCATCGATCCGGGCTTGCTATGGCCAACACTGATGAATAAGAGAAAGAGCTAATAACAGAGAAAATAATAATATATTACTTTGGAATGTGTGTTACAGTGTGTTTAATGAATTATCAGACCCTCTTTATATAGTAGGGGAATCCTACACTAGGTACAACTCTATAAAAGGTAGAAAAATCCTCTGATTAGCTGATTGTCGGTTCTTCATCGATACGTACTGAGATCCCCGCCGTGATATCCTGGCGGTCAAGGATATAACGGCCCTCCGTTGGCCGTGCTTGATTGCCAGACAATGTTCTTCGAAGTCGTTCAAGGCTATGACCGATTCTGAACCATGATCCTGATATTCTCGAGGGCGGGTGTCATGCCCCCGGATTCTGACTCGATGAGACTTTTGCCTCGATTTCGGACCCCTGTCATCATGTCTCGAGCCTGGCTTATTTTATCGGAGACCGGGGTATACCATGAGCCAAGTTTAATCCATATACAAATAGTCCCCTCGTTTCTCAGAGAGTAAATAATGAGAAACGACATGAGCTCCCGATTCTTATTTTGACACATCGCGGCTGAAACGACAAAACACCCGAAATGTCTCGCCAGTCATGTCATAATAACATTAAATGCATGTCAGCTGCCGGTCGGTTGTCCCTGGACGCAAAACGTCGCTGAACTCCTATAAATACTCCCTCATCTGTCCATTTTTCACTTTACAACAGATCTTCTACCTTCGTACCTTCAGGATTTCAATACTCTCTAGCGTTTTACCTCAGTTGCTCAAGGTTCTTCAGTACTTTGCAAAAACCTTTACTCATCTCTTACTCAAGCCGACAAGTATGATCTTTCAACTTTCGATCTTTCTCCATCTTTTCCAAGATTTTTCTTCCATAACAATGGAAAAAACCTCAAAATCTGTTCCTCATAGGGATGCTCCTTCTTCCTCGCGACTGACCACTGAGGTCGAGGAGACTATCCCCGGTACGATTGTTGATGAACCGGCGGAAGAGCCCCCCTTGAAAATGTTCATTCCCGGTGGCTATTCGGTCGCTGACGATTTCAAGGTCGAGAAGCCTTCTTCTGTACAAGGTCGGTGTGAGGAGGCCTCGAGATACATCTGCTCAATTACTGAAAAGGTCCTCCCCACGGTCCAAAAAGACTACAATTGGGCCGACAAAGACATAATGTTCCCCGACTTCGAAGAGGCCATTACCACCCATGTTGAGGGATATCTAAGTGTTTACACTTATCCCTTTACATTGGGCCCGGTAGACCCAGTCATCTTAAACTTCTGCAGGAGGTACAACGTATGCCTTGGCCAGATTCATCCGTCACTATAGAGGATCGTGATCCTCCTCAGATTCTTTGTGAACAAAATTGATGGGTGCTCATTCACGATCGATCATCTACTCCACTTATACAGTCCCCGAATCTTCCGGGGGAGGGGGAGGGGTGTTGGCCCAAGTGAAGGCTTGTTTTAAAGATTGACAAAGGAAGCTCAGGCATGAACCAGGTCCATCCCTTGTGTGCATAGACATGGGCAGATTCGAGCATGTGGGATGCACGTAAAGGAGATAAGCTTAACTTGGTATAATTGATATCTCCTGATCGAAAAGGTTGCATAATTGATAAGGAGAAGGACTCCTTAATCAAAGAGAACACTATTCAAGATAAGGGAGGAGTTAGAAGTTGAGATCAACTAGAACTCTTCCACCAAGGAAGAGTAGCATTAGAACTCTAGTTATTTCTTTATATACTAACTCTATATATTGCAGGATGTTCTCATTCTATAGGTACGCATAAAAGTAGAAGTTAAACGTGAGCTGAGAACAAAATAGCAAGGCATTTTGCAAACAATTCTTGTTTGATTTAAGTGTGCGAACCTGAAGCTACATGAACCAGATAGAAGAACCAGTTCCAAGTGTCTGTCTTTTATTCTAGTTCAATTGTAGTAGGTGTTTTCAAGTTGTACCTTTCAGCTTTATCTAGAGGCAATTGTAATAGGTACTCAGAGTATTCAAGTTAGAGTTAACTTGAAGTTGTCGCAACAGTTAGAGGTTGTTTGCCACAACGGGATTAAAGTTAATCCTAGGTTTACAAAAGTATTTTGTAAATGCAGTCTTTGGCTCAGTGATTTAGTGGAGAGTTCGGAAAACTCCTACTGAGAAGTAGGTCGTGGTTTTTTTTCACCTTTTGAGCCAGGTGTTTATCACGTAAAATACTTGTGTTCTTTACTTTCCGCATTTACTATTTCAAAAATAATAGGTTAAGAAACACATAGAAGAACCCGGTCCTTCTATAATCAGTTTAAGCGAAAAATTGGGTACCACACAAATTACCCCTCCCCCCCCACCCCCTTGTGTGGTGTTGAAGTTAAAACATCAATTGGTATTAGAGTTGGTTATCCTTGAAGAGGCTAACACCTTAGGAGAAGATCAAGATAAGTGCACCACCTGGAAAGTAGGAAGGACAATCCACTGCTAGGCCACCACTCTTCAACGGCCAGTACTACTCCTGGTGGAAAAACAGAATGAGAGACCATATCATAGGAGAGGACTATGAGCTATGGGACATTGTCACTGATAGTCCCCTAGCTACCATGAAGAAAAATGATGAAGGAATAGATGTGTCAAAAACAAGAGCTGACTGCACTGCTGAGGACTTGAGAAAATGGGGAAAAACTGCTAAGGCCAAGAAATGGCTTGTGTGTGGATTTGGTCAAGACGAGTACATCAGAATTCAAAGCTGTACCACTGCTAAGGAAATTTGGGACACTTTGCAAGTGGCTTATGAAGGAACACCTCAAGTGAAGATATCCAGAGGAACACTACTATATTCTCAATATGAGAATTTCACCATGAATGAAGGGAAAACCATCCAAGAGATGTATACAAGGTTCACCATACTGACAAATGAACTTAAGTCTCTTGGAAGGATTATTCCTGAAGAAGACAGAGTTGAGAAGATTTTGACAAGGGTTCAGTCAGTTACTTGGGAGAGCAAAATCACTGTCATTCAGGAATCAAAGAACATTGCCACTCTTAAGTTGGACGAGCTAATTGAAAATATCACTGCTTATGAACTTAGAAGGAAAATCATGAAGATGGATGTACCCAAGAAGGAAAGGAGCCTGGCACTCAGAATCACTGAAGGTTCTGATCTAGAAGATGATGAAATGGCTATGATCACAACGGACTTCAAGAAGTACCTAAAGAGAGGAAAGGGTCCTTCAAGAAGTGGAAGCTATAGCAAACCAAAGGTTCCTGAAAGGCAGACCAATGAGGGATGCTACAAGTGTGGTAAGACTGATCACCACATCAAGAACTGCCTTCAATGGGAAATTGAATGGAAGAAGGAAATAGCTGAACGAAGAAATGGGAAGAAGGAACAGGTTCAACCCAAGAAGAATAAAGGATAAACAAAGGCTATGGTTGTTGCTTGGGGAGAAAGCTCAGATGAAAGCTCAGATGATGAAGATGGAGATGAAAAAGCACTTATGGCCATTGGAGAATCTGATGAGGAATCTGAGGTAAGTGTAATTCATCTCAAAGACAAGATTAAATTTTTGTCTAAAGAAAGGCTATCTGAATTACTTCTAGATTTTATTGATGAATCTGAGGATGTAAACAATGAAAAGGAACAACTATCCAAGGAATGCGTGATTTTGAAAGCAAAGTGTAAGAACCTGGAACTCAGGGTTAGTGAGACTATAAGTGAAAATACTGCATTAAAGAACCAGGTTCATACATTTAAATTAAATGTCCTAGAACTTAGATCTGAAAACCTAAAACTGAAATTTGGAACAAGTAAGAAGACAGTTGATTGCACACAACTCACTCTATAAGAAAATGTAGGTAAACTAAAAGATGAGTTGTATAAGAAGGATGAGCAGGTTAGAATTTTGAAGGAGGATCTAGGCAAGGTCAAGCATTAACTAGACAGAACTTGTAAATGGAACAGGTCCTCCGATGCACTTTGATGGCTACAGGAATATCATAGTAGCAATAGAAGAGGACTTGGCTTTGGGAATCTGCCACCTAAATGGGATCCCAAAAGCAAGTACCTTACACTTCCTGAGAACAAGATTTGTACTCACTGTGGTAAAATAGGTCACAATAAAAGTGAATGCAATGCAAAAGAAAAGGCAAGCCAAAAGAACAAAGAATTTGTTCAAGGGAAGAATAGGCTACCAAGTTGGGCTAAAAAGAATCTGATTCATCCTTTTTCCTATAGAAAGGGACCCAAACTAGTTTGGGTTCCTAATACTAACCCCTGATTTCCTTTTGTAGGTCTTAGTGAAGTGGAGCAGCCAAATATGGTACATGTATAGTGGCTGCTCAAAGCACATGTCAGGAAGCAAGAACCAGTTTCTTTCACTTGAGGACCTCAAAGGAGGTAATGTCTCCTTTGAAAATGGGAAGAAAGGTGAGATCATTGGGGTTGGAAAGGTAGGTAAGACTGATTCTCACTTTATTGAGAATGTCTACTTGATAGATGAACCTGAAATACAGTCTAATCAGTGTATCACAACTCTGTGATAGAGGTAACTTGGTAGCATTCACCTCTACCAAATGTTTTGTGATTAATCTTACCATTGACAAGATTGTTTTACAGGGAAAAAGAGTGAACAATATATATATTGTAGATCTGTCCACACTTTCAAAAAATGAACTCACTTGCTTAAGTGTGTTGGACAATGATCCCCTCCTTTGGCACAAGAGACCTGGACATGCAAGTCTGAGTCAACTCAACAAATTAGTCTCCAAGGACCTGGTGATAGGGTTGCCTAACATCAAGTTCAAGGATGACAAAGTTTGTGAGGCTTGTGCAAGGGGAAAGCAGGTAAGATCCTCTTTTAAATGCAAGAAAGTGGTAAGCACCACTAGGACGATGGAACTGGTCCATATGAATCTCTGTGGTCCAATGAGAACATTAAGCAGAGATGGTAAAAGATATGTGATGGTGTTTGTTGATGATTACTCTAGGTTTACTTGGACATTGTTTTTAACATCTAAAGATGAAGCATTTGACATGTTCACTTCTTTTGTTAGAAAAACTCAGAAACAACTAGGTAATCAACTTGCATCAATTTGGTCTGATCATGGCACTGAATTTGAAAATGCTAAATTTGCTGAATTTTGTGATGAGCATGGAATGGATCATAATTTTTCTGCTCCTACGACTCCACAACAAAATGGAGTAGTTGAAAGAAAGAATAGGACACTCGAAGATATGGCTAGGACTATGCTTCTCTCTAGTAAACTGCCCCATAGCTTCTGGGCAGAAGCTGTAACTACTGCATGCTACATCATAAATAAGTGCATGACTAGAGCTCTTGTAGAGAAGACTCCCTATGAGTTACTTAAAGGGTGAAAACCAAACATATCCCATCTTAGGGCATTTGGATGTAAGTGCTTTGTGCACAACAATGGTAAAGACTCCTTAGGTAAGTTTAATCCCAGAAGTGATAAGGGAGTATTCTTGGGATATTCTTCACATAGCAAACCTTATAAGGTCTATAACAAAAGAACTATTTGTGTAGAAGAAAGTGTTCATGTGATTTTTGATAAAACTAATATTCTTTCTGAGAGGCATGAACATGATGATGAAGTAATTGTGCTGGTAAGAAACTCAAATGAAACCACAGCCTAGACTGAAGTTGCACTAGAGGAAGGAACAGGTGACGGAACAGGTTCTTCCACCCAGGGCAACATGACAGAGGTGAATAGAACAAAGAGGAAATGATTCTCAAACCTCAAGGGAACCTGTCCATGAACCTGTTCCACAACAACAAAGCATTGAAGGAACATCAAGGGGAAACCAGTTGGTTGTAAAATCTTACAAGTATAAAAGTTCTCAGAACATAATCACTGATCCAACCTCTGGAATCAAAACCAGATCTTTATTAAAAAATCTTTCTGCTTTTGATGCCTTCTTATCTCTTATTGAACCTAAAAATATTGCTGAGGCTTTGCAGGATGTAGACTGGGTAAATGCAATGCAAGATGAACTCAACCAATTTAAAAGGAGTCAAGTTTGGCATCTAGTACCAAGACCCAAGGACATATTAGTAATTGGCACAAAATGGGTCTTTAAAAACAAACTTGATGAAGATGGAACAGTTACAAGGAATAAGGCAAGATTGGTGGTTCAAGGATATAGCCAAGAGGAGGGCATGGACTATGATGAAACCTTTGCTCCAGTTGCAAGGTTGGAAGCAATAAGACTCCTCATAGCCTTTGCTGCTTACATGGAATTCACCCTTTACCAAATGGATGTCAAGAGTGCCTTCATCAATGGCTATCTAAAGGAAGAAATGTTTGTCAAGCAACCTCCGGGGTTTGAAAGCAAGGAGAGTCCTGATCATGTGTACAAACTTGACAAAGCACTTTATGGGCTCAAGCAGGCTCCAAGACCATGTATGAAAGATTATCAAAGTTTTTGCTTGAGCATGACTACAAGAGAGGTAAAATTGACAATACTTTATTCTTGAAAGAAAAAGGTAAAGATCTCTTGGTAGTTCAGATATTTGTTGATGATATAATCTTTGGAGCAACTACTGATAAGTTAAGTAAATAATTTGCTAAACTAATGGGGAGTGAATTTGAAATGAGCATGATGGGTGAGCTTAATTTCTTTTTTAGGCTTACAAATTAAGCAAAATTCAAATGGAACTATGATCCATCTATAGAAGTATGTAAAAGAGTTTCTTAAAAGGTTTAAAATGGAAGATTCCAAAGAAATTGATACTCCTATTGCAACAGCTACAAAGTTGGATATAGATGAAACTGGTTCATCTGTTGATCAGAAGTTGTATAGGGGAATGACTGGCTCATTGTTGTATCTCACCGCTAGTAGACCTGACATTGTTTTCAGTGTAGGCCTTTGTGCAAGATTTTAGGCAAATCCAAAGGAGTCTCACTTGATTGTTGTCAAGAGAATTTTGAGATATCTAAAAGGCACCACTGATCTTTGTCTATGGTATTCAAAAGGTAGTAATTTCAATCTAGTGGGATATGCTGATACTGATTATGTAGGTTTTCTTGTGGATAAAAAGAGCACCTTAGGTATGGCACACTTTCTTGGCTCATGTCTTGTGTCTTGGGCTACCAAAAACAAAATTCAGTGGCCTTATCTACTGCTGAAGTTGAGTATGTTGTTGCTGCTTCATGTTGTGCTTAATTGTTGTGGATCAAATATCAATTAATGGACTTTGGAATTGAAGTTGGTTGTATTCCCATTTTTTGTGATAACACTAGTGCAATTAGTATGACCAAGAACCCGGTTCATCACAAGAGAACTAAGCACATAGATGTTAGGCATCACCTTTTGAGGGATTACTATGAAAAAGGTTTGATAATTGTGGAATTTTGTGCTACTGACAAGCAAATAGCTGACATCTTCACAAAAGCCCTAAGTAGAGATCACTTTGAAAGGAACATGTTAGAATTAGAGATGATTAAGATCACCTAAAAGGACCAGTTCAAAATTCACAATGAAAAAAAAATGATTTTGTTTTGTTAGAAAATGTGTAAATTGTTTATATAATTGGATTAAATTTTGCCCGGTCTCATACTTTCAATTGTATACTCTTGTGCCATGTTCTAAAATGACTCATTAATCTCTAATGATATTTTCTCTATTTTGGCAAACTTAGACTTACACAAGAGAATTCTCAGTGAAGAACCTAGTTCATCAAGATTACTCGGTATGTTTTCTACACTCTGCATAATTTAAAATAATAATATTTGGATCATGAGGAGAGTCCTACCTAATTCCAAACTCATTTTGGACTTATCCGTTACAAGTGAACCAGTTCCATTCAAAAGAGTCCCAAACCGAATTGAAGTACCTAGATTCTAGGGATACACTCCAACATCTTTTCAAAACTGAAATTCAGTTTGATTAGACTTCTAAAAGTCTGAAAAGCTGCCGTTATCCCATTAATTACTCCTCTTTAAATTGATCAGCTTTAGTGTATTCCTCACTTCATCTCTCTCAAGCCGTCAAAATACTCTCAATCTTCTTCATCTTCCAAACACAATCTAATTCTCTTCTCTTCCATACCCAAGAACAGAAATGGCTAACACTCCTGAAAACCCTTCATCACCATCATAAGAAACCACTTCCACACCCACTTTCACTCTTTCCAACACCCCAACTTCTAAAAAAAGAGTAAAAATGATGGCTCACAAGGTTGTTGCTGGTGGAGAGCAGATTCAGAAAATTAATGAACAACTGAAAGCGAGTAGGGAGGAAGAACCTCAGAAATCTAATGAATCCTTCAAATCTGCTACTGGGGGAGGGGGGGGGGAACTATTTCTTTCGAAACTGAACAAGTATCTTCTGGCCCTAAAGTCACTTCTGAGACAATTTTTGAAGTTCCTACAAATTTGGAGAATAGGTTTGTACTGGTAGGGTCTATACCAGGTGTTGAAACTATAAAGTCGGGAGGAGTTGGTGGTAAAAATGAAAAAGGAAAAGAAAAAGAGAGCAAGGGTGTTAGGAGTGCCGTGAAGGGAAAGGGTAAAAGAGTGGTTGATTCTTCACCCACTCCTGTGAGTTTAACCAAAGACCATGTAAAATGGTTGTTTGTGGAGAAAAATCTGCCGGAGTAGAGGAGAGTGTAAAGAAAACAGTGGGAAGTGGGTCTGGCGAAGCCGCCGAAGGGTTGGTTCAACTTGGAAAAAATATAGATGAACCTGTTTCATCTGAACAGGTTACCCTCGCAGACCTACTGAAGAGAGTGACTGAAAGTTATAATCCAAATAAGAAAGGGAGTTCAAAGACTAAAACCCATGGCACTGCTAGGGCAAATAAGAAAAGGAAGGCTGCCCCTTTTGTTACTATTGAAATTCCTCCCATAAGAGGAAGAGCCACAAGAAGTCAGCTAAAGCAGAATGAGGCAGAGCTGCAGAAAGCCTTAGAAGATAGTAGAAGAAAAGCAGTAGCTAAGGGAAAGAAGAAGATGGATGAGCCCATTGAGGCTGTTGACATTGATGAGATGGACCTGGTCCTTCGAGATAAAGATGAGACTGAAGAAGTGGAGGTTCTGACTCCCAAAGCCAAAAAAGCCAAGACTTCCACCAAGAAGTCTGTTTCGGAGTCAAAGTCTGCTGAACCATCAACCTTGGCAAAAAGAACAAGGTCTACTATGAAGTCAAAACAAGTGAAAATTGTTTAGGAAGAAGAATGGAGTGGAGAGGAAGAAGATGATTCTGACACTGAGAAAGACAAGATGGCCAAGTTTGGCAAGAGGACAATTTTGAAAGGCAGACTCCTCAGGGACTTAGAGGAGCAAGGAATGGTGTTGCTTTTGGAGAAGTTGGAATTGCAAGGCTGGAAGGACATGGTCCTTCAGATGGATGGCAAGTTGGACATGAATGAAATTGTTGAGTTTATGGCAAATGGTGAGGTGAAAGATGGAATGGTTACCAATATAGTAAAAGGAGTGCAAGTCTACTTCGATGTGAAGGAGTTGGTACAAGCAAGGATCATTTTGGGGCAAATACGCTGCTTGCTTGTGACTATGAAGTCCATGCCACTCCTAAAGAACCTAGTTCATCCAAGAAGGTACTAGTGAATAGCAAGGTGCGAGCCTTGGTGCAAGAAAGTGGGACTAAGGATGCTGAGATTGAGAGGCTAAAGAAGAGGTTGGCAAAGGTGGAGACTGAGAGAGATGCTCTCAGAACTGAGCTGGTAAGAGAAAAGGAGAAGAATGATGGCATTCTTCAGGATATGCTGAAACTGCTCCAAGCCAAAAACCAAGCACCTAGTTCTTCCCAGCCTTAAGCCTCCTAGCCTAGTGTAGATCAACCAGTGACTCCGTTCGGGATTTTTTGTTTTGCTCATGTTTCCAGTGTTTTTATTTCTTCTTATGCTTTGTGGTAGGATCTTATCAATCATCAATGAAATTCATTGTCTTTTGCTCTAACTGTTAGTTTATATATCTTTGATGGTTAATATCCTTATATTGATCTATGATGATTAATCCATGATTTCATTTGAACTAGCCCAGTGGCCATGAGTAAGTTTAAAATCTGGTTATCTTACATATTTATGCAACTTTTCGATGATGCCAAAAGAGGGAAAAAGTTTGTGCTGTACACTTTGAACAATGATGTTTATAACCTGATGAACCTAGTCCTTGATGATAAGTGATAAAAAGGGAAAATGTTTCTAACATTGTGTTGATGTTGAGCTAAGTTGAAACATGGCCTAAGCTTATGAAAAAGCATAGAGTTTGTCATCATCAAAAAGGGGGAATTTATTGGCCCAAGTGAAGGCTTGTTTTGAAGATTGACAAAGGAAGCTCAGGCATGAACCAGGTCCATCCCTTGTGTGCGTAGACACGGGTAGATTCAAGCATGTGGGATGCACGTGAAGGAGATAATCTTAACTTGGAATAATTAATATCTCCTGATCGAAAAGGTTGCATAATTAATAAGGAGAAAGATTCCTTAATCAAAGAAAACAATATCCAAGATAAGGGAGGAGTAAGAAGTTGAGATCAACTAGAACTCTTCCACCAAGGAAGAGTAGCATTAGAACTCTAGTTATTTCTTCATCTACTAACTTTATATATTGTAGCATGTTCTCATTCTACAGGTACGCACAAAAGCAGAAGTTAAACATGAGTTGAGAGCAAAATAGCAAGGCATTTTGCAAACAATTCTTGTGTGATTCAAGTGTGCGAACCTGTAGCTACATGAACCAGATAGAAGAACCAGTTCCAAGCGTCCATTTTTTATTCTAGTTCAATTGTAGTAGGTATTTTCAAGTTGTACCTTTCAGTTTTATCTAGAGAAAATTGTAATAGGTACTCAGAGTATTCAAGTTAGAGTTAACTTGAAGTTGTCGCAACAGTTAGAGGCTGTTTGCCACAATGGGATTATTGGTAATCCTAGGTTTACAAAAGTGTTTTGTAAATGCAGTCTTTGGCTCAGTGATTTAGTGGAGAGTTTGGGAAAATCTTACTGAGAAGTAGGTCGTGGTTTTTTTCACCTTTTGAGCCAGGTATTTTCCACGTAAAATACTTGTGTTTTTTACTTTCCGCATTTACTATTTCAACAATAATAGGTTAAGAAACACATAGAAGAACCCGGTCCTTCTATAATCAGTTTAAGCAAAAAATTGGGTAACACACAAATTACCCCCCCCCCCCTGTGTGGTATTGAAGTTAAAACATCAATTGGTATCAGAGTTGGTTATCCTTGAAGAGGCTAACACCTTAGGAGAAGATCAAGATAAGTGCACCACCTGGAAAGTAGGAAGGACAATCCACTGCTAGGCCACCACTCTTCAACGGCCAGTACTACTCCTGGTGGAAAAACAGAATGAGAGACGATATCATAGGAGAGGACTATGAGCTATGGGACAAGATCAAGATAAGTGAAGGCTTGTTTTAAAGATTGACAAAGGAAGCTCAGGCATGAACCAGGTTCATCCCTTGTGTGCATAGACACGGGCAAATTCGAGTATGTGGGATGCACTTGAAAGAGATAAGCTTAACTTGGTATAATTGATATCTCCTGATCGAAAAGGTTGCATAATTGATAAGGAGAAGGACTCCTAAATCAAAGAGAACACTATCCAAGATAAGGGAGGAGTTAGAAGTTGAGATCAACTAGAACTCTTCCACCAAGGAAGAGTAGCATTAGAACTCTAGTTATTTCTTCATCTACTAACTCTATATATTGTAGGATGTTCTCATTTTACTGGCACGCACAAAAGCAGAAGTTAAACATGAGCTGTTTGCAAACAATTTTTGTGTGATTTAAGTGTGCGAACTTGAAGCTACATGAACCAGATAGAAGAACCAGCTCCAAGCGTCTGTCTTTTATTCTAGTTCAATTGTAGTAGGTGTTTTCAAGTTGTACCTTTCAGCTTTATCTAGAGGCAATTGTAATAGGTACTCAGAGTATTCAAGTTAGAGTTAACTTGAAGTTGTCGCAACAGTTAGAGGCTGTTTGCCAAAACGGGATTAGAGTTAATCCCAGGTTTACAAAAGTGTTTTGTAAATGCAGTCTTTGGCTTAGTGATTTAGTGGAGAGTTTGGGAAACTCCTACTGAGAAGTAGGTCGTGGGTTTTTCACCTCTTGTGCCAGGTGTTTTCCACGTAAAATACTTGTGTTTACTTTTCACATTTACTACTTCAGCAATAGTAGGTTAAGGAACACATAGAAGAACCCAGCCCTTCTATAATAAGTTTAAGCGAAAAATTGGGTACCACACAAATCACCCCCCTCTTGTGTGGTATTGAAGTTAAACATCAGGGGGGGACTGATAAAGCTAGTATGTCGGGCCAGCAAAGCCCTGTTCTCAAGCATCACTGAAGGAGGCATTTGGTGTGATAGACATCATCGACTCACCCTCGTTTACCGAGTCTATCTACAACGAGGCCCAAATGATAAAAGAATGACCCAATGATGGGGCCCACGGAGCGGACGATCCCCTCTGCTATTTTTTTAATGGTTTGGATTCCACCGCTATGGAGGACGCCACCGGGTTAGGTGATTTAGAGACACCGATGAAAAGTTTATCCTCGGAGGTAGGTGGGCCTAACTCGAGCCCGAGACTGGTCAACTAGTTCCCTGCCCCGAGTGCAGATCCTGGTCGGAAGCGGTCAATTATCATCACCATTCAGGAGGATGCCCGGGTTCTTTCTGCCCCTGTTGGGGTAGCTAGTTACCTCCGGTGCCTGGTAACCAAAGAAGACCAGGCAAAAATGAACGAGGTGGATACGCCATGCCTGTTCAACGAGGCACAATAGGCGCTGAACCAGGTATGGTGTTGCCAAACATTTCCATTTTTCATCTTTAGTTCCTGATGATTCTAATATTTCTTCTCATATTTCAAGCCTCAATGCTTCATCATGAAACCTTCCTGAAGTATCGGGATGAGCTGAGCCAACTCAAGGCCGAAGTCAAAGAGCTTGATGAGAAGAGAGACATGTACAAACTTCTCAGCGAGCAACGTGAAGGTGAGGCTAAGAGCCTTGGAGCCGAGTTGGAAGTGGCTCAGAAAGAACACGCCGACTTGGTGGAACAAGTAAAAATCTTTAAAGTTAGTGATGATGAGCTAGACACGATGACTAACGGTCAGAACCCGCAGATCCAACAGAAGATTAATCGGATCGACCAACTCCGGGCCGAGATGGATGTAATCAAGGTTGAGGCCAAAGAGTGGAAGGGCAAGATGGATCGCTTGGCCTTGGAAAATGAGACTGCCTGGGCACAATTAACCTCGGCGGAGGCTCAACTTCGAGCGATGGGGGAGAAATTTGAGGCCCGATCGCAAAACGTCGAGTAGCTCCAGTCTTAACTAGGCTCGACTGTTGCCAATCGGGTTACCCTCGCCAAGGAGCTTAAAGCAGCCAAGTTAGTGGATGAAATACCCAGGGCCGATGCCGATGAGATGGTGTCCCAGTACAAAGCTAATGACGAGGCAACCCAGGACCACCTGAAAGATATTGTTGAATATGTGAAGTGGCAGTCCCGAAGGGAGGCCCTCGAGAAGGTTCATGCCTAGGGTTTTGATTTATCAGCCAAGATCAAAAATGCTAAGGGGTTCGAGGTCGAGGCCAAGAAGTTGGCATATCCCGAGGAAGAAGGAGACTTCGAAGGTTTTGGCGGACCTGGGGACAGAGAAGACCCTGATGGTCCTGGTGATGAAGCGGGCTCCAGCGAGGACCAAGTCGCTTAGGTGTTTTGTAGATGTTTTTGTACTTTTGTATTTTTTGTTGAGGCCGTTTGGCCTTTGTAAAAGATATTTTAATATATATACAAGGCTTTTTCCCTTAGGCAATTTTCAAGCTTGTTTCTTTTTGCTTTTTTCTTTATGATTGCAAAGATTTCGGATGCCTTAGCACGAAATAATTAGGTCTTATTCGAAGGTCCGAACATTGTTAGTTTTCGATATTGTTTTGCTTAAGACTCGTGGGGGGCTTGGTATGACCGGAAGCTTTCCCCGAAATGTTTACATAGAATTTTTATAATTTTGCCAAGGGTAGACTTGAACCGGTTTAGAAAATTGTAAAGCCTTGTGTTTTGGTTACGGATCTCGGATGTCTCCTAGCCGTTCTAGGACGGACGTAGACTTTTAAGTTTAGATGTTGCCCTATTGGCTTATTACCCCGAGTCACCCGGGCTTGCCCAAGATAACAGCCCCCGAATGGGGATGGCCGTAGCCTTTAATGTTTGGCCATGCCTAATAAGTTTTGCGCCCCCGGGCTTTGATAGCCTAGGCCATCTGGGTTTGTCTTTGGACGACAGTCCCCGAGTGAGAGTGATCTCTTAGACCCAAATAGAGGTGTCCCTTAGGCTCGATGTCTTAAGGGAATAGAATGTAGTAATTCTTTATAGACAAAGTATTTATCTGTAAGGTAGAAACTTTCTTTCAATTCTGTACGCAATATACAAAGTTTTCAAATATGTTCAATCTTTTTGTCATGGCTTGGATGGTCTATGTGGACATGGTTCATTTGACCATTTGGCCCTTACAGTAAATCCTATCCACCGAGCCTCGACTATTCGAGCACAAAGTTTCTTTCTTTGCTAAAATCATTGTCCGAGGGTGACGCCCCCAGTATTCGAGGTCGAACATTAGAGAAACCTCTGATACTGTTGACATGATCTTTGACACCGGTTCTCGACTGGTCTTCAATTCTAAGTTAGCACGATCCATTGTTGCCTCGTTAAAAACTTTGCTGGAAAACCCATTTGGGACAAAACCGGTTCAAGGGAAAAAGAGTGCAACGCATACTTTCAGGCCTAAAAGTTGTATCATTCATTGACTGTTACCTGCAAGTGTTAGTCCAATATGTAAAGAAAAAAATGAATGTGGTCGTACCTTTGTAGTAGTATCGTTTCAAGTGGGTTATGTTCTAGTTGTTCGGTAACTGTTCACCGTTCACTTCGAGATTGTACGATCCTTTGCGGGTGATCTCGATAATCCGATATGGGCCTTCCCAATTCGCTCCCAGCTTCCCTTCGCTCGGGTTTCGGATGCTCAGCGTCACCCTTCTTAACACCAAGTCCCCAATACTAAAGTGTCGAAGGTTAGTTCTTCGATTGTAATACCTTTCAATCTTTGCTTTTGGGCAGCCATTCGGACGAGGGCAGCCTCACACGTTTCGTCTAACAATTCCAGGTTCGTACTCATGGCCTCATCGTTTGACTCTTTGGTCGCATATCGGACTCGGAGACTCGGTTCTCCTACTTCAACTGGTATAAGAGCTTAGGTACCATAGACCAACGAGAACGGAGTGGCCCCGGTACTAGATTTTAAGGTCGTACGATATGCCCATAGGACTTCGGACAATATTTCCTTCCATTTTCCTTTGGCATCGGTCAACCTCTTTTTGAGGTTCTGGAGTATGGTTTTGTTCGTGGACTCTGCTTGCCCATTCCCACTAGGATGATAGGGTGTCAATAGGATTCTTTTGATCTTATGGTCCTCGAAAATCTTGCTCACTTTGCTGCCCATGAACTGCTTCCCATTGTCGCATATGATCTCGGCCGGCATTCCGAACCGGCATATTATGTGATCCTAGATGAAATCAATAATTTTCTTCTCCCTGACTTTCTCAAATGCTTGGCCTTCCACCCACTTAGAAAAATAATCAATCATAAATAAGATAAATTGATCCTTACCGGGCGCCCAAGGCAGGGGACCAACGATGTCCATCCCCCATTTCATGAACGGCCAGGGTGACATGACTGAATGTAGCGGCTCCCCAGGCTGGTGGATCATCAGAGCATGCCTCTGACACTCGTCGCATTTTCGTACAAACTTCTTTTCTTCTTTTTCCATATCAATCTAGTAATAGCCGGCTCTGATTATCTTCCGAACCAATGATTCGGCATCGGAATGGTTCCTGCAGGTGCCCTCGTGGATTTCCCTCATGACATACTCAGAGTCTCTCGGTCTTAGACATATTGCAAGTGGACCATTGAACGTTCTCCTGAATAAGGTACCATCTTCGGAAAAGTTGAACTGGGCCGCCTTTGTATGCAGAGCCCCCGACTCTTTAGGATTCGAAGGTAGTTTACGGTTTTCAGATACTCTATATATTTATTTCTCCAGTTCCAGGTTAGGCTTGTTGAGTTTATCTCGGCGTGACCTTCTTCCACTACCGATCTCATGAGTTGTACGACCATCCTCGAATTGAACTCATCGTCATCGACCGACGATCCCAAGTTAGCAAGAACATCGGCCTCACTATTTTGATCCTGAGGTACATGTTGCAAAGTTCACTCCTTGAACCGGTGTAGCGTTACTTGCAGTTTATCCAGGTATCTTTGCATTCGCTCCTCTTTGACTTCGAATGTCCCATTAACTTGGTTCACCATAAGGAAGGTATCGCACTTAGCCTCAATCACCTCCGCCACCAAGCTTTTAGCCAGTTCGAGACCTGCAATCATGGCCTCATACTCGGCCTCGGTGTTAGTCAATTTTACAGGCCTAATAGACTGTCTAACTACAATACCTGTCGGTGGCTTCAATACGATGCCAATTCCAGATCCCTTTGCGTTCGAGGCACCATCCGTAAAGAGAGTCCAGATTCGCGAAGAAGTCCCCGAGTTCAATAACAAATCTCTTTCGACCTCGGGTATTAGGGCCGGCATAAAGTCGGCCACGAAGTCTGCAAAAATTTGAGATTTGATGGCGGTCCGGGGTCGATATTCGATATTATACCCACTGATTTCCACGGCCCATTTGCCCAGTCTTCTCGAGAGCTTGAGTTTATGCATTATGTTCCTCAGTGGGTAAGTAGTTACAACACATATGGGATGGCATTGAAAGTATGGATTTACCTTTCTAGAGGCGCTTAGCAAAGCGAGCGCCAATTTTTCTAGGTGAGGATAGCTAGTTTTGGCCTCGCCTAGAGCTCTGCTAACATAATAGATAGGAAATTGCTTACCTTCTTCTTCTCGGACCAGGACTCCATTTACTGCCACCTCGGATACTGCTAGGTATAGGTACAACTGATCATCTGCCTTCAGAGTGTGAAGCAAAGGTGGGCTCGAGAGGTACTGTTTGAGTTCCTCCAAGGCTTGCTGGCACTCCGGAGTCAATGAGAAGTTATTCTTCTTCTTCAATAGTGAGAAAAACCGATGTCTCTTGTCGGAGGATTTCGAGATAAGTCAACCCAAAGCGGCTATGCATCTGGTTAACCTTTGTATGTACTTGACGTTGTCCACTGCGGTAATGTCCTCTATGGCCTTGATTTTATCAGGATTGATTTCGATCCCTCGGTTGGACACCATGAATTCGAGAAATTTTCCGGATCCGACTTCGAATGCACTTTTTTCTGGGTTCAGCTTCATATTGTATTTCTTCAATATGTCAAAGGTTTCCTGCAAATGCTTCAAATGGTCCTCTGCTCGCAGGGACTTAACCAACATATCGTCAATATAAACCTCCACTGATTTTCCTATCTGTTCTTTGAACATCCAATTTACTAGGCGTTGGTAAGCGACACCGACATTTTTTAGTTTGAATGGCATTACGTTATAGCAATAGGTACCGTACTTAGTGATGAAGGACATTTTTCCCTAATTGCCCGGGTCTATCCAAATTTGATTGTACTCCGAATAGGCATCGAGAAAACTGAGGTTCTCGTGGCCGGCCGTCGTATCGATCATGCGATTGATGTTGGGCAAAGGGAAAGAGTCCTTAGGACATTCCTTATTCAAATCTTTATAGTCTGCATACATTCTTAATTTATTCCCTTTTTAGGGAGTACCACTACGTTTGCTAACCAATCCAGGTACTTAACCTCCCGAATGGACCCTATTTTAAGGAGTTTAGATACCTCATCTCTCTTGAAAACACAGGATTAGCAGCGTCAATTAGATTTGATTTTATAACACTTTATCCCTATAGGCAGGCTATCTAAGTGAGGCAGTACAAAAGTAGCATGGAGTAGTTGATTAATTAATAAACCTTATAGCCATGGTATCTAGATTAGCAAAAGTATTGCATTGTTGTATCCTATAGGCATATTATCTAAGAATGTTGAAAAGTGGACATGGAAATAAGTGTAGCATATTTTGACAAGTTAAATGAAGTGTGTGCATGAATCCTATAGGCATGATTCTTATCAGTGTGCAACATAAGCTAAACGAAATAAATAAGGCATGCTGGATGTAATAGCAAATAGAACACATAGACCCTATATGCATGTTTTCTACCCATTCATGCAAGTATTAGAATACCTCAGCCCTTTTATTAACTTCCCCATTATTCGTTATTACAAGTTATTACAGCCCGAATGAAATAATCAATTATGAATAATTATAGAAAAGACCACTATAGGCCCAATGATAGTCCCAGTACAGATAACCCAGTACTTTTCTAGGCCTTCGACAACTCCAGTAGACTCAAAAAACCAGCTTATAAGACCTGTAGTAAGTCTGAATCCAACAGCCAAGCCCAAAAGCAAAAGACTATATGTTGAACTAACTAACCCTGGAAGGAAGCCCACACACTTATTTTCTTAAAGCTGTAAAACTAATTATCACCAAGATGTATAGACAAAATCATGTGACACGTTGGCAGGACACACACAAGACGAGTTCATGCTTGCGTTTTAAGGGGACATGATTGATTATCCTGGGATAACAGACTCTTTCGAATAAATTTTCAAACACTAGCATGGTCAAAAACAGCTTAAGGCAATTTTCTAATAGGGGATCTGATCATGAAAAGCTAAGGGAGCAATAAAGAACAGCCTCAATGTAGTATGTTCAGCATGGAAATTAACAGTATAGGTTCATGGTCGAGCAATTACTTAACAAGAGAAGGTTCTCACAATATAAGAGACAATATCAAACTTCAACAGTAAGAGAAGCAAGCATCAAATCTAATACTATTTTGCCATATATAGTGAAAGAATGTCAGCTGAAATATTTATTCCTAAGGTCTGAACTAGTACTAAGGAGTGCAGGATTGAGCAAGTCAGCAAACACATAAGAGAATCACAAATACAAAATAACAGGTCCTCATGAACGGCATGACCAAAAGAGTAACAAGTTAGGCATGGACTAAATTACTTCCTAAGCATGAGTTTGGTTGACATAACAATCTAGGACAGGGTAGGAAAGCATGACTGACAACAAACATCAGCATAACATAGCAAACTTAACTGGTGTAGTAGAGCGAGAATTCTCAATATGCAAAGACACCTTAAGAGCTACATTGTCACATAAAGGCTGGATATTGCATTTTACCTTATAGACTATAAGTATTATTAAACAGCCCGGGATTGAACTAAGTATGGAACACACAATAAAGCTCACAATTAGCTGACATCACTGTTAAGAATTGGTCGCAGTAGAGTATCAGATACATTAGAACACATGAGTTGGTCTATCGTAAGGATGCAGAACAAAGTAGGGGATAAATTCAGGGAGAGTGGCAGGTAATAAGCATTCAAACACACACATTAAGGTAAACATGCTTAAGAGAGCCAACAATCATTCATATTAAACACATGTAATAGATATATCAGAGTTGGGAATTTTAGGCAAGTTCAAATACTAGAAAAAGTTCAGAGTCACAAGACAACTTCAGAGCCAATAAGGCTGCATACAGAGATGGCATAGAAACACATTAACTCACATAAATTATAGTGGCATGAGTATACAGATTACGAACACAAACGAAGGAGAATGAAACTGCGAAGGCCAAGGAACTTACCAGTTATCAAGTGATAAACATATAAACAAGAAGAACTATCTCAACAGTACTCCAAACGTCAACTAAAGAGCAGTAGAACCCAAAATCTCAGTGCGTCAGAGTTCCCAAGGGTTTCAGATGAACCCCGGGTAGTGATCGCACCAATAAAGGTCAATTAATCGAATTCTAGTAGCCCTGGCTTTCAGTCGGCCAAGAATCAAAGTTCAGAACAATATAGAGTGAAAGAGTAAAAGAATAATAGTGATTAATGTCTCCTCCTTGGGGAATTTGGGAGAGGGGTTTATATAGTGTTGAATCAGGCGAGCAATCAAGGAATGACATCAACCAAACATAAACCAGTAAAAGGAAAATATTAAATATAATCAGTAGAGTAACTGGTGAAGGAAAGAAATCAAATTCCAAACCCTAATTAGGGTTCCTGGGTCGCAAGCCAGCAAGTAAAGGTGAGAATCACCCTTTTTTCTCATGTATATGGACACAATATCGTCCAAATTCCATAGATCAAAGTCGATCTAGTTCGATCTCAGAAGGTCATACATGCCAAAATTGAGCAAGTACTCAAGTAATTCCACATACGCGTACATAATAGCGAGGTATTACGAATAAGGTAAGTGAATCAAAGAATGATTTCATATTTTAGGTTGGAATCGGAGAAGATTAGGTGAGGCGGATGCTAGGGTTTCATATAAGAGAGGGGGGAGTTAAGAGTATTTTGAGCCGGCCATTTGGGAGGTAATGGGTTAGGGTTTCAGGGTTTTGGGTAATAAAAATAAGGGGGAGGCTGTGGGTCGTTGATCTTTCAGATCAACGGTCAGGATTTAGTGAGTGGCGGATCGGATTAGCAGACGGGTATAAGGTAGTGAGTTGCTGGTATTGGGTTAGGGGTTATTGGGCTGAGGTTTGGGGTACTTGGTCCATTAATTTGGCCCGAAAAATTGGCTTAGGATTGGGCTGGATTTTAAATACAAGAAATTAAGGGACAATAATTTAATAAAATAGTTAAATCAAATATAAAAAATACGATTTACGAAACTTAATACTTTAAAATAATAGTTGAAGATTTAAAAAAAATATGAAAATATTATTTTGATCCTAAATAAAATGACAAATGCAATTAATTTTAGAGTATAGGCTATTATTGTAAAATTATATAAATAGCTCAAAAAATACAGATGTGATTATATAAAATGAAGTAGAATATTATAATACATACATGTGGGTGTAAATAATAAATTTGAATGATTAAGTCATCACAAAATAATTTGAAAGGATAATTAATAAATATTTAAACAATTAAAATGCAAGAGAAAATCAATTTTAAATCCTTAAAAATTATGAAATATTACTGAAATTCCTTATATGACTCTTGTAAATTGGTGATGATGCAGAAATAATATTTTAAAAGTATATATGATATTTATAAAATATGAGGGCAAAATTGGGTATCAACAACGGGTGTTGTCAATGTAGGTTCGGTAGCGGCATATAAAGGTGGAACGTACCGCTCCTGAGTAGCGGCATGTGCCACATGTATGTGCTGGTTGGTGGTGAAAGTGACTCAGTCGCGAGGAGGGGTAGTTGCATTAGTGGTAATAGGCGGGTTTTGTGATGTCTAAGGATATTGTGGTACGTAGGGGGTGTGAACATGAGGATTTGGAGGGTTAGCAGGTGTTACTAGAGGTATAACTTGGGTAGTGGGGGTTGAGGTTGGAATGTTGTTGTTTTTGCGTGATGTTGAAGGAAAATGATCTGGAAGTGAATTTAAAGAAGGGAATCTGGGTGGTTGAGGAAGTGTTGTCATGGCCAGGTGCGCCAATTCTCGAATATGATGTACCTCTTTTCTTAAGGATTCCATTTCTTGGGCCATCCTGGTCACGTGCTCATCATTCTTAGTACTGTACTTTTCCCCCGATCGCCCTGGGCTGTCGGCTACAACTAGAGCATGTTCAATTGGGTCTTCTCTAGCTGACATCTTTCCCTTAGACCTTAGATTGTATGGTGGCTCCGCCAGTTTTAGTCGAGGCAAACCAACTTTCTTTTCTTTTGGGAGTAATAATAAAGCAAAAGGAAAATAAGAAGAAAGAAAAGAAAAGGAGTAAGAGTCAGTTTTTTCATTTATGCGAGCAAGAAATCACATAGAGCATATAACTCGTGCATTACAGCTAGCGCATTCCTAGAATTCATGGGGACCTCTCATTGCCAGAGGTAGGCCTAATTTGCGGATGTTTGACAAACATTTAGACTTGACACATTTGGATCCGAAGCAATTTGTGTTCATTGATAATTTGGATTGATACAAGCGAGAACAAGGATTAAATCAGATGTTAAAAGAGTTTTGAAATCGGCACATAAGTGGTCTAAATTTTATAAGTTTATAAAAGAGATTGAGTTATGAAAATACTTTAAATTGGGGGATGGTTATTTACATAATGATATAATGATGTTTGAGAAAATCATATCTAAGATTTATCTTAGATGCGAAGGATTTTCAAAGAAAGGACAATTGCTGGAAATTCCTTGCGATGATCTTCTGAAGTTCTGATTTTTCTTTTGAGAGAACGATAATTGAAACTAGTTTTCCTTTTAGAAATAAAGTTGCTTTTCACTAAGTTCTATGTTTCAAAAGCTTTTAAAGAAGATAAGGGTGAGTGAAAATCATAGCAATTATCGAACAGATTACAACTTGTGAACTAAAGACCTAATGTTAGCTAATTTTCCCTTTTTAAAATCCTATATTGTTTAAGGCTTGCCTAAGTTCATATGATATTAAAGAATAAAAGAAAAAAAAAGCACGTGTTCTAATATATGAGTGTTATATACATGAGAGATAAAACAATACTAAAGACATAACAAATACAACTAAAACATTAAACTAGTAAAGGCGGTAAACTAAATTAACGAGGCAGTAATAATGATAAAAAGCATTGAGGGAAAGAGGACTGGACTCTGGGATTGGGCCTCAAGAAGATAGGCCCAGTAATAAAGGAGAGCGAACACAGCTGACTTTGGACCCCTGGACGCGATGCAATAGAGCTGGAATTGGGCCTGAGTTCATCAAGAACTCAGAGGCCCAAACAGATGTACATGTGAAAGATAAGAAAGTCATTAGATATATATCCAATACATTAAACGTGTTCCAGCTACAAAACACTTCAATGTACAGGACAAATACATAAATAATTAATTAAAGCAAGAACAATATTAATATGGTAGAGAAAATTATATATTAATGTGGTGGCTTTTTTTAGCAAATAATTCACATTGGAAACCTTTCGTTGTCATTAAAAACTAAACCCTTAAAGAACTAAATGTGTCAATGAATTAAGAGCTAAGGAGGGAACCTCCCCACTCAAGGTCGAAGCTCCCTTTGGATCCCCCGACACTTCAAAGTTCACAAGGGACTCAAGGCCCAGGGCAATACTTGTGCCGGGAGGGCATCCCAATCTAAAGTCGAACTCCGCTCTCAAATACCCTTAATAACTAACAACATATTTCCTTATGGGTTAAATTGCCAATAGGTCCCTTCCAATGCGAACTAAATACTAAAGTACTTCCTACCACAACATATATACTTTCCTCTTAATAATACAAGATAATACATACTACTATGATACTAAATAGGGAAAACATATCAAGGAAAATTAAAGGGAGAGGGGCTAAGTTTAGAATACACACAGTTTCATAATTACATCATTAGAGAAATGAATCACTAAGGCAGAGCATATTCAAACAAGCATTGATAATATTACTTGGCAATTTAAAGGCATCAAGGCAGATTCAAACTAACAGTCATAGTCAACAATTATTTCAGAGATATAATCAAGGTCATGGGTCTGAATTCTTATCATGATTACACTCACAGATTTAAACATAGTATCCTTAAGGTATAAATATCATCATGCTTCTAACAGTATCAACTAGTTATCATGTTCAAACAATATAAAAAAGTGACTTCATTATGGTTTGAGAGACCAGTTTTAGATCAACAGTAGGAAGAACGACTGAGCATGGTTCAAAACAGAGTATGGTGTTGTAGAATTAAGCAACGGCTAGCAACATTCAGTCAACTGCTTATAGGCAGAATAAATGAGGTAGTGACCTCAAACACGTATAGGAACTTTACACATTACAGGATGAGACTGATCAGGCAAGTGGAGAGAGGAGATGAAAATATTATATCAAATAAGTTCAAACTCAACATGAATATAGCTCAGCATATAGGTATGAAGTAATCGTGCTTCAATTTTATCATTGGTTTTAGCAGTAGGCCTAAATCATTTCTTCATAAGAGATAAGCTAACTATAGATGCATGCAGACTTTTCAAAAATCCACAGGGGATCAAAGACTAAGGACAGGGTTGTATTGCACATGTGTATGAAGATCTCAACTGGTTATGGAACAGAAAAACCTAGCTATGCAACAATTGCTAGTTAACTTTATCTAAACAAATCATGACTTATACTAAAAGAGGAAAATACTTAATCTTATAGAATGTATATGCAGCAAAGATCCATGAGAAGAAAACAGCTTGGTGCAGATAAGATGGTGTTCCTATGCATGCAACAGTTGACCATGATCATGGGAAATTCCTAGTGACAGCTCAGATATCACTCTTAGAATTAACAGGTACAGATACAGAGAAAAAAACATCTGGGTACTTAGATTCCTTCAACTTCGTTAAGTGACATGGACATATGGTATATCAGTTAAGATTACCACATAATGAGCCTGACTACAACATATTGAATGCAGGAAAATAATATGCAGAGATGGACATTATAACAGTATTATTGATGAAATGAAAACATGAACATGATTAGTGTATCAATGACAGAAATCAAACAGAATAAAGACCATAGAGCTAATTCAAAAGCAGTTTTAACGAACACTGGCAGACAAGAAAGTTCTTGAACATTGTAAGTTCGAACTTAAGGTTAAAGGACAAGGACACAAGTCTTGAACAAATTCACATTTCAATAGCTACCAAATAACACATTTAGCCTTTAAAACTCATAAAATTACAGAAGTGCGATAAAACAGGAAATAGCTCGTTATGAGTCACTTAGAACTATGAAGTTTACATTGAACATAAAAATATAGAATTTAAGCATGGAGGCTGTAAGAAAGCTCAGAACAAAGATCAATAATTATCATTCAACTAATCTATTATCACTTAGGAATCATAACAGAATAGGTTGCTGGTAACGGATTATTATACTAACAAAATATGATTATCAAAACAAGTCCAACACACAGAGTATAATTATAATCTAAAGAACTTATCATTGAGAGGCGAACAAAGGTATTGAACTTCTTAAGGGCAGCAGACCAAACAAATTCTCTTTGTTGCTCAAAGATCCCAGGAAAACCTTCAAGCTTGAACCAGCAAAGAACTTGGCAAAGAGAGGAAAAAATAGTAAGAGATCTAATAATAAGAAACCCTAATTTCTTAGTGTTTATGACTTTTCAGAGTTTAGGTGGCTCTGGATTGTTGGTGTTAGATCGTCTCTTGGTAAGAACATTAAGGGCCTCTTTTTATAGTGGAATTCAATGCTTTAGGGCTTTACAAATTCAAAATCAGTAGAGGAGAGTGACGCATGGTAGATGATGACAACTAATCAAGTGAAAATCAGAAGACAGAGGGTGGAATTAGTAATGATTTTAGTTGAGTACTGGAGTGGAGTGTAAATTCAAAGTTGAGGCACAAGAAACCATCGGTCAAAACCCTAATACCCAGAGGTCATTGTATTTGACTATGGGTGTCGAATATTGATGATGAAGCTAGCTAACACCTCCTGCTCGCTATGATTTGAACGAACGAAGGAAGACACACGTGAGTTTGAAGTTTCACCTTTGAGGTCTGATTTCTTCGACTAGGGTTTTGAAATTGAAAGGCAAAAACGGAAAGAACGACGGGACTGGGAGTGTAGGAACAAAAGTAATAGCCATGCATGCCATTGATTTGAAAGATCAGTGACGATTTGAAATCTTATTTCTGAGATTAAAGTTTGGATTTTGGGAGATTTGATTTGGTGATAAAATAGGTAAAAGCTCAGCAGGAATCCTGGATATGGAAGACATATGACATGATTTGAGGTTGATTTCACGACATTGCACCAACTTGTGCAAGGTATGTTGATTGATGAGGGTTTAGGGAAGATGAGAGAAAGAGAGAAGAAGCGGAAAGAAAGGCGGCTGGGTGAGGTGAAATGAACTAGGGTTTGGGGTGTGAGACCGGCTGGTCTCTGAGTTAAAATGGGGGAAAAGACCTGGGCCATTGGATCATTTGATCAACGACCCTGATAAATCGGGGCGTTACACATTAAAAGAAATTAATTTTGGAAAATATGGGGACATTGGATCTGTATGATCCAATGGTTGAGATAATTTTGATAGTGGGTTAAGATTTAAATGGAAAATAGGGTGTAATTTGTGACCGTTGATGGTTTGAATCAACGGTTCAGATCATTTGTGTTTGTTTTGTTAGTGGGATCAACGGGTGACATGTCAGGTCGTCTAGATGCTCCCTACCCGACCTTACATGATAAAGTGAAGATGTATTTCATCAATTAGACAATGAGAAGATTACATAAATAATATCAATTTCATTACATTAGAACTTCATTCAAGATTTTCCAAACTTTTTCATTACACATTCATAGTTTAGAGGTGGAAACATGTGATACAAATTACAATATTTCTAGTTTGACTTTCCCAACACCATTATACAACCCACACTATGTCTACGGAGTCTCTAACGGATAGAAAAGAGTATTATGATGGTGCCGGCAACAAGGCCCCGGCTATACCTCAAAACATTATATATAAGGCACAATAGATACAAGACCCCGAAATGAAATGGGGCTCACCAAGTCAGCTGGGAAGAGGGTGTACCGCTAGCACTGATGGATGCCGCCTGCTGAGAAACCACCTGCATCCATTAAAGATGCAGTGCCCCGGCAAAAGAGATGTTAGTACATATGGAATAGTACTAGTATGTAAAACTAAAAACCCTCTCAATAGAACGAGTAACAGTACAATGAGAAAGAACGTGGAATGAAAGAGAGCCTTAAACAATATAAGTATGTCAAGTTAAGAGAAAGATAAATTTCAAGTAAATAACAGTGTTTTAGGTTGGGAGATCTTTAGTATCGATACACCATCGTGTTTTTAGCACGGAGTTCGATCTTGACCCGATCGGCTAAGCAGTCTCACCTAGAGACATCCAACCACAACACCACCATGTGCGCATCATGGCATTTGATCTCAACCCCATCGGCTAAGCCGTCTCACTACAATGTCATGTTGGTCGACATCACATTCCGCTAGCAATCATCTCATCCTAATTAAGGGGAATAATCTCATCACATCAATATGAAAATTTACCCCTCAATCACTCCTACACCGGCACGTGTAGTTTCGGGATTAGGTTAATTCAGCCTACCCTTCCTCGATGACTAAACGATACTCCCAAAAAATTTATTATAAAAAGTAATTAAACCTCATTTCATAATATTTCACACATCTTTTCAATTCGTTGGCACTAGTGGCCACAAGTGTAATTTCGTTCTTGGCACGTCGGTCATATTTTATATTTAATGCTCCTTCTTTCACTTTCAAACATCATTATGGATTATCAACAATAAGGGCATTTATAATCGCGACTTTAAGTTCATATATGGGCAACAAGAGTCTTAAGCATACTGAGTTTTCTTCCACAATTTGGCATAATAACTTGCAATTGAAACATGATTGAAATCATAATATTTCGACATGTTAGTCACATTTGAATACATTCCCGAAGGAGAACATAATATGATAGGAGCATTTGGCACACATTTTTAGTATATATTTTTCAACATAAGCTTATTCGGAATAGTCAAATTTATAAGGAATAACTCGGAATATGAGAAATAAGAGCTTGGCCCTTCATACTTGAAACTTACGAGTGTTGACGACCAATTTTGACCCTCCCTTTTTAAAATTAATTTATTCATGCTTAAAAATTTAAAATAAATGCTTTAAAGGTATCTTTCTAGTAATGAATATCTATTTTTATAAATCAATTAAGTATTAGTTTCAAAATTAATTACATATTTCTAATATTGTGTAATTATAAATATATTTACTATTATAAAATAACCTTTGTATGTACATTATATAGGTTTTATTATTTGACAAAATTACTCCTTAAATTCCAAAACTAGGCTACTTTATTAATATTTTGAAATTAGTACTATAATTTGAAGTACGTGTCATTTATAGATAATTAGAATAATTAGTAACATATAGTAATTATAATATCACCACATTTATTGAAATTTTTAAGTTTATTGAAATTGATTTGAAAAAGGATTTTTAAAACTAACAGGCTACAATTGCAATTCCTTAACCAAGCACAAAATGGCTATTCTTTAAATTAATTTTGGCCCAAATCGGAACAACCCAGTCCAAACACCCCATCCCTTTCCAACTTGGCAATCCTTGCCATCACTCCTCAACCAATCGTCTTTAGTGAGTGCACAGCCATCAGGGCCTGGTCACAAACAGTGGAGCCGTTTCAGGTCCGGTCAGGGCAACATGGGATGCTATCAGCATGGTCGGCCTAGTGGGAGATTCCAGTAGCAGCAAAGGCCCCCATGCCCTAAGTGTGGGAAGATGCACTTAGGGGCACTTAGGGGTCTGCTACATGTACCTACCCGTATGCTACGGGTGCGGTATGAGGGGTCGCATTCAGAGGGATTGTCGTTCGTCCCGCCAGAATGTGGGCAGGGGTACGGCACAACCAGTCAGTTCTACAACTACTACATCTGCAGCATCTCCTCCAACTCGAGGTACTCCGGCACACACAGGGTGTGGTGCAGCTAGGAGTTGTGCACAAAGTTCGGGAGGACCTAGCCGGTTCTATGCTACGAGGGGTCGCTAGAGTTCAGTAGCTTTTCCAGATGTTGTCACATGTATATTGACTGTCCAATCTCATGATGTATATGCTCTTATTGATCCCGATTCCACTTTGTCATATGTCACTCCCTATGTTGTTATGGAATTTGGGATAGAACCGGAACAGCTTCATGAGTGGTTCTCTGTATCTACTCTGGCTGGTAAAGTCTATTATGGCTGCGCGGGTTTATAGGGATTGTATTGTCATGGTGCATGGTCGGGACATCATGGACGATATCATTGAAATAAGGATGGTTGATTTGGATGTAATAATAGGGATGGACTAGCTTTATTAATGTTTCGCCAAGCTTGATTGCCGAACCAGAACTGTTAGGTTTGAATTTCCGAATGAGCCAGTTATTGAATGGAGGGGGGATGATGTGGTGCCGAAGGGTAGGTTTATTTCCTACCTTAAGGCCACGAAGTTGATCAACAAGGGTGTATTTGCCATTTGGTCCAAGTTATGGACACCGATGTTAAGGCACCTACACTTGAGTTTGTGCCAGTTGTGAATGCATTTACGAAGGTCTTTCCTGATGAGCTCCTTGGGATCCCACCAGACAAGGAAATTGATTTTGGGATCGATATGGTTCCAGGAACGCAACCTATATCTATTCCACCCTACAGAATGGCACTGGTAGAATTGACGGAACTAAAGGAACAATTGAAAGATTTGTTATAGAAGGGTTTTATCTGACTGAGTGTGTCACCTTGGGGCATACCGGTTCTCTTTGTAAGGAAGAAGGATGTGGCACTGAGAATGTGTATTGACTATCGGCAGCTCAACAAGGTCGCGATCAGGAGTAAGTACCCACTGCCAAGGATAGATGACTTGTTTGATCAATTACAAGGCACATGGTATTCCTCCAAGATTGACTTAAGATCAGGGTATCATCAATTGAAGATCAGGGAGCAGGATATTCCAAAAATAGCTTTTAGGACCCGGTATGGGCACTTTGAATTTTTGATGATGTCTTTTGGGCTAACAAATGCTCCGGCAGCTTTCATGGATCTTATGAATTGAGTCTTCAAGCCTTTTCTTGACTCCTTTGTGATAATGTTCATTGACGATATTCTTGTATATTCACGAAGTCGAGATGACCATGCCGATCGTCTCAGGGCAGTTCTGCAGACTCTGTACCAGCACAAGTTGTATGCGAAGTTTTCGAAGTGTGAATTTTTGCTTGAATCTGTCACGTTCTTGGGTCATGTCGTCTCCAGAGAAGGAATTAAGGTTGATCCTCAAAAGATTGCAGTTGTGAAGAATGGGCCTATATCTACAACTCCAATAGAGATTCACAATTTCTTGGGCTTAGCTGGGTATTACAGGAATTTTGTGGTGGGGTACTTTACTCTTGCCTCTCCGTTAACTAAATTGACGTAGAAGGAAGTTAAGTTCCAATGGTCAGATGCTTGTGAAAAGAGCTTCCAAGAGTTGAAATCAAGATTGACTACTGCACCGGTGTTGACCTTACCAGAAGGTACAGATGGGTTTGTGGTATATTGTGATGCCTAGAGAATCGGACTAGGGTGTGTATTGATGCAACACGGAAAGGTGATCGCTTATGCTTCTAGGCAACTCAAAAATCATGAGAAAAACTATCCAACACATGACTTAGAGCTTGCGGTGATGGTTTTTGCATTCAAGATTTGGCATCATTATTTGTATGGGGTCCATGTGGATATATTCACGGACCATAAGAACCTTCAATACATTTTCAAGCAGAAGGAATTGAATTTGACGCAAAGAAGATGGCTTGATTTTCTCAAGGACTATGACATCGATTTCCTATATCATTCGGGGAAGGCTAATGTTGTGGCGGATGCTCTTAGCCAAAAATACATGGGTAGTTTGGCTCACTTGGGGGCACATCAAAGTCCGTTGGCCAAGGAAGTTCACCGGTTGGGTAGATTGGGAGTTCGTCTTGAGGACTCTAGTGAAGGAGGGGTAATTGTGCAGAATAGGGCTGAATCATCACTTGTTGTTGAAGTCAAGGAGAAGCAATACGACGACCCATTGTTGGTACAGTTGAAGGAGGGGATTCATAAATATAAGTCCATGGCTTTTTCACTTAGAATGGATGACGGTACACTAAGGTACCAAGGGAGATTATGTGTTCCAAATGTAGATGGTCTCCTGGAAAGAATCATGACTGAGGCTCACAATTCTAGGTATTTTGTGCACCCAGGATCTACAAAGATGTATCATGATCTTAAGAAAGTCTACTGGTGGAATGATATGAAGAGAAATATAGCGGACTTTGTGCAAGATGTCCAAATTATCAGTAAGAGAAGGCCGAACATCAAAGGCTTGGTAGGTTGGCACAAAACATAGAAATTCCAATGTGAAAGTGGGAGATGATAAATATGGACTTTTTGGTAGGACTACCTCGCACTCCTTGGAAGTTCGACTCGATTTGGGTGATTGTGGATCGACTCAAAAAATCATCACACTTCTTACATGTTAAGGCTACCGACCTAGCAGTACAGTATGCTTAGTTGTATATCAAGTAAATAGTCAGGTTGCATGGCACTCCGATTTGTATTATCACTGATCGGGGGGCCAGTTCATGGTTAATTTTGGAAGCAATTTCATCAAGGTTTGGGTACTCAGGTGAATCTTAGTACAGTCTTCCATCCACAGACTGACGGGCAGGCAGAGTGGACTATCCAGACGCTCGAGGATATGTTGCGCGCTTGTGTTCTTTACATCAAGGGTAGCTAGGATGATCATTTTTCGCTCATAGAATTTGCCTAGAATTGCAGTTATCACGCTAGCATTCAGATGGCACCATTTGAGGCTATATATGGTAGGAGATGTAGATCTCCCATTGAATGGTTCAAGATTGGGGAATCAGAATTGATAGGGCTAGACTTCATGCATCGGGCTATGGAAAAGGTTAACGTCATTAAGTAATGGTTAAAAACTTCCTAGAGTCGTCAGAAGCCCTATTCGGATGTATGTCGTAGGGATTTGAAGTTCAAAGAGGATGATTGGGTATTTTTGAAGGTTTCCCCGTGAAGAGTATAATGCATATTGGCAAGAAAGGGAAATTGAGTTCGAGGTATGTCGGACCGTACAGAATCATCCAGAGGATTGGTCAGGTATCTTACGGGCTTGAGCTACCACCAGAGATGTCATTGGTGCACCCTGTATTTCATGTATCTATATTAAAGAAGGTAATTGGAGAGTTGTCGCTCATTGTTCCATTTGAGACTATCGAGGTTAGTGAGGAATTGACTTATGAAGAGATTCCAGTTGCCATACTTGATAGGCAAGTCCGAAAGTTGAGAAACCAAGAGATTGCTTCCATGAAAGTGCTACGGCGAAACCAACAGGTTAAAAAGGCCACCTGGGAGGCCGAGGGAGAGATGAATAAGTTCCCTCATTTGTTTGAATAGCCATGTAGTTGGGTTCTATGAGAATGTTAAGAGCTTACTTTCTATGAGTTATGTTCCACTTGTACAGTTTATGTTAAGGGTGTTTCTTTGTGGTAATATACTGAGGCCATAGTTGGTGTTGTTTTCATGTTATGTTACGTCGTTGGATTATGCACATGTTATTAGGATTGGTTTCTAGGATTCTCTGACAGGTGGATATGACGAGTTATAGGGGAAACTCTGCAGAAATTTCTTGAAATTTGGGGAGTTAGTCAAATTTGGAACTGTTGATATGTGAATTAAGAGCTGAGTTGCTTTGGATGTCGATGGTGAATTTTGACCCTCATTCGAAGACGAATGATACTAAGCGGGGAAGGATGTAAGGTCCCGTAATATTTTCACCTAGAACACGGGATTTTGTGGTGCCGAGGTAGGCTTATGTGTTTAAGGTTTGTATAAATTCTTCATTTTTGGGTTGCACAGTAAGTCGGGGACTTGAATGAAATTTTTTGCAGAACAGGGTATTTCTGCGGTCCACTATGCGACCGCAGAATCACTTTGCGGACCGCAGATCCACCGCAGAATGCAATAGGTCTCAAGCCAAATTTTGAAGAGAATTTTGCGGTCGGTTATGCGGCCGCATAATCATTTTGCGGGACGCACAATCCGTCGCATATCCAGCAAGAAGAATTCTGGAGGAAGACTTCGCGGTGCGTTATGCGACCACATAACTGTTCTGCAGGTCGCATAACAGCCGCATACTTGACCAGGCCAAGCCCAGTTCTGGGACCATTTTTGTAGTCCCCTTTACGGGCTGCATACTCATTTTGCGGTCTGGTCTGCGATCGCAGACCTAGTTTCTTAGGCTTAAGTTTGGGAAAATTTTAACCGACCCTATTTTGATAAATAGACTTAAGGAACCATTTTTGAAAGGGAATTCTGATATTGTAAGAGAGACGAGAGGAACTCCAACCCCTACCACTTCAATCCCTTTCCTAAGCCATAGAGAATTAACAAGGAAAGCTCACAAGGTCTTCATCTAAGAGGTAAGGTTCCATACCCTAATCTCCAATTTTGAGTTTGGGCATAAGTTGGGTAATGGAGAGTGTAATTCTTGGGTATGGGAGTTGTTATTTATGCATGCATGTACCAATAAGTATGGTGGGAAGGTCATTAAACTAATATGGGTGAACTCTTGGCATTGAATTGGTTGTGGGGTGAAGGAAATCTTGTAGAAGAACCTTGTAGTTAAGTTGCACCCATAGTGTTTAATGAAATGCTTAAATGAGCTGAACCCATAAACCTCTTCCTAATTACGGTTCGATTTTGTCATCTCTCTAATACATTGAAGTTGCTAGTATTTTCGGAACACTATAGTAATTTAAGGAAAGCTCAAGCGAGGTATGTTTGCTAAACTTCTCTCCTAGAATCGAATCCCTCGGTGTTCTCGTTAGTTTCAAGTATGAAGGGCCAAGCTCTTATTTCTCATGTTCTGAGTTATTCCTTATAAATTTGACTATTCCGAATAAGCTTGTGTTGAAAAATATATACTAAAAATGTGTGCCAAATGCTCCTATCATATTATATTATCCTTCGGGAATGTATTCAAATATGACCAATGTGTCGAACTATTATGATTTCAATCATGTTTTAATTGCAAGTTATTATGCCAAATTATGAAAGAAAACTCAGTACGCTTAAGACTTTTGTTGCCCATATATGAACTTAAAGTCATGATTATAAATTCCCTTATTGTTGATAATCCGTAATGATGTTTGAAAGTGAAAGGAGAGAGTATGAAATATGAAATACGGCCGACGTGCCAAGAACGAAATTACACTTGTGGCCACTAGTTCCAATGAATTGAAAAGATGTGTGAAATATTATTAAATGAGCTTTAATTACTTTTTATAATAAATATTTTGGGAGTATCGTTTAGTCACCGAGGAAAGGTAGGCTGAATTAATCTAACCCCTAAACTACATGTGCCGGTGTAGGAGTGATTAAGTGGTAAATCCCTGTATTGATGTGATGAGATTATTCCCCTTAATTGGTATGAGATGATTGCTAGAGGAATGTGATGTCGACCCACACGGCATTGTGGTGAGACGGCTTAGCCGATCAGGCTGAGATCGAATGACATGCCACACATATGGTGGTGTTGTGATTGGATGTCTCTGGGCGAGACGGCTTAGACGATCAGGCCGAGATCGGACTCTGTGCTAAAAACACGGTGGTGTATCGGTACTAAAGATCTCCCTACCTAAAACACTGTTATTTATTAAAACACTGTTGTTTGAGGCTCTCTTTGATTCCATGTTCTTTCTCATTGTACTGTTGCTCGTTCTATTAAGAGGGTGTTTAGTCTTACATACTAGTATTATTCCAGATGTACTAACATCCATTTTTCCAGGGGCACTTCATATTTAATGGATGCCGGTGGTTCCACAGCAGACGGCATCGATAAGTGATAGCGGTACACCCTCTTCCTAGCTGACTTGGTGAGCCCCACTTCATTTCGGGATCTTGTATCTATTGTCCCTTAGGTATAATGTTTTGAGGTATAGCCGGAGCCTTATTGTCGGCACCATCATAGTACTCTTTTTGTATCTGTTAGAGGCTTCGTAGACATAGTGTGGGTTATATATTGGTGTTGGGAAAGTCAAACTAGAAATGTTGTAATTTGTATCACATGTTTCCACCTCTAAACTATGAATGTGTAATGAAATATTTTGGGAAATATTGAATGAAGTTATAATGGTAATAAAATTGGTATTGTTCATGTAATCTTCTCATTGTCTAATTGATGGAATACATCTTCACTTTATACATGGGTAAGGTCGGGTAGGGAGCATTTAGTAGGCTTGCTTGACCGGGGTATCTTGGTTGAGCACTGGTTGTGCTCCCCGAGGTCGGGTCGTGATAGGATTGCACGTTCATTAACTAGTTTCGGAATGCTTGGCATTAGTTGGAGGTGTTAGAGAGGCGTTAAAGCCGGATATTGGATTTCGGAGCGAGGTAAGTCTCATGTCTAACTTGTAAGGAGGAATTATCTCGTTGGTGTTATATTTGTTATGTGATACATATTATGGGAGCTACGCGCGTATGAGGTGACGAGTGTCTGTACGTACGCTAGAATTCATAATTTTGTCTGAGTAGACTTAGACTCACACCATGCTTTAATTGTACTATTTGAGTTATTCTTGCTTATTTAAATGCTTTAATTTTCATTTAGCTTGAGACTAGACTCGTGTGGAGTATCGGACTTGCTATTTTAGATACTTGATGAGCTACTTAATTAGTTATGGAAATTATACTTCCCTTTACGGATTTCTTCCGTGTTGTGCTTATTTGTCCGAAAGCTTTTTTGAATTTTATATCTCACACGTATATTCGTGAGTGGGGATAGTGACCCGTCAAAGTTTCATATTCTAATCGGATCGGGCTGAATGCCTCAGTAGTACTCTTAGGGATCGGGCCATTCGCCTCGGTAGTATCATGAAACACACTCTTATGGGATCGGGTCGTTTGCCTCTGCAGAGTAATATATTCTTATAGGATCGAGCCATTCACCTCGGCAGTCTCATGTATCATATTCTTATAGGATCAGGTCGTTTGCCTCGGCATGATTATATATCACACTCTTATGGGATCGGGTTGTTCACCTCGGCAGCATCGTGCGGAATAATTGATAAAGAGTCAGCATACATATGAGTCTTCCTAACTTGAGATGTGATGTTTTATCTAGTGTTAACCATTACGTATTTCATTTGAGGTAGTATTCGGTTATTGAGGATTTAATATTATTTCTTCTGTTGAGGATTGTGTTTTGTACATATATTTGATCTTACGGTTTTACTTGCTATGATTCATACTTGTCCACTTTATTATACTTGATTTATTGGACCACTAATAAGTGTCGATTTCGACCGCTCGTCACTACTTCTTCGAGGTTAGGCTAGATACTTACTAGGTACATATTGATTTATGTACTCATATTATATTTTTGCACTGATTGTGCAGGTGCTGATACACGTATATTTGGTGGTCATCTTGGCGCATAGGTGCAACTGCTGAGGAGACTTTATGGTGAGTTGCATTCCATGTTATGATCTGTAGTATACGGAGTTCCCATCTTATTCATTTATTTTATCCTGTCTATTGTATATTCCCGATAGATGTTGTAGTTGTATTGTATTTCCTAGTAGATGCCCATGCACTTGTGACACCGGATTTTGAGGGTTTCTAGTGGATGTTCACAGTTGTACCTATATTTATTATTATTACTTCGCTTTATGTATTATTCATATTCGACAATTTGGTAAAGAAGAATGCATGTTTCCAGGAGTTTTATATTTAATTTTATTTATTTAATAAAATTACGTATTTTAAAAGTTAAAATTGATAATTAGCTGGAGGGTCACGCGTTGGCTTACCTAATAGCATCGTTGGGCGCCATCACGGCCTATTGTGAGATTTGGGTCGTGACACGTGGGTTCTAACACTAGAACACTAACTTATATTAGGTTTATAACACCTAAAGAAGCATCTCCCGGGATCTTTAGGAGTCTACGAATTGAGATGGAGCGCAATATTTTTACATCGACAATTTCTTACATACCGATTAGAAAAGCTCGATGTTTGCAACATTTCATGAAAGATTAAAAAAAATAAAGAACCAAGGTTGTTGGAACTCGAAAACTAAATCCTAAGTAATTCTGAAATTGGGTCAACGATTTGAGAAAAACCTTAATGGGGCAGCTATGGTGAGAGAAGAAATTTGGAGAAGAAAGCGAGGTGAGAGAGTGTTAATAAAATAAGAGAAGGGTTTAATAAAATAAGAATACCAGGTCGGGTTAGTTTATTATTAAAATTTAGGGTTTAGATGGATGCGTCAGATTGTGACATGTGTCACAATCTGGTGCTAAATGTTATATTAGTGAGGTTAATATGTGGGTTGAGGATCTCTGTTAAATATATGGTATATGTGACCCAACTTATGCACGGCAAGGGCAAGAATGAGACCACCTTTAAATAACGGGCGAATGTGTACAATTTCGTATAGTTTACTGGCATATTTTGCCCTTTTCAATTCATTAATTATGTAAAATCATTCTTTGCATGAAGGATAATTTATTTCTTGTCTTGTGAATTGGGGAGAATACCTAATTACCCCTTCAAGTTGTTCACTTTTTCAACTATACACTTAAAGTTTACAAAGGATCTATGACCTCCTTATACTTGTTTGAAGTGAAATAATTATCTCCTTATTTGCTGATGTGGCATAATGAGTATTAGTTCAGCTAGAGAAACGCGTGAGCTGTTAAAAACACACACAAACAATGTATGACCTTTGGCTGGAAAACACCAAAATTTGACTAAATAAACACTATATTTTCCGATAAAGAGTTGGCCAAATACCATTGCATTAAAATTGATCTCCTTCTGCTTCTTCTCTTGCTCTCAAATTTTCACAAAGTTAAAAAGAAATCGAGATTCATCTTTAGCATCCTCTTCGACTGGAAATCGCAAAGTCGGCAAGCACATATTTAGACAAATTTCTTTTCTTTAATCTACTTACTCAACAATATCCTTAAAACTAGAAAAAAGTAATGCAACAAAGAAAAGAATTTGTTGACACAAGAAAAAATTAAAAAATACAGATACGGCCACATTTCAAAAATGAAATTTGTAAATACAGATTTTCCTTAGGAAAAGGTAGTAGTGTTCACCCACACTTAGAAGAACACTGCCAAATGATTCTCCGAATTTGTAATTTTTTGTGATATATTTGTTACAATTCCATTGATTTTTCTTGCCAAAGCAAATACATCCATTATCTTCTTTACCTACCTTTGCTCCTGTCGCGCGCTTATGTGGTTTCTGTAATGGGTAAAAAGTGTGTTTCCGGGCAACCACTTTATTCTTTTTTTCTGAACCAACTTTTATACTCTTCTCCTTCCTTTCACAAACACAAGCATCACAAAATTGATGGACCCATCAATACTCTGTGTTTCCTGATGATGCGTTTGTTGTCTTCGGCTCGAGTCAAAAGAGAGAACAAAAGAGTTCAAAATTGTTTCATTCAGGTGTTGGATAAAAAGAAAAGAAAATAACATGGGAAAAAGGTAGCAGTGTATGGGCAAATATTATCTTTGATATGATTAAACCATATCAGCATTAAGAGGGCCTTCATGGTCTGCCACGCGTCACCGGTATGACTTTAACAAAGGCATGTTCAAGGTCGAAGTGCTCCCTTAAGAGATGAAGATCAAGGTCGGTGAGCCATCGAAGATCAAGGTCGAGGTCAAGCATTCATCTTAGACAGAGTAAATAACGGGTAGTTTGAGGATAAGACATACAAGAGAATATTCTAGTGGATATTCTCTGTACCTATATTATTAGGGTTTTTAGGAGTATGTTCCCAATAAATAGAAAGAGACATAATTATATGGGACATAAGATATTCACTTGTAAGGAGATACATTGACTTTCTCTGTATAATCTCGCTTTATTGCAAAAATACAATATATACCTTTTTCTTAAGATTCTCACCGAACCTTTCCACTCGATCCAAGAACAATTTGAACATTCGAAGACTCATCAAATATTCATCATTGTCAGAAAGAATATCTACATACCTCACCCTTTTCGGGTGACTCACATGTTCTTATTTATTTAAGTGTCATTCATTGCTATTTATTGTTACTTAATGCTACCCCCTTATTTTTGGATCATTGAATATCGCTAATGTTGTCAAATTTATTGCTACTTGGATAATATACGAATTATCTTACTAAAAAATCAGTCAATATATCTTTTGGGCATTAATATTGGCTAAGATTGACTCTATTTTATTAAATCCAATTGTCTAAGCCCATATCTAAATTTTGGGTTAAACAGTTTGGCGATGTGCCGTCTGTGGGGACTTCTTATCTAATATCTTAGTTTCCATTTGATCTACAACTCACGTGATTTGATAGCCTAACAAACCACAAAGTTTTCCTCCTTCTCTGCACGTATAGATATTTACATGGCAGGTAACCAAGGAGATAGAACTAAGGTTACAGGTGACATCCCCGGCAACCTCATGAACGCTATCAACGAGAGCTATGAGATGTTGGGCGGTGATATGACATCCACTGTCTCCCCAGGCGCAAGAGGTCGCCTCCCCCCATTTTAGCACAATGAAACGAAATAGAAAAGGCACATCCACGTCCACAGGAAAAGGGACGCCACCTACTATGAAAAAGCTCCTCGAGGTGTGGTTGACTGACATATTAGTAAGCGTGCTCAACAAACAAGCTCCATGTACGACCATAGAAACTGCGAGAGTCCACACGGTACAGCGAGGAGACGAACATGGCGATCAACCAGACCCTTCAACGCCCGGTATAACTCACAATGTTACTGACAGTATAGGTGACGACGTTCTCGTCATTGTTCTTAAGAGAATGGAAGAAATGGATAATGAGAACAAAATACTCAGAGACCAAATTAAAAAACACCAAGAACGAGTCCACAGGATACCGGGCGCCCCTAAACTACTGCCGAAGAGGGACGTCGGTAGGTTCGTAGAGCAGCCGTATAGATAGGAAGCAGCCCCACATGCCATACGGAAGACCTTCAAAATGCCACCATATCTCTGGATATACGATGGAACAACCGACCCCGAAGATCATGTGACTCATTAAGTCACTGTCGTAAAAAGCAACAACCTCACCAAGGATCAGGTGTCCTCCATTTTGCTGAAGAAATTTGGGAAAACCCTAACTGGAGGGGCATTAACATGGTATTCACAGCTACAGGCCCGCTCCATAGAAACTTTCGGAGAAATGGCCAATAAGTTTGTGACGGCGCATGTCGGGGCCAAGAAAGCCGAAACAAGAGTAAACGACATCTTTGCCATCAAGAAATCCCTATGAGAGGGACTAAAGGACTTCCTCACCTGATTCAACAGGGTAAGGATGACCTTACCAAATGTATCTAAACGGATGGCAGTTGCAGCCTTTCACTACGGGTTGAGCAGAGAGGGTTCAAGAGCGACTAGAAAGCTGTTGAACTGGTTGATGAGGTACCCTCCAACCACTTGGGATGAAATCCATAATGTCTATTGTACCGAAGTTCGAGCAGTTGATGACGACCTCAACGGGCCAACTCGACAGCTCATCTCGGTACAAGCCGAACCCAAGAAAGAATAAAGAGATAAAATGAGGAGGGATCACCCAGCCTCAAGGCCAAATAGGGAATGACATCAGCTTACGTCAGGGCCCCCGCCCCTCCTTCCTTCCGCTATGATGATGGCCCATCTAGGTCGAGGACGGGGACTCACAGGAACGAGAGAGGTATGCCCCTTTGTTATCAGCTCACAATTTTTGTGTTTCACGCATAGAAATAGTCCACGCCCTGGAGAAACTCGGAACAAAGGTGAAGTGGCTGCCAAAGATGAGGTCCAATCCAAGTACCAGAATATCCGAATCCCTCTGTGAATTCCACCGGGAACACGGGCACAAAACAGAAGATTGCATCGCCCTAAGGCAAGAGGTAGTGAACATGTTGCAGCAAGGGCAACTCAAAGAGCTACTGAGTAACAAGGGAAGAAACACCTTCACCAATGGTCGAGAATGTCAAGGTCCACTGAAGCCTCCCTCACTGGCCAGCACTATCAATATGATTATTGGCGGAAACGACGATGTTTCTATTAATGACATCAAGGTCACCGCTACTAACAAGCTCAAACGATCGATCACCCACGAACGGTATGACGGACTCGAAGAAAGTATCATCTTCGATGACTCAGATGCCGATTTGACTTTCCCCCACAACGATGCTCTTGTCATTACTTTACGAATTTTAGATATTGATGCTAAATGTATCATGGTAGATGATGGGAGCAGAGTGTGCATTATCCAACCCTGAGTCCTCGCCCAGATGAGACTCGAGGACAAGATAGTACCATGCTGCATCACATTAGATGGTTTTAACAATGCAGTTGAACGGACTTTGAGAGAAATTACAATCCACGTCCTCGCCGGTGGCATAACTCTAGAAACAACATTTCACATCATGGACCAGGCTATCGCAAACAATGCCATAGTAGGACGAACATAGATACATCCCATGAGAGTCGTCCCCTCCAGCCTATAGTAAGTGATTATGTTCCCAACACCTTGGGGAATATTCAGCATACGCGGGAATAGCGTATGTCCCGGGAATGCTACCGCTTCACCATGGATTGCTCAATGACCCAACGAAAGAAAGATAAGGAAAAAGAAGCATAGCAATCAACGGGGTCGAGATCGACACAAGAAGAGACCAGAGATGTCATTATAGACCCTGAAACAATCGAAGCCGCTAACTCAACTATAGAGGACCTTGACCCTATTCAATTAGATCCCAGAGACCCCGGCAAAAAGGCCTACATCGGATGCATGATCCGAGAACCGGGTAAAATTTTTTAATAACTAACGCAGATTTGTTTGCCTTCAGCCATGCAAATATGTTGGGCTTCCCTAAGGAGATCACCACACACAAATTGAACGTCGACCCATTTTATCACCCTACAAGGCAGGTCAGACAAAAATTCAACCCCACCATCAATGATGCCATCCACGAGGAAGTAGAAAATCTATTAGAATATGGCTCCATCAGGTAGTCGAAATACCCCAAGTGGATAGCCAATGTGGTGATGGTCAAAAAGAAAAATGGGAAATGGAGAATATGTGTAGATTTCCTAGACTTGAATAAATCATGCCCAGAAGATTCATTCCCACTGCCACATATCGACCAACTCATCGACGCAACGGCCGGGCACGAGCTGCTGAGTTTCCTTGACGCATACTCAGGCTATAACCAGGTACTTATGGAAGAAGAGGACCAGGAGAAAACCACGTTTATCACCCACCAAGGAACATATTGTTATAGGGTCATGTCGTTCGGGTTGAAGAATGCAGGAGCCACCTATCAGAGATTGGTCACAAGAATGTTCAAAGACCAACTCGGCAAGACCATGGAGGTATACATCGACGACATGCTGGTCAAATCCGTGAGGGAAGAAGACCATATTGACCACTTGAGGGAAGCTTTGGACATATTAAGATGATACGAAATGAAGCTAAACCTAGAGAAATGCGCATTTGGCGTAGCCTAGGGAAGGTTTTTGGGTTTCTTAGTGTCACAATGAGGGATCGAAGTCAACCCAAACCAAATAAAGGCTATCAATGGGGTACCTGAAAAACTGACTACTAAAAGTAGGTCCAAAGGTTGACTGGTCGAATCGCCACCCTATCGAGATTTATCTCGGGGTCGTCTAACATATGTCATAGATTTTTTGTCGTATTCAATAAGGATAATGGCCCCGAGTGGGCACCCGATTGCGTACAAGTTCTGCTACAACTAAAGGTGTATCTGTCTTCACCGCCTCTACTCTCGAAGCCTGAACTCAGGGAATACCTCCTCGTCTACCTCGCTGTCTCTAAAGTAGTAGTAAGTACAGTCCTGGTTCGAGAAAATAAAGGTACGCAATCCCTTATTTACTACATTAGTAAAACACTCGTCGATGCCGATACGAGGTACCCACACCTTGAGAAACTAGCCATGGCACTGGTCGTAGCTTTACGAAAGCTTAGACCCTATTTCCAGTGCCACCCTATCTCAGTCTTCACCACTTTTCCTTTTTGAAGAATATTGCATATACCTAAGTTGTCGGGGAGGCTGGCCAAGTGGGTCATTGAGTTAAGCGAGCACGATATCACATACCAGCATCGAACAACAATAAAATCACAGGTGATCATCGACTTCGTCGCAGACTTCAGCACAAAAGTAATGTCCGAGGCTAAGAAGGAAGCTGATCAAGCTTCTCTTCAGACACGAGACCTCTGGGTCCTGTATACTGACGGTGCATACAACGCTTCTGGATCCGGACTGGGACTCATACTTGAGGTCCGTACTGGCGAGGTATTTCGACAATCCATAAGGTGCCCAGATATGAGTAACAACCAGGTCGAGTATTAGGCCATAATTGCAGGGCTGAGGCTAGCACTCAAATACGGGGCAAAGCGGCTGAAACTTCGCTGTGATTCTCAGCTCATGGTTAACCAGGTTACAAGGACTTACCAAATCGAAGAGAAAAGGTTGCAAAAATATCAAGCCGAGATCTGTAAGTTGCTGCCCAAATTCGATGAATGCCAGCTCGACCAAATCCCACGAGCCCATAATACTGAAGCAGACGGCCTCGCCAAATTGGCTGCATCCACCAAAAGCATCACAACCGAGGTAATGTATTTTTTCTTTTAGTTTTAACTGGCTATTTCTCTAAATGGGTGGAAGTAGGAGCATTAGCCCAAATACGCGAACAAGAGGTAATCGCCTTCATATGGAAAAACATCATCTGCCGATTCTGCCTACCCAAGGAGATCAGTTGCAACAATGGACCCCGTTCACGGGAAAAAAGCCCGTCGAATATTTCAGGAAATGGCACATTAAGAGGATACTTTCAAACCCTTATCACCCAGCTGGAAACGGGCAGGCAGAATCCTCCAATAAGTCCATATTAAATATCATGAAGAAAAAACTTGAAGAAGCCAAGGGATTGTGGCCAGAAATACTCCCCGAAGTATTATTGGCATACAGAACCACCCCGAAGACGAGCACAGGAGAGACTCCCTATTCTCTAGTCTACGGAACATAAGTAGTTATACCAGTCGAGGTCGAAGAGCCCAGCCTAAGGTACTCCCATGAAAGTGTCACCAGTAATAATGAGAGTAGAAGGCAAGAGCTCGATGAGATCGATGAACAAAAAGACATGGCGTACATAAGAATGGTCTCCAAAAAGCAACAAGAGGAACATTACTACAACAAAAAGGCAAAGGTCCGGCAGCTTAAACTCGGGGACTACGTACTCAAATCCAAAACCCAAGCAAGCAGAGATCCATGAGAAGGCAAACTGGGAACAAATTGGGACGGCCCGTACAAAATTATAGGCAAAGTAAACAAGGGTTCATTCCAACTAGAGACAATGGAAGGAAAACAGTTATCAAACAATTGGAATATCAACCACCTCAAATACTTCAACTTCTAAAAAGGAGAAGCGCACCCAAGTCGTACTCTTTTTTCCTCACTTGAGTTTTGTCCCATTAGGGTTTTCTCAAGGAAGTTTTAACGAGGCGATGCAAGGGACACTTCAAGTCAAAGTATGAGAAGAACAGACTAATTTCTCTTTCATTGCCCGACTCCTCAAGACTCTCCAAGTTGAACAATGAAGGGACTAGATATACCGGGACTAGGACTGGAACGCTAGCCATTGTCCAAAGTTTGTAACTTTCTCCAATTATGTAATCAGAGCAACAATACCAAAGTAATAGAAACTTACGTTTATCAAAACTGCCTTGACAAAAGGTTAAGTTCGACCCAGCTCGAACTAACACCTACCGGCCCTCGGCCGCGATTTGGCAAAAGGTTAAGTTCGACCCACCTCGAACTAACACCTACTGGACCTCGGCCATGACTTGACAAAAGTTTAAGTTCAACCTAGTTCGAACTAACACCTACTGGCCCTCAGGCATAATTTAAAAAAAATTTAAGTTCGACCCAGCTCGAACTAACACCCATCGGCCCTCGTCCCCAATTTAATAGAAGGTTAAGTTCGACCCAGCTCGAACTAACATCTATCAGCCCTCGGCCACAATTTAACAAAAGATTAAGTTCGACCCAGCTCGAAATAACACCCATCGGCCTCGGCCATAATTTAACAGAAGGTTAAGTTCGACCAATCTCGAATTAATACCTATCGGCCTTCGGCCACAATTTAACAAAAGGTCAAGTTCGACCCAGCTCGAACGAACACCTACCGGCCCTCGGCCACAACTTAACGGAAGGTCAAATTCGACCAAGTTCAAGCAACACCTATTGGCCAAATCTAAACAAAGAGACATACTCTACCTATGTAAACAAAGGGCTGATACGACACATAGACATTCGACTCCAAGGCTACGACCAGTTAGAAGACCAACAATAATAAATAAAAAATCAGAAAGCAAAACGAGCAAACAACAGAAGCAAAAATATACAAGTGCAGAAATAAATTACAGGAATAGAAGAAGGTGCAAAGAACAACCTTAATATTTCATATATAAAGATTTCTTTACAAAGGCTCTTGAAGACATCAGCAAAATACACAAGAAGGTTACAATAGAAAAACTACTGGCCATCGCCATCGCAACTTTCTGCGCCCTCGCCAAATCGATCTCCAGTCACATCACCACCCTAACCACCAGTACCCTCACCGTCTTGGCCCCCAGCATCCTCTCTATCCTCGCCCTAAGTGTAGACAAAATCATACCAGGCCTCCTCCTCAAGCCGATCTATGCCCTTTTCCCATCCTCATCATTAGGTTGAGGCGTAGCAGGGTCGTAGCCACAAACGAGCCGAGCTTCGCAAGCCTTAACTCGAGCATCCTCAAAGGCTGCCTCAAAAATGTAACCCATTGCATGCAAGTCTCGAAACACATCTAGCCGAGCCTTGGCATGGATCCACTATTCGTACAACTCCCGAGGGATGTTGGGGAAATCTGAGGCATTACAAGAAGAAGGTTGTGCAAGTAGTTAGGCCCTCTCGGCCTCCAAAGCGGCAACTCGGTCATAAATCTCGGAGTTTTGCCTGTCCAGCACTCCGATCATCTCCTCGAGCCGGTCCTCCTAAGCCCTTGCCATCGACTGGTCATTCTCCCGCTCAGCCTGAAGAGTCTTGTTCGCTAGCTCGAGGTTGTCCACCTTCCTCCAAGCCTCTAACCGAGAGGACTCTGCCTTCTCGAGCTCCTCCAACTTCTCGGCAATCTCGCCCCTAAGAGCCTCTGCCAGAAACTGGCACTCTTTAAGTTGACCTCGCAGCTGGGCCACTTGGGTTTAAAGATCGCTGCATTGGGCCCCCACGCCCCTACTAAGCTTGAGATCCTCTTCTTTGCTCCTCAACATCCCCTCAAGGATGATGCACTTCTCAATGGCTTGCATTAGCTTCTCATCCCACTTCTTCAATTCTTCCCTTAGAGCCCGCACATCGCAGCCCTCACAAATCCGAATTCGGAGATCCTGGTATTTACCGTGGTACTTGGTGTATTTTCCTTTCAACTTCACAAATATCTCTTTGCGCCTTTTCTCCCTTTTGGAGATTTCGATTTCTAAAATAACCGTCTACAAATCAAAGGAAAAAGGTCAGAACATCAAAACAAGCTAAGGCATAAAAAGAAGGTCGAACAACAGTACTTACCCTGAGAGCAATGCCTACAATGCTCTTCGACAAAGCACTGTCATTTATCTCCTTGAGGTCCTTATCCTCAAGGTCGGAACAGAGAGGACCGAGGGCAGGGACTACCTCCTCGGTGTTCACCAGTAAATCACGATTCATGGGGAGAGTGATGATCCTCAAACCTCCCTCCAATCTCACCTAGAGTTGGGTGAGCCCCTCATCGATCATTCTCAAGTCATCCAAATCAACATCGGAGCCCGAATCGTCACCATCCGTGAAAACAGTCTTCCCCTTATCACCAGTAGGTGAAGTGACATCCACGGCCGCTCGAGAGGTTGAAGCCTCCTCTTATCACGAAAATGCATGGTCGCAGCCAACAGCCACCTCCTTGATCTCTCTCCCCTTGGAATGTAAGGGCACACCTACATCGACTTTTGACGGTCTCGGGACCTCGAGGCTCAGCTCAATATCATATGTAACAAAAAATGTCGATGTCTCACGTAACATAAAACATTCTTCCATAACATAAACGGCCGAAGAGACTCTACCACCCACATCCACTGACCTCCTTTTTCGAGGTCGAAGAACCCCGTCGCTGGGTATGTGTTCATCGTCCTTATGAAAAAGTAAAAATAAGGGATGAGCGGAGATCACGACGGCCGAAACAGGGATGGGGCGGAAGGCAAAAGCTGGAACTAGGATGAAAGCAAAAGTGGCAGTAACTGAGACGGGGGCAGAGATTGAAGGCATAGTGCCCCTCCTCTTACGGAATGAAGGTACGGGGGCCCTCAACCTCCTCGCAGCCCCTCTGATTGAACCTAGAGAAAAATTGAGAGGGAAGGGATCAACACAAAGGACGGACATCGACGGTAGAAGAACAATGTCATCTATAGAGAAGAGATTACCTGTCAAGGGGAGAAACGATCTGTATTTCAAGAAAAATCTCGACCAGTCACGTATCCCCGCCGTATAGGGAAGGATCTGTCTGACCCAATTGGAAATATGAGCCACACACTAGAGAGGTCATATAGTAGCTACAAAAAGGAAGGGTTGATTAATCAACCCACGACAAGAAAAATGTTAAAAAAAAATAGCAAACACGAGCACTTACGAGTGGGCTTCCAGGCCTCAAGGAAGCCAGCGGCAACGGATACTATGTGCTCGGTCCTGACAAAGAGATAATCAAGCCAGAAGTGCCGACTAGCCTTGTCGTCCATTCTCACCACCAAGCATTTTCCCCCACAGTGGAGAAGATTCAGCAACGTCCCTCGATAGAAATGAGGGGTGAAAAGGTGCACCAGGTGGAGTACCGTAATCTCAACTTTGGCCAATTCTGCGAACTTCTCCAACATCTTGACCACCTTGAAGACGTAAGGGGCGAGATGCGCGGGGCACACGTTATAATGGCGGCACAATTCTTCTATCAATGGCGGGAATGGTAACGAGTAGCCGATTGTGAATGGATAGGCATAAAGGACGCAGAAACCGGGACGATGGACTCGTACTTCGTCATCACCCGCAGGGACCAACTCAACTATCAGGATGGCCGAGCCTAGCCTTAAATTCGGCTAAACACTCGACCGTCATTGAACATCAAAACCTCTCAGTCACCACTTACGGTGCCTTGTGGAAATCAGGTTTGGCATCAGGGTACCGAGGTACAATTTCCTCCACAGTAGGGAGGGTTTCCTCTTCAACAGCAAATGCAACGTTTTCCCCCTGATCAGGGAATACGACATCTAGAGGGATAGAATGATCCTCCAAATGGATATTAGATGTGAGGTTCTACATTGTTATAAAGACAAAGAAGTAGAGAGCAATAGGAAAATGATAAAGTTTTACGAAGGAAAAGAAGGATTTCTTCTTGAGAAATAGAAGGAGTGTGGAAAACATTAAATTCAACGAGCCCTCCCCTATTGATAAGGTTTGGGGGCACCGGAACCGAAATGGATTGTCATGAATACCACAAAGATCGAAACGGCAGAATCAATCATGGGCCACACGAGAATCGATGCGATGCATCGGGAACCAGCATCATCATGACACATGACATCATGACATCAATATTTCTCTTGGACCAGATGGGTCCAACAAATCACCCGAAAATTTAAGGGATTTGAAATACGGGGCCCAGAGAGAACCATACTGCCTGCTCGCCATGTGTCACCGGTATGACTTCGACAAAGTCCTGCCGAAGGTCGAAGAGGTCCCTTAAGAGATGAAGATCAAGGTCAGTGAGCCATCAAAGATCAAGGTCAGTGAGCCATCAAAGATCAAGGTCGAAGAGTCATTTTAGATCAAGGTCGAGGTCGAGCATTCATCTTAGACAGAGTAAATAACGGCTAGTTTGAGGATAAGACATATAAGAGAATATTCTAGTGGATTTTTTTGTACCTGTATTATTAGGGTTTTTAGGAGTATGTTCCCTATAAATATAAAGAGATATAATTAAAGGGGACATAAGATATTTACTTGTAAGGAGACACATTGACTTTCTCTGTAGAATCTGGCTTTATTGCAAAAATACAATATATACCTTTTTCTGAAGATTCTCATCGAACCTTTTCACTCGATCCAAGAACAATCTAAACATTCGAAGGCTCATCAATCATTCATCATTGTCATAAAGAATATCCACAGACCTCACCCTTTTCGAGTGACTCACATTTCTTATTTACTTAAGTGACATTCATTGTTAGTTATTGTTACTTAATGCTACCCCCTTCTTTTTGGGTCATTGAATATCGCTAGTGTTGTCAATATTTATCGCTACTTGGATAGTATACGTATTATCTTACTACAAAACCAGTTAATATATCTTTTAGGCATTAATATTGGCTAAAATTGACTCTATTTTATTAAATCTAATTGTCTAAGCCCAGATCTAAAATTTGGGTTAAGCGGACAGCGCATGAAATATACTACCCAGTTAAAAACTGTTTGTTTATTTTTAGGGTGGTAATAATATCAATTCGGACAAATATAGGGGGGTCTTAGGTCCCCCAAACTTGAAGTGTGTAGTTGAGAAAAGAAGACAAGTTGGAGGGGTATTTATGTATTCTCCACGTGAATTGCGTTAAACTTGACCTTAAGCGCATACCATCAGTTGATTTTACTCATTGAAATTATGTGACTTTAACCACATACCATTACTCGATCTCCCTTAATGACGGTCAACTACTAACAGGACCGGTTATCATCTTGGATACTCGTTTAGTAAAGAATGGAAATGTTATTGATGTGTTGGTCTATTTCTATAACGACCTGACCCGTCATTATGATCTTTAGTGCGTCGTTCAGCAGTTTGAGGCCTTGAGTAGCTTCATTTCAGGTATTATGACTTGTACATGTGGTCGGAGTTGAACTTCCGAAAGTTTGGAGTTGATTTAGAAAGAAAATTCTAATTTTGGAAGTTTTAAGTTGGAAGAATTGACTAAGGTGTGACTTTTGACTAAACGACCTCAGAATGGGGATTTAAAGGTTCCAATATATTCGTATGATAATTTTGGACTTGGGAGTATGTTCGGGTTGAGTATCGGGTGGCCCATAAGCATTTCGGCGCTTATTATGGAAGGTTGGCATTTTGAAGGTTTAAGAATTACCCAAGTTGGGTTTGAAGTGGGCTATGGTGTTATCGATGTCTGTTTGGGATTCCAAGCCTTGGATTAGGTTCGCGTTGTGATGTATCACTTGCGCGTAAAATTTGGCATCATTGCGGATTGTTTTGATATGAATCAGACGCATTCGCCGAAGTTTGAATGTTAGAAAGTTTAAAGAAGGATTTCGATCGTCGATTCATAGTGTCGATGTTGTTTGGCAGGATTTGAGGCCTCGACTAAGTTTGTAATATGTTTTGGGACACGTTGGTATAATTGGTCAAGGTCCCGGGGGCCTCGGGTGGATTTCGTATGGTTAACAGATGAAATTTGGATTTGAAGCAATTGCTGGAATTCTGCCTTCTGGAGCAATCACACCTACGGAATTTCAAGGGGAAATTTTTTATCATCTATGGAAAGGTAAATTATTCCCACCTATTGTAAGTTACATATATGGATTCTACACGGATTTAAACATGAAAATTACTGGAAATTGTGGGATTTTTGTGGAAAACCTAGAAATTTGAAATTTTGGATTTTTACCACGAATTTGGACATGGAATTAGGAACAAATTATATATTTGAGTTTGTAATATTATGGGTAATGTTTATCTTCAAACAATTTTGAAATCCGGGCACGTGGGCCCGAGAGTTAACTTTATTGACTTTTAGAGCGGAGTTGGGGGTTGTTAAGAATTGATTAATTATAAGCATTGGAGTATGTTTTGATTTAGTTGCACATTGTTTGACTAGTTTCGGATCGTTTGGCTTGAATTGAAGAATTAGAGAAGCGTTGGAGCCGGTTTTGGAGCTTCAGAGTGAGGTAAGTCTCCTGTCTAACCTTGTGAGGGGGGAAACTACCCCTAGGTGGAATTTATTGTTATGTGTAACTAGTTGTGGGTGCTACATACGCACGAGGTGATGAGAGTCCGTACGTAGCTAAAGCATTTTTATGTCCGGGTAGACTTAGGACTTAATCACGTAATAATTGAATTATTTGAACTCTTTCTACTGGCTTAATTAATTAAAGTTATAACTGAATTTTGTTTAGCAATAAATATATGTATAATAGGTCGAGCTTTAACACTTTGAGTTGTGGGAGAGTTATTTGAGAAACGGTAAAGATTATATTCATTTTGTGCTCATGTACTGTATTGTAAACACGTGTCTCGTAATTCGGTAACTCCTTTCCTTTCTTGTGGAGCGAGCCGAACGCCTCGGCGGTATAATAGATGCATCTATGGTTCGTGCTCCTCGACCCTCGGTAGTGTACACATTATTCTGGATCGGGTCGAACGACCTCGGCAGAATCGTGCGTTATATCGCTAGTAGTCCGAATATTCACGAGATAAACCTTTCACTGATACCCGACATTTTTATGGTATTCCTTATTTATTTGATATTGGCACTTGGTATTTTCTGAGCTATTAAGGTAGAATAGAAGATCGAGAAATTTATACTTTAAAAGAAATAATTGAAAAATTATGAAATTTACAGATTTACTCCACTATTGATGTGCACTTCATATATGTTATGAATTATCATATTATTTTATTGGACCTCTAGTAAGTGTCGATGTCGACCCCTCTTCACTGCTTCTCTAGGGTTAGGCTAGATATTTACTGGATACGCGTTGATTTACGTACTCATGCTACATTTCTGCACTAAATGTGCGGGATCTGACAGGTTCATTTGGTGATCATCTTGGCGCGCCGGCACATCTGTTGAGGAGACTTTATGTGAGCTGCAACTCAGGCTACGCATCGCAGTCCACCGAGTCTCCATCGTACTATTTATTTTATCTTGTCTTATTTACATTCTGGACAGATGTTGTATTATTATTGTACTCATTTGAGAATGCTCATGTACTTATGACACCGGGTTTTAGGGATTCCTACGGGTTGTTCGTTATTGTAGTTGTGTAAATATTATCATTTACCTTGTAAATTCCATTTCATACTATTTAATTAAGGAAAATTATGATTTCAAAATACTAAAATGAGTAATTAAGTTGATCAATCACCGTTGGCTTACCTGACGGCAGTGTTAGACGCCATCACGACCTTTAGTGATTTTGGGTCGTGACAGCTTGGTATCAGCGTATTAGGTTTACTTGGGTCTCGCGAGTCATGAGCAAGTCTAGTAGAGTCTTGAGGATCGGTACGGAAACATATGTACTTATCTTCGAGAGGCTACAGGGCTGTTAGGAGCATTTCCCTTCTTGATTTCCTCATCGTGTGGTTTGATTCCATTGAGGCTTGTGCCTTTATTTCCTTCCTACTCAATCTTATGTGACGTGAAGTGCTTGTTATCAATTGGGCGTCAAGTAGTTTTATTGGTACTGCAGACGTGGTGCAGGATATTTTTCCCTGCGTATTTGTACATGCTATTATCATCGCCTTGCAGAAGGATGTTCTATCATTTCAGTTCAGTATTTGTACTTCCTATGGTTTTGAGGCTATGCACAGATTGCTATGATGTTCATGCGTTGATATCGCACAGTGTTGGTGTAATGGTAGGGTGCTTGTCTATGTGGCAAGTCAGTGAGTGACTTGAAAGAAGGATTTCTCGGTGCATGATTTAGAAGTTCGATATTCAATTCCAGCAAAGGAAATGCAATCAAACTATGGATGTTCAAGCCTTGGTTGATGAAGTGATTAGACTTGGTATTTTCGAGCGTGGTGGAATTCTCATTTGTGATGTGGTATCGTCGTCCTTGTTGGAACGCATTAAGATTCGCCGGTGTTATGGTCTTCTTTGATTTTTCCCTTTGGGGCAGGGTGTTGTGAAATGGTACCTGAGAAGCAGTTGTCAGAGATAACGGTGTGTAGCGGTTCAGAATCGAATCAGTAATTTCTAATGTTAATGGCTCGAGAAAAATGATCTTCTACGAGGTTTAGAGTTGGTAGCAATTCATTAGTTCCAGTGCTACAGGTATGGATTTGATTTGAGGCAACACTTGGGGCAGCTACGTATGGGAAAGGACATGGCGGGAGGTGTTTCGCGGTAGCTAAAGTACGAGCAGGTCAAGTATGAAAAGCGGAGGTCGAGAAGTTACTTAAAGAAGATGGTTTGACCGAAGTGGGAGTGGCAGAGTAGCATATGAATTCCGTGGTAAGATAGCCATGTACCTTGAGGAAGATTAGAGTGATTTGGGAGGCATGGTGGGAAGTGACTAGGCCCACGGATTATAATTGGAATGGTGGTTACTGTACGGAGAAAGATTGAATATGGTATAAATGAGTTTGCTTGAGATGAATGGGGTGTAAAGATTTGATTATCGTTCCGGATGCAACATGACTTTGATTTGAAAGGTATTGTTGGACTTTCGGTTGATGTCAATGGGGGAAGGAATAGGCTTATACAACCGGTGGACGAGCATGGGCTCAGGAGGGTTGAACTCGTGGTAGTTGTACCCGGTGCAGCGTCATTGGAAGATGTCGGCATGGAATACAACATGTGGGTTATCTCTTGTGAATAGATTAGCGGTTGCGTTATTTTGATGAGGTTTCTACAAAGAGTTCTACTTACTACCCAACAGAAGGTCGAGTATGCGATTGTGGCCGATAATTCGGAATGTTTCATGAAAAGCTTAACAAAAGGCTTCGAGAAATTTGGTGGGTTGACGGTACGAGATCATGGTATTAAGAAAGAGGAATTGTTGTGGGCTCTACATTAAGTGATGGTAGCTTAAAGCTAAGTGGGGGAGCCCACCGTCTACGATTGGATCGCGTGGTCGTCTGCTTGTGCGGTTTCTGGTTATCGATCCGTTGGTGGATTATTTATGACTAAGAAAAGAAAATATCAGGAGTAATTCGAGCAAGGAACTTGATGAATGTGTTCTATACTTCGCCTTATCAATTCAGGTACAGGTTTTGGGAAGACTTAGAGTTTATGCTTTTTGTGGATGTAATGTACAAGGAAAATAATTCCTCCAGTTGCTTCTTTGGGAGTGTTCATGTATTGACAGCACACTGGAGATTGGCTTATATTCGGGACCAAGTTAGAGTGGGTGACTCTAAACAACGGTTTTAGTGGGTTCAAGAATTAAAGTGCAGTGCCTAAGCATTTCGGGTCCGTTGTGTGGTCAAGGACCGAGTTTTCGTAGTGGATTGCGAACGGAACCTGGAATGTCCTATGTTATCATAGGGCATGTGGTGTAGTATTAGAGGAAAGGAAAAAATAGCTTCGGATTCACGGAAGGTCTTGCAGAATGGGTGTACCAGTTGGAGATGCTATTGTGCGCTTGAGAAGGGTATCAGATGATTCATGGGTATTGAGATGATATGGTCTCGCAATTTGGGTCACTCGGAATAAGTGCGGATTGAGTTCGATATGTTGTGAATGGAGCTATTATTATTTCTAAGTCAGGTCAAGAATAAATTGAAAGAAGTTGGGCCAGTTAGTAATGGTTGAATTGGCATGATTGTGGCAATGATCAGTTCCTTCGGTATGTGAAGTTATACATGTGGTTTGTGGTTGTACGTGCGGGCTTGATAGCCGCCGTAATTTAATTGATTTGGAGGTATTTGAGTATAATGGCTTGTTATGTGTAGATGGATCCCGGAAGAGTTATGGTGGTTTAGACTAGAACTTGAGGTTTGTATTTTCTGCAGTCATGGGAATTCGGTTGCGTGATGCCATAGTTCCTCTGAAATGTGTTGAGTACAGGGGTTCTAGATGATGAATTGTTTATTTTATTGGTGGTTCAGGAGTTATGATGAAATTCTTGTATTCTCGCGTAGCGGCATGATAAGTATAGTGAGCGGCATGAGAATTGGGAGTTGAGGATCAAGGTTGTGGTTCGGTGTTGACCAGAATGTCACGAGCTCGGATGAGCAGGAAAGCATTCAGATGTTCAAAGCAAGCTGCTATTTTTCTTAGTGTCCCCTGAGAACGGTGTCCAGTGTAAGAAGTTTTGTGTACTGATTTGCGGATTCTCGATTTACTTTATAGCATTAGCATTGTTGGTGGTATGGAGGTGCAGACTTTGCTACCTGGTGTGTAAGGTCGTGGGAGCGTATCCCACGGGGAAATTTGTATAAGTGTGGCATGTTAGTCACTTAATTGTTAAGGATTGAAACCAAGTATGGAGATTTTTGGTACTATCGTTAATGTGAGAGTTTATGCTTGGAGGGTGCTCTATTCCCTTGGTTGTGAATGTGGGAGTTGGCCCGGAGTGGACGGCTGCTCGTGTGTGTCATGAATGGGGCCATTGTGGATCTTTTGAAGGTTATTGGCCCAGTAGGGTATGATCAAAATCGGTTTGAGGTCCGTTGGTGGGTCTAATATGAAGGTGTGCTCTACGTCAGGTCGGATGTGTTCATTCATCATAGCATTGCTTACAGAGGAGTCGCCAGGCATTGGATGTTATCCCCGTCGTCAGCTATTCCATGTAAATCTCTATTGTGCCATGTGGGTTGTGAGATAGCATGATTATTCGCACATGTGCTGAGGTCATGTGTAGCTTGTGGTGTTCTATGAGCAGGATCACTCTCGAGATGCAGGTCATATATTGCACCTTAGTTGTTCTTGGGTTTTGTAGCGTGTGGCGCTATCCGTCTCCTCAGGATTTGTATTATGCACTTGGCGTGCTTGTGGTCGATATTCGGGCATTTCGTAAGTATAAACGTTACGGCTTGATGTGTGTGTTTTCTTCTTGATTGTTATGTGCGAATCGGGTGGCACGCCGCCACTGGTATATTGTTTGGATCGGGTGGCACGCCGCCACGGGCACGTTGTGTGGATCGGGTTGCACGCCGCAATAGTGTCATATTGGATCGGGTTGCACGCCGAAACAGTGTCATATTGGATCGCGTTGCATACCGCAACAGTGAGATGTTGAGCATAGGGAATTACACTTAATTTGATGCCTTGTTTTTCATCCCTGAGGTAGGTTCATAGCATCTATTCGACCGTTTTATTCGTTACGCAGGCTGGGTAATTCCCTGTCAGAGTTCGTTCTTCCTTATGAGTTATGGTGGCTTGTTGGCGCTTTGATGGTGCTGCATACGATCTTGGTCAGTGTTTGAGGTGACTCATTGCCTGAGCAGTTTGTATCGGGTGAGACGAGATTATTAAACCTGAAACTAGTGCAATCATATTTATATAAGGTACATTAAAGAGAAAATGTCGTTATTCAGTTCAGAATGAAGTAATGGTTCTTGTCAGGAGGAGAGACTCCATGATTTATTGATTCGACAGGTGGTTATGAGTTTCTACACGTCTCTTTCGTTGTGGCAGTATTGTGAGAATTGGAACAGGACTTATATGCGTTATGAGGTATGTTGTGGGCATCGGATTCGTGGAAGTGTAGCTATTGTTGTGAGAGGATGTTTTTATGGTTAAGTGACTTATGTGGTGCATGGTGTGATTTCAGCGGAGGAGCATGGTCATGTTGGGTGCAGTGTGTAAGGGTTTATACGGTGTTCGTATGTTAGAATTAGGTCTTGTAGAGGAATTCGGAGGTTAGAGTTTGGTTCTAAATCTTATTGACTAAATAAAGAGGGAGAATCTTCAGTCTGGCTCGAGCTAATATGCTCACATGGGTTATAGTGGCACGACTAAGTGCACGAGGTGTTAAACAGTGATTTTGGACAACTCCAGAGTAGTCCTTAGCACATTTGAGGATGAACGTATGTTTAAGTGGAGGAGAATGTAACGACCCAACCAGTCGTTTTGAGCTCCAGAGCATCGTTCTGCGGTTTGAGACCTTGAGTAGCTTCACTTCAGGTATTATGACTTGTACGTGTGGTCGGAGTTGAACTTCGGGAAGTTCGGAGTTGATTTAGAAAAACAATTCTAATTTCGGAAGTTTTAAGTTAGAAGAAATGACTAAGGTGTGACTTTTGAGTAAACGACCTCAGAATCAGGATTTTAAGGTTCCAATAGGTTCGTATGATGATGTTGGACTTGGGCGTATGTTCGGGTTGAGTACCGGGGTGGCCCGGGAAAATTTCAACGCTTATTATGGAAGGTTGACATTTTGAAGGTTTAAGAATTTCTTAAGTTGGGTTTGAAGTGGGATATGGTGTCATCGATATACGTTTGGGATTTCGAGCCTTGGAATAGGTTCGTATTGTGATTTATGACTTGTGCGCAAAGTTTGGCGTCATTCCAGAATGATTTGATATGAATCAGACGTGTTCGTCGAAGTTTGAATGTTCGAAAGTTTAAAGACGTATTTCGATCGTTGATTCATTGTTTCGATGTTGTTTGCCGTGATTTGAGGCCTCGACTAAGTTCGGGATGTGTTTTGGGATGCGTTGGTATAATTGGTCAAGGTCCCGGGGGCCTCGGGTGGATTCCCTATGGTTAACGGATCAAATTTGGACTTGAAGCAATTGCTGATATTCTGCCTTCTGGTGCAATCGCATCTGCGGAATTTTTTTCACAGGTGCGAGCTCGTAGAAGGGAGATGGGCTTCGCATAAATGGCCAGGCATGACTGATACAGGGGTCTCAGAAGCGGGTAGGTGGACCGCAAAATCGAAGTCGCACCTACGGCGGATCGATCGCAGAAGCGGAAAGTGAGAGGAAGGGTTGCTTCGCAGAAGCGGCAGTGTTCCGTAGAAGCGAGTCCGCAGAAGAGAGGGAAGCCACAAAAGAGAAGGGGGCATCACATCTGCGGAGCCACAGAAGTGGCTAATGGACTGTAGATGCGAAAGGTCGGTGGGCATAGGACTTGGTTTTATACGGGATTTGGCCCATTTTCTTTCATTTTCACTTGGTTGGAGAGATTTTTGGAGAGCTTCAAGGGGAGATTTTTCTTCATCTATGGCAAGGTAAATTATTCTCACCTATTGTAAATTAAATACATGGATTCTACAAGGATTTAAATATGAAAATTAGTGAAAATTGTGAGATTTTTGTGAAAAACCTTAAAATTGATATTTTTGGATTTTTACCACGCATTTGGATATGGAATTAGGAACAAATTATATATTTGAGTTCGTAATGTTATGGGTAATGTTTATCTTTGAAAATTTTCGGAATCCGGACGCGTGGGCCTGAGAGTTAACTTTATTGACTTTTAGCGGAATTGGGGTTGTTAAGAATTGATTAATTATAAGCATTAGAGTATATTTTGATTTAGCTGCATATTGTTTGACTAGTTTGAGATTGTTTGGCTTGAATTGAAGAATTAGAGAAGCGTTGGAGCCGGTTTTGGAACTTCGAAGTGAGGTAAGATTCCTGTCTAACCTTGTGAGGGGGAAACTACCCCTAGGTGGTATTTATTGTTATGTGCAACTAGTTGTGGCTGCTACGTACGCATAAGGTGACGAGAGTCTGTACGTAGCTAAAGCATGTTTATGTCCGGGTAGACTTAGGACTTTATCATGTAATAATTGAATTATTTGAACCCTTTCTGCTGGCTTAATTAACTAAAGTTATAACTGAATTTGGTTTAGCAATAAATATATGTATAATAGGTCGAGCCTTAATACTTTGAGTTGTGGGCGAGTTATTTGAGAAACGGTAAAGATTATATTCGTTCTGTGCTCATGTACTGTATTGTAAACATGTGTCTCGTAATTCGGTAACTTTTTTCCTTTCTTGTGGAGCGGGCCGAACGCCTCGACACTATAATAGATGCATCTATAGTTCGTGTCGCTCGACCCTCGACAGTGTACACATTATTCTGGATCGGACCGAATGACCTTGGCAGAATCGTGCGTTATATCGCTAATAATTCGAATATTCACGAGATAAATCTTCCACTGATGCCCGGCATTTTTATGGTATTCCTTATTTATTTGATATTGGCACTTGACATTTTCTGAGTTATTAAGGTAGAATACAAGATCAAGACATTTATACTTTAAAAGAAATAATTGGAAAATCATGAAATTTACAGATTTACTTCACTATTGTTGTGCACTTCATATCTGTTATGAATTATCATATTATTTTATTGGACTTCTAGTAAGTGTCGATGTCGACCCCTCGTCACTACTTCTCCGGAGTTAGGCTAGATACTTACTGGGTATGCGTGCACTTCTGCACTAAATATACAGGATCTGACAAGTTCATTTGGTGATCATCTTGGCGCGTAGGTGCATCTGTTGAGGAGACTTTATGTGAGCTGCAACTCAGGCTACGCATCGCAGTCCACCGAGTCTCCATCGTACTATTTATTTTATCCTGTCTTATTTACATTCTGGAAAGATGTTGTATTATTATTGTACTTCTTAGAGAATGTTTATGTACTTGCGACACCGAGTTTTGAGGATTCCTACGGGTTGTTCGTTATTTTAGTTGTGTAAATATTATCATTTACCCTGTAAATTCCATTTCATACTATTTAATTAAGGAAAATTATGATTTCAAAATACTACAATGAATAATCAAGTTGATCAATCACTATTGGCTTGTCTGACGGCGGTGTTAGGTGTCATCACGATCTTTAGTAAATTTTGGGCCATGACAATTTCTCTTTCCCTGATGAATTGACCTAGGATGACTATGTATTTCTACCATAGTAATTTCCTTCTTTGAGGGAATAGGGAACGGGTTAAGAAATCCGATTTTTCATTAAGCCAGAGTTTACTTAAGTAATACTCCTTTTGTTTCAATTTATAGACACACTTTGACTTAGCATAGAAGATTGTAATAGCTTATCATGAAGATGATCTAAACATATATGCTTATGTTGGAAGGCAGATTTTAATAAACAAACTGTTTCATCTCTTGTACTATTTTCTTTTCCTTTACTTACCTTTCTATTAGTACCTTCTATTTGCTCTCAATTCCCTTTTCGGTCGTAGCGCTCGCTATAAAAGTCCTGTCTTCTTCTACCTTGCACCTATGAACAACTAATATATCTCTGCACACTAATGTAGTACTAACTGGTTTTTGTTTTTCATGGTAGTAATCTTATTATCAACATTGCGTCTTTTGGAAAAAAGGCAACAAGATAATAGCTCATCACCACGAAAAGAGGAATGTACTTTCAAAAGGATAATTGAGTGGAGGCTTACATTTGGTATTTTCAAAACAAAGATTGTTACATCTTTGTCCGACCTGCTGTTTTTCTTCAACCTCTAGACTGGTCCCCACGAAATCACATGTACCATTATTAAGTATCACATGTAACGTTTACGTATACAAGCCGACGTCTTCCAGTACCAATTTTGAATCTCGAAACCATACCCCCTTTCAATAAATCAATTCATTCATGGAGAAATTAGTAGAAGTATCAGAAGCAGAAATACGAATAGACTTTGCATTAGGCTGCAAATGTCGAGCTACAGTGAACCTCACATCACTTATTGCAACCTCTCCAATAGCCTTCAAAGTCCAAACTTCGTCTCCTCATAAGTTCCTAGTCAATCCACCCAGTGGCCTAATTTCACCTTTATCTTCAACAACATTCCAAGTTATTCTCAAGCCACAATCCCAACTCCCTTCAACTTTCCCTCGCTCCCCTTCTGACAGATTCCTCCTTAGAACAATATTAGCACCACAAGTACTCGAACCGAATCATTCCGAATTCGTTAACTCCTGGTTCAGCTCAATTGGGCACCGTTCGACGTACGACATAAAACTCAAGGTGGTATTCGTGGGCCCCTTTCTTCTTCGCCTTGCTGTTAGTAACGGAGATTCTGAATCCGTTAGAAACATTATCAAACGGCAGCGATCCGTTTTCTCTGAGTTTTCAACTCGAGAAGCGGAGTCACTCCTCCGAGTTGCAAAGCAGCTGGATAATAGTAAAGAAATTGTGAACATCTTGGTTGAGGGCGGATTAAAAGTGGACGCGTGTTCTGAATCAAACGTCGACGTTAAATGGGTGTCGAAGGGGTGGACGGCGTTACATATCGCCGTTGCAAATGATAGGAGAGAGGAGATTGAGAGGCTGCTGAGAGTGAACAGACAGCAGGGGTCTTTGGATAGCAGAGATAAGGAGGGAAGAACGCCGTTACATTTAGCGGCGAGTAAAGGGTTATTGGAAAGTGCGAAGGTGTTGATAGATGCAGGTGCGCAAGTGGATGGGAGGAGCAAGGATGGTAGAACGGCTTTGTTCAGAGCAGCTGCTAATGGTGACTGTCAGATGGTGAAGATGCTTGTTGAAATGGGCGCCGACCCTACTGTTACTGAATTGCGTCTTGGCCGTTCGGCTCTTGATATTGCACGAGCTAAGGGCCATGTAAGTAGTACTCCCACTTTGTGTTATATGACTAGATAAGAAATTTAAAACAAGAGTGGGTGAGCACCCTCCACTTCCAACCAAGAGGTTGTGAGTTTGAGTCATCCCAAGAATAAGGTGAGAGTTCTTGAAGGGAGGGAGCCGAGGGTCTATCGGAAACAGCCTCTCTACTCCATGGTAGTGGTAAGGTCTGCGTACACATTACCCACCCCACTAGTGTGATTATATAATATTTCTTTATAGAAAATTCCTTTTATTCCAATTTATGTGGCATGAAATTTAAACTATGTGAACATTGATCAATATTTTAAAATATTTTTTTTTATTATCTTGACATGAGAAGAATTATAACTTATAGTACTTCTCGAATAACTTTTGAAAATCAAAAATTTTATTGTAAAACATTGAGGTGATCTAATTCAATTTGGCTTTAAAGATTAGTCAAATTGACTCTCGAGAACTAGAAAGTTAAATTTCAAATATAAAAATTATTTTTTGGAACAAATTAGAAAGAAAAAAGTGTCATATAAAATGAAATGGAGCGAGTAAAGTAATCGAATTTATTGAAGAATGGATCCCAAGAACAAAGTGAGAGTTCTTGGAGGTAGGGAGCCGAGGGTCTATCGGAAACAACCTCTCTACTCCAGGGTAGTGGTAAGGTCTTCGTACATACTACCCTCCCCAAACCCCACTAGTGGGATTATATAATATTTCTTTACAGAAAATTCCTTTTATTCCAATTTATGTGGCATGAAATTTAAACTATGTGAACAATGATCAATATTTTAAAATATATTTGTTTATTATCTCGACATGAGAAGAATTATAACTTATAGTACTTCTCGAATAACATTTGAAAATCAAAACTTTTATTGTAAAACATTGAGGTGATTTAATTCAATTTGGCTTTAAAGATTAGTCAAATTGACTCTCGAGAACTAGAAAGTTAAATTTCAAATATAAAAAATTATTTTTTGGAACAAATTAGAAAGAAAAAAGTGTCATAAAATGAAATGGAGCGAGTAAAGTAATCGAATTTATTGAAGAATGGATCCCAAGAACAAGGTGGGAGTACTTGGAGGGAGGGAGTCGAGGGTCTATCAGAAACAGTCCCTCTACTCCATGGTAGTGGTAAGGTTTGCGTACACACTACCATTCCCAGACCCCACTAGTGGGATTATATAATATTTCTTTACAGAAAATTCCTTTTATTCCAATTTATGTGGCATGAAATTTAAACTATGTGAACATTGATCAATATTTTAAAATATATTTTTTATTATCTTTACATGAGAAGAATTATAACTTATAGTACTTCTCGAATAACTTTTGAAAATCAAAAAATTTATTGTAAAACATTGAGGTGATTTAGTTCAATTTGGCTTTAAAGATTAGTCAAACTGACTCTCGAGAACTAGAAAGTTAAATTTCAAATATAAAAAAATATTTTTTGGAACAAATTAGAAAGAAAAAAATGTGATATAAAATGAAATGGAGCGAGTAAAGTAATCGAATTTATTGAAGAATGGATCCCAAGAACAAGGTGGGAGTTCTTGGAGGGAGGGAGCCGAGGGTTTATCGGAAACAACCTCTCTACTCCAGTGTAGTGGTAAGGTCTGCGTATACACTACCCTCCCTAGACCCCACTAGTGAGATTATATAATATTTCTTTACAGAAAATTCCTTTTATTCCAATTTATGTGGCATGAAATTTAAACTATGTGAACATTGATCAATATTTTAAAATATATATTTTTTATTATCTTGACATGAGAAGAATTATAACTTATAGTACTTCTCGAATAACATTTGAAAATCAAAAATTTTATTGTAAAACATTGAGGTGATTTAATTCAATTTGGCTTTAAAGATTAGTCAAATTGACTCTCGAGAACTAGAAAGTTAAATTTCAAATAAAAAAATTTATTTTTTGGAACAAATTAGAAAGAAAAAAGTGTCATATAAAATGAAATGGAGCGAGTAAAGTAATCGAATTTATTGAAGAATGGATTAAAGGCTCGGGCTCTATTTTACTGTAAAATGGATTGTTTCTGTTACGATCCAACTTCACATAGTTCATATACATTGTGAATAAATGCATATTTCTTTTCTGGAATGCTCAACTAATGGTATTGTAACAGGGGCGTAAATAAGGGCCAAATTGTACATGTAGAAAGGCATTAGTTGAGCTAGGATTGAACAAATGTAGAATCTGTCTCATGATCAGATTCCACATTTGTTCAAAATCTTTTTGTGAGTTTAATTTAATTGAGATTGGCCCTCGCTTTAGTTCTTAGTTCTGTAATCCTTCTGTACGGGAATGAGCATGTTATTCGTGTTTTGTGTTGGGGTGTTATTTTAACCTCTACTTTCTTGTAAAATTTTTTTTTTTTGCTATATATACTGGTAGGGGATCTGTGCCAAACCCCTTCGATCCCAAGGAGGATTTAATAAGAAATGTAGTAGTAATAATAAGGGCCAAGTGTCTAAAAATTGAACATTCGCCACATTGATATCTTCTGAAGACACTATAAATTTTACAGAAACAAAACTGAAAGCATGTTTATAAGAGAAATTCTTGAAACGTGTACAAAGAAATACCCCTACTAGTGGTCGACTAGTCTTACCATTCTCACTTTTTTTACAAATTAGCTCTTACTTATTAACAAGTATTTCAACTTATTTCTCCCTTAAATTTGAATATTTGGAGTGAACTTCTCAGTTTATCTTCAAACAGTACTTCTAACAGTATTCTGATTAATCGGTGATCGTAGCCTTCAATTGTAAGAATATGTCATTGCTGATGGAATTTTAAGTAAGGGCTCAAGAAAGTTGTCAACACATGCCGAATATGAGTGTTTTGACAGCCATTATGAGCTAAAAATGTTTTAATTATTACTGACTTTGTTCTCATTGGAGAGTAATATCAGTTATTTCGAGAGACAATAGCCGATTAGATATATCATTTCAACGGATTAAATCAAAGTAGTTCTGGAATGTAATCTATTTGGCTGGCCTGCCCCAAACTTTGCTCTGTCTACCATGTGCATAAAGAGCTTGTCTGGTTTCATTGCAGTTATACTTTCTTTTTCTGTAACATCCAGCAACCATTTCTTTCACATTCACAACCTACCTTACCAATTACCATAAGTAATGTTGCAGGAGGTAGTTGTTAAAATTCTCGAAAGAGGAGAAGCGGTTCTACATGCTGCAAGACGTGGAGACCTCCAGCTGCTCGAGATTCTACTCGAAAAGGGAGCAAGCACCAACTTCCGCGACCAATATGGTCTGACAACTCTTCATGTTGCAGCGATTAAAGGGAACAAAGATGCAGTAATGATACTCGCCGAATTCAGAGCCGACTTAGAATGCCAGGATGCAGAAGGCCACACTCCCCTGCACATGGCCGTCGAAGGTGGATGTGCACAAACGGTAGAAGTACTGCTAAACAGAGGAGCCAATGTGAACGTTAGGAACAAGAAAGGTGATACTCCTCTTTCTATAGCCAGGTTTTTGGGTTATGAAGATATAACGCAGCTGCTTGTTGATGAGGGTGCTGTGCTTTCTCTAATTCCCTCAAATTCCTCCTCTCCCTTATCCTGATTCCTGGCTATGATAGATTGTACAGCTTTTACAGTTTTATGAATAGTACCACGCCATTGACCAAAGAGTAAATTTCTTCCGTTTTTTTCAAACAAATCTTTGGTTACAAGCAAATTAAATGATTCTTATACATACGAAAGTTAACGGTTAAGTTAATAAAAAAAGATAGGTGAAGTCCTATATTCAAGATTATTTTATCCAAATTCAAGGTCATGATTTAATATAATCAGATTGATTCCTTAAAACTAATTGTGACACGCCAAACGAATCCCAAATCGACAAAACAGGAAGAAATGTTAGGTATATACGTAAACAAGCCTTTGATCCTAGTGACGCGTTTTAAATACGTGCGGGCCTAAACTCAAAGCGGACAATATTACTAGTAAGCTGGGATGTTACATATGATATCAGAACCAATTCGCATGCAACCTAGAAAGATGGTGGGGCAAGCCTCAACGGTCAACTGAGTTTAGGCGAATCACACATCGCGAAACCCACATCTTTGAGAAGGTGGTTAGGCAAACCTCAACGAGGATGTTTAGTCCCTAAGGGGAGTGTATGTGACACCGCAGACGAATCTCATATCGATAAAATACGACAGTGACACCCCAAGTGAATCTCACATCGACAAAATACGGGAGAGATACTGAGGATATAAGTAAACAAGCTCCCAGGCGAATCCCACATTGACAAAACACGAGAGAGATGCTGGGTGTATAAGTAAACAAGCTTGAAGCTGAGTATATAAGTAAACAAACTTTAGACTCTAGTGACACATTTTAAAGTCGCGGGGGTCTAAACCCAAAGCAGACAATATTACTAATGAGTGAGATTGTTACACTAATTATATAGATTAAATAAAAAATCCAACTCCAAACCATTTAATTTATAGGGCTTAACAAAATAAGTGAACTTCATTGGTTCCACAATCAATATATGTCATGTGGTCATTATTTTATTCGAACGCCCTAGCTCCTAGCCTGTATCAAGTGACAGAACATGCTAAGTCAAACTCAAACAAAATAAAGAAAACAGAGGGGACAAAATTATGTCATGTGGGAAGTCAAGAGGGTTGTCAAGTGAAAGTAAAATCATTTTCCCAGAGATGATAGCAATTTTCTTCCCTTGTCATTTATCTTATTTGGAATAATACTTGCGAGGCAGTGACTGAGACTTGACTAGTTCCATTTTCTTATTTGGAATAATACTTGCGATCCCGGTAATACAAGTCATAAACTCTATTGAGATCACTAGAAAATTTTTAAGTACAACTGTTACGGAAAGAAATAAATTGTACAAAATAAATTTCAGAAGGTGACTCCGAGGCCTCCGAACGCGACGGCAAGTATACATTGAAGTCTCCACCGCAATATCTGATCAGGTATCTATTGATTAACAAACTCCGAAGTACCTGGATCTGCACAAAAAGATGTGCAGAAAGCATAGCATGAGTATACCACAGCGGTACCCAATAAGTATCAAGACTAACCTTGGTAGAGTAGTGACGAGCAGCAATCAAGACACCTACTAGACATAATAACCTGTACAAGTATAAATGCGAAACTAACAGGGAACAATATCAATATAAAGCTAAGCATGGTAGAAACGACAACCAATACTGGCAATAGAAAACTAGCAACAAGGAATAAACAGATAATAACGCAATAGAGTAAGCTGAATACAGTTAAAGTCCGGTGACACCAAGTAAGGAGAAACATGTAACAACCTAATAAACAACCGTTTTCACACAAGATTTATACAAGAATTTTCCTGAGGTGCTACACCTCATAACCACAATTCGCGGGTCCCAAGTCACGAACCCTAATCACTTGGCATCTTGTGCCTACATTACAATTTACAACCGTACGGACAACTAATGTGTCAATACCATTAGTACCTCATATCTGCATAGACAACTCACGTGCTAAGAGAGTGACAATATCTCATAACCGCACGGGCAACTTACGTGCTAGCAACAACAATACCTCATAACCGCACGAACAATTCATGTGCCAACAACAGTAATATCTCATATCTGCACGGATAACTCACGTGCCATTAGTACAACTTTCATACAGAAAGCAAGTATACGAGAATACATGTAAATGATCAATAAATATCAAGTTCATCTTCTTGAACCGATATGAGAGAATAATTACGTGTATGCTTGTGCAAGTGTTCTATCCTAACTTGAGTCAATAAATAAGAGCAGAGACAACGAATGGCACATAGGGAACAACATAACAAAATATAAAATGCATGACTCACACAAGGTAGGCACACCACTATACAAATGTCATCAATAACAATGCCCCCAAGCCATCACAAGTCATCACAAATCATCCCCGACATAGCCCCTTGTCTTGCCACGTGTGCAATAATAAAGTAAATTTTCGCCTTATCTCGCCACATGCACATAATAATATTCTCGCCTTGTCTCGCCACATGCGCAAACCCACATATATATAGCCCGCCTTGTCACGTCGCATGTGCAAATATCAAGAATAACAATAGCATGGACAACTTACGTACGGACATCCTCACAATCCTCTCAACAATATCACGTGTTCCAAAAATATAACAACACAATATAACAACTCGCACTACATCTGCCTATATGCTACAACATTTTCTCAAAACGTTTTCAATACCACAACCACACATAGCCCTCGGCTCAACGACACTAAGTACAACAACAACAATAATAACACGGGAGTACAGCAAGTAAATCAACACTTAAATCTCTAAACACAAAGAATGAAAGAACGAGCTCACATTGAAACACATAACAAGTGATAAGGGTTTCAAACAAGAATAACTCAATAATGGGAGAGATAGTATGTAACTCAAAAATGAAAGGGATAAGAGTAAGAGTAACTCAACAATGAAAGGGATAACATGTAACAATGATTACAAATACGTATAATACGACGATAAGAGAGATAACATGTAACAATGATTCCAATTAGGTACAACTCAACGATAAGAGAGGTACAACTCAACGCTAAGAGAGATAACATGTAACAATGATTCCAATTAGGTACAATTCAACGATAGAGAGATAACATATAAAAATAATTTCAAATAAGGATAAGTCAATAATGGAAAGGATAACAATAACTTCAAATAAGTTTAAGAAATTACGGAAAAGATAAAATGGCAATAAAAAAGGCAACAACTTCAATTAAGGCATATAAGAGTATATTTGGCAACAAGGGTAGAACATGAATCAATCAACTTCAAATAAGACATGTAAGGATAAATTTAGCAATAGAGGATTTAACATGATAAGACAACTTCACTTTAATGTACGTAAGAACCTAAGAGTCTAAGCCGGTCAAATTTTCATATATAAGTCGTGTACACACTCGTCACCTCGTGTATACGTCTTTCACGTAGTTCAAATAGTACAAACAAACCAATCCCTATGGGGTAGTTCCCCCACACAACGTTAGGCAAGATACTTACCTCAAAAACCCTCAATCAATACTCAAAAATAGCTTTTCCTTTACTATTCATCTCCGCTCGGCACAAATCTAACCAAAATCGACTTAATAATACAAGAGAAATCAATTCTAATAATAAAGCTATGATCTTTACATAATTTCTCAAAAGTCAACAAAAGTCAAACCGGGACTCGCCCGATCAAAACTCGGGTGTAATGGTAGATTCCGACTACGCATGATCCCACAAATTCATATATGTGATTAGTTTTAAAATCAGAGTCGAAATCGACTCTCAAAACTCAAATTCTTATTTTTCAAAAACTTGACAAAGTTTCAATTATTTTCATTTTGATTCACACGATTTTGATGTTAAAATCTAAGATATATTGATGGAATATGATTAGAAATAGATTAGAATCACTTACCCAAAGTTTGTAGATAAAAATTCCTCTTCAAAATCGCATCCTACCGAGTCTAGGGTTCCAAAATATGAAAATGAGGCTAAATATCCCGTCCCTCAGCTTTTTGTCCCGTTGCAGGTGTCGCAAATGCGACCTGGGGTTCACAAATACGAACCCCGCAAATGCGAGAAATCAATCGCAAAAGTGAAGAACCTCACATCCTTGCTGTCATTGCAAATGTGATGATTTGTTTGCAAATGCATACTTTGGATATCTCGCAAATGCGACAATTAAGATCGCAAATGCGAACAGCTCACCCAGGCCCCCCCTCCATCGCAAATGCAAACTCTGGGTTCACAAATGCGAACCTGGCTATTATCGAAAATGCGATCCAAAACTCGCAAATGCAAGACCTGAGGCATCTGTGCAAAAACCAACAGACTTAAACTCTATCAAACACTCCGCTACGCGTTCAAAACTCACTCGAGCTTTTGGGGGCTCCAAACCAAACATAAAATAAAAGTCTAAAAACATAACACAAACTCGCTCGTGTGATCAAATCATCAAAATAGCATCCGAAACCACAAATTGGACCTCAAAACACATGAATTCAACATGAAATTCAAGAACTTCTAAAAACACAACCGCGTGTCCGATTCCTATCAAATCAACTCGGAATGATGCCAAACTTTGCAGACAAGTTCCTAATGACAAAACGTACCTATTTCAAGACCCGAAACAGAAATCCAAACACGATAGCTTAAGTCAACCTACGGTCAAACTTATAAAAATTCTAAACCTTTAAATTGCAACCTTTCGGCAAAACAACATAAATCAACCTACGGATCTCTAAATTCAATTTCGGGCATATGCCCAAGTCTAAATTCACGATACAGACCCATCGGATCCATCAAAATACTGTTCCGAGATCGTTTCCACAAAAGTCAAACCTTGGTCAACATTTTCAACTTAAGCTTCTAAATTGAGAATCATTCATCTAAATTCATTCTGAAACCTCCGAAAATTAAATCGGACCATGCACGCAAGTCATAATACACAATATGGAGCCACTCAAGACCCCGAACCGCCTAACGGAATCTTAAAACTCAAAATAATCAGTCGGGTCGTTACAACCGTCTATACTATAATTATTCTCAATTGTGAAATATTTGACCCTTTCTCCTCAGTATTTGCCCCTCTTAGTTCGAGTCTTGAATTAATTTAATAACACGTTTAAGAAAGAAAACATAATTCGATATGGTAAGAACATGCCACAAATATAATTTGGTTGTGGAATTCTTGCAACAGTAGAACAGACCGTAGCCATCGCTGATTCTGAATATTGGAAGAATTATTGTCTCTGTCACGAATAAAGATCCAAGTGACCGGCACTCGACACACTATCCAACCCGAGAGAACAAACCCATATATAAATCCTCTCTTTTATGCACGCGGAAGCCTTTTGAAACATAAGTATTTTAAACAATAAAATTCGTGCGTGAAATTTAACCTTTAAATAATTCTCTTCATTAAGCAAAAAAACATAAATGTAATTGTTCATTCATGTATGCCATATGACTGGTTGCGTCCCATTTTCTCGCGAAAGCGGGTTTCGACAAATGACAACTCTTTTAATAATAAAAAAATAATATATCTCTAATTGTAGGTACATTCCAGGAGCAAAGGAAAGAACGAGTAAGATCTTCAAAAATCTACCAACTTATGCTAAGGAAGACAAGAAATGAAGGAGCAAAGGAAAGGACGAAAGATCTCCAAAGATCTGTCAGCCTATGCGAAGGAAGATAAGAAAGGTAGGACCAAAATAAGGGGAGATCAAGATTGCTAAGAATTCGCTTGAAATATTAATCAAGCACTGAAGACCCGCTCATTGAAGGAAGACTGACAAATTCCGAAATCAAAGGATTAATTAAAGGCCGCTCGTTGAAATAAAGATTCGCTCGCTAATGGAAGGTCCTATCAAGTCCGTCATTAAAGGCATGTATCAACGGAAGCTCCACACTTATTCTTGATAAGAACCATCACTTAAGATTCATTCCAAGGATCAATTCCTTTGGGTTTGCAATCTGTCAAGATCTGCCATAATCAAGAATCAAAGCAGATCCCTCGAGTTGTATTTATAGTGGGAAGATTAAGAGAAGAAATATACTTTGATCGAACCAACCTCATGTTGTTCTAATCTAAGCAAGCATTGTAATCTAAGTGTAATTTACTATGTAACTAGTAGAGAGACGAAAGAGAGAAAAATATTGATGAGACATTGTATCAATACATAGAGAGAGTAATTAGAACTGAAAAGCAGTTGGTGTGTTTGATAACATCAACTCACTTGTACGGATGTTTTCACGGAGCTTTGAAGAGAGAACCATCTTGCAACCCAAAGAGACTGGACTAGGATTAATATTGAATCTGAACCAGTATAAAAATATTCGGTGTCATTTTCTTTCTGCATTATACATTCTGTCTTTACTATTTACCTCGCATCTAGCTCTAGTAAACTAATTAGTAAACTAGTCAACTACTTAGTCATAAAACGGAAAGAAATGATAATGCATCCCCCTCCCCCCCCCCCCCCTTGTACTTTCAATAACACATACAAACTCGCTTGCTACCTCAAATCACCAAAATAACATCAAATAACGAGAATCGATCATCAAAACTCAAGATTTCAACTTAAAACTCATTTTCACCGTCTTTTGCCTAATGCACCGAAACATGCTCGGGTCACGCGGGGCCCAAACTAAACATGCGTACAAGTCTAAAAATATCATACAAATATACCGAAATCGTCAAAATATCGATCCGAGGTCGTTTACTAAAAACATTGACCGTGATCAACTCAAACCTTATTTTAAGTCAAAAATCACTTTTTCTTCAAAATTTTACGTAAAAACTTTTCGAAAAACGACAATGGCCATGCACATAAACCAATAAACATTAATTGAAACTATGAGAGATCTCAAAATATGAAAATTAAGGCTAGTATTCAAAACGATCTATCGGGTCGTCACATCAACACTATCACACATCTAAAAGAGAGTGTATCCTCTCGTTTTGCCATGTCAGTGTACAAGAGGGCTAAGACTATCAAACAACCAAGTTTAGGGGGATAATTAGAACAAAAAATAGTTCAAGTGTGTACCGAATAAAATATGTCAAGGGCGGTCCCCATACTATTATGTCTTGTTTCAAATGCCTCCTAAACCTCGACCCAAAAAAAAATGTGTTATTCATTTCACAACTCTCAGTTGTCCACTCATGAACTGAACAATACTACTCCTATATAAATTAGATCCACCAAATATTTCAAAATTAGCAATCGAAAGTGAATAAATTATAAAATCATTACTAATTTTTCAACTATATTACATCACTTCTTAGTAATCAGAAGATGATTGTAACACCCAAATTTTAGACAAAGTCCCATATCGGCAAAAACACAAAAGGGATGTTGGGTATATATGTTAACAAGCCTTAGACCCTAGTGACGCATTTTAAAACCGTGCGGGCCTAGGCTCATAGCGCACAATATCACTAGTGGGACGAGCTGTTACAGATGGTATCAGAGTCACTCTTGTGTCAGACTTGCCGATGGCGGGCCAGAGTTCAACTGAGTTTAGGCAAATCCTGGTTAGGCGAGGCAAACCTCAGTGCTGAGTCTAGGCGAATCCCATGCGATGGGGCAAACCTTAGTGAGGACACTGATTCCATAAGAGGGGGTGTATGTAACACCTCGGACTTTAGACAAAGTCTCACATCGGCAAAAATACAAGAGGGATACTGAGTATATAAGTTAACAAGCCTTAAACCCAAGTGACGCGTTTTAAAACTGTACGAGTCTAGGCTCAAAACGAACAATATCACTAGTGGGTTGAGCTATTTCAATGATCCCATGGTTTAATAGCATGAAAGGATAAACATATCATGAATGTGCCGCCAATAAAGAACAAATTTTTTTTTTGCTATATTATAAATATTAATTCTGCATCATATTACATACGGGGACATTTCTGGTGAAATTTGTCCCCTTAAAATTTTTATTTTTTTTAAGAAAGTTCTCACTTTAAAGTCTTAAATATAATAAAGAACAAAATGTCTCAGTCATATAGATCGTCATTGACTTGGAAAAGGTTACACCCCGTTAGCGAGGATTATTTGAATGAAAGACAACGATTTATTATTATCATTTGCAAGAGGCGATGGCAATTGCTTCTCACTAAACGCTTGGTTACAATTAGAAACAGCAAGCCTGGTATTTTCTCCTTGTTCACCTATACTTGTTCCAGATTGAAAAGCTGCTCTTATGCTATTAAAATCAAAATTGAGCATAATATATTATTGAAGACAAGCACTCAAAGCAGCATGTACTTTTGGATCTTTTTCTCTTTGCAAGAGTGATAAGGCCTTATTAGTTACTGCTTTGGCATTCTCTGATCCCAAGTCAATTGTTATTCCCTCAAGAGTCAAGATAATGAGCACTTTTTGCTGTTTTAGAACGACGATCTGATCCCAGAAATCTTAAGCAAAAGTTTGGATCTTGGATTCCTCCTTTATGACAGAAGTTTGACACTAAGGGGGATTGGCTTGTGGCAAGCTTTATAACACATAGGAAAATGAGGAAAAATCAATGTGGATGATAAAGCAAACAATAGTTTGGCCATAACCTTTGATGTAATGAAAGTGAAGGAGAAAATGGTGCTATTTAATTTTGCAATAAACCTTTGATGTCTTTTTACAGTGAAATTCGGAACGAAAATAAAAATGCAGCGTGACATTGTCACGACCAACAGACTATTGATAGAGGTAATAAGACAAACACAACTACCACATGACAATATAATACGAAGCACCTTATATTCAATTATTAAATTAAAGCATATCTGATCTACCCCTTTAAATAATGGAAGAGTCCGGACATAAAGGTCATCATGTCAAATTCTTAATTAAATTTGAATATTAGTTACTTAATATTTCTGGAAACAAAATATATGTATTCTTAAACTAAACAAAAAGTATTATAAATTCATTTTTTCTGTTAAAAATAGTTTTTAATTGTATGAAATATTTATATAAAAAAAGTGTTCAACTTTCCTTACGATTAATAGCTCCATTCATGAATTGAGACTACAATAACAAATAACAAATTAAATACTGAAATCGCTCAAAATGGAGAGCAAGTGTAAACTATATCTCTAAAACTAATATCGTGCATGCAGAATATCTTGACATAAGAGTTATGCTAGCTCCACACCTACCAGTCATGTATCCTTATTAAGTTTGGTGCAAAGCTCCTTTAAGTTGGCTTAATTTTTAAAGATAGCAAACCTGAGTACTTGACCCTACCTGGAAGTAACAATCTACAAAACATCCCTAATAAATTAAAAACTACTTAAAGCCACATGGTTTATATGTTTTGTGTTTAGTTTAGTACAAAATCGTTTGTTCCAAGATCAGCGGATCATAAATGCAAGGTTGTGGCGTCCATGTCTAACCCAATTAAACTTCTGTTTCATTAATTATAAGAATTGCACCATCTTCAGGAACTCCATATATTCTGATCATAAACGCTATATGTAAATTAAAATGTGTATGAGGTAAAATTGGTCAGTGACAACTGAGCGAATGACGGAGTGACACGTGGAACTAAAGACAGGTAGGACGTGAGTTAGCAAACAACTGGCACCGGATGTAAGCATACAATCGGTGTTGAACGAATCCCGAAGATAAAGTAGCCGGTAATAAAGATTCAATGCATTGTCATTGGATAGCATTCAATGGGCAGTTGTTACAGAGAATATCTGCATTTATAGTCAACCGTTATGCAGCCACCAATGACGGTTTTATTCTCATTCAAGTGGAGCTTGATTTGAGGATCTTATTTCCCTAAATATAGCTATAAATAGGAAGATTAGCATCCATTGTTGAAACAGAAACATTATGTAAGCAAAAAAGCTATACTCTACTCTCATTTTATAATCCTCACTCTTTGTTCTTGAATATTGTAATCGCTTTTGCCACCGAAAAGGCTAAATTCATAGCCAGGCTCGTATTTCTTTTAATTTCATTTCGCAATCTTATTTTTGTTCTTATTTATTTACTATTTTTGGATCTAATCGATTCACTTGTCTATAAACCATGCTATAAATTCAACCGTACCATTTTACGGGTAAACCGTTTGGCGCCCACTGTGGGTCATAGACAATTGTGTAATTATTTTGATCCATTCATCTGTTACTAACAAGTTTTGATTCCTTCCTTAGCAAAAGAAAGATCGGGTATGGCAGCTAATGATGTCAGTAATGTTTACAATGTTGGAGCACACGATGAATGGGAAGAAGTGTTCCAGCATGATGATTCAATCACCGAAACCCGCAATGAAGGGGACGAAACAACCTCGGTTCGCTAAGGTCAGTATCCTCGGAACTTGCGGGCCCAACTCCTGATGATGCGGAGGATGAGCACGTTGTTGAAACAGTCAAAATCTTGAGAGAATAGCAAAAGGTGATTATGGATCATCTCTCCAGGCAAGATTGGGTGATGACGGAATTGAAGCAGGCGTTATCGGGTGCTTCCAATAATGCTAATGAAAGGGCCCCGGTTCCTCCCAACATTCTCGTAAATCAAACGACTCAAAGAACCAAGAACGACACTCCAAGGGAAGAGGTCAGTTTCAACGAGGCCGGAGGTACTGGTAGAGGATTTGAGAACAACAATTTAAATGACCCTTTCAAAACCGAGCTCATGGGATTAATGAGAAAAATGATTGAACGAATGGATCAGATCCCGAGGGCGCCGCCGGTGTTAAAGGAAACAGATTCAAAAAAGTATACACAGTTGCCATTTAAACCAAGTCCGGCACCGAAATTGATCCCAAAGAGGTTTAAGATGCCAGATATACTAAAATATGATGGGACTTCAGATCCACGGAAGCACATCATGACCTACACTATGGCAGTAAAGGGAAATAACTTGGCCCACAATGAGATCGAATTGATTTTGTTGAAGAAGTTTGGAAAAACCCTTACGAAGGGCACCTTAACTTGGTAGTCCCTCTTACCAAAATATTCTATTGACTCTTTTGAAATGCTTGCAGATTTATTTATCAAAGCTCATGCTAGAGAAAGAAAGGTCCAGGCAAGGTAGATATATTCAGGATATCTCAAGGAGAAACTGAATTGTTGCGAGAGTTCATGATCTGGTTCCAAAAAGAAAGGATGATGTTACCAGCGGTTCCGGATGAGTGGGCAGTGGAGGCATTTACAAAGGGTCCTAACCCATTGAGCTCCTATGCCTCACAAAAATTGAAGGAAAGCTTGCTCAAATTTCAGGCAACTACATGGGCAGATGTTCACAACCGCTACGAGTCAAAGATCAGAATAGAAGATGATCAACTTGGTTCTTCGATGTCTTCCAAAGGACGAAATCGTGATAGAAACCAAGATAAGTTAAAAAATGATTTTGATACAGATCGAGACCCTCTAAAAGTCGTTTTCAACCTTACGAAAGGACCGATGAGCGTGGTAACAAAGGATTCCAGTCATAGGATAGGTTCAATTCCGATAGAAGGATGGATCATTGCCGGAGTAATAGATCGTTGTAGGATAAAGAGGTGCTAGGGTCCCGAGAATCAGCGTATCTTCGGTTGTTCGATTACAATTTTAATATCCGCCTGGTGGAATTGGTGTCGGCAATGAAGAACACTAAAGAAGCTCGGTTCCCGAAACCAATCTGCTCGGATCCTAGGCAAAGGGATCCTAATATATGATGTGAATTACATGTGACTCACAACCATAGGACTAGGAACTGCCTACATCTTCGTGAAGAGGTGGCGACGTTGTTGAAGAATGGTTACCTCAGGAAATGTTTAAGCGACCGCGCCAAAAATAACTATGGGAGGAACAAGGATATTGCAGAACCATCAAAACCGGTGGCAGGGTCACATCGGATGACAATCAACGTGATCTTTGGAGGAGACAGAGTCAATGAGGTGATATTTTTCGCCAACAAAGAAGACGAAGATATCAGTGACTCATGGCAAAAGGATCCGAGAAGTCTCAAAAGATGACATCACATTCACAGAGGAAGATGTTGATGGAATTCTTCTATCGCACAATGATGCTTTGGTAATCTCTCTTAATGTTTTAGATTTCAAAATTAAGCGTGTTTTGGTTGATCAAGGAAGTTCAACTAACATCATACAATGAAGAGTTCTAGAGCAAGCGAAGTTAACCGGGAACATCATTACGGTGACAAAGCTTCTAGCTGGCTTCAACCTAACAAGTATGACAACCCGAAGAGAAATTTTGCTGCCCACAGATGCCGAAGGCGTAACAAAGACCACCCTGTTGGAAGTGGTAGATGGCGATATGGGTTATAATGTAATCCTCAGAATACCATGGATACATGAAATAAAGGTCGTACCTTCAACCTACCATCAACTGTTAATGTTTCCAACACCAGAAAGGATTAAGCAGATCATAGGAGATCAACCGGCTGCAAGGGAGATGAAAGCAGTAACCGTTTCCAGCAGCAAGGGCAAATAAACCAGTAAATAGCAATTACAGGAACCGGTGCCTTCTCCCATCCCAATTGAAGATGATAAAAATGAGGAGTCATCTGAATTATATCAGGTACCGAGGTCTTTTCAGGTACCGGAGGAGACAGATGCGACCAAGTCAACCGCAAAAGAGCTCAAACAAGTGGCTTTGTTCGAAGAATTTTTGTAAAGAAAATTCCATTTAGGAACGGGGTTGATTCCCGAACGTAGGTTAAAACTTATAGATTTTCTTAAATCTAACGTTGATTGCATTGCATGGTCACATTCATATATGACAAGCGTTCCATTGGAGGTGGCGGTCCAAAATTGAGTCTGGATCGAAACTTCCCTCCGGTAAGGCAGAAGAAACAACTGATAGCAGAGGTCAGAAATAGATTTGTTAAGGAAGAGGTAACCCGATTACTCAATATAGGTTCAATTCGAGAGGTAAAATACCCGGAGTGGCTAGCTAACATAGTAGTAGTGCCTAAAAAGAATAACAAATTCTGGATGTGTGTAGATTATAAGAATTTAAATAAGGCGTGCCCCAAAGACTCTTTTCTATTGCCAAACATTGATCAAATGATTGATGCTAGGGCCGGGCACGAGTTAATGAGTTTTCTTGATGCTTAGTTCGGTTATAATCAAATTAGGATAAATGTGAAAGATCAAGAGAAGACTTCTTTCATCACATATTTTGGTATATATTGCTATAATATGATGCCTTTTGGGCTTAAAAATGCCGGAGCCACTTATAAGAGGCTTGTTAATAAGATGTTTGAAAAACGGATAGGTAAGACAATGAATGTTTATATTGACAACATGTTAGTTAAGTCTCTTAATGCAGGAGATCATCTAAAACACCTCCAAGAGATGTTTGACATTCTGAGAAAGTACAACATGATGCTCAACCCGGAGAAGTGTGCCTTCTGAGTGGGTTTTGCCAAGTTCTTGGGATTTCTCGTATCTCAAAGGCGGATCAAAGTAAATCTCGATAAAATCAAAGCCATTGAGGATACCAGACCAGATGACAAGCGCGAAGGAAGTACAGAGGTTGACTGGTAGATTGTCGGCTCAAGCAGATTCATCTCAAGGTCTTCGGAAAAATGCCATCATTTTTTTTTCACTTTCGAAAAAGAAGAATGATTTTGTATGGACTCCGGAATGCCAACAGGCACTGATTTATCTGGCGATCTCGCAAGTAGCGGTAAGTGTCATTTTAGTCTGGGAGGAAGAAGGTACGCAATTTACCATCTACTATATTATTAAGATATTGTCGGGAGCGGAGACACGATATCTGCACCTTGAAAAAATGGCCTTAGCTCTGGTATTTGCCTCTCAAAAGCTTTGGCCCTATTTTCAGTGTCATCCAATAATCATTGTGACAAATTTTCCCTTAAGGAATGTCCTTCATAAGCCTGAGTTGTCAGGCCATTTGGTTAAATGGGCAGTCCAAGTTAGCGAATTCGACATTGATACAAGCCTAGGACTGCTGTAATGCCCGACCGGTCGTTTTAAGAATTAGCATCCCATTCGGTGGCTTAAGGTCTCGAGCAGCTTCTTATTATGTATTTTGACTTGTGTGTGTGTCCGGGTTTGGTTGTCGGATGATTCAGGATAAATAAGAAGGATTCTTGTTTTAGAAGCTTAAGCGGTAAGAGTTGATCGAAGTTTGACTTTTATGTAGACGACTCCAAAATTGTGTTTTGATGATTTTAATAGCTTTGTATGATGATTTTAGACTCAGGGGTATTCCTAGATTTTGATTTGGAGGTCCGTAGGTTGATTTGATGTATTTTGGCAAATAATTGGAAGTTGAAGGCTTAGAAGGTTAAGAGGTTTGACCGGAAGTTGACTTTGATGATATCGGGTTCAGATTTCCATTCTGGGAGTTGGTATAGCTCCGTTGTGTCATTTGGAACTTGCATGCAAAATTTGATATCATTCAGGGTTGATTTGACATGATTCGACGCGAGTTGTAGAAGTTGAAAGTTCATAAGTTTATTAAGTTCGATTTGAGGCGCGATTCATGGTTTTGATATTTTCTGAGGCCTCGAGCAGGTCCGTGTTATGTTATGGAACTTGTTGGTATGCTCGGACGGGGTCCGGGAGCCCTGGGTATGTTTCAGATGGGCTTCAGGCCATTTCGTCTTGTTTTTGAGTTGCTGGTTTTCTGATGCTTCAGGTACTCTATGCGATCGCGGGTATGCTGTCGCGATCGTGATTTGTTGTTGGAGTTGGGCGTGGTTGTCTTCGCGTTCTCATAACTGTTTCAGCATTCACGATGCTTGAGTTGTTTGTAGGTCGCGTTCACGTCATGAAGATCGCAATTGCGTAGTGCTGTGGAAGAAGGCAGGCTCGTTGGCTTACACGTTCGCGGAAGGTATTGCGCGTTCGTGCTTCTCTGGTTCGTTGGCCTTCGCTATCACACTATTGTTTTCATTATCGCATAGCGCATTCTTTTGGGAAGTTATTATTTCTTCTTCGCGATCGCGTGTATATTTCCGCGATCGCGATGTGCAAATATCTTGGTAGAATATAAGAACTCTATTTCTAGGGTTTGGCCATTTTGATCATATCTTGAGTTGTAGACCTCGATTGTGGGTGATTTTGGAGGGTTTCTTCACGGTTTGGATTGGGGTAAGTGTTCTTTATCCAAAATTGATTATATTTCATGATTCCATCTTTATTTTTAACATTAAATTAGTGGTTTGAGTTGGAGAAAAATGAGATTTTGTGAAAATTTTTATAAATGTAAAATGATGATTTGAAGGGAGAATTGATGTCGGAATTGGATAAATTTGATATGGTTGGACTCGTATCGGAATGGGTGTTCCGATTTTGTCGGGTTTCGAGGTGTGGGCTTGGGGTTGACTTTTTGGGTTGACTTTTAGTTTTCATTAAAGATCAAATCTTTGTTATCCAGAATTGGTTCCTACTATTTTTATTTATGATATTAAGTTATTTTGGCTAGATTTGAGCCGTCCGGAAGTTTTTTCACACGAGACGGTCATTTAGAGTATCTGTATAGCTTTTTTGAGGTAAGTATCTTGCCTAACTTTGTGGGGGGAGGAGCTACCCCTTGGTATTTGAGTCGTTTGTGCTATTTGTGTCATGTGAAAGCCGTGTCCGCGAGGTGACAAGTACGTACTCCATCTTATATGTGAAAATTGATCGGTTTAGACTCTTAGGCTTCTTTCATGTATTCATTTGGAATTGTTAGCACATGTTGTATCTTTATTCGTGATGTCTATTATCACACGCTTTATTTGAAGTTGTCGTTACATGTCACATTCTTTACTTGTCGAGTTTTCTCTTATATGCTTTATATGAAGATGTTATCACTTTTATCATTATGTGATTTCTTTTATTGTGGAGTTATTCTTAGTTGAAATTGTTGTACATGATATACCTTTTGTTGCCTGGTTATTCTCATGCACTTAGACGTGGTACTAGTCCGTGCCATCTCTTTCATTGTTAGCCTAATTCATACACTAGGAGCCGAAGTTTGCCATTTCCTAGAAATACTTTCACTATTGAGTTTATCCTGAAACAATTAATTGGAATTGAGGTTATCGGAAGTCATTCATCTATTTTAATTGATGTTGTGTTAAAAAGGGGTATCGTTCCTTGTTGAGTTACTTTCCCATTCCTTTTGTTGTTATTGAGACTTTATACACATTGTGTTTGAGCAGTGGGCTATTTGTTGTGGAATATTGATATTGTTGGATCTTTAGAAAGGTTATGGCCTATGGGTACTTGTGTTATGAGTTGATACATCGTGTTGTTGTGATGTTAGCATTTTTGAATTGTTGTGTGGTTTTGGTTGTTGTTATGTCGAGTATAAGGGTGGCATTTCACCGTTATTGTTATGCAGAGCATAATGGTGGCATTTCACCGTTGTTGTTATGTCGAGCATAAGGGTGGCATTTCACCGTTGTTAAATGTACAGAGTAATAGGGATGGCTATTGTGTTATTGTCCGGGAGGTATGGTAAGGGTGGCTATTATATGGAGTGATATAGGTGGCTATCGGAGACATAACAGTGGCTAATGATATTGTCAGGGCGGAGTGATACGGGTGGCTATCGGAGAATGTCAGGGATGATATGTGATGGCTCGGGGACATTGTGTTGGTGATTTCGTGTGATGGTGTGTTTTTTCTTGTGTTTGTCATACACCTTACGTGACTTGTTTTGTTGAATCGATGAGTCACTCGATGTCTTTGATATTACTTGTTGACTTGGACTACAGTAATACACTCGCACAAGCATACACCGTAGCATGGCACTTATACTAGCTCATGAGTACAAAACTTGACATGTATTGATCATGCCCCTGTATTCTTGTATTATCCATTTCCATGTTGATGATTGTGCGCCTGTGATTATGCCGGGCGGATTGTGATTGTGATCCTATGATCATGACGGGCGGATTGTGATTGTGAGCTTGTGACCACGCGGGCGTATTGTGGTTGTGAGCCTATGATTATGCCGGGCAGATTGAGGTATTAACACGTGAGTTGTCCATGCAATTGTGATTCGACATGTGGGCATAAAGTGCCGCGAGTACATGATGATGGGTTGAGATCCGTGACTTGTGACTATGAGATGAGGTATTACGGGGTGATTTTGTTGTGAATCTTGTGTTAGAACGACTTGACTCATGGGTTTTCCTCTGTGTTCCTTATTTGGTTTCAATGATACTTGATAGTGTTCTTATTGCTCTACTGTTTATATCTCATGTAAATTTTGTTGCCATTTACGGATTTTCGTTTTCTATTATTAGCTTTATACTTCTATATTGCATAGGTTATTTTGTCTAGTGAGTGTCTTGACGTATACCTCGTCACTACTCCACCGAGGTTAGTCTTGATACTTACTGGGTACCGACTGTGGTGTACTCATATTACACTTTTGCATATTTTTGTGGATATTCAGGTACTTCAGAGTCTGTTGATTGTTAGATAGTGTATCAGATATTGCTGTGGAGACTTCAAGGTATACCTGCCGTCGCGTTCGCAGGCCTTGGAGTCACCTTCGGAAGTTATTTTTGTACAGTTTATTGCTATTCCAGAACAGTTGTCCTTAGAGATTTTCTAGAAAACTCAGTAGAGATTATGATTTGTACTACTGATTTTGGGATTGTTGGCTTTGTATAGAAATTTTTGTTTCATATTTAATAGTTGTTGGTTGAATTTTGCCATTAATTCAGTAAGTGTTAGGCTTACCTAGTCTTAAAGACTAGGTGCCATCACGACATCCTACAGAGGGAAATTGGGATCGTGACAAGTTGGTATCAGAGCTCTAGGTTTATAGGTGCTATGAGTCATAAGCGAGTTTAGTAGAGTCTTGTGGATCGGTACAAAGACGTCTGTATTTATCTTCGAGAGGCTACAGAACTATTAGGAAAAATCTCCACTTCTTTTATTCCTGTCGTGCAGATTTGTTGATTTCGAAGTTTGAGCCTTTATATCTCTATTTTCTCATAGATGGTGAGGACACGTGCTACCGGATCAGCTGAGCAGACACCCGCGCCCCCTACTAGAGCCGCGAGAGGCTGGGGCCAAGGTAGAGGCCGAGGAGGTGCACGCGCCGCAGATAGAGCACCTGTCAGAGCAGCAGTTGAGGTGCCGCCAGTAGCTCCGGTTGGGGGACAGGCACCGGAGTCACCAGTTGTTATCCCCGGACTTCAGGACACTTTAGCGTAGTTCCTGAGCATGTGTGGTACATTGGCTCATGCGGAATTGATCTCCGTTGTACCAGCTACTTCGCAAACTAGGGGAGGCGCTCAGACTCCCACCGCTCATACTCTAGAGCAACGGGCTCACATTGGTAAGATTTCGGGTGTGGTGCCAGTACAGCCTGTTATCCCGGTTCATCTTGAGGTCAGGCCAGGTGCATCAGAGGAGGAGCAAAAGAGGCTTGAGAGGTTCAAGAGGTATAGTCCACCTACTTTCAGTGGCACAACTACCAAGGATGTGCAGGGATTTCTAGAGAAGTGTCACCGTATTCCTCGTACCATGGGTATTATGGAGGTGAGCGGAGTTGCTTTTACTACATTTCAGCTATCGGGAGCAGCGTATCAGTGGTGGCAGGTTTATGAGGAGGGTAGACCAACCGATGCAGCACCACCCACTTGGGCTTAGTTTTTAGAGATATTTTTGAAGGAGTTTGTTCCCCAAACCTTTCGGGATGTGTGGCATGCAGAGTTTGAGCAGCTGCGTCAGGGCACCATGATAGTGTCAGAGTATGCCATCAGGTTTTGTGAGTTATCCGGTCTTGCACCTACTTTGGTTCCTAAAGTCAAAGAACGAGTCCGCAGATTCATTGAGGGGCTCAGTTATGATCTTAGATTCTGCATGGCTCAGGAGTTGCAGACTGATACTCCATTTCAGCAGGTGGTGGAGATTGCCAGGATGTTAGAGCGTATTTGGGGTGAGGAGAGGGAGGCTAAGGAGACCAAGAGGTCTCGAGGTTCTAGAGGGTTCAATAGATTCTACTCTTTAGCTATGACCTATCATGGTGGAGGCTCGGGCAGTCGGCCAGTCCAGTTCGCACTTCAGACTACTCACAGTGCTCCAGTTAGTCAGGGTACTCATGTAGGGCAGTCATCTTTTAGTGTACCACAGGCACGGGATTCCTACAACGATTATTCTAGTTATCCGGCATGGACTCAATATGAGCATCCACGCATGCAGAGGGGTTGTTATGAGTGTGGTGCTATCAAGCACATCATGAGAGATTATCCTAAACTCGGGAGGGGTGGATTTCATCAGAGCACTCAGGCTACGGGTCCCATTCCAGTTGCTACTCCACCTGCATAACCAGTTAGGGGTAGAGGATAGGCAGGTAGAGGGAGCCTTAGAGAGGGAGTCTCGACTCGTTAATATGCTTTCTATGGTAGGGCAGAGATCGCTGCACTAGATGGTATTAGAGCCACTCCGCGTGCAACCTTGAACGGTGGTGGGGCAAAACTCAGCGAGGACGTTGAGTCCCTAAAGGGGGTGTATGTGACACCATAGGTGAATCCCACATCGACAAAACACAGGAGAGATGCTGGGTATATAAGTAGACAAGCCTTAAACCCTAGTGACGCATTTTAAACCCGTAAGGGCCTGGGCCCAAAGCGGACAATATCACTAGCGGTTGGGCTGGTACAATTGCAATCAAATCATAAGTTTTGGCCGACTTTGTGGCCGATTTTAGTCTGGGATTAATGACTTTTGGTTGCTAAAGAAGCAGTGCTGATATCAGGAATGGTATCGGGAGTTTGGACCCTATTTACGGATGGGGCTTCAAAAGTAAAAGGGTCCGGTCTTGGGGTAATATTAATCACTCCTTCAGGGGGAAACCCTAAGGTAGGCCATTAGAATTGTACCTTTAACTAACAATGAAGCCGAGTACGAGGCTTTGGTCGTAAGACTTGAACTATCTTGGGACTAGGTTTCAAGGTCATCGAGATAAAATGCGACTCCCAGCTGGTGGTAAACTAAGTGTATGGAATTTTATCCACCAAGGAGGAGTGCATGCAATAGTACTTAAATAAGGTTCAAGCATTACTTGCACGGTTCAGAGAGTGGTCAATCATCCACATTCCAAGTGAGGAAAATGTGGAGGCAGACACATTGGCTAATTTGGGTTCATCCACAGAGATGAAAGGATCTGATTTCAGTGCGGTCGTTCAATTACTGCATTAAGTGTTGGATGTGGACAGCTACTATCAAGTTAATTCAACCAACATAATCTGGGACTGGAGGAACAAGTTAATTGAATATCTAAGACATGGCAAATTGCCCGAAGACCCAAAACCATCTCGGGCACTACGGACCAAGGCAGATCGTTACTGTCTTATTGATGGACAATTATACAGGAGGTCGTTCCAAGGACCATTGGCTCGGTGTCTAGGGGCCTCGGAGGCTGACTACGTGATGAAGGAAGTTCATGAAGGAGTATGTGAGAACCATTCTGGTGCAGACTCATTGGTTCTCAAGTTAGTCAAAGATGGCTACTAGTGGCCCCGGATGGAGCAAGATGCGAAGACATTTGTACAAAAGTGCGATAAATTTCAACGCCATGCACAATTAGTGCATCAACCGGTGGAACTTTTGCATTCAGTGGTGTCACCATGGCCATTCATGAAATGGGGGATGGACATATTTGGTCGCTTACCACAGAGACCTGGTAAGATAAAATTTCTTTTGGTTTTAACTAGTTATTTTACTAAATGGGTTGAAGCAGGTGCTTACCAAAAGATTGGAGAACAAGAGGTGATCGATTTTATATGGGACCACATCGTTTGCCGATTTGAAATACCAAACAAAATTTCTTGTGACAACGGGCCACAGTTCATAGGTTCCAAAGTCACAAAAAGTTTGGAAGGATTGAAGATCAAACGAATTACATGTTCACCATACCACCCGAGTGCTAATGGACAGGCGGAGTTGGCCAACAACATAATTATTCAAAACCTTAAAAATAAGTTAGAGGATGCTAAAGGCACGTGGCCGGATGAGCTGTCGGGTGTGTTATTGGCATACCGAACCACCGCGAAGTAGAGCACGGGTGAAACACCCTTTTCACTTGTATATGGTTCAGAGGCTTTGATACTGGTGGAACTGCGGAACTGACCTTATGGTTTTACCCGAGCAAACAAAGAAGCTGACAATGAAGCATTGCTGATTAAATTAGATTTTCTTGAAGAGCACTGAGATCTGGCATATGTGAGGATCGTGGCTCAAACGAAAAGGATGGAAAGATATTACGAACGCAAAGAAAATCTCCTATATTTTAAAGTTGGAGATTTGGTTCTAAGGAAAGTCACTCAAAGCACTCAGGAAGTTAATGCCGGGAAGCTGAGATCGACATGGGTAGGACCATACCGGGTTTCAGCTATAACTGGTAAAGGTTCATACAAATTGGAAAATCAAGATGGAGTTAAATTTCCAAGCAATTGGAACGTGACTCACCTCAAAAGGTATTAGTGCTGAAGATCCTTGTTGGTACTGAAAGTATGTGTTGTACTCTTTTTCCCTTCGACCAGATTTTGTCCCAATTGGATTTTTCTGGCAAGGTTTTTAATGAGGCAGCGATATAAAGCATACTATGAAAGAAGATCATCGACAAGCTGGTGAATCAACAACTGAAAGCTCTGTTGCCTTCACTTTAGCATGAGTATAGACAGCTCTGTATAGATCAACTCGTATGGCAATCAACATATGGATGGTTAAATAATCTTTAGCTCGATAGCATATCTCATCTCCCAAGACTCTTATTGTTTCCATTAGCCTCTGGAAACAGATTATTTACCTATCTACAAGCTGTTTCCATTAATGAGGAAGCAACGTAAAGCATACTGCGAAGGAAGGTTCATCGGTGAATGCAAGACTTTCAGTGTTTGAATTCTCTTACTTAGCATTTGAACATTGGGGGGAAATAATACATGACAAAGAACTAAGATTTTTACGAAGATCGGGGACGGTAAGAACCGGGATCAATGTCTTATTAGGACTGGGGACTACATGATCGGCCCCACAGAAATAAGTTGTACACGTTAGCCACATGTATTGTCAGCTTTATTTACTTAAGCAAATGAATGTTTATATAAATGTTCTTCTAAAAATAGAGGGAATAAATCAAAGTCCTTTTATTTTTATCTTATTTTTTGTCCGAATGATAAGTTAATCTATTTTATCGTTTAAAAGTTAACAAAAACTTCAAATGCTTATGTTAGAATGAACATGAAACGTCCTCTTCAAGAGCACCGTAAACATAAGGGCCCTCTCTTACAAAATCCTCATAGTAAAGGGTAGATTTCGGAAGTGTTTATGCCCGGAATAAAAAGCTATCGGATGTGAAAAGATTCCCGAAGCTTTGTTAGTTAAATGAAAAAGAATATTTTTTGCATAATACTTAAGCAAAAAGTTTCTTTTATTAATTAAAATGCCAAACTTAGTGAAAAGTTGGCATAATTATAAAAAGTAAAGAAAGTACATTAGTTCTTGCTGCCAGAACTCGAAGGGAGCGAAGAATCTTCGTTTTCTTTATTCGGGGAAGGTTGTTCCGCTTACGGTTCGAGGCCTTCATATTCTTCAGTTTCTCCTTCGGTTCCTGAATACTCCAAATTAGTATTTGAAGAATCAGAAGCAATGGTCCGAGGAGGAAGTTTCTCATAAGCGGTTGTCTCCAGCTCCCGGTCCTTGGCAATACATTCATCAATGTTAGCAATGCCTTATTTGGCCTCCTCCAAGGTTTTCCTATTCATATGATATATGGAATATGTTTTCACAAGGAGGTCAAAATCTTCTTGGTCTTGGAGTTTTGCTCGGAGCTTATCAATATTAAATTGGAGCTTTTCATTTTCAGCTTTCATTGTGCTGATTTTGGAATCAAGTTCAACGTTGGTTGTTGAGTGAAGTCGATTATGCTCTATGACTCTTTTGAGTCTTTTTTTTTTTCATTTTTTCTCTCCTCTACTCGGCAGCATTGGCCGTCTCAGTTTTGGAGCATAAGCTAGCATCCAAGTAATTAACTTGCTCCATGAAGACAGACTCACGCTCGGCAGCAGCAATTACAGTATCATGAAGTTCGGCCACATAGCCTTAGAATCTTTAAGGTCTTCATGTAATTGAGTGACTTCTTGGCTTTGGACCATCATATCTTGTTCGGATTGCTCCAACCAGGTCTCAAGGTCATCCATTTGAGCAATATTTTCCTCCATCACTGGGAGGCATTCAGCAAGTTGATTTCTGTCATCCAAAAGTTGATCGCGTTCCGAAGTAAGATCTTGCTTATCCAGAATCAACCTTTGCAGACCCTCGGAAGCAAGAAGGTTGGCCTGAAAAAGGTCGGATCTAGAGGTATTAGTGCAAAGTATAAATTGAAAGAAGATAGAAGGAATTTAATATGTTACCTGCACCGAGCAGTGCATGTTGTTGTTTAGAAGACACTCACCGGAGAGAGAATCCATTTTCTCCAATATCTTGCTGAGGCCAGCAGCTTTAGATAATTGGCAAGCTCTACCGGCTTGGAAAAGACATGGCAATCATTTGAAACCGTGAGGGTGACACTTCTCTTTCCACTAAGGTTGTGAGTGGGTAACGGGAAAGTGTTCCCTACATTCCCATGGTTGGATGACCGTAGGAAAGGAGCATCTATTGTTTGTTCGGTTGGGGCCGGTGGAGAGGTAGAACCTAAAGGAGAAGGAGATGCAGTGGCGACATGCTCAAAAGTTAAGGGCGGAGGAAGTTTCGAGGTTGAACTCCTTTGACCAGAAGAAACTGTGGGGATTCGAAAATGAGATGAAGCATTTTTAACTATATCCATTTCCCCCCAGCCCTTAAACTTCTTCTAGTGGTGGAGTTTGAAGCTCTCCCAGTTGAGTATCCGGTTGAGCTGTTGAAAATCTTTTTCTTCTTTGAAGGGGAGCCTTTTCATCTTTGCCTCCTTTTTCATCGCCGAAGACCACTGTTGTCACGACCCAAACCAATGGGCCGCGACGGGCGCTCCGTACCTTACTCAACCGAGTACCAACGTAACGTATCTTTTCGTATCATACTCTTATAGGTAAATGAGATGGAAAGGCTGCCATGAGATAACTAGAATAAAACATGAGGGAATACTCGTCATAGGACGACCCAATATGTAATACAAACTTATACATATGGTATATGGTATAAGACCAAAATGATCACTCGTATACTGAACATAGGCCGACAAGGCCATACAATCTTTCACGTACATGACATATGTATACAAGCCTCTAAGAGTAGATTAATACCATAAAGGTCGGGACAGGGCCCCGCCTTACTAATCAATATATGTTCAAATCATACTGACCAAATAAGCAACTCCGGAGCAAATGGAGCGCACCAACACCTTCCAGTGAGCTGATAGCCTACTTGGAGGACTCTCAACCTATCTATCGGGACATGCGGGCATGAAATGCAGCATCCCCAGGCAAAAGGGACGTCAGTACAAATAATGTACCGAGTATGTAAGGAATGAAAATCAGTAAATAAAAGACATAGAGAAGTAGCTCTGTGAATCATTTCATATTTATAATGTCATGCATATGCATATAAATGTCATACCATGCATAGGTATATACGTTCATAACATCATCAAGCCTCTGAGGGCATCCCATCATATCATCTCGGCCACTGTGGGAAAATCATCAACATATACCAGCTGATCAGGTGGTGGTACGTATATAACGCCGTAACCTTTTCCCATATCTGGTCATAGGTCAATGTACATGTATAAATGAATGAAATGCATAAGAAGTGCGTTAATAAGATTTCTCGGAATGTCATAAAATCAATATGCCTTTCGGATAAACTTTATCAACTACGTATTTTTCTAAGACCCATGAACAGAAGATATAATAATAATTCACATGGGGAATCAAGAACGGAGGCATCTCTAATACTTCTATGAATAGAGTCATTTATGAAAGTTGTGCATTTGCTCGTTTCGTTTGTATCGTACGGATCATGCCAAAAAGAAAGAAGGGATAGCCTTAACATACTTGAGCCGATTCTCTTGACAATCCCTCTAACACACGACAATTGCAAAAATACGTGACGACAAGATCGGAGTAGGAAAATATCCGTATGATATTCTTGAGAAAGGTTGTACCGTGCTCTCTTAGAATTGTAAATCCCGTTGCTATTATATTATGTAGTCTCGTATGAATTCCCAAATCCCCTCACCTTTTCGTTCTTGCCTTTTTCCTTTCTACAACTCTCCTAAATAAAATTATGGTATGGATTGAAAATAAGGTGTAAGGATGACTAGTATGCTGGTGATAATTCATGTATTCATGACTAATAAAGTGTAAGGATGACTAAAATAAACTTCCCTTTCTACATGTTTGCCATGTGCATATATGAATTGTAAAAGATGACTAAGGATATTGTCCATGTGCCATCTAATTACCTAAAATTAAAAAGTCATCATGTAGTTTTGATCCATTTTCACTTGCTGTCACGTTATGTTTCCACCAAACTTATCCAAAGATCTTAACTACTTAATTAATCTCTCACTAAAAATTCATAATTACCCAATTATCCACGTAATTAAGAATTATCTCAAATTATTTAAAATACTACTCATTTTTAATACACTTTATACATCTTACTATCATGGTCATGTGGTACCTTGTATGACACTAGTCCATAAATACGGGGAATTATAGCTTGGACCGTATTTTATCTCAAAATGACAAACTTCGACGAAACTCATTTTCTTCGATTCGTTCACCCTCTCACCTTCACAAATTTACTTATCACTTGTTTGAAATAGCATAATACTTATAATCTTAAACTAATCTCATTCCCGAGCTTACGTCGATTAACTTACGACGAAACTTTAACGTACGAAAATGCGGGATGTAATATCTCATTTCCGAGCTTTCATCAATTTACTTATGGCGTACTTTCACGTACGAAAACATGGGGTGTAACAACTGTGGTCTGTCCGGTTGATGTTTCTTTTATTCTCTTCTCCTGAGTCCTAACCAAGAATGGTTATTTCCTCTTTGGTTTCTTGTTTTTGGGCTGGGGACTCCATGAGGAGGTACCTTCACCGGGAGCGCGAATAGATTCGCAAGCTCTCCCCCGGTTAAGAAAATTTTACAATAACAATTCGGCTTCCGTTGGGTTATCGAGAGCCTCGATGTCGGGGCAAATAACAGATCCCTTTGGAAGTCCTGTGAGATACAAGAAGACAGTTAAATTGTTACCAAGATATATTGAAAGAAGGAAAGAAGAATTCTTGTTTACCGTAGTTTTTGGCTTTCCACTCGTATTTGGGAGCCATTTCCTTCCACCTTCGGGATTCTGGTGTAGTGATATTCAGAATATTCTGTACCCATCTGTCCAAATCTTGAACCCATGGAGGCTCCCAGTGAGTGGCTGGAATGAAGAAAATAAAAAGTTATCAAAGAAAGAAGTTCTTTTTTACATGGACAGGAAACAGATACCCGAAAAACTTACGAAAAATATTCCATGATTCGGGAAAAGCTGGTGTTGTGGTCAGGATGATGACCCTGGTAGTGATGATAATGAACCGTTCTATCCATCCACGCTCATTGTCGTTGTCAACACTGGTAAGGAGAGCATGATGACTGTGTTTGCTAAGATTTAGTACACCCCCACGGAAAATATTTTGGGAGTAGAGGTTCATCATATATGCGAGATTTAGGGTTTCCCCAGTCTTTGAGCATAATTGGCGGAGGCAAGCCATCGTACGCCACACGGATGGGCCTTTTTCCAAACAGACTTGGTATCGGTGGCAAAACTCTAAGATTATTGGGTTAGTTCCTTCACCCGCTCTCAAAGTGAAAGGGCCCAAAGTGAAGGGGTATGTGTAAATGTACATGAACCATGGCTTGAAAAAGGTAACTCTTTCTACCTCATTGGGAGTGAGGATTTAAGCGTTGTTTCAATTACATTACTCCTTCACAACAGGGATGCTAAGAGGACGAATGAAAGAAGGGTACCTACGGACATGCCAGAACCTATCACTTTTAGAATTTGGAGGTGCTTTCTGTTCTTGAAGGTCAAATTTCATACTATGTCTAAGAGGTATGATGGAGTTCACGGTAGGAGGTTCAGATTCAGCTACAACTTCCTTTGTTTTTCTTTTCTTTGGGCCCCCTTCCAAAGAAAAAGCCAGAGTTTCGGAGGGAGGCGGTGCATGAAGATATGTTTGTGAAGAAAAGTTTTACTGAGAAAGTTGAATATTGGAGAAGGGTTCTAAGGAGAATCAAGGAAGAAGAAGCAGTTATGAAAGTAAAGAGTGAAAATGATGACTGGTGGAGAAATTATAGATGGTAAAAATTGTGGTCATGATTACTTCGAAAAACGGTAAAAATATTTACTAAATCACGGAGCAACACGTGTTCGGGTTATTAAATTTGAGAAGATGTGCGTCCTTTCAAGTTTGAGAGACCATTCAGGAACTTTTCCGCCAAGAAAAGAATTCTTATCTACTTTCCGGTAACACTAAGTTGCGTCACCGAAAAGTAGGGGGACTATCTGTATGGGATAAAATTAGTTAGTGATAGCTGGGCGAATGACGGAGTGACACGTGGAACTAAAGATAGGTGGGACGTGAGTCAACAAATAGCTAGCACCGGATATAAGCATGCAATCGGTGTTAAACGAATCCCGAAGACAAAGTAGTCAGTAACAAAGATTCAAAGCATTGTCATCGGATAGAATTCAATGGGCAGCTGTTAGAAAAGATATATGCATTTATAGTCAACATTTATGCAACTATCAATGATGGTTTTATTTTCATTCAAGAGGAGCTTAATTTGGGGATCTTGTATCCCTAAATAGTGCTATAAATAGGAAGATTAGCATCCATTATTGAAAAGGAAACATTCTGTACACAAAAAAGCCATACTCTGCTCTCATTTTATAATTCTCAGTCTTTGTTCTTGAATATTGTTATCGCTTTCGCCATCGGAAAGGCTAAATTCATACCCAGACTCGTATTTCTTTTAATTTTATTTTGCAATCTTATTTTTGTTCTTATTTATTTACTATTTTTATATCAAATCGATTCACTTGTCTATAAATCACGTTATAAATTCAATTGTATTATTTTACGGGTAAACAAAATGCAAGCCAAAACAAAAAACTATTCTTTTTCCTTATAGTGTTGTTCTCTTTTCTTTCTAACCCCTCCAACTAATGCAAATATAACTGCAATAGTTTTTTGCGTTTGGTGGCGCTGTCAGCTTATATACAATGACAGTTCATTATTTAAAAAAAGAGTGCAATTGCCATGAAAAATAGAGGTCAGAGTTAAAAACAATTGGAGCATATGTGTCGCCAAAAACAGTGGTAGACTTTTAAATGAGGATCGTTGCATTAGTACCGTTTTGCTCTCTTCTCTCTCCTCTCTAGGGCGAAACCATGGAGAACTAAGCTGCCATAGCAGCCACGACCTCTCCCCAGCCTTTGGCTGTGGGAGAGCCTCCTCAAAACCCTAAGGAAGCTCCTCTTAACCCTAGTAATTCAATCACGTATGCATCTAGTTTGAAACACACACAAACTGCCACATATCTTACAAAAACAAACTTGAAACCTACTGAAATTATTCATGGAGTATCAACCATGCAATTTTCTATGGATGAACATGAAGATTTTTCAATGGAAGAAGGATTACATCAAGTAATAGTGGTTAAGCTATCCATTGATGCGCCGGATTTGCAGATTTTAAATAATTTGCTGCCGAAAATCCTTGGCATCAAAGGTCATTGTTTATTAAATCTACTTGCTCATCGTCAACTCTTATTACGTTGTGATCAATATGAAGATTATGTGATTTCTCTATCAAGAGCTATGAATTATTTCCAGCATAATGGTAAAGAGCACCAATACAGGATTTTCCCATGGAGTGTAGGATATAATCCAAAGGAGGAAACTTCTATAGCGGCAGTTTGTATTTCAATGCCAAACCTATCGCCTGACTTGTTTGCACGACAACCATTAATGTCCATTGCAGCTGCAGTAGGAAAACCAATTGCAATTGATAAGGCTACGCAAGTTAAGTCTCGTCCTAGCACAGCAAGAGTGAAGGCTATCGTCGATTTGCTGGATAAACTTCCAGAGAAGGTAAGGCTTCAATACTTGGATGTTAAAACTGGAATGATCATGGAGGACTTCCAAGAAATTATCTACGATAATTTACCTGCATATTACTGCCATTGTAAACATCAAGGTCATGAAGAAAATCAGTATCAACTGTTAAAAGGAAAGGCAATTCAAGCTGCTCGTGTTTATGATGAAACAGTTGAGAATGAGCATCAAGTTGTTGAAAAATTATAGGGTGATGCAAGAGATTTTTTAAATGCTAAGAGAGCTGGGAAACAATTTATAGAAGGATCAAAAAGTGATAAAAAAACTAGGCAGCAGGTGTGTGATGATTTGAGTAAAGGATCAGATACTACATGTGTTAGAGATGTTGTGCAAGTAGAAAAAACTGGAGGAAGTAGGGGTCCAGTTGTTCCTGTAGGAGATGCTTCAATGTGTGTGAAGGCATCAGAGGTTACTGTTGGTCCTAATGTTCCTGTGGTTACTAAAGTTATGAAAGCATCAGAGGCGACTCATGATCAATAGCAGCTGGTGCAGTTGCAGCCTAAAGAAGTTGAACCAATTGCTACTATTGTAGCAACTGTTTTGAATCCTACAGCACCTGGGAATGTTAATGCGAAGAGTGTTCCTAATTTTAAAGGGACTGAATGTGATGAATCAATGCTTGTGAATGGTCAATCTAAACTTACACGTGACGTTCCTATTACTATTGCCTTGGCAAGAATTTACAATGCTGTGAATCCAATCTTACAAGCCGGGCATGTGCGTGATCGACCTTCTGTTGCAGCTGGTGAATCAACTGATAAATCAGCAGGTCTTAAACCTACTGTTGTGGTTGATAAGAGGTAAGATCAGGTACGTATTATGTCTTTGGATTGTGCAGCTACTACTGGTTCTAAAGCATCAAATATGGAGGCTAAACATCCTCAACTTTCAATTGGTGTTGAGCAGGATGCACTTTGATTTTGAAACCTACTGTTGCAGTGAATGCACATGTGGATCGAGCTACTACTAGGGTTGTTAATTATATGGAAAAAGGTGCAGGCCAGGTACTTGATTCTCCAAGAAAATCTGCTACAAGGAGTAAGGACTGGACAGTGGTGAATCAAACACCTGGCAAAAAGCAGTGCCCAGGCCTCCAAAAACAAGTTTTACCATCAAATACTATTGGTATGTCGAACACTTTTGATGATTTGGTGGATGAGCGTGACCATGATGTGAAGGAGGCTGGGAATAAGGTGAAACAACTGGACGATGAGGCAACGTTAATCACTTGAAAAACCAATTTGTTAGGCAGCGGAGTGCAACAGCAAAATTCAAAAGAAACAGGTGCTCGACCACATGTTTCAAAGAAAATTATATTTGTTGATGCTATTACTAACCAAGAACCTAATGAAGTTGTACCAACACTGAAATCAACCAGTCGAGAAATTGCAAAATTTGTAAAGGAAACACACAGATTTGTTGATGAATAAAAATCCTATGATCAAGACAACTTTGCTTATGTTAAACACATCGGTCCATGATGTTCCCTCCCAATCTATAGATTCATTTGGTGAACAAAATTGAGATTCATTGTAATAATTACTATCTAGTGGAAACAATCAACAATTAGTGCAAACAATTTCCCAAGCAAATTCTACAAGCGAGATTATTGTTTCTAAGGATGAACAAGTTGTGACAAGTGCAACTATGTTTAATAGAAAGACATGGGTTGATCAAATAGAGGAGGATGAAGAAGATTATGCAGATAGCCTTTAAGATGATAGTGATGATGCTGCAGAAGATTATGCAGATAGCCTTCAAGATGATAGTGATGATGCGGCAGATCAGTTTTCATCGAGTCCTAGATCCAATGAAGAGGCAGCAAAGGTGAATAATGAGCAGGTTTCCAATTCAACTAATAGTGTGTCAAGAAAGAGAGATTTAAGCTCAAATGCACCTATTTTTGTACCATCCGGGCAGCAGTAAATTGCAGCAATTGGCTTGAGGAATAGCTCTAATTCTAAGACTCTCCACAAGCCCATAACTACTGGCGGATTGGCAAGCACAAGTTCTCCTATTGCAAGCTACAATTTGACTCCTACTAATATACTACAAGCTCTTGTTTCTCATGACATGGAGACTTTGAAAGCTCTTGATAATCCGGGCAAGCCAGTAGTTACTACTTCCACACCTATTGGTATTGTGGCCAAGAGAAATGAGCTCAGAGCGTTAGTGGCCAGATACAATCCTACTGAAGTTTTTGGTGTGGATATGGGTCAAGGTTTCTATGAGGAAGGGGAAAGGGAAGAACTTCTAGATGCAAGATTTACCAATGTAACTAGGGATGTAGATCTTTCACCTAGACACTTGAGAAGTGATTCCAATAAAAGCAAGAAGAAAGCACATCAGAGGCAACATACTTGGGATGGTAAGGTGACACAAGGGGCTGCCATTAGGCAACTCCCAATGAGGGTTGCAAAGCAAAAGAGGGATACCCCTACCACATTCACAAGGTCCAATAAATCCAAGAAGAAGTGACGAAGTTTGAAGATTTTTTGAAGATAGTTGAAGAGGAAGACAATGAGCTATAGGTTAAACAACTCACAAGTTTGGAGAAGAAGGGGCAAGACTCTAATTTCTACTTCATTTTATTTTACCATTTTGTTAGTATAATCATATATAATATCATCATAGAGTGTGTAATAAACTCTGTGATGATAATAGAGTATCTAGTACGTTCCAATTCGTATTTCTTACATGCTTGCTAGTACTCTGTAAGGTAAGGTCTAGCTCAGTAAGTGTTTGCTATATGTCTTATGCCTTTGAAAAATATCCAAATGGCTATGAGATCATTCGCCCTCGTGAGACTTTGCCGGCAGTAGTCATGAGGCTCCCATCATGAGGCGATGGAGGCGCACAGGGATGATTATATAGCCAAGGCAATAGAGGCAACACTATTGTAGCTTTTGCCCTCCTTACTTGTACTCTTCCTTCGTGATTTTTTCTTTTTTATTATTAATAAAAATAGCTACTAGGTACTCTGCCTAGTAGTATAATTTGCTTTTTAAAAAAAAGGATCGTTGCATCAAATTATTATCTTTTTGAAATAAAAGTTACTATGTATTTAGAGACGAATAAATAATAGTTTCTAGACATTAAAAAAGAAAAAAATTGTCTTCCTAATTATTAATAGTGCCATACAGTGGGGAGATAGTAGTATTAAATATTAAAACCTACAACATAATACTGAAATCATTTAAATAGAGAGAAAGTACGTAGTGTAAACTAAATCTCTTGACTAAAATCATAGAAGCAGAGTATATTTTTATAAGAGTTGTGCTCCACCTGTACCTACCATGTATCTTCATTAAGCTTTGTGCAAAGCTTCTAATAAGTTAGGTGGATTTGTTCTAACCCTATCTTGAAGGGAACAAGCTAAAATATCCGTTCAAAAATAAAGAACTACTTAAAAGTCACCTGGTTGTCGAGCCCTTGCAGATATACTTTATTTTGAATTTAAGTTATATATATTAATAGCTTAAAAGTTTTTATTTACCAGTGTAATTTAATGGATTACAGCCACAAGGTTGTGTGTCCTCCTTATGTATTAACAGTGAAAAAGGTTTATACTATCAAATTTGTTATGAGAGATCAACTTAATTTGCTAGTGTAAAAAGCTTATATACAGTCAATGCAAGAAAAAAAAAAACAAGTTCAGTTCTTTTTCTGTTTTTTTTTTCGTGTTCATACTTTTATTGAATGGTGTAGTTCCCCTGTTGAAAAATAACTTTTTACTCTGCAAAATTGTTTTTAATAGAAAGGGTGTGAATTCCTTGTTGATAATTTTTTCTTGTGAAAATTCATTTTAAGAGAAGAAGGATATTAGAATTGTGATTCCTTATTGAAATTGTTTTTTGGTCAAATGAAAATTTTATTAGCCAAGGAAAATTTGTACAGCACCTGCTCTTTTTTATTTTAAAGCAAATATGCCACTCGACTTGATGCCTTGTAGTGAATATATTAATAATAATTCAAAATAGGAATCTAGTTAATACAATATATGTAAAAATGCAAATGAAAGTAGGAAAGAATAATGTAATCTAGCTATTACAAAAGTTTGACTTGAACATGTTCCAGTCGAAGGTTCTTTTTGTAACCTCTAGTCAAGTGCAAAACCTCAGTGTAGCACCTCAAACGCTCTCATCAAGCGCCATGTTTTGCGTACCAAAAGGATTAGGCCAACTTGAATCGCTAACGTACACCTCCAATTGTTGTTGTTGTCCAAACTTATAATGGGGCGTGCAAACACTTTGAGACCTTTGTCTTTCCAATTGTTGTGACTAGTCGACTGGTAGATTACCCATAGCCCTTATCCCACAATAACTTGGCCATCTTCGATTGAAAATAAGAATTCCAGCAGAAGACAATCAGTTGCACTAAATAGTTGATACAGTTTCTTCCCGTGTGGTGCTATACATTTCCCAGAATGAGCATTATACAATGCTAATACCACTGGTAGGCGATACAACACCATACGTTAAATAACCTGTCCAAAGCTTTCCAGCTTAATCAGTGTAATAAAGCTGCCAAGACCATTTCTGTTACACGTCGACTGGTAGATTACCCATAGCCCTTATCCCACAATAACTTGGCCATCTTCGATTGAAAATAAGAATTCCAGCAGAAGACAATTAGTTTCACTAAACAGTTGATACAGTTTCTTCCCTTGTGGTGCTATACATTTCCCAGAATGAGCATTATACAATGCTAATACCACTGGTAGGCGATACAGCACCATACGTTAAATAACCTGTCCAAAGCTTTCCAGCTTAATCAGTGTAATAAAGCTGCCAAGACCATTTCTGTTACACCAATAATGCAAGCTTGAGGATGAGTAATTGATGAGTAACTGCAGGGACTATCTTGTGTTTGATATCTTAGAGAAGCCTTTGTATTTAACATTAGTACACAGATGTACTGATTCATTAATCTGGAGCTCTCCTTTTTGCAGTCCTAACCCTTAGGTTAGGATTTTGTAGCTTGTCAAGATTTAATATTCTCCTCCATGTACTGGGCAGTTCAGAGAAAGAGAGGAATTGATTTGTACCTGCACCAAAAAATACTATGTTAGCTATAAAATCTGTGAGAGTATTGCCTTCTCTGAATATATATTGAAGGATCACACTAAAATGATTTTTCATCTCCTTAATTTTTTGAACTTCTGCACTTATACATCAGGGTGAGTCACATTCCCCTTCTATGACTTTCTTCAAGTCAATGAGTCAGTCTCCAATATCAGTGGGTGCTTCTTGTGTGTAACACAGTATTCCAGTCCCTGGAGTATTGCTTGTGCTTCAGCTACAACATTTGTGGTCACACCTATGTCGACTGACTTTGCATACACTAGATCTTCAGCCTCATTTCTAACACAGAATCCAATTGAGCTAGGCCCTGGGTTTCCTTTAGAGTCTTCATCAGTGTTACACTTATACCAGCCTGCATGTGGAGGTTGCCAGTTAACTCTCTTGGTGATCAGTATTGGCTTGTATGCTTCAAAGAATTGGATCATATCTGGCCACAAAGCAGGTATGTTTGTTAGTCATGGATACCTTGTCTTTGCCAAGTAATGAAGTGTCTTGTTAACTTCATGTATGACTCTATTTGTTGAGACTGTTCCTCCATACTTTCCTGTGTTTCTCCTTTTTCACAGTTCCCATATAATGATAGCTGGTGTTGCTTGAAATAAAGTTGCAATTTTGGACAGCATTTTGCATTCCATCTTGCTCGTACCACTTGCTTTACTTGTATTACTGGTTCAGTAATGCCTGCAGCTGCCATAAAATATTTCCATACCTTTGATGTTGTGTTGCTTGTCAGAAAAATATGTTCATATGTCTCTTCCTGGGGATGTTTACAGCACCAACATCTGGAAACACATTTGTATCCCTGTTTTGAAGTGGATCCAGTACTGAGAGTAGGTACACTGGCATACTTTGCAGAACACTAGTGATTAGTGTTGCTTTTCCTCCATATGATAATAGCTTCCTTTTCCAAGCATGTAGCTTAGCTTTCACCTTTTTGATAAGATCTTGATAATAGTCTTTCCTTCTTCTAGTGTAGAAGATGGGGTACCCTAGATACATGAATGGAAACTGACCTCTTGTTAATCCTGTGATGTCTTCTACTTTCTGTATTAGAGCATTAGCAGTATTTGCATGCATATGGTAGGAGCTCTTAGCCCTGTTGATTTGCTGACCAGAGATTTGTTCATAGCTGCTTAATACTGTCATAATCTTCTTCAAGGAGGGTTGATGAGCTGGTGCAAAAATCATGGTATCATCAGCATATGCTAAGTGGTTTAGGTGTTTTGTCCACTTGGGCATACCAAATCTCCGAAATGATTCATCCTCACATAATCTATTCAGTGACCTAGAGGGTACCTCTGCAGACAATATGAAGAGTGCTGGGGAGAGTGGATCTCCTTCCTTCACTCCCCTTGTTGATTTAAAGAATCCTGACGATAGTCCATTAACTAGTATTGAGTGCCAATTGTTGGATAATAGGTTCCAGATCAGGGTGATGAAATGTTCTGTAAACCCCATTTTTTTAATACATGCTTCAAATACTTCCATGATACTCTGTCATACACCTTCGACATGTCAAGTTTAATCACCACATTAGCAGGTTTACCCCTCTTCCTTATGTCTGTGACTATTTCCTTTGTAAGAAGTATATTTTCAAATATGCTTCTTCCTTTCACAAATTCAGATTGATTTGGAGAGATATACTCAGGTAAGAACTTTTCTAATCTGTTATGTAGACATCTGGATAGTACTTTGTTGATGAAATTGCTCAAACTGATGGGTCTTAGGTCTGAAAATGATTCTGGTCTTTGTTTCTTTGGTAGCATAACCAAGTTTGTGTGAGTGATCGATTTTGGTAATGCTGCCCTTCCAAATAAATGTAATACCATGTTATGAATGTCATTGCAGATGATCTCCCAGCATTTTTGATAAAACATGTTAGTGAACCCATCGGGACCACTGGAACTATTTCTATTTAACCCAAAAATAACTGCTTTTACCTCTTCCAACGTTGGATACCTACATAACTCCAAATTCTGATCCATAGATACCATAGAAGGAACATGGTTAAGCATTGAAAATTCTGTAAGGTCTCCTTGTTTTGAGAACTAATTTTGAAAGAATTCAACTGCGGCAATAACAATTTGATCTTGGTCTTCTAGCCAATTCCTTGTTCCATTCTAGATCCTTTTTATTTGTAACTTCTTCCTCTTGCCATTGACATGATTGTGGAAGAAGCTCATATTTCTATCACCGTCAGCAAACCAAGTCATTCCAGCTTTCTACTTCCAGTACTGCTCCTCCAAACTTAGGTATTTCTTCAATTCTGATTAAGTTCTCTAAAGGATGATTATGTTCTCTATTGTTGGATCCTCCTCAAATAACATTTCTTTAACCTTCACAATATCTTCTAGTATTGTCAATTGTTTTAATATGTCCCTAAAGGTCTGCCTACTCCACTGTGATAGTGTTGTCTTTACTTTATTTTGCTTGTGTTGAACATCAAAAAGGGGTCTCCAATGAAATCTGCATGCCAATTCTGTTTTACTACTTCCATGAAGGTTTCATGTTTTGTCCAGAAATTCAAGAATCTGAATGGTCTAGCAAAGTTTGCAGCTTTTTATCCTCCAGTCATCAGTAGTGGCACATGATCTGATCTAGTTCAAATTAAGTGCTCAACTTCTATTGTAGGAAGCATATTTTGAAATGGTAAATTCACAAATATCCTATCCAATCTTTTGAATATACAGGCTGCATTAGGCCTGCCATTCTACCAAGTGAATGGACTGCCCTTGTATCCTTGATCAAATAATCCACATGAGTTTGTACAGAACGCAAAATCATCATATTCTAGCGGATGTACTGGTAAGCTCCCTATTTTCTCATCCTCATGTAACACCACATTGAAATCCCCTCCTACTAGCCAGGGTAACTCCATATCACTTGCCAAATAATACAGATTATTCCAGAGTTCCAATCTTTCCAGAGATGAGCATTTTGCATACACAAATGTTATTATTAATAGTTGTTCAAGTTCTTGGTGTAATACCTTCACTATCACATGTTGTTCTGTATCCATGACCAATTCCCACTCCACCACATCATCAAAGAATAACCATATCTTCCCATTGATATTTGAAAATGCAATATCCATATTTAGCCTTTGTTTGTACCTTTGAATATGCCTTGCATTCTGGAAAGGTTCCATTAATGCGATGACAAAGAATTTGTGTGCTCCCTTTGCATATTAATCACCCTTGGAAAGGCCTGTTGAGTGTTGACATACCTGATATTCCAAATGAGTGTTTTAATCATTATTTGGAGTGCGATGTTTCCCTCCTGGGCAGTATTCTGGTTGGTTTTTGTAGCTCTTAGTTTTGAATTTGCTTCCTTGACTTCTTGCCTCCGTTGAATTAAATTTAGGGGATAAGTCAGCTTCTCTTGCCACTTGATGGAAGTTCCCAGCATTTAATTCATTATCCTCTTCTTCTTCAAGTTGATGTTGTTCTAGTAGAACTATGTCAACAGGTTCCAAATTGTGAGTGACTAGGTCGTGCAGTGTCTGTAATGGTGATTTCACTGGAGCATTTAGTTGCAATTGCGTACCCTATTCTGTGGCTGATGAACAAGTTATCTGCATATTTCCAGATTCCCTTATAACAATTGCTTGATCCTCATTCATCTTCTCATATTGCACCAACATCCTATTAGCCACATGCAATAAAGTTAAGATCTTTACACAATTTCTCAAAAGTCAACAAAGGTCAACCCTGGGCATGCCCGATCAAAACCCGATTACAAGGATAGATCTCGACTACTCATAAACCCACGAGTCCGTATATGTGTTTTGTTATCAAATCCGAGTCCAATTTGATTCTCAAATCTCAAATTTTTATTTTCCAAAATATAGACAAAAATTCTTAAAATTTCCCTTCAAATCTCATAATTTAGATATTAAATCATATATATAGTCATGTAATATAATTTAAAATTGATCAAAATCACTTACCCAATAGTTGTATGTGAAAATCCCTCCTCAAAATCGCCTCCTATCGAGTTTAGAATTCCAAAATATGATAAAATGAAGCTAAGTCCCGTTTCCAGCCCTTTTGTTCAGGTACAGAAGTCGCAATTGCGACTCAGGGTTCGCAAATGTGAACCCTTGCAAATACAGCACCTGATGAACCCGGGGATAGTCGCAAATGCGACCCTGACTTCGCATTTGCAATGCGAAGTCAGGCCCTTCGCAAAAGCGATCATGTGATCGCAAATGCGATCAAGCATATGCCCAGGTCCCCCATCGCAAAAGCGAACACAATGTTCGCAAATGCGAACTAGTCAGTCCTCAGCCCACCTCGCAAATGTGACCCCCTCCTCGCAAATGCGAACTAGATCTTTCATTTGTGAGACCTGAAGCATCAGTCCAAAGCCAGCAAGACTAAAACTATTTCAACTACTCCGCAACGCGACCGAAACGTACTCGAGCCCTCGGGGCTCCTTACCAAAGATCCACACAAGTCTAAAAATATCAAATGAACTTGCTCTTGTTATCAAAACACCAATAACATCCAGAACCACTAATCGGACCTCAAAACACAAGAAATCTGCAATGAAACTCAAGAACTTCTAAAAACACAACCACACGTCTGATTCCTATCAAATCAACTTGGAATGACGCCAAACTTTGCGAAAAAGTATCAAATAACAAAATGGACCTATTACAAGTCCCGAAGCAAAAATCCGAACCCAATAGACAATAAGTCAAACCATGATCAAACCTAAGGAATTTCTAAACCTTCAAATTGCCAACTTTCGGCAAAATAAGCCAAATCAACCTAGAAACTTCCGAATTCAACTCCGCGCATACGGTCAAGTCCAAAATCACAATACGAACCGATCAGAACCATAAAAAATACGGGGTCGTTTTCATAAAATTCAAACCTCGGTCAACATTTACAACTTAAGCTTCTAAAATGAAAATTATTTTTCCAAATCAATCCCCAATCATTCAAAAATCGAAATTGACCATGCACGCAAGTCATAATACACGATATGAAGTCACTCATGACCTCGAACCACTAAACAGAATGCTAAAGCTCAAAACGACCAGTCGGGTTGTTACATTTTCCCCCTCTTAAACAAACGTCCATCCTCGAACGTGCCAAGAGTTGTTCCAAAACCATCAAAACACTGCATGAACTCACCATACACATACACAAGGGTGATCCCACGTCACCCCAATCCACATAAGCCCAGAAGCACCATCTCAACCGAAGATTATTCCTTCCACTCATACCAATAATCCTTAGAACCAAATTTCAACATCCCCTAAAGACCCGATTCCCGCATAAACACATTGTATCAACCTCAACTAACTGCAAAAACTCGTGCATACACACACAAGGTATAACCACACGACGTAACACATCACCCATATGCCCATAGCAACAACTCTGACCACAATAGCTGCTCATTACCAAACTCGGTACCGGTAAATAGCCTCATAAAGACTAGGACCTTGTTCCAGACCTTCACAACACCGCTAATGATGTGAGAACATGTGAAACTCGTAACTACTCACCCGGCCAACAAGCCACACCAAATGCCACCCGGGCACATACATGACAATCCCAACCCAACAAGCATAACTCGAATATGACTGAATATGGAAAGAGAAACACTTGAGAGAACTATCAAACAAGTTCAATAGGTACAACTCCCCATCGGTACCATACTACAAATCTATTCCATAAGGAAGAGGCAAGACACACGCAATAACTGCAACGAATCTTACCCTAACATCGCGACACATAGCCCGGTCCAGACACACCTATCCACAAAGAACACAAGGTTCCCACTCTCAACTCAGAATCACAAGTACGATAAGCATCTCAACAACTAAACCATTCAACTAACTCAATCCGGTAGAACCAAAACCACAACACATAACAGACTTCCCATACCCGTCGAGCACCCAAATCACAAGTCGTGGCCAAACCACCTAGAAATCACATCAAAACCTACCGTATAAGTAGCAGGAAGTCTACCCTAACCTCATAACACTCAATAGTGACCAAACTAGAATGATAAATACGGGATATCCCAATAGAATCCCCAACTAGTGCAGTCACCCAAACAGAGCTCAAGAACCACGAAACACAACCATATATGAAGCAAGATAGGAGGGTCATACTAATAAATAGGACCAGATCAAAGTAAAACTGGTGCATCTTTATAACAAACTGAAACCATACCTGTAGCTACATCATCTGGTGCAAAAGCCTCAGCCCTACCAGAGAAAGCATAACAACGGGTCAGGCCTCCCCCTCTAGGATGCCCTCATTCCTCTTGTCCCCCATCTCTAACTAGTTGCGTAAGTATAGTAGCAACTAGAGCATAACCGTGGATAACTAGTTGTGTAAGTATAGTCAATTTTCCACATATAAGGTCATTTACACACTCAAGATCTCGTGTAAACGTCTTCCATGCAATTTAAATAGTGTAATTAAACTCAATCCTATGGGGTAGTTCTCCCACACAAAGTTAGGCAAGATACTTACCTCAAAAGCCCTCAATCAATACTCTAAAAATGCTTTTCCTCTAAAATTCGCCTCCGCTCGGCTCAAATCTAGCCAAAAATGAATTAATATCATCAAATAATGCATGAGAAACTACTTCCAATAAAAAAAGTTAAGATCTTTATACAATTCCCCAAAAGTCAACAAAAGTCAAACCCGGGCTCGTCCGGTCAAAACCCGAGTCCAAGGGTAGATCACGACTGCCCATAACCCCACGAGTCCATATATATATTTTATTTTCTAATGCTAGTGCAATTAACTCTCAAATCTCAAATTTGTATTTTTCAAAACATAGTTAAAAATTCTCAAAAACTCTCTTCAAGTCTCATAATTTTGATGTTAAATCTCATAAATAATCATGTAATATAATTGAAATCGAATCAAAATCAGTTACCCAATAGTTGTACATTAAAATCCCTCCTCAAAATCGCCTCATACCGAGTCTAGGGTTCTAAACTGTGATAACCATATTCCAGCCTTTTTGTTCAGGTACAGAAGTCACAAATGCGACCTGGGGTTCGTAATTGCGAACCCTCGCAAATGCGGGCATTACATCACAAATGTGGCACCTGAAAATCCCAAGGAAAGTTGAAAGTTGCAAATGCGGCCCTAACTTCGCATTTGCGAAGTCAGACCTTTCACAAAAGAGATTATGAGATCGAAATGCGATAAAGCCAGCCTAGGCCCCCCATCGCAAAAGCAAACAAAATGTTTGCAAATGCAAAATACTCAATTCCAGTGAACCCTGCAAAAGCGATCCCCACCTCACAAATGCGAGATTCGCAAATGCGAACAGTGTCTCGCATTTGCGAGACTTGAGGGACCAGCAAAACTGAAGCAGCCTAAAACACTCCAAAACGCGTCTGATACTCACCCAAGCCCCCGAGGCTCCACACCAAACATCCACACAAGTCTTGAAACAACATACGAACTATTTCAGGTGATCGATAAACCAAAATAACATCCGAAAATCATGAAGCGAACAACAAATTACATAAAAATTACAATGAAACTCAAGAGCTTCTAAGAACACAACCACACATCCGATTTCTATCAAATCAACTCGGAATGACACCAAACTTTGCATACAAGTAACAAATAACAAAACGGACCTATTTCAAGTCCCGAAATCGAAATCCAAACCCGGTATCCATAAAGTCAAACTATGGTGAAACTTAAGGAATTTTTAAGCCTTCAAATTGTCAACTTTCGGTAAAACAAGCCAAATAAACTTAGGGACCTCCAAATTCATGTCCTGGTATATGCTTATGTCCAAAATCACCATACGGACCTTACGAAATAATCAAAACTCCAATCTGAGATCAAATACGCGAAAGTCAAACTTGGTCAACTCTTCCAACTTAAAACTTCTAAAATGGGAATCATTCATCTAAATCAAGCCTGAATCGCTCGAAAGCCAAAAATGACCATATACGTAAGTTATAGTACATAATATGAAACTAATCAAGACCCCAAACCACAACACGGAACGCTAAAGCTCCAAATGACCGGTTGGGTCGTTACATTCCCCCCTCTTAAAGAAACGTTCGTCCTCGAACGTGCCAAGAGTCTCTCCAAAGTCATCAAATCTCGGCGTAAACTCAGCATACATATATACACGAGTGACCCCACATCACCTCAATCCACATAAGCCCGACAACACCATCTCGACCGAAGATTATTCCTTTCACCCATACCAATAAGCTTTAGAACCAAACTTCAAAATCTGATCATCCCCCAAAGACCCAATTCCCACATAAACACATTGTACCTCAATCAGTTGCAACAGCTCATGCATAAATACACAAGACATAACCACACGACATAACACATCACCTATATGCCCATAGCAATAACTCTGACTATAATAGCTACCAATTACCAAACCTAGTACCCATTAATAGCCTCATAATGACTAGAACCTTATTTCAGACCTTTACAACACTGCTAATGATGTAGGAAACATGTGAAACTCATAACTACTCACCTGACCAACAAGCCACACTAAACGCCACTTGGGCACATACATCGCAATCCAAACCTAACAAGCACAACTCAAATATGACTGAATATGGAAAGAGATACACACGAGAGAACTATCAAACAATTCCAACAGGTACATGTCATACCCCAACCTAGGTGAGGCGTGGCTGACACCCGGTGCCATATGGGCCCGAACGAACCACTCTGTAACTCAGGATCATTCGACAAAAACTAGAACATACATAGGCCGACTTGGCTGAACTCATTCTTTCCGTAAGTATCATGGGCCAACATGTCCACAACTTGTAATGTATAATTGTAAGTGGGCAAACATTGTATCAGCGAACCATCGTACTCAAAATATGAACACACGGGCCATCAAGGACTCTGACATGTTGTACATAATGAACCTATCATGCTGCTAACAACAACATAACCGATCAAAGGTGTCCATGCGTCTATAAAAGCCTCTAAAAATATCTTACTGGAATAAAATAGTCGGGACAGAGCCCTAACCTACCCATAAGTCTATAAAAAAACTCTAACACGATGACTTATAGAGTCGGCTGCACTCCAAATGAAGTGGAGTCAAACCGATTACCGACACCTGCAGGCATAAACGCAACGTCCGCAACAAAAAGGACATTAGTACGAATAGTGTACCGAGTATGTAAGGAAGAACTAAAACATAAGAATAAGCCACCATCAATGAGAGAGATATAAGAATCGATTTGAACCTCTAAAGTGCCACTGAGGGCCATGATATCCATACTAATTATACTTATATATTTAATGCCTCTCTTTGGGACTATTCTCCATATCGTAACATTACTGTCCAACTATTCATTGGTAACTGCCCGACTGGTTGTAGCTTGATGGTAAATACGTGTCTGCCCAACTGGTGGTAAGTAACGATACATAACTGTCCAACCAGTGGTAACTGCCCGACCGGCCATAGCTCAGTGGTAAATGTGTAACTGCCCAACCGATCATAGCTCGATGGTAAATAAATGATTGTCTGACCGGTCATAGCTCGGTAGTAAATGAAGATGCATATCTGCCCAACCGGCCGTAGCTTAGTGGTAAATAAAGATGCATATAACATTACATTATGAACATTAACATCTTTATCTTATGCCTCAATAGGGACTTAGGAACATACCTAGACGTGCTTTGGATTACATTTCATAGGACTGAATAACATAGACATCCTTAACTACTAAGAGTAAAACTATTTATGGAATAACATTATATTTATGTTTCATTACCTGGATCATGCCAAAAGAAGGAAGGATTAGCCTTAACATACCTTTGTTGATTACGACTCAATATACACTGGCCGTAGTACTTCAACCTACATCAATGTATTAGAATTATGGTTAATACCATGGAAGAACTCACAATACATTTCTAAGCTAGTAGCTCTCTTACGAAGATTGGGCAGCACTTTGCCTTTATTTCCTTACTTCTTCGAATACAAAACATCACCAAAAAACAACATCAAAAATATCAACAACTAATCCAATCCATTCAACCCCTCAACAACGTAAGAACAATTCAAACACTAGTACAATGAGCGGCAAGCTCAGTTTGTGATTAAACCACTATAATTTTAAACTCCTTATTCCTTCCAAAATTTATTAAAAACATTAACCGCCAGATATTCTATTATCCCTACTAATTTTCAGCCATAATTCAAATTTAAAACGACCCCATAACAGTCTCACAAGTTCAGCAACTCAAAACTTATTTTTCAGATTACTAAAATACGTTTCTGACTTGTCTTTTCTTTCAAATCGAGCAACACAACCAACAATACATAATAATTCCTCTTCTCATATAAACCAGCCATGAATTCAACTTAAAAATAAGTTCACAACCAGCCAACAGTGACGCAACAACAAACAATATACTACTCTTTCAAAACTCGCAAGTTCTAGTCTTTACGATCGAGCTACAACTCGTAGAAGCTTAGATAAGAGAAAGAGAAGCATAAAATAACCTTGGATTGAGTATAACCCATGAAACCTAGTCCCTCTTCATCTAAAATCAGTCCCCAGATGCTGCTACAAGAAGGAGAAAAGGAAACTAGCAAGTTGTCAGGGTTTTTCGGCACTGGAATCACTTCATAACACCCGAAATCACCTAGGGTTTGTGTGAGATTTTTGGGGGAGGGGTTGCAGGGGTTCAATATGATGTTCGTGGTCTGAAAAATGAATGACACAAATTAGTTAATTCAGCCCTTAAAAGGCCCATTGGCAGCCCCTTTTTGGGGATTTATTTGGTCCCTTCATTTAAGCAAGTAGGTGGCTCACCTACTTGTCACCTATCAGTTTTTGCAATCTCGCAAAGATGCAAATATCTTTCAGTAAAATGTATGAACGTAACTTGTGACTACTTCCGTCGACTTTTGTTTCATAACTCGCTTGACTTCAAAACTTAACACATGACTATCATACGACTATAATACCTCATAACATAACCTTATTTTCATGTTAATAACCCTAGTCTCACCCCAAACTATGGGTTATAACATTTCCAACTTGCCGACTTTCGACAAAACTTATTTTCTTCGATTCGTTTAGCTTCTAAACCTTCCAACTCTCTTGGTACTTGCTGATCATGATCTTAAATATTTGTAAACTCCAAGGCAACATGATTAACTTACTTTATATACTTTCAAAGAGGATCTCATTTTTGATCTTACGTCAATTGACTTACGACATACTTTTACATACGAAAATATGTGGTGTAACATCATTTCCCTCTTTGGAACATTCGTCCTCAAATGTTGGTTGATGCTCTTATCAATATCATAACCTACATATCTTATGAATACTTTTATACTATCCTTGTCATCTAGGCAATTGTTTCGTGAATTAATCCAAAGGCCAGGGCATTCCCCCCTTTAGGCCTCTTTCTCAAACCATGACCAGTGGTCATAATTCTTCCAATCTCGTAACTGTTGCTATCTTCTGTCATGCAGCTTGTACGACTCTGTCCTTGTGCACACGCTTACACAACTCTTATCTTCCTTTTCCTCCAGCTTTTAGCCAATATCTAGGCCTTGCTTTGTGAACATAATACAGAACTATGACAACTGGTTCCTCTGGGCATCGGTAGATTTGCTCAAATTCTTTGTTTGGTACTTTGTCGAACTTTACGACTATTGCTATATTCTGTTTCATAGCCTTGGTTATATATACTTATGGCTTTACTGCATCTAGGTAGGTCATACTATACCATAACACTTACTCGATTTATTATTATCGAGGTCTGCTACCCCACTTCATGTTACTCTCTTGTTGCTTATCTTATATGTATAAATCTAAGTCCTTTAATGCTTCCTCATTATTGTTCATCTTAAGAATGACAACCTAATCTTATCTCATACTTTGGAAATTTTATCCATTTATTGCTAATTCACCTTAATGTTGATCTGTAATCTACCACTGATAACTTGAAAACTCTTAAGTAATACATTGTCACTAGGGCTCATATCTCATCAGGGAACATCTAAAGTTATTTGCCTGATCCACCTAGGGATGATACTATAATTCAATAACCGTATTTCATAACATCTCAATGTGATTCATCTTATGGGGAATATTCTAATGTCGTGCAATTCATGAAATCCCTTATCTTTGAATCATTTCTCAATCGAAGGCCTAAACGTCATCCTTTTATCATTCATCAAAATTACACTCTTACTCTACTACTAGAGCAGCATTCCATCTCTTCTAAATGCTCCTAGTCTTAAATTCCTCCGAGTTCATTTAGGCTATACTGAGCTTTCTATAACTTACGGAAACCATCAGCTCTCTTGTTTTGATGGGCTAAATGTTGAGGCCTTACCTATTCTCGTCACCTTCTCACTCACCTTTTTCTTATGCTTACTCATGTCTACCTAAAACCTTGTCGCTCTACCATACTTTAGCTTGCAACTTACACATATCTATTTATACTACTCGCAACCTTCCTTTAACTTGCTAGCACCATAGAGTTCCTTATGTTATTCTAGAATCTCAAGCGAGACATCACATCGCCTCTAACTCTTCTTTGCTCTCGTAACTAGACCTCTCGGTACCTGAAAACCATAGGCTGGAAGATGTGCTACTGACAACACCACTATTATTTCTGGATACTGAATCACGACGTTTCTAGCCCCATATCTGAAGTCTAGACTATTCCCAACCTTCTGTACTTGAGTATCTCGTACCTTTTTCCCTTTTAACTTACTTACCTTTAAATTTTGCATCATATCTTCTGTCGCTTTCATAACTTCCATTCCACATAGGTGGAATTTACATCTACTCCTTAAAGTTCTACTGTAATACTTACACCTCTGGTGCAAACACAATCCGGCGGAAGCTTCATACTAACTTCTTATGACTCAGCTCTATGGAACGATCAAAAAATTAAAGAAGGGTAACATTTCCTAAATGCCCTGTAGCCTCTCAATTATAAGTGTGGCATGCAAAACACCCATAAGTGAAACCCTACTTGACACGGCTTTGTAGACCCTCTAGGACTTGACCTACTCTGATACCACTCTGTCACACCCCAACCTAGGTGAGGCGTGGCTGGCACCCGATGCCATATGGGCCCGAGAAAACCACTCTATGATTCATGATCGTTCTGCAAAAACTAGAACATACATAGGCCGACTTCGCTGAACTTATTCTTTCTGTAACTATTATGGGCCAACATGGCCACAACTCGTAATGTATAATTGTAAGTGGACAAACGTTTTATCAGCGAACCATCATACTCAAAACATGAATATACACGGGTTGTCAAGGCCTCTAACATGTTGTACATAATGAACCTATCATGCTGCTAACAACGACATAACTGACCACAAGTGTCCAGGCATCTACAAAAGCCTCTAAGAATATCTGACTAGAATAACATGATCAGGACAGGGGGCTAGCCTACCCATAAGTCTATAGCAAAACTCTGGCACGATGACTTATAGACTCGGCTGCTCTCCAAATGAAGTGGAATCTTACTGATCGCTCGTTGAATGCTAACCTCGTCTAATATGAGGGATCATCAAATTGATTACCTACACTTGCAAGCATGAATGCAGTGTGCACAACAAAAAGGACACTAGTACGAATAGTGTACCGAGTACATAAAGGAAAACTGAAACAAAACAATAAGCCGACATCAATGAGAGAGAGATAAGAATCAATTTGAACCTCTAAAGTGCCACTAAGGGCCATGATATCCTTACAAATTATACTTATATATTTAATGCCTCTCTTTGGGACTATTCTCCATAACGTAACATGACTGTCCAACTGATCAGTGGTAACTACCCGACCAGTTGTAGCTCAATGGTAAATATATGTTTTTCCAACCGGTGGTAAGTAATGATACATAACTGCCCAACCGGTGGTAACTGCCCGACCGACCGTAGCTCGATAGTAAATGCATAACTGTCAGACCGGCCGTAGCTCGGTGGTAAATAAATGACTGCCCGACCGTCCGTAGCTCGGTGGTAAATGAAGATGCATATCTATCCAACCGACCATAGATCCGTGGAAAATGAAGATGCATATAACATTACATTATGAATATTAACATCTTTATCGTATGCCTCAATAGGGACTTAGGAACATATCTAGACGTGCTTTGGATTATATTTCACAGGACTAAATAACATAGACATCCTTAACTACTAAGAGTAGAACCATTTATGGAATAACATTACATTTATGTTTCATTACCTGGATCATGTCAAAATAAGGAAGGATTAGCCTTAGCATACCTTTGTTGATAACGACTCAATATACACTACTCGTAGTACTTCAACCTACATCAATATAATAGAACTATGGGTAATACCATAGAAGAACACAAAATACATTTCTAAGCTAGAAGCTCTCTTACGGAGATTGGGTAGCACTTTGCCTATATTTCCTTACTTCTCCGAATACATAACAGTGCCATACAACAACATCAACAATAGCAACAACGTAAGAACAATTCCAACAATTCAAACAATAGTACAACGAGCGGCAAGCTCGGTTTGTGTCGTTTTAAACTCTTTATTCCTTCCAGAATTTATCAACAACATTAACCGCCACATATTCAATAATACCTACTAATTTGCAGCCACAATACAACTTTAAAACGACCCCATAACAGTCTCACAAGTTCAGCAACTCAAAACTGATTTTTCATATTACTAAAACACGTTTCTGACTTGTCTTTTCTTTCAAATCGAGCAACACAACTAACAGTACATAATTAATCCTCTTCTCATATAAACCAGCCATGAATTAAACTTAAAAATAAGTTCACAACTAGCAAGCAGTGACGCAACAACAAACAACATACTACTCTTTCGAAACTTGCAAGTTCCAGTCTTTACGATCGAGCTACAACTCGTAGAAGCTTAGATAAGAGGAAGAGAATCATAAACTTACCTTGTACTCAGTAGAACCCACGAAACCTAGTCCCTATTCATCTGAAATCAGTCCCCCAATGCAGCTACAAGATGGAGAAAGGGAAACTAGCAAGTTGTCCGGGTTTTTCAACACTCGAATCACTTCGTAAAACCCAAAATCACCTAGGTTTTATGTAGGATTTTCGTAAAACCCTTAAAAGACCCTTTGGCCGCCCATTTTTGGGGATTTATTTGGTCCCTTCATTTAAGCAAGTAGGTGACGCACCTACTTGTCACCTACCAGTTTGCACAATCTTGCAAAAATGCAAGTATCTCTCTACTCTGATGTCGTAATGAAGAAATTTTTATTATGTTAGAAATTAGACTCATAGATCTTCAATTTCGTGGGTGTATCATCCCTTAACCCCAAGTATATTGGTAGAAAAGCTCATTGATATTAGACCCAAATTTCAGAAAATTTTATGAACATAACTTGTGACGACTTCCGTCGACTTTTGTTTCATAATTCGGTTGACTTCAAAACTTAACACACGACTATCTTACGACTACAATTACTCATAAAATCACCTTCATATCATGTTAAGCACCCTAGCCTCACCCCAATGTACGGGTTATAACATTCCCAACTTACCGACTTTCGACAAAACATATTTTTTTCGATTCATTTAGCTTCTAAACCTTCCAACCCTCTTGGTACTTGCTGATCATGATCTTAAATATTTTGTAACCTCCAAAGTAACATGATTAACATACTTTATATACTTTCAAATAGGATCTCATTTTCTAGCTTACATCAATTGACTTACGACATACTTTTACGGACGAAAATATGGGGTGTAACAGTATAACTCCCCAACGGTACAGTACTACGAATCCATTCCACCAAGGAGGAACAATGCATACGAACAAATCATACAAATCTCATCCTAAATTAACTCTACCATGGCAGGTAGCCCGATACAAACATACCGATCCACAAAGAACACAAGGTTCTCATCCTTAACTCGGAATCACAAGTAAGATAAACATCTCGAAAACTAAAAACCTTCTACTAACTTAATCCCGTAGAACAATACCACAACACGTAATAGACTCCCATACTTGTAGAGCACCCAAATCATAAGTCATGGCCAAACCATCCAGAAATCACATCAAAATCTACTGTATTAAGTAACGAGAAAGTCTACCCTAGCCTCATAACCTTCAATAGCGACCGAACCGGAATGATAGGCATGGGCTATCATAATAAAATCCCCCAAATATTGTAAACACATAAACAGAGTACAAGAATCACATACCATAACCATATATGAAGCAAGGTATGATGAATCCTACCAATAAATAGGATCGGATCAAAATAATACTAATGGAATCATCTGGTGCAGCAGCCTCGGTCCAACCAGGAAAAGCATAACAACAGGCTGGGTCTCCCCCTCTAGGATGCCCTCTACCTGTTTGTCTCCCATCTCTAGATGGTTGTGTGGGTGTAGTAACATCTGGAGCGAAACCCATAACCCGAGTACTCCGCTGTGGTACACCCTCCCGGAGTCTGGGACAATCTCTCACCATGTGCCCGGTACCCCCCACTCAAAGCAACCTCTCTGCTGACGTGGTTGTAAGAGCTGTCCAGAGCGGGTACTCTAGGACCCGTTGATAACTGAATTACCATGTGAAACCTAAAGTGCTGATTAAATCTGATAACCCATAAAACATCTACCATGATGCGCCCTACCTCAAAAATAAGGATCAATAGATACTCCCGATCTATGAGACTTCTTAGCCTCCCTATCCTCCCTCTCTAAACTGCGGATGCGCTCGAGCCTCCTAGTGATCTCCACCACTTGATGAAATGAAGTATCAGTCTCCAACTCTCGTGCCATCCCAAGTCTGAGACCATAACTGAGCCCTTCGATAAATCTGCGGGCCCTCTCTCTAACGGTAGAAACTAAAGTAGGTGCATGATGATATAACTCACTGAACCTCATAGCGTACTCAGACACGGTCATAGTCCTCTACTACAACTGATCAAACTCGGTGTGCCACGAATCCCTGAGGTTTTGTGGAATGAAGTCCCTCAAAAACAGATCAGAGAACTGAGTCCAAGTAAGTGTCGCTGTGCCAACTGGCCTACCCTCCTCATAAGCCTGCAACCATCTATACGCTGACCCCATCAGCTGGAAAGTAGTAAGGGAAACTGTGCTTACCTCCACAGTGCTCATAATGTGCAGAATATGGTGACACTGGTCTAGAAAACCTTGTGCATCCTCAGAAGATGCTCCACTGAAAGTAAGAGGAAAATAATTCTTGAACTTCTCAAGTCTCTTTTGCTCCTCCTTTGATGCCACTGGCCTGACCTCAGGCTAAACCGCGATAACGGGTTGTAATGGCACAACATCCGGAGTCTGAACAATATGAACTTGCTACTTTGGAGTATGGGCGGCGGGAGTCTAAGCTCCTCCCCTAGCCTGTGAAGTAGCTGGTGCAATTGGAATTAATTTCGCTTGAGCCAATGTACCAAACATGCTTAGGAACTGCGCTAAAGTCTGCTAAAGTCTAGGGGTAGCAATAGGCATCTCAGGGGCCTTCTCCCCAATCGGATCTACTGGTGGCTCCTCAGCTGCTGCTCTGGTAGGTGCTCTAGTTGTAGCACGTGCTCCTCCTCGGCCTCTGCCTCATCCTCTACCCGGGCCTCTAGAAACACCGGCTCTGGGGGTAGCATCATCAGTAACTCCAGCTCGTGTCCTCACCATTTGTGAGAGAATAGAATGACAAAGGCTATAACTCTGAAATAAATAAATTAGCCCGATATGAATGAAAGAAGTAAAGTTTACTAATAGTTATGTAACCTCTCGAAGATAAGTACAAACGTCTCTGTATTGATCCGCAAGACTCTACTAAACTTGCTTATGACTCGTAGCACCTCTGAACCTAGAGCTCTAATACCCACTTGTCACTATCCAAAATCCCACATTAAGAATCGTGATGACACCTAGTCCCTAGGGCTAGGTAAGCCTAGTACATATTGAGAATTTAGCAGAAATAACGACTAAGCTATTAATTTTAAACTGATAAATAATATAATAAAAACCAAAATGGAACAACAGTTATAAATTCCCAAAATTGGTATTACAGAGTCATAAGCTCTACTGAGTACACTAAATTCTCTAAATACAATATTGTTCTAGAATTAAAATAAACAGTAGTAATGAAATGCAACAGAATGTGACTCTGAGGCCTGCAAATGCAATGGCAAGTATACCTTGAAGTCTCTGCAACAAATCACAAGCAACTATCTAACGTCCGACACGCTCCAAGGTACCTGGATCTGCACAAAAATGTGCAGCAAGCATAACATGAGTACACCACATCGGTACCTAGTAAGTATCAAGACTAACCTCAGTGGAGTAGTGACAAGGTTCAAGTCAAGACACCTACTAGTCAAATAACATGTGCAGAATATCAATATAATGCTAACAACGGAAAAGCAAAGTAAATAAATGGCAACAAAGGATAATCATGTGATAAACAACAAAATAATTAAAACACGGATAATATACAAGTGAAAGAAAGTAAGGGAAAACAATGACATTCCTAATCAACAAACCGTTCTGCCACAGACATTACAACAAGAATCACCCCGAGGTACCATACCTCAACTATCACAACCATAAGTCCCAAATCACGAATCATATACACATGGCATCTCGTACCCACATTATTGATCATAACTGCACGGACAACATACATGCCAATAACATCAACATCTCGAATCCTCATGAACAACTCACGTGTTGCACGGACAACTCGCATGCCAGTAGTAACAATATCTTATATCTGCCCAGACAACTCACGTTCCAAAAGTAATAATATCTCATATCCGCGCGGACAAATCAAGTGCCAAAAGTGACCAATATCTCATATCTGCATGACAACTCACGTGTCACCAGTCCAATCCATGTATAGAAGGCAGATATACAATAATACATGCACATGACCAATAAACATCAAGATTCATACACCTGGGTTGGTATAGGTGACATATTACGATGTATGTATGTGCAAGTGTACGATCATAGCCTGAATCAGCAAGTAATATCAGAGACACCGAATAGCACATTGCAAACAACACAACAAATCACGTAATATGCATGACACACACAAGAAAGTCACACCACATGAATATCATTAATAATATGCCCCTAGGCCATCACATATCATCCCTGACATACCCCCTCCCCCCATTTCCCGTCGCGTGCGCAATAATAAAGCAAATACCCATCTTGTCTTACCACACGCACATCAATAATTATCCCACCTTGTCTCGCTATATGCGCAAATATTACTAATAACTATAGCACGGCCAAACCTCATGCAAACACCCCGACAATCCTCTCAACAATTCCACATGTAACAAAGCCACAATCAACACAACATATCAACTCGCACCACACGTGCCCATATGCCACAATATTGCCAAAACAACAATACCAATATCACAACAACGTGTAGCCCATTGCTTAACAACAATGTATGCACGAGTCTCAACAACAACACAATGAAATAGAAATAACTAAACAATGAAAGATATTGCATAAAATAACAAATTCAATTAAAATATGTTAATAGCTCTCAATAACTACAACTCCAATTAAATGTATAAGAATAAACTCAACAATGAAAGATATGACATGTAATAACAACCTCAATTAAGTGCATATAAGAGTAAACTTGTAAATGAAACATAGAACATGTAATAACAACTTCAATTAAAGCATATAAGAAACCTAAGAGTCTAAACCTATCAATTTTCACATATAAGGCTGTGTACACGCTCATCACCTCGTGTACACGTCTTCCACATAATTCAAATAGTGTAATTAAACCCAATTCTATAGGGTAGTTTCCCCACACAAAGTAAGGCAAGATACTTACCTCAACTAGGCCAAATCAACACTCAAAAATAGCTTTTTCTTTAAAAATCACTTATGCTCGGCTCAAATCTAACCAAAATCGACTTAATATCATCAAATAATGCAAGAGAAACCAATTCTAATAAATAAAGTTAAGATCTTTACACAATTCCCAAAAAATCAACAAAAGTCAACCCCAGACCCGCACGGTCAAAACCCGATTCCAAGGGTAGATATCGACTACCCATAACCTCACGAGTCCATATATGTGTTTTGTATTCAAATCCGAGTCCAATTCGACTCTCAAATATCAAATTTTTAATTTTCAAAACATAGTCAAAAATCCCCATAACCTCTCTTCAAATCTCATGATTTTTATGTTAAATCTCATAAATAATCATGTAATATAATTTAAATTGAATCAAAACTACTTACCCCAATAGTTGTACGTGAAAATCCCTCCTCAAAATCACCTCCTACCGAGTCTAGGGTTCTAAAATATGATACATGAAGCTAAGTTCCGTATTCCAGCCCTTTCGTTCAGGTGCAGAAGTCGCAAATACGATGCGAACCCTAGCAAATGCGGACATTACATCGCAAATGCGGCACGTAAAAATCCTCGGGAAAGTCACAAATGCGACCTTGACTTCACATTTGCAAAGTCAGGCCCTTCGCAAAAGCGATCCTGAGATTTGCGAGCCCAGCCCAGCCCCCCTCCCATATCGCAAAAGCAAAACAAATTTTCGAAAATGCGAACTACTCAGTTCCACTGAACCCCGCAAATGCGACCCCACCTCGCAAATGCGAACGGTTTTTCGCATTTGCGAGACTTGAGGCACCAGCAAAATTGAAGCAGCCCGAAATACTTCGAAATGCATCCGAGCTCACCCGAGCCCTCGGGGCCCTACACAAGTCTAAAAATATCATACAAACTCGCTCGCATGATCGAAATACCAAAACAACATCCGAAAATCACAAATCGAACACCAAATCACATGAAAATTATAATGAAACTCAAGAACTTCTAAAAACACAACCATACGTCCGATTCCTATCAAATCAACTTGGAATGACGCCAAACTTTGCCGACAAGTTCCAAATAATAAAACGGACCTATTCCAAGTCCCGAACCCGAAATCTAAACCTGATAGCCATAAAGTCAAATCATGGTCAAACTTAAGGAATTTTTAAGCCTTCAAATTGCCAACTTTCGGCAAAATAAGCCAAATCAACTTAGGGAACTATCAAAACTCCTAAGCCAAATCAACTTAGGGAACATTCCGGGCATACACCTAAGTCCAAAATCACCATCCGGACCTTAAGTAACTATCAAAACTCCGATCCGAGATCAAATACGCAAAAGTCAAACTTGGTCAACTCATCCAACTTAAAGCTTCTAAAATGGGAATCATTCTTCCAAATCAAGCCTGAATCACTCAAAAGCCAAAACCGACCAGACACGCAAGTCATAATACATAATATGAAACTACTCAAGACCTCAAACCACTACACAGAATACTTAAACTCAAAATAACTGATCGGGTCATTATAGTGCACCGGGGTGGTGTTAAGGAGGTTGTGATTGGAGATGACGGTGTTATGAGGCTTCATGGACGGATATGTATTCCAAATGTTTATGGGTTGAGAGATTTGATCCTTGAGGAGGCTCACAGTTCGCGCTATTCCATTCACCCATGTGTCACAACGATGGACCGTGACTTAAAACAACACTATTGGTAGTGGAGGATGAAGAAAGATACTGTTGATTATGTCTCTCGGTATTTAAATTTTCAACAGGTGAAGTATAAGAATCAGAATTTGGGTGGGTTGATTCAGAGATTAGAGATACCGGAGTGGAAGTGGGAGTACATCACTATGGAATTTGAGGTAGGATTAGCACAGACCTTGAGGAAATATGACGTAGTTTGGGTTATAGTGGACCGGTTCACTAAGTCCACATATTTTATTCCATTGATGAAATCCTATTCCTTAGAGCGGTTGGCTCAGATTTACATCCGAGAGATTATCTGCCTGCATGGCATGCCTATTTCCATCATTTCTAACCGAGGCACGTAGTTCACATCGCATATTTGGAGAGTCGTGCAGCATGAGTTAGGCACGCGGGTTGAGCTGAGTACCATGTTTTATCCTCAGACGGACGTACAGTCTGAGACTCTTCAAATATTGGAGGATATTTTGCCGGCATGCTCTATGGATTTCGGGGGTTAGTAGGACCATTTTTTTACCTCTAGCGGAGTTCGCCTACAATAATAACTATCAATCAAGCATTCATATGGCTCCGTACGAGGCCTTGTATGGGAGGCTATGTCGTTCATCACTTGGTTAGTTTGAGCCCTGTGAGGGTAGATTATTGGGCACTGATTTGGTCTATGATGCCTTAAAGAAGGTTAAGGTGATTCAAGAGCGACTTCATACAGCTCAGTCCAGGCAAAAGAGTTATGCGGATCAAAAGGTTCGATATGTGGCTTACATGGATGGTGAACAGGTTCTACTCCGAGTGTCACCTATGAAGGACATGTTGCAGCTTGGGAAGAAGGTCAGGTTGAGTCCGAGGTTTATTGGCCTGTTTGAGATCTTGGAAAGAGTTGGGGAGGTTGTTTATAGGCTTGCATTGCCTCCTAGCCTTGTAGGGGTACATCCAGTATTTCACATTTCCATACTTCGAACGTACCATAGATCACATATTTTGGACTTCAGCACGGTGCAGTTTAATGATAATCTCACCTATGAGGAAGAGCCGATGGCTATTCAAGACCGGCAGGTTCGTAAGTTGAGATCTAAGAGGTTTCCTTCTGTGAAAGTTCATTGGAGAGGTTAGCTGATTGAGGAGGCTACGTGGGAGTCCGTGTTCGATATGAGGAGTAGATATCCCCAACCTTTTTACCAGTCCAAGTACATTTCTATATCCATTCGAGGACGAACATTTCTTTTAGAGGTGGAGAATGTGATGACCCAATAGGTCATTTTGAGTACTAGCCCTAATTTCTGTGTTTCCAGACCTCTCATAACTTCATTTAATGTTTATTGATTTGTATGCGTTGTTCGTGTCAATTTTCAGAAAGCTTTTATGTGAAATTTTGAAGAAAATGAGATTTTTGACTTAAAATGAGGCTAGAGTTGACCACGGTCAACATTCTTGGTAAATGACCTCGAATCAGTGTTTTGACAATTATGGTAGGTTCATATGATGTTTTGGACTTGTAGGCACGTTTTGGTGGGGTCTGGGGTGACCCGAGCGCGTTTTGGAGCATTATGTGAAAGATTGTGAATATTGAGTTTTAAGTTGAAATTATTGAGTCTGAGGATCGATTCTTGTTATTTGATGTTATTTTGATTATTTGAGCTAGCGAGCGAGTTTGTATAATTTTATTACACTTGTGTGCATATTCAGATGTGTTAAGAGTATTTTTGAACTGTTGTTGGAAAAGAATTTGGTGCATCAGGTCTGCATGTCTCGCAATTGCGATGTCCAGATCGCAAGCTTTTGCGAAGTTGGACTCGTAAATGCGATATCTAGGGAAGGGGTTGTGATCATCGCAAATGCAAAGTGGCTGTCGCAAATGCGATTTTGGTGATTCGCTTTTGCGATGGGATGGTCGCAAATGCGACTGGGAGCTTGGTTGGTCAATCTTCGCAATTGCAATGGCTGTCTTGCTTTTGCGAGTAAGGGGCAATCGCAAATGTTGTCGCAAATGTGATATCAAAGGGACTGGGAAGATGTTCGCTTTTGCGAACAGTGGTTTGCTTTTGCGAAGATCGCAATTGCGAACAATCGAGGTTTGCAGCTGGTAAAAGATGGGAAAGTCGGGACTTAGCTCAATTTACACTATTTTTCAACCCTAAACACTCTATAGGCAATTTTTGAAAAGGATTTTCTTCTCAAAATCATTGGTAAGCATCTTTAACTAGTTTTCAATAAATTTCAATTACTTTTTGTGAACTTCTAACATCAAATCTATGAATTTCAAGGTAGAAATTGGGGATTTTGGGTAGAATTTAGGGATTTTGAAAATTTGAGATTTAGACTTCAAATTGAGGTTGGATTTCGAAATAAATTACATAACTAGGCTCGGGGGTGAATGGGTAATCGAGTTTTGGTCTGAATCTCGGATTTTGACCAAGCGGGTCCGGAGTTGCCTTTTGTTGACTTTTTCAAAAATGATCAAAATTGAACCCTTTTCATTTGTGGGTAGTTTTTAAAGATTATTTTGGATTGCTTGATTGATACTTCGTTAGATTCGGTTGGTTTGGAGTCTTGTTCCAAAGCCAAGGTTGTGGTTTATTGTTGAATTGGTTCCGGAAAAGGTAAGTGTCATGGTTAACCTTGACTTGAGAAAATAAGGGCTTGATTGGACTATTTGCAACTTGATTTTAAGTGTAGGGACTGCGTATGTGCAAGGTGATAAGTGTTCATACATTCCCATGGGTTAATCATACGGGGTGGGCTTTTAATTATGTATTTTGATTACATCATGCCTTCTTTTACTCCTTGCTACTATTCATATCATGCCTTCATTGGTACTTGCATGTAATGACTCGATCGGTCATTTTGTGTGTTATAGCTATGTTCCCCTATTTATTGCCTTTTCTATGTTTATTTGTGGTTATGTGAGTTGTTGGGGTGATTCGTTTGGTTTCGAGGTTGTTTCGGAGTGAATTTAGACACTTAGTCCCAAGGTTGGAAGCTTAAATTGGAAGAGATGACAAGAGTTTGAATTTTGTGTAAATGACTCCGGAATGGAGTTTTGATGGTCATGATAGCTTCGTATGATAATTTTGGACTTAGGCGTATGTCCGGATGTGAATTTGGAGGTCCGTAGGTTGTTTTGGCTTGAATTAGCGAAAGTTGGAAAGTTGAAGGTTTAGAAGGTTGATAAGTTTGACCGAGGGTTGATTTTGTTGATATTGGGTTCGGATTTTGGTTCAGGGAGTTGGAATATGTCCGTTGTGTCATTTGATACTTTCATGCAAAATTTGAGGTCATCCGGAGTTGATTTAATATGGTTCGGCATGAGTTTTGGAAGTTGAAAGTTCATTAGTTTATTAGGCTTGAATTGGGGTGCGATTCGTGATTTTGATGTTGTTTTGTATAATTTGGGGCCTTAAGTAGGTTGGTGTTGTGTTATGGGGTTGGTGGTGCGATTAGACGGGGTCCCGGGGGCCTCAGGTGTGATTCAGATGGGTTTCAGACTATTTATATCATGTTTGGGACTCCTGTTCTGAGGTTCTGGTTTCCTCCTTCGCTATCATGAAGAGGTTGTCGGGATCGTGGAAAGCATTTTGTTGGCAGGGGGAAATTGTTCATCACGCCCGTGATGTTTATCTCACATTCGTGAAGCTTTTAGAGGCACAGGAATCACAATCGCGAGGACGGTGACGCGTTCGCGTAGAAGAGGTGTTCAGCTGGGGCGTCAGGTGATAAGCTTACGCGATCGCGGAAGGGAGCCCGCATTCATGAGTTGGGTCTAGCCTTTGCATAGGCTATTTCTATGGTAGAGATTATTTGTTCTTCACGATCGCGACATAGGTCCCGCGATTCCGATGTATAACACCTGGGCAGACTATATAGTACTCTATTTCGAGAGTTAGAGTTATTATATCATATTTTGAGTTGTGGAGCTCCGATTTGGGCACTTTTGGAGGGGATTTTCATGATTTGGATTGCAATAAATGTTTTTTGACTCAGATTTGTCCATTATACATAATTCCATCTTTGTTTTATCATTTAATTAGTGATTTGAATAGGAGAAATTGTGGATTTTTGTAAACACTTCTAAAACATAAATTGAGGATTTGAAGGTCGATTTGAGGTCGGATTTGGATGATTTTTGTGTGGTTGGACTCGAATCGGAATAGGTATTCGGAATTTGTGAGATCAGGTTCCGAATTTGTGGGTTGACTTTTTGATTTTGGTTAAATATCTTAGCTTTATCATTTGGAATCAATTCCTATGACTTTTATTGATTATATTAAGTTAATTTGGCTAGATTCTAGTCATCATGAGGTTGGTTCACGTGGGAAGGGCTTGTTAGAGGAGTAATTTAGCTTGTTTGAGGTAAGTATCTTACCTAAACATGGTTGAGACACTAGTTTCCTGAATTATTTGTGATAGCTATGTGCAATGGGTGCGCATATGTGTGGGGTTAGAGCCCATGTGCGAGCACGGGATATTTATCCATGCTCGAGGTAGTGCTTAGGCTATGATATGCCTTGAGTTGACTGTTAAGTTTTAAGCGGTGATGTTTCTCATATTTATAGCCTTGTTATGACTATTTGATCTATGTTTGAGGTTATATAGAGGCTAATTCCCTGAATGAACTTGATAATTGTTGTTTCCGTGATGAAATTGTCGATTTGAGCTATGATAGCACAATTTGCACATGCCTACACTTTAACATGTTATCTATACCAGTCTAGGGGCATGAAATCTGGTATTCATTCATCATATACATGTATTATTATATATTTGCTTTGGTGTGAAATGATCTGGACTGGATGCGTGTGAACACGCCAGGCGAATTGTGTTGTTATGCATGTGACCACGCCGGACGGATTGTGTTGTTATGCATGTGATCACGCTGGGCAGATTGTGTTGTTATTCCTGTGACCACGCCGGGCAAATTATGATATTGAGCATGTGACAACACTGGGCTGATAGCACATTGAATTGGTCGTGCTGCATGTGGATATGGATCCATCCCCTAGGGTCACCCTCTCATGTGCCTTCTTGATGGTGTGCATGTGGGTTTGAGGAAAACTGATCAGTAGTTTGGTATGGATATGGAAATATTGAGGAAATTCTGGCTAGTGTTGTTTTGAATTTTGCATTTCATCTTTACTTGCAATTTTCGTGGTTATTTACCTTATTATTTGCATATCATCTTTATATGTTGGATTGTTAACTGAGCAGAGTACTTGAGTAATTGTGCACACACAACTGATTTTTTTCCTATGCTTTATGACTTGATCATATTAGTGTTCTGTACTTGTTGAACTTATGAAACTGTACAGGTTATAGCAAGTATCATTTATAATTCTTGCTTCTTTTACCTCGCTGAGGTTAGTTATGATACTTGCTGAGTACATGGGGTCGGTTGTACTCATGCTACACTTTGCACTTAATTATGCAGATCCAGGTGTCAGACCCAGCCATTAGTAGCGGAGTTGCTTGTTGACCCGATCATCAAAAGACGAGGTAGAACTGCATTCTTGACTGCAATCTTGGCGTCTCTTTTCTTATATATTGTTGTCTTTATTTCAGACAGTAATGTATTTGGCCATTTCAGTCTTGTATTTACCAGTTCTGGGGGATTTTATCATGTATTGGTATTATTATGCTACGTTAAGGTTTTGAACTTACGTTGTTTATGTCATTTCTGTTATCTTGGTTCATTATGGTTATATTCTTCTTTCCTAGCAAGTGTGTTAGGCGCCATCACGATAGGTTGGGATTTTGGATCGTGGCATTGCCCTTATTTGTTATATATTTGTTATATACATGTCTTCTTTGTTACATGCCCTCTTTTGCTATTTGTTCTGTGCACCTATGTGTTTACTTGTTGTCCGTTTTTACTTGTTCTATGCCTTTAATTGCCTTTTTGCCTTTACTTGCTTCTATTCCATTCTGATTTGTTATATTGGTTTGACTTAGAGTATTTACATATTTTGGTTTCTTTCTCTTATGTTGAGATCTACGTCATAGTTGTTTGTTGTATTAATATATTGTTGTTTGGCATCGGGTTGCACTCTGCAAAGGATATTGATATATTGTTGTTTGGGATCGGGTTGCACTCCGCAATGGATATTGATATTGTTGTTTGGGATCGGGTTGCGCGTCGCAATAGAAAAGTATGTTGATATGTTTTTTGGGATTGGGTTTCACGCCGCAACGATATTGGTATTGATATGATATGTGTGGATCGGATTGCGCGCCGTAATGGAGAAGATATATTATGATTGTTCTTGACTGTTGGTTCCATATCCGTGTTGTTCTGTGAATTTGAGCATAGATGATCTTCTGGGGCCCTCTGTTATGTAATTTTTGCTCTGGTTTTCATGTTAATTCTAGTTTCTCTATTCTGCTATTGTTGTCACTTATATTGGTTCAGGTTTATAGTGAGTGCCTTGTTATAGCCACGTCACTACTTCGTCGAGGTTAGGCTCGGCACTTATGGAGTACATGAGGTCGGTCGTACTCACACTACACTTCTGCACTTCCTGTGCAGATTCTGGTGTTAGTCCTAGCAACGCTTAATGGAGGTTTGCTCGAACTATCTTTCTCGGAGACTTGAGGTAGAGTTGCACGGTGTTCGCAGAACCTGAAGTGCCCTTCTTATCTTTTGTACTATTTATTTCATTCGGACAGTTGTATTTTTATTTTAGACCTTGGTTGTAGTATTTTTAGTACCTCATGTACTTGAGACACCTGATTCCTGGATTAGACTAGATAGCATATTTAGAGATTTTCTTATATATATTTTGAAGTTTATAGCTTTACCTTCTTTTAATCTGCTTTTAAAATTGTGAGAAATGAACATTGTGTAGTTAATATTGTCTTGCCTAGCAAGTGGACGTTAGGCGCCATCACGACCCCATGGTTGGGATTTCCGGTCATGACAGACTAATTGATACAGATGTTTGTGGGCCTATAAAAATTCAAACTAAAGATGGATATTCTTACTTCATCACCTTCACTGATGATATGTCAAGATATGGATTTGTGTATCTTATGAAACACAAATCGGAATCTTTTAAAATGTTCAAAAGGTTCCGCAGTGAAGATGAGAAATAGACCGGTAAAAGTATCAAAGTACTAAGGTCTGATAGAGGTGAAGAATATCTTAGTGAAGATTTTACTAGTTATCTCAAAGATAATGGGATTCTCTCACAATGGACACTTCCAGTAATACCGCAACACAATGGTGTGTCTGAAAGGAGAAATCGAACCTAATTAGATATGGTGAGATCTATGATGGGGTTCACTTATCTTCCAATAAATTTATAGGGATATGCTTTGGAAGCAGCAATATACTTACTTAATAAAGTTTCCACTAAATCAGTCTCTACAATACCATATGAGATATGAAAAGGACGTAAGCATAACCTTAAACAAATTAGAGTTTGGGATTGTCCAGGTTATGTTAATAGATTGTAGTCTGATAAACTTGAGACAAGATTTGACAAGTGTAGGTTCATTGGGTATCCCAAAGAAATAATGGGATATTATTTTTATCTCCTTTCAGACCATAAAGTGTTTGTGGCTAGAGGAGATATTGGAAAGGGAATTTCTTTTAGAAGGATATTATAGTGGAGAAATAGAACTTGATGAAGTTTAAGAAATTAATGAATCAATACAAAATCAAGATCATGAGACACAAGTTGAAGAACCTTTATTGAATTTTTTGAAGTTGACAAGGAAGTTACCATCTTCAACGGTTGAAGTTCAAGAACTAAATGTAGTTCAAAAACAGGTTAATAAACCAGTTCCAAACCAAATTGAACAACAACTGAATCCAGCAGAAGGTGAGCAAGTTGTACAAGAACCTCTTACAAGGTCTACACGAGAACATCATATACCAACTAGATTAAATCTAATTGTACAAGATGAAGTACCAAATGAGGTTGATCATAATGATGATGACCCTAAGACCTATGAAGAGGTGATACAAGGTTCTGCCTATGAGAAATGGCTAAAGGCCATGGAATCTAAAATGAAATCCATGAAGGAAAATAAATAATGGACTTTAGATGAACCTTCAAAGGACATAAAACATGTAGGTTGTAAATGGGGTTTTAAGAAAAAGATTGGAGCAGACAGAAAGGTGGACACCAAAAAGCTCGTCTTGTTTCTAAGGGATATCGTCAAAAGGAAGGAATCAACTATGACGAGAATTTCTCTCCCGTGGAAATGCTCGAATCAATTCGGATTCTGCTTGCTATAGCGGCATACTATGATTATGAAATATGACAAATGGATATGAAAACGACTTTCCTTAATGGTGAGCTAGAAGAGGATGTGTACATGACACAACCTGAGGGTTTCACATCTCTGTCTGACCATAATAAAATTTGCAAGCTACAAAGATCCATTTATGGACTAAAGCAAGCTTCTCGAAGTTGGAATATTCACTTTAACAAGATAATTGAAAAGTTCAATTTTGCTAGATGTGAAGAAGAACCTTGTGTGTACAAAAAGCATAATCATATTCTTAGTATTGTATGTTGATGATATATTGCTCTTAGGAAATGATATACCAGCATTGCAAAGTTTCAAAATTTACCTATCTCAACAGTTCTCCATGATAGACTTGGGAGAAGCAGCTTATATATTGGGAATAAAGATCTATAGAGATAGATCAAGGAAGCCGCTTGGGCTTTCCTAGTCTTTGTACTTTGATACCATCTTAAAAAGGTATAACATTGATAATTCTAAAAAAGTCTATCTACCGATAGGCACTAGAATTACTCTCAGTAGGGAGGATTGTCCTAGAATACCTGAAGAGAGAGAACGCATGAGTAGGATCCCATAGCTAGTGCAGTGGAAGCTATCATGTATACCATGACATGTACACGTCCTGATGTGGCGTATGCACTAGGAGTGACTAGCTGATATCAAGGAAATCCTGGTGAGGAACATTGGAAGGTGGTGAAGACCATTCTTAAGTATTTAAGAAGGACTAAAGACCAATTCCTCATTTATGAAGATTCTGAGTTAAAACTTGAAGGTTATATGATGCAAGTTTCTCTTCAAATAGAGATGATAGAAAATATATTTCTAATTAGGTATTCACCTTAAATTGTGGTGCAATGAGTTGGAAAAGTTCCAAACAAGCTACAGTAGGGGATTTAGTGACTGAAGCAGAATATATAACAGCTAGTGAAACTGCTAAAAAAGCTATATGGATGAAAACGTTCTTAACTGAACTTGGTGTGGTTCTTTCAATAAAAGGTGCAGTTCCATTGTTGTATGACAATACTAGAGTCATTGCTCAAGCAAAAGAACAAATATCACACCAAAAATCCAAACATGCTTTGTGAAGGTATCACTTAATAAGAAAAATTATTGAACATGGAGTCGTCGAGATTCAAAAGGTTGATGGAAAGAAAAATGATGTAGAACCATTCATTAAAGCTCTTGGAACAAAGGAGTTTGACAAGAACAAGTGAAAATTGCGAATGAAGTACAAGAGCGATTGACTCTTGTGCAAGTGGGATATTGTTAGGGATATAGTATATATGCCTTAGATCCAATCTCATGTTTGATGATTTGAACATATTTTTGTGAACGTTATATGATATAAAAATATATATGGCATCTAATATTATTTTATCATAGTTATTATTAATTATTTGATTATCTTAATAAGGTCCTTTATTAAATTTTGAAACTTATCATCGTGATAGAGATCATGATAATGAGAGTAAAGTTCTTGCAATTTAGTCTAAATTTGTTCTTGATCATAGAATCATTAATTTGGACATTAGTCATCCGGTTAGATCAATATCTATGTGATCGTCTTTACGAGATAAAGATTAGTTGATCTCATTAATCACATATATAGATGGTGCATATAGAGATATGATCAGTGAACTGACGCATTGGATAATTCCTAATGGTTAGAATTAACATAAACAGACAATAGGATATTCTCTTGAAGAATATGATGTAAGGGTTTCCTTTGACCTGAGATCGTCATAGTAATTGACAAGGTATTTATTGTGCTTTGATACTAGACACCTATGGCCCTAGGGCGATAGTTGAAAGGATATTGGGTACAATTAAATACTTGTAGAATTAGTGACTGATCAAGATAGAATCTCTCAACTCTTGGTAATGAATTTAAGCTCCATGTTTTCATGAATTATAAACGACCAAACAAAGACCTTGGCCAGGGCAATTAAATGAAAGAAGAAAAGAGTTTCTTAGGTCATTCAATGGTCGATAATACTTGACATGAGCACATAGTTGGTCGCCTAGGATTTGACAGTTGAACCATATCCTAGGGTGACTCAGAGCTATAACAACATGATGAAATATTACGTTATTCTTCTACTCGTTCTTGAGAGTAAATTATATACTTCATTCTATCTGATTGTTAAGGAGTGTTGCTAGACGTCACCCTTGATTAGTATATGATGTGTTCAATTTACTATCGGCGTAGTATTGAACTTATGGGGTCGCACACTAACGAGTGTTCTGATCTTTACTAAAGGATTAATTAATTTATTATTTGATAATTAAATTAAAAAATTTAATTAGTTAAATAAATTTAGTTAGTAGTCCAAATGAAATATTATTACATTCTTTGCTAGCACAGAGAATATAATTAATATTGTGCGCAAATTGAATTTTTTTATTTGAAATAGAAAATTAAATTATATCTCTTGAAAATATATATGTAATATATATTTAGTACATGTAATTAATATTTGTTTATATAAGATATTTATATAAATATTAATGATGACTAATTTGCTAGATCCAATTTAGAATTGGATTAACGTTAGTCCAGGACGTGTCGGCAATTCTCTTTTGGAATGGAATTCGACTTTCAAGAAGGAAAATTATATAAAGTTTAATCTTAGAAATTAAACTTGTACTCCAAAAGAAAATCAACACCTTAACCATTCTTAACCAAATAGGAAAAACGTTCCTATTTGATGATATAAAAAGGGTGTTAGACTGTCGCTAAAGTGAGAGAGAAAACATTTATTCTTGACAAAGAAAAACTTTTCCTTGTCACATTAATTCCATGCTGAAAGATTTTGAGCAACTTTCAGCACACGTTTTTCATTCAATTTGTTTGCTAGTTTTATTGATAAAAGAGTTGATAGCAAGGATTGGTCTTGGTGTGGATATGTATAAAGTTTTCGCACTATTGAAGAAATTTTGAAACGAGACTCTCTCACCAGGTACATCTTAGATCTGATCTTTGACATGTAAATAAATTTTAAACACGAAAGATTCTGCTTAGGATTGTTATTGTCTTCAGCAGCGTGTTACGAACACCTATATGCAATCCTTCGTGAGCAGCACCAGTGTCACGACCCAGAATTTTCACCTCCGGGGCCGTGATGGTGCCTAACATTTCACTTGCTAGGCAAGCCAATGTTAAAGGATCTTTAAGCCATTTTTTAAATAATTCAAGTAAGTAAGACCAATTAAGCCGAAGAGAAACTAAAACGGAATACAAATGACATAAAATTAATAATATCTAAGTGCAACCCGGATCTGGACTCACAAGTTCACGAGCTTAGAATCTGTACAAAATATGGTTTGAAATAAATACAACTGTCTCGAATGAAAAGAACAGTAAATAGGGAAAATGGAAGGGGTCATCAAGGTATGCGGACGCCAGTAGATCTACCTCGAGTCTCCAAATGCAAGTCCAAGCTGGTACTCCTCACGGATAGCTGGGACCAGTACCAATATCTGCACAAGAAGTGCAGAGTATAGTATGAGTACAACCGACCCAATGTACTCCGTAAATATCGAGCCTAACCTCGACAAGGTAGTGACGAGGCTATGACAGGACACCCACGTAAATAAACCTGAACAGACAGAAATATACGTACAAAATAACGGCAAATAAAGAATTTAACAAGTACAATTGGGAGGGGACATGCGAAAGGGGTACAAGATATGATAACTACAATAGGGAATGATAATAAGAAATAATCAATAAACCTTCAACCAACAAAATGAACACATAATAAATAAAACTGCACGGCATCACCCTTCGTGCTTTTACTCTCAGCCTCACTATGAAACAGTAATAACGGCACGGCATCACCCTTCGTGCTTTTACTTTCAATCTCACCATAAAATGATATATACGGCACGTCATCACCCTTCGTGCTCTTACCCTCAATTTCATCATGAATCAATAGATACGGTACGATATCACCCTTCGTGCATTAACTCTCAAATACGGCACGGCATCACCCCTCGTGCATTAACACTTAAATACGTCACGGCATCACCCTTCGTACTTTTACTCTCAATCTCACCATAAAATGATAAATACGGCACGACATCACCCTTCGCACTCTTACCCTCAATTTCATCATGAATCAATAGATACGGCACGGCATCACCCTTCGTGCATTAACACTCTCCCTTACCATGTGCAATGAACATATAATAACAGGGAGATAGAATAAGGAAGATCAAGTCTTATGTCAACAATGGTTCCACTATACCAATCTCTACTTTAGAAACAATGCTCAATTATCACAGATAGTCCATAAGTGCGGAAAGAACAATCAATTTAGTAATTAACTAGTCTAAGCATGGATATTAATATCAAATAAAGAAATAAATTACAAGGAACAAGTCTCACCCGCATGATTTAACCCAACAACAACGCATAAGTACTCGTCACCTCATATATACGTTGTACCCAATATTTAGACAAGTAGCAAACAGGCAAACAAGTCATAATCCCTCGAGTTAAGGTTAACCACGACACTTACCTCGCTCCACAAGTCGACTCAAAGGTCTACCGGAGCCTTTCCTCTAGAATCCGTCTCCAAACAACTCGTATCTAACCACAATTGACTCAATAATGTCAAATATTTCTAAATGAATCAATTACAATGCATAGTTTTGGGATTTCCACACTTTTCCCCAAAAAGTCAAAAATCGACCTCGGGCCCGCTTGGTCAAAACCTGAGGTTTGGACCAAAATCTATTTTTCCATTCACCCCCGAGCTTGATTATGTAATTAGTTTCGGAATCTGACCTCAATTTGAGGTCTAAATTCCTAATTTGCAAAAACCATCAATTCTTCCTAAATTCCTAGTTTTCTACCATGAAAGAATAAAGAGTAGGGCTAGTTAAAGTGTACAAACCTATATATTGATCTTGATTTTTCTCTTAAAAATCGCCTCTAGGCTGAGCTCTAATGAAGAGTTTATGAAAAATTGAAGAAATCCAGTTTTGGGACTGTTTTAAATCTCTGGCGTCAGGTGTTCATCGCGTTCGCGTGAAACCTGACGTGATTGCGAAGAGCATAGCCTTACTGGCTTACGCGATCGCGAGTAACTCCACGCGTTTGCGAAGGTCTAGCCCGCCTCACCTCCACGTTCACGAGACTGGGCTCGCGTTCGCATAGAGTTACCTCAACTCCCCAGCCCATCTTATCTAACGCTACGCGTTCGCGTGTGACTGGTCGCATTCGTGTAGAGAAAGCCCCCCAATGCTCCGCGTTCGTGACCAAGGCTTCGCGTTCGCGTAGAACAAAATCTCCCCAACCTATTTTACCCTTCGCAATCGTGGGAGTATATTCGCGACCGCGAAGAAGGAAACACCAGAAACCAGCAGAAGTGAAAAACTAGCAAACTTTCTAAGTTCTAAAGGTATGTAGGCTATCCGGAACTCACCCGAACCCTCGGGGATCCAAACCAAATATGCACACAAGTCCAAAAACCTGATACGAACTTGCTCGCATGATCAAAACACCAAACCAATGCCTAGAACTACGAATCGGGCACCAAATCAAATGAAATTTTCAAGAAAACTTTAGAATTTCTATTTTAACTAATGGACGTCCGAATAACGTCAAATCACTTCCGTTTTGCACCAAATTTTGCAGACAAGTCATAAATATTGTAATTGACCTATACCAAGTTCTGGAACCAAAATCCGGACCCAGTATCAACAAAGTAAAACATCAGTCCAATTTATAAATTCTTTGAACCTTTAAACTTCAAATTTTCAACAAATTGTGATAACTCAAGCTAGGGACCTCCGAATTCGATTCCGGGCATACGCCCAAGTCCCAAATCACGGTACATACCCACCTGGACCATCAAAATATGGATTCGGATCTGTTTGCTTAAAATATTGACTGAAGTCAACTCAAACAAATTTTTAAGGAAAAATTTTATATTTTATCAATTTTTAACATAAAAGCCTTCCGGAAAAATACCCGGACTGCGCACATAAATTGAGGAATACTTAAAGGATCTATCAGAGGCTTCGAAACACAGATATAAGGTTTAAAACTCTATATGGCCTATCAGGTCATCACATTCTCCACCTCTAAAACAACCATTCATCCTTGAACGGACATAGAAAAGTATCTGGACCGGTGAAAAAGTGTGGATATCTACTCTGCATGTCCGACTCGGACTCCCAAGTAGCTACCTCGACCGGCTGACCTCTCCACTGCACTCGAACTGAAGGATAACTCTTAGATCTCAACTGTCAAACCTGCCGAGCTAGAATAGCCACCGGCTCCTCCTCATAAGTCAAATCCTTGTCCAATTGAACTGAGCTGAAGTCTAACACATGGGACGGATCTCCATGATACCTCCGAAGCATAGACACATGGAACACTAGATGGGCTGCTGATAAACTAGGTGGCAATGTGAGCCTGTAAGCCACCTCACCACTCTCTCCAGAATCTCAAAGGGTCTGATGTACCTAGGGCTCAACTTGCCCTTCTTTCCGAACTTCATCACACCCTTCATGGGTGATACCCGAAGCAATACTCTCTCTCTCTGACCATGAATGCAACAACACGAACTCTATGGTCAGCATAACTCTTCTGCCTAGACTAAGCTGTGTGAATTCGATCCTAAATAATCTTAACCTTATCCAAGGCATCCTGTGCCAAATCTGTACCCAACAACCGAGCCTCCCCCGGCTCGAACCATCCAACTGGCGATCAGCACCGCCTCCCGTATAATGCCTCATAGGGAGCCATCTGAATGCTCGAATGGTAGCTGTTGTTGTACGCAAACTCCGCAAGTGGCAAGAACTGATCCCAAAAACCCCTGAAATCTATAACACAAGCGCGGAGCATATCCTCCAATATCTGAATAGTGCGCTCGGACTGTCCGTCCGGCTAAGGATAAAATGTTATGTTCAACTCAACCTTCGTGCCCAACTCACATTTTACTGCCCTCTAGAAGTGCGAGGTGAATTACGTACGTCGATCCAAAATGATAGACACGGGCACACCGTGAAGACGGATGATCTCGTGGATGTAAATCTCATCCAACCGCTCTGACGAATAGGTAACTGCCACAGGAATGAAATGCGCTGACTTGGTCAGCCTGTCCACAATAACCCATACCGCATCGAACTTCCTCTTAGTTCATCGGAGTCCAACAACAAAATCCATAGTGATACGCTCCCACTTCCACTCAGTAATCTCTAACTTCTGAAGCAAACCACCAGGTCTTTGATGCTCACAATTTACTTGCTGACAATTTAAATACCGAGCTGCATAAGCAACTATGTCCTTCTTCATTCTCCTCCACCAATAATGTTTCCGCAAATCTTGATACATTTTGGCGACACCTGGATGAATAGAATACCGAAAACTGTGGGCCTCCTCAAGAACCAACTCACAAAGTCCATCTACATTAGGCACACAAATAGGACCCTGGATTCTCAAAACTCCATCATCTCCAACTGTAACCTGCTTGGCACCACCGTGCCGCACTGTGTCCCTAAGGACAAGCAAATAAGGGCCATCATTATTACACCCCATATTTTTGTACACAAAAGTACGCCGTAAGTCAATTGATATAAGCTCGGAAATGAGATTCTCTTTGAAAGTATATAAAGTGATCTAATGATATTACATCCCGTATTTCCGTTCAACATACAAACGACTAGGTTGAGGACGAATGCACTTAAACGTGAGAAAGGAGATTTTGAACAAATAAAAATGAGCTGCTTGCTTACCCGACGTGCCTGCTTTACCAACTTACTTTCCGTCCTACTTGCTTGAGCTACTCGACACGTCTAAATTATTTAATAAGGATGAGACACATGTTTCAAAATGGAAAAAGGACCAACATGAATCACCTAGGTGACAAGTAGGTGCATCACCTACTTAAGGCTTGTGGATCAAATTAAAAGGGAATTGAAAAGGATAGAGATGGGAAGTCTTGGGGCAGCCCAAGACCTATCTTCCCAAGCCCATTAGTGGGGCCATATAAATATAGATATATCTCAATTTCACTTAGAAAACAATTCATAATCCCTCTTTCTCTCTATTGCAACGTGAAGGAGCTCCAAAATATCAGCCCAAGATCTCTCTCAAAGTTATCCTATCAAGACCAAACCCACAAGTGGGTAAGGTGATTTCTCTCTTGGAAGATCACGATCACCTAGTTATCTCTCTACTTTGTTGTTTGGGTAAAGAGCTTATTTGAGCTTGAAGTAAAGCTTAGTTTGATGAGTATTCTTGCTGCCAAGGTAAGGTTTAACTTCTCCTATATGTATTTAAGATCATCTATGTATATCTAGTTGATTTGATAATGAAAACTTGTGAAGTAAGTTGAACTTCATGTTGAAGTGTTGTAGTTGTTGGACTATTTTGGAGTTGAATTCTTGATGTTTTATGGCTGAAAATCAGTATAAATAACTTAAGGATACAATTGCTATTGTGGTTGATGTGTTTGGAAGAAGAGAAGGCTTGGAAAATGCAAGTTAGAACTTGGTTGTTGGGTGAGATGGTGTGGACTGTTTTGGTGATATATTATAATGAATATGAGGTTAAATATTGATATATATATATATATATGTTTGTTGACATTTTGGACATGTTGTTCTTGTTTGTGGATTTGAGGAAAATGAAAAGAATAAGGGGAGGTGTTGTCCAAAATTTCGTAGATGAGCTAGTCATTCATTTGTGTCGAGTTCTAGGTTATGTAAGCTTAACAATGGTCCCTTATTTTTTGTTGTAGATTGAAGTACTAACGGGCTGAATCGACGTCGTGTGGTTAGGTAAACGATAAAGGTATGTTAAGGCTATCCCTTCTTTTCTTTTGGCATGATCCATATGATACAAACGAAACGAGCAAACGCGCAATTTTCACAAATGACACTATTCTTAAAAGTACTAAGTGTTCCTATGTTCTTGATTCCCCATGTATCCTATTATTCTATCGTTTGTTCATGGGTCTCAGAAAATACGTAAGTTGATAAAGTTTATTTCATGATATTAATCGAAGGCATAATGATTTTATGACATTCCGAGAGATCTTATTGACTTACTTCTCATGCATTGCATTCATTTATACATGTACATTGACCCATGACCAGATGGCGTTATATACGCGTATATTATATGTATATTGGGTATGGGGAAAGGTTATGGCATTATATATGCATCACCACCTGATCAGCTGGTATACGTTGATGATTTTGCCCACAGAGGCCGAGATGATATGATGGGATGCCCTCAGAAGCTTGATGATGTTATGTACTCATATACCTATACATGGTATGACATTTACACGCATATGCATGACATTATATATATTTCATGATTCACAGAGATATTCAGACTTACATGTTGAGTTCTTTACACTATGTTTCTTTCATGCCTTACATACTCGGTACTTTATTTGTACTGACATCCCTTTTGCCTGGGGACGCTGCGTTTCATGCCCGCAGGTCCCGATAGACAGGTTGACAGTCCTCCTAGTAGGCTATCAGCTCAGTGGAAGGTGTTGGTGCACTCCATTTGCTCCGGGGTTGCCTATGTGGTCAGTATAATTTAGACTTGTATTGATTGGTATGGCGGGGCCATGTCCCGACCTTTATGATATTTATGTACTCTTTGAGGCTTGTATACAGATTTCATGTATATGGATACTTGTATGGCTTTATTGGCCTATGTTTTGAGTGTACAAATGATCATGTCGGCCTTATAGGCCCGTATGTCACGTGTATAAGTTTCTATATCATGTTGGGTCATCCTATGTCTAGTATTACCTTATGTTTTATTCCAATAATCTCATGATGGCCTTTCTGGCCCATTTACCTATGATGGTGTGATTAGAAAGATATGTTATGTTGGTACTCGGTTGAGTAAGGCACCAGGTGCCCGTCGCGGCCCTCCGATTTGGGTCGTGACAAAAGTTGTATCAGAGCAGTTATGTCCTAGGGAGTTTACAAGCCGTATCTAGTAGAGTCTTGTTTATGGGTGTGTTGTGAACCACACTTATAAGAAGGAGGCTACAGGGCATTTAGGACTGTCACTCTTTCTTCTTACTCTAGATCGTGTGGTAGAGCTCAGTTGTAAGATTTAAAACTCCTAAATTCTATTTTATTCGTAATACAATGATACCTACATCTAAAAAGATAGCTGGTAAGAGATTGACTGTAGCTGTGGAAGAGTTGAGTCAGAGGAACTCGATTTTGCATCAAGCTTATGATGAGTAAATGTTAGGTCTTCAGTAGATCATGTGTGTACTAAGACGTGTAAGCTTCTTGATAAGGAGCCCTAAGGCATGAATATCTATCCACCCATATGGTTTAAAGCAATGAGAGAATCAGAAGGTAGATACAAGTTTCAACAAGTAAAAGAAGCAAGGTAAAGAAAGGGTACGAGGTACCCAATTAGTGAAGATTATCAGTATTTACAATTCAGGTAGAGAAATATAAGCATTTTAAGTTATCTTCAATTGTAACAGAGGTATGTACAATTGGCACACACATCTCAGTTATGCTCCATGGGTGCTAACAGATATAGTTTAAGAGAAGGACGGGATATCAGGATACAGCTGGGGTTAGAGTAACCCAAAATGGTGGATGGATTGTTAGCGTTAGCTGACATTTCCGAAGAATATTGCAAACGTGGTAATAATTCTCCTTGAGAGACACCAAGATGGTGCATTCTAGAATAGTACAGCTAGATATGAATACTAGAATGTTCAAAAAAATTACAAAGATAGGCACTTGAATCCTAGAAGGGATAAATATTTACCTTCGTATGGCTCCCGTCCCTAGTAAAGAGAGAATGTTAGGCCACTCGAAGAGCTAGTGGATGGAGCAGGGGGAGCTAAAAGCAAAAGAATATTTTGTTAAAGCTTTCAGAATAAATTGATAGACAGAAATATTAATAGGAGAATAAGAAGAGAGTAAATGAAGCATTATGAGCATGATGTGATAAGTGAGTGATAACAGCAAATCAAAATATGACAGGATGACAGAGTCTATAGTCAGTGAATATGTGAAAAGATGCCAAAGATGAAGAGAGGGGGAAAGATGGTGTGATATGGTATTAAGTAGGAGTTATATTGTTCAGGGAACTATGGAATAGTAAAGGAAGAATGTGATCAAAATTAGAAAGGAATGAGATTGCACTTATTCAAATCCCACATATAGGTTACGACTCCAGAACATTACGCAAGCACGACGACAAGAAGGGGCAATAAAGGTTCCCGGCCAGGATGTTATTGATATATAAGTACGAATGAATACTTGATACATAAGGAGCCAGTGCGAGAGGTAAGTTAAGACAAAGGACATATCCCAAGAGAGATTACGCGAAATATAGATATGAGAATGGACCAACGAGTAGTTAGTAGTTGATTCAGGAAGAGCCTAGTTATGGCTAGACAAGAGCATACAGACAAATCCGCAGATCGTGCATGATAAACATAGTGAAACCCAATATGGTGAATTCAGTCTCGCAGTTATGACATTGTAATCCTTGAGAAAGATTCAGATAGGAGTTGGGGTAGTTAAAGGTACCGTATTGGTGTTACAGAAATAAAAGAGAGTGCCACTGGGAAGACAGTCAAAATATCAGTTCAAAAGCAACCCAACAAGCACAAGGTTGTGGAGGTAAGTAACTAAGGATAATTATAGGCAAGGAAGAACATCAAGAACATTCCATCGAGTATACATTGTAATAAACTTGCAGCTTTACAAGAGTCAGAGGGTCCTCTCTAAGTACTACAATGAAAGACTAGCTGAGGAAATAAGGAAGAAGGCTTCAACCTAAGTATAGTAACTTGAGGAAGAAATGGTCATGTAAAAATAGTCTCACTACAGTATTGTATGCACTCCATAAGAAAGTGGCACCTACCGTGGCTAATGAATGGGAAGTGAAAAAAAATCCAAAAGTTACATTTGAGATCATATGAGTTACAGGAAATTCTAGTATTTGTGGGCACTAAGATAAGCCAATTATTCATGCAGCAAGTAGCACAATGACCAGGAAAAGTAATTGCCTACGTTTAAAGAAAGTTGAGAAGGAACGAAAGGAATTATTTTATCAATGACCCAGAGTTAGTTAGGTTATAAACTCATTTAAGATTTTGGAGTATTATCCATGCAGCATATATGTTGACATTCATACAGCCGTAGAAGGCTCCGATTAAGTTAAAAGAAAGAATTGAGTCCGGGTCATAGACAAAGGATTGAATTGTTATAAGAGTATATCATGGATATTTCATAGCATCCATGAAAGGCTAAAGTAATAACTAATACCCTGAGCCACATATCGGAAAATAGCTTAAGTCTATATAAAGGCTGAGAGAGAAGAGAAAACTAAAGAGTTACATCAGCTAAGTAAATCACGAGTCTGATTATTGGACCTAGATAATTATAGAACTCTTGATTGAAACCATTGCAGAATCACTCTTAATATCAGAGGTACAAGAGAGATAGTATATCAGCCATATTCTATAATGGCTATAGGATAAAGCCAGTTAGAAGAGTACCAGCCTCATAGGAAGTCAGTATGAAGCTTCCATCAGATTGTGTATGCACCAGAGGTGCAAGTATTATAGTAGAGCTTCAAGTTGTGGATGTGAATTATACCTATGTAGAAGGGAGGTTATGAAAGAGATGGAAGATATGATGCGAACTTTTAAGGTATGTAAGGTAAAGGTAAAGAAGGTACGAGATACTCACGTGCAGAAGGTTGTGAATAGTCCGTACTTCAGATAGAGGGCTAGAAGCACTAGGATTCAGTATCAAGAAATGATAGCGGTGTCGTCAGTGACATATCTACCAGCCTATGGTTTCCCGGTACCGAGAGGTCTAGTTAAGAGAGTAAATAAGAGTTAGAGATAATGTGATGTCTCGCTTGAGGTTCCAGAATAACATAAGGAAATCTATGGGGCAAGCAAGTTAGAGGAGGTTGCGAGTAGTATAAATAGATATGTGTAGATCGCAAGCAAAAGTATGGTAGAAAGACAAGGTTTTAGGAAGACATGAGTAAGGATAAGAAAAGGCGAGTGAGAATAGGTAAGTCCTCGGGATTAAGCCCATCAAAACAAGAGAGCTGATGGTTTCTGTAAGTTATAGAAAGCTCAGTATAGCATGAGTGAACTCAGAGGAGTCTAAGACTAAGAGCATTAAGAAGAGATGGAATGCTGCCCTGGTAGTAGAATAAGGGTGTAATCGTGAAAGAAAAGAGGATTACATTTAGACATTTGATTGAGTAATGATCTAAAGAAAAGGGATTTCATGAATTGCACGAGATTAAAATACCCCCATAAGATGAATCATATTGGGATGCTATGAAATACAGTTATTGAAGTTGATCAGGCAAATCACTTCAAATGTTCCTCGATGCGACGTGAGCCCTAGTGAAAATGTATTACGTAAAAGTTTTCAAGTTATCAGTAGGAGATTATAGATCAACACTGAGGTGAATGAAAAATGGATGGATAAAAGTTACAAAGTATGAGATGAGATTAGGCTGTCATTGTTAAGATGAATAGTAATGAGGAAGCATTAAAGGACTTAGATTTATACATATAGGATAAGCAACGAGAGTAACCTGGAGTTTGGTAGCAGACCTCAGTAACAATAAATCAAAGTAAGAGTTATGGTATAGTATGACCTACTTAGATGTAATAAAGCCATAAACGCCCAGAGGGACAGCTTGTCATAATTCTGTATATGTTCAAAAAGTGAGGCATAGAGATTGGCTAAAAGCTGGATGAAAAATGAGAGAAGAGTCGCATAGGCGCACATACAATGACAAAGTCATACAGACTACATGATAGAAGGTAGCAATAGTTATGAGATTGGAAGAATTCCGACCACAAGTCATGGTGTGAAAAAGAGGCCTAAAGGGGGGAATGCCCTCACCTTTGGATATATTCACAGAACAGTTGCCTAGATGGCAAGGAGAGTATTAAAGTATTTGAAAGAGCTATAGGTTATGAGAATGATAAGTGTATTAGTCAACATTCGAGGATGAATGTTCCAAAGGGGGGAATGATGTTACACCCCATATTTTTGTACATGAAAGTATGCCGTAAGTCAATGATGTAAACTCAGAAATGAGATTCTCTTTGAAAGTATATAAAGTGATCTAATGATATTACATCCCGTATTTCTGTTCAACATACAAACAACTAGGTTGAGGACGATTGCACTTAAACGTAAAAAAGGAGATTTTGGAAAAATAAAAATGAGTTGCTTGCTTACCCGACGTGCCTGCTTCACCAACTTACTTTCCGTCCTACTTTCTTGAGCTACTCGACACATGTCTAAATTAATTAATAATGATGAGACACATGTTTCAAAATGGAAAAAGGACTAACATGAATCACCTAGGTGACTAGTAGGTGCATCACCTACTTAGAGCTTTTGGATCAAATTAAAAGGGAATGGAAAAGGATAGAGATGGGAAAGTCTTGGGGCAGCCCAAGACCTATCTTCCCAAGCCCATTAGTGGGGCCATATAAATATAGATATATCTCAATTTCACATAGAAAACAATTCATAATCCCTCTTTCTCTCTATTGCAGCGTGAAGGAGCTCCAAAATATCAGCCCAAGATCTCTCTCAAAGTTATCCTATCAAGACCAAACCCACAAGTGGGTAAGGTGATTTCTCTCTTGGAAGATCACGATCACCTAGTTATCTCTCTACTTTGTTGTTTGGGTAAAGAGATTATTTGAGCTTGAAGTAAAGCTTAGTTTGATGAGTATTCTTGCTGCCAAGGTAAGGTTTAACTTCTCCTATATGTATTTAAGATCATCTATGTATATCTAGTTGATTTGATAATGGAAACTTGTGAAGTAAGTTGAACTTCATGTTGAAGTGTTGTAGTTGTTGGACTATTTTGGAGTTGAATTCTTGATGTTTTATGGATGGAAATCAGTAGAAATAACTTAAGGATACTATTGCTATTATGGTTGATGTGTTTGGAAGAAGAGAAGGCTTGGAAAGTGAAAGTTAGAAGTTGGTTATTGGGTGAGATGGTGTGGACTGTTTTGGTGATGTATTGTAATGAATATGAGGTTAGATATTGATATATATATATATATATATATATATATATATATATATATATATATATATATATATATATATTGAAATTCCAGATATGTTGGTCTTGTTTGTGGATTTGAGAAAAATGAAAAGAATAAGGGGCGGTGCTGTCCAAAATTTCGTAGATGAGCTAGTCGCTCATTTATGTTGAGTTCCAGCTTTTGTAAGCTTAACAGTGGTCCCTTATTGTTTGTTGTATATTGAAGTACTAACGGGCTGAACCGACATCGTGTGGTTAGGTAAACGATAAAGGTATGTTAAGGCTATCCCTTCTTTTCTTTTGGCATGATCTATATGATACAAACGAAACGAGCAAACGCGTAACTTTCACAAATGACACTATTCTTAAAAGTACTAAGGGTTCCTATGTTCTTGATTCCTCATGTGTCCTATTATTCTATCGTCTTTTCATGGGTCTCAGAAAATACCTAAGTTGATAAAGTTTATTTCATGATATTAATCGAAGGCATGATGATTTTATGACATTCCGAGAGATCTTATTGACTTACTTCTCATGCATTGCATTCATTTATACATGTAAATTGACCCATGACCAGATGGCGTTATATACGCGTATATTATATGTATATGGTGTATGGGGAAAGGTTATGGCGGTATATACGCATCACCACCTGATCAGTTGGTATACGTTGATGATTTCGCCCAGAGAGGCCGAGATGATATGATGGGATGCCCTCAGAGGCTTGATGATGTTATGTACTCATATACCTATGCATGGTATGATATTTACACGCATATGCATGACATTATAAATGTTTCACGATTCACATAGATATTCAGACTTACATGTTTAGTTCTTTACACCATGTTTCTTTCATGCCTTACATACTCGGTATTTTATTTGTACTGATGTCCCTTTTGCCTGGGAATGCTGCGTTTCATGCCCGCAGGTCCCGATAGACAGGTGGACAGTCCTATTAGTAGGCTATCAGCTCAGTGTAAGGTGTTGGTGCACTCCACTTGCTCCGGGGTTGCCTTTGTGGTAAGTATGATTTGGACATGTATTGATTGGTATGGCGGGGCCCTGTCCCGACCTTTATGATGTTTATATACTCTTAGAGGCTTGTAGACAGATGTCATGTATATGGATACGTGTATGGCTTTATCAGCCTATGTTTTGAGCGTACAAATGATCATGTCGGCCTTATAGGCCCGTATGTCATGTGTATAAGTTTCTATATCATGTTGGGTCGTCCTATGTCTAGTATTCCCTTATGTTTTATTCCAGTAATATCATGATGGCCTTTCTAGCTCATTTACCTATGATGGTGTGATAAGAAAGATATATTACATTGGTACTCGGTTGAGTAAGGCACGGGGTGCCCGTCGCGGCCCTCCGATTTGGGTCATGACAATCATATTGCCGCTCCCTGATGTGCTCAAACAAAGAAGACCGAGTGACTATACAAGATAGAACATGGCTGGGCTCTGAAACATCCAACCTCATGAACTGATTGGCCAAAGCCTGAACATCTGATGCAAGCGGTCTCTCACCGACTGGAATATATGCAAGGCTACCCATACTCGCTGCCTTTCTACTCAAGGTGTCGGCCACCACATTGGCCTTCCCGGGGTGATACAATATGGTGATATCATAGTCTTTCAATAGCTCCAACCACCTCATCTGCCTCAAATTGAGATCCTTTTGTTTGAACAAATACTGTAGACTCTGATGATCTGTGAAAACCTTGCACGACACGCCGTAAAGGTAATGCCTCCAGATATTCAGCGCATGAACAATGGTTGCCAGCTCTAAATCGTGAATAAGGTAATTCTTCTCATGGACCTTCAACTGCCGCGACGCATATGCGATCACCCTGACATCTTGCATCGATACTGCTCCGAGCCCAACACGAGATGCATCACAATATACCGTATCGGATCCTGAACATGTGGGCAACATCAACACCGGCGTTGTATTCAAAGCAGTCTTGAGCTTCTGGAAGCTCGCCTCACACTCGTCTGACCATCCAAACGGGGTACCCTTTTTGGTCAATCTCGTCAATGGGGTTGCTATAGACGAAAACCCCTCCACAAACCGACGGTAATAACCCGCCAAACCCAAGAAACTCTGGATCTCCGTAGCTGAAGTGGGTTTAGGCCAGTTTTGAACTGCCTCAATCTTCTTAGAATCCACATGAATGCCCTCTACCGATACTACATGCCCGAAGAAAGCGACCGAGTCCAACCAAAACTGCACTTTGAAAAATTGGCATACAACTGGCTATCTCTTAGTGTCTGAAGTACAATCTAAAGATGTTGCTCGTGCTCCTCTCGACTGCGTGAGTAGATCAAGATATCATCAATAAACACAATCATGAAAGAATCCAGATAGGGCTTGAACACCCGGTTCATCAAATCCATAAATGTCATTGGGGCATTTGTCAGCCCAAATGACATCACTAGAAACTCATAATGCCCATATCAAGTCTGAAAAGATGTCTTAGGGACATCGGATGCCCTAATCCTCAACTGATGGTAGACAGACCTCAAATCAATCTTCAAAAACACCTTGGCACTCTGAATCTGATCAAATAAGTCATCAATCCTCGGCAATGGATACTTGTTCTTGATGGTGACTTTGTTCAACTACCGATAATCTATGCACATCCTCATCGACCCATCCTTCTTCTTCACGAACAAACAGGCACACCCCAGGGCGAGACACTAGGTCTATTGAGGCCCTTATCAAGCAAATCTTGCAACTGCTCCTTCAATTCTTTCAACTCTGGCAAGCCATACGGTATGGCAGAATAGAAATGGGCTGAGTGCCCGGAGCCAAATCAATACAGAAGTCAATATCTCTATCGGGTGGCATCCCCGGCAGATCTGCAGTAAACACCTCTGGAAACTCACAACCTCCGCACTAGAATTACGGACATAAGCCAAATAAATTAGATACTCCTTCTCGACCATATGTCGAGCCTTCACATAAGACAAAACCCTGCTGGTAGAATGGCCAGGAGTCCCACTCCACTCTAATCGAGGCAACCCTGGCAAGACTAAGGTCACCGTCTTGGCATGACAATCCAATATAGCATGATAAGGTGACAGCCAATCCATACCCAAGATAACATCAAAATCTACCATCTCGAGATAGACACGATCTACAATAATAGAATCTCCCACAGGTGTGAACATAAACACAGGAGCATTCAAAGAATCATGAGGCACAACCAGAAATAAAGCAAAGTAGGATGACACATAGGAATAAGTAGAGCCCGGATCAAATAGAACTGAAGCACCCCTATTGTCACGACCCAAACCGATGGGCCGCAACGGGCACCTGGTACCTTACTCAACCGAGTACCAACATAACGTATCTTTTCATGTCATACTATCATAGATAACTGAGCCGGAAGGCTGCCATGAGATAAGTAAAATACAACATGTAATACCAACTTATACATAAGACATACGGGCCTATAAGACCAAAATAACCACTCGTACACTGAACATAGGCCGACAAGGCCATACAATCTTTTACGTACATGATATCTGTCTACAAGCCTCTAAGGATAAATAATTTTCATAAAGGTCGAGACAGAGTTTCGCCATACCAAACAATACACGTCTAAATCATACTGACCAAACAAATAACTCCGGAGCAAATGGAGTGCACCAACATCTTTCGCTGAGCTGATAGCCTACTTGGAGGACTCTCGACCTGTCTATCGCGACCTGTGGGCATGAAACGCAGCGTCTCCAGGCAAAAGGGATGTCAGTACAAATAATGTACCGAGTATGTGAGGAATGAAAATCAGTAAATAATAGACATGAGATAAACATGGAGTAAAAGGCTCGACATGTATGTTTGCATAGCTCTGTGAATCATTTCATTTTTTTATAATGTCATGCATATGCATATAAATGTCATACCATGCATAGGTATATGCGTTCATAAGATCATCAAGCCTCTGAGGGCATCCCATCATATCATTTTGGCCAATGTGGAAAAATCATCAACGTATACCAGCTGATCAGGTGGTGGTGTGTATATAACGCCGTAACCTTTTTCCATATCCCATATACATATAATATACATATATACGTGTATATAACGTCATCTAGTCATGGGTCAATGTACATGTATAAATGCATGAAATGCATAAGAATTACGTTCATAAGATTTCTTGGATTGTCATAAAATCAATATGCCTTTCGAATAAACTTTATCAAATACGTATTTTTTTTAGACCCATGAATAGAACATATAATAATAATTTCCATGGGGAATCAATAACATAGACACCCCTAATACTTCTATGAATAGACTCATTTATGGAAGTTGTGCATTTACTCGTTTCGTTCGTATCGTATAGATCATGCCAAAAAAAAAAGAAGGGATAGCCTTAACATACCTGAAGTAGGAAAAAATCCATTTGATTTTCTTGGAAAATGTTGCACTGTACTCCCTTAGAATCGCAAAATTTCACGTTGCTAATGTGCTAAGAAATCTTGTTGGATTTTTTTTGTAGGAATTGGTTGAAGATTTGTAAGAAATCTCGTTGAAGCCAAAATAATCGTTGGAATTGTTCTTGTTGGATTGAGATAAATGTCTGTTTTTGAAATGTTGGAATTAGGAACAAAAGTTATAAGATTACCTTTGATTATTTTAAGGCCAAAAAAAATGATGCTCAAAATGCCAAACTTCTAATATCTTTTACGTAAGTGTCATGTGTATGACCTTTTAAATGGCCACCTTTCATTCTAAGCTATGAGTCACTTGATGTGAAAGGGGGGGCAGCCACCTCATGCCCTTTAATACTTATCCAATATATCCCCAATTAATTAGGTAATATCTTGTTACCCAATAATTAACCAATTACCCACATAATTGAATTATCTCAACTTACTTACAATACTACTCACTTTTAATACACTTTATATACCTTGCTATCATGGCCATGTGGTACCTTGTATGGTACTAGTCCATAAATATCGAGTATTTTAGCTCGGGCCATGTTTTGTCCCAATATGTCAAACTTCGACGAAATTCATTTTCTTCGATTTGCTTACCCTCTCACCTTCACGAATTTACTCGTCACTTGTTTGAAATAGCATAATGCTTATAATCTCAAAATAATTCCATTCCCGAACTTACGTCGATTAACTTACGACGAAACTTTAACGTACGAAAATACGGGATGTAACATCTCATTTCCGAGCTTTCATCAATTTACTTATACCGTACTTTCACGTACGAAAATATGGGGTGTAACATCATTCCCCCCTTTGGAATATTTGTCCGTGAATGTTGACTGATGCACTTATCATTGTCGTAACCCATAGCTCTTGCGAATACTTTAATACTCTTCTTGCCATTTAGGCAACTGTTCTTTGAATAAATCCAAAGGCCAGGGCATACCCCCCTTCAGGCCTCTTTCTCACACCACGGTCTGTGGTCAGAATTCTTCCAATCTCGTAACTCTTGCTACCATTTGTCATGCAGCTTGTATGACTTTTTCCTTGTGTGTGCGCCTATGCGACTCTTCTCTCCTTTTTTCTCCAGTTTTTAGTCAATCTCTAGGCCCCACTTTATAAGCATATACAGAGCTTGATAAGATGTCTCTCTGGACATCTATAGGTATACTGAAGTTTTTTTGCTCGATACGTTGTTGAACTTACGAATATTGCCATATCTTATTTCATAGACTCGGTTGTCCATTCGTATGACTTTACTGCATCTAGGTAGGGCATACTATACCATAACTCTTACTTCAATTTATCGTTACTGAGGTCTGCTACCGAACTCCAGGTTACTTTCGTTGCTTATCCCATATGTATAAATCTAAGTCCTTTAATGCTTTCTCATTACTGTTCATCTTAAGAATGACGGCCTAATCTCATCTCATACTTTGTGACTTTTGTCCATCCATTGTTGATTCACCTCAATATTGATCTACAATATACCACTGATAACTTGAAACTTCTTACGTAATACCTTTCCACTAGGTTTTACGTTGCATCAAGGAATATTTGAAGTGGTTTTCCTGATCCACCTGGGGGCGATATGATACTATACTTCCATAATCATATTTCATACCATCCCAATGTGATTTACCTTACATGGGTATTTTAATTATATATAATTCATGAAATCCTCTTCAAGTTATTACTCAATCGAAGGCCAAACGTCATCCTTTATCTATCACAATCACACCCTCATTCCACTATCAGGGCAGCATTCCATCTCTTCTAAATGCTACTAGTCTTAGACTCCTTTGAGTTCATTCAGGCTATACTGAGCTTTCTATAACTTAGAAAAACCATTAGCTCTTCTTGTTTTCATGGGCTTAATCCCGAGGACTTATCCATTCTCGTCACCTTCTCACTCGCCCTTTCATATCCTTATTCCTATCTTCCTAAAACCTTGTCGCTTTACCATACTTTAGCTTGCGACCTACATATATTCGTTTATACAACTCGCAACCTTCCTTCAACTTGTTTGCACCACAGATTGCCTTGCGTTATTCTGGAACATCAAGTCAGACATCGCATCATCTCTAACTCTTCTTCACTCTCTTAACTAGACTTCTCGATACCTAGAAACCATAGGCTGGAAGGTATGCCACTGACGACGCTGCTATTATTCTTGGATACTGAATCACAGCGCTTCTAGACTTCTATCTGAAGTATGGACTATTCACAACCTTCCTTTACCTTACTTGCCTTAAAATCTTGCATCACATCTTTTATCTCTTGCATAACCTTCCTTCCACATTGGTATAATTCACATCCACAACTTGAAGCTCTATTATAATACTTGCACCTTTGGTGCATACCCAATCCGATGAGAGCTTCATACTGACTTCTTATGAGGCTGGTACTCTTCTGACTGGCTTTATCGTAGAGCCGTTATGGAATATGGCTATTGTACTATCTCTCTTGTACCTCTGATATTTAAGAGTGATCCTGCAATATTCTCAATCGCGAGGTCTATAATTTTCTGGGTCCAATAATCAGACTCCTGATTTATTTAGTTGATGTAACTCTTTAGTTTTCCCTTCCTTCTAATCAGCCTTTATGTAGGCTTAAGCTATCTTCCGATCTGCGGCTCCTGGTATGAGTTATTACTTTAGCCTTTCATAGATGCTATGGAATATTCGTGATACCATCATTTAACAATTTAACCCCTTGTCTATGACCTGGACTCAATTCTTTCTTTTAACTTATACCAGAGTATTCTACGACTGTATGATTGTCAACCTATATGTTGCATGGATAATACTCCGAAATCTTGAGTGCATTCATAGCATAACTCACTGTGGATCATTAATCGAATAATTCCTTTCGTTCCTTTTCAGCTTTCTTTAAACGTAAGATATTACCTTTCCTGGTCTTTCTGCCCCCTTGTTGCGTGCCTACTTAGCTTATCTCAGTTCCCACGTATGCCGGAATTTTTGTGCAACTCATATGATCTCGAATATTACTTTTGACTTTACTTCCCGTTCATTAGCCACGGTAGGTGCCACTTTCCTATAGAGTGCATACAATATTGTTGTGAGACTGTTGTTGCAAGACCATTTCCTCTTTAGGTCACTGTACTTAGGTTGAAGCCTTCTTCCTTATTTCCTCAGCTAGTCTTTTGTTGTAGTACTTAGGGAAGACCCTCTGACTCTTGTAAATCCGCAAGCTTATTATATCGTATTCCCGATAGAATTTTTGATATTCGTACTCACCTATAATTATCCTTAGTTACTCACCTCCATACTCATGTGCTCTTACGGTTGCTTCTGAACTGTAGTTTTGACTTTCTTCCCAGCGGGATTCTCTTTTATTTCCATAACACTCATACGGTACCTTTAACTACCCCACTCCTATATAAATATTTCTCAAGGGTCACGATTTCATATCTACGAGACTGAATTCCCCATGTTGGGGTTCACTATGTTCATCTTGCACGGTCTGTTGATTCGTCTGTAGCCTCTTGTCTAGCCACAACTAGGCTCTTCCTGAATCAACTGCTAACTATTCGTAATCTTTCTTAGGTTATTTCCTTTGTCTTAACTTACCTCTCGCACTGCTCCTTATTTATCAATAACATCCCGGGCAAGAACCCCGATTTCTTTTCCTTGACATCGTGCTTGCATAATATTCTGGAATCATAACATATCTATAGGATTTGGATAAGTGCAATCTCCTTACTTTCTCATTTTATCGCATTCTTCCTTTACCATGTCATAGTTACTAGAACCACTTAATTATGACTTAATGCCATATCACTCCATATTCCGCCCTTTAGGGGAGTACTAACATTTAGTGTTACGATGATCGACGTATAGATGTTTTACCTTCTCATCTTTGGCATATTTTCACATCATCGGTGATCCTTACTCGCCTCGCGGTAATCTTTCTATACCAAGGATAGTGAAATTCCTCACTCGCGAGGGTGACACTTAATGTAACTGGCACATACAATCCCTTAAGCTTAACTTTACTCACCTTGCTTGCTTTGGGGAAGCGTATTCCTAAATGTCCTTTAAAGGGTACTCTTCTGTCGTCCATTCTATTATCGCTGGGACGCAATCTCTAAAATTCTCACGATGCCGACTATTACTCGGTCCTTAGTTCATGCTTAGTTTATCTTGTTCATCAGTCCATGCTGATTTCTTATTACTCTGGGGTCTAACTTTTCCTTTTGGTAGTCGCGTTGTAGTCACGAACTTATTTCTCGAAATGAGGATATGACTTTATGGCCTATATTCTTTTGTTATCTCAAGGCCTATCACCTCTCGTCCTTTCCTTCACTTGACTATAGATACTGGAATACTGTCATCTTTTTGATCTACCGTTGTCATACATGTGTCACATCTTACTCATAATGCTTCATTAACTCTCTTCTTATTTCCCGCTAACATTTATGTCTATCACTTTATTCTGAAAACTCGAACAAGACATTCTTTTGCTTTTAGCTCCCCTTGCCCCATCTACTGGCTCTTTGGGTTGCCTAACATTCTTTCTCCACTAGGGACGGGAGCTACACTAAGGTAATACTTATCCCTTCAAGGCTTCCAGTGCCTATCTTTGTAGTACTCATATCTAGCTGTACTATTTTAGAGTGCACCATCTGGGTGTCTCACAAGGAGATCTATTACCACATTTGCAATATACTTCGGAAATATCAACTAACACAAACAATCCATTCACCATTTTGGGTTACTCTAACCCTAACGGGATCCTGTTATCCCGTCCTTCTCTTAAACTACACCTGTCAGCCCCCATAGGGCATAACTGAAATGGGTGTGACCAATTGTATATATCTCCGTTACTATTCAAAGTAACTCAAAAGGCTTATATTCTTCTACCTGAATTGTAAACAATGATAATCTTCACTAACTGGGTACCTCGTACCCTTCTTCATCTTGCTTCTTTTATTCGTTAAAGCTTGTATCTACCTTTTGAATCTCTCATTGCCTTTCACCATAGGGGTGGATAGATATTCTTACATTAAGGCTCCTTATCAAGAGGCTTTCATGTCTTAGTACACACATGATCTAGTAAAGACCTTACATTTACTCATCATAAGCATCATGAAAAATCGAGTTCCTCTGACTCAACTCTTCCATAGCCACATTCAATCTCTTACCAACTATCTTTCTGGATGTAGGTATCATCGTATTACGAATAGAATTTAGGAATTTGAATTCTTATAGGTGAGCTCTACCACACGATCTAGAGTAAGAAGAAAGAGTGACAGTCCTAAATACCCTGTAGCCTCCTGCTTATAAGTGTGGTGCACAACACACCCATAAACAAGACTCTACTAGACACGGCTTGTAGACTCCCTAGGACAGAACTGCTCTGATACCACTTTTGTCATGACCCAAACCGATGGTACACAACAGGCACCCGGTACCTTACTCAACCGAGTACCAACATAACATATCTTTTCATGTCATACTATTATAGATAACTGAGTCGGAAGCTGCCGTGAGATAAGTAGAATACAACATGTAATACCAACTTATACATAAGACATACGGGCCTATAAGACCAAAATAACCACTCGTACACTGAACATAGGCCGACAAGGCCATACAATCTTTTACATACATGACAACTATCTACTAGCCTCTAAGGATACATAATTTTCATAAAGGTTGGGATAGAGTCCCGCCATACCAAACAATATACGTCTAAATCATACTGACCAAACAAGCAACTCCGGAGCAAATAGAGCGCACCAATATCTTCCACTGAGCTGATAGCCTACTTGGAGGACTCTCGACCTGTCTATCGGGACCTATGGGCATGAAATATAGCGTCCCCGGGCAAAAGGGACGTCAGTACAAATAATGTACCGAGTATGTACGGAATGAAAATCAGTAAATAATAGACATGAGAGAAACATGGAGTAAAAGACTCGACATGTACGTTTGCATAGCTCTGTGAATCATTTCATTTTTTATAATGTCATGCATATGCGTATAAATGTCATACCATGCATAGGTATATGCGTTCATAACATCGTCAAGCCTCTGAGAGCATCCTATCAAATCATTTCGGCCACTATGGGCAAATCATCAACGTATACCAGCTGATCAGGTGGTGGTGCGTATATAACGCTGCAACCTTTTTATATATCCCATATACATATATATGCGTATATAACGCCATCTGATCATGGGTCAATGTACATGTATAAATGCATAAAATACATAAGAATTACGTTCATAAGATTTCTTGGATTATCATAAAATTAATATGCCTTTCGGATAAACTTTATCAAATACGTAGACCCATGAATAGAAGATATAATAATAATTCGCATGGGGAATCAATTATATAGACAGCCCTAATACTTCTATGAATAGATTCATTTGTGGAAGTTGTGCATTTACTCATTTCGTTCGTGTCGTATAGATCATGCCAAAAAGAAAGAAGGGATAGCCTTAACATACCTGGAGTAGGGAAAAATCTTTATGATATTCTTGGAAAAGGTTGCACCGTACTCCCTTAGAATCGCAAAATTTCACGTTGCTAATGTGCTAAGAAATCTCGTTGGATTTCTTTTGTAGGAATTGGTTGAAGATTTGTAAGAAATCTCGTTGAAGCCAAAATAATCGTTGGAATTGTTCTTGTTGGATTGAGATAAATGTCTGTTTTTGAAATGTTGGAATTAGGAACAAAAGTTATAAGATTACCTTTGATTATTTTAAGGCCAAAAAAAATGATGCTCAAAATGCCAAACTTCTAATATCTTTTACGTAAGTGTCATGTGTATGACCTTTTAAATGGCCACCTTTCATTCTAAGCTATGAGTCACTTGATGTGAAAGGGGGGGCAACCACCTCATGCCCTTTAATACTTATCTAATATATCCCCAATTAATTAGGTAATATCTTGTTACCCAATAATTAACCAATTACCCACATAATTGAATTATCTCAACTTACTTACAATACTACTCACTTTTAATACACTTTATATACCTTGCTATCATGGCCATGTGGTACCTTGTATGGTACTAGTCCATAAATACCGAGTATTTTAGCTCGGGCTATGTTTTGTCCCAATATGTCAAACTTTGACGAAATTCATTTTCTTCGATTTGCTTACCCTCTCACCTTCACGAATTTACTCGTCACTTGTTTGAAATAGCATAATGCTTATAATCTCAAAATAATCCCATTCCCGAACTTACGTCGATTAACTTACGACGAAACTTTAACGTACGAAAATGCGGGATGTAACATCTCATTTCCGAGCTTTCATCAATTTACTTATACCGTACTTACACGTACGAAAACATGGAGTGTAACACCTATGGCAGACTAAAACAATACATGTGATAACATCATCAGATGACTCAGCCTCAGGCCTGGCTGGGAAAGCATAACATCGGGGCTGGGCCCCACCACTCTGAACCACGTCTCTTGGATGACCTCTAATTGGCTGGCCTTCACCTCTAACGGCCTAAACTTCACCTCTAACAGCCTGACCTTCACCTCTGGCTGCTTGATCCCAGCCTCTAGGTGGCTGAGCATGCGGTGAAGCAATCTGTGCCGGAACCATGGCACGAGGACCCTGCTGCTGTGAGCTTCCCGGTGCCTGTGGGAAAAATCTAGCAATGTGCCTCGGGTCACCACAAGTATAACATGACCTTGGCTGATGTGACTGCTGACCCAAAAACTGACCTTGTTGACCTGAGTAACCACCCTTAAAACTCTGGAGCGGAGGTGCACTAATAGGAGCTGGTGGTACACTGAAGGCTAGCTGATCGGAATGAGACATATGAGGGCCGCGACCACTTGAAGCACTGTGAGATGCCTGGAGCGCCGAATGATACGGCTTGGGAGGATGGCCTCTACCAAAAGTATCCCTGCCTCTAGACGAGGAGCTACTGAACCCACCGAAATGACGAGGCCTCTTATCAGACCCCTGCCCCTTATCCTGAGCAAGAACCACCTCGATCCGCCTAGCAACATTAGCAGCCATCTGAAAGGAAATCTCACCCCTGGTTTCCTTGTCCATCTAAAGCCTGATAGGGTGAGCTAGTCCATCAATAAACCTCCTCACCTTCTCTCTCTCTCTCTCTCTCTCTCTCTCTCTCTCTCTCTCTCAGTAGGAAGCAGAATGAGAGCATGACGGGCTTGATCCACAAAACGAGTCTCGTACTGAGTAACAGTCATATTGCCCTGCTGGAGACTCTCAAACTGCCTGCAGTAATCCTCTCTCAAAGTGATAGGGAGAAACTTCTCTAGAAATAACTGTGAGAACTGCTCCCAAGTAAGTGTAGGCGACCCAGATGGTCTGGTCAACATGTAATCTCTCCACCACCTCTTGGCGGAACCTATCAAGTGAAATACAACAAAATTGACCCCATTGGTCTCAACTATACCCATGTTCCGCAGCACCTCATGGCAGCGGTCAAGATAATCCTGTGGGTCCTCAGAAGGTGTACCACTGAAGTGAACTAGGAAGAGCTTTGTGAACTTGTCCAATCTCAATAAGCCCTTAGAAGACATGACGGGCTATCACCGGCCGGTACCGCAACAACTGGCTGAACTACCCCAACTGGCGGGGCTGCAGGAGACTGATACTGGGGAGCCATTTGCTCCAGAGTGTGAGTAGTGGGAGTCTGTGCTCCTCCCCCAGCCTGAGAGACGGCTGGTGCCACAGGAAATGCACCGGCCTGAGCCACACTCTCCATAAGGCACACCAAACGGACTAGAGCGTCCTGAAGCACTGGGGTGGCGATGAACCCCTCCAAGACCTAATATGGTCCAACAGGTATAGTCTAAGTTGGAACCTCCTCATCAAAATCTACCTGAGGCTCCACTGTTGGTGCTGCTGCTCGAGCTCTAGGCTGAGCTCTACCTCTACCTCGGCCTCTGGCGCGACCTCGGCCTCGTCCTCTGCCACAAGTAAGAGCTGCTACTGGGGGCTCCGGCTGCTGTCCAGCTGAAGATGTCGCACGTGTTCTCTCCATCTGCGAGAGGACAAGAATAGAAGAGTTCAATTAGCAATGATAGAATAAAACCGCACGACAGAGAAGAATAGAAGTGAAATCTGTTCCTAAACTTCATAGGCTCTGGAAGATAAGTACAGACGTCTCTGTACCGATCCTTCAGACTCTACTAAGCTTGCTCGTGACTCATGAGACCTAAGTAACCTAGTGCTCTGATACCAACTTGTCACGACCCGAAATTTCCACCTCCGGAGTCGTGATGGAGCCTAACATTTCACTTGCTAGGCAAGCCAACGTTAGAGGATCTTTAAGACAATTTTTAATCAATTCAATTAAGTAAGACCAATTAAGCCGAAGAGAAACTAAAACGGAATACAAATGACATAAAACCAATAATATCTAAGTACAACCCGAATCTAGAGTCACAAGTTCACGAGCTTCTAGAATCTCTACAAAATACGTTTTGAAATAAATACAATTGTCTCGAATGAAAAGAACAGTAAATAGGGGAAATGGAAGGGGACTTCAAGGTCTGCGGATGCCAGCAGATCTACCTCGAGTCTCCAAATGCCAATCTGAGCTGGTACGCCTCACGGAGAGCTGGGACCAGTACCAAAATCTTCATAAGAAGTGCAGAGTGTAGTATGAGTACAACCGACCCAATGTACTCCATAAGTGTTGAGTCTAACCTCGATGAGGTAGCGACGAGGATATGACAGGACACCCACGTAAATAAACTTGAACAGACGAAAATATACGTACAAAATAACAGCAGATAAAGAATTTAACAAGTACAATTGGGAGGGGACATGCGAAAGGGGTACAAGATACGATAACTACAACAAGGAATGATAATGAGAAACAGTCAATAAACCTTCAACCAACAAAATGAACAAACATAATGAATAAAACTGCACGGCATCACCCTTCGTGCTTTTACTCTCAGCCTCACTATGAAACAGTAATAACGGCACGGCATCACCCTCCGTGCTTTTACTCTCAATCTCACCATAAAATGATAAATACGGCACGGCATCACCCTTCGTGCTCTTACCCTCAATTGCATCATGAAACAATAGATACGGCACGGCATCACCCTTCGTGCATTAACTCTCAAATACGGCACGGCATCACCCTTCGTACATTAACACTCAAATACGGCACGGCATCACCCTTCGTGCATTAACTCTGAAATACGGCACGACATCGCCCTTCGTGCATTAACACTCTAATACGGCATGACATCACCCTTCGTGCATTAACACCCTCCCTTACCATGTGACAATGAACATATAACAACAGGGAGATAGAATAAGCAAGATCAAGTCTTATGTCAACAATGGTTCCACTATACCAATCTCTACTTCAGAAATAATGCTCAATTATCACAGATAGTCCATAAGTGCGGAAAGAACAATCAATTTAGTAATTAACTAGTCTAAGCATGGATATTAAGATCAAAGAAAGAAAGAAATTACAAGGAACAAATCCCACCCGCATGCCTTAACCCAACAACAACGCATAAATACTCGTCACCTCACATATACGTTGTACCCAATATTACTAGGCAAACAAGTCCTAATCCCTCGAGTCAAGGTTAACCACGACACTTACCTCACTCCACAAGTCGACTCAAAGCTCTACCGGAGCCTTTCCCCTAGAATCCATCTCCAAACCACTCGTATCTAACTATAATTGACTCAATAATGTCAAATATTGCTAAAGAAATTAATTACAATGCATAAATTTAGGATTTTCACACTTTTTACCAAAAAGTCAAAAATCGACCCCGGGCCCGCTTAGTCAAAATCTTAGGTTCGGACCAAAATCTATTTTTCCATTCACCCCTGAGTCCGATTATGTAATTAGTTTTGGAATCCGACCTCAATTTGAGGTCTAAATCCTTAATTTGCAAAAAACCCTCAATTCTTCCTAAATCCTTAGTTTTCTACCATGGAAGAATAAAGATTAGGGCTAGAAATTAATGGGTGATGTTAGAAATGAAAGAAAATGAGTTAAAGTGTACAAACCTATGAATTGATGTTGAGTTTTCTCTTAAACATCGCCTCTAGGCCGAGCTCTAATGAAGAGCTTATGAAAAATTGAAGAAATCCCGTTTTGGGACTATTTTAAATCACTGGCGCCGGGTGTTCATCGTGTTCGCGTGAAACCTGATGCGTTCGCGAAGAGCATGGCCAAACTGGCTTACGCGATCGCGAGTAACTCCACGCATTCGCGAAGGTCTAGCCCGCCTCACCTCCGAGTTCGCGAGACTGGGCTCGCGTTCGCGTAGAGTTACCTCAACTCCCCTGCCCAGCCTATCTAACGCTACGCGTTCACGTGTGACTGGTCGCGTTCGCGTAGAGCAGGCGCCCCAATGCTCCGCGTTCGCGTAGAACAAAATCTCCCCCAGCCCATTTTACCCTTCGTGATCGCGGGAGTATATTCGCGATCGCGGGAGTATATTCGCGACCGCGAAGAAGAAAACATTAGAAACCAGCAGAAGTGAAAAACCAGCAAACTTTCTAAGTTCAAAAGGTCCGTAGGCTATCCGAAACTCACCCGAGCCCTCGGGAATCCAAACCAAATATGCACACAAGTCCAAAAACCTTATACGAACTCGCTCGTACGATCAAAATACCAAAATAACGCCTAGAACTACGAATCGGGCACCAAATCAAATGAAATTTTCAAGAAAACTTTAGAATTTTTATTTTAACAACCGGACGTCCGAATCACGTCAAATCACTTCCGTTTTTAGCACCAATTTTGCAGACAAGTCATAAATATCGTAATGGACCTATACCAAGCTCTGAAACCAAAATTCAGACCCGGTATCAACAAAGTCAAACATCAGTCCAATTTATAAATTCTTTAAACTTTAAATTTTCAACAAATTGCGATAACGCAAGCTAGGGACCTCCGAATTTGATTCTGGGCATACGCCCAAGTCCCAAATCACGATGCGTACCCACCGAGATTGTCAAAATACGGATCCGGGTTTGTTTACTCAAAATATTGACCAAAGTCAACTCAAATGGATTTTTAAGGCAAATTTTTATATTTTATCAATTTTTAACATAAAAGTCTTCCGAAAAAATACCCGGACTGTGCACGTAAATCGAAGAATACTTAAAGGAGCTATCGTAGACTTCGAAACACAGATTTAAGATTTAAAACTCTAGATGGCCTATCTGGTCATCACAACCCGTGATTTCCAAGACACTTTCGGCAATTGCGATATAGAGAAGTAGGCTTTCTTGTTGCTGTATTTACCACCTGTAATATGGGCATTCAGAGCAGATAAATTTGGCATCATTTTGTCTCTTGTATCAAGTATCTTCTTGACCAATCAGCTGATTTGCTTAGTGAAGACATAGTGTTGAAAGTGTTGAGTCCCTTATTTGAAAGCGTTGTTTTTACTCGTGTTGTTGATAGGGGAGGTGTAATTTCCTACTGAATTATTTTTTATATACTTTCATTTTTGTCGATTAAAAACTTATATATATATATATATATATATATATATATATATATATATATATAGGCGGACCCAAGAGCGACAGGGGCACCACAATATGCTAATTACTAGTGATAAAATTCGGCGTGCAACTCATTAAAAACTTAATGATTATGATCGATAACTTATCATCTAAGTATTAAAAAAGAAGTTTTAAAGAAAGAAAAAGCACTGAATAGAGAGAGATGTTTTCGCAAAATGAGTGCTATGGGAAGGGAAGGTATTTGATTTAAGCCTATTTCAAACTTTAAAATTTCTAGTTTTCTCAAAGAAAAAAGGAATCAGTGATCAAAAGGGTGTTCAAACTTTAAAATTATCAAAACTTACACAGAAAATCAAGATTAAGGATGTGTTAGTGTCAAGGTATTGAAGAAGAGTCTCAAACTCTAAATTGCCAACGTGGAGTTAGAGTTGACGATGCCCACTCCACTCAACCACTCCTCCAGTCAAGATTTTGTGTTTGAGGGAACAAGTAAATTATTTAATGGGTCCCAGCTATATATATATATAGTTTCTGCCGAAATTAACGGTGAGTCCGCCTATATATATATATATATATATATATATATATATATATATATATATATATATATATAAAAACCAAAACGAGTAAAACTCAAAACAAATTGAACCAAAGCATATTCCTACTCAAACTCTATGGTTAGTAAGAAGTGTACATTGAAAAATATTTGGTACTCGCCAACTTTACATTCTGAATCCGCCTTTGGCTAAACAATACTATATAACTTAGATTCACCAAATATTTCAAAATTAACAACCGAAAATGAATACATACGAAATCATTGCTAATTGTCCGACTACATTACATCCCTTCTTAGTGATCAGAGGAGGACAAAATTGCCCCTGCCCCTGGTTTAATAGCTTGAAAGTATAAACATTTCAATGTGCAGCCAATAAAGAACAATTATTTTTTTTGTTTCAAAAGATACTATTATAAATATTAATTTTGCATCATACTACATACGGGAACATTTCTAGTTTTATCCCTTTAAATTCTGAAGAAAATAAAAAGGTAAAGAACAAAATGCCCCAATCATGTCGATTGTCGTGAACTCAAAAAGGTTACACCCCGTTAGCGAGGATTATCTGAATGAAAGACAACAATTTATATTATTATCATTTGCAAGAGGTGATGACAATTGATTCTCACTAAAAGCTTGGTTACAATTAGAAATAGCAAGCCTAGCATTTGCGGCTTGTTCACCTATACTTGTTCCAGATAGGAAAGCTGCTTGTATACGGTCAAAATCGGTTAGTTCTTCGGACGAATTGGTCGAAATGGTAATGCATTGGATTGAAGATCAGGTTGAGGTCCGAAGTCATGTCATCAAGCTTCGAGCCCTAGGGACCGATCAATGTCGAGCTCGATATCATTATCGAGCTCGAATCCAAATCGAACTATGATGAAGTTATCGAGCTTACGAGGAAGAGACCGACCAACACTGTCCCCGAATCAATACAAGGCTCCGAATCAGAATCGAGCTCGAGTACTGATGTCACGCCTCAAAATCGAAGAGCGCGACCGGCGCTCAACCGAGTGAACCCGACTGAGCAAGCCTGTTAGAATTCATTCTACCCAAATTCATTCGTGAATAAAGAGGAGATGTACTCTGTTAATCAAATACTGAAGAGATTTCATTAACCGCTTTCATTTCATTCCCATTAACAGCATCACTCAATATTTCCAAAATAGTACGAGTTTATAGATTTAATGAAAAATATATTGCCAAATACCAATAGTTCTAATCCAATTCCCAACATCAAATACCACCCACAACCTGTCTACGGAGCCTCTAAGTACAACTGAAGAGTAATATGGAAATGCCGGCAACAAGGCCCCGACTATACCTCAGCCACAAAGTACATAAGGAACAAAAGATACATGACCCCGAAATGAAGTGGGGCTCACCAAATTGGCTGAAAGGAGTGTACTGCTATCACTGATCAATGCCACCTGCTGTAGAACCACCTGCATCCATTAAAGATGCAGCGCCCCCGGTAAAAGGGACGTTAGTACTGTCGAATAGCACTAGTATGTATAGCTAGAAATCCTCTTTCAAAATAGAATGCACATATGATCTATACGTGGAACACATAATATAATGTAATTGAAACAGCCTATACAAACAAGGACAACAAAAGGGGCGCCTATTGTCTGCGTTAATAATATGTCTCATTAGACCGTCCTTAGTGTTCACATATCATATTATACACTTATGTATTTCATAGACCGTCCATAGTGTTCACATATCATATTATACACTTATGCGTTTCATAGACCGTCCATAGTGTTTATTCATACCGTACATCTATACCTCTTATACACAATGTACATATGCGTTTCATAGACCATCCATGGGATTTCATATCACAATAGGTTTCATAACACAATGTACCTATGCGTTCATAGACCGTCCATAGGATTTCATATCACAATGTACCTATGCGTTCATAGACCGTCCACGGGATTTCATAGCACAATGTACCTATGCATTCATAGACCGTCCACAGGATTTCATAACACAATGTACCTATGCGTTTCATAGACCGTCCATAGGGTTTCATAACACAATATACCTATGCGTTTCATAGACCGTCCATAGGGTTTCATAACACAATATACCTATGCGTTTTATAGACCGTCTATAGGGTTTCATAACACAATATACCTATGCGTTTCATAGACCGTCCATAGGGTTTCATAACACAATATACCTATGTGTTTCATAGACCGTCCATAGATTTTCATAACACATTGAAAACAAAAGTACAAACATGTACATCTCATAACCTTTCACACCACATATCACCTAATCCGTACTTTCAATCATTTACAACATTATTATTTCATTGGCTCTCTTGGCCATACATATGATTCTTTATTCATGGCTCAATGGCCGTATTTCATATTCCACACTTTCATTTCTTCCCTTTCATAGATCATCATCATAATTATCAAGAAGTAGAATATTACGGAAATCACAATTTAAATTCATTAGTAATTAAGGCTTTAAACACAGTCGATTTCTTTCCAATAAATGGAGTAAAATAATTGGCAATCGAAGTGCAAGTTAAAATCATACACAATTTTCACTCATTAATATGTAAGAACGCAAAACACATTAAAAATTACTTACAAAGCATAGCATTAGCTAAAACAGCCACATATGGGCATCACTTGAGTTCATAAACTTTTAGCCGATTATATTGTCGAAGTCCATTTTGGAATAGTTGAGTCAAAGCTCATTTCATAATCGTTCTCACATTATTTCATTTCAGTGGTACCATTGGTCACAAGTATAACTTACACTATTGGCATGTTGGCCACACTTTATATTCCCAATATACTTATTTTACTTCCAACCATCTTTATAGGTTATCAACAATAAGACATTCCCAATCAAGACTTTAGGTGTACATGTGAGCAATTAAGAGTCTTAAGAATATTGAGATTTTCTCACAAAATTTGGCATACTAGCTTTCATTTGAAATACGATTCATGCCACCACATTTTAATACGCAACCCATACTTTAAAACTCATGAAAACATTATGGAATTCAATTCCAAGAGAGAAAGTTTAGCCAACATACCTCAATTGAGCTTTCCTTAAATTACTACAACGTTCCGAAAATTCTAGCAATCCCAATCTATTTGAGACATAACAAAAATGAACCATAATTAGGAAGATATTCATGGTCTCGACTCATTTGAGCATTTTATCAAACACTAAGTGTGGATTAAGGTTCAAGGTCCTTTTATGGAGGATTCCATCATCCCACAACCCAATCTTTACCATTTTTAGCTCAATAATTTTTCTACACCCTTTGATAACACATGCATGTAAAATAAACAACCCTCTTGCCCAGAAATTATCTTGCTTATTACCCATTTCTAGACAAAATTCGAAATTAAGGGTTAGGGTGTAGAATCTTACCTCTAGGATGAAGACCTAGTGAGTTTCCCTCCTTAAACTTCCAAAACTTGAGCAAGAATTTAATAATCAATTATTGAGGAACACCTTCTCACTCTAGGGCACTCTCTCTCACTCTAAAATATCAGATTATACCCAAAGAGTGTATTTAACGAAATAGAGTCGGGTTTTAATAACCCAAAAATGAAGCTCCGGAATAGGTTCTGCGGTTGCATATGCGACCGCATAATGGTTATGTGGACCGCATATCGATCACATAATTGGTGTCCAAAATAACCAGAAATCTGCCTGAGTCTGCAGTCACTATGCGCTCCGCATAACTATTATGCGGTTGCATAGTACACCGCATAACAGTTATGCGGTCGCATAGTCGACCTCATAATTGCTTCCAAATGACCCAAATAACTGCCTCACTCTGTGGACCGCATAGCGGTCCGCAGAGTGATTTTGCGGTCGCATAATGGACCGCAGAAATGAACTTTTTTGCCAAAAATTTTTCTTTACTTTCTCGTGCATTATTCAACCCAAAAGGTCCGAGCCGCGGCACCATGAAACATTATTTTCGGCCTAAGGTACCATCCTCAAAAGGTCTGAGCCGCGACACCATCCTCAAACACGTAATCTTAGTCCGGCACCATGAAATATTATTTTCTTTGCAAATTTTATCGGGCTTTCCACTTAAGTTCTTCAAAATTTTCCGGGGTGTTACAACTGATAGAGAGCTCGAGTCGATATCGAGCTCGAGTCAATATCAAGCTCATAGACAAGAGCTGTTGCAACCGCACTAGAGGAGAGATTCCTGGCAGGAATTATGAAAAAGCTGATTTATCATAGGTCTCCCACTATGTATTTTTAATTATATCTAAAGTAGGATCCCTCCACTATAAAGGGGATGGTTATTATTTATGTAAAGACCAGGTTTTTTACATACATTGTAACTGAGAGATCATACACTCTTATATTGAAGAGTTATCATTTTTTAGCTTATATAGATTGATTCATCTTGCTTAATCCATAAATCACCTTCTTTCCAACCTTGCTTATTTTTCATTCTTTGCAATCAATATTCGATATTTCTATTTTACTCTTATGATTTGTGTCAAGTTATACCACATACCCTGAGAACTACGTACAAATTCAACTCTATCCGTTTTTCGGGTAAACAGTTTGGCGCCCACCATGGGGCTAAGGATAACAGTAGTTATTTGGTACAAATCCGCAAAACACACCATTTTACGATTGTTTTCGGAAGCGTCTTTGATTTCGAATTAGCAGCGACGAGCTATCAATTAAATGGCCTCACCTATCGACAACGAAGCTGGTCTTCAAGGTGAGAACAACAACTTGATACCCAGGATCGAAAGGCCGCTTGTCGACACCGTTGAAGCTCGAGTCGAAGTGCCATTAGACGTTAATTCGCATGTGGCCATTGAGGCAAACCTACATTCTGAACCTGAAAATAGCATTCATGTTGGCACTCGATCTGCAGCTCGAGATACCCATAACGTCGAAGAAAACGGCGTCAGCTTGCGCATAATTTTTGAAATATTACAAGCCCAACAAGCAGCAATAGCTCAGTTACAGAGTCAAACCGAGGTACCGAGCAGGCCGGAGTCCAGTCCACCCCGAGAAATCGCCCACAGAATAAAACCAGCTATAGTAAGGTCAAATGAGCAAGAGTCGGGGACTAATCCCGAAATTGCTAAGATGCTCGAAGAACTGACCAAAAGAATAGAATCAGGTGAAAGGAGGATCGAGGCAAATGACAAAAAGGTGGAAGCATATAACTCTAGGGTTGATCAGATCCCGGGGGCACCACCGATATTGAAGGACTTAGATTCCAAAAAATTCATACAAAAGCCTTTCCCCCCAAGCGCGGCTCCTAAATCGATCCCAAAGAAATTCTGAATGCCCGAGATTCCTAAATATAATGAAACTATCGACCCCAACGAACATGTCACCTCTTACACATGTGCCATCAAAGGGAACGACCTAGAGGACGATGAAATCGAATCCGTATTATTGAAGAAATTCGGTGAAACCCTGTCAAAGGGAGCAATGATATGGTATCATAATTTACCATCTAATTCTATCGATTCTTTTGCTATGCTTGCAGATTCCTTCGTAAAAGCACATGTCGGGGCCATAAAGGTCGAGACCAGGAAGTCGGACTTGTTCAAGGTAAGACAGAAGGATAACGAGATGATAAGGGAGTTCATATCTCATTTTCAAATGGAACGAATGGATCTGCCACCAGTCACAAACGATTGGGCTGTTCAGGCTTTCACTCAAGGTTTGAACAAACGAAGTTCGACGGCTTCACGGCGGTTGAAGCTTAACCTGATCGAGTAACTAGCTATGACTTGGGCCGATGTGCATAATCGGTACCAATCAAAAATTAGAGACGAAGACGATCAGTTGGGGTCTAAACCCTCTGCTAGAAGGGATATCAATCGAGAACAAGGTCCGATCAGGGACCGATACTGACCGTATAGTGGAAACCACAAAATCAATGAATCGAGACGTAGCCCCGGACAAGGCAACAAAAGAAGTGATCGAGGTCAAGGGTCTCGGGGGCTGATGAACAAAAATGGGTTGGACAGGCCTATCGGACCAAAGGAAGCACCACGGTTATCGGAGTATAACTTCAACATTGATGCATCCGCCATCGTGTGGGCTATCGGACGCATCAAAGACACTAAATGGCCTCGACCCATACAGACCGATCTTGCCCAGAGGAATCCCAATCAAATGTGCGAATATCATGGCACCCATGGCCACAGAACGGAAGATTGCAGGCAACTAAGAGAGGAGGTAGCCCGGTTATTCAATAAAGGGAACCTTCGAGAATTTTTAAGCGACAGGGCCAAAAACCATTTCAAAAATAGGGATTTCGGCAAACAAAATGAATAGGAAGAACCACAACACATCATCCACATGATCATCGGCGGCGTCGACACCCCTCAAGGGCCAGTGCTTAAACACACCAAGACATCGATTATGAGAGAAAGGCGACCTCGAACTCAGGATTACGCACCCATAGGAACCTTGTCCTTTAATGATGAATATGCAGAAGGAGTCATGCAACCTCATAATGATGCACTAGTAATATCTGTACTTATGAATAAAACTAAAGTTAAGCGTGTGTTAATTGATCCGGGTAGCTCGGCCAATATTATTAGATCGAAGGTTGTAGAATAGCTCGATCTACAGGACCAGGTCGTACCCACAACCCTGGTTCTAAATGGATTCAATATGGCATGTGAAACCACCAAAGGCGAGATAATTCTGCCGATAAACGTGGCCGGTACCATCCAGGAAACGATGTTCCACGTAATCGAAGGAGACATGAGGTACAACTTCCTTTTTGGAAGGCCGTGGATCCACAATATGAGAGTTGTACCTTCGACCCTACACCAGGTTCTTAAATTCCCAACATCGAAGGGAGTCAAAACAGTGTACGGAGAACAACCGGTCGCGAGAGAAATATTTGCCATCGAAGAAGCAATTCTGATATCCTCACCTTCATCAACAAAGGGGTCGGACTCAAAAGGGGAACGAGATGCCAAATAGCAATCACAGACGTCAGCTTCAACCCAACCAGAAAATCAGAAGATCGACGAAGATGATGATCAAAGGATCCCTCGATCCTTCGTGGTTCCCGATGATTCCGACGCTACCCAATCAACGATTGAAGAATTAGAGCAAGTCATACTAATTGAGCATTTGCCCGAACGAAAGGTATACCTAGGAACGGGATTAACCCCCGAACTCAGGAAAAGGCTTATTCAGTTTTTTATCGATAACATAGATTTTTTTGCTTGGTCTCATTTAGATATAACAGGGATCCCACCGGATATAACGACGCATCGGCTAAGCCTGGACCCTAGGTTCAAACCGGTGAAGCAAAAGAGAAGACCCCAGTCCAAGGTAAAGCACGCATTCATAAAAGATGAGGTAACTAAACTTCTTAAAATAGGGTCCATTCGGGAGGTGAAATATCCCGAATTGTTAGCCAATGTAGTTGTAGTCCCTAAAAAAGGGAACAAACTTAGAATGTATGTAGATTATAAGGATTTAAACAAAACGTGCCCCAAAGATTCTTTTTCGCTGCCCAACATCGATCGCATGATTGATGCCACGGCGGCCACGAGGTCCTTACTTTTCTCGATGCCTATTCCGGGTATAATCAAATCTAAATGAACCCGGAAGACCAGGAAAAGACTTCATTTGTCACCAAGTATGGAACATATTGTTATAATGTGATACCCTTCGGGTGAAACAATACAGGTAGCTACTTACCAACGCCTAGTAAATAAAATGTTCGAGGAACAAATAGGTAAATCAATAGAAGTTTATATTGATGACATGCTAGTTAAGTCATTGTGCGCAGAGGAACATTTGGCTCATTTGCAGGAAACATTCGAGATTTTAAGGAAATACAACATGAAGCTCAACCCCGAGAAATTTGCTTTCGGGGTCGATCCGGACAAGTTCCTCGGCTTCATGGTATCGAATTGGGGGATCGAGATCAACCCCGATAAAATCAAGGCTATCGAAGACATCGCCATCGTGGACAGCGTAAAAGCTGTGCAGAGGCTAACGGGACAGATTGCTGCTTTAGGCCGATTCATTTCAAGGTCGTCAGATTGAAGTCACAGATTTTTCTCTCCACTCAAAAAGAAGAACGATTTCGCCTGGAGCCCGGAATGCCAACAGGCATTAGAGGAGTTAAAGTGATATCTATCAAGCCCACCACTGCTTCATACACTAAAAGCAGATGAGAAACTTTGCTTGTACTTAGCAGTATCGGAAATCGCTGTAAATAGTGTCCTAGTTCGAGAAGAGCAAGGTACGCAATTTCCCATTTATTATGTGAGTCGAACCTTAGGGGAAGCAGAAACTAGATATCCACACTTAGAAAATTGGCACTTTTACTGATAAGCGCCTCTAGAAAGTTAAGACCATACTTTCAATGTCACCCCATATGCGTATTAACCATTTACCCACTTCATAATATTTTGCACAAGCCCGAACTATCAGGCCGATTGGCCAAATGGGTCGTTGAACTCAGTGGGTACGATATCAAATATCAACCCCGGACGGCCATCAAGTCTCAAATTTTAGCGGACTTCGTGGCCGATTTCATGCCAACCCTCGTACCCGAAGTCGAAAAGGAACTCTTGTTGAAATTGGGTACATCATCGGGGGTATGGACCCTTTTCACAGACGGGGCTTCGAATGTGAAAGGATCCGGGCTAGGAATCATCTTAAAGCGGCCTACGGGTAGCACTATTAGGCAATCTATCAAAACTACTAGGTTGACTAACAATGAGGTCGAGTATGAGGCCATGATTGTAGGTCTCGAGCTAGCTAAAAGCTTGGGAGTAGAAGTCGTTGAAGCCAAGTGTGACTCTTTACTGGTGGTAAATCAAGTAAATAAAACCTTCGAAGTTCGAGAGGATAGAATGCAAAGGTATTTGGACAAACTACAGGTAACTTTGCACCGTTTCAAAGAGTGGACTTTACAGCATGTACCTCGAGAACAAAAAAGTGAGGCCGATCCACTTGCAAATTTGGGATCATCGGTCGAGGAAGATGAGATAAGCTCGGGGACTGTCGTTCAACTCTCGAGATCTGTGATCGAGGAAGGTCATGCCGAGATAAATTCTACAAGCTTAACCTGGTATTGGAGGAATAAGTATATTGAATACTTGGAGAACGGAAAGCTCCCATCGGACCCTAAATATTCGAGGGCCCTACAAACCAAAGCTGCTCGACTCACATTGACTGCAGATGGAACATTATACCAAAGGACATTCGATGGACCATTGGCAGTATGCTTAGGTCCAGGAGACACCGACTACATCCTACGTGAGATTCACGAGGGTAGTTGTGGAAATAATTCTGGTGCAGATTCATTAGTCCAAAAAATAATCAGAGCAGGATATTATTGTATCGATATGGACAAAGATGCAAAGGAGTTTGTTCGAAAATGTGACAAATGTCAAAGGTTTGCACCGATGATCTATCAGCCCGGAGAGCAACTTCACTCAGTCCTATCCCTATGACCATTCATGAAATGGGGAATGGATATTATCGGCCCTCTGCCATCGGCCCCAGGTAAAGCTAAGTTTATTTTATTTATGACTGACTATTTCTCTAAATGGGTTGAAGCATAGGCGTTCGAAAAAATAAGGGAGAAAGAGGTTATAGACTTCATCTGGGAACATATCGTGTGTCGATTTGGGATACCCACCGAAATAGTGTGTGACAATGGTAAATAATTTATCGGCAGCAAAGTGACGAAATTCCTCGAAGACCACAAAATAAAAAGGATATTATCAACACCATATCACCCTAGTAGGAATGGACAGGCCGAATCAACAAACAAGACTATCATTCAAAACCTAAATCTAGTACGGGGGCAACCCCGTTCTCCTTAGTATATGGCTCTGAAACCTTGATCCCAGTCGAAGTCGGGGAACCCAGTGCCAAGTTTCGGTATACAACAGAAGAGTCAAATCAAGAGGCTATGAATACTAGCCTTGAATTATTGGATGAAAAATGAGAATCTGCTCTCGTCCAATTGGCCGCCCAAAAGCAGCGGATCGAAAGATACTATAATCGAAGAACCAATCTTTGCCATTTTAAAATTGGGGACTTAGTGCTAAGGAAAGTGTAACGACCCGGCCGGTCATTTTGAGAATTTAAGTCTCGTTCGACGGCATAAGGCCCTGAGCAGCTTCATATTATGTGTATTGACTTGCGTGCGTGGTTGAATTCAGTTACCGGATAATTCGGAGTGATTTGGGACACTTAGTCCCTAAAACGGAATCTTAAGTCCTAAGATTTTGACCATAGTCGAAACTATATAAAGACGACTCTGGAATGGAGTTACGTCGGTTCTATTAGCTCCATTGAGTGATTTTGGACTTAGGAGCGTGTCCAGACTGTAAATCCGAGGTCTGTAGCTGATTTAGGCTTGAAATAGCGAAAGTCTAATTTTTGGAGATTTGGACCGGAAATGGACTTTTTGATATTAGGTTCGGAATGCAATTCCGAGAGTTGGAACAGCATATTTATGTTATTTGGGACTTTCCTGCAAAATTTAACGTCATTCCGGGTTGGTTAGATTGGTTTCGGCATGAGTTTTAAAAGTTGGAAGTTTTGGAAGTTCATAAGTTCGATTCGTGGTGCGATTTGTATTTTCGGCATTGTCTGATGTGATTTAAGACCTCGAGCGAGTCCTTGTTAGGTTATGGGACTTGTTGGTATGTTTAGACGGGGTCCTGGGGGCCTCGGGTGAGTTTCGGATGGGCTACGGGTCTTTTCCCCATATTTTTTAATTGCTGTTATCTATCATCTGGTTTCCTTCATCGTATTTGCGTCCTTGCATTCGCGTTCGCGTAGTGTTATTTTGGAGGGTGAAATATTTCCTCTTCTCGTTCGTAGTCACCTTCTCGCATTCGCGAAGTTCTGCCACCCCCTTCTTCGCGTTCACATTCCCTATCTCGCGTTCGCGAAGTGCAAACCAAGCCCTGGGCACTGGTGATCATTTTCCTCTTCGCGTTCGCGTGTCCCTTATGAGTTCACGTAGCTATTCCATTACACTCTTTGCGTTCGCGTACTACTTCAAGCGTTCGTGAAGAGCAGTCGTTGGGTCATCATATTTTTCCTCTCTGCGTTCGCGAAGAACAACTGGGCAGCTTTTGTTTCTCTTCTTCGCGAACGCGTCCCTTTCTCCGTGTTCGCGATGCACTAAACCCCTGGGTAGAATATAAAGTCCTCTATTCCGAGGGTTTCCTATTTTCACCATTTTTGGAGTTCTAGAGCTAGGTTTTGAGCGATTCTTTGTGGGTTTTTCAAGCAAATCGATTGGGTAAGTGTTCTTCACCTAGAATTTATTTATTTCCATGATTCTATCTTTATTTTTATCATTTAATTTGTATTTTGAGTTGAGGAAAATGGTGGTTTTTGAAGAGACGAAATGGTATCGGAATTTGATGATTTTTGTATAGTTAGACTCGTGAGTGAATGAGTGTTTGTATTTTGTGATTTTTACCCGATTTCGAGATGAGGGCCCGGGTCGACCTTTTAGGGTGGATTTCGGGATTTTTGTTAAAGTATTGATTTTATTACTTAGATGAGTCTATTATAGTTGTATTCATGATATGCAATTGTGTTTGGCCAGATTTGGGCCATTCGGAGTTGGATAATTGAAAAACAAATGCATTCTTACGGACTGGTTGAGCTTGGTTTGAGGTAAGTATCTTGCCTAACCTTGTGTGGGGGATTTTTCCCTTAGGATTGAGTCTTCTATGTTGATTGTAGTCCATGCACGCAAGGTGATGAGTGCGTGCTCGGACTTATTTGTGAAAAATTGGCCTTTTAGGATTCTTAGGTCATTATATTCACTGAGTAGGAAGTTGTTCTTGATATGATTAAGTTCTTATTTACTAGTTTCACCTTTACATACTTTAATTAGAATTAATTACTTTCAGGATTCACTCTTATTGCCTATTTGACTCTTATTTGACTTAACTGAAGATTTTACCTCCTCTATTGTCATGCTATCTTTTTATAACTGCTTATCTTTATTTGAAATTATTATTATATCATCTTATAATTTGTTCAGTCTTAATTGAGGTTATGATTATCTTTCCGCTACTTATCCTTAATTAAATTGTTAAAAATCCTTGGTAATTCCTCAACCTTAAAAGAAGTTTTAGATATCCTATATCTTAGTCGACTTGTTTTATTTGGAATTATTTGACTCGTGTTAGTTTCCCTGATGTTGAAATGTATATTGTGGGAACGTTGATACACATTAGTTTCCCTTTGTTGAGTTGTTCCCTTTACGCCTAGCATTCTTTATTGTGGTTATTCCTTGTGAATTGGTTCTACCGTTTCTTTGTGAATTAAAGTTCTTGAGTTGATTTACTTGCCGTACATTGTATCATTTGATCAATACAATGTAAATTAAGAACAAAAAGGGATATAGGCTGGTAATGTGGTTGTGAAGTGAATGTCTATAGGCTCAAAAAAGGTTGACTAGGGGTAATTTTTATTTTTGATAAGATTTAAGCTCAAAAATATCAAACAAAGCCTAAAATTATTTTTCAAATCGAGCATCAACTAAAATTTTGCTTCAACTCACATGTTGGGCAAGTTCTAGAATTAGTTACAATGGCATGGACTTACAAAATCTCTAATTTCTATCCAAAACCCCTATTTCTACTTTATGAAATCTTAGTTTGATAGTGGAAATTCATGAAAAGGTAATAGAAATTATATTAAAAAAAAGTTAGAGTTGCTAACTTGGTGTAAAATGAGCTATGTACTGAAATCTCAATCAATGATAGCCTTGCCTTTTGAACAGTTCGGGTCGTTACATTCTCCCCCACTTAAACATATGTTCGTCCTCAAACGTACCAAGAGTTAGAGTTTGTACCTCAGTCCCTTTGAGATGCATGGCGCGCGGAGTTTGAGCAGCTGCGCCAGGGCACTATGTTAGTGTCAGAGTATGCCGTGAGATTTAGTGATTTGGCCAGGCATGCACTTGCTTTGGTCGCCACAGTTAGAAAGCGTGTCCATAGATTCATTGAGGGACTTAGGCATGATATTCGGTTCAGCATGGCTCGGGAGTTAGAGTCAGATATTTTGTTTCAGCAGGTGGTAGGGATCGCTCGCCGAGTAGAGGGCATGTGGGACCAGGAGAGGGAAGACAGCGAGGCTATGAGAGAGAGTACAGGCGAGATCAGGAGAGAGAGGACAGGGAGGTAAGGAGGCCTCGTAGACCGGAGAGATCTACTGGTCCTTATTTTGGAGGTAGGGTACGACGTGGCAGAGGTTTTGTGGGGTAGCCAGTTCAGTTTGCACTTCAGGCTTTGCACAGTATTTCAGGTGCTCATGGGTCTCAGAGTATGCGTACCGCACAGTTCCCACAACCACATCAACAGAGAGGTTGCATCGAGTATGGAGATACCAGTCATAGGGTGAGAGATTGTCCTAGACTCCGGGCAGGTATGTCACAGCGGAGTATTCAGGAGAGTAGAGGGCACCCAAGAGGGGAAGGCCCAGCCCGTTGATGTGTTTCATATAGTCGGCTTGAGGCCACTGCGCCAGATGATGTCATACAGGTATGCTTTTGATTTGTTACAAAGGGGCACTATTCGTATTTTGATTCGATTCTGCTTATCGGGGCAAGTTCCCCTATTTGTTATTCCACCTATGGGTGCATTCATGACTCAGTATTTTGTATATGTGTTTGCCCTGTTGGGAGATTCTATGAGTGATAGCCGTGTCTATCATTGTTTTAATTCATTTTTGAAAGCTACGAGACTAGAAGTGAATACATGTTATCTATTATGGCAGGTTTGAGGTGATTCCTGAGTAATTTGGTTACGATTTGTGATTTGATACTCTACCGGGGTGAGAGTTTAGTAAGTGTTGTGATTTTATTGGCAGAATTGAGTTAGTGGAAGATTTATATTGGTATGATGTGTATTCGACTTGTGATTCAGAGTTGAGGGTAAGACCCTCGCGATTCCATGTTATTTGATATGTTTGAGCCGGGCTGCGTGCCGCGGTGGAGGTTATACCAGGAGGAGATCCTTATGATTTGTTCATGTACTTTGAGTTTTTATTTTTAAATTGATTCGTAGTATGGTACTGTTATAGAATTGTGCCTGTCGAACTTGTTTGATATTTCTCTTATGTGTTTCTCTTTACATATTCAGTCATTTTCGTTATGTGCTTCTTAAGTTTTGGCTTGCGGGGTGTGTGCCTGATGGTGTTAGTTGTGACTTGTTAATTTGGGTGTATAGTTATGAGGTCTTCGTGTTTCTTGCATCATTATCAGTGTTGTAGAGGTTTGAAACGGGTTGCTAACGGATATGGGTCTAATTGCCGGAACTGGTTTTGATTTCGGGCAGCTATTGTGATCAGAAATATTATTATGGGCCTAGGTATGGTGTTTTGTTGTGTGGTCGTACCTTGTGGGTGTAGGAATGAGTTGTTACAGTTGGTTGAGACTGTTATCGGTTATGGATTTAGAATCGGGTCTTTTCAAGATAAATGGAAGGTGAGAATTTTGACTCTAAGGCTTATCTGTGTTGGTAGAAAGGATGAATTATAGTTGGGATGGTGTCGTCAGGCTTATGTAGATTGGGGTGACGTGGAGTCGCCCGCGGGTGTGTGTTGGATATGTACTTTCAGTGATTTGAAGACTTTGAGGCGATTCTTAGCACGTTCAAGGACGAACGTTTGTTTAAGAGGGGAAGGATGTAACGACTCGGCTGGTCGTTTTGAGAATTTAAGTCTCGTTCGGCAGTATAAGGCCCTAAGCAGCTTCATATTATGTGTATTGACTTGCGTGCGTGGTTGAATTCAGTTACCGGATGATTCAGAGTGATTTGGGACACTTAGTCCCTAAAACGGAAGCTTAAGTCTTAGGATTTTGACCGTAGTTGGAACTATGTGAAGACGACTCCAGAATGGAGTTCCGTCGGTTCCATTAGCTCCGTTGGGTGATTTTGGACTTAGGAGCGTGTCTGAACTGTAAATTTGAGGTTTGTAGCTGATTTAGGCTTGAAATGGCGAAAGTCAAATTTTTGGAGATTTGGACCGGAAGTGGACTTTTTGATATCGGGGTCGGAATGCGATTCCTAGAGTTGGAACAACTCCGTTATGTTATTTGAGACTTGCCTGCAAAATTTAACGTCATTCCGGGTTAGTTAGATTGGTTTCGGCATGGGTTTTCAAAGTTGGAAGTGTTGGAAGTTCATAAGTTCGATTCGTGGTGCGATTTGTATTTTCGGAATGTCTTATGAGATTTGAGACCTCGAGCGAGTCTGTGTTAGGTTATGGGACTTGTTGGTATGTTTAGACGGGGTCCTGGGGGCCTCGGGTGAGTTTCGGATGGGCTACGAGTCTTTTTCCCCTATTTTTGAACTGTTGTTATCTGTCATCTGGTTTCCTTCATCGCGTTCGCGTCCTTGCCTTCGCGTTCGCGTAGTGTTATTTTAGAGGGTGAAATATTTCCTCTTCGTGTTCGCAGTCACCCTCTCGCATTCACGAAGTTCTGCCACCCCCTTCTTCGCGTTCGCATTCCCTATCTCGCGTTCGCGAAGTGCAAACCAGGCCCTGGGCACTGGTGATCATTTTCCTCTTCGCATTCGCGTGTCGCTTACGCATTCGTGTAGCTATTCCATTACACTCTTCGCGTTCGCATACTACTTCACGCGTTCGTGAAGAGCAGTCGTTGGGCCATCATATTTTTCCTCTTCGCGGTCGCGAACATGTTGTCGCGTTTGCAAAGAACAACTGGGCAACTTTTGTTTCTCTTCTTCGCGAACGCGTCCCTTTCTCTGCGTTCGCGATGCAGAAAACCCCTGGGCAGAATATAAAGTCCTCTATTCTGAAGGTTTGCCATTTTCACTATTTTTGGAGTTCTAGAGCTCGGTTTTGAGCGATTCCTTGTGGGTTTTTCAAGCAAATCGATTGGGTAAGTGTTCTTCACCTAGAATTTATTTATTTCCATGCTTCTATCTTTATTTTTATAATTTAATTTTTGTTTTGAGTTGAGGAAAATGGTAGTTTTTGAAAAAGAAAATTCAAAATGAAAAATCACGATTTGAGGGACGAAATGGTATCGGAATTTGATGATTTTTGTATGGTTAGACTCATGAGTAAATGAGTGTTCATATTTTGTGACTTTTATCCGATTCCGAGACGTGGTCCCGGGTTGACTTTTTAGGGCTGATTTCGGGATTTTTGTTAAAGTATTGATTTTATTAATTAGATGAGTCTATTATGGTTGTATTCATGATATGCAATTGTGTTTGGCTAGATTTGGGCCATTCGAAGTCGGATTATTAAAAAACAAGGACATTCTTATGGACTGGTTGAGCTTGGTTTGAGGTAAGTATCTTGCCTAACCTTGTGTGGGGGATTTTTCCCTTAGGATTGAGTCTTCTATGTTGATTGTAGTCCATGCACGCGAGGTAACGAGTGCGTGCTCGGACTTATTTGTGAAAAGTTGGCCTTTTAGGATTCTTAGGTCCTTATATTCACTGAGTATGGAGTTGTTCTTGATATGATTAAGTTCCTATTTACTAGTTTCACCTCTACATGCTTTAATTTGAATTAATTGCTTTCAGGATTCACTCTTATTGCCTATTTGACTCTTATTTAACTTAACTGAAGATTTTACCTCCTCTATTGTCATGCTATCTTTTCATAACTGCTTATCTTTATTTAAAATTATTATTATATCATCTTATAATTTGTTCATTCTTAATTGAGGTTATGATTATCTTTCCGCTGCTTATCCTTAATTAAATTATTGAAAATCCTTAGTAATTCCTCAACCTTAAAAGAAGTTTTAGATATCCTATATCTTAGTCGACTTGTTTTATTTGGAATTATTTGACTCGTGTTAGTTTTCCTGTTGTTGAAATGTATATTGTGGGATCGTTGATACACATTAGTTTCCCTTTGTTGAGTTATTCCCTTTACGCCTAGTATTCTTTACTGTTGTTATTCCTTGTGAATTGGTTCTACTGTTTCTTTGTGAATTAAAGTTCTTTGAGTTGATTTACTTGTCGTACTTTGTATCATTATCATTGTTGTTGTTGTACTTGTTGTGGTGATGCACGTGGTTTCTACTGTGCAATTGTTATTATTGTGATGCACGAGGTTTCTGCCGTGCGGTTGTTATTATGGGGTTGCACGAGGTTTCTGCCGTTCTATTGATACCGTTGATATTTGCACATGTGGCGAGACAAGGTGGGAACATTATTATGTACGTGTGGCGAGACAAGGCGGGCATTTATGTTACTATTGCACACGTGGCGAGACAAGGTGGGTTGTATCAGGCATTGATTTGTGATGATTTATGGCCTAGGAGCATTCTTGTTGTTGATATTTGTATAGTGGTATACATACCTGTGTGAGCTTTAACTTGTGAAAGTTGTGAGAAAATATTCTACGTGATGTGCGTTCTTTTTCCTTATGCTTAATTGCTGATATGGACTATGGTAGTACACTTGCACAAGCATACATGTAGTTAAGCACTCTTATCGGATAAGAGGTGTTCTTGATATTGTTGAGCATAGATGCTCACCCTTGTTTACTTGCCTTCTATGTGAGAATGACTCTATTGGCACGTGAGTCGTCAGTGCGGTTATGAGATGTTATGAGGGCACAAGATGCCAAGTGTTAGAGTTCCGGTATTGAGACCCGTAAGTTGTGATTTGTCCGAGGTTCGGTACCTCGTGGAGTTGCTGACTAAAACCTGATGTAAAAGCGGTTGTAGTTGCTGAGCTATTATTTGTCCTTGCTATATTTGTGATTCCGGATTTAGGTTGTGTTCCATTCACCTTTCTGTGTCATTTTCATGATATTCCGCTGATACTTGTTGTTTTCTTCCTTATTGCCATTACTGTACTCTAAACCATATTGCATAGTCCTTATGTAGACATCATACTTCTATTGTTCAGGTACTTATATCTAAACAGTTTATTTGACCAGTGGGTGTCTTGACTGTTCCTCGTCACTACTCCACAGAGGTTAGTCTTGATACTTACTGGACACCGTTGTGGTGTGCTCATGCTACTCTTCTGCACATTGTTTTGTGCAGATCCAGATATTTTTTTGTTAGCTAGCTGTGTGGACTGTTGCTGCGGAGACTCAAGGTAAACCTGCCGCTGCGTTCGCAGGCTTCAGAGTCACCTTCAAGTTTTCATTTTGCACTGTTTATTCTTATTTCTGGACAGCTGTAATTGGAAGTTTTCTAGCAAACACTCTGTAGATCTTATGACTTGTACTACTAGTTTTGGAAATTTTAAGAGATTCTATTTAAATAATGTTGTTGTTTTAATTATTGTTAGGCTTACCTAGTCCCTAAGACTAGGTGCCATCACGATACCCAAACGGAGGGAAAATTGGGTCGTGACAGAAAGTCACCCTCAGCACCTGAAATCCAAATGAAGGTAAACTGGGTCCAAACTGGGAAGGACCGTATCAGGTTCTCGAAAACGTCGGTAAAGGATCCTACATGCTTAGTATTATAAACGGCAAACAACTACCAAGTAATTGGAATGTGTCGCACCTAAAACGATACTACTGCTAAGGTACGACCCTCCCATGTTCATTGATATTTCGAAACTAACCCTTGCAGGAGTTCGATCAGGAACAAGGATGGATTATTCAACAGGAAGCCCTAGGTCTGAAAGCACGCGTTGCACTCTTTTTCCCTTAGACCGATTTTATCCCAAATGGGTTTTTTCGGCAAGGTTTTTAATGAGGCAACCTTTGATCGTGCTAACTTAGAACAATTTAATAGTATCTGAGGCCCCTTTACAATCGACCTCGAATACTGGGGGGCATTACCCCTCAAATATATCAAGTTCGATGCAAGAAAGTTACTTCATAACAACAGGGTTCCGATAGGAAACATTGTAAGAGCCAAATGGTCAAAACGAACCATGCTCATGTAGTTGGCCCGAGCCTTGACATAAAACATGAACACATGTATAATGACTTACAAAGAAAAAATTATTCTTTACCGATATCTTATATCCAAGAAACATTCCTCTATTTCAAGATTTATTATGCAAACAGGCTCAAGGGCCGACCATTACTTCGAGTTCGAGCAAGCACTCTCTCGACTACTAAGCCTATTGGCTACTCTTATTTCGAGTTCGAGCAAACACTCACTCGACCATTAAGCCTACGGGATACATTACTTCGAGTTCGAATCATTCACTCGACTACCAAGCCTACGGGCTACTCTTATTTCGAGTTCGAGCAAACACTCACTCGACCATTATGCCTACGGGCTACATTACTTCGAGTTCGAATCACTCACTCGACTACTAAGCCTACGGGCTACTCTTATTTCGAGTTCGAGCAAACATTCACTCGACCATTAAGCCTACGGTCTATATTACTTCGAGTTCGAATCACTCACTCGACCACTAAGCCTACGGGCTACTCTTATTTCGAGTTCAAGCAAACACTCACTCGACCATTAAGCCTACGGGCTATATTACTTCGAGTTCGAATCACTCACTCGACTACTAAGCCTACGGGATACTCTCATTTCGAGTTCGAGCAAACAGTCACTCGACCATTAAGCCTACATGCTACATTACTTCGAGTTCGAATCACTCACTCGACTACAAAGCCTACGGGCTACTCTTATTTTGAGTTAGAGCAAACACTCACTCGACCATTAAGCCTACTTCGAGTTCGAATCACTCACTCGACTACTAAGCCTATGGGATACTCTTATTTCAAGTTCGAGCAAATACTCATTCGATCATTAAGCCTACGGGCTACATTACTTCGAGTTCGAATCACTCACTCAACCATTAAGCCTGCGGGCTACATTACTTCGAGTTCGAATCACTCACTCGACTACTAAGCCTATGGGCTGCTCTTATTTTGAGTTCGAGCAAACACTCACTCGACCATTAAGCCTATGGGCTACATTACTTCGAGTTTGAATCATTCACTCGACTAATAAACCTACGGGCTACATCATCTCGAGTTTGAGCAATCACTCACTCGATCACTAAGCCTACGGGCTACATTACTTCGAGTTCGAATCACTCGCTCGACTAATAAGCCTACGGGATACGTCACTTCGAGTTCGAGCAAGCACTCGCTCGACTAATAAGCCTATGGGCTACATCATCTAGAGTTTGAGCAATCACTCACTCGACCATTAAACCTACGGGCTACATTACTTAGAGTTCGAACCACTTACTCGACTAATAAGCCTACGGGCTAAATTACTTCAAGTTCAAGCAATCACTCAACTCGACTACTAAAGCCTATGGGCTACCTTATTTCGAGTTTGAGCAAGCACTCACTCGGTTATAAAGGCTACAAGATCCAAATTCGATCAAATTGCCTAAAGCCTTGTAAAAACCTTCATAAGGCATGAATGAAACATAATCTTCTCAAGGCAGAGAATAAAACAGAGGCGAGTCAGGAAAAGAAAAGATCTTTATATATACAAGAATATTTACAATGTCCGAACAGGAAGCTACACAAAAAACCAAAATGAAAACTAAGAGATAAGTTTCTTGGTTATCTACAGGGGCAGTCTCTTCTCCATCGGGCTCCTCCCCGCTCTCGGACCCACTCTTGCTCCCATCATCGCCATTATCATCATCATCACCATCATCATCATCGGAAGCCAAGGCTTCAGGATCGGCTTCAAGCTCTTTAGCTCTTTTTATCTCTTCGGTGAGATCGAAACCTCGAGCATGGATCTCTTCGAGGGTCTCCTTCCGAGATCGGCATTTAGCAAGTTCAGCAACCCAATGTGCTCGAGTATTGGCGGTCTCGGCTGCCTCTCTTGCTTGTACCTGAGCAGCTTCAGCATCTGCCCGATAGATGGCCACTAATGCATCCTCATAGGACTTTGCTTTTTCGGTATCAGATTTGGCCTTGGCAAGTTCGGAGGCCAACCGAGCCTCGATTTCCTCTATTCTTCTCGCTTGAACCAAGCTCTTCTCCTTCATGCCTTGTTGGCTTGCAGTTGATGATAATTGGGCCCGAACAGTTTCCTTTTCTGTAGCAAGACGGTCCATGCCATCTTTCCATCCCATGGTCTCCGCCCTTATTATATCAACTTCCTCACGAAGCTGCCCGATCGTCTCGAGTTTCTGTTGCAGCTCTGGGATCGAAATATTAGCCTCCAATCCTGAATAAAGCCCATGAGTTCTTAATATTATCATTACCTGCTCGGTCAGGTCGATCAGGTCTTGATGAGCCTTGGCCAACTCAGCTCGAAAGCCTTTGATTTCTTCTTCCCTTTGCCCGGAAAGGAGTTTAAGGGCGTTCCTCTACTCCGTAACCCGTCAGAGGTCGGCCTCGAACTGATGCAGCTCAGCTCGAGACCGAGAACATGCTTCTCGATGAACCGCCATGGTCTGCGAAGAAAGAAGAAAAAAAGTTAGAAAAGAATAGCAAACATAAAAGTAATATCAACGAAGAGAGTTAAAGCTTACCCGATTCAGAGCTTGTTGCACTTCGCAGAAAAGGCCCGACATATCACTAAGGCCAGCAGTGTCCTCGACCCCAGTAAACATATCACAGAAGGGGTCCTCCCCTTCATGAGACTGGCTCATCTCGAGGGCCTCAAAGCTTGGGCTTCCCGAATCGCCCCTTCAGAAAAGGCAGGGAGAGTGGGCGAGTCTCCGATTACTATTTCCCCAAGCGACTCGCTTAAGGCGTTCTCCTCAATTCGGAGAGCTTCAGGACCGACCCCTTCCGATATACCCACTGTTTGTTGACTTCGGTGGGAAGCATCCTCAATCTCTAATGATTCGGGGACTCTGCCCAAACCTTCCTCCGATATCTCCTCAGTCCGAGGTGGAGCCTTATAAATCACCATCGATTCAGCTGCCTTTGGGGCATCGGTGGTTTTCTTCATTCAGGCCACCAGCATGGACCCGTCGTTTTATTATTCTTCTTCGTCTTCATCCCTTAGACGCAGAACTGATTCTACGATCAAAGGAATGGTATTCTTCCTCGGCTTACGAGCCATCCTCGTCTTCGGTTTTGGATCTTCGGAAGCGGGGGCCCTTTTTCTCTTATTATCTTTCACCGGCTTTGGAACAAAGGCCGAAGCCTCTTCCTCGACGGACGAGGGCCTCAAAACTGCATCTTTTCCCACACCTACATACACGAAAATTGATTTAAGTATATGGAAAGCATCTCGTTCAAACTACCAAAGATACGAGAAAGGGGCTTACGATAATTTTTGGCCTCTCATCGGCCCTTTGACAAATCACGCCATGAGCGCTCGGCGTAGGTGGAGGCGGAAGCTAGATCTCGTACCCAGTTCTTGAGGTCGGGAACTGCACCGGGCATCCAAGGAACCGCTGCATCACAAAAAGGGGATATCGGTGAGAAAAGAAATGAAGGGGAAAAATAGTAGGAGATAACAGCAGAATTACACTTACGCTTCATGTTCCACTCCTCGAAAAAAGGCAACTTTTCAGTCGGAATCAGGTCTTAAGTCTTTACTCGAACGAACCTGCCCATCCAGCCTCGATCCCTGTCCTCGCCTATGCTCGAGAACAGAACCTTGGTAGCCCGACGCTGAAGTTATATTAACCCGTCTCGAATGAGACGAGGGCAGTACAATCGGATGAGATGGTCGAGGGTGAAAGGCATCCCCTTGATTTTGTTCGCGAAGTAACGGATCCAAATAACGATCCGCCAAAAAAAAAAGGCTGGATCTGGCCTAGGGTTATTTAGTATTGACGGTAGAAATCAATAATAACAGGGTCGAGGGGACCTAACGTGAAGAGGTAAGTATACACACTTAAAAACCCTTTCACGTAAGTGGTGATATCTTCTTCAGAAGACGGGATTACTATTTCTTTGTTCTCCCTATTGCAATCTTTCTTTAGTTGTTCGAGGTGCCTCTCGGTTATCGAACACATATACCTCGATACTGGCTCACATCGGCCGGGAATCGACTAGCCTTTATCGACCTTAAAATCAGAGGTAAGAACACACGCCTCAGGAACGCACTCCTCAGGCCGTGGCTCCACCGGTGTTTTGTCGGCGGCGGGCTGTGAAGAAGAAGCTTTCTCTTTCTGAGGAATGGTTTTTTGTTGTTTTCGTCATTTTTTTATTTAAAGATCAAAAAACGAAGGGGGTAACAAAGATTTGGTGTTTTTGAAGAGAGATTTAGCAGTAGAAAATGCAGAAGGAAAATTTTACAGACTTACAGATAAATTCAGAAGGTGCGAGAAAGAAGTTAGAAAATTTAGAGTTTGGAGATGTAAAAGTGACTAAAAGTGAAAAAAGAGGTTATTTATAGGTAGAGCAATGGCGGTTCAATTTCGATAATGGCCGACCATCGTCTGACACACATTAAATGCCTAGGTAAACTGAACCGACAGGACATCTATCACACACGTCATGATCGGATTCGATGCAAACGTCAGTATATATCTAATCGTACCGTTGAAAAATCATGTCGTTTCTCGCTACATCCTTCCCAAGAAACGATGAAACTATCTGTATACGGTCAAACCCAGTTAGTCCTTCGGACGAACTGGTCGAAATGGTAATGCATTGGATCGAAGATCAGGTTGAGGTCCGAAGTCAGGTCATCAAGCTTCGAGCCCTAGGGACCGATCAATAACGAGCTCGATATCATTATCGAGCTCGAATCCAAATCGAACTATGATGAAGTTATCGAGCTTACGAGGCAGAGACCGACCAACACTGTCCCCGAATCAATACAAGGCTCCGAATCAGAATCGAGCTCGAGTATTGATAGAGAGCTCGAGTCGATATCGAGCTCGAGTCAATATCGAGCTCATAGACAAGAGTCGTTGCAACCGCACTAGAGGAGAGAATCCTGGCAGGAATTATGAAAAAGGTGATTTATCATGGGTCTCTCACTATGTATTTTTAATTATATCTAAAGTAGGATCCCTCCACTATAAAGGGGATGGTTATTATTTCTGTAAAGACCGAGTTTTCTACATACATTGTAACTGAGAAATCATACACTCCTATATTGAAGAGTCATCCTTTTTTAGCTATATAGATTAATTCAAAGTTGAGTGTGGTATATGCTTGAACACAAGCACTCAAAGCAGCCTCTACTTCTGGATCTGTTGCACTTTGCAAGAATGATAAGGCCTTACTAGTTACTGTTTTGGCATACGCTGATCCCCAGTCAATTGTTATTCCCTCAAGATCATGAGCACTTGTTGCTGTTTTAGAACGAGGATCTGATCCCAGAAACCTTAAGCAAAAGTTTGGCTCTTGGATTCCGACACTAAGGGGGATTGGCTTGTGGCAAGCTTTGTAACACATAAGAAAATGAGAAAAATCAGTGTAGATGATGAAACAAACAATAGTTTGGCCATTTTCTTTAGATGTATATATGATCAAGGTGAAGGAGAAAATGTGCTATATATTTTTGCAATAAACCTTTCATGTCTTATTATATTGAAATTCTGAACGAAAATAAAGACTGTCAAAATCTGTCATATTGGTAAAAATCTGAACGAAAAAACTTTCATTGTTTGAGATGCATTTTTGGCAAAGTTGTCCAGATTAATTAAGTTACTACTATAATTATCTATTGGCAAAATCTACACTAGTGATCCAGATTATTTAGGCTACTAATAATTATGTATCGGTAAAATCAATAAAGTATTGTAATCATATTGTAAAATCTACATATATTTGACTGTTGCATCTTCCAATTTTTTTTTCTAAAGATTTTACAATTGCTAAAATGTTTTCTATTGTCAATGATAATGCATCTAAAAAGCAGAAACGGAAAGTTTTGTCGGTGCACCATTTTTCAAAGGGATAATTTCACAGACTTTCTCACGAGGGCTTATTTCTTGTGGATTACGATATTATATTTATCTCCCTTAATTTTATTTTTCTGTATAATAATTCTTTTAACCTAATATTTTTAGTTTTAATAAATCATAATATGATTAATTTGTCCTTTTTAATACAATTTATTTAATTAATTATGCAAACATCTTTTGTCAAAGGATGGTGATGGCCTTTGTAAAGCCATATTTAGCTTGACATCATATCGCATAAGTTGAATCTAATAGTAATGAATTCTCTTTCTTCTTCTGTTTAACTTCTTCATTTAATTCTTTCTCCTTTTCCGCAAAGTAAGCTCCCGTTGGCCGTTTGGCCATAGGTTTTTTTCTAATACATCTTGTTCGACCCAAGATTCATGAAAGGCTCGGCATACCATGAAAAGCCTATTCTCCATAGTTCCACATGTCTTTTCTTAGCCGGAGCTTTGCCCATTTAGTCTGAACTTTGAAAGGCGGACATTCTATCTCTTATATCGCGCATCTGTCTGAATGATGAAGCGGTGGCATCTGACGACCGACCACAAACAATTCTTGATGGGCCAACAATAGCTACCAACCTAACATCTCTTTCTCCCCAAGCAAAGGATCCACTATAAAAAACATACTCAGGTCTAGAAGACCAAGATTTGCACCTTTCAATGCTGCCACTCAATTTTTTGAATTACCGTTTGTGGGGATCATTGATTATTCATGATGAAGCTAACAAACCCTTGAAGTGATTGATATTTCAGAAGAGATTAAACAAATAGTACTACCTTTAAACTTGAGATAAATCTTACAATAATTTCACACTTCATTTTCTCTGCAATTTAAATGTAGCGTGACTCTTTTCTAATTTTCATCCGTGGATCAAACTAATCACAACTATAGCATCTGAAAGACAAATTTAGCATTACAATGTCACTCATGTTTTAGACTAAAGGCAGATAATCAATTAACAGCTTGTTTGGATGGTTGTTACGTGTTGCATTGTATTGTATTGTTACTTTAAATACAATGTTTGTTTTGGTTGTTACTTAAATTTTATTGTATCGTATCGTTAAATCCATCATTATGTAACAATGAAAAATACCACTTTATGAAACGACCGATTTGATGTGGTCGCATCGTTACCTTATTTTTTATCTCTCATCTTGGCCTTCCTTATTATTAAATATTCTTATTTTATCCTTTACCCTATCTTCACATGTTGATGCATGACATCATAATACGATAAAAATAATATAATTTATCCAAACATTGCATACATCAGAACGATACAGTACAATACAACACAATACGATACATTATGAAACGATACATAACAACCATTCAAACAAGCTGTAATTACCTCTCTCATTTCAATTTTTATCTAGGTTATTATTTTGAAAACATAACTAAAAGTATAGGAAGTACAATAGAAATGAAAATGCCTTAAACTCTAATAGTTTGAAAAAAGAAATTGCAAAATTATTTTGAACAATTTGAGAATTTTTATGAGAACAAAAGAACAGTGGATAAGATTTTTGAAATAGTAATGTTTACCCGTAAAATGGTACAGTTAAATTTATAGCGTGGTTTATAAACAAGCGAATCAATTTGATCCCAAAATGATAAATAAATTAAATAAAATGAAAGACTTAGTGTTGAAATCGAGATAAAATAGTAGACAGCTTGGTTCTGGGAGCAAGTGTCACGCCCCGAACCTGGGGGGCAAGACCAGCACCCGGTGCCTCATCTAACTTTGCGTACCAACTTGCGACTAAGGAACTCTGAACATGTGATGTCATACTTTGGCCATGGGCCACATTGCAAGACAACTGCGAATGCTGACTAAATATCAATATAAAGTTGGGCTGACAAGGCCGTCATAACTACTACAGCTGGCAAATCAATCAAAATATACATACAAGGCCTACAAGCCCAATATACTGCACTAACTGACAGGATATGTCTACAAGCCTCTACTGATGGATATAATGTGATCGGAACAGGGCCTCGACCTACTCATAACATATATGCATATATACATATGATGTACATAAAGCTCTAGACCCAGAAACTCCGAAGGGCATGGAGCTTACCGATCAAGATGAACTCGGGTAACACCTAATGAGGAGGTCTACCCGTCTGTCTGTCTGAACCTGCATGCATGAAATGCAGCGCCCCAGAAAAGGGACATCAGTACGAAATAATGTAGCGAGTATGTAAGGCACTATACTAAAAGCTGAAACTGAACTGATAATATAATAACTGAAAGCAACTGGAAGTCAATGATAATCTCAAGATATGCTTACCTGCTGATACTGACTCAACTCTCTCAATATAGTAAGTAAAATATTTGTCCGGCCTTATAAGGCTCGGTATATATATAACTGCTCTGCCGTAGTAGGCTCGCTCATAGGCGCTCGGCCATACTAGGCTCTGTATCTCATCCAACTGGGCTCGCTCATAGGCGCTCGGCCACAGTAGGCTCGGTATATAACTTACCATCTGATCAGAGGTTGCCCAATAGGGGCCTGCCCATCGATTATAGCTCGATGGTAATGAAAATACTGTAATACTGTATATATAGATTCTCTACATTCATGACTGAAAAAAAGAAAATACTCAATTGAATATGAAGTCCCAATAAGGAGAATATTGTAACTTACAAGACTAGAAAAATATACGTAAATTTCGAGATATGAATTTTTCTTTATGCCTCATTATTAAACTCGTGTAATTACGAGATCATGCCAAAATGAAGAAATGGCTTAACCTTAACATACCTGAGTCGATTCTCTTGACAATCCTTTCAACACATGTCAATTTCGAAAACACGTAACGGCGGATCGAAGTAGGAAAAAATTCATATAATATTCTTGAGAAAGATTGTATCGTTCCCTCTTAGAATTGCAAATCTCGTTGCTATTACGCAGTGTAACTTTGTATAAAATATTTTGCCCAAAATCGGTCACTTTGCTTAATTAATTCACGTTTCTTTGTGATCAATTTGAAGTCTTAGAGAGTCTTGGAATGCCAAGCTTCATCCGTAAGCTTTTTGGCAAATTTATGTACTTTACTCTTAGTTATACATAACAATCCTTGTAGGCCATCACTTCCTCTACACATGCCACATGGTATGTAAATGAATAGTCATCATTTGGGCTTTATATGGCTACCACATCATGCTTAGGAATTATCCAAATCATTATTAATTACCAATTTCTTAATTAACTTAATAATTTTCTACTAATCCAATAATTAATCAATTATTCACATAATTAAGAATTATCTCAAATTACATAAAATACAAGTCACTTTTAATACACTTTATACACCTTACTACCATGGCCATGTGGTACATTGTATGGTACTAGTCCATAAATACAGGATATTTTAGCTCGGGCCGTATTTTATCCCAAAATGTCAAATTTCGACGAAATTCATTTGCTTCGATTCGCTTACCCTCTCGCCTTCACGAATTTACTTATCCCTTGTTTGAAATAACATAATACTTATAATCTCAAAATAATCTCATTCCCGAGCTTACGTCGTTTAACTTACGACAAAACTTTAACGTACAAACAAATGCGGAATGTAACATCTCATTTCCGAGCTTATATCAATTTACTTATGGCATACTTCCACGTACAAAAACATGGGATGTAACAGCAAAGCTTTCGAAGGCAGCAATAAAAATATCGTTAGAAGTAAAATAAAGTGTTATTTAGCTTGGAATAATGTGTAGCATAAGTTTGTCAGAATTTTCATCTCTTACAATGGTTATTGAAGCCAATATTTATAGTTATACCTAGGGAACAAGGTCCTAGGATCAAGCCCCTCTTCAATGACAATTATGGGGAGCATTGATGAATATGTAACGGCAGGCTATGAATGTTAAAATTCTCTGTAACGGATTGTGTATTTAATACTGAGGAATATTCTTCATTGAATGTCATCTGGTGGAAAATATTTGTTTGCCCTCGTTAACAATGTTCCCTTCGGGGTCTATTCGATACCAACCGAAGTTGTTGTCCTCGATCTTGGTTTCCACTCGCTTCGTCTTCCGTCTGTCCCCGGTTCTACATGTCACTCTATCATTCGATTATTTAATGTGAACCGATTTTACCCCATATAGATTGTTCCCCTGTTTTTCGGTGGCACATCTTTGTGTCACCGGAAGTTGGTGAAGATTCCTTTCTTGGGAGGGGAGGGGGAATTTTTTGAACCCTTCTCAAAAATTTCTGACGCTTGATTAGACACACGTCTCTTCACATTTAATACCCCAAACACGTGTTACTCCACGATTTAATAATATTTTTATCGGTTCTCGAGGTAATCATGGCCACTATTTTAGCCGCATATTCATTTACTTATACACCTCATTCTTCTTCTTTTACACTTAATAGTTTTACAAACTCACTCAACTTCTTTGCATTTAACTCTTCGCTACTTTCATCTTTCTTTAATCTTCTTCAAAGAACTCTCATCATCTTCTGCCGATCATGGCTTCTATTACTAACCTTTCCAAGAACTCTGGTCTTCTCTTCGGTGGGGCCCCGAAGAAGAGCAAAGACAAAGAAATTGATATTGATGCTGACCCTCCTACGGTGAGCACCATCATCCCTAAACAACTCAACACAGCCAAGGACTTCGAAACGAAGTTCCCTTCTTCAAGTTCTCGTACTTGGGCTGTTGGCATATACTCCTCTTCTATCCGCCCTTCCAGCATTCCTGCTGTGAAGGAAGACTGTGATTGCCATGACCTGAACATCATTGCTCCTGAACTGGTGGAGCGAGTAACCTTCACTAACAAAGGTTTCACGTATATTTACATGTACCCATTCACTTTGGGTGCATTTTATTTGAGCGGGGGACTTGACCCCGTAATTTTTGAGTTGTGCCACAAATACCAGGTTTGTTTGGGAGAGGTGGGCCCTTCGGTGTGGCGAACGGTGGCCTGTCTACGGCGGCTATGCCAGGAGATGAAGGAGGAGCTTACCTTGGCTCGCATGATGAATCTCTACTCCCCCAAGATATTTCTTGGGGGAGTAATAAATTTTAGCAAACGTGGCCACCATGCTTTGCTCACCAGCATGGATTAGGACAAAGACCATGGATAGATGGAGCGGTTTGTCGTTGTTGCCACCGGGGATAACATCCCGACCACAACTCCATCTTCCCTAATTCATGGACTCATACACGTAAGTTCAAAGTCTGTCTTTTTTTTGAAAAATTGTTGTTTCATGTCGTTGTTGATCCTTCTCTTTTCATTATTTCAGCAACTCAGTGGACACCACCAAGGTTTGAAGGCTTGGATCGGTAGGTTCAGAAGATTTAGGATATCACCACGTCTGAGACCCGCTGGTGGAAAGAGCTGGGCCCCAAATATAGATGGAAGGCCGAGAATCATGGTAAGTTGACTCGTGAAACTTATTCTTCTCTCATTTCATTTTTGTGCATAAGAAAATTGGTTAAGCTCTCTTTTTGTTGGATTCAGGTCTCCCGTAGGGCTCTGTTACCATCCCTAAGGAGGATGTTTTGGTTGATCCGACGGAGGCTACGAGGTTGCTGAAGGAGGCTCTCACCCGAATAGGCGCCATCGAATCTGCATCCGGTGCAAGTGCCTCCTCTCGGAGTCCCCGGCCGGAGAACAAGCAACCAAAAATGCGGCGTTCTTCTTCGACCGAGGACAAGAATAAGAAAGTGAAGAAAGCCGCACCCGAGCCAGTCACAACCACTTTGGTTATCGATGATGATAGGAAGACAGTGATGAAGGGGCTTCGGTACAAAGGAGACAACGGCCTTCATCAGCTCAATAGAATGCTCAATCTGAAGAGCTTATAACCCCGATCGAGGATGATGCCCAAGTGCTCTAGGGAGAGTTTGACTTGGTGGAGAATGTCAATTCTCCCTTTCCGGTCCCAGTTGCTGCTCCCGGTACTATGAAGCTGAGTATTGGGCCTCTTCCGTCTTCGGTTGGTGAGAAACAAAAAATCAGCACAGCCTTCGTCGTAGCTGCTTCTCAACTCACAACACCATCAGCTTCATCTCCTTCCGCGCTGCCATATCTTCATCACCAGCAACTGCTATATCACCCCAACCGGCCGCAGACACTCCAGAGGAGGATGTCCCTCCTCCCCAGTCCCCAGACCATGGGAATTTAGGGCACAACTATTTGACCCCTTCTACAGATCCCCAGAGGAGGAGGAGTTTCTCCCTCTCAATATGTACCGAGTGTCATCTGCTATCCCGACCGGTAAAACTTGCTAATTATCTGAAGTCGCTGGCTTCGAAAAAGGATAAGAAGAAGATACACCCTCTCGAGAGAGAGAGTGTGTGTGTTTGTTAAACAATGACATGCACAATACAGCAGCGGTAACATACTTATTCTCTTTACTGCTTGTTTCTTCTCGACTTGCTATGACAGATTTTCTAATTTGGGTTTTTGCTTCGCATGCCAACTTCTTTGCTTTCGAGGACCTTTAGAAGTTGATCCTAGATAAAGAAAATCTTAAGTCCGAACGGGATCAACTGTTAGCCGAGAGGGATCAACTCGTTGCACGCCTCCTGGTGTTAAAAGTGAAGGCCGCCAAAGTCAATGATCTCGAGGATCGGCTGCAACTTAGCAAGCAGGAGGTGGTAACCCTTAGCCAAGAAGATTCTCAATTAAAAGTTCAATTCCAAGAAGCTAAGGCTAAGTGGTCTGAAGTCCAAGATGTCGTGCTTGTTGCTGCAAAGCGCGAGGCTGCCTCCATTGAGCGAGTAAATAACTTGGAGGAAGCCTTAAATTCTAAGACTGCAGAGGTCGCTATTGTCGAGGAGAAGCGTTCCAGATGGAGGATAGGTATAAGAGGATCATGGATCATAATAAGGTTCACATAGCCACTATCCGTGATCTTGATCTTAGCCTTAGTGCCACGAGATCTGAGGGAGATGGACTTCTGACCGAGGTCGATAGGCTCAAATCAGAACTTCAGCGTCGAGCGGATTCCCTCATCATCGAAAAAACACATTCTATGTATAGCATGAGAAGAAAAACCTTGGAAGAGGCCAAAGCAGGCGTCATTGATATTGACGATGAAATCACTAAGGCCTGAGAGCTGGAGTTAACCGCTCGAAGATGCCTCTCGGTTTAGCCCGATGCAACTGATTCTTCTAGTTTCAGTTTCGAGTTCTCGGGAACCGAGAAGGAACTGGAAGAGAATAATGATGAAGGCAAAGATCTCGAGCCGACAGCAAATCCGCCTACTTCTTCTGGGGGCATTGATGCTTCTCTTCCCCCGAGTTATGAGGGCGATATAGTTTAGTTTTTTTCTTTTTTCCTTTGTTGTTTTCTTTTCATATTTTTGTACTTGTGCTTCTTGGCACGTTTGATAAATAAAAGTGCTTTTTGTTTAAGCATTGCATAAAGTTTACTTTTTTGCGTCGAATTATGCAAGGCTTCGGGTGCATTTTTCCCCGATAGTATTTGGGTTCCGGGCATAAACTCTTTCGGGACCAACCCTTTACTGTGAGGGTTTCATAAAAGAGGGTCATCTTATGTTTACAGTGCTCTTGAAGAGGACGTCTCCTATTTATGTTTACAGTGCTCTTGAAGAGGACGTCTCCTATTTATTCCGGTACTAGCATTTGAAATACTTGATTAACTTTCAAATGACAAAATCAATTCATCGTTTGGACAAGAAACATGATAAAAATAAAAGGACTTTATTTTATTCCTTCTATATTCAAAAGTACATAAGCATTCGTTTTGCAGAAAAAGAAATTGCCATTACTTGTGGCTAAATTGTACAACTTGTTTCTACAGCCAGTCCCCGGTCCCGATGAGACATTTTTGTGCCCGGATTTTGTAGTCCCAGTTTCTGTGGAAATCAGATTGTTGTAATCTCATATCATTCCTCCTCCCCTCCCCCCAGTATTCGAATGCGAAGAATGCGAATTAGAACACTAGAAGCCTTGCTCCTTTGAGGATTCCACTAGTGAATAGTTGGATAATCTTTGGTCCGATAGCAAGCTTCGTTTCCCTTTAGGAATTTTTCTACCGAGCCAAATATTAGCTAACCACCCCCAGTGGCTTGTAGGGAAGGAGCACTTGTGAACGGTTGAATAGCCTTCGGTCCGATAGCAAGCTTCGTTTCCCGTTAGGAACTTTGCTATCGAGCCAAAGACTATCTAACCATCTCGTAGTGGCTTATCATTTTCATGCCTTGTCATTTAAAGGTCTTATTTCTGCCGATGACATTTCCTTCGTAGTATATTTTTCGTTGATGCTTCATTAAAAACCTTTCCAGAAAAACCCAATTGGGACAAAAACTAGACGAATGGAAAAAGAGTGCAGCACATACTTTCAGTATAAGCGGTGCTCATCAGCAATAATACCTTTTGAGGTGAGTCACATTCCAGTTGCTCGGCAATTTGACTCCATCTTGGTTTTCTAGTTTGTATGATCATTTCCCGGTGGCAGCTGAAACTCGGTAGGGGTCTTTCTATGTCAAACCCAGCTTTCTTACGTTGAGCTCTCGGGTGTTTTGAGTCACCTTTCTTAAAACCAAGTCTCCCACTTTGAAATAGCAAAGATTGGCCCTTCGATTATAGTACCTTTCCATTCTTTATTTTTGGTCCACCATCCTTATGTGCGCTAAGTCCCTGCGTTCGTCAAGCAACTCTAGTTTGACTAGCAATGCTTCGTTGTTTATTTCTTCGTCCGCCCAGAAGTACCTCAAGCTCGATTCTCCTACTTCCACCGGGATCAGAGCTTCTGCTCTGTATACAAGAGAGAAAAGTGTCTCTCTCGTGCTTGACTTGGCTATCGTCTGGTATGCCCATCACACTCCCGGTAAATATTTGGGTCACTTGCCTTTGGTTGCTTCCAATCTCTTTTTGAGATTTTGAATAATCACCTTATTTATTGATTCCTCTTGGCCATTTGCACTCGGATGGTATGGCGAAGACGTGATTCTTTTGATTTTCAAGTCTTCAAGGAATTTTGTGACCTTTGCGCTTATGAACTGTGGCCCGTTGTCACAGGCAATTTCCTTCGGTATTCCGAATCGGCAAATTATGTTTTTCCACAGAAAATCGACCACTTCGCTCTCGCCACTCTTTTTGGTAAGGACCTGCTTCAACCCACTTTGTGAAATAATCAGTTAAAATCAAAAGAAATCTTATCTTCCCGGGAGCTGGTGGCAGCGGCCTGACTATATCCATCCCCCATTTCATGAATGGCCATGGGAATAATACTGAGTGCAGTAGCTCTGCCGATTGGTGTACTAACGGCGCATGGCGTTGACACTTGTCGCATTTCTGAATGAATGCCTTAGTGTCTTGTTCCATCCGGGGCCAGTAGTATCCTGCCCTAACTAATTTTAACACCAGCGAGTCTGCACCTGAATGATTTCCACAAATTCCTTTGTGAAACTCTCTTATCACATAATTAGCTTTGGAGGCGCCTAAGAATCGGGCCAACGGGCCTTGGAACGGCCTTCTGTATAACTGTCCTCCCTAGAAGTTGTAACGAGCTGTTTTGGTACGGAGTGTACGGGATTCCTTCGGGTCTTCAGGTAGCTTGCCATGCTCAAGGTAGTCGATGATTTCATTTCTCCAGTGCCAGACCAAGTTAGTTGTATTTACTTCATAATAATCATCCACGTCCAGTACCGAGTGCATAAGTTGTACGACTGTACCAGAATCTGATCCCTTCATTTCTGTGGACAAGCCCAGATTGGCCAATGCATATGCTTCTGCGTTTTCTTCTCTTGGGATATGAGTAATTGACCATTCCCTATATTGTGCGAGTAGAGTTTGAACTTTCACTACATATTGCTGCATGCGTTCTTCCTTGGTATCGAAGATTCCATATACTTAATTTACCACCAATTGGAATCGCATTTGATTTCGATGACCTCGTAGTCTAGTCCCCGAACCAGTTCAAATCTTGCAATCAAAGCCTCATACTCGGCTTCATTGTTAGTCGACCGGGAAGAAAAAATGGGGAAAAGTAAAGTCTAAGCGCATATGGCACGAAAAGGAAATTCTATTTCAGTAAGACTTGATCTGAATCGTAGTTCAGATTCAAGTTGGTTTAGTGAGGGCAACCGCGAAAGTCACCAAATAGGTCAGTCTTTTAGTTCTACCATATTAGAATATCAAATTTTTATGGACTGCGTCATGACTTCGCCCGAGGGCGTGATTAAGACTACCCCGAGCCCAGACCATTTCACGTTGGAAGTTCCATCCGTGAACAAGGCCCAAACTCCTGATGTCATTTACGACACCATCACCGCTTCCTTTATGGCTATAGACAGCAGCCCGGGACTGAAATCGGCCATGAAGTCAGCCAAAAGTTATGATTTGATCGCAGTCTTGGGTTTATATTCGATATCGAATTCACTAATTTTAACTGCCCATTTGGCCAGTTGACCTGACAATTTAGGTTTGTGAAGGACATTTCTCATGGGAAAAGTTGTCACCACGACTATCGGTTGGCATTGAAAAAAGGATTTAAGCTTTCGAGCGGCGACTACGAGAGCTAATGCCAATTTTTTGAGGTGCGGACAACGAGTTTCCTCTCCCGATAAAATTTTACTAACGTAATAAATAGGAGATTGCGTACCTTCATCTTCCCAAACTAAAACAGCACTTACCGCTACCTCCGAGACCGCTAAGTATATTAGCAATTGTTCACCCTCCTCCGGTTTGGATAGTAATTGAGGGATTGATAGATACCGTTTCAGGTCTTTTAGAGCCTGTTGGAATTCTGGAGTCCACTCGAAGTTGTTCTTCTTCTTCAAAAGTGAGAAGAAGTGATGGCATTTTTTCGAAGATCGAAAAATAAACCTACTTAGAGCGGCCAGTTTTTCAGTTAGTCTTTGGACTTCTTTCACGTTTGTCAGCTGGTCTGGAATATCCTCGATGGCTTTAATCTTGTCAGGATTGACTTCGATCCCCCTTTTTGACACCAGGAAACCCAAAAGGTTACCGGAGCTGACTCCGAACGCAAACTTTTCAGGGTTAAGCTTCATGTTGTTCTTCCTTAGGATGTCAAAGGTTTCTTGGAGGTGTTTCAAATGGTCACCTGCATTCAAAGACTTAACCAGCATATCGTCTATGTAAACTTCCATTAATTTCCCTATTTTCTTTTCAAACATTTTGTTCACGAGCCTCTGAAGTGGCTTTGGCATTTTTAAGCCCGAAGAGCATCACAATGTAGCAATATGTGCCAAAGTTTATTATGAACGAAGTTTTCTTCTAATCCTCCGGGTTCATCTTGATTTGGTTGTACCCGGAACAGGCATCGAGGAAACTCATCAACTCGTGTTTGGTTGTTGCATCAATCATTTGATCAATGTTTGGCAATGGGAAAGAGTCTTTTGGGAATGCCTTATTCAGATCCTTATAATCTACGCACATACGGAATTTATTATTCTTTTTTGGAACTACTACTACGTTAGCTAGCCAGTTGGAATACTTTACCTCCCGGATCAAACCGATATCGAGCAATCGAGTTACCTCTTCTTTGAAAAACCTATTTCTGACCTCGGCAACTTGGCGCTTCTTTTGCCTTACCGGCGGGATGCTGGGGTCCAGGTTTAGCTTATGCACCGCCACCTCTAGAGGGATACTTGTTATATCCGTGTGCGACCATGCAAAACAATCAATGTTAGTTTTAAGAAATTTTATAAATCCTGACCTGAGCTCGAGGTTTAGTCCTGTCCCCGAGTGGAACTTCCTCTCTAGAAACTTTTCGAACAATGCCACTTGTTCGAGTTCTTCTGCCATGGATTTGGTCGCGTATGTTTCTTCCGGTACCTAGAAATACCTTGGTACCTGGTGGGATTCCGACGACTCCTCCCCTTTGTCATCTTCATTTGATTCGGGAGCAGGCGTCGGTTTCTGTAATTGCTATGCCGCGTGTTCCTTCCCTTTACTAGTGGAAATAGAGACCGCGTTCATTTCCCTCACCGCCGGTTGATCTCCTCTTATTTGTTTGATTCCCTCTAGAGTTGTGAATTTCAAAAGTTGGTGATATGTTAATGGCACGGCGTTCATCTCGTGTAACCATGGTCTGCCAAGAATTATTTTATAGCTCATGTCGCCATCTACTACTTCAAACAAGGTAGTCTTCATGACTCATTCGGTGTTCGTGGGCAACAAGATCACCCCTCGGGTTATCACACTTGTTAAGTTGAACCCGGGGAGGAGCTTTGTTACCGGAATGATGCTTCCGGTTAGCTTGGCTTGCTCCAGCACTCTCCATTGAATGATATTGGTTGAACATCCTGGGTCCACCAAAATACGTTTAATTTTAAAATCCATAATATTAAGAGAGATTACCATGGCATCGTTGTGCGGTAGTAGAAGTCCATCGACATCCTCCTTTATGAAGTTGATGTCGTCCTCGGTGACTTCTTGGAGTCTCTTTCTATGAGTTACCGATACCTTTGCTTTTTTTTTGCTGAAAAGCTTACACCGTTAATCTCTTTCCCCCAAAAAATCATGTTGATAGTTAGTCGAGGAGGGTCTTCTCCTATCTTCGAGGGATCTGCATTATCTCGGTTGTGGTCATAATTGTTCATCGCCAGGTCGCTTAAAAACTCCCTAAGATGGCCATTTTTCAACAACATTGCCACCTCCTCGCGCAGATGTCGGCAGTCCCCAGTCCGGAGGTCGTTAGTCCTGTGATACTCACACCATAGATTAGGATCCCTCTGGCTGGGATCGGATCTCATCAGTCTCAGGAACCGTGCTTCCTTGATGTTCCTCATCGTCGATACTAGTTCCACTATGCTGACATTGAAGTTGTACTCGGACAGCCTGGGATAGGTGGAATCACGGAAACTCGATACCTTTTTATCTTGCTATGTCTTATTATTTCGGCTGCGGTCAGTTCTTCTATCGGGAGCGAACCTATCCGCCGACCGGAACCCTCTGTCGCATCTTTCGGCCCTTTTGTAGGGCAAAAACCGGCCCTTAGAAGATCGTCGATCTGCATCAAAATCATCCTTCGATTTATCTATGTTCTTTTCTCGATCCCGACCCTTATTCGATGCTGGAAACCCGAGCTGATCATCTTCTATTCTTATCTTTGACTCATAACGGTTATGGACATCCGCCCATGTAGTTGCCTGGAACTCGAGCAGGCTTTATTTCAGTTTTCGGGAGGCGTCGGAGCTCCTCGGGTTCATCCCCTTAGTAAATACCTCAGCTGACCATTCATCTGGCACGGCCGGTAGCATCATCTTTTATTTCTAAAACCTGGTCACGAACTCACGCAGCAATTCGGACTCTCCTTGAGCAATTCTGAATATGTCTGCCTTTCCGGCTTGTACCTTCCTAGCCGTGGCATAGGCCTTGATGAAAGAGTCTGTGATCATCTCAAAGGAATATATTGAGTATTCGGGTAAGAGTGAGTACCATGTCAGGGTCCCCTTCGTGAGGGTTTCTCCGAACTTCTTCAGCAGGACCGATAATCTCATGTGGAGCCAAGTCGTTTCCTTTCACCTCTGTTGTATATGTGGTGATGTGCTCCTGAGTGTCCGAAGTCCCGTCATATTTTGGTACATCTGGCATTTTGAACCGTTTCGGAATAAAATCTGGTGATGCGCTTGGTTTGAACGACAACTGGGTGTATTTCGTTGAGTCCGGGCCCTTCAGCATTGCTGATGCGCCCGGAATTTGGTCCATTCGAGCATTTATTTCCCTCATAATCTGCATGAGCTCGTCTTTGAAGGGATCATTATTGTTGTTGTTACCAGATCTGCTGCCAGTTCCCCCGGCCTCGTCGAAGCCGACCTCATCCCTTGGGGTGTTGTTGTCAACCCTTTGCGCTGTTTGATTTGCAGGAGCACCGGGAGGAACTTGGCCTCTTCTATTAGCGTTGTTGGAAGCACCCATCAACGCTCGCCTTAATTCTGTTATGGCCTGATCTTGCCATGAGAGATGGCCCATGATGGCCTTTTGTTGTTCTCTCAAGATCCTTATTGTCTCCGCAACATTCTCGTTTTCGGCATCATCAGGAGTCGCCTCACGTATGTGTCGTGGATATCGCCCGCCATAAACTGGCGTGGCTAAGTTCTCCTCATTGTGGGTGTCGCTGATCGAGTCCTCGTGTTGAGGCAGATTTTCTTGTGCCCCAATGTTGTGTACGATGTTGTCATCATTAGCTGCCATCTTTTACGATTTTTGCTAAGAAACAAAGAATTAAACAGACTAGTATCAGATGCAAGGATCAATCCAATTACGAAACTATCTAAGCCCCACGGTGGACGCTAAACTATTTATCCGTAAAACGGTACAGTTAAATTTATAGCGTGGTTTATAGACAAGCGAATCAATTTGATCCCAAAATGATAAATAAATTAAATAAAATGCAAGACTTAGCGTTGAAATCGAGATAAAATATTAGACAGCTTAGTTCCGGGAGAAAAGCTTCTGAAGGCAGCAATAAGAATATCGTTAGAAATAAAATAAAGTGTTATTTAGCTTGGAATAATGTGTAGCATAAGTTTGTGAGAATTTTTGTCTCTTACAATGGCTGTTAAAGCCACTATTTATAGCTATACCTAGGGAACAAGGTCCTAGGATCAAACCCCTCTTTAATGATAATAATGGGGGCCATTAATGTATATTTAACGGCAGGCTATGAATGCCAAAATTCTCTGTAACGGATTGTGTATTTAATACTGAGGAATATTCTTCATTGAATGTCATCTGGTGGCAATTATTCGTTTGCCTTCGTTAACAATGTTTGCTTCGAGGTCTACCCGATGCCAACCGAAGCTATTATCTTCGGTCTTGGTTTTCACTCGCTTCGTCTTCCGTCTGTCCTCGGATCCACGTGTCACTCTATCATTCGAGTATCTAATGTGAACCGATTTTACCCTATACAAGTAATATACATAATACTTAACAAACAGTCTCCAATAAATCTTTTACTGTATTACATAAAATAAATACTACTCCCTTTATTTCAATTTATGTGTTTTGGTTTGATTGGATACGAAATTGAAAAAAAAGTAACTAAAACTTTTAAATCTTGTGATCTTAAACTAAAAATGCGTATAATGTATCAAAATATATTTGAATCTTGGGGTCTTAAAATATGTCATGTGAAAAGTTGAAACTAAAGAGTTATACTAAATATAGAAAAAGACACTCTTTTTTAAATAGACCAAAGAAAAAAGTAAAACACATAAATTGAAATGGACCTTTCTTTAGATGGATTAATGTTTAGGACATACAAGTCTAAAAAGATTTGATATTCCTAAAACGATCAGCAATTTCGTATCTCCTCTTTGTGGAAATTTGACCCCCTACATTTTTTTGGTTGAGAAAATTGCTCAAATTAGGAGAAAAGACAGTATAGACATGGCTGATTCCAATATTGGGATATGATCTTTGTCTAAACAGAATAGTTCAATGACGTATCAATAACTACGAATTTATTGGGACTTAGGCCATGTACTTGGTCGTTAACTAAGTACACGTGTGGCACTTGACAATTTGCTCACGATCTTACACAACTTGCTCACGTTCTTTCTACGCCAAGTCAGCCTTACTACACTCAAAATTGCTAAGTGAATGTTAGAAAGAATGTAAGAGAATTGTTAAAAGAAACTTTGTATCAGAGAGAACTTGAATTGTTTGCTTGATAAATTACAAATAAATAGTCCCCTTTATATACTAGTCTCCTAAGGGCTAGTGAGTAAATAATAATTATTACACAAGGCCCTTTTTATTTATAAGTAAGCCCCCTCTCTAGAATTCTCTACATAGTTAGAATCTTCTAAGTACTTTCCTAGCAATTCCATAGGGTTCTAAGGTCTTCCATGAGAAATCTCTGTATTTCTCTAAAACCTTCCCACATGTGCTAGTTTATTTCATATGTAAGCTTTCCATAATCCATATGGCAAAAATATATGCCAAGTGGCACCTACGTGGCATGATGATGTGGCGGGCCATGACATTCTACCCCACCCAATTTTGTGCCCCCCTCGGCACAAAGTATCGACACGTACACGCGCACCTCGCCTTGGCGTCGCCGGAGATCGTTGTCCATTAGCCACGATGCCCTATGGGGTAGTTCGCCTTCCCATGTCACAAGGTACTGGTCACCTTTCTTCTTGTCCTGTTTGTACTTTGGACGACTAGCAATGATGGTCTCGATCCTCCGCCCATCGGATACCTCTCCTTGCTCTTGGTCTGAATCTCCCTATGACTCTACTAAGTCTAGCAGCTTCTCAAGTATCGGGTCTGTGCTTCCACTACCTATTTGGCTGCCCTCCGTGGTCCCAGCCTTGCTAGCAAACTTGACCCATTTGCTTGGTGCATCGTCTAAGTCCGATAGCGTGCCATCACTTTGTAACTCGTCATCCTCTTCAACTATGTCCGCCCAACTTTTCTTATTGCCATCATGCTCCATTTGCATGCCGCCAAGATAGGCTTTGGAATCAGAGGCGGATCCAGTGTGAGAGTTACGGGTTCAATTGAACCCATAACTTTCGACGCGGAGTAAAAATTTATGTGTAAAAATTTATTTAAATTACAAAATTAATAGATTTGAACCCATAACTTTAAATATATAATGGGTTCAATGTTAAAAATCTTAAAAATTGAACCCATAAAATTTAAATTCTGGATCCGCCTCTGTTTGGAATCTCTTACTTTCGGCTTAGATTCCAAGCGCATTCCCCCAATGCAAGTGGTCCCTCCTGTGTCACCCTTGTATGCCTGAACAAAAGTTCTCGATCATTATTGCAAGCTTCCCCAACTCTGGATATCACTTGCCCGATGTGATTCTTTACAGAAGTAGCACCCTCCCTTAGGCACGACTCGCTACCATTTTCCGGCTCCTTATCGTTTCTCTTGGGCCCCTGTCCGTTATGGGATGCCCCTTGCCATTGCACTTGTATACCTCGGCTATGCCTTTCCCCTTATCCTTGTCATGATCTCATCCACCCCACTCGGAGTTGTCTCCTATAGACTTGGCAGGCTCAATCTTGAAGTCAACGAACGACTCAGCTATCACTATGACTTCGTCCATGTTGACTACGTGGTATTAGAGCAAAAATTACAACTAAGAGAATGACGAACGACGGAGAAATTAACTGTAAACACCCAAACCAAAGTCATCCAGGATACTAGTAGCAAGAAGGGCCATGACACTTAAACTCGTAGTTATTAAACCCAAATTGTGCAAAACCATTCACCTTAGGAACTATAGTTGAACTTGGACATCTTAGCTACTGCCTACTGGACCAACTAAAACAAGCTGATTATTCTCAAATCTGAGCAGTCAAAACCCCAATTCAGATTCAGCTCCTGCCTTCCAAATTAGAAAATTCAACAGATTTTCATTTCCATCAGCGGTCAAAATGCTCCCCTCCATTATTACTATTCTCTTCTTCTTGATTTTTCCACTTTCTTGTTCACTACCACAACACCATTCCCATTTCATCAAACACACACTTTCCCCCAAAACTCCACATCCATACATCGAAATCAGTCACCCATTACTCTTCACTAACAACAGTACTCCATCTTGCACACTGCCCTTATTCACCCACAACTTCAGCAACACATACGGCCTTCCGCCAGTCTCTATCCCTTACTCCTCGCCCTTCAAATGCTCTTGGACTCATGCCGTTCTCCAGTTCAAAGTATCCTGCAAAGGCGAACAGTACGACCGTATCGCCGCCGTTTGGCTTGACGGTGCTGAACTTCTCCGTACCAGCACTGCTGAGCCCACCGATGACGGAATTTTCTGGACCGTTAATAAAGACGTCACCAAGTACACTTCTATTCTTTTAAAGGACAATATTACCCTTTCTGTCATGCTCGAAAATTTAGTTAATGAAATTTTTACTGGGGTTTATCATGTTAATCTTACTTTTTTATACTATGATATTAAGAATGTTACCGGGGTTGAATTGGGTAATTATGTTGATAATAATCATATTTCAATGGAAGTTAACAAACTGAGAAATTCGTTGGATTTATATGAAAAACCGGCTGATTTGATAATCCCCATATCGGGGAATGGAGATAATGGATTTTGGTTTAGAATTGAGAGTGAATCAGAATTACATGGGCAGAGAGTTGTGATTCCAAAGAATACTTACAAAGCTGTGATGGAAATTTATGTATCGTTTCACGGGGATGATGAGTTTTGGTACTCAAATCCGCCGGATTCATATCTCAAGATGAATAATTTGACCACAAAAAGAGGCCATGGAGCTTATAGGGAAGTTTTGTTAAAGATAGATGAGAATTTGGTAGGATATTTGGTTCCATTCCCAGTGATTTTCACGGGAGGAATTAATCCTTTGTTCTGGGAACCGGTGGTTTCAATTGGTGCCTTTGATCTTCCTTCTTATGATATTGATTTAACGCCGTTTTTGGAGCTGCTGCTTGATGGTAAAGATCATTTTTTGGATCTTGGGGTGGCGGATAGTATCCCATTTTGGCTTGTGGATGGGAATTTGCATTTATGGTTAGATGATTGTAAATCTCCATGTGAAGTTCAGGCTGAGGTTCTTGATTATGGTGCTCCTAAGTTTAACATCGAGCGATCTTCGAGTTTTCATGGACTTGATGGGTCGTTTGAGATTGAGATGGGAAGGAAGAGCAAGTTTTCGGGGTGGGTGAATACAACTTCAGGAAATTTAACTACAACAGTTTCCAGAGAAGTGAAGTTCAAGAATGAGATAAAGTTTTATCACAATGGTACTGAAAAAAGGGTAAGGCAGAATGTGAGAGAAGAGAGCATAGTAAGAGTAGTGTCTGATACGGGTATCACGATTTCTAGGACCACCGTAAAGAAGATATATCCACTTAGTATGACCACTAAGAATTTGCCTTCAACAGAGAATGATACAAGCTTGATGCTTACTGATTTAGATCATGAATGGAGGGAGAGGAAGTCCATTGGAGATTTATCAACCTCTTTGACAAATCGGCAGATATGCAGTGGGTGGATGGTTGTTCAAGATCATGATGTTCTATCTGGTGGAGCCACCACTCAACAAACTTATTCTTACAGGGATGATGTTGGTTGCTATTCTAGGACCGTTTCAGTTGCTAATGGCACACTTACGAGTGACACTGCAAGCAGTGTTTGTGCAGCCTTCTTGTAGTTTCAGTTGCATGGTTCATTTTATCCTTTGTGAATTGTGACTCCGTTTGAGGAATCGTTTTTATGAGTTAAATGCTCCATTCCCACTGCCCTTTCTTTCCCTGCGACCATGTAGTGTATAGCATCAGTTGAATTGATCCCCGAATTCTTGTCTTAGTAGTAATCATAGTGTAAAGTTGTAGGTTTCAACTTTCAACAAGAATGTGAAATGCCATAAAATGAACTTAACTCTGCTTACAGTCTTCCTGTCTTTTGGATGAAAGATTAGCTTAATTGACTACATATATGTAAATATTAACTATAAGAAGATGCAGCCAAAATAGCAGTAATACACCTTCATGATTTGTTGTCCTCAATCCTTACAGATGGAGTGGCTGCAGCCTACACAGTTCCATCATTTCTCATTTGGGAAGTAGCTGGTGGTTTTATTACTATCCAGAGATATATGTTGCACAGAGACTTGATGACTTTAAACTGGAGACACCATTCTTACTAACGCTACCATATGTGACTACCTCTCATTTCAGTTAGATTTGCAACCATTAGTCCACAAGGGGAGAAACAGTGTAAGAGTAAGAGGAGTATCATAGAAGTCACCAAAGACAAATGTACAAAAGAACAAAGTAGCTCTGATAGAAGGACTGGGAGTTTGAACATAGCCTCATGTTCAATATTTTGCAACAATAAGGATCCCCTGTTCTTCGGTCCTGGAAAAATGAAAAACATTGATCAAAGACAAAAGTAACAATGGAGTGGCTTTGAAGCTAGTGTCTTTACTTTTATCATAAGCAAAGTGTAATTACTATGCTGCTCGTAAAGTCTGCTTGTTCCTTTTCTTTAGTAAATTGCTGCTTTTCTGCTTCTTATGCATAATTTCTATCAGTTGGTGAGCTAGCCGCTACTGCAGTGGTGATGCTATTATCCAGCAAATAACACCTAAAGCGAGCAGTTGAATTGTTAACATGGTCTGAATGAGAAGCAAGAAATAACTCAGCTTAAACAGATCATGAGAACAGTTCTGTAGAATGAACTGGTCAACCATTTAAAAGGTTATCAAATAACATCGCCATCTCTCTCCTTGAACAAAGAAAGTAAGCACAAAAAGAAAGGAGAAGGATGAAAACAAATATAGAATAAGTAGAACGAAAACGATAACAAACTGCTAATTATTCCACGTTCTGACCAAAATCGTCGCCCACACAATTCTAACAATAAAACGAAAATATGTTCCTTGAAAAGGAAATATAAAAGAGCCAGTATAAGCTTGATACTAACCAAATCACAAACAATTCCAAAATTTTAATATGTTAATAGGCCTGGGTTTCAAGCTTACTACAACATCTACAATCGAGCCCCAGTCCGGAACACACTCAATCGAGCTTGCTACGGTATCGAGCACTCCAGGTCCAGACATAATTTGCAAGAGAGCGCGGGTTGCAGCATTTCCTTTGGAGAGTTCATCAACCCCAGCCAGCTATTAGATCGTTGGCGTGAATACCTATCTTTGCTATGGCTGCCAATTCATGGTCGGTCAGGAATCCTTGGTGCAGGAAGATTCAATTTCGACCTCTTCCTCACGTTATGTTTGTTGGCATGATGCAATATAGCTGTAAGCGCGTCCTCCTTCCTTTGTGCAATCTTAGACGAGCTTATTTATCGACTCTTCTTTCACCTTCAAATTCTTCAATGGTATAAGGCCGTTGTTCTACAGGACTAGAGTCTTCTTCATCAGTAACATCATAAAAATCTTCTCAAGGGGATTGTAATCAATTCCTGAACTACCTTTTCTCTTCCTTTGATATACATGATCTATTCCAGCAGCCCTTAGTTCTCTAGTTTTTTTAGCCTCTTGAAGCTGCTTTTCTCTGGCTTTCCTTGTAGCCTTTTTGCCATTTGTGTTGGCTAATCGAGCCCGTGCTTCAGAAACCATTTCTTTCTCATCCTCATCCATATCAACAGGATCAGGATGAGGGGGCTTTCATTCTGGATATGGATCAATCCCTCGAGGAATTTTCTCGGATCATCACTCATAGTTTTCATCCATGGCATCGAGAAGCTTCTCATAATGTTTAATGTACTGGGATGGTGTACGGCCAACAATTGGTACAATTGTCCTCCATTGTGCCGGCATGATCCATCCACCTTCTTCTTCTCGTGTCCGTTCAGCCTTTTTAATTGAAGGCACAATCCACGGAAGAAATACGAGCCCATTCATTTGCCCCGTACTTCATTATATATGGCCGCCTTTAAAATCTCGTCCTTCCATAATCCAAACCCAATAACTTTGGTTCAAACCAATTATTTATTAATATGTACAAATTCTTTATTTAGAACCCCCACAATCTTAAAAGCATCCCGAACCATCATATTCCTCATTTAGATTTTGTTTCCTTGTTTGTTTGTTTTTTTGGAAAGACAGAACTTTTAATCAAAGCAAGCATACCCGCCTTACAGGAAAACCTAATGCTAACAAAACTAGGGACAAGAATTTAGTCTGATAACAAGCTATTAACAGATCCAAATCCTAGTAGGATTGTTAGTATTAGTTTTTCTTTGTTCGTGCATTACAGGAGGAGCCCATTTGACAATTAATGAATTGTTATAAGAAAAATAATGAATTTCTTAAAGTAGAAATAAGTAAATTTGCTAAATAAGAGTACAAAATTATCTTATGTTCATAACGTGAACAGAGTTGAAACTCTGATTAGGGTCCGACCCTAATCCCAAGCAAATTAGGACCGGCTCTATGAATTCTTACTGACCATGTCACTCCATTTAATCTCATGAAAAGAGTTTACAACTGGTAATTAAAAAATAGACACAATTTTAAAAGTAATCGAAATTTAACCACTTTTTCATATAAAGATAAAATCTGAATAAAAACACCCTTAAAAATTGGAAAAAATTCCAGCATAATGTGCTGGAATTTCATAACGTGGTAGAATTCCAACATAATATGCTTGAAGTTTATGCACAAGAGCTCCATAATCCAACATATTATGCTGGGACTTTACATGTGCTAGAGTTCCAACATAATATGCTGTAAGTTTAGCTCCATAATCCAACATATTATGCTGGAACTTCCCGTGTTTCAACAAAATAATAGATAATTTTTAATGATATTACAAATGCTGCATATTTTTCAATTACCAATTCGAAACTTGCTAGCCCGTGCTATTTTAACTTTAATCTCATCTGAAACCAAGCTCAGTAAGCTTTAAGCGGGCTTTAATCAAGCCGATCTGAGTCGAGCCAAACTTTAACCAAGATCCAGCTGAACTAAGCTTCAACCGAATCAAAATTAAACCTAGCTGAACTAAGCTAATAAAAACCAGCTTAGCCAAGCCAACCAGCACAGTGCCCAAGCTTACGTGTCAGTACACCAGACCAATGTACTTCCCTAACTTCTTCAAAGAAATCTTAAACGTAAGCTTCGCATTCATCAGCTAGATTATAATACATTACATGACTCACCAAGCTTCCCAAAAAAATGATAAACCTAAAGCTTCACATTCACCAGCTCAATCATAACCATTGCTTAACAGTAATCCCACCTATCTAGAAGAAAAAGGGATGCCAAAAACTAACTATTCTGAAAATATATTCATGAGTAAAAGAATTGAGATAACATTGTATTGGGCTATTCAATCACATTGCAAAATATATCAAAAAAGTTTGGAATTGCCAAATAGCCGCACAAACTTCAATATGATTTTACGTAAAAACTAAAATGCTCATCAAGGAAAATGGCCAAAAGTAAGCACAAGGCTACAAAGGGACAAGAAAAAGGATGAGGGGTAGGTTCCGTAGGAGCTGTATCCGTGAACAATGTGTTTTCCAAGTCCATACAAGCTGTGGCATTTTTACTCTCTAATTCCAGCTCCTGAATCCACGTCAATTTCTCCCATCCCTGTATCTTCCTCCTCTTCACTATCTTCATCACCACTGATCTCCTCATTTTCACGACCGAGTTTAGCCATCTGCTCAGCAAGTAATTTGTCTTCCCGTTCACTCACCTGAAGAGATTAATCACATCAGAATCGCCACAGAAGAAATAAGATAACATAGCCAAAAATAGAAAGCAAGAAAAGAAGAAAACGAGAGCCAGAGATGCATATCTTTTCCTGGTTAAAGTTTTCAATTCCAGTCAGTTCAATGTTCCAAAAGTCTCCTAGGAATATTGTACGGAGTCTAACTGTCACAAGTTTCCGTTCAAATTGATATGCTGAATGGATTCACTTGTAATGTAGTTCTACCAATTATTTAACAGTATTTTATTCATAAACCTAAAAAAGGTCAGTTGTAATACAAAAGACCAGGATTGGAAGTCCCTTTTATCAACTGTAAAACTTCTGCCCATGAACATCTACACTGTTGCAACCAAAACCAAATTAGAGATTCAGAAGCCAACTTTATGACAACAGTTGATGGAAATATGTATATTTCGATTGAATAAAGCTCTCCTATTTTTCTCTAGGCACTGCTATATATATATATATATATATATATATATATATATATATATATATATATATATATATATATATATATGAACGTGCGTTGCACGTTAATAATAACACGTGATGATTTAAAAATTTATTTATATGAAGGAACAAAAAAATTAATTAATGAGAGAAATTTTATGTATAATAATACAACAATCATATAAATGCCGAAAAATATTATTACATTAGCATAATACATGAATTAAAAATAAAAGGACATCTTCAAAACTTATACAAATGATCGATTTTGGCATGTTAATTAGATAATTATGTATTATAGTTTAAAAGTATTTAATGTGATAGTATCTTAACGAACACTTTTTTGTGGACAATATTTTTTTGTGTATGTTTCCTCCTAATGCTTTGGTTGCTCTGCCTTAACCAAAACTCTTGTTGTCGATCTTGATATCCCTCTTGAAAGTGCAACATACAGTTGTTCGTGCAAGAAAATATATTGCGGTAAATATAGTTCAATATTTAGGATGTTTGTCCTTGTGCTTTATTTGTTATATTTGCAAAACATTACTAAATATTATTTTCACACAAATTTAAAAGGATATTCCTTAGTTTCGGAAGACGAAAGTTGAATTAAGGGATAAGAATACACTTAGAAGCACATTGACCAGTATCATAATTTTTGCTTGTATGACGTTATTGTCAGAACTTCTATATACCATCTGTGTGCTATTACATAAGCTATTCGGCGTATCTAATTTTTTTATCAGTAGTATGACAGGCGTATTTTTTTTCAAAATTAACCTATATACAATGGAAGATCAATTTTAACTTAGTCTATTATATATAACGGTGACACTAACATACGTAAGAAATAATAAACTTGACACCAAACATATATGGTAGAAGGTCATCTGGTATTAAAGTATTTAAGTATTCTTCTTAGTAGTAATTATTGGTATCATTTTCTGCCGAGTCAAAAATTGAAAAATATTTTATTTTTATTATAAAATTTTGCAATCAACATTTTATTTAGTTGATCAACATATTCATTTCTGCTAGCTAAGATATCTTTTTAATTCTATCATGCGATTTGCACAAATTGCGTTTTACTTTAATGATAGAAATATTTCTCTTATTAAATGCACTACTATTACCATTAGGATTGATAACCAAGTAACCAAATCATCTTTTATTGGATGCTCTTCTTCGTTTCCGACACGAAGCAAGAAGACACTGAATACTGGATCTGTTCTTAATTTATATTTCTTGTCAGTTGAATTTTTTTCATTTGAGGCCAGAAGTATAACTTTGGCAGGCTAGCTTTTACAGTCTCTGCTTTTGTCGATTTTGGAACTACTGGTAGTACTTGACAGAAATCACCTCCCAAACCATTAATTTTTCACCAAACGGTTCATTAATAAGAAATCCGGACAATTATTTCGATCGTTTGACACTTTGCCATAAGTGCTTCATCCCATATTATCAATTTTGCTTTCCTTATAAATTTAGCACCATTGCTCTGCTTTGATATATTTGTGATAGTTATTTAAGTTGTTTGAAGAGGTATATCAAATCTAAAGTGGGTGGCCTCATAATAAAATCGTTGTTGGTACACCACTTGCTATTATTGCTAACAGTGACATGCCTCTTGATATGATATTTGCAAGTAATGCATGACATAGAAATATTATTCCGATTCCGTCGGAGGCATCTACAAAGAATAATCTCATTATACCAGAGTCGACTCTTTATAATATAGTCTTGAAAGCTTGTTTTTGATTAAGATTTAGCTTTGATTGTGCTTCTTCAGTCACTTGTATAGCATTTTGATTCTTAATAATATACTAACCTTTTTACTTTGTGTTCTAACACTCTTTTTATGGAATAAATTTATGTATCCTAAGATTATTTTTTAACTTAAGTAAGAATTTTACTCATATAATGAATTTAAAAAATAATTGAATTGGATTCTCTTGCTAAACAATTAATTAAAAGATTTAATTATTTGATTTTAACATAAAAAATAATCTATTCTATGTTAATTCAGATCTTAATATTAGTTCATCTCTTGTTTTAAATATTTAATCTTCATTATAATTTTATCCACTATAAATTTTATTTTCAAAGAGTAAAAGATTGATATGACATTTCACTTTTAGATCTTTATGTTTGTAGAATCATTAGTGATATTGACTCTTACCAACCATTTTTTTTCTCTTTCTCACACATTTATATTCTTAAATATTTTCTTAGTTGTTGTTTAATAATTGGGTATTTTTCAATATTACACAAAAAATTGATTAAAAAATATTGAGTAGGAAAATAGTTCAAATATAATATAAAAATATATTATCGTGGGGGTATTTTTTTCTCAATTTCAACTCTTTATGCAGTCCATTTAATATATATATATATATATATATATATATATATATATATATATATATATATATATATATATGGTATTGAACATTATGGAGTAGTAATGTATTGCCAATACGGAGGATTCTTATGAAATTGATTTTATTAAACCTTCCTACATATTTTTAATAAGAATTTAATACATAAAATTTTATTAATTTTAAAATATTAAATATTAAAAATTAGCAAAGAAGATATTGTAGTCCAAAAAATAGGTTATTGTAGTTATGTCCTTTCCCTATGAGTTCTTCCGCTAATATTTTAGGGCTATTTTGGTATATTAATATTGTATTTATGCTTTTATAATAAAATAGGCTCTCCTTTTTCTAAATGGATTTGGACAATATAATACATTCATAAATTAAATTAGTAATAGAACGTTATAATACGTTTTCGAATTAAATTAGTAATAGGAAGTTTTAACAAGTATATCCTAAAAGTAAAAGGATTACATAACTAAAGATATTTACTTGTTCAATTTTATATGAATTAGACCGCCCGAAAGTAATTATACTAATAGGATTCCTAAAGGTAATCATGTAGGATTCCTAACGTGTAGTATTATGTCCTAAAACTAATAGGATTATACGGCTAATATCTAGAATTCCGGTTATGTCCTTTTATTATGAGTTATTATGCTTAATATTATAAAGTTATTTTTGTAAACCGACATTGTATTCATGCTATATATATATATATATATATATATCAAGGACCATGTTATACTAGTTCACAAGTAATTCCAAAGTAAAAATACAAAACAAGTATGGCATCTGTGATATAGAACCTCCTGAATCTTACCCCTGCCATCAAATGATTATTAAGAGATTTACCAACTATATCTATTATGGTTAATCTGGATTCTGGTCTCCAAATATAGGTCATCCAAACATAGGAAGAAGCACATTCCACAAATAAAGAAGTACTCATAATGAATATAGTCGCTCACCGCTCTAGGAGCCTCCTTGACAGCAAGTTTTCCTTTGTGACGCTCTATTTCCTCGGTGCAAGCTGCAATTGCTTTAGTAAGGATTGCTATGCCTTGCTCCTGCCAAAAGCAATAAAATAGAAACCGTAACCTAACAAGTTGAATTCTCTTAAAAATTATAAATTTTAGAGAAGAACTACATGTACAAAACTACATATCAACGGTTCCACAATCAGATATAAACAAAGAGGGAAATGTTGCAACCGAGAAGCTGCATAGACAAGTTTGTATTTGCACTCCACAACATTGGATCAGCTTTTAAAGCAGTGTATCTTTTACACTACCTTTTAAACACATCTAAACCAAGACAACTACCTGCATACCTTTAGTTTTATACATTATAGAAAGTAATCTTTACTTCAGTAGTTAGCCACTAGCAGTGGTACTTTCTACAGTTCAATGCAAATAGTGATATCTGGTACAAGTGATTTAGCATACATCACCTTAAGGTAACATTTGATGATTATCATATAACACCCTCTAGGTAGTTGTTATAAGGCATAATACGGTAGGTGATAACAGCTAAGAAGGCATAATGCGGTAGGTGACCAATTAAGAAACTAGTATAAATGCTTGCACTACTTGATTTTTTGAAGGAACTATGCTCAGCAATTGCCCACTAAAGTATTTTATTCTTTTTTTCACTTTCCAGCAGCAGTACAACATAAGAGATTAATTCTAGAAGTAGCTTTAACATTGATAATAGTTAATGAGCATACTTGAGAGTATGAAACGAAAATGGCAGTTAAAAGAATAATCCTATGAAGTTGACATTCATTCTTAACCACCTAACTCGAAAATAAGCACAATAAAACCAAGGAGAAAGCCAAAAGATTTTTGGGAAGCATCCCATGATGGATAGGAGAAAAATGACATCGAACAGGTGGTCCCCGAAGGTCATAGTAAGCAAAAGGGGTCCAGCTAGAGCATCCTAAAAAGTGTATTATCCAAACAGGCATCCTTCTTTGACTATAAAACTATGATAGATAAGTGGAAGTATTACTGATAAAATAAGAACTCACTCTGCAACAACTGAGATGATGGAGAGAGAAAAGAGAAAAAAGAGTCTTTCAAGCTAAATCAAGGTGAAGGAGGTAATAGCACATAACGGGCAGTCTATATGCGTTTGGCCTGACACTTGCCAAGAGATGGACGACGAATGTTTCCATAAACTTTTCTGCCTGCTGATCGAGTTCCGATATTAAACCTGGGTAAGGAACTCTGATCCCGCCCTTGAAGCAGTTAGCTTTCCCAACTTTCTTCATTTTTTCAAAAATAAATAATATGCTTTCAAGGCGGAACTAACATGTACTACAATGTTCTTGACCAAAATGACCTCAGAACAATAAAAATGCTCCACCACAAACCAATCTGATACTTTTGAAAGGTGAAGACTAAAAACATTTCACTCAGGTAAAACAGGCTACCCATAAATATATGCAATAAACAATTACTTACCTTGTCAAGAGTCTGAGTATTGAGCACGTATGCTGGAGGAGCAACAAGTTTAATTTTAACTGGGCAATCATCATTACCCGCAGCTTCTGCTTTACGCATAGCTTCCTGCACCAGACGTGAAATAAATCATCAAAAAAAGGGGGCTAACATTACAAACAATATGTGACCTGTACAAGTTGTTTCCCCTTTCTGATAGGTAATGTTATCATTTTATTGAACAACGACAGCAATAAGAAAAATGCAACCTCTACAAGTGACAACAACTGGTTGAAGAAATAGACAATTGCATGAAAATGATGATGGCAGTTATACAAACCTTGATGTGAAGGACGCCGTCAAACTGAAAACATTTCATCTCAATATCTGCTCGAATCTTCAAAGGTTGTGGAGTCATTCTCCTCCGAATATTCTTGACTAAGGCATCTTTAACTTCCTCGGATAGAGCAGGAGCAACCTTAGTTACCTACGGAGGATAAGATATTAAATATCATTAGACATCATTGGACGAAATTAACCAAGAAAATGATATGACAAAAGAGTACCTCCTTCCCATCAGAGCCAATTTCTTTAACTTCACGGGTGAGGGAATTAAGAATTGAATCTGGATCACTAACAACTAATTTGAATGCCTGGAATCAAAACCAAGAAATCCATAATGAATCTTGCCAATCAGAAGAGGGAAAAAGAAATCTTTGGAAATTGATACAAATTCCCACCTCAAAAGCATGACCATATTTTCTGTATAAAGGCCAACCAACATGAATGTACAAGTCCTGCAATAAACAAGGGAAATGACTAAGAGCAATTGAAGAGAAGAAATTCAAAGATCTATTTGACAGGGACTAGAAGAGGAAAAAGTTTAACAGAATCGTATGGATCTGAAAGTACATTATGCACCAAAACGCGTTCATCTCAAATAAATAATGATGAATATTCTTCTTATTTCTCAAACAGCAAGTAATTGCAGCAGGTCCTGGTAACTTTCCCGCAGAAAGAAAAGAAAATGACACGGGGGTAAATGGACATCCACTTTAAAGCAGCAGAAGTTCTAATTAACATGCGAAAAACTATGTGCTTGCAAGGAAGGCCAAGGGCACATAGATAAAGCAGCTATACGTGTTCAGTAAACTATTAGGCACAGTCCCGATAAGGCAGAAATGCTCAGAGGCACCGGGATGGAATAATCACCCTTAAGCCAAAATATTACACGGCAAAGGATAGAGAGAAAGAGCAAATGAAGGTAACAAATGCCTTCATGTTAAGGCATATCATAGAATATATTTTATTTACGCACTCCCAGTTATGTAACAGTAAAACATAGAAAAGAAAATGGTAAAATTCCCACGTGTAAACAGTTAAAAAGGTGATACAATTCACAATTGACTAACTCAATTAATTAAGATTCATAACTATGTACTACCACCAATCCAGCAGGCCCAGATCATACACCAGCAGAACAGGCATCTTCCCCCTTCAATTCAATTCACAAATTATGTGTTGAAACCCTACATTGACCACCGGACAACATCCAACTGCAGTAACATCAGCAGTTTTTCTCTGCTCACAAACTCCCTAAAAAGCAAAGATTACATTCCAGTTCCTGCTTGGCCATGAAGCAAATCAACTGTTATCTTAGAAGAGCCTTCATATACCCCTGTGGCCCTATCCTTAATCTTTAAGACATGGCACAAAGGACCGAGCTCACAGCTAAATTTCCCAAATCACAGTTAGGAGTTTTTCTAAAAGAAATCGGTTTCATCATACTGCTTAAGACAAAGCGGAGCAATTTGACCTTATCCGGGGAAAACCCCAAATTTAAGAATCATTTGGCATAAACACTTCTTTTGCTTTGGTTTTCATCTTTAGGCCAGTACACCAGTCAAAGCTCAAAATAGGTGCGCACCAAAATGCCAAGTCAACAACACTAACTCAGTCCCATTCACTTCACACGTCAATAATTTCTAATATCCAAAGACCTCATATTCAACTGAAAATCCAAAGATGATAGCGTTCAAGATAACGAAAGCAATATTCAACTATGAATTCTAGGTTTTGCAACGGAAACTAATTGACATTCAAATAATAATGTGGATTAAAGCAAATAAAGATATGTGTCGCTTGAAACTAACAATATAATCGGTATAGAAACCGAAGATCTTGCTAATATTCAATCTCACAATCCCACGTACAGGAAAGGAAGAATGTTGGAATTAGAACAGAAAACAAATCAAATTTATCATAAAAGGAATGAAAATTTTAACAAGGAATTAGATTACCTTGAGAAGATCAAGAGTTGTTCAGAAAACAAAAGAGAGGATTTTTCCTCTCTCAATACGTTACCTTGAGAAGATTTTTCCTCTCTCAATACGTTACCTTCAGAAAACAAAAGAGAGGATTTTTCCTCTCTCAATACGTTAATTATCATCCAAAAACTAAATTCCTAACTAATGAAACACTTTAGGTTTAACTAGGACTTAAAAATATAAGAAAAGCCCCAAAAATATTCTTAAAATAAAAGCTCCAGGTCGGGTTGGCGAAGTCTCCCGCTGCAATTTTGCGCTACCGCCCAGATGTGCAATACAATTTGCACTTTGAACGCAAATTTGCGCAGAATTTGGCAGTAGCTTTTTATGTGGGCTACTCCTTTGGCTCCTCCGATGATTCCATGTCACTCCCAATGACATCACAAGCACATGAAAGTATTTGTAAGGTACTTCCAAGCCTTTTAGCTCCTCCTCAAGAAGAAAACACTTCTTGATCTTCATTTGCAGCCCAACCAATTTCACTTGGAGATCCTTCGCAAGCGATCGAGGACGTTAGAAAGACTCCTTGATAATTGTGTCACGTGGTGGTGAGCTATCCTTGATGCTATCAAAAGACATAACCAAATATTCTCCCTTGGTTTGAATATATATATATATATGCCATGTTTCTTCATTTAGAGACATTGCAAGAATTATGACACCATTCCATTCAATACAACTTTCAAAACTTCAAAATTTTAAACTTAGATATCATGTATTCTAAATCAAGCTAACTTCTCATCCATTACTTTAATATTCTCCATCCGTTATCACTACTCCCCCTATCCCATTTTGGCACACTTCTCTTTTTATTCTGTCCAACGAATGGTACTCCCTCTGTTTCAATTTGTTTGAACCTATTTTACTAGGCACGAATATTAAGAAAAAAGAGAAGACTTTTGAAACTTGTGATCTAAAACAATCCATAAATATTTGTTTGGCTATAAACCATCTCATGAAGGGTAACGGAAAAATTTTAAAGTTAAATTGTTTTCAAATTTAGAAAGAATTCATTTTTTTTAAACTGACTAAAAAGAAAATAGACTCAATTTTATAACGGAAGGAGTACTTTTCTATATAGAAATAATTTAACTTTAAACTTCTTAATTTACCGTTAAGTAGATGATATATAGTCACACACCGTGTTTTAAAAAGCGTTTTTGGGGTGAGCCCCGGGACGAGCCCTAGGGCGAGGCGCACCAAAAATGTCCCGAGGCGTTGGTGGGGGCGAAAGTCTCAAGAGGCGTACGCCCAGCAATTCGGCGCGTTTTTGTAGTGAGGCGTAAGCCCAAGAGACTTTTTCAAATTAAAACAAAATTTGCTGAATAAGTCCTTAATATAATACCCAAACTCTCAAAAATCAGCCTATAATTACTCAAAAAAAATTTAAAAAGAACTGAAACATTAAATTAAAAGTCAAGACCTTTTTTTATTGCTAGAAACCCTAATTTATGGTCTTTCCCAATTCTTTATCTTGTCCGCTAGTCTGTTATTATCTTCCAAAAGCAACGATCAGTCAATTCTTTTTTGCAAATACAAAGAAAACTTCATTCTCCTCCAGAGCAGCAAGTTCAAAATTCAAATTGCAGGTTAGTCATCCTTTTTGTTCCTCAATGTAGAAAACTTTATTCTTAAGTTATTGTGCTTGTGAGTAGCGTATAATAAATTGTTTTGACTAGTTTTATGTGGTGATGGAGCACATCTATATATATATTTTTCCACTTATTTATAGTTTTCTTCAATTTTTGTATAATTTTACCTATTTAAAATTATTTATTATAATTATATTATTTTATGAAATATTAAAAATTAAATACCCATTTGGCTTAAGCCTCACTGAGTCATATGTAAAATACCGCGCCTTACACTCCCACCTTTTAAAACACTGGTCACACCAATATATATGGCTTGCTTTAGAACCTAAGTTTCAAAAATCTTTCTTTTTTTTCTTAAACTTGGTGCACAGTCAAACATTGCCGCAATAATTAGGACATAGGGAGTACAAAAAGTCAAAATAACATCTTAAACTCCAAATTCAGCTAAATACTGTAATATAAAATGATACAGAGGGAGTAGTACCTCCAGATCAATTCCCATGGTTTCAGCAACGTGACGCATGATTGAATGAACAAGCTTACTCTTATTATACCTCTCCTCACAAGCCGATATGTCTTCTTCAGAAACCCTTCGTTTACTCAGATCAATATATCCTTTCTCTTTATCAACCCTAAGAACCATAACCGGTTCGATACGGCCGACTTTGATAAGACTGCTAATACTCCGAATTCGACGGCGAGAGAGTTCAGAAAAAAGGATCATTCCTTCTATGTTGTTGTACTCGAGAAGTGAAACGTATGCGCCGCTGTCCGCCATGCTTTTCACCTGTATCATTACTGCCATGTCCACTTCTGGGTACTTGGCTTCGTACATTCGGCATTCGAGGTTTGGGGAGTTGGTCGCCATGATTGGGGCGATTTTTGGAGTGGGAGTTATTAGGGTTTCGGAGAAAGTCTGAGGGGGTTTTGGAGAAAGGGGATGATAAAAAATGGGTTTTTGTCTGTGGAGGGGCTGAAAGAAGAGATACCACCCAGAATTGTATTGATATTTTACCTACTTTGTTATATTAACTAATAACTAATATTTATACCCGTTACGCGGATAATATTAAATATAATTTTTTATTAAAAAATATTATTTGAAAAATATAACATATCTATCTATCTATGCTATATTAAAAGCACGAAAACCTCAGCGAAATATCGTTCACTTTTTTTACTCTTTAAAAATAGATTTCACACTAGATAAAATAGTTATTTAAATTATTTTCTTAATATTTAGAATTAATTATTTTATTATCTCCCTAATATTTAGGAATTCGAAATTAATTCAACTTAATTTTGAAACGATATGAAATCCCAAAAATAAGGTTAAGAGTTTTAATTAGAACTAGTATTTTTAAATGTGCGTTGCATATTAATAATGGCACATAATGATTTAAATATTTATTTATATGAAAGAATAATAAATTTAATTAATGAGAGAAATTTTATATATAATACTATAACATTTATCTAAATGCCGGAAAATATTGTTAGATTAGCATAATACGTGAATTCAAAATGAAAGGATATCATCATAACTTACATAAATGATCAATTTTAGTCATGTTAAGTAGATAATTATGTATGGTAGTTTAAAGGTATCTAATATGATAGTATCTTATAGAATACTTCTTTATATACGGTGTTTTTTTGTATATGTTTTCTTCTAATGCTTTGGTTACTCTGCGATAACCAGAATTCTTGTTGTCGATATTGATATTTCTCTTAAAAATTCAAAATATATTTATTCATATAAGAAAATATATTATGGTAAATATAATTCAATATTTATGATGTTTGTCCTTGTGCTTTATTTATTGTAACTATAAAAACATAAACATACTGAAAATTATTTTCACACAAATTTGAAAGGATATTCTTTAGTTTCGGAAGACAAAAGTTGAATTCGGGGATAAACACATACTTGGAAGCACATTGATCAGTATCTTAAGTTCTGCATGTATGACATTATTGTCAAAACTTCTATATACCATATGTGTACTATTACATAAGCTATTTAGCGGATCTAAGTTTTCAGTAGCATGACAAGCATATTTTTCTTCAAAATCAACCTATATGCAATGGAAGATCAATTTTAACTTGGTCTATTATATATATGGTGACACTAACATACATAAGAAATAATGAACTTGACAACAAACATGTATAGTAGAAGGCCATTTGATATTAAAGTATTTAAGTATTCTTCTTGGTAGTTGTTGTTGGTATCATCTTCTGCTGAGTCAAAACTGAAAAATATTTTATTTTTACCATAAAACTTAGCAATCAACCTTTTAGTTGATCAACGTATTCATTTCTGCTAGCTAAGATATCTCTTTAATTTCTATCATGTTATTTGCACAAATTGCGTTTTAATCTAATAATAAAAATATTTTCCTTATTAAATGCACTACTATTACCATTGGGGTTGATAACCAAGTGTTCTAGAAGAACCAAATCATCTTTTATTGGATGCTCTTCTTCGTTTCTGACAGAAAGCAAGAAGTCACTGAATGTTAGATCTGTTCTTACTTTTATATTTCTTATCATTTGAATATTTTTCATTTGAGGTCATAAGTATAATTTTGACAAGCTAGCTTTTACAGTTTCTGCTTTGGTCAATTTTGGAACTGCTGATCGTACTTGACAGAAATCACCTCCCAAACTCTTGCTTTTCCACCAAACAGTTCATCGATATCTAATATATCTCTAAAACTCTGGGCAATTGTTTCGATCGTTTGACGCTTAGCCAAAAGCGCTTCATCCCATATTATCACTTTTGATTTCCTTATAAATTTAGCATTATTGCTCTGATTTGATATATTTGTGATGGTTATTTCAGTTATTTGAAAAGGTATATCAAATCTAAAGTGAGTTGGACGACCTCATAGTAAAATCGTCAGTGGTACACCATTTGTTCTTGTTGTTAACAATGTCATGCCTCTTGATATGACATTTACAAGTAATGCATGACATATGAATATTATTTCGATTCCGTCGAAGGCATCTACAAAAGATAATCCCGCTATATCACAGTCGATATTTTATAATATAGTCATGAAAACTTATTCTTGTTCAGGATTTAGCTTTGATTGTGCTTCCTCAAATACTTGTATGGCCTTCTTAATATCATACTAATTTTTTTTACTTTATGATCTATTTTTAAAAATCTCTAACATTCTTTTTATGGAATAAATTTATGCACCCGATGATTTTTTTTTAAACTTGAAAAATAATTTTACTCATACGATGAATTTTAAAAATAATTTAATTGGATTCTCTTGCTAAATAATTAATTAAAAGATTTGATTATTTGGTTTTAACATAAAATATAATTTATTTTCTGTTGATTTAGATTCTTAATATTACTTCATCTCATGTTTGAATATTTAACCATAATTATAATTTTATCCACCATAAATTTTATTTTTAAAGAGTAAAAAGATCGATGACATTCTACTTTTAGATCTTTATGTTTGCAAAATCATTAGTGGTATTGGCTCTTACCAACCTTTTTATTTCTTTTCTCACACATTTATATTCTTAAAAATTTTCTTAGTTGTTCTTTAATAATTGGGTATATTTTTATATATTACACGAAAAATTAATAATAATAAAACATTATTTGAGTAGGAAAATAATTCAAATATAATATAATAATATATTATCTTGGGAATGTTTTCTCAATTTCAAAGCTTTATGCAGTCCGTTTAGCATTACTTATATTTTTTTTGGTATTGAATATTATAGAGTGGTAATGTATTACCAATATGGAGGATTCTTATGAAATTGATTTCATTAAACATTCCTACATATTTTTAATAAGAATTCAATAGACAAGATTGTATTAATTTTAAAATTTTAAATATTAAAAAATTAACATATAAGTTATTATAGTCCAAAAAAATAAGTTATTACAGTTATGTCCTTTCCCTATGAGTTCTTCTGTTTAATATTGTCACGCCCCAAAACCGGGGAGCGCGACCGGCGCTCAACCGAGTGAACTCGACCGAGCAAGCCTGTTAGATTCTTTCTATCCAAACTCATTCATGAATAAAGAGAACATATGTTTTCCTTAAATAAACAATAAAGTGGTCATGTCTGCAATTATCAGTTTCTTACCAATAGTGTTATCATTTTTAAAGTCTCAAACGGACAAGTAATACAACCCCAACATAATATAGTTTGTCTTTCCCCAACACCAATACACAATCCACACTATGTCTACAGAGCCTCTATGGATAAAGAAGAGTGCAATGATAATGCCGGCAACAAGGCCCCGGCTATACCTCAACCATAATACATAAAGATCAAAAGATATATGACCCCGGGATGAAGTGGGGCTCACCAAGTCATCTGGGAAGAAGGCATACTGCTATCACTGATCAATGTCTCCTGCTGTGGAACCACCTGCATCCATTTAAAGATGCAGCGCCCCCGACAAAAGGGACGTTAGTACCGTCGAATAGTACAAGTATGAAAACTAAACACCAATTTAAGAATTTAGAAATACAAGATAATTATGATGAACCAGTGCGGCAATAGAATAATATAGATAATTGTCTCAACCATAGCAAGCTTATTAAAAACTATTAACAACATTTATAGGATTTAAGATGAGATCCTATGTAACCATCTTCACACAAAGCGGCCCCGCCGCCTCACCCGATATATGCAGGTGGAGGTGTATGTACAATACCACAACTCTAATCAAGCGGCCATGCCGCCTCACCCCAATGTATGCGGGTGGATATATAACCACAGTACTAAGAACTTACACAAAGCGGCTATGTCGCCTCACCCCAATGTATGCGGGTGGTGGTGCCACAACAATACCAAAACCATACACAAAGCGGTCGTACCGCCTCAACCCAATGTAAGCGGGTGGAGGTGCAGTCCCACAATACCATAATTCCTACACAAAGCAGTCATGCCGCCTCACCCCAATATATATGCGGGTGGAGGTGTATCACAATCACAATCTCTATACCACAATTCCCACATAAAGCGGTCATGCCGCCTCACCCCAATATATGCGGGTGGAGGTGTATCACAATCACAATCTCTACACAACTTGGTATAATAACTTTCACATAAATCACGACTAGAAATTATAATATGTGGATACATAATCCATAGTTTGGGACACACCCTCAATTTATAATGCAATATGATAAGAGCATTTGAAACACGGATTGAACATATATCTTCATCACAAAACTTATCGGGATACTCGATTTATAATCAACATCTCTGAACTTACAAGGATAATGGGAATTCCAATTCTCAAAGAAGAGTTTAACCAACATACCTCACTTGAGCTTCCTTACACGCTAAATGTTCCGAAATTTTTAGCAACCTCAATCTATTATAGAAATATACAAATTAAACCAAAATTAGGAAGATGATCATGGTTCTAGCTCATTTGAGATTTTATCAAACACTAGATGTGCATTAAGGTTTCAAGATCCTTTTATGGAGGATTCCATCATCCCACAACCCAACCTTTACCATTTTAACTCAATAATCTTTCTACACCCTTTGATAACACATGCATATAAAATAACCAACTCTCTTGCCCAGAAATTATCTTGCTTATTATCCATTTCTACACAAAATTCGAAATTGAGGGTTAGGGTGTAGAATCTTACCTCTAGGATGAAGACCTAGTGAGTTTCTCTTCTCAATCTTCCAAAACTTGAGCAAGAATTGAAGAACAATTATTGGAGAATACCTTCTCACTCTAGGGCACCCTCTCTCACTCTAAAATGTGAGATAATAGCTCAAAAATTACCCAAAGAGTGTATTTAACGAAATAGGGTCGGGTTTTAAAAATCCAAAAATAAAGCTCCGGAACAGGTTCTGCGGTAGCATATGCGACCGCATAATGGTCATGCGGACCGCATATCGGTCACATAATTGGTTACAAAATAGCCAAAAGAACTGCCTGTGTATGCGGTCACTATGCGGTCGCATAATGCACCGTATAAAAGTTATGCGGTCGCATAGTCAACCGCATAGCTGCTGCCAGAATAGCCCTCTCCTGCTCACTTCTGCGGCCATTATGCGGCCCGCAGAGTGATTATGCGGTCGCATAATGGACCGCATAAACACATTTTTTCGGCAAAAATTTTTCTTTACTTTTCTGTGCATTGTTCAACCCAAAAAGTCCGAGCCGCGAAGAATTTTTATAATCCTCAAACACGTAAGCCTAATCCGGCACAATGTAACATTATTTTCTTTACATATTTTACCGGGCTTTACACTTAAGTACTTTAAAATTTTTCGGGGTTTTACATTCTCCTCCGCTTAGGACCATTCGTCCTCGAATGAGGGTCGAATTCTGTTATTAGCATCTTATGCAACTCAGTCTTTCATACACGCACCAGTAACCCCAAATTTGACTAACTCCCTAAATTTCCAAAAATTTCGCCAGAGTTTCCTTTGTAATTAGGCCTATCCACCTGTCAGAGAGCCCCAGAAACACATCCTAACAACATATACATAATCCAACAACGTAACATAATACAAAACAACATCAACTGTGGCCTCACAAGCAATTATATTACCAGAACGGAATGCCCTTAACACCAAATGTACAAGTCATACATATTTCATAGGAATATCCCTTAGTATTTTCTTAAGGCACAACTCATAATTACATGGTTATTCAAATAAATAAGGATACTTTTTCTTTATTTTTTCTTCGGCCTCCCAAGTAGACTCTTCAACCTGTTGGTTTCGCCATAGCACTTTATTACATGGTGATTCAAATAAATAATTACATGGTTATTCAAATAAATAAGGATACTTTTTCTTTATTTTTTCTTCGGCCTCCCAAGTAGCCTCTTCAACCTGTTGGTTTTGCCATAGCACTTTCACGGATGCAATTTCTTTGTTTCTCAACTTTCAGACTTGCCGATCAATAATAGAAACTGGAATCTCTTCATAAGTCAATTCTTCACTTACCTCAATAGTCTCAACCGAAACAATGGCTATCGGGTCTCCAAGTACTTTCCTTAACATAGACATATGAAACACCGGGTGTACTAATGATATCTCGGGTGGTAGCTCAAGCTTGTATGCTACCTCACCGATCCTCTGAATGATTTTTTATGGTCCGACATACCGCAGACCCAATTTCCTTTTCTTACCAAATTGCATTACACCCTTCATGGGGGAAACTTTTAAGAATACCCAATCATCTTCTTTGAACTCCAAATCCCTACGACGAACATCCGAATAGGATTTCTGACGACTCTGAGCAGTCTTCAACCGCTCCTTAATGATTTTAACTTTTTCCATAGCCTGATGCACAAGGTCTGGCCCTAACAAATCTGCTTCCTCAATTTCAAACCACCCAATGGGAGATCTACATCTCCTACCATATAAAGCCTCGAACGGTTCCATCTGAATGCTAACATTATAGCTATTGTTATATGCAAATTCTATAAGTGATAAATAATCATCCCAGCTACCTTTGAAGTCTAGCACACAAGCACGCAACATATCCTCAAGCGTTTGAATAGTCCGCTCTGCCTGCCTGTCAGTTTGCGGGTGAAAGGCTGTACTGAGATTCACCTGAGTACCCAAACCTTGCTGAAATTTCTTCCAAAAATTAGCAGTGAATTGTGCTCCTCGATCAGAAATGATGGAAACTGGGGTGCCATGCAACCTGACTATTTCTTTGATATACAACTGAGCATACTACTCCGCTGTGTTGGTAGACTTAACCGGCAAAAAGTGTGTTGACTTCATGAGTCGATCCACAATCACCCAAATTGAGTCAAACTTGTGCGGAGTGCGCGATAATCCTACCACAAAGTCTATATTAATCATTTTTCATTTTCACATTGGAATTTCTATGTTCTGTGCCAACCCACCGGGCCTGTGTTCGGCCTTCACTTGCTAACAATTCGGACATCTTGCCACAAAGTCTGCCACATTCCTCTTCATATCATTCAACCAATAGACTTTCTTAAGATCATGATACATTTTTGTAGAACCTGGGTGCACGGAATACCTAGTAGTGTGAGCTTCAGTCAAAATTCTTTCACGGAGACCATCCACATTTGGAACACATAGTCGCCCTTGGTACCTTAGTGTACCATCATCCATGCCAAGAGAAAAGGCCATGGTCTTATGTTTATGAATCCCCTCTTTCAATTGCACCAACAATGGATCGTTGTATTATTTTTCTTTGACTTCCACTACAAGTGATGATTCAACCCTATTTTGCACAATTACCCCTCCTTCACTAGAGTCCGCAAGACGAACTCCCAAACTAGCCAATCGGTGAACTTCTTTGGCCAATGGCCTTTGATATGCCTCCAAGTGTGCTAAGCTACCCATAGATTTTCGGCTAAGAGCATCCGCCACACCATTAGCCTTCCCTGGGTGGTATAAAATATCAATGTCATAATCCTTGAGTAATTCAAGCCATCTTCTTTGCCTCAGATTCAATTCCTTCTGTTTGAAAATATATTGAAGGCTCTTATGGCCAGTGAATATATCCACATGGACACCATATAAATAATGACACCAAATTTTCAATGCAAATACCACCGCCGCAAGTTCTAAATCATGTGTTAGATAGTTCTTTTCATGATTCTTTAGTTGCCTAGAAGCATAAGCTATCACCTTCCCATGTTGCATTAATACACACCCAAGCTCGATTCTTGAAGCATCACAATATACCACAAATCCCTCTATACCTTCTGGTAGAGTCAACACCGGCGCTGTAGTCAATCTTGCTTTCAATTCTTGGAAACTCCTTTCACAAACATCTGACCATTGGAACTTAATTGCCTTCTGCGTCAATTTAGTCAATGGAGAGGCAAGAGTAGAAAACCCCTCCACAAACTTTCTGTGATACCCAGCTAAGCCTAAGAAACTGTGAATCTCTGTTGGAGTTGTAGGCCTCGGCCAATTCTTCACAGCTGAAATTTTCTGAGGATCAACCTTAATTCCCTCACTAGAAACTACATGATCCAAGAATATGACCGATTCAAGCCAAAATTCACACTTTGAAAACTTTGCATATAACTAGTGCTGATGCAGGGTTTGTAGAACTACTCTGAGATGATCGACATAGTCTTCTCGACTTTGTGAATATACAAGAATATCGTCAATAAACACTATCACAAAAGAGTCGAGGAATGGCTTAAAAACTCGATTCATAAGATCCATGAAGATTGCTGGGGCATTTGTTAGCCCAAAAGACATCACCAGAGTGAACCCGACCGAGCAAGCCTGTTAGATTCCTTCTACCCAAACTCATTCATGAATAAAGAGAACATATGTTTTCCTTAATTAAACAATAAAGTGGTCATATCTGTAATTACCAATTTCTTACCAATAGTGTTATCATTTTTAAAGTCTCAAACGGACAAGTAATACAACTCCAACATAACATAGTTTGTCTTTCCCCAACACCAATACATAACCCACACTATGTCTACAGAGCCTCTATGGATAAAGAAGAGTGCAATGATAATGCAGGCAACAAGGCCCCGGCTATACCTCAACCATAATACATAAAGATCAAAAGATACATGACCCCGGGATGAAGTGGGGCTCACCAAGTCATCTGGGAAGAAGGCGTACTGCTATCACTGATCACTGTCTCCTGCTGTGGAACCACCTGCATCCATTTAAAGATGCAGCGCCCCCGGCAAAAGGGACGTTAGTACCGTCGAATAGTACAAGTATGAAAACTAAACACCAATTTAAGAATTTAGAAATACAAGATAATTATGATGAACCAGTGCGGCAATAGAATAATATAGATAACTGTCTCAACCATAGCAAGCTTATTAAAAGCTATCAATAACATTTATAGGATTTAAGATGAGATCCTATGTAACCATCTTCACACAAAGCGGCCCCGCAGCCTCACCCGATGTATGCAGGTGGAGGTGTACGTACAATACCATAACTCTAATCAAGCGGCCCTGCCGCCTCACCCCAATGTATGCGGGTGGATATATAACCACAGTACTAAGAACTTACACAAAGCGACTATGCCGCCTCACCCCAATGTATGCGGGTGATGGTGCCACAACAATACCAAAACCATACATAAAGCGGTCGTACCGCCTCACCCCAATGTAAGCGGGTGGAGGTGCAGTCCCACAATACCATAATTCCTACACAAAGCGGTCATGCCGCCTTACCCCAATATATATGTGGGTGGAGGTGTATCACAATCACAATCTCTATACCACAATCCCCACACAAAGCGGTCATGCCGCCTCACCCCAATATATGCGGGTGGAGGTGTATCACAATCATAATCTCTACACAACTTGGCATAATAATTTTCACATAAATCACGACTAGAAATTATAACATGTGGATACATAATCCATAGTTTGGGACACATCCTCAATTTATAATGCAATATGATAAGAGCATTTGAAATACGGATTGAACATATATCTTCATCACAAAACTTATCGGGATACTCGATTTATAATCAACATCTCTGAACTTACAAGGATAATGGAAATTCCAATTCTCAAAGAAGAGTTTAACCAACATACCTCACTTGAGCTTCCTTACACTCTAAATGTTTTGAAATTTTTAGCAACCTCAATCTATTATAGAAATATACAAATTAAACCAAAATTAGGAAGATGATCATGGTTCTAGCTTATTTGAGCATTTTATCAAACACTAGATGTGCATTAAGGTTTCAAGATCCTTTTATGGAGGATTCCATCATCCCACAACCTAACCTTTATCATTTTTAGCTCAAAAATCTTTCTACACCCTTTGATAACACATGCATATAAAATAACCAACTCTCTTGCCCAGAAATTATCTTGCTTATTATCCATTTCTACACAAAATTCGAAATTGAGGGTTAGGATGTAGAATCTTACCTCTAGGATGAAGACCTAGTGAGTTTCCTTTCTCAATCTTCCAAAACTTGAGCAAGAATTGAAGAATAATTATTGGAGAACATCTTCTCACTCTAGGGCACCATCTCTCACTCTAAATGTCAGATAATAGCTCAAAAATGACCCAAAGAGTGTATTTAACGAAATAGAATCGGGTTTTAAAAATCCAAAAATGAAGCTCCGGAACAGGTTCTGCGGACGCATATGCGACCACATAATGGTTATGTGGACCGCATATCGGTCGCATAATTAATTACAAAATAGCCAAAATAACTGCATGTGTATGCAGTCACTATGCGGTCCGCATAACTGTTATGCGGTCGCATAGTCGACCGCATAGCTGCTGCCAGAATAGCCCTCTCCTGCTCACTTCTGCGGCCATTATGCGGCCCGCAGAGTGATTATGCGGTCGCATAATGGACCACATAAATACACTTTTCCGGCAAAAATTTTCTTTTACTTTCCTGTGCATTGTTCAACCTAAAAAGACAGCCTAGTCCGGCACCATGAAATATTATTTTCTTTACATATTTACCGGGCTTTACACTTAAGTACTTTAAAATTTTTCGGGGTATTACAAATATTTTAGGACTATTTTGGTCTATCAATATTATATTCGTACTTTTATAATAATATATAGGCTCTCCTGTTAAATAGATTTGGACAATAATATAATACCTTTTCAAATTAAATTAGTAATAAGAATTTCTTCAGAAGTATATCCTAAAAGTAATAGGATTACAAGGCTAATATTCATGCCCGAAAATAATTATACTAATAGGATTCCTAACGTGTAGTATTATATCCTAAAACTAATAGGATTACAAGGCTAATGTCTAGAATTCCGATTATGTCCTTTTATTGTGAGTTATTATGCTTAATATTAAAATGTTATTTTTGTAATCCAACATTTTATTCATACTTTTATAATATTATAGATAGAAGTACTACAACACATAATGAGTTAATTGAATACGTAAAGAAAGATTTTAAAAAGATTTGAATTTAAATGCAAGGAAATATTTTAAATATAAAATAGCTAAAAAAATCCATAGCTAGCAATTGTCTGTTTTCTCCACAAATATGGTTCATATTGCCTGCGGCTTTCTCCACAAATTTGTTCGGTCTGGTTTTGTTGGTCTTGAACGAAGCAATTGAAGACCATGGAGCCATTAAGTATTTTGACAATTCTTTTGTAAGTGGTAGCTTCTGAGTTATATCTTTTCTGTAGTTTTTCGTCTGGTTGTGTGCCATAGTTTTTATTACAATAGAAGAACTCTTTTATTTTACAAGTATCATTATGAAACTTATTCGTTCTTCTACCTCTTTTATTTAATTTGATAAATAAAATTCTTGTGGAAGAAAAGACCTATAAAATATGTAAACTTAGCAAATTAATTATGTATGTTCCTAAAACTTATAGGAATTAAGTTGCCTATTACAAGTTCAAAATCATTAATAGATGCGCTACTGCTCCAACAATAGTCTTATATAAGAATAAATTGTTGACGAGCAAGCATTGTAAAAAACTCAACATCAAATTTTAGAAATATTTTTGTAATGACACATAATAATTGAACGTAAAAAATACATAGATTAATATATTATGTGATTTTTTTTAGTTTATACTTATTAAAGTAAGGTACACGCGCAAAGCGCGTACCTTATAACTAGTACAAAGAAGCATGTAAATAATAAGTATCATTTTATGAATATGTAAATATATATTCATACATTCAAGTCTATCCAAATTCTACTATTTTTTCTTGAATTACAATTTTATTATTTAAGTAGTTAAAGAAATTAAAAAAATCTGGATAAATTTTGCATTTAAAATATTTAAAAATAGTTATCATCTTTTTTATTTTCTTCATGAAATAGTAGATAATATTATTATATAAACCCGTCAACTGATAAATATTGGTGTAACAATATAAAAACGGATCACTAATAATATAATTAATAGATTAAAAAGTTGCTTGATTTGATAGATATATATCCCTTGAAGAATATTTTGGCCAATCAAGAAACCTTGCTATGGTGCACAATTCCATTTGAATATTGTTCGTAACAACTATCACCGTTTGTGAGAATGCTTAAATCTGCTTGCAAAGTTGAATCAAATAGAAATTTTGAGAATAATAGGATTTTTAATTAAGAAGATGTTGGTGATGGAGTTAAGGGCAATATTTTTTTTTTAAAGATGTAGGTTTTGGGGTTAGATATTTTCTAGGAATAAAGTTAATTAATTATCTCTTGAAATTTAAATGTTAAGTTAACTTTTTAGGCATTAAAAAAACTTCAACGTCTAATATACGGGTGTTCATCGCGATCGTGTGAGGCTGTCCGTGATCGCGTAGGTTTGGTTGATTGGTCACAATGTTCGCTGCCTTTTGAGCGCGTTCGCGTAGAAGGTTTTTATTACTGATGATGTTTGTTCTTCGCGATCACGTAGGATTTTCTGCGATCGCGATATGTAATCACTGGGCAATGGGCAACAGAATGTTTAAAACCCTAAAACGAGGGTTAGGGTATTATTTTATATTTTGAGTTGTAGAGCTCGGTTTTGGGGGATTTTCACGTCTTGGATCGGGGTAAGTGTTCTTTACTCGGATTTATGCATTTATCATGATTCCATCCTTATTTTTGTCGTTTATTTAGTGAATTAAAGTGAAGAAATAGGAATTTTGGTGGAAACTTTTCAAAAATAAAAAATGGAGGTTTGAAGGTCGATTTGAGGTCGTAATTGAATGGATGTTCGGATTTTGTGAATTTTTTCGGGATCCGAGGTGTGGGCTTGGGATTGACTTTTTGGGTTGACCTTTTTAGTTTAATAAAGATCGAAACTTTATTGTTTGAAGTTGTTTCCTACGGTATTATTTGTTGATATTGAGTCTTTTGTGATTAGATTCAAGTAGTTTGGAGGCCGATACGCACGGGAAGGGCTTGTCAGAGTTGTGATTTGCACGTTTTGAGTTAAGTAACACTTCTAAACTTGGTATTGAGGGTATAAATTCCTGGAAAATATGTTATATGATTTGTGTTGGGTGACATACATACTAGGTGACGGGCGTGTGGGCGTGCACCATGGAAATCATGATTCGGTGTTTCTGTTGGCTGTGTTGTTATCAAGTCTTGTTCTATCCGTGAAATCCTTACTTGTTGGAGTAATTCAACTTTAATTCATGTTAGAAAACATATTTAGGCTATGTACTTATCCTGTTGAGGCCTAGTGAGGTTATTTCTGTTATTTTGAGTTATCTGTTTTAACTCAAATTATGTCCTCAATCATGATCTTTCATTTGTATACCATATCTCAGTCTCTGTTATCATTTACTGTTACATTACATGTTCTTATTGTTTGGGCTGAGTAGTATGAGAATTGTGAGACTGGTGATTGAGTTGGGCTTGAGACCCGGATTGTGAGTGTTAGTGTTGATCAGGTTGCGTGCCGCAGCAGGCTTTATTGACTTATTTATTATTGTGGATCAGGCTACACATCGCAGCTTGTCTTATAGGCTTTATGTTAGCGCTTGGGCAGGATTCGTCCCTCCGGAGTCTAACATACTAGCAGTGAGCGCAGGCACAGTGATTTATATACACGTGCTTTGGTGAGGGGTATTGATACCATGCACCCATACAATACTGAGTGATTGTGTGTGATGAGTGAGAATTTGAGATAGACAGATTGAGCACTCTCAGAGTGTGAGTACCTGGAAATATCACTGTGATACCATACTTTTGACATGCATATTTGACATGTAGGCATAGAGATGTACCATTTATCATGCTAGCTATACTTGGCATGTTCTTATCAGTGTTGGTCTTTAATTGTGAACTTGAAAGCATCTCTAAATTTCTATATTGTGAACGAGCTGAATATGAAAGTTTTCTCTGAGTTATTACTGTTATTCTCACTGTGATATTCGTGTTGTCATTATATTGGTTCTTACTTTATCCTTCTAAACTCGTCATTGCTTTCAGCCCAGGGTTAGTCATGTTATTTATTGAGTACATTGGGTTAGTTTTACTCATACTATACTCTGTACTTCGTGTGCAAATCTAGGTACATCTAGACGCGTTGATTGCAAGATTATTGCCAGTTGATTGCGAGATTATTGCCAGTGCTTGCTTGGAGACTTCAAGGTAGCTGCTATGACGTCCGCAGATCTTGACTCTCCTTTCTTTCATGCTTTTCTGTACTGTTCTATTATTCAGACAGTTATACCCGTGTGGATTTTATGTTGAGATGTTGTAGTGCTCATGTACTCGATGACACAAGGTTTTGGGATGGTTGTGGTAGAGTTACAGTTGTTTTATCAGTTATTATGAGATTTTCTGCTATTGAGCTTATAAAATCATGTTTTAATTCAAATGCTTAGTTTTTATGTGATTGTCGGTTTGCCTAGTAAATGCGTTAGGCGACATCACGACAGGTTGGAATTTTGGATCGTGGTAAATTGGAATTAGACTACTATGTTACTTAGGTCTCATGAGTCATGAGTAGATTTAGTAGTGTCTTGCGAATCGGTACGGAGACGTCTGTACTTATCTTCGAGAGGCTACCGAATCATTAGGAAACTTCACTTTCTTGTACTCTTCTCGTGCAGATTTGTTGATTCCAGAAACTTAACTTCTATTCCTGTAATCTCTCACAGATGGTGAGGACACGTGCGACCGGATCAGGCGGACGGCCACCAGCACCACAAGCTAGGCCCGCGAGAGACCGGGGCCGTAGTAGAGCCCGAGGTGTGGCTCGTACTGTAGCTAAGGCAGCACCCGTGGAGCTACCAGTTGCTCCAGCTGAGGAAAAGATACCAGATGTTGTTGAGCCGGTGAGACCAGCTCAGGCACCAGCTGTGCCCATTGTGATTCTAGGCCTTCAGGAGGCTTTGGCCCAGATATTGACTGTATGCACGAGCCTTGCTCAGACGCTTTTGGTTCTAGCTGCACCAGCCACTCCTCAGGCTGGGGGAGGTGCTCAGACTCCCGCCGCCCATACTCCAGAGCAGGTAGCTTAGGTACTCCAGACACCGGAGGTACTACCAGCCCAGCCGATTGCAGATGCTCAGGCCTAGGTTGGCCCATCTATGAGTGATGGGGAGCAGAAGAGACTAGAGTGGTTTGGGAGGCTTAAGCCTCCAGAGTTCAGTGGGGCCAAGTCAGAGGATGCTCAGAATTTTATAGACAGGTGGCAGCGGATCATTCGCACAATGGGTATTTTGGAGACTAGTGGAGTTGTTTCATTCACTACTTTTCAGCTGACAGGGGCAGCCTACAGATGGTGGGAGTCCTATTAGTTGAGCAGGCCAGTCGATACTGCACCACTTACGTGGCATGAGTTCTCAGTTCTCTTCTTAGAGAAGTTTGTTCCACAGACTCGCAGAGAGGAGTTGTGTAGGCAGTTTGAGCAGCTACGCCATGAGGGTATGTCAGTGACTCAGTATGAGATGAGATTTTCAAAGCTGGCTCATCACGCGATATGTTTGGTTCTCACTGAGAGGGAGAGGATTAGGAGGTTCACTGATGGACTCAACTATGGACTGCGTTTCATCATGACTCGGGAGATTTCGACGAGTGTGAGGTTTGACGAGGTGGTTGATATTTCTAGATGCCTAGAGTTGGTTCGCAATCAGGAGAGAGAGGACAAGAGGCCTCGTGGTTCAGGTGGTTTTAGCAGTACCTCATCTGGAGGACAGCCCCACCACAGTATGGGTCATCCTTATGGGCTCAATCAGATGTCTCGTCCGATTCATCATGGTGCATCAGCTAGCCATGGTTCATATAGTGCTCATCTAGGTCAGTCATATTTCAATATCTCATCCCGTGCTCCATCAGTTCAGGGTTCGTTTGTACCAGGTTCTTTTAGTGGTTATTCTGGTTCTCGTGGTCCGATTCAGTCCCTGCTGCCATTGTCGGATTGAGGTTGCTTCGAGTGTGGAGAGTTGGGGCATTTGAGGAGGCATTGTCCCCGGCTTATAAGAGGTCTAGTTCAACATATGGGTCAGGCTATGATTTTCGCACCAGTTACTTCACCACCTGCTCAAACAGCTCAGGGAGGGACTCAAGCAGCTCGAGGTCGCCCTAGAAAGGGAGGTCGATCAAGTGGTGGTGAGGCTCGATTTTATGCTTTTCCTGCTAGGTCGGAGGCCGTTGCTTCAGACGCAGTGATCACAGGTATTGTTTCAGTGTGCCACAAAGATGCTTCCATATTATTTGACCCTGGTTCTACTTATTCATATGTATCATCGTACTTTGCTCATTATTTGGATATGCCTAGTGATTCATTGGTTACACATGTTCATGAATCTACGCTGGTGGGTGATTCTATTATTGTGGACCATGTGTATCGGTCATGTGTGGTGACTATTGGAGGATTGGAGACGAGAGTTGATCTTTTAATGCTTAGTATGGTTGATTTTGACGTGATTCTAGGCATAGATTGGTTGTCATCATATCATGCTATTCTGGATTGTCATGCCAAGATTGTGGCATTGGCGATGCTGGGGTTGCCTAGGATTGAGTGAAGAGGTTCTTTGTACTATGTTCCCAGTAGAGTGATTTCATATTTGAAGGCCTAACGGATAGTTGGGAAGAGATGTCTGGCATATTTGGCCTTTGTGAGGGATGCTGGTGCTGATACTTCTACTATTGAGTTTGTTCCGGCAGTGCGATACTTTCCGGATATGTTTCCTGCAGACCTGTCGGGCATGCCACCCGACAAAGATATTGATTTTGGTATTGACTTGGTGCCAAGCACTCAGCCCATCTCTATTCCTCAGTATCGTATGACACCAATAAAGTTAAAAGAATTGAAAGAACAACTTCAGGAGCAACTTGATAAGGGATTCATTAGTCCTAGTGTGTCACCTTGGGGTGCACCGGTTCTTTTTGTGAAGAAAGAGGATGGTACCATGCGGATGTGCATTGATTATAGGCAGTTGAACAAAGTTACAATTAAGAACAAGTACCCATTGCCACGCATTGATTACCTATTTGACCAGTTTCAGGGTGCGAGAGTATTCTCTAAGATTGATTTGAGGTCTGGGTATCACCAGTTAAAGATTCGGGATTCTGATATTCTGAAGACAGCATTCAAGACCCGCTATGGCCATTACGAGTTCCTTGTGATGTCTTTTGGGCCGACCAATGCCCCAGCAATATTTATGCATTTGATGAACAGTGTATTCCAGCCATATCTTGATTATTTTGTCATAGTATTCATTGATGACATACTGGTGTACTCACGCAGCCAGGAGAAGCATGCGCAGCATATGAGGGTTGTACTACAGACGTTGAGGGTGAAGAAGCTTATGCTAAATTCTCTATGTGTGAGTTCTGGCTTGATTCTGTGGAGTTCTTGGGGAACATGGTCTCCATCGAGGGGATCAAGGTAGATCAAAAGAAGATTGAGGCAGTTTAGAGTTGGCCCAGAGCGTTTTCAGCTACTAAGATTCAGAGTTTTCTTGGCTTGGCCAGATATTATCGCCATTTCGTGGAGGTCTTCTCGTCCATTGTTGCACTTTTGACTAGATTGACCCAGAAGGGTGCTCCATTCAGGTGGTCTGATGAGTGTGAGGAGAGCTTTTAGAAGCTCAATACGGCCTTGACCACAACTCCAGTTCTAGTTTTGCCTTCAGCATCGGGGTTCATATATGGTTTATTGTGATACTTTTCGGATTGGTATTGGGTGTGTCTTGATGCAGGAGGGTAGGGTGATTGCTTCTGCTTCATGCCAGTTGAAGCCCCATGAGAAAAACTACCCCGTTCATGATTTAGATTTGGTAGTCATTGTTCATGCATTGAAGATTTGGAGGCATTACCTCTACAACGTGTCTTGTGAGGTATTTATAGATCATCGGAGTTTATAACACTTGTTTAAGCAAAAGATCTAAATTTGAGGCAGCGGAGATGGTTAGAGCTGTTAAAAGACTATGATATCACCATTTTGTATCATCCCGGGAATGCCAATGTGGTGGCCGATGCCTTGAGTAGAAAGGCGATGAGTATGGGTATCCTTGCATATATTCCAGTTAGTGAGAGACCACTAGCATCAGTGTTCAGGACTTGACCAATCAGTTCGTGAGGTTAGATATTTTGGAGCCTAGTCGGGTTCTAGCTTACGTGGTTTCTCGATCTTCTTGATATGAGTGCATCAGAGAGCGTCACTATGACGACCCCATTTGCTTGTCCTTAAGGACCCGATACAAAACAGTGATGCTAAGGAGGTTTCTATAGGAGATAATGGGGTGTTACAGATGTAGGGTCGGATTTGTATGCCCAATATGGAAGGGTTACATGAGTTGATTCTTGAGGAGGCCCACAGTTTGCGGTATTCCAATCATCCGGGTGCCGCAAAGATGTATCAGGACGTGAGGCAACACTATTGGTGGAGAAGAATGAAGAAAGACATAGTGGAGTATGTGGCTCGGTGCTTGAACTGTCGGCAGGTGAAGTACGAGCATCAAAGGCTAGGCGATTTGCTTCAGAGACTTGAGATTCTTGAATGGAAATGGGAGCGGATTACCATGGACTTCGTCGTTGGACTCCCATGGATTTTGAAGAAATTCGATGCTATTCCGGTGATTATGGACCGGTTGACTAAGTCCGCATATTTTATTCCGGTTGTGACTACCTATTCTTCAGAGTGGTTAGGTGAGATCTATATGCGCGATATTGTTTGCCTTCACGGTGTGCCGGTGTCCATCATTTCTGATCAGGGCACACAGTTCACATCGCAGTTTTGGAGAGTAGTACAGCGAGAGTTGGGCACACAGGTTGACTTGAGTACAACATTCCACCCCCAGACAGACCGAGAGTCCGAGCGCACCATTCAGATATTGGAGGATATGTTACGCGCTTGTGTTATGGATTTTTGGGATCAGTTTCTACCGCTTGTTGAGTTTGCCTACAACAACAGCTACCAATCGAGTATTCGGATGGCCCCTTACGAGGCCTTATATGGGAGGTAGTGTCGATCTCCAGTTGGGTGGTTTGAGCCGGTGGAAGCTAGGTTGTTGGGCACAGATCTTGTTCAGGATGCATTGGAAAAGGTCAAGTTGATTCAGGATTGGTTTCGCACGGCACAGTCGAGGCAGAAGAGTTTGTGATGTTGCATATATGGTGGGAGAGAAGGTATTGCTCATACTATCACCCATGAAGGGTGTGATGAGGTTCGGAAAGAAGGGCAAGTTGAGCCCTCGGTATATTGGCCCTTTTGAGGTGCTTGAAAGTATTGGAGAGGTAGCCTACAAGCTTGCATTGCCACCTAGTCTATCGAGTGTTCACTCAGTGTTTTATGTTTCCATGCTCCGGAAGTATTATGGTGATCCATCTTATATTCTGGATTTCAGCACGATTCAGTTAGATGAGGACTTGACTTATGATGTGGAGCCGGTAGCCATTTTGGATCGGCAGGTTCGAAAGTTAAGATCAAAGAATATAGCTTTAGTGAAAGTTTAGTGGATAGGCCATCCAGTCGAGGAGGCTACTTAGGAGATCGAGCGGGAGATGCGAAGCAGCTATCCACACCTATTTGAGACTCCAGGTATGATTCCAGACCTGTTCGCGGACGAACATTTATTTAAGAGGGGAGAATGTAACGACTCGGCCGGTCGTTTTGAGTATTGTAGCCTCGTTCCCTCATTTATTGCTTATTCTATGTTCATTTGTGGTTATGTGACTTCCCGGGGTGGTTGGTTTAGTTCCGGGGATGTTTCAGAATGAATTGGGACACTTAGTCCCAAGGTTATAAGCTTAAGTTAAAAGAGTTGATCGGATGTTGACTTATTAGTAAACAACTTCAGAATGGAATTTTGATAGTTTTGATAGCCTCGTATTGTTATTTTGGACTTAGGAGTATATATGAATATTGATTTGGAGGTCCATATGTCGTTTTGGCTTGAATTGGCAAAATTTGGAAACATTAAAGGTTTGGAAGGCTGAGAAGTTTGACCGAGAGTTGACTTTATTGATACCGAGCTCAGATTTTAGTTCCGGGAGTTAGAATAGGTATATTGTATCATTTATGACTTGTGTGCAAAATTTAAGGTCAATTGGAGTTGGTTTGGTATGTTTCGGCATTAGTTTTAGAAGTTGACAGTTCAATAGTTCATTAGGCTTGAATTGGGGTGTGATTTATGAATTCGATGTTGCTTGATATGATTTGAGGCTTCGACTAAGTTCGTATCGTATTTTAGGACTTGTTGGTATGCTTGAATGGGGTACCGGGGGCCTCGGGTGTGTTTCAGATTAAGTTCAGACTCATTTTGGACTTTGTTGGATTGCTGATATCATTGCTTCTGGTTTCCTCTTTTGCGATCCCGAAGAGTCTTTTCTGGAAGCTGGGAAATTGTTCTATGAGTTCGCGAGGTTGTGGATGCGATCGCGAAGGTCTGAGTTTTTGTGAAACGCGAACGCGGTTGTATGGATGCGTTCGAGAAGAAGGAAGGAAAGACCTGGGATTTTCAGACAGGTGTTCATCGCGATCGCGTGATGCTGTTCGCGATCGTGTAGGTTTGGTTGATTGGTCACCGTTTGCGGCCTTGTAAGCGCGTTCGCGTAGAAGTTTTTTTTTTATTACTGATGATGTTTTCTCTTCGTGATCGTGTAGGATTTTCCGCGATCGCGATATGTAATCACCGGGCAACAGAATGTTTAAAATCCTAAAACGAGGGTTGGAGTATTATTTCACATTTTGAGTTGTAGAGCTCGGTTTGGGGGGGTTTTGAGGGGATTTTCACGTCTTGGATCGGGGTAAGTGTTCTTTATTCGGATTTGTGCATTTATCATGATTTCATCCTTGTTTTTGTCGTTTATTTAGTGAATTAAAGTGAAGGGATTTTGGTGGAAACGTTTCAAAAATAAAAAAAAAATGGAGGTTTGAAGGTCAATTTGAGGTCGGAATTGGATGATTTTGGAATGGCTGGATTCGTAATTGAATGGATGTTTGGATTTTGTGAATTTTGTCGGGTTCCGAGGCGTGGGCTCGAGGTTGACTTTTTAATTTTGATTAAGATCGAAACTTTATTGTTTGAAGTTCCTTCCTACGGCATTATTCTTTTATATTTAGTTGTTTGTGACTAGATTCGAGTCGTTTGGAGGCCGATATGCGCGAGAAAGGCTTGTTAGAGCTGTGATTTGCACGTTTTGAGGTAAGTAACATTTCTAAATTTGGTGTTAAGGGTATAAATCCGTGGAAAACATGTTATATGGTTTGTGTTGGGTGACGCACATGCTAGGTGACGGGCGTGTGGGCGTGCACCGTGTAAATCATGATTTGGTTGTTTATGTTAAAATGTGTTGTTATCAAGTCTTGCTCAATCTGTGAAATCCTTACTTGTTAGAGTAATTGAACTATAAGTCATGTTAGAAAATATGTTTAGGCTATGTGCTTATCTTGTTGAGGCCTAGTAAGGTTATTTATGTTGTTTTGAGTTATCTGTTTTAACTAAAATTATGTGCTCAGTCATGATCCTTCATTTACATACCATATCTCTGTCTCCGTTATCATTTACTGTTACTTACATGTTCTTATTTTTTGGGTTGAGTAGTATGAACCTGTGAGAATGGAAATATTGATGACTGAGTTAGGCCTGAGAGCCGGATTGTGAGTGTTATTATGGATTGGGTTGCGCGTCGCAACATGCCTTATTGGCTTATTTATTATTATGGATCGGGATGCACGTCGTAGCAGGCCTTATAGGCTTTATATTAGCGTTTGAGCATGTTCCGCCCCTCCGGAGTCTGACATACCAGCAGTAAGTGCAAGCACAATAATTTTTATACACGTACTTTAGTGAGGGGCATTGATGCCAGGCACCCGTACAATGTTGAGTGATTGTGTGTGATGAGTGGGAATGAGATAAACAGATTGAGCACTCTGAGAGTGTGAGTACCTGGAAATATCACAGTGATACCGTACTTTTGACATGCATATTTGACACGTAGGCATAGAGATGTACTATTCCTCATGCTAGCTATACTTGACATGTTCTTATCTGTGTTGGTCTTTAATTGTGAACTTGAAAGTATGTCTAAATTTCTATATTGTGAACGAGCTGAATATAGAAGTTTTCTCTGAGTTATTACTGTTATTCTCATTGTGATATTCGTGTTGTCATTATATTGGTTATGACTATATCCTTCTAAGCTCGTCACTACTTTCAACCCGAGGTTAGTCCTATTACTTATTGAGTATATTGGGTTGGTTGTAGCCATACTATGCTCTGCACTTCGTGTGCAGATCCAGGTACATCTGAACGCGGTGATTGTTAGATCGTTGCCAGTGCTTGCTTGGAGACTTCAAGGTAGCTACTATGACGTCCGCAGACCTTGACTCTCCTTTCTTTCGTGCTTTTCTGTACTGTTCTATTATTCAGACAGTTATACCAGTGTTGGTTTTATGTTGAGATGTTGTAGTGCTCATGTACTCGATGACACAAGGTTTTGGGATGGTTGTGGTAGAGTTACAGTTATTTTATCAGTTATTATGAGATTTTCTGCTATTGAGCTTATAAAATCATGTTTTAATTCAAAAGCTTAGTTGTTATGTGATCGTCGACTTGCCTCGTAAATGTGTTAAGAACCATCACGACTGTTGGAGTTTTGGGTTACGAATCCATAAACTTTTAAGTCATGATCAGTGTATGCTTTTATCACCTCTTTTTGCCACAACACCTATCGCGTTCTTTAATGTTGTAGTTCCAATTCCTTAGCAATTCAAAGATATTGTATGTATTTGAAACTCAAGTTTTCATTGGCCAATGTACATCATTAATGCGGCTCCATGGCCCAACACCTACTTGCAACTTGTAAACTTTGGAGCCTACCATTAGTGCTTTGGCTTTCTTCAAGAAAGTTGTGTCTTTTCCTTTTGTAGATGTAGGACCAAAATGCATAAAAAACTTACTAAATGCATAAATAAATAAAAAAGCTTCTGCCCAATTTAAAAAAAACTTACAAAATGCATAAAAATTTCTGCCCTCCTTCCTCTCCATCAACTCAAGAGTTCTTCAAATCTCATTTTCATTTTCTTTAATTAATTATCATTTAATAAAAATCGTCAGGCTGCTTCATCACCTCTTTTTGCCATACACAGCCTATCGCGTTTTTGATACTCCCTCTAGTTTATGAGGAAATCTGTGCTTAAGATTTTGGTATATTCATAAAGAAATGCATTTAATAACACTAGTCTTAAGGGGTATTTGACCAAATAACTCTCTTCCTGAAATGAGTGATTAAAAACAAGAGAGCTGCTAAACGACCATACCAATTTGGCCCAAATGTGGTCACATCTATGAAAAGACTATCATAACCTTATTCGAATTTGACAATATTTCCCAAACACTTTTCCCTCCAAAACATACTAATAAATGCAGTAATCTATTGCTATTCCCAAACACATTAAGCAACTAAAATTGATCCATATTTTCATACGGATGAAGATGAAAAATCTCTACATATTTTGTGTATATTATGTGTATAACAAATTATACAGTCTATTTAATTAAAAAAATTATACGCTTTACTTAATAAAAAATTATAATATTCTGTTTATTCAATGTAAATTCAAACCAACATATCAACAGTGATCACATCAACAGAAAAACAAACCTTTATTTTTTATTTTTTTTTGCTTAAGCTAAATATGAATTCAAACCAAGAAACTTTGGCGGTGCAAGAAACATTAGCTTGTTAGAATTTAATATTTATTCCACCATACTCGTTTTAATATAATACAAATAAAATTAAAAAATATTTTAATAATAACTTTGACTCTATTACTCATATACAAAATGTGATTTTTCTTATTATATTTCACAAAAGAAATATATAATCTCAAATTCAAATAAGTCGTATCCTTCTATTTTTAAATTGGACCCCATTTTAAAAAAAACTATTTTATACTTTCAAAACTAACGACTCTCAATTAAGATATTAATCATAAAAAACTATTTTCTTATTTTTCTAAATGTTTTAACAATTTTCCTACTATTATTTTATTTTTCTATATTGTGTTTCTAAAATTAAAAATAAAGTTGTGAAATGAAAGAAAATGGGTCATGTGGCATGTGATAACTTTTAAAATAAGAATCTATGTAACGACCCAACCGGTCGGTTTGAGCATTTGCACTTCACTCGGTAGTATACGGGCATGAGTAGCTCCGTATGATGTATTATGACTTATGTGAATTGTCGATTTTGGGTTTCAGGTTATTCGGAATCGGTTTGGATGAATGAATTTCATTGTTGAACCTTTAAGTTGGAAAACTTTGACCTTTTGTGAATTTGAACTCGGAACGGAGTTTTGATGGTTCTGGTAGGTCCGTTGGGTGATTTTGGACTTAGGAGCGCGTCCGAATTGTGATTTGGAGGTCCGTAGTGGAATTTGGCTTGAAATGGCGGAAGTTGGATTTTTGAAAAGTTTGACCGGGAGTGGACTTTTTGATATCGGATTCGAATTATGATTCCGGGAATTGGAATAGCTTAGTTTTGTCAAATGTGACTTGTGTGCAAAATTTGAGGTCAATCGGACGTGATTTGATAGGTTTCGGCATCGGTTGTGAAAGTTTGAAGTTTCAAAGTTCATTAATTTCGAGTTGAGGTGTGATTCGTCATTTCGATGTTGTTATATGTGTTTTCAGGCCTCGAGTAGGTCCGTATTGTGTTATGGAACTTGTTGGCATGTTCGGACGGGGTCCCGAGGGGCTTGGGTAAGTTTCGGACGAAATTCGGATCATTTCATTATATTTTTGGACTTTTGCTAAGCTGTTGGTTCTGGTGTGATCGCACCTGCGGCTGGTTTGTGCAGGTGCGATGGCCGCAGAAGCGGAAGAGGCGTCGCAGAGCCGAGGTGAGTGCTGGGTGAGTAAGACCGCAGAAGCGAAGATTTGGGCGCATATGCGGATGCGCAGGTGCGAGGTGATGGAGCGCAGGAGCGAGGTATTTCGCAGGTGCGAACCACCATCCTTAGAAGCGGATATGTTGTTCGCAGAAGTGAAAATGCTGGCAGAAGCTATAAATCGAGGTTTTGGTTCTTTCTTCATATTTTAAGATGTGGGACTCAGATTGAGGCGAGTTTTGTAGCAAATTTCATCACAAGGATTGGGGTAAGTATTCTACACTTGGTTTTGATCTTATTCCACGAATCTATCTTCATTTTTGGCAACGAATTGATGAATTTTAAAGAGAAATTGGGGGTTTTAGCCTAAAGTTTCATAAAACGAATTTTTGAGTTTTGAATATCGATTCGGAGTCGGATTTGAGTGAAACTAGTATGGTTGAACTTGTAATTGAGTGGGTTGTCAGATTTTATGAGTTTTGTCAAGTTCTGAGGTGCGGGCCCGGGTTGGACGTTTTGGCCGATTTTGGGCTTTTGATTAAAGATTTGACCTTTTTCATTTGGAATTATTTCCTTGGGCTTTATTTGATGTATTTGAGTTGCTTTTGGCTAGTTTTGAGCCGTTCGGAGGTCGCTACGCGCTAGATGGCATTTTTGGAGTATCGCTTGGCTTACTCTGCATTGCTATTGGCTCGTTCGAGGTAAGTAACTCTTCTAAACTTAGTACTAAGAGTATGAAACCCCGTAATACGTGTTATGTGATTGGTGTTGAGGTGAGGCACATGCTAGTGACGGGCGTGTGGGCGTGCACCATGTGAATTGGGACTCTGTTGCTTTTATGGCACTGTATAGTGGTCCTACTTTGTTGATATCCGTGTTTCCATCATGTGATAAAGTAGTTAAGCTGTCAATCATGCTAGATATCATGTTGAGGCATTATGCCGATACTGTTTGGACCCATAGTGGTCGTTTCTTACTGTCATCTCACTAATTTCATTGATATTTCGTACTCAGTCATATCCATGCATTCATAACATATCTCAGTCTCAGTTATTATTTATTGATACGTCATATCATTATTATCGGGCTAGTTTCATGACATTGTGAGCCCGTGAGTGAGACTTGAGAGATTGATGACTGAGTGAGGTCGAGGGCCTGAGTGAGAGTGATATTTTGGGATCGGGCTACATGCCGCAACATGTTATATTGATTATATTTTGTGGGATCGGGCTGCACGCCGCACCGATTTATTGATTACATTTTATGGGATCGGGTTGCACGCCGCAGCGATATAGCGCTTGGGCTGAAGGAGCCCCTCCGGAATCTGCACACCCCCAGTGAGCGCAGTCGACTATATATATATGGATCGGGCTGCACGCTGCAACAAGTATTATACAGCGTTGAGTGATTGAGTGTGCTGAGCATAATGAGAGAGAATGCGAGACAGTCAGATTGAGTACTCTGAGAGTGTGAGTACATGAGCTCATCATCGAGATGAATTGCATTTCACATGCGTACTTGAGATACATGCATAGAGATGCATTTCCTTCTGCTACCCAGTTTTGGGGATATTTATGATTTTACCTGTATCTTGACATGTAGGCATAGAGAAGTACTTTCCTCATGCTATCTGAAAATGAAACATCTTACTATTTTTTGAAAGAATTTTTGAAAAAAATCACAGTTTTCAAACTTACTCGTATTTTGGCATTTTCGGTAAAAGACTTGGGTTTTCACTGAGATACTTGAAAAGAAATACCTACTTTTCTGGAACTGTGACCGAACTGACCATTTTATTTCTGAGATACCTCTTCCATTACTTGCTTTATGTTATTATGAACTGTTATTGGTTATTGGAGCTGCACCTTGACCTTGGTACAAGATCGTCACTACTTTCAACCTAAAGTTAGGTTTGTTACTTACTGAGTATATAGGGTCGGTTGTACTCATACTACACTTCTAAACCTTGCGTGCAGATGTTGGCTGCTGATGTTGCTGTGATCAATGGGGGCTGGATTGAAGATGTACCTGCGTCCCGGTTGTAGCTGCCTCTTGTCCGTGGAAGCCTTAGATCTATAAAACTCTGTTTATGTACTTTTCAAAAAGACGATGTATTTATTTCATTTCAGCTTTGTGAATTCTATTCTTAGAAGCTCATGATTTGTACTACCAGTCATTGGAAAATGTATAAGATTCAGTAAATTACTTTCGTTTAATTGTCTTGTTTATATCATTGGAATTTGATAGTTACTAGTTGGCTTACCTAGCGGGTTGAGTTAGGTGTCATCACGACTAGTGGATTTGGGGTCGTGACAATCTAATTTTTTAGAAGCTTTCAGAAGCTATTTACCAAATAAATATGAGTCAATCATAATTAATTTGTCTAAATTTTTCTTAATCCTTAATAAATTCGATCATATGTTCTTAATCCTTATTAGATTTATCTAAAATAATTTAGGCTTTATCCTAAAAGTACCAAATAATTTTTTCTGAATACGCCACTTAGCTTAATATCAAGTTTGACTACCCTAATTTTAATATAACGTAGATATAAATATAAAGTTTTACTGTATTCGTTTTTTGGCATGCGGTACCTTCAGCCATTTAAAAGAAGGTCAATTGCCTAAGTCTTAGCAGTAGGTAACTTATTACATAAACTCCTAACCTTATAATACTTCTCACATCATTTTATTTAAACGAATACAGTATTAACTCAAACCACACAGTTTCAATTCTTTTTTTAAAATGTGTAGATTATGTTAGAGATATTATTTGCATTGCAAACTACTTTCTTCTTTATATATATATATATATGTTCAAAAATTGTATTGATAATCCTTATTAGATTTTATCCTAATTTTTGTTAGATTTTGACCTAAAAGTATCAAGTGACTTGTTCTCAATACTTCACTTAATTTAATATTATACTTCATTATCCTCCTTTTAATATAACAAGTATTAGAATACACGCGATGCACAGAGAATATAAAAGAATAAAAATCATGTCAAATATGATCTGGCTTTTTCAGGTTTCATCTTAATTTTTATTGAAAGGTACTCAATAGGAAAAACTTTATGAAGATAAAAATTAAATCCTAGTTACGATTTGTTTTTTTTTGGATAAAACTAAAATATACAAATAAAAAAAATTATACTATAAAAAAACTAAAAATATACCTAATGCAAAATAAATAAGAATGTATTATACTTAAATGAATATGAATATTTTTTCGGAAATAGCCTCTCTACCCTAGAAAGTAGGGCTACATACACACTACCTTCTAGACCCCACTTATGGAATTATACTTAGTTGTTGTTATTGTTATTGTTGTTGTTGTTTTTGTTGAATATGTATATTCTATTCTAAAACTACCGATATATTTTAAAATTAATATATTTGTCATATGTAATAAGCAATTACGTTTTCCTTTTTTCCTCAACATATATCAAGTTGTAATTTAATTGATGAGATTACATATATGAAGTTTAATTATATTTTTATAGTTTTAATCGACTGCTTGAAATTCTTTTATTTTATAATATATTTTGGCTTTATTTACGTGATCTATCCATATATAGTACTATGACTTTTATTTTTAGAATTCAAATAATTTTCTCATTTCAAATTTAAATAAACCTTATTCTTCTATATTACCTACAACTGAATTATTTTTAATTTTATATGTCTTCCTCTTGTTATTTTTTGTTTATTATTATTGAATTACCCATTACTTATTTATATATTAAATTATCATATCTTTTATTAGCTTACCATTAGTGATAGAATTCGAGGGTCCACCAAATTATATAGAGAACCAGGTTTTCTATTAGTTCCCACAGAACATACGCACACTGTAGTAAATAAATGACACAGAGAAATTTTACGTGGAAAATTTTCAGCTCACGGGATTAAAAATCACGACCTACCCTTGTAGGATTTCAACTTCACTACTGAGCAAACTTTAGATTACAACCTATTGTAACCTGGGGATTAACCCCTTAATCCCTCACTAACTTCTAACAACTCTATTACAAGTCACTTTGTAATAACTCTATTACAAAGACTTTACAACTCGACTAACTCTAGCCAAGACACAAACACAAGGGTTTATGATTTACAAAGGGTTTCCTACACAATGCTTCTAACTAAGCTAAGTAGGAATTACAAGTAGAGAACTTTGCCAAAGGTACAGCACAACAAAGGACATGTAATAACTCAATACAGGGAACTGGTTCGTTGCTATATTGTTCTTTGTTCTTGATGCACTTGAGAATCGTTTGGCAGATGATCAATCACTGTATGCAGTGCTTGAGTAAATTCTCTCAGTGTTCAAGTGATATTTTGTCTTTGGTTTAATGTTAATATAACATTGATGATATTACTTGAATGATGTAAGCATCTTGGGAACAGGATCATTCCCAATGAAGTTGACTGCTACACTGTCCTTGTACTGTTGCGTGTGCAGGCAGTGACTTTACAACTGTTGGAGAGTTGACTGGTACGATCACCAGGGGAATTGATGTCCATCTGTTCCCCTTGTATTCTTTGACTCCTGAAGCATTGATTTACAATTCCAGCTTAAGTCTTGTTGTTTCCACATACTTGAGAATGTGTATCAGGTTCCTTATCTGGTTTTTGTCATTAAATTTATTAGATCATCAAAACATAACAAGGTATATATAGCCTATCAATTTTCCCCTTTTTGATGATGACAAACTTATAATTGAAGTTCCCTCTAAGAACCAGAATGACATACACACATATCCTGTATTCCCCCTGAATTTGTTCCCCCTCAATTATTTTTCCCCTTTTGGCATCATAAAAAGATCAGTAGCAACCAATAAGTATAAAGAAGTCTAGCTTGTTAACTCATGCCACATGTGTGCACACAATCATGACTAAAAACAGAGCAAATGAACAAGGCATACACAACAAAAGGAGGAAGCTTTCATTAATATTTTGATATTAAGCAGGGAGCAGTTTCATTGTTGCCAACACATACACAAAAGAAAAATAAAAAAAAAACAAAAGTACCAGTCATAAATACCATCACAACTGAAAACAAGGAAAAGACACCAGGGCTTGATACTGGAACGGGCACACTATCTAGGGAGCACTGGAAGGGGAAGGCTTAGAGGAAGAGGCAAGGGTTTTGAGGACGATGTCCATTCGAGCGTTAGCGGACATCTGCTCATTGAACAGTTTCTCCTCCAGGTCCTCAACCTGTTTCTTGAGATCGGCATTCTCCTTGGTCAGACGGGCAACCTCTGTGCTTTGAGAGCTACTAGAATCAGGTACCTCCTGAAGCTGACTTAGCTGACCCTCAAGAATGGCATTCCTTGCCTTCAGCTTCCTGATCTCATCAGTGGTACTGTTTTGGGCATTGATCAACTAGGAGATAGTAGAAGTTCTGCCAACCCCTCCAACTTTATCAATGCACTCACACTCTTCTAGTGTGGTCTTGGAGAAGGTTTGCTTACGAGTACCCACCTTAGTTTTTCCCAAAGGGACTTTGAAGAACTCAAGCACATTGGTGAGAAGGAACCCATAAGGCAGACCATTATTATAATCCTTAAACTCAGCCACCTTTTGCATGTGTTCTATCATAATGCTAGGCAGGTTGATGGTGGTGTAGCCATCCAGTGCTTCCATGAGAACTAGGTCTGCTCGAGATGTAATTTGTAATGACCCGACCGGTCGTTTTGAGATCTAGCGTGTCATTCAGCGGTTTGAGACTCTGAGCATCTTCACTTCAGGTATTATGACTTGTACGCGTGGTCAAAATTTAATTTTGGAGAGTTCGGAGTTGATTTGGAAAGAAGATTCTAATTTTGAAAGCTTTAAGTGGGAGGAATTGACTAAAGGGTGATTTTTGAGTAAACGGCCTCGAAATCGGGATTTGAAGGTTCCAATAGGTTTGTATGATTATTTTGGACTTGGGTGTATAACCGGATCTGATTTTAGATGACCCGAGAACGTTTCGGCGCCTATTGTGGAAGTTGGCATTTTGGAAGGATTACAAAAATTTGGGTTAGAGTGCATTTCAATTCTATCGATATCCGTTTGAGATTCTGAGTCTGGGAATAGCTCTGTATGGTGATTCTGGTATAGGGAGCACGTTCGGATGTGGATTTGGAGGTCCGTAGCTCATTTCGGGGTCATTTGGCGAAAGTTGAAAATTTGAAGGTTATTAAGAAGTTCGGTTGGGAATGGACTTTTTGATATCGGGGTCGGACTCTGATTTTGGAAGTTAGAATAGGTCCGTAATGTCGATCATGACTTGTGTGTGAAATTTGAGGTCAATCGGATGTGATTCGATAGGTTTCGGCATCGCATGTAGAAGTTTGAAGTTTCAAAGTTCATTTAAGTTTGAATTGGAGAGTGATTCATATTTTTAGCGTTGTTTGATGTGATTTAAAGGATCGACTAAGTTCGTAATGTGTTTTGGGACATGTTAGTATATTTGGTTGAGGTCCCGAGGGCCTCGGGTGGATTCCGGATAGTTAACGGATCGAGTTTGGACTTGGAAGAAATGCTAATGCAGCTGGTATCTGGTGTAACCACACCTGCGAGGTTTTGGCCGCAGGTGCGGAGCCACATAAGTGGTTAAGAGGTTCACAGAAGTGGTTATGGCTGGGGAAGGCTGGGACCGCAGATGCGGTCAAGTTTCACAGAAACCGGACCGCACCTGCGCATGAAGAGCCGCAGAAGCGGACGCGCAGAAGCGCTGCCAGGCCGCAGATGCGGGAAACGTTGGGCTGAGCTTGAACTACACCTGTGAAGGAATTTCTGCAGGTGCGGAGCCACAAAAATGGCTATTGCACCGCAGGTGCGAGGATCGCTAGGCAATGAGATTTATAAAATGGGGTTTTGGCTCATTTTCACTTCATTTCGTCCATGGGAGCCGATTTTGGAGCACTTTAGGAGTGCCATCTTCATCAACTATAATGGGGTAAGTGATTTCTTCATATTGTGAGTTAAATACATAGTTTTTACATGGATTCAAGCATGAAAATTTATAGAAATTTGGGATTTTGAAGAAAAACCTAGAAATTGGTATTCTTGGAATTTGATCACGAATTTGGGCATGAAATTGAGAATAAATTATATATTGGAGTTCGTAGTGCTATGGGTAGTGTTTTTCTTCGAATTTTTTTGGAATCCATGCACGTGGGCCCGAGGGTTGCTTTATCAATTTTTCGAGCGGAGTTGGAAGTTGTTATAAATCTATTAATTATGAATATTACAGTATATTTTGATTAGGTTGCATCTTATTTGACTAGTTTTGGACCGGCGGGCATCAGTTTGAAGTGTTAGAGAGGCTTTGTAGTCGGTTATGGAATTTCGGAGCGAGGTAAGTCTTCTGTCTAACTCTGTGAGGGGGAAATTACCCCTAGGTGTTGTATATGGATGTGTGCTACTTGTTGTGGGGGCTACGTACGCGCGAGGTAACGAGAACCCGTACGTAGCTACATTCATGTTATTGTTCGGGTAGGCTTAGGTTCACATCATGCTATAGTTGTATTTGAGCATTCTCTCACCTATTAAATTCCTCTGTTTTACATTACTACTTGAGACTAGACTTGTTATTGTAGAGACTTCACGAGTTCATGATTAGTCACCGAATAACTTTACTCCTCCTACGGCATGTTTCCGTGATATATATATATATACACACACACACTTCATTGAAAGGTTTTTGTTAAAGAAATTACAACTCACACGTTTATTCGTGAGTGGGGTCAAGGACCCGTCAAGCTTCTTATTCTAATGGGATCGGGCCGTTTGCCTCAGTAGGATTAAGTATTTCACTCTTATGGGATCGGGCCGTTCGCCTCGGCAGGATATTGTATTTCACTCTTATGGGATCGGGCCGATCACCTAGGCAGGATTTATGTACCAAAAAATAATAATTTGGTGCCCAGCAACGATGCGCTTCGTACCGATCCCAACGATGTCCCAGCTGCCGACCCGGTCGATGCTAACTCGCAGGTGGCCATCAATATCAATTTGCCAACTAATCCCAAAAATAGTATTCGCGGGGGACCCCAACCAACAGCTCGAGAAGCGCCTGAAGGCGAAGGTGATGGGGTGAGCCTATGACTAATTTTCGAAATGTCGTAGGCTCAACAAGCGGCAATAGTGCAGTTGCAAAATCAAAGCCACACCCCCCAACAGGGTCAAGCCCGAATAATCCCGGGAGAGCACTCGAAGAGACGAACAAATTATCGAGAAACCGAGTGAAGCCGAGTCTAGGGTAAATTTCGATGTAATGAAAATGCTCGAAGCATTGAAAAACAGGTGGAGTCAGGCGAGAAAAAGATCGAGGCTAATGACAAGAAGGTGAAAACATACAACTCCGGGGTCAATCAGATCCTGGGAGCACCCCCGATACTGAAGGGACCGAACTCCAAAATTTTTATCCAGAAGCCCTTTCCTTCGAGCGCGGCACCAAAGCCGATCCCAAAGAGGTTTCGTATGCCTAACATCCTCAAATAAAATGGGACCACAGATCCAAATGAGCATGTGACCCCCTATACATGCGCAATCAAAGGGAACGATTTGGAAGACGATGAGATCGAGTCGGTGTTATTGAAAAAGTTTAGGGAAACTTGATCCAAGGGAGCAATGACATGGTATCACAACTTGCCCCCAAATTCCATTGACTCATTTGCTATGCTTACAATTGCTTTCGTAAAGGCCCATGCCGGGGCCATCAAGGTCGAGACCAGAAAGTCAGATCTTTTCAAGGTCAAACAAAGGGATAACGAGATGCTCAGGGAGTTCGTGTCAATATACCAGATGGAACGGATGGACCTACCACCGGTTACAGATGATTGAGCCGTTCAGGTCTCAGGGGCTCAACCCCTGAAGTTCTTTGGCCTCTCAACAGCTAAAAAATAATTTGTTGGAGTGCCCAGCGGTAACCTGGGCCGACGTCCACGACAGGTACCAGTCGAAGATCAGGGTCGAGGACAATCAACTCAGGGCCCCTTCTGGATCTATTTACCCCGTCAGGGCTGATGATAGATCTAAGAGAACCATTGATCAAGAGCCAAGACCGGTCCGAGATATCAACCATACAGCACGGACCGAAGGGGGAATGGATTCTGATGAGCAAGAATGGATTCAATAGGTCGCTCGGGAGTAGGGAGGCACGAAGGTTATCGGAATATAACTTCAACAAAGATGCTGCAAGCATCGTGTCGACCATAGGGCGCATCAAAGAGACCAAGTACCCCGACCATTGCAGTCCGATCCAACCCAGAAAGATCTAAACTTGATGTATAAGTATCACGGCACTTACGGTCATAGGACCAAAGATTGCCGACAGCTAAGAGAAGAAGTTGCACGACTGTTCAACAATGGGCACCTCCCAGAATTCCTAAGTGAACGAGCCAAAAACCACTTCAAAAATAGGGACAAAAACAAATAGGTCAATAAGAGGAGCCTCAACACGTGATCAACATGATCATTGGGGGAGTCGAAGTCCCCTAAGGGCCAATAATAAAACTCACTAAAGTGTCTATTACAAGGGAAAACGCACCTGGGATTATATTCCATAGGGAGCCATTTAGTTTAGCGATGAAGATGTCGAGGGCATCGTACAGCCTCACAACGATGCACTGGTAATATATGTACTTATCAATAAATCTCAAGTTAAATGTGTGATGATTGATCCAGGTAGCTCGGCCAACATCATCAGATCAAGGGTTGTAGAGCAATAGGGGTTATAGGACCAAATCGTACCAGCAGTCTAGGTATTTAAAGGATTTAACATGGCGTGTGAGACCACGAAAGGAGAGATAACCTTTCTAGTAAACACCGCGGGAACAATCCAAGAAATGAAGTTCTACATAATCGAGGGATATGAGGTACAACGCTCTATTCGGAAGTCCATGGGTCCACAACATGAGGGTGGTACCCTCGACCTTGCACCAAGTAAAGAAATTTCCCATATCGGTGGGAGTCAAAATGGTCTACAGAGAATAGCTAGCCATAAGAGAGATGTTTGTTGTTGACGAGGTAATCCCGGTGCCCGCGGTTTCAACATCAAGGAACACGGGATTGACCAAAAAGGAAGAGATTAAATAGCAACCACTGATACCAGCCTTAAACGAATCGGAGAAACAGGAAGAACGAGGACCAGACGAGGAGGACAATTATGGCATTTCCGAGATCATTCATAGCTCCTGATGACATAGACGCCACCAAATCAATGGTTGAAGAGTTAGAGAAAGTCGTATTAATCGAGAAACTACCGGATCAAGATGGGACCAATTGTTTTGCTTGGTCCCATCTTGACATGACAGGGATCCCACCGGAGGTAACCACTCACAAGCTAAGTTTGGACCCGAAGTTCCATCCGGTTAAGCATAAAAGGAGACCACAGTCCGAGATCAAGCATGCGTTCATCAAGGATGAGGTATCCAAACTTCTAAAATAGGATCCATCCGGGAAGTTAAATACCCGGATTGGTTAGCTAACATAGTGGTAGTGCCTAAAAAGGAAATAAACTAAGGATGTTTGTGGATTATAAAGACCTGAACAAAGCATGCCCAAAGGATTATTTCCCTTAGCCAAACATCGATCGAATGATCGACGTGACGGCCAGGCATGAGATACTCAATTTTCTCGACGCCTACTCCGGGTACAACCAACTTCGGATGGACTCAGACAATCAAGAAAAAACTATTTTTAATAACCAAATTCGGCACCTACTACTATAATGTAATACCATTTGGATTAAAGAACGCCGATTCCACCTACCAACGCCTAGTAAATCGGATGTTCGAAGAACAAATAGGAAAATCAATGGAAGTTTATATTGATGATATGTTAGTCAAGTCCCTGCGAGTAGAGGACTATTTGAAACATTTACAGGAAACCTTCGACATACTAAGGAAATACAACATGAAGCTAAACTCGGAGAACTGCGCATTCGGGGTCAGTTCGGGTAAATTCCTCGGATTCATGGTATCCAATCGGGGGATAGAGATCAACCTCGACAAAATAAAAGCTATAGAGGACATCACTATAGTGGACAACATCAAGGCGGTTCAAATACTGACCGGGCGTATAGCCGCATTGGGCTGGTTCATCTCGAGGTCCTCGGAAAAGAGCCATCGATTCTTCTCACTATTGAAGAAGAAGAATAATATTTCCTGGACTATGCTAGTAGGATTTGGAAGAACTCAAACGATACCTGTCGAGCCCCCCTCTGCTGCACACTCTGAAGGCAAACTAATAGATGTACATCTATTTGGCGGTTTCCGAGGTGGCGGTAAGTAGAGTCTTGGTCCAGAAAGAAGAAGGTACGTAATTTCCTATTTACTATGTCAGTAAAACTCTAGGCGATGCCAAATAGAGGTATCCCCACCTATAAAAGTTAGCACTCGCTTTGCTAAGCACTTCTAAGAAGTTAAAACCGTACTTTTAATGCCACACTATATGTGTCGTAACCTCTTACCCGCTGAGGATTATCATGCATAATTCCGAGCTCTCCGGTCGATTGGCCAAATGGGCCATGGAGATTAGCGGGTACGATATCGAGTACCGACCCTGAACTGCCATAAAATCTCATATTTTGGCAGACTTCGTGGTCGAGTTTACGCCGGCCTTAATACCCCAAAGTCGAAAAGGAATTAATGTTCACCTCGGGGGATAATTCGGGAATCTAGACCCTATTCACGGACGGTGCCTCCAACGCGAAAGGGTCCGGGCTCGGTATCGTGTTGAAACAAACTGCGGGAAGCATAATTAGGCAGTCTATTAGAACTGTAAAATTGACTAATAATGAAGCCGAGTATGAGGCCATCATTATAGGTCTAGAACTGGCTAAGAGCCTTGGGACCGAAGTGATCGAAGGCAAATGTGACTCCCTCCTCATCGTAAATCAAATCAACGGAACGTTCGAAGTAAAAGAAAAATGCATGCGGAGGTACTTGGACAAACTGCAGGTGACCCTACACCAATTCAAGGAATGGACCCTACAGCATGTACCCCGAGATCAAAACAGTGAGGCCGATGCACTGGCTAATTTGGGATCGTCGGTCGACTCCAATGAATTCAGCTCGAGGGAAGTGGTACAAATGATGAATTTGGAGATAGAAGAAGGACACGCCGAAGTAAACTCAACAAGTCTGACTTAGGATTGGAGAAACAAATACATAGAATACTTGAAGACATGAAAATTGCCTTTGGATCCCAAAGAATCGAGTGTCCTGCGCACAAAAGCTGCCAGATTTAGCTTAGTCGAAGGGGCATTGTTTAGGAGATCTTTCTTTGGCCCACTGGCCAGATGCTTAGGGCCAGGAGAGATCAAATACGCCATGAGAGAAGTTCATAAGGGCACTTGTAGGAACCATTCGGGGAGGAGAATCCTTAGTTCGAAAGCTAATAAGAACCGGCTACTACTGGAATGAAATGGAGAAGGATGTGAAAGAATTTGTACGAAAAAGCGACGAGTGCCAAAGACACGCCCCAATGATCCATCAACAGGGAGAGATGCTCCACCCAGTCCTGTCTCCATGGCTGTTTATGAAGTGAGGAATGGACATCGTCGGTCCCCTACCATGGGCGCCAGGTAAATATCAATTCATACTATTCATGACCGATTATTTTTCCAAATTGGTCGAGGCTCAGGCGTTCAAGAAGGTCCGAGAGAAAGAAGTCATCGACTTCATCTAGGATCATATAATATGCCGATTTAGGATACCAGTCGAGATCATTTGCGACAACGGGAAACAATTCGTCGGCAACAATGTGAGTAAGTTTTTCGAAGATCACAAGATCAAGAGGATATTATCAACGCCTTATCACCCTAGTGGGAACGGGCAAGCGGAATCAACGAACAAAACTATACTCCAAAACTTGAAAAAGAGGTTGACCAGTTTGAAGGGAAAGTGGAAGGAAATCTTGCCCGAAGTCCTGTGGGCATACCATACGACTACGAAGTCGAGCGCCGGGGCGACCCCGTTTTCTCTGGTCTACGGAGCAGAAGCCTTAATACCAGCCGAGGTAGGGGAACCGAGCCTCAGGTTCTAGTATGCTAAAGAAGAGTCAAACAGTGAGGCCATGACCACAAGCCTGGAACTATTGGATGAAAGGCGGGAGGCCGTGCTGGTCCGGTTAGACGCGCAAAAGTAGTAAGTAGGACGGTACTACAACTGAAGATCCAACCTCCGACATTTTCAAGTCGGGAACTTGGTGTTGAGAAAGGTAACACTACACACCGGTTCAGTACCTGTTGCACCTCGTTGAAGAGGCTCGATGTGCCTACCTTATTTATTTTTGCCTGGTCCTCCTTGGTCACCAGACAACGAAGGTAGCTGGCTACGCCTACCAGAGCGGACAGTGCCCGGGCGTCTACTAGGATAGTAAGAATGACCGTTCTCTTACGGTTGGGGTCCACACTCGGGGTAGGGAACTACTTCACTAGTTTCGGGCTCGAGCTTGACTCGCCCGCTCCCGATGGCACATCCTTTTTTGGGACCTCCAAATGACCAAGCCTGGAGAAGTCCTCCAGCGCAGCCATGTGCATACCATCGAAGAACGTGTTGAAGGTATCATCTGGGTCCGACACTATCTCGTTTGATTTCTCTTTAACAGCTTGAGCCTCTTCGAGCATGGACTCAGTATAAGACGGCGTCTCCGCGATGTCAATGATACCGGCTACCTCTTTTGGGGCAGGAGCATCTTCTCGGGAGATAATAGCCTCAGAATCTCCCCTGGTCCCCAATCAAGAGAAGGATAAACCTCTTGGTTACCTCTCCCGGTTACCTCCTGCTCCCCGTCGTTGATAGTCGGCCCGTGAACAATAAACTCGAGGTCGTCATCCTGGACTTGGTGCTCTTTTTGTTTTTTTGGATCCGGATGTCCACCCTCTTCTTTCTCAAATCGGCATTCGGGGAGCCATAAAACTTCCTTTTCTTCCTTTTATCCTCCTTTGAGGTAGCCCCAGGATGCCCCGAAGCGGAGGGATCGGCGAGCGCGGACGAATCCTCGTCCTCATCCAACGGCCTGAACTCGGTGGTCTTAGGCAAACCTGTGAGAAGGAAGAAGACTTAGCGAAATATAATTCAAATGTATGAATGTAATCATTCAGAGAGAACCTCACTATGAGAACGGGCCTCCCACTTGCCCTTCAAAAGCTTGTGCCATGCACACTCGGAGTAGAGCATCTTTTTGCAAATTTCCTCGAGCGGGGGACTGCATTAGGAACTTGGGCAATCACTGCGAAACAACAAATACAGGCAATTAGGAAAAGAATAAAAAAGGAATGCCAAATACTCGAGAAGGAAAAGACTTACTGGATGCGTTCCATTTTTTGGGGAACGATAGAAATTTAGAGGGGATGAGGTCTTCGGTCTTCACCCGAACGAACCTCCCCTGCCAACCTCGATCTCGGTCCTTGTCGATGCTCGAGAACGGAGCCTTACTGGCTCGATGAACGAGCTTGATCAATCCCCCTCGGAAGATTCGGGGACTATATAGACGAAGCAGATGGTCGAGGGTGAACCGAGGTGCTTCGGTGTTGTTTACGAAGTATCGAAGGAGGATAACGGTCCTCTAGAAGGACGGGTGAATCTGCCCGAGGCAGACATCATACCTTTTACAGAAGTCGAGGACTCTGGGGTCTACCGGGACGAGCGTGAAGGGGTAAGTGTAAACATTTAGGTACCCCTCCACGTGTATAGTGAATCTTCATTGGGCTCGGGGACGACCACCTCCTTACCCTCTCAGATACAGTCTACCTGAACTATGGGCAGTATCTCCTCAGTAACAGAGCATATGTACCTCCATGCTCCCTCGCCTCGGTCTTGCTGGATGGAGGCCTTCTCGACGTTAAAGACGTTCCCGATAGAGCAGCCCCCAGGGACGAAGCTCTTCAAGGGAGACTCCTGGGCCACCTCGAGAATGGCTACCTCGGCATTGGTGGCCGAGTTTGGAGATGAATGGGCGGTTTTCTGAGGCACGAATTTAGAAGTTTTCGCCATCGGATACTGGGAATATGAAGATTTGAAGAAAATCTATGAAGATTTGAAGATAGGATGAAGATATGAAGGTCTGGGTTGAAGATTCAAAGAGAACATATGAAGATTTGAGGATGAAGATATGAAGATCGGGAGCAATGTATGAAGATTTGAAGAAGTCAAAGCCAAGTAGAAAATTCGAGGGTAAATCAAAGAGTTCTGGAATCGGAAAGTGGAGAAGTGAAAAAGGGTCGGAGCTTTTATAGAGGAAAGACAATCAAATAGCTAAAACATCCTGCTTCCTTTATCATATATATGAGATGGGTGGGCCTGCGGGATCTACTCCACGAGGAGCGGTACGTACGTAGATGATATCATCACGACCCCTCTTTTCGTACCGCTAGGGATGCTTAACGCCACTTCGCCAACTGGCATTACCTGCGCTTTCGCGTGTAACGTTTCACATTCGGGAACGGTCAACTGGTGACTGACACGTGTCCGAAGTCAGAACGATGCGACTGATGGGACGTTTCATTGACCCATTATCTCGGTTGTAACATACGAAGTAAGAAATCGGGGTTTATCTATCGCTTCCCGTCGTTTCGATAAATCTACTCTCCAAAAAATGAGGGTACTATCTGTGTACGGATAAAATCGGGGGCAATATCTACCCCGATTTACCGATGAGAAAATGAAAGGGGAGTACGGATCCTCGAGATTGTAATCAAGGTCAGAGATCCTTCGTATCGAGATCCAAGTAGAGTGAACGATATATCCGACATCGTACATGGTCCGAGCCGAGTATAAGTTCTAAACCTCGGGAGATACGATGAACGGTTATGCATGGTGGATGGAGGGTCGTAATACTCGCCCTCAACCAGATATCACGGCATAGATCTCGCTCGATGCCGATTATGGATCAACAATTACCGGAAAAGAAAAATATTTACTTTTTTTAGACTTATACTAGGACTGAAACTCCCCTACTATATAAAGGGAAAGTTTTTATTTAGTCTGACATATTGTAACATGCAATTCAAGGCAATAAAATTTTACTTTGTTCTTTAGCTACTGTTAAAGGTATTATTTACTTGTTATGTTCTTTATTTGCGACTGGGCTTGAACCGAGGGTCCAATCGAGGACGAGTTCACTATTCAATCTAAGATCAGTCCTGGTCTTAACATTGCGAGTGGTTTGATCATTTATTTTATCTTTAATTCATTTATCTATTACTCTTAATTATTCGTGTTGAATTAAACCATGTATCCTTTAAACCGCGTATAAATTTAATTGTTATCCAATTTTGGGGTAAACACAAACTAATATAGTTGGTTTGGTTTTGATAAAAATCCGAACCAACCCGGTTCATATACACGCCTAATGGAGACTATGTCTTGTCTTCAAATTTCTCATGCATTTTTCCGTTTTAATGATGTCAGTCGCGAATAATCAGAGGACTTATAGTTTGTTTGGCCAAGCTTCTAAAACCAGCTTATTTTGAAAAGTACTTTTCTCAGAAGTATTTTTTTTTAAAAGTACTTTTATGAGAAGCAGTTTATGTTTGACTAATTAATTTGAAAAGCACTTCGAGTAGTAATTAGTATTTAGCCAAGCTTTTAAAAAGTATTTTTAAGCATATTTTCTTAAAAGTACTTTTCAAAAAAATATTTTTAAGGAAAAATAACTTTTTCTGCTTTTCAAAAAATGCTTTTGCTTCTGATCAAAAATATTTCTTTTACTTCTAAAACTTTGCCAAACATCATAACTTTAGGGGGGAAAAACACTTTTGACAACAAAAAACATGACCAACCTGGCTATTAATTAGCACTCCACGCACCAATGGCAATGGGGCGGGGCGGGTTCGGCAAAACCCATAAAAATTTCAACCTGCCCCACTCCGCATAGTTATTTTTTCAGTTTTCAACCCGCCCCACCCCACTTGGACCCGCCCCACTTAATTTTTTTTTCTTTTTTTTCTAAAACAAAATAATCTTTTCAGTTATTTCTACCATAGATTCGCAGATTAAAAAGTGATTATGTCCTTCCCAAACACCATTTAACCTGTAAATGGTCTGTGCATAACACAGAATTTTTTCATTTAATTTTTCAGTATCAATAGGTGATCTACACAATAGCCTTAGCTTGAAAATTGTTCCTTCAGTTTGGAAGTCACTTTCAAAGTTATATCACCATAAGGTTCATTTTGATTCGCATGTTCAATTCCGCAATTCTCCAACACCTGGAATCAATTTCCAAAAGACAGTAAGTAAAAATCTGCTGAAATAGTAAAATGTATTCTCTAACAAAGTTTTGTTTCAAAATGAATGGTTTTCCGCTTAGTTTGGAAACTTAAAACATTTTTTATCTTTTTCTTTCTTTTGAGCTAAAATTCAAAGTTGCCCTGTATTGAACCCGCATTAAACCCGCAACCTGCCCCGCCCCACTTTAAAAAATTTTAAAAATGTTTAAACCCTCCCCGCATAAGAGTAAACCCGTCCCGTCCCGCATCAAACAAAACCCGCCCCGCCCCGCCCCGCCCCGCCCCATTGCCATCCCTAACTCCACGTCTCCAAAGCACAATAAACGACTATTAATCCCTCCAAAATTCTTGTTGTGCTCTCTGTCGGCTTTCTAACGGAAAAAATATATATAAATTCTCTTTTTTTCCCAAAAAAACATAATTTCTCTTACTTGTCCAAATAATATTCATCATATATATACGAAATGAATTACCTTAAACAAACACCATAATCAGGGCTCAACCGCTCAATAATAGATGGTATCAGTTATACTAAACCTTTATTATCTTTGTAATTTTATTAGACCCTTCTTAATCTAATATTCAATAATTTAAGCTAGCGGTTGGATATAGATTTGATTGAAACACGAAAAAAATGAGTTTTTAAAGATGAGATGAAAAATGAGTTTTTGAAAGTTGAAATTGTGTTTGGACATGCATTTTACTTGAAAAGAATTTGAATTTGAAGTTTTCTAAGTAAAAAACTTCAAAAACTTTAAATACTAATCTAGAGCTATTTTTGGGATTTGAAAATTTTATTTTCAAAATCTGCCAAAAAATGATTAAAATCTATAAACAAACAGATATTTAAAAATAAAATTTGACAAAAGCTCCCAAATTTTATGATCAAATGAGCTAAATTTTAAACTGTAGATATTCTTTACATTGTTTAGTAGTACACGAACTTCTAACAAGAATTAAAGACTTTTGGGATAAATTGGAGGTGAAACAATTGTGACGACATGTTGAAACTTTAATCTCAACTACTTATCGTCTGCACATTGTTTCTCTACTAGTGTGTTCTATTTTTCTCTAAATTATCTTTTTCTTTAAATTGCAATAAGTCCCTTCCTTTAAATTAGGACTTCATGTGATCCTTCTTTATTATAGTATTTTAAAAGGCGGGGCGTGAGAAACGCGCTTTACTTAACGTGAGGCGAAGCATAAGCCCTCACACATAGGACGTAAGTGTCACGACCCAAAAATCTAACATGTCGTGATGGCGCCTATCGGTGTACTAGGCAAGCCGACATTTCGAAATAATTCCAACACCTTTAACAGAATGAATTAAAGCAGTTTAAATAATTAAAATTCTCATAAAACAGGGATAGAAACCCAAAACACAATGCGAAAGTTTCCAACTATCGGGGTGTCACAGAGTACATGAGCATTTATACATTACAAGTCTGAAAAATACTGTCTATGATAGTCTGAAACTAAATACAATAAGCGGAAAGATAGGGAAAAGAGACAAGGTCTGCGAAATACCGGGCAACTACCTTGGAATCTCCCAAAAGATCAACTGTGTGATGAAATCAATACCCACCATGTTCGAAAATACCTGGATCTGCCCACGAAGTGCAGGGTGTAGCGTGAGTATAACCAACTCAGTAATTAACAATACTAAATAAAGAACTTAAAGTAGTGACGAGCTTCACAGCTAAAGTTCAATTATAGTAACTTCAACATAGTAAGGTAGGCATGCATTGAAGTTCGACAATTAAGGCCAAAACAGTAATTCATGTCAAGTTCAACTGAAACAGAAGATAATACCCCTCAGAAATTTCAAGACACTGATATATGACAGCTGAAGTGCAACAATAATGAAGTCAATGTATCCTCTCAGAGCAATAGTCACTCAGTCCTCCCATTCACTCCAACCTCACAATCATTCTTTCCTCACAATCACTCATTCCTCTCAATCACTCAGCACTCACACTCAGTAGGTACATGCGCTCACTAGGGGTGTATACAGAATCCGGAGGGGATCCTTCAGCCCAAGCGCTATAACAAGCCAATCATGGCATATATCAGTGAAACATGCTGCGACATGCGACATACAAAATCGATGATACAAGCGCGTAACATGTCCTCCAATATCTGAATAGTGCGCTTGGACTGTCCGTCCATCTGAGGGTGAAATGTTGTGCTCAACTCAACCTGGGTAACCAACTCTTGCTGCACGGCTCTCCAAAACTGCGATGTAAACTGTGTGCCCCGATCTGAAATGATGGATACTGGCACACCGTGAAGGCAAACAATCTCGCGAATGTAAATCTCAGCCAACCGCTCTGAAGAATAAGTAGTACCAACTGGAATGAAGTGTGCAGACTTGGTCAGCAGATCCGCAATCACCCAAATAGCATCGAACTTCCTCGAAGTCTATGGGAGCCCAACTACAAAATCCATGGTGATCTGCTCCCATTTCCACTCTGGAGTATCTAACCTCTGAAGAAATCCCCCCGGTATCTGATGCTCATACTTTACCTGCTGACAGTTGAGGCACCGAGCTACAAACCCCACTATATCCTTTTTCATTCTTCTCCACCAATAATGCTGCCTCAAGTCCTAATACATCTTCGCGGTAACCGAATGAATGGAATACCGTGAACTGTGGGCCTCTTCAAGAATCAACTCACGTAGCCCATCCACACTAGGCACACACCGTGCTGGATCGTATCTTAAGGACAAGCAAATGGGGATCATCATACTGGCGCTCTCTGATGCGATCATATAAGGAAGACCGAGATACCACACAAGCTAGAACCCGATTGGGCTCCGAGATATCTAATCTCACAAACTGGTTGGCCAAGGCCTGAACATCAACTGCAAGAGGTCTCTCACCAACATGAATGAATGCAAGGCTACCTATACTCACCGCCTTTCTACTCAAGGCATCGGCCACCATATTGGCCTTTCCGAGATGATACAGAACAGTGATATCATAGTCCTTTAGTAACTCCAACTATCTCCGCTGCCTCAAATTTAGATCCTTCTGTTTGAACTAGTGCTGGAGACTCTGATGATCTGTAAACACCTCACAAAACACACCCTAGAGATAATGCCTCCAAATCTTCAATGCATGAACGATGGCAGCTAACTCCAAATCATGGACATGGTAGTTCTTCTCATGGGGCTTCAACTGACGCAAAGCATAAGCAATCACTCTACCCTCCTGCATCAAAACACATCCAATACCGATCTGAGAAGCATCACAATGCACTGTATAAGAGCTTGAAGCTGAAGGTAAAACTAGAACTGGAGTTGTGGTCAAGGCGGTCTTGAGCTTCTCAAAGCTCTCCTCACACTTATCCGTCCACCTGAAAATAGCACCCTTTTGGGTCAATTTGGTCAAAGGCGATGTGATAGATTAGAAACCCTTCACGAAACGATGATAATAACCGGCCAAGTCGAGAAAGCTTCGAATCTCCGTAGCTGAGGACGGTCTGGGCCAACTCTGAACCGCCTCTATCTTCATCGGATCCACCTGAATCCCCTCACTGAACACCACGTGCCCCAAGAAACCCACTGAACTAAGCCAAAACTCACATTTGGAGAACTTAGCTTAAAGTTTCTCCTCCCTCAGCCACTGCAACACAATCCTCAAATGCTGAGCATGCTCCTCCTGGCTATGAGAGTACACCAGGATATATCATCAATGAACATTATGACAAACGAGTCAAGATAAGGTTGAAATACATTGTTCATCAGATGCATGAATGTTGTTGGGGCGTTGGTCAGCCCAAAAGATATCACGAGGAATTCATAATGACCAAACAGGTCCTAAATGCTGTCTTTAGAATATTCGAGTCCCGAATCTTCAACTGGTGATACCCAGGCCTCAAGTCAATCTTAGAGAACACCCTCGCTCCCTGAAGCTGGTCAAATAGATCATCAATGCGCGGCAATGGATATTTGTTCTTGATTGTAACTTTGTTCAACTGTCTGTAATCAATGCACATCCGCATAGTACCATCCATTTTCTTCATAAACATAACCGGGGCATCCCAAGGCGACATACTAGGCCTAATAAACCCCTTATCAAGAAGTTTCTGAAGCTTCTCCTTCAATTCCTTCAACTCAGTTGGTGCCATACGATACGGTGAAATATAAATAGGCTGAGTGTCCAGCACCAAGTAAATACCAAAGTCAATATCCCTGTTGGGCGGCATGCCCGACAAGTCTACAGGAAACACATTCGGAAAATCTCGCACCACTAGAATAGAATCAATAGTAGGAGTATCAATACCAACATCCCTCACAAAGGCCAAATAAGATAAACAACCCTTCCCAACCATCCGCTAGGCCTTCAAATATAAGATCACTCTGATGGGAACATAGTCTAGAGAACCTCTCCACTCAATCCTTGGCAACCCCAACATCGCCAACGTCACGGTCTTAGCGTGACAATCTAGAACAGTATGATATTGAGACAACCAATACATACCCAAGATCACGTCAAAGTCTACCATATTAAGCCATAAAAGATCAACTCTAGTCTCCAATCCCCCAATAGTCACTACACACGACCGATATACACGATCCACAATAATAGTATCGCCCACTGGCATAGATATATGAACAGATAAAACTAAGGACTCACAGGGCATAAACAAATAATGAGCAAAATACGATGATACATACAAATAAGTGGAACCAGGGTCAAATAATACAGAGGCATCCCTGCGGCATACTGAGACAAATCTTGTGATCACTGCATCGGAAGCAACAATATCTGGTCTGGCAGGAATAACATAGAATCGGGCATGTTCTCCACCTGATTGGCCTCCCCCTCTTAGGCGACCCCTAGATGACTAAGCCCCACCCCGAGCTGGCTGGGCGGGTGGTGAAGTAACCGGTGCTGAAGTCACAGCCTGACTCCTCTACTACACTGGACCTCCCGAGCGACGAGGACATTGCTTACACATATGCCCAAAATCCCCGCACTCGAAACAACTCCCTGGTGTTAGTGGTGGTGGGGACTGAATCGGGCCCCAAGAACCAGAATAACTGCTAGAAGCACCCGGTGCAGATGAACCCTGAAGTGAAGGAGCAGGGGACGAACTCTAGGATGGAAGGGCACTGAGAGATGACTAACCCTGATGAGTATTGTATGATCCATGGCTGGATGATGTACAACGGTGAATTGAACGAGCCATCTGAGCGTGATTGTAAGGATGACCCCTGTCGTGGTAGAATTGACCTCCAGAAGGAACACCGCTGAAACCACCCGATCTATCTCTATCTGCCGAGCAATGTCAACCACCTCGTCAAAAGTAGCACCAGACACCCTCTCCCAAGTCATAAGCAACCGCAACTGATATGTGAGGCCATCATTGAACCGCCTAATCCTCTCCCTATCAGTGGGAACCAACCAAACTGCGTGAGGAGCCAACTCAGAAAATCTCATCTCGTACTGCGTCACAAACATGCCCTCATGTCGTAACTGCTCAAACTGTCTGCATAGCTCCTCCTTGTGAGACTGTGGCACGAACTTCTTTAAGAGAAAAAGGAGAACTCCTGCCATGTAAGTGGTGCTACACCGACCGGCCTGCGCATCTCATAAGCCTCCCACCATCTGAAAGCAGCCCCAGTGAACTGAAAAGTAGTGAACGAGACCCCATTGGTCTCCAGGATACCAGTCGTGCGAAGAATCTATTAGCACTTATCCAAGAAACCCTGGGCATCCTATGACTCAACACCGGTAAAAGATGGGGGCTGAAGCCTCCCAAATGTCTCAAGTCTCCTCTGCTCATCATCAGCCATAACGGGGACCACCGGGGCCCTAGCATCTGCAACCGACTGGGCTGGTAGTACCCCCGGTATTTGAAGTCCCCACATCACCTGCTCTGGAGTACGGGCAGCGGGGGTATGAGTACCTCCCCGGCCTGAGAAGTGGTTGGTGTAGCCTGAGCCGAAACCACCTGAGCAAGGCCAGTGCAAACCGTCAATATCTGGGCCAAAGCCTCCTGAAGGCTTGGAATCACAATAGGCACAGCTAGTGTCTGAGCTGGCCCCACTAGCTCAGCTACATCTGTAACCTGCTCTTGAGCTGGAGCAACTGGTGGATCTGTAGGTGCTTCTCTAGCTGTTGTACGAGTTGTACCTCTACCTCTACCGTGGCCCCTACCGCAACCTCGGCCTCTCGTGGCCCTAGCTAGTGGTACTGGTGGCTGTCCATCCTGTCCAGTAGCACGTGCCCTCACCATCTGTGAGATAATAGAATACAGAAGTTTAGTTACCGGAATCAACAAATCCGTACGACAAGAATACAAGAATATGAAGTTTCCTAAGGGTTCGGGCAGCATCTCGAAGATAAGTACAAACGTCTCCGTGGCGATCCGCAAGACTCTACTAAACCTGCTCAGGACTCGTAAGACCTATGTATCCTAGGCTCTGATACCAACTTGTCACGATCCAAAAATCTAACCTGTCGTGATGGCGCCTATCGTGGTACTAGGCAAGCCGACATTTCGAAATAATTCCAACACCTTTAACATAAATGAATTAAAGCAGTTTAAATAATAAAAGTTCTCATAAAACAAGGATAGAAACCCAAAACACAATGCGGAAGTTCCCAACTATAGGGGTGTCACAAAGTACATGAGCATCTATACATTACAAGTCTGGAAAATACTGTCTATGATAGTTTGAAACTAAATACAATAAGCGAAAAGATAGGGAAGGAGAGACAAGGTCTGCGAAATGCCGGGCAGCTAACTTAGAATCTCCCAAAAGATCAACTGTGCGATGAAATCAACACCCACCATATCCGAAAACACCTGGACCTGCACATGAAGTGCAGGGTGTAGCGTGAATACAACCAACTCAGTAAGTAACAATACTAAATAAAGAACTGAAAGTAGTGACGAGCTTCACATCTAAAGTTCAATTACAGTAACTTCAATATAGTAAGGTAGGCATGCTTTCAAGTTTGACAATTAAGGCCCAAACCATAATTCATGACAAGTTCAACTAAAACAGAAGATAATACCCCTCAGAAATTTCAAGACAGTGATATATGACAGCTGAAGTGCAACAATAATGAAGTCAAAGCATCCTCTCAGAGCAACAGTCACTCAGTCCTCCCATTCACTCCAACCTCACAATCACTCTTTCCTCACAATCACTCATTCTTCTCAATCACTCAGCACTCGGCACTCGCACTCAGTAGGTACATGCGCTCACTGGGGGTGTGTACAGATTCCGGAGGGGCTCCTTCAGCCCAAGCGCTATAACAAGCCAATCATGGCATATATTAGTGAAACATGCTGCGACGCGCAATCTGATCCCGTAAACATCCTCACAATTAGACTCTTGATCTCACTAAGTCATCAAACTCTCCAGTCTCCCGGGCTCTCAGAAATCATGATAAGCAGCCCAAACAGTAATAATATGATGCATCAGTAATGAACAATAGAGACAGATGTAATATACATGTAAAACTGTGACTGAGTACAAAACAACAATTTAGCATATAATTCAATATGTACCCGACCTCTGTGGTCCCTACAGTGCCAACACATAGTCTAAACATGATTCCTAACATGATTTGTGGTTCAATTTCTCTAATACATGGAGAATATACAGATAACAATAGATTATTTAACTACACAGTTCCATGGAATTTGACCAAGTCATAATTCTTACAGTGCATGCCCACACGCCCGTCACCTAGCATGTGCGTCACCTCAAAACCAAATACATGACATGTAATATGGAGTTTCATACCCTTAGAACCAGATTTAGAGCTATTACTTATCTCAATCCAGGCAAATCTCTACTTCAACACACTACTGCCTCGCAAAACGGCCTCTGAATGCCTCGAATATAGCCATAAACAATTCGATATAATCAATACAGGCTAAAGGAATCAACTTCAGAAGAAAATGCTAAATTATTAATCAAAAGTCAAAAATCGACTCAAAAGTCGATCCCCGGGCCCACGTCTCGAAATTCGATAAAAGTCACAAAACCCGAAAGCACATACAACCAAGAGTCTAATCATACCAAATTTATCAAAGTCCGACATCAAATCGTCACCCAAATCACAAATCAAACTCTCCAAATCCCTAGCCTCAAACTCCCAATTTACACCTTAAACACACACCAACTAGGTGGAAAAATTAATGGGGAAGCAAGATTATTGATAAAAAATGAGCACAAGGGACTTACCTCAAGAATCCCCTCGAAAACCCTCTCAAGAATCGCCCAAACCCGTGCTTGAAATGTTTGAAATGAAGCCAAAATTTCGAACCCTAGTTTTAATAATCTGCCCAACACTTCCGCTTCTGCGGCGTCGCAGAAGCGACATCATACACGTATCTGTAGCTCAATCCTCTCCTGCGGTCCCTCACTCTGCTTTTGCAGACTCGCTTCTGCGAGAACCCAAGCCACCTCTGCTGACCACGCCCATTTGCCCAGTTCCGCTTCTGCGGTTCCCCTGCCGCATCTGCGGTCACGCAGATGCGGAACTCCCTATCGCACCTGTGCGCTTTCCGCTTTTGCGCACCTCTCACCGCACCTGCGGCCACGCAGGTGCGAAAAACTCCTCGCACCTGTGACCACTTACACGCTCCCCTCCAAACTCGCACCTGCGCAAGCCAGCTCACACCTGCGATCAAAGCTCTGCAGGTGCGGTTACACCAGCAAAGGTCCAACTTCAGCAATCACTCAACTTCAATTTTGATCCGTTAACCATCTGGAATCAACCCGAGCCCCCCCCCGGGATCTCAACCAAACATACTAACAAGTTCTAAAACCTCATACGAACTTAGTCGAACCCTCAAATCACATCAAACAACTTCAAAAATACAAATCGCACCCCAATTCAAGCCTAGCGAAACTAAGGAAATCCAACTTCTACAAACGACACCGAAACCTATCAAAACACGTCCGATTGATCCCAAATTTTGCACACAAGTCATATTTGACATTACAGACATATTTCAACTTTCGAAATCGGAATCTGACCCCGATATCAAAATGTCCACTCCCGGTCAAACTTTTCAAAAGTCCAACTTTCGCCATTTCAAGCCTAATTCCACTTTCGGTTCTCCAAATCACAATCCGGACATACTCCTAAGTCCAAAAGCTCCCAAAGAAGCTAACAGAACCATCAAAATTCCATTCCAGAGTCGTTTACTCATAGATCAACATCCGGTCAATCATTTCAACTTAAGCTTTCAACCTTGAGAACTCTTAAAACGACCGGCCGGGTCGTTACAATAAGTCTCATAGATCTTTATATTTTTTATCTGTAAATTAATAAAATAGCATAATAATCATAAAAAATATATAAAATAATTTAAAAGTATAAAAAAGTTAAAAGGAATTAAAAAACTCACCTAAATAAAATATTTAGTATTTTTTATAAATATAAACAATGTAATAATATTAAAGTTACGATAAAAATTAACTGTAACGTCTTTTCTTTCAAATGATTAAAAGAACACAATATTTTTAAAAATATTAAACTACACAGTTTACCTCTCTAAAATTAATAATCAATAAAGTCCATCAATATTGTAATTTAAAATATTATTTCTCGTGAGTAAATATAAAATTACTTTCAAATAGCAAAAGAATAAAATTTTGATAATTTTGGAGCATAGAACTAAAATATGAATATCTATAGTAAGTGAAGATGTAAATTTTGGATATTCAAACAATATTACTATCTGATATTCTTAATATGCAAGACTATGACTCATTATTGTGAGCTATTCTCAATCTTTATATTCCTATAAATGAATAGAATTTTAATCATTTATTTGTTATTTTTTTTTTAATGTTAATAGTGCTAACTAAGAAATTTGACGCATAATTTAAGCTAAAAAAATTGTTAGGCGAGCCCCAAACTAGCGTTAGACATATTTCAACTAATCCCTTCACGTAAACCTCTAGGCATTTTGATAGTGCCCAGGAGAGTCTCGAGAAAGCTTTCTAAAACACCCGCTTTATTAATCCATTTTCTCCAAATTTAATTACTGCTATCCCAAATTTAAAGACAGTCACATTTATTTTGATTCTGACAGCGACTACGTGTATGCCACATCAGACTCTCCATAACCGACCATACAATGCCACGTGTCATATTTAATAAAAGTAACCCACTCTCCCCTCATCTCTCTGTTCTTCCCCCCACCCCCCCTTTTTTCCCGTTAATTAAAGACTGTAAGAGAGAGAGAGAACTTCAATAAATACTCCACTAACTCTCGGTTGCCGAAAATTTTACTTCCCCACTTTTTCCGGCGTACTCCTCTTTAAGTTATTACTAAACCTTACTTCACTCATATCATAGACGGTTGACATTTTCGGTGAAAACCCAACTCATATTCTGTGCATTGCTTCTTGCATTCTCAGTTAAAACTGCACCTTCAGATTCCCTTTCTTCTCTGTAGCCAAAAATTCAACTCTCAGTCAACTGTTTCTTCCAGTAACTCTTTGTACATTTTATTATTCTCCATTTTGTTCACTTAAATTTTCTAATGCCTCATCTGTTTTGATATCTTTATTTTTATTTTTATAAAGCTTGTATCTTTTGCTTATTTTTCTATATACCCATTTGGGGCTTTTAATGGGATTATGAGCTGCATATTGCTTTGAGTGAGAGTATTTACGGAAATGAGGAAGGTCATTGGCACGGTAATATTTTTGTGTTTTTTATGTCCCATTTTTGTTAAAGCCCTGAACTTATCTTTAAATGATGATATACTGGGGTTAATGGTATTCAAGGCTGACATTCAAGATCCACAAGGAAAGTTAGTGTCTTGGAATGAAGAAGATGATAGTCCATGTAACTGGAATGGGATCAAATGCAACCCAAGATCCAATAGGGTCTCTCAAATTGTTCTTGATGGTTTTGGTCTTTCAGGGAAGATTAGCAGAGGTCTTTTGAGGTTACAGTTTCTTCGAAAGCTTTCGCTTGCGAAGAACAAATTTACAGGGAGTATAAGTGTCACTGTTGTTCAGCTTGATAATCTGAGGGTGCTTGACTTGAGTGAGAACAACTTTTTCGGGTGATTTCTTCCGATAATGTGGGCCTTTGAGGTCAGTTTCATTGGCCAAGAATAAGTTTTTAGGAAAAATTCCAGAAAGTTTGAGCTCATGTGTGGCATTGGGGTCTTTAAACTTGTCGTTGAATCAGTTTTCAGGATTGTTATCTTCTGGAATTTGGTCTTTGAATGGGCTAAGGTCACTTGATCTGTCAGATAATTTGCTGGATGGTGAAATTCCAGTAGGGATTGAAGGCATGTATAATTTGAGAGCCATAAATTTGAGGAAAAACCGACTCACTGGCGAAGTTCCTGATGGGATTGGGAGTTGTTTGCTTTTGAGGTCAATTGATTTGAGTGAAAATTCTCTCTCTGGAGAACTTCCAGAAACAATGCAGATGCTTAGCTTCTGTAATGAATTGATCTTGAAAACCAATGCATTTGTTGGTACTGTACCAGAATGGGTTGGAGAAATAAAAAGCCTTGAAATACTTGATCTTTCTAGGAACAACTTCTCTGGTCAGTTCCCGACTTCAATAGGGAAGCTTCAATCATTGAAATTATTAAACCTGTCGCAAAATGCTATTTCTGGAAACTTGCCCGAGTCCGTGAGCAATTGCGTTAATCTTATGACTTTGGATGTTAGTCATAACTCTTTGACTGGTGATCTTCCTCCTTGGGTATTCAAATTGGGACTGCGATAAATTTTGTTTTCCGATAATAAGTTAAGTGGGGGCTTAAAGAATGCTTTTGCTTCATCGCTGGACAACTCTCGCCAAAAGCTTTTAGCTCTTGATATCTCTTGCAATGAGTTATCCGGCAAAATTCCATTTACTATTAGCGATTTTAATAGCTTGCAGTCCTTGAATTTATCTAGAAATTCACTTGTAGGCGCCATTCCACACACTGTAGGACTATTGAAGTCATTGGATGTTCTTGACTTAAGTGAGAATCGGTTAAATGGTAGTATTCCTTTGGAACTTGGAGGAGCCTATTATCTCAGGGAACTGAAGATGGAAAATAACGCCTTGACGGGAGAAATTCCTAGTTCTATTGGGAACTGTTCTACACTTATGTCCATGTAAGTTGTTGGTTCTCTTTATGCTTCATTTATATCTTCTTTTAAGATGTCTCTCTCTGCTTGGCTTATTAGGACAATGCAGTTGGTAAGTTATTGTACACTAGAATCTAATTGATTATATAGTTTGATAATTTAGGAACCAACATTTGCAATCTTTTTCTTTGTTACCTGACAGAAAATATTATTTTGGCTTGTTGAGTTTCTAGAGACAAGATAAAATTCAAGTCCGTACTTGAGATTCTTAATCATATTATACTGAAATCTATTAGTTCTATGCTTCTATCAATCCTGTAGAGTTTCCTGCATCGATTATGAGTTCATCAAATAACTTCTATTGTAGGATTTCAGATTATATCTATCTTTCTAGATAGATTTCAGATAGTATTTTACACAAAGTATAAAGATAGCAACATCACATTGCCTGGCTTTCAATGTATTTATGTTAGTTATCCTTTACATTTTTGCATAGTCCCTGAATGTCAGTTCTTTGCAAAACTTGGCTAATCGTTTTGTTTAAACTTGACAGGTGTCTATCATATAATGATTTAACTGGCCCTGTACCTGCAACCCTAGCTAAACTAACTTACCTTCATAATGTTGACCTATCCTTTAACAAATTAACCGGAATCTTACCAAAGCAGCTTGTAAATCTTGGTCACCTCTTGTCGTTCAACATCTCACACAACCAGCTAAAGGGCGAACTACCTTCTGGTGGTTTTTTTAACACTATTTCTCCTTATTCTGTGTCAGCCAATCCGTCTCTTTGTGGGGCTGCTGTTAATAGGTCTTGTCCTACTGTCCTTCCCAAGCCGATTGTTCTGAACCCTAACTCCACAGAGTCTATTCCTGGTACTATCCCTCCAACTTTTGGACATGAGAAAAAAATCCTAAGCATCTCTGCCCTCATTGCCATTAGTGCTGCTGCTGTTATTGTTGTTGGTGTTATTGCCATTACTGTGCTCAATCTTCGTGTACGGGCTGTTACATCTCTCTCTACTGCTGCCCTTACATTTTCTGGTGGAGATGACTTTAGTGGCTCACACAGTACAGATGCAAATTCTGGTAAGCTTGTCATGTTTTCCGGCGAACTTGACTTCAGCACAGGGTCACATGCTCTGCTTAACAAGGATTGCGAGCTCGGTCGTGGTGGTTTTGGAGCAGTTTATCGCACTGTCCTCGCAGATGGGATGCCAGTAGCCATTAAGAAACTTACTGTCTTCGGTCTTGTTAAGTCCCAGCAGGACTTTGAGAAGGAAGTTAAGAAATTGGGAAAGATCCGTCACCCTAATCTTGTGGCTCTTCAAGGTTATTATTGGACACCTTCCCTACAGCTACTTATATATAAATTTGTAGTTGGTGGAAATTTGTACGAGCACATCCACGAAGGTTCTAGTGAAAATTTGCTCTCATGGAATGAGCTGTTCAACGTTATTCTTGGGACAGCAAAAGGCTTGGCTAACTTGCATCAAATGAACATAATTCACTACAACCTAAAGTCCAGCAATATTTTGATTGATAGCTCCGATGATCCTAGAGTTACGGATTATGGGTTAGCAAGGTTATTACCAATGTTAGATCGATATGTCTTGAGCAGCAAAATTCAAAGTGCCCTTGGTTACATGGCACCAGAATTTGCATGCAAGACCGTGAAGATAACTGAGAAATGTGATGTGTATGGGTTTGGAGTTCTTGTTCTGGAGATAGTCACGGGAAAAAAGCCAGTCGAGTATATGGAGGACGATGTTATGGTATTGTGTGACATAGTGAGGGGAGCATTAGAAGATGGCAAGGTGGAAGAATGTGTTGACGGGAGGCTGCACGGAAAATTTCCAGTCGAGGAGGCGATTCCTATGATGAAGTTGGGTTTAATCTGCACATCACAGGTCCCGTCTAACCGGCCTGATATGGCAGAAGTGGTTAACATTTTGGAAATGATCAGATGTCCTTCGGAAGGCCAGGATGAACTAGTATGATACTCTCATTAGACTGATAGAGATTGCAAGATATGCTTCGTCAATGTCTCATCCCGGGGAAGAAGAATCCGGTTGATCTATTCAGAGAGAAGTAAGAATTTGTTGTTGGGAGAATTTATGCTATATGTTCAAAATGAATCTACCTTCCATTTTATGGCCATTTGAGTTACATTTTTTTTGTAATTGCTTCTCTTTTATTCTTGGTTAGCGGATTCCTTTTCACCAGGTATCAGTATATGTGGACCCCGAGGGTTATCATTTTCCACTTATCCTTTTTCTTGGCTCCTTTTCTATAACAGTTGATTCTAGCATTTTTTAGTTCAAATGAGATTAATATTCGTAAGATTTTGAAATGTTGATAGTGGATGTTTTATAAAGTAAAATATGTTCATATTAAATGATCGCGTGAGGAGGCGACACGTGGAGCCAAAGACAGAAGACAATTTGGTCTGAAGACAATGATCTCGAAGAGAATGGTATTCATAAAGGCGAATTAAATACTTGTCATCCGGTAGCATTTAATGGAGAATATTCTATAACATTAAATGCACGGTCCGTTACAAAGAATATGACATTCACTGCTTACCGTTATACATTCTTCAATGACTCTCATAATTATTATTTAAGAGGGGCTTGATCCTAGTACCTTGTTCCCTATGTGCAACTATAAATAATGAGGTCTACAGTCATTGTAAGAGAGACGAATTTTCTGACAAACTAATACTATACTCTGTTCAAAAGCTCGATAATATTTTATCTTCTTCCTTATTAACATTGTTATTACTGCCTCTAGAAGCTCTGCTCCCGGAATCAAGATTGCTACTACCTTATCTCGATTTCGACGCTAAGTCTTATATTCTTGTCTAATTTATTTATCATTTTGGGATCAAATCGATTCACTTATCTATAAATCACATATAAATTTAACTGTACCATTTTACGGGTAAACAGTTTGGTGCCCACCGTGGGGCTTAGACAGTTGTGTAATTGAGTTGATCCTTGCATCAATTACTAACTCGTTTGATTATTTGTTCTTAGCAAAAATTATAGAAAATGGCAGATAATAGTGTCAACATCGCACACAACGCTGAGGCCTAAGGAAATCAGCCTCAGCACGAAGACTCAATCAGTGATACCCACAACGAGGGGGATAAGGCCACGCCGGTCCACGGCGGGCAATATCCACAACACGTTCAAGAAGTAACTCTTGATGATGCTGAAGACGAGCACGTTGTTGAAACTGTAAGGATCCTGAGGGAGCAACAAAAGGCCATTATGGGCCCATCTCTCACGACAAGATCAGGTCATGACAGAATTGAGGCAGGCGCTATCGGGTGCTTCCAACGACGCGAATGGACAATGTCCAGTTCCTTCCGGTGTTCCTGCAAATCAAACGACGCAGAGAGTCGACAACAACACCCTAATCGGCAAAGTCAGATTTGACAGGGTCCAGGGGAACGATAACGGATCTGGTAAAAACAATGAGGATGATCCCTTTAAAACCGAACTCATACGGTTTATGAGGGAAATACACGCCCGAATGGATCAAATTCCGGGCGCACCACTAGTACCGAAAGGACCGGACTCGAAGAAGTACACCCAATTGCCTTTCAAACCAAGTGCAACACCAGAGTTGATTCCGAAGCGGTTCAAAATGTCGGACGTACTGAAGTATGGTGGGACTTCAGATCCTCAGGAGCACATCACCACTTACACAACGGTGGTGAAGGGGAATGATCTAGCTCCGCACGAGATTGTGTCAGTCTTGTTGAAGAAATTCGGGGAGACCCTCACAAAGGGGCCCCTAACATGGTATTCACTGTTGTCCGAGCACTCAATAGATTCCTTCGAGATGTTCGCGGATTCTTTCATTAAGGCCTATACCGGGGCCAGAAAGATACAGGCCCGAAATGCTGACATATTCAGGATTGCACAAGGAGAGTCCGAGTTGATGCGGGAGTTGGTGACCCGATTCCAGAAAGAAAGGATGTCGCTCCCGGTCGTACCAGACGAATGGGCAACAAAAGCATTTACTAAAGGGCTGAATCCGAGAAGTTCCGATGCTTCCCGAAAATTGAAAGAAAGTCTGCTCGAGTTCCAGGTAACAACATGGGAGCATGTTCACAACCGGTACGAGTCAAAGATAAGAATTGAGGAAGATCAGCTCGGTTTCCCGACGTCGGCCAAGGGTCAGGACCGGAAAAAGAATAAAGAGAAATTAAAGGATGATTTCGACACAGATCGACAGTCTTCAAGGGGTCAGTTATTTCCCTATGAATGGGCAGAAGGACGCGGCTGAGGTTTCCAGTCGACGGATAGATTCTCTACCGATAGGGGGCATGTTCGTGACCGGAATAACAGGTCATTGCAGGACAAGGAGACATTGGGTTCTCGAGATTCTTCCTACCCCAGGCTTTCCGAATACAACTTGAACGTCAGCATAGTGAAGCTGGCGTCGGCTATGAGGAACATTAAAGAAGCACCATTCCCGAAGCTAATGAGATCCGATCCCAGCCAAAGGGATCCTAATTTGTGGTACAAATACCATGGGACCAACAGCCACTAGACAGGGGACTGCCGGCATCTGCGCGATGACGACATTGTTGAAAATCGGCCATCTCAGAGAATTTTTAAGCGACCGAGCTAAAAACAACTACGACCGTAATCGTGATAATACAAAACCTTTGAAAGAAGGAAAAGATCCCCCACGCTTGACGATCAACATGATTTTCAGGGTGAAAAAGCTCAATGGTGTGACATTTTCGACGGTAAAAAAGACGAAGGTGTTAGTGACCCACGGTAAGAGACTCCGGGAAGTCACTGAGGAAGACATTACTTTCACGGAGGAAGACGCAGATGGACTGCTGCTGCCGCACAACGATGCATTGTTAATCTCTCTAAATGTCTTAGATTTTAAAATTAAACGTGTTTTGGTGGACGTGGGAAGTTCGGCCAATATTATACAATTGAGAGTGCTAGAACAAGCCAAACTGACTGGAAGCATCATTCCGGCCACAAAAATTCTCGTGGGGTTCAATCTGGCAAGTGTAACAACCCGGGAAGAGATCCTATTGCCCATGAATGCTGAGGGGGTGATGAAGACGACCCTTTTCGTGGTAGTAGACGGTGATATGGGCTACAATATCATCCTGGAGAGACCATGGTTGCATGAGATGAAGGTCGTACTGTCAACATATCATCAATTGTTGAAGTTCCTAAGATAAATGCAATCTCAGTTTCCAGCAGCAAAGGGAAGGAGCATGCATCGTAACAATTACATGAATCGGCGCCTGCTCTCGAGCTGAACGAAGTCAACCAGGGGGAGGAGTCATCGGAATTCTGTCAGGTACCAAGATATTTCCAGGTACCAGAAGAAACGGATGCAACGAAATCTACGGCGGAAGAACTTCAACAAGTCGCATTGTTCAAAAAATTCTTGGAGGGGAAGTTCCACTTGGGGACAGGGCTAAACCCCGAGCTCACGTCTAAATCGAATTTCTTAAATTTAATGTTGACTATTTTGTATGATCGCATGTCGATATGACAGGTATCTTGCCAGAAGTGGCCATGCACAAAGTAAGCCTGGATCCCAACATCCCTCTGGTAAGATAGAAAAAATGTCATATTGCCGAGGTCAGAAACAAATTCGTCAAAGAAGAGGTAATTCAATTACTAGATATTGGTTCAATCAGAGAGATAAAGTATCCTGACTAGCTAGCTAACGTAGTAGTAATTCAAAAATAAAAAATAAAAAAATTGCATGTGCGTAGACTATAAGAATTTAAATAAAGCGTGTCCAAAGGACTCGTTCCCATTGCCAAACATTGATCAAATGATTGATGTGACAGCCGAGCATGAGTTAATGAGTTTCCTTGATGCTTACTCCGGGTACAACTAAATCAAGATGAACCCGAAGGATCAGGAAAAGACTTCGTTCATAACAAACTTCGGCATATTTTGTTATAATGTGATGCCTTTCGGGCTAAAGAACGCCGAAGCCACTTATCAGCGGCTCGTAAACAAAATGTTTGAGAGACAAATAGGGAAAACTATGGAGGCTTACATAGATGATATGTTGGTTAAGTCTTTGAACGCACGTGATCATCTTAAACAAATGCAAGAAACCTTTGACATCTTAAGGAAGCACAACATGAAGCTTAACCCCGAGAAGTGTGCCTTCGGGGTCAGCTCCGGTAAGTTCTTGGGATTCCTAGTATCGCAAAAGGGGATCGAGGTTAACCTCGATAAAATTAAATCCATCGAAGACATCCCGGACCAGCTATCAAGTGTAAAAGAGGTTCAAAGGCTGACAGGGAAACTGGCCGCTTTGAGCAGATTCATTTCTCGGTCTTCGAAAAAATGTCATCATTTCTTTGCACTCCTCAAAAAGAAGAACAACTTCGAGTGGACTCTGGAATGTCAGCAGTCTTTGAAGTATTTGAAAAGGTATTTGTCAAGTCCTTCATTACTGTCAAAACCGTAGGAAGGTGAACAACTGCTAATCTACTTAGCGGTCTCGGAGGTAGTGGTAATTGTCGTTCTAGTCCGTGAGGATGAAGGTACGTAATATCCTATATATTATGTAGTAAAATTTTGACGGGAGCAGAAACTCGCTTCTCACTCAAAAACTAAGGCCTTATTTCCAGTGTCACCCGATAGTTGTGGTGACCACTTTTCCCCTGCGGAATATTCTTCACAAACCTGAACTTTCAGGTAGGCTGGCCTAATGGACCGTCAAATGGGTGAATTTGATATAGAGTATAAATCTAGGATTGCGATTAAGTTGTAAGTTTTGGCCAAGTTTGTGGTTGAATTCAGTCCAGGACTGTTATCTTTAGCTGCCAAAGAAGCAGTGATAGTGTCGGAATCAACATCGAGAGTTTTGACCTTGTTCACGGATGGAGCTTCTAACGTGAAGGGGTTCGGGCTCGGCATAGTGCTAACCACACCCTCAAGAGAAACCCTAAGGAAGGGCATAAGAACCATTCCTCTGACTAACAATGAAGCAGAGTATGAAGCTTTGATTGTAGGACTCGAGCTGGCCCGGAGACTAGACTCCGAGGTTATAGAAACCAAATGTGACTCCCAGTTGGTAGTTAATCAGGTCTACGAGACCTTCGAAGCCAAAGAGGAGCACATGCAACAATATATAGTGAAAGTCTGAGCTCTGCTCTCTCGGTTAAGGGAATGGTCAATTACGCACATCTCGAGGGAGGAAAATGCGAAAGCAGACGCACTGGCCAATCTTGGATCGTCCACAGAAAAGAAGGGATCGGACTCCGGTATGGTCGTACAACTTATGCATTCAATATTGGACGCAGATAGTTATTACGAGGTAAATGCGACCAATTTGGTCTGGGAATGGAGAAATGAAATAATTGACTATCTTGAGCACGGAAAATTGCCTGAAGATCACAAGGCATCTCGGGCGTTGCGCACTAAATCAGCTCAATACATCTTCAAGGGAGGACAATTGTACAGAAGATCTTTCCAAGGCCCGTTGGCCCTATGTTTGGGAGCTTCTAAAGCCAACTATGTTATGTGAGAAGTCTACGAAGGGATATGCAGAAATCACTCAGGCGCGGATTCCTTAGTGTTAAAATTAATCAGGGCAGGATACTACTGTCCTCTGATAGAACAAGACACTAAGGCTTATGTTAAAAAATGTGAGAAATATCAACGTCACGCACCATTGGTACATCAACCGACAGAGCTACTATACTTAGTTTTGTCACCATGGCTGTTCATGAAGTGGGGGATGAATATAGTCGGTCCACTGCCACCGGCCCCCCGGTAAGGTAAGATTTCTTTTGATTTTAACTAACTATTTTTCTAAATAAGTTGAAACAAGTCCTTATCAGAAGATCGGCGAATGCGAAGTGGTAGACTTCTTGTGGGAGAATATAATTTGCAGATTCGGGATACCAAAAGAGATAGCCTGCGACAACAGGCCACAATTTATAGGTGCAAAGGTCACAAAATTCCTTGAAGATTTAAAAATCAATTGGATCACATCGTCACCCTATCACCCGAGCGCAAACGGTCAAGCAGAATCAACAAACAATGTTCATACAAAATCTCAAAAAGAGATTGGAAGCAGCCAACGGCAAATGGCCCGAAGAGCTATAGGAGTACTATGGGTGTATCGATAAACGACCAAATCAAGCACGGGGGAAACTCCTTTCTCTCTTGTGTACAGAGCAGAAGCCTTAATCCCGGTGGAAGTAGGGGAACCTACCTTGAGATATTTTCGGGAGAACGAAGAGGCAAACAATGAAGCAATGTTGGTCAAACTAGAACTGCTCGATGAACGCAGGGACTTGGCGCATATAAGGATGACAACCCAAAAGCAGAGAATGGAAAGATATTACAATCGAAGGTCCAACCTCTATTATTTTAAAGTAGGAGACTTGGTTTTAAGGAAAGTAACTCAGAACACCCGGGAGCTCAACGCAGGAAAGCTGGGTCCAACGTGGGAAGGCCTCTGCCGGGTTTCAGCTGTAAACGGGAAAGGGTCATACGAATTGGAAAATCAAGAAGCAGTAAAGTTGCCGACCAACTGGAACGTGGAACACCTCAAAAGATACTATTGCTGATGAGCCTCACCTACACTGAAAGTATGTGCTGCACTCTTTTTCCCTTCGTCCAATTTTTGTCCCAATTGGATTTTTCTGGCAAGGTTTTTAACGAGGCAGCAACAGAAAGCATACTAAGAAGGAAGCTTCATTAATAGGAATAATACCTTTAAATGACAAGCCATGCAAGCAACGAGCCACTACGGAGCGGTTAGATAGTCTTTTGCTCGGTAGCAAAGTTCCTACTGGGAAGTTGAGTTTGCTGTCGAGCAAAGATTACCCGACTGTTCACAAGTGCAAGCCAATTGGGGGATTGTTAGATAATCTTTGGCTCGATAGCATAAGTTCCTAAGGGGAAATGAAATTTGCTATCGATCTGAATATTATCTTACCATTCACTAGTGGAATCCTCAAAGGTGCAAAACTTCCAGTGTTCAAATTCACATTCGAGCACTGGAGGAGGGGGGAATAATATAAGGATACGGCAACAATGACTTCCACATCAACCGGGAACACGAAACCCGAAAACGGAGTTGTATCATCGGGATCAGGGACTGCGCGGCCTGCCCTGTAGAAAAAAGTTATACAAGTTAGCCACAAGTAATGGAAATTTCTTTTTAGCACAACTAATGCTTATGTACTTTTGAAAATGGAAGGAATAAAGTAAAGTCCTTTTATTTCTATCTTGTTTCTTGTCATATCGATGAATTAATTTTATCATTTAAAAGTTAAACAAGTACTTCAAATGCTAGTGCCGTAATGAACATGAGATGTCCTCTTCAAGAGCACCATAAACATAATAAGGCCCTCTCTTATGAAACCCTCATGGTAAAGGGTTGATTCTGGAATAACTTATGCCCGGAATCCAAATTCTCTCAGGGAAAAATACACCCGCAACCTTGCACAATTCGACACAAAGAGTAAAACTTGCGCAAATACTTAAACGAAAAGGACGTAAAGAGTAAATATTGCGCAAATACTTAAACGAAAAAGTACTTCTATTCACAACAAACATGCCAAATAGCACAAATACAAAAGTATGGAAAAGAAAATTAAGCAAAATCTAAACTTTTGCACCCCCAGAATCCGGAGGAAGAGAAACTTTTGCACCCCCGGGAGAAGTAGGTGGATCTGCCGCCGGCTCAATATATTGGCCTTCAACATCTTGACCTTCAGCATCTTCACCTTCCGGTTCTTCTTCAATTCCCAAGAACTCGGAACCGGAACCAGAAGAGCCGATAGCATCAGATTGGACCGAAAGACCCCTTCGGGCACTTGTCTCCAGCTCACGAGCTTTAGCGATTTCGGCATCAAAGTCAATGATGTCCGCTTTGACCTCTTCCAAGATTTTTCTCCTCATGTTATACATAGAATATATTATTTCAACAATGAGGGAAGCCGCTCGGCGCTGGAGTTCTTCTTTAAGACGGTCAACCTCGGTTGAAAGGCTATCTCGCTCGGATCTAGTGGCCTAGAGGCTGGCGTCGAGGTCACAGACAGTGGAATTGAAAACTTTGTTATGCTCTATGACTATATTCCAACTGGGCATACTTCTCCTCTACAATGGTGACTTCTTCAGCTTTGGAGTTCAAGGCCGCCTCCAAATTATTCAATCTTTCAGCAGAGCCAGCCTCGCAATCGAATGCAGCAAGAACGACATTATGGACTTCAACCCACTTTGCCCTAGCTTCTTCAAATTGTACCCTTAACTGGGCAGTCTCTTGGCTAAGGGTCACTACCTCTTGATCGCTTTGTTGCAACCGAGTGTCACGACCCAAATCGATGGGCCGCGACGGGCACCCGATACCTTACTCAATCGAGTACCAACGTAACGTATCTTTCTTATTACATCATCATGGGTAAGTGGGCCAGAAGGGGCGTCATGAGATAACCAGAGTAAACATGAGAGAATACTTGACATAGAACGACACAACCTAATATAGAAACTTATACACGTGACATACATAAGGCCAACATGATCATTTGTAAACTCAAAACATAGGCCGACACGACCATACAATTATCCGTATATATGACATCTGTCTACAAGCCTCTAAGAGTACATAAATATCATAAAGGTCAGGATAGATCCCCGCTATACCAATCAATACATGTCCTAATCATACTGACCAAATAAGCAACTTCGGAGTAAATGGAGCACACCAACACCTTCCGCTGAGCTGATAGCCTACTTGGAGGACTCTCAACCTGTCTATTGGGACCTGCAGGCATGAAATGCAGTGTCCCCAGGAAAAAGGGATGTCAGTACAAATAATGTACCGAGTATGTAAGGAATGAAAATCAGTAAGAAATAGACATGAGAGAAATATGGAGTAAATGACTCAACATGTAAGTCTGAATAACTCTGTGAATCATTAATATTATAATTTCATGTATATGCATATAAATGTCATACCATACATAGGTATATGCATTCATAACATCATCAAGCCTCTAAGGGCATCCCATCATATCATCTCGGCCACTGTGGGCAAATCATCAACTTATACCAGCTGATTAGGTGGTGGTGCGTATATAACGCCGTAACCTTTTCCCATATCCCATATACATACATACATATACATATATATATATACGCGTATATATTGCCATTTGGTCATGGGTCAATGTACATTTATAAATGAATGCAATGCATGAGAAATACGTCAATAAAATCTCTTTAACGTCATAAGACCATTATGCCTTTGATTAATGTCATGAAATAAACTTTATCAACTTACGTATTTTCTGATACCCATGAACAGACGATATAATAATAATTCATATGGGGAATCAAGAATATAGGCATCTCTAATACTTCTATGAATAGAGTCATTTATGAAAGTTGTGCATTTCCTCGTTTCGTTTGTATTGTATGGATCATGTCAAAAAGAAAGAAGGTATAGCCTTAACATACTTGAGCCGATTCTCTTGACAATCCCTCTAACACACGTTAATTACGACAAAACACGTGACGGCAAGATCAGAGTAGGGAAAAATCCGTATGATATTCTTGAAAAAGATTGCACCGTACTCCCTTAAAATTGCAAAATCTCACGTTGCTAAGATACAATCTCATATGAATTGTTGAAGATCTTATCATTTACCCCTTTTGAAGCCTTTCTCCATTTGAAACTCAAGGCGATTTTCATGTAGAAATCAAGCTAATGTTGAAAGCAATTTATGTTTGCCATGGCAGATCCGTATGATCTCTTTCCTAAAATGAATGAAGGAATTTGAAAGGTTACTTATTATAGTGGTGTGGGCCCCACTTTATAAGGGTTACTTGGCCAAAGACTTTTCCAAATTTTGCTACCTTTTATGTGAACTTAAGAGTCACCATTTACCTAAGGCAAGGCTGCCACGTTAATGTTCCTTAAACTTTATCCAAAGAGTTTAATTTCTTAGTTAATCTTCCCACCAAAATCCTTAAGTAACTCAATTATCCACATAATTAAGAATTATCTCAAATTACTTAAAATACTACTTACTTTTAACACACTTTAAATACCTTACTATCATGGTCATATGGTACGTTGTATGGCACTAGTCCATAAACACCGGGTATTATAGCTTGGGTCGTATTTTATCCCAAATTGATAAACTTCGACGAAACTCATTTTCTTCGATTCGCTTACCCTCTCACCTTCACAAATTTACTTATCACTTGTTTGAAATAGCATAATACTTATAATCTCAAAATCATCTCATTCTCGAGTTTACGTCGATTAACTTACGACGAAACTTTAACGTACAAAAATGTGGGATGTAACATCTCATTTCCGAGCTTATATCAATTTACTTATGGCGCACTTTCACGTACAAAAATATGGGGTGTAACACCGAGCCTCCAATTCAGCGGCCTCAGTAGCTGGTGCTTTCAGCTCCGGGAGACGGGCAGTAATTTAATCTCGCTCGGCTAACAATTGATCCCGCTCGAAGGTAAGTTCCTCCTTATAAATAATCAACCTCTGAAGGCCCTAGGAAGTAAGGAAGTTAGTCTGTACAACAAAAATGCAAACTCAAAACCCTACCATAGCAAAGATAAAAGAAACAACAGAGGAAATAACAATTATACCACCGCTGCATTATGCATAGCATTGTTCAACAAACACTCTCTCGAGAGAGTTTGTATCTTATTCTTGTCTTTTTCTGAAGCCAGATACTTTAGATAATTAACAAGTTCCATTGGCCGGGACATCAGATGGCATTCGGTAGAAACCAAAAGGGTGATGCTTGTCACGACCCAAACCGATGGGCCGCGACGGGCACCCGGTACCTTACTCAATCAAGTACCAATGTAACGTATCTTTCTTATTACATCATCATAGGTAAGTAGGCTAGAAGGGGCGTCATGAGATAAACATGGTAAACATGAGGGAATACCCGACATAGAATGATCCAACATGATATAGAAACTCATACCTGTGACATACGGGCCTATACGGCTAATGTGATCTATTATATACTTAAAACATGGGCCGACAAGGCCAGACAAGTATCTGTATACATGACATCTGTCTACAAGCCTCTAAAATTACATAAATATCACAAAGGTCGGGACAGAGCCCCGCCATACCAATCAACACATGTCCTAATCATACTGACCAATAGCAACTCCGGAGCAAATGGAGCGCACCAACACCTTCCGCTGAGCTGATAGCCTACTTGGAGGACTCTTATCCTGTCTAACAGGACCTGCGGGCATGAAACGCAGCGTCCCCCGGCAAAGGAACGTCAATACAAATAATATATCGACTATGTAAGGAATGAATATCAGTGAATAATAGACATGAGAGAAACATGGAGTAAAAGACTTAACACGTATGTCTGAATAGCTCTGTATATCATCTCATATTTATAATGCCATGTATATACGTATAAATGTCATACCATACATAGGTATATGCGTTCCTATCATTATCAAGCCTCTGAGGGCATCCCATCATATCATCTCGGCCACTGCGGGCAAATCATCAACGTGTACCAGTTGATCTTGTGGTGGTGCGTATATAACGCCATAACCTTTTTCCATATCCCATATACATATAATATACGTGTATATAACACCATCTGGTCATGGGTCAATGTACATGTATAAATGCATAAAATGCATAAGAATTATGTTCATAAGATTTATTGGATTGTCATGAAATCAATATGCCTTCCGGATAAACTTTATCAAATACGTATTTTTCTGAGATCCATGAACAGAAGATATAATAATAATTCACATGGTGAATCAATAACATAGACACCCCTAATAGTTCTATGAATATAGTCATTTATGGAAGTTGTGCATTTGCTCGTTTTGTTCGTGTCGTATAGATCATGCCAAAAATAAAGAAGGGATAGCCTTAACATACCTGAACCGATTTTCTTAATAATTCCTCTAACACACATCTTTTGAGAAAACACATAATGGCGGATCGAAGTAGGGAAAAATCCATATGATATTCTTGAGAAAGATTGCACCGTACTTCCTTAGAATCGCAAAATCTCCCGTTACAGCTCCGACCATTGTAAATCACGTATGTAATCTCTCTGCAATGTGATGTTGTATCTTCTAATTTTAAGGGGGGGGGGGGTAAGCAAACATTAGCTTGCATTGGTAAAGTAAATGTTTCTATGCAATTTACGTGCAGAAGGCTTAAAGAAATGTTAACCTTGTATGTTTCATTCATTCCTTTTTCCATTTTGTAGAGAAGGGCTTGGGGAAGCATATGATACAGACATAGCATTTTCCAGTTCTCTTGAAACCTTTGGAGGAGGGCACACTGATCCTGTTGCCGTTTCATTTGGAGGTTCCATTTTTGTTTTTATCTTTCCATATAGCTTGCCATATAAATGATCTACTCTTGTGAAGACATTCATGGGAAGACATTATTGAACTAATAATGTAACACCTTGCTACTTCTTGTATGAGTCACTTAGTGGCTTTTGTTAACCACTTCATGGGCTGCCACGTTGGTGGTAAGATCCATCAAGCCTATCCAAATTTTAATTAATTATTAATTTATTAATCTCTCACTAATCAATAATTACTCAATTATTCACATTATTAAGAATTATCCCAAATTGCTTAAAATACTACTTATTTTTAATACACCCTATACATCTTATTATCATGGTCATGTAGTACCTTGTATGACACTAGTCCATAAATACCGGGTATTATAGCTCGGACCGTATTTTATCTCAAAATGTCACACTTTGACAAAATTCATTTTCTTCGATTTGCTTACCTTCTCACCTTCACGAATTTACTCATCACTTGTTTGAAATAGCATAATACTTTTAATCTCAAGATAATCTTATTCCTGAACTTATGTCGATTAACTTACGATAAAACTTTAACGTATAAAAATGCGGGATATAACATCACACTTTTCGAGCTTCCATCAATTTACTTATGGCGTATTTTCACGTATGAAAATATGGGGTGTAACATTATTCCCCAATTTGGAACATTCGTCCTCGAATGTTGACGGATGTATTTATCATTTTCATAGCTTATGTCTTCCGAATACTTTAGTACTCCCCTTGTCATCTAGGCGACTGTTCTGTGAATAATTCCAAAGGCCAGGGCATTCCCCCCTTTAGGCCTCTTTCTCACATCACGACTTATGGTCGGAATCCTTCCAATCTTATAACTGTTGCTACCTTTTATCATGCAGCATGTACGACTCTTACTTTGTATGTGCGCCTATGCGACTTTTCTCTCCTTTTTCCTCCAGTCTTTAGCCAATCTCTAGGCCGCATTTCATAAGCATATACAGAGCTTGATAAGATGTCTCTCTGGGCATCTATGGGTATACTGAAGTTCTTTGCTCGATACTTTGTTGAACTTACGAATATTGCTATATCTTATTTCATAGACCCGGTTATCCATTCGTATGACTTTACTGCATCTAGGTAGGTCATACTATACCATAACTCTTACTTCGATTTATTGTTACTGAGGTCTGCGACCAAACTTCAGGTTACTCTCGTTGCTTATCTTATATGCATAAAGCTAAGTCTTTTAACGCTTCTTCATTATTGTTAATTTTAAGACTGATGGCCCAATCTCAATGTTGACCTACGACCCACCACTGATAACTTGAAACTTCTTACGTAATATATTGTCACTATGGCTTACGTCTCATCAGGGAATATCTTAAGTGGCTTACCTGATCCACCTAGGGGCGATACTATACTTCAATAATCATATTTCATAGCATCCCAATGTGATTTACCTTACGTGGGTATTTTAATCATGTACAATTCATCAAGTCATCACTCAATCGAAGGCCCAAACGTCATCCTTTATCTATCACAATTACACCCTTATTCTATTACCAGGGCAGCATTCCATTTCTTTTAATTTCTACTAGTCTTAGACTCCCTTGGGTATATTCAGGCTATACTGAGCTTTCTATAATTCTTGTTCTCATGTGCTTAATCGAGGACTTATCCCTTCTCGTCACCTTCTCACTTGCCATTTCTTATCCTTACTCCTGTTTTCCTAAAACCTTGTCGCTTTACCATACTTTAGCTTGCGACCTACACATATTTATTTATATTACTCGCAACCTTCCTTCGACTTGCTTGCACCATAGATTTTCTTGTGTTATTCTGGAACATCAAGCAAAACATTGCATCGTCTCTAACTCTCTTTTACTTTCTTAACTAGACCTCTCGATATTTAGAAACCATAGGCTGGAAGATATGCTACTGACGACGATGCCATCATTCCTGGGTACTGCATACTCATGCTTCTAGCCTTTTATCCACAGTATGGACTATTCACAACCTTCTACATTTGAGTATCTCGTATGTTGTTCACCTTTTACCTCTTCTATCTCTTTTATGACCTGCCTTCTACATAGGTATAATTCACATCCAAAACTTGAAGTTCTATTATAACACTTGTACCTCTAGTGATACACAATCCGGTGGGAGTTTCATACTGACTTCTTATAAGGCTGGTACTCTTCTAACTGGCTTTCTCATAGAGCCGTTATAGAATATGGCTGTTGTATTATCTCTCTTGTACCTCTAATATTAAGAGTGATTCCGCTATGTTTCCAATCACAATTTCTATAATTTTATGTGTCCCATAATCAGACTCCTGATTTACTTAGTTGATGTAACTCTTTAGTTTCCTCTTCCCTCTTGTCAACCTTTATGTAGACTTAAGCTATCTTCTGATCTGTGGCTCACAGTATTAGTTATTACTTTAGCCTTTCATGGGTGCTATGGAATATCTATGATACAATCTTCTGATAATTCAATCCTTTATCTATGCCCTAGGCTCAATTCTTTCTTTTAACTTATACCAGAGTCTTTTACGGCTGTATGAATGTCAACATATATGGTGCATGGATATCACTCTGAAATCTTAAGTGCATAATCCCTTTTGTTCCCTATGAGCTTCCTTTAAACGTAAGCTATTACTTTACCTGGTCTTCATGCCCCTCTGTTGCGTGTATACTTAGGTTATCTTAGTTCCCACGCATGCCGGAATTTTTGTGCAACTCTCATGGTCTCGAATATTACTTTTGATTTTGCTTCCCGTTCCTTAGCCATGGTAGATGCCACTTTCTCATGGAGTGCATACAATATTGTAGTGAGACTGTTTTTACATGACCATTTCCTCTTTAGGTCACTGTGCTTAGGTTGAAGCCTTCTTCCTTATTTCCTCAGCTAGTCTTTCATTGCAGTACTTAGGGAAGACCTTCTGACTCTTGTGAAGCTGCGAGCTTATTACATCGTATACTTGACTGGATTTTTGATGTTCTTCCTTGCCTATAATTATCTGTAGTTACTTATTTCCATGCCCTTGTGCTTGTAGGGTTGCTCCTGAACTGAAGTTTTGACTATCTTCCCAGTGGGACTATCTTTTATTTCCATAACATTCATACGGTACCTTTAACTACCCCGACTCCTATCTGAATATTTCTCAAGTATTACAATGTCATATCCGCAAGACTGAATTTCCTATGTTGGGGTTCACTATGTTTATCTTGCACAATCTGTTGATTTGTCTGTATCCTCTTGTCTAGCCATAACTAGGCTTTTCCTGAATCAACTACTAACTACTCATTGGCTTATTCTCATATCAATATTCTGCGTAATTTTCATGGGTCATTTCCTTTATCTTAACTTACGTCCCGCACTGGCTCCTTATCTATCAATAACATTTCAGGCAGGAACCCTTACCTTATCTCCTTGACGTTATGTTTGCATAATGTTCTGGAATCGTAGCATATCTGTAAGATTTGAATAAGTGCAATCTTATCCCTTTCTCATTCTTATCACATTCTTCCTTTACCATTCCTTAGTTACTAGAACCACTTAATTCTGACTTAATGCCACATCACTGCATATTCCCCCCTTCAGGGGGGAGTACTAAGGTTTAGAGCTACGATGATCTACCTATAGATATTTTACCTCTTCATCTTTGGCGTCTTTTCATCTCATCGATGACCCTTACTCGCCTTGCGGTAATCCTTCTGCACCAAGGATAACGAATTTCCTTACTTGTGAGGGTGACATTTAGTGTAACTGGCACATACATACCCTTATGCCTAACTTTGCTCACATTGCTTGCTTTAGGGAAGCGTCTTCCTGAATGACCATTCTCTGAATTTTTCATGGATCTTCTTCTATTGTGTACTCTATTATTGCCGGAACGAAGTCTGAAATTCTCATGATGTCGACCATTATCAAACTACTTAGTCCCTAATTCATGTTTAACTTACCTTGTTCACCAGCTCATCCTGATTTCTATTACTTTGGGGTCCAACTTTTCCTTCTGGCAGTCGTGTTGGAGTCACGAACTCATTTCTCGGAATAAGGATATGACTTTATGGCCTATACTCTTTTGTTGTATCAAGACCTATCACCTCTCATTTCTTCCTTGACCTAACTATAGACTCTGTAATACTGTCATTGTTTTTTGATCCACCGTTGTCATCCATGTATCACAACTTACTCATAATGATTCCTTATCTCTTTTCTTATTTCCCTGCTAATATTTCTGCCTATCACTTTCTTTTGAAAACTTCAACAAGACATTCTTTTGCTTTTAGCTCCCCTTGCTTCATCTATTGGCTCTTCGGGTTGCCTAGAATTCTCTCTCTACTAGGGACGGGAGCCATACTAAGATAATATTTATCCCTTCCAGGCTTCCAGTGCCCATCTTTGTAGTACTCATATCTAGCTATACTATTTTAGAGTGCACAGTCTGGGTGCCTCACAAGGAGATCTATTAGCACCTTTGTAATATCTTTCGGAAATATCAACTAACACAAACAATCCATTTACTATTTTGGGTTACTCTAATCCCAGCCGGATCCTAATATCCTGTCCTTTTCTTAAACTACACATGTTAGCCCCCAATAGGGTATAACTGAGATGGATGTGGCCAATTCTACATTCATCTGTTACTGTTGAAGGTAAGTTACAATGCTTAAATTTTTCTGTCGGAGTTGAAAATACCGATAATCTTCATTAACTGGGTACCTCGTACCCTTCTCATCTTGCTCCTTTTACTTGTTGAAACTTGTATCTATCTTCTGAATCTCTCATTGCCTTTCACCATAGAGGTGGATAGATATTCTTGCTTTAAGGCTCCTTATCAAGAAGCTTACATGTAAGGTACACACATGTTCTACTGAAGACCTCACATTTATCCATCATAAGCAGGATGCAGAAATCGAGTTCCTCTGACTTAACTCTTCCACAACTATATCTCTTACCAACCATCTTTCTAAATATAGGTATCGTCGTATTATGAATAAGAAAGAGTTTAGGAAATTGAGTTCTTACAACTGAGCTCTACCACACGATCTAGAGTAAGAAGAAAGAGTGACAGTCTTAAATGCCCTATAGCCTCCTGATTATAAGTGTGGTGCACAACACACCTATAAACAAGACTCTACTAGACACGGCTTGTAGACTCCCTAGGACACAACCTGGCTCTGATACCACTTTTGTCATGACCCAAATCGATGGGCCACGACGGGCACCCGGTACCTTACTCAACCGAGTACCAATGTAACGTATCTTTCTTATTACATCATCATAGGTAAGTGGGCCAGAAGGGGCGTCATGAGATAAACAAGGTAAACATGAGGGAATACCCGACATAGAATGACCCAACCTGATATAGAAACTCATACCTGTGACATACGGGCCTATAAGGCCAATGTGATCTATTATATACTTAAAACATAGGCCGACAAGGCCATACAAGTATCCGTATACATGACATCTATCTACAATACTCTAAGAGTACATAAATATCATAAAGGTCGGGACAGAGCCCCGCCATACCAATCAACATATGTCCTAATCATACTAACCAATAGCAACTCCGGAGCAAATGGAGCGCACCAACACCTTCCGCTAAGCTGATAGCCTACTTGGAGGACTCTCATCCTGTCTAACGGGACCTGCGGGCATGAAACACAGCGTCCCCCGGCAAAGGGACGTCAGTACAAATAATGTACTGAGTATATAAAGAATAAAAATAAGTAAATAATAGACATGAGAGAAACATGGAGTAAAAGACTTAACACGTATGTCTGAATAGCTCTGTAAATCATTTCATATTTATAATGCCATGCATATATGTATAAATGTCATACCATGCATAGGTATATGCGTTCATACATCATCAAACCTCTGAGGGAATCCCATCATATCATCTCAGCCACTGCGGGCAAATCATCAACGTATACCATCTGATCAAGTGGTGGTGCGTATATAACGCCATAACCTTTTTCCATATACATATAATATACGTGTCTATAACGCCATTTGGTCATGGGTCAATGTACGTGTATAAATGCATGAAATGCATAAGAATTAAGTTCATAAGATTTCTTGGATTGTCACAATATGCCTTTCGGATAAACTTTATCAAATACGTATTTTTCTAAGATCCATGAACAAAAGATATAATAATAATTCACATGGTCAATCAATAACATAGACACCCCTAATAGTTATATGAATATAGTCATTTATGGAAGTTGTGCATTTGCTCGTTTCGTTCGTGTCGTATAGATCATGCCAAAAAGAAAGAAGGGATAGCCTTAACATACCTGAACCGATTCTCTTGATAATTCCTCTAACACACATATTTTGCGAAAACACATAATGGCGGATCAAAGTAGAGAAAAATCTATATGATATTCTTGAGAAAGATTGTACCGTACTTCCTTAGAATCGTAAAATCTCATGTTACAGCTCCGACCATTGTAAATCACGTATGCAATCTCTCTGCAACGTGATGCTGTATCTTCTAATTTTTTTTGGGGGGGGGGAGGTGGGGGTGTAAGCAAACATTAGCTTGCATTGCTAAAGTAAATGTTTCTATGCAATTTACGTGGAGAAGGCTTAAAGAAATGTTAACCTTGAATGTTTTATTCATTCCTTTTTCCAATTCATAGAGAAGGGCTTGGGGAAGCATATGATAGAGACATAGCTTTTGCCAATTCTCTTGAAACCTTTGGAGGAGGGCACACTGATCCTATTGCCGTTTCATTTGGAGGTTCCATTTTTGTCTTTATCTTTCCATATAGCTTGCCATATAAATGATCTACTCTTGTGAAGACATTCATGGGAAGACATTATTGAACTAATAATGTAACACCTTGCTACTTCTTGTATGAGTCACTTATTGGCTTTTGTTAACCACTTTATGGGCTGCCACGTTGGTGGTAAGATCCATCAAGCCTATCCAAATTTTAATTAATTATTAATTTATTAATCTCCCATTAATCAATAATTATCTAATTATTCACATAATTAAGAATTATCCCAAATTGCTTAAAATACTACTTATTTTTAACACACCTTATACACCTTACTTTCATGGCCATGTAGTACCTTGTATGGCACTAGTCCATAAATACCGTGTATTATAGCTTGGACCGTATTTTATCTCAAAATGTCACACTTTGACAAAATTTATTTTCTTCGATTTGCTTACCCTCTCACCTTCACGAATTTACTTATCGCTTGTTTGAAATAGTATAATGCTTATAAACTCAAGATAATCTTATTCCCGAACTTATGTCGATTAACTTACGACGAAACTTTAACGTACGAAAATGCGGGATGTAACATCATATTTTTCGAGCTTCCATCAATTTACTTATGGCATATTTTCACGTACAAAAATATGAGGTGTAACAATGCTCCTCCTCCTTTGGGGATCTTCGGAGGGGGCAGAATAATTATTCCCCAAATTCCCATGAACTGGGGACTGAGGAAGAGGGACATCTTCCTCTCGGGCAGCTGCGGCCGGTGGAGATGATGTAGTAGTTGTTGGTGGCGAGGGCTGAGTTGTTGAAGAAGGAGATGAAGCAGATGGCGTTGTAGGGTGCGAAGCAGTTGCGGCAACAATAGTTGTTGGTTGCTTATCAACCGAGGACGGGAAAGACTTGGTATCCAGCCTCATGGTACTGGGAACATCGACTGGGACTCGAAAGCGAGAGTTAGCATCTTCCACTATAGCAAATTCCCCCAGAGCGTCAGGACATCGTCCTCAGTTGGCGTAACTAGCTCAACAAATTGAGCATTCTGTTGAGCTGATGAAGCTCGTCGTCTTCTATGTAGAGAAGCCCCCTAATTATTGGCTTCTCCATCATCGTCGATCACCACGGTGTATATGGACGGCTTGGTCACAACGCTCATCACCACAACATCCGTGGACGGCTCGGGCATGACACCCTTCGCCTTTTTATTTTTTCCTCCAGTCGCGGAGGAACGTCTCCTTTTTTGTTGCTTGATCTCCGGCATGGGACTCCGAGAAGAAGCACTTGTGCCAGAAGTGGGCCCGAAGATGCCTGTTCGGGAGAAATCCTCCTACAGCAGCCTTTCCACGTCAGCTGAATCAGCCAACACGTCCTCTGCGGGGACAACAACTGAGCCCTGGGGTAGACCTAAATTCAGCAGGAGAGAAAGATTAATCAATTTTTCTATACGAAAGGTGAAAACAAGATGAGTTCAACCTACCATGATTTTTTGGCCTTCCACCCATATTTAAGGGCTAGTTCTTTCCACGTGTGGGCCTCGGGCGTAGTGACATCCAAAATCTTCTGGACCCACTGGTCCAAACCTTCAACCCTAGGTGGTGTCCACCGAGTTGCTGAAATAAGTGAAAGAAGAAGGATCAACAGCAACATAGGGCGATCTTTAACTAGAAGAAACGATAAACAGCGAACTTACGAGTACGGTTCCATAATTTCGGAAAGGATGGAGTCGTGGTCGGGATGATGTCCCTGGTGGAAACCGCAACAAACCATTCCATCCACCCACGGTCGTTGTTCTCATCCATGCTGGTTAGCAAAGCATGGTGACCACGTTTGCTGAAATTTATCATTCTCCCGCAAAAAATCTTGGGGGAAGAAAGGTTCATTAATCGAGCCAGGGATAGCTCTTCTCTTATTTCTTGGGATAGACGTCGAAGACAAGCAACTGTCCTCTACACAGAAGGACTTACCTGTGCCAAGCATACCTTGTAACGGATGCAGAACTCCACGATAACAGAGTCAAGCTTCCCGCTCAAGGAGAAAGGTCCCAAAGTGAAGGGATACGTGTAAAAATACGTGAACCTCTTCTTGGGTAAGGTTATCCGCTCTGCCAGGTTAGGAACGATGATGTTTAAATCATGACAACGATAGTCTTCCTTCACAGCAGGAATGCTGAAAGGACGGATGGAAGAAGGATACACGCCAACAACCCATGTGTGAGGGTTAGCGAAAGGATACTTCTCTTCGAAGTCCTTAGTTGTGATAAGTTTTCTTAGAATAATGGTGCTCACCATGGGAGGTGCAGCATCATCAGTACTACATTTGTTCTTTGAGAAACTGGGATTTCTAGAAGAAGATGCCATTGTTATCAGAAGGAAGAAAAAGGCCTTATCTGGAGAAGAAGATTAGAGAAAGTTGAAGACAAGTATAAGTTGAGCAAAGAGAGTTCGAGAGATTTTGGAAAGTTATGAAGTGTAAATGGAGAAGTTTGATGCGTATAAATAAAGGAATAAGCGGCTAAAATTGTGGCCATAATTACCTCGATAATCGGCAAAAGTATTGTTGAATCGCGGGATGACGCGTGTTTGGGGCATTAAATACGGAGAGACGTGTGTCTAATCAACTGTCAGATACTTTTCAGAGGGGGTCAACGGGTTTTCCGCCAGAAACGTATCTTTACCAACTTTTCGGTGACACAAGATTATGCCACCGGAAAGTAGGGGGACTATCTGTATAGGGTAAAATATGTTCATATTAAATGATCGCATGAGGAAGCGATACGTGGAGTCGAAGACAGAAGATAATATGGTTCGAAGACAACGATCTCGAAGAGAATGGTATTCATAAAGGCAAATTAAATACCTGCCACTCATTAGCATTTAATAAAAAATATTCTATAGCATTAAATGCACGGTCCGTTACAGAGAATATGACATTCACTGTCCACTGTTACACATTTTTCAATGGCCCTCATAATTGTCATTTAAGAGGGGCTTAATCTTAGGACCTTGCTCCTTAGGTGCAACTATAAATAGTGAGCTTTACAATCATTGTAAGAGAGACGAATTTTCTGACAAACTAATACCATACTCTGTTCAAAAGCTCGATAATATTTTATCTTCTTGCTTATTAGCATTGTTATTACTGCTTTCGGAAGCTCTGCTCCCGGAATCAAGATTGCTGCTGCCTTATCTCGATTTCGATACTAAATCTTATATTCTTGTCTAATTTATTTATTATTTTGAGATCAAATCGATTCATTTATCTATAAATCACGTAAACCGGAGTGACACCAAATACAATTTCAAGACAAAATGATAAAACACGTATTTATTTACCTGCATATTTGTCTCACTGGAAAATGACTTCTCCAAGCAGTAAAAAAGTACACTGCAATAAGATCCAGGTTGTGTTCTCAATTATTGTTTGGTGAAAGACTTATAGAATTTGCGGTCGACAGAGTTTTTTGTTTATTGAAGTACATAGCAAAATATAATATATTGGGAAGTCAAAAAGTGAGTTGACAGCGTGAGGTCCTTAAAGATTCTTATCTCCCACTATAAAGCAAATAATCTCAGTGATGATTATAATATGGTATGCAACACAAAAAAAAAAAAGTGAAAAGGAAAAAGGTAGATCAAATTAATAAAAAAGAGAAAATCGGATAACAGGGCAATGATGCTGTCGCAAAGTGAAGAAGTGCTGTCTATTTTATTCAGATACCATTGTCCTGTCTTTAGGTTCTACTACTAACTTATGTTCTTTATTTCAATCCTTAGCTTTTAGCTACTCTTCAAGCCGCTGAAACTCACATGGTTATCGTCCTTCTTAAGTGTCTTTATATTAGTTGGAATTTCTCTCCTTGAAGATTTTTCTTTCCTTTTATTGTCAAACAAAAAGCAAGACCAAACACTCGCTTGTCTGTCTTTCCTTTTATGCTGATCTTGCATTGACAAAAATCTTAGTTGCAACAAAAGAAAGCAATTCATGTACCAGTTGTTAAAACTTACAAGGGTACTATTTTTCATTTCTTGCGGTCATATATATATATATATCCCTACTGTTCTTAGACACTTCTTATATAGGAGAAAAATACGTTCCGCTCTAAGGGGTAATTAAGTTTCATATTCTACACACAAAAAAAAAAAGAAAAGTAAGGCTTAACATTCAATGAAGTGAATGAAAATAATGGAATATCAATGTTTAAATTCCATATAGACGTGCAAAACATTAGGAACTACTGTTGATAACACCATTATTATTTCAAAAAAGAAAATAAAAGAACAGCAAAATGGTGGTAGTTTAGTTGAGATGATCTCACTAAAATTCCGAAGCCATGTGGTTTAGAAAAACTAATATGAGTTGTCTTAAAATTGCAACTCTGGCGTGCGTAAGTCTCATGAACATTGTTGGGCCCAAGAAAACCTAATTTGTTTGGCGTTTTCAACATCAGCTAGCACATGCTCTTGCAATTAAACTTTTGATTCTAGTTCTTGATATATGGGATTTCTTAATTATGTTTGATCTTCATTACTGAATCTTCAATTCTCTCTTAAGCCTTCTAGAAAGCTCCTAAAACCTACAAGCCCCAAGGTCCAAACATCAAGCAAAAAAAAAAACACACAATTTTTTGAAGAAAGCCAAAGCATTAATGGTATGCTAAGTCCAATGTATGCCTCACTAGTAGGAATTGGACCATGCATATGTATTAATTAATGATGTCTGTTGGCCAATGATTTAAATTACGTCTCTGAATTGCTTAATTTCATATTCTTTTTACTTTTGTCAGTTTAGAGAACTAAGAATGCATTAATGATTATATTTTTCCAAAGCCACCGTTATTACTCCAAGAAAGCGTATTGTTTTTAGAGAAATGCCATTCTACCACACTGATTTTGGCCACAATGGCCCAAATGGGGGTAGCGTAGTAAATTCATATGTGTATCTACGTTATTTATGCCAAGTCAATGTCATTGTTACCCTTCCCTCCCAAAATTCATCTTTCAAAATTTGCGTAATCTCTCTCATCAATTCAATTTTAATTTTTTGCCAATACATGGAGAATCTCAAAAGATGCACACATACATCCTTTTTCATAAACAATTAATATTAATATTTCTCTCTTTTTTGTTGTAAACACATACATACAACTATACTATACATACGATTATCTTGTATATAATTTATTTTTATTTTCTAATTTTTTATTACTTAGGAAAACCTAGGTATACCTTATAAATATGCCTATTAACCAAATATTTATTATATAAAAATACATTTATACATATCTTTTACACATTTTTACTAAATATTTACATAAATCAGGTTGGCCGCAGCTGATGAAATACTAAAAACTCTATGAATTTTTGTTATGCAGAAATAGAAAATAGGTATACATGTTTTCCTTAGCTATTTTACTATGCAAGAATTTGCATTTCTTAATCGGAGGAATTTTTTCGTAACTGAATTCTTTATTCAAACCTTGAAAATTTTCAAGCTTTTATTTCCATTTATTTGTTGTATGCTAATATGAACATACTCGTTGGTTTTTATTACAAATAAAGGAATAACAAAAATTGGGACTGTAAAAAAAAATTCTCTAGCTATAATATGACATGAATATATAATAAACTATATGATTGCACTCTAATATTATGCGTTTAATAATGAGAAAGCTTATTCCATTTCTAATAACTATCATGTCATACATGAGTATATTTGATTTTTCTTTTTTGGCATAATTATATTGGTAAATTTTAACTAGAACTAATGTAAAAGAAATTGTCAATGATCATCTAGCAAAAATAAAAAGTTATAGCAAATGAAGTAGTGGACAAAAGAAATAATATAATAAACATAATTTTCTTTGATTTATTTCATAATTTAACATATTCCAAATAACATTTGAATTAACCACCTAACATAATATAATACATAATTTTTATACGTAAGACTGAGGCAATGGACCTTCTTATGGTTGAAGGTACCGCAGGCTAAAGAAAAACTACAATAAAATCTATATTATATTAAAATGATCGAGCTTGATATTGATATCCGTATCATATTAAAAAGAGGGTAAACCAAGAGGTTAAGCCAAGTGGAATATTGAGAAAATACCACTTGGCACTTTTAAGCCATAATCTAAAAGAATTTAGATAAATCTAATATATATATATATATATATATATATATATATATATATATATATATATATATATATATATATATATATATATATATATATATATATATATATTAATTTTCCTTCTATATTAACTAGAACATGGAGGTAAAAAATTAATTATAATAAAAACAAATAAAAAATATAAAAAGACGTAGATTGAAATAACATATGACTATTTTTACTTTGGGATAAGTTAAAATATAAAATAAAGTAAAAACATTACTTATGATATTAACAATTTGATGACTTTAAAAATTTAAAATATTCCAAGCAGCAAAACTAAGATCTCCCATAAAATACATAAATTATTAATAAAGTAAGAAATTTTTTTTAACATAATAAAATCATATTAATGTTGACAATCTATATTTACTCTTTTAATTGAAAAATAAAAATATTTAAAATTTAAATTTAAGTTTGAACTGAGAGATACATTCAAGAGAGGTTGCAAGGCTTAAAGAGAAATCAAGTTGACTGAACTAACTAAAACAATATTATCTGTCTCTTCTCTATTTACCAAGAAAAATATTATCCTTCTCTTATCTTGAAATGGAGGGTGATTTACTATATGTAAAATCACTTGGCACTTTTTAGAACAAAATCTAACAATAAGAGATATTTACTACAATAAAAATTTACTACATTACAAAAAATATATTTACCATGATTCTGATATTTTGGAAAGAAAATATTCTACAAAAGGGGAAAGAAATGCTCAAATTTGAATAAATAATTGAAATATAAAGTTAATTTTATCAGATATTTGTAATAAATCAAGGTACAAAAAAATAGAGAAAAATATAGATTAAAACAAGATAAGGCTATTTCTCTGGACTAAGGTAAAATAAATAAATAAAGTAAATGAATATACTTAAAATATTAATATGTTGATTTTGAAAAATTGATAAAATTTTAAGCTTGAGAAGAATAAGTTCTTAAATAAAATACAAAAATATATATATTTATAAAGTAAAACAAAAATAAATCTATATATTACTAAAAGAATGACAATATGCAATGTGGTTAAGCCAAGTGAAAATTAAAAAAACATAGCAAATTAAGATAATGTCAACGAAGAGAATAATATCCATATATTGCTCGATCATACCATATTTTTAAGATGATTTTCGTCTTACCAAATATGAAAGCATGACTTAATCATGAAAAATATTAACTTGAAAATTATTTTCCCTCAAATCAAATACACCTTAAAAAGAAAGCAATTTTCAAAGAATAATTAGCAAGAATATTAAGCCTAATTGATAGGCTATATGTACCTTGTTATATTTTGATGATCTAACAAACTTAATGACAAAAACCAGATAAGGAACCTGATACACATTCTCAAGTATGTGGAAACAACAAGACTTAAGCTGGAATTGTAAATCAACGCTTTAGGAGTCAAAGAATCAACAAGGGGAACAGATGGACATCAGTCCCCTGGTGATCGTACCAGTCAATTCTCCAACAACTGTAAAGTCGATGCCTGCACACGCAACAGTACAAGCACAGTACAACAGTCAACTTCATTGGGAATGATCTTGTACCCAAGATGCTTATATCATTCAAGTGATGTCATCAATGTTATATTAACATTAAACCAAAGACAAAACATCACTTGAACACTGAGAGAATTTACTCAAGCACTCCACATAGTGATTGATCATCTGCCAAACGATTTTCAAGTGCATCAAGAACAAAGAACAACATAGCAACAGACCAGTTTCCCGTATTGAGTTATTACATGTCCTTTGTTGTGTTGTACCTTTGGCAAAGTTCTCTACTTATAATTCCTACTTAGCTTAGTTAGAAGCATTGTGTAGGAAACCCTTTGTAAATCATAAACCCTTGTGTTTGTGTCTTGGCTAGAGTTAGTCGAGTTGCAAAGTCTTTGTAATAGAGTTATTATAAAGTGGCTTGTAATAGAGTTGTTACAAGTTAGTGATGGATTAAGGGGTTAATTCCTAGGTTACAATAGATTGTAATCTAAAGTTTGCTCAATAGTGAAGTTGAAATCCTACAAGGGTAGGTCGTGGTTTTTAATCCCTTGAGTTGGGAATTTTCCACGTAAAATTTCTCTGTGTCATTTATTTACTGCATTGTGCGTGTGTTATGTGGGAACTAATAGAGAACCTAGTTCTCTTTATAGTTTAATGGACCCTCGAATTCTATCAATTGGTATCAGAGCAGGTTCTTTCTATCAGGCTAACACCTAGAAAGGATCCTCATGGCTACTCCACCAAACTTCGAAGAAGGTCAATCTACCTACAAGCCACCAAGATTCAATGGTCAATACTATGGATGGTGGAAGACTAGGATGCATGGCTTCATCATGGCTGAAGACTCAGAGCTCTTGGACGTCATCTGCGATGGACCCTTCTTCCCCACAAAAACCAGTGGCGACCCAGCTGTAACAATCCCCAAAACAAGAAAGGAGTTCAATGATGCTGACCGAAAATCCATAGAAAAGAATTTTCGTGCAAAGAAAATTCTTGTTTGTGGCATTGGTCCTGATGAATATAACAGGATATCGGCATTCCAATCAGCTAAAGAAATTTGGGAAGCCCTCCAAACAGCTCATGAAGGAACAACACGGGTCAAGCAATCAAAGATTGACATGCTTACAACTGAATATGAGCTCTTCAGGATGAAAGATGATGAATCCATCCAGGATATGCATACTCGGTTCACTTCTATCATCAATGAACTATACTCTCTAAGAAAAATCATTCCAAGAAACAAACTCGTCAGGAAAATACTCAGTGTTTTGCCCAGTTCCTGGGAAAGCAAAGTGAATGCTATTACAGAGGAAAAGGACTTGCAGAAGCTAACCATCGATGAACTTGTTGGCAATCTAAAAACCTATGAAATGAAGAAGAAGAAGGACAATGAGAAAAGAGAGCCCAAAAGGGAGAAGAGCCTGGTACTTAAGACGGACAACAATGATTAAGGTGGTGAGGATGGTGATATGGCTTACCTGACAAAAAGATTCCAGAAAATGAGTCGCAGAAATGGAGGCTTTCCAAAAAGGGGCAGTTCTAGCAAGCCCAAAAATTATGACCTTTGTCATAAGTGTGGTAATCCAGGACATTTCATCAAGGGTTGTCCTCTCCTCAAGCAAGATCAATACAAACACAACACAGATAAAGCAGTTAAGAGGAACCTGGTTCCTGACAAATGCTTCAAGAGAAAAAAAGTCACTGACAATGTTATGAAACAAGCTCTTGCTGCATGGGGAGACTCTTCCAGTGAATCTGAAGAAGATTATGATCATGGTGACAACTCCATGATGGCAGTGGAAAGTGAAGCAGCTGAGTATGACTCCATTTTTATCTTGATGGAACAGTCTGATGATGATGAAGATGACGACGATGATGATGAGGTAAATTTTCTAGATGTTCAAAGAAATCTGAAGTCCTATTCTCCTAAAAACTTATATCTCTGGAAAATGTTTTAATTGATGCTTATCACAGTCTTATAAATGATAAAAAATATACTGATTCTTGAACTAGGAGAAGCAGAACAATCGAGAGATGACCTAGTAGTTGTTGTGGTAGATTTAAAAGAAACCACTGAGAGTCTGAAGAAAGAAAAGGATACCTTGACTGAAAAGGTTGCTAGTATAGAGCATGAGAGAGATGATCTATTAGTAGTAGTCGTAGATCTGAAGGATACAATTGAGGAACTAAAATGAGAAGGTAGGCATGAGATTCTTAAAAAGGGAAAGAAAGTTGCGGATGAAACACATCTTAGGCTTAAAGACGATATAAAATCAGTGAAATCTAGTTTGTGTGTTGAACTCGAGAAAAACAAACAACTTCAGGAAGAACTAAGTAGAGTCAAGAGTGATCTTGAAAAATCACTCAAGTGGACCTGGTCCTCTAAAGCTATCATTGCCATGTACACGAACAATGGGGGAAACAAGCAGGGAATCAGGTTTCAAAGGGAAAGAATTCCCTACAACCCTCATAGCAAGTACGTTACTGTACCTGATAATTGGCTCTGCACTCACTGTGGTAACACTGGATATCTTAAGGAAACCTGTAAGGCCAAGTTTCAGTCTCAATAGAAAAATAAAGTTTTTGCTAAAAAGGTAATTACTAGTAGAGAACCTGGTCCCTCATATAAAAGACGCATGATGCCTGCTTGGACCAAAAGAACTCTTATTCATCCCTTTCCTCATTACAAGGGACCCAAACTCATTTGGGTTCCTAAGTCTAACCCTTAATTTCCTTGTGCAGGGAACAGTGAAGGGGAGCAGCCAACAATGGTACATGGATAGTGGTTGCTCAAAGCACATGACTGGAAGTACAAACGATTTCCTTTCACTGAAGGCCCTACAAGGAGGGAGTGTATCCTTTAGAAATGGTAAGAAGGGATACATTCTAGGAGTTGGAAGGATTGGGAAGTCTCTCTCTCACTCTATTAAAAATATGTACTTTGTGAACGGATTAAAGTACAGTTTGCTGAGTGTTTCCCAAATATGTGACAAGGAAAACAAAGTGGAATTTATGTCAAAGATATGCACAGTCATAAATCTTGGGACTGGTGAAGTGGTGCTAGTGGCAAAATGATACAAAAACATCTATGTTACTGATTTTGAATCCCTTCGGAGTGGTGATATCAGTTGTCTAAGTATTGTTGATGATGATGCTGAGTTATGACACAGAAGGCTCGGTCATGCAAGTTTCTCACTGCCGAACAAACTAGTCAAAAAGGACCTGGTTCGTGGTCTGCCCAAGTCAAGCTTCAAGGATCACAAGGTGTGTAATACGTGTGCTAAAGGAAAGCATATCAGATCCTCTTTCAAGTCCAAAAAGGAAGTTAGTACCTCAAGGCCACTTGATCATCTCCATATGGATCTATGTGGACCTATGAGAGTACAAAGCAAAAGAGGAAAACGGTACATCTTCGTCATTGTGGACGACTACTCCAGATTCACCTGGACTTTGTTTCTCAGAACCAAGGATGAAACCTTCCAAGTATTTGTTGCATTTGTCAAGAAAATCCAAGTGAAGATGGGTAATAATGTAGTATGTATCAGGTCTGACCATGGGACAGAATTTGATAATGCCAAATTCGAGAATTTTGTGCTAAAAATGGCATTACTCACAATTTTTCAGCTCCACGAACACCACAACAAAATGGTGTTGTGGAGAGGATGAATAGGACTCTTAAAGACATGGCAAGAACAATGTTGATTGATAGTGGTGTTATAAAAGGTTTCTAGGTAGAGGCAGTTAACACTGCATGCTACCTGGTGAACAGGTGCATGATCAGGTCCCTCCTGAACAAAACCCCGTATGAACTGCTGAATAGGAGAAAACCTAAGCTAACACAGTTGAGGACATTTGGTTGCAAATTCTTTGTTCTCAACAATGGTAAGGAAGCTCTGGGAAAGTTTGATGCCAAGATTGATGAAGGAATATTTCTTGTATATTCATCACAAAGCAAAGTTTACAAGGTATACAACAAAAGAACTCAATGTGTTGAGGAAAACATACATGTGATCTTTGACGAAGCACAACACTCTCTTGGAAAAGCTGCACATAATAAGGCTGATCAAGATAGAGAGCTATCAAATGTCCCTGGTGAAGTTATTGACATGGCAAATGGAAAGGCTGACATGATGAGTCACGTCAAGGAATCCAATGAAGATGGTGCGACTATGTCTCCAACTAATGGAGAGGAACCTGGTCCCACAATCACGACAATTGAAGCTGAGAATAGAGTTGTCGATGTTGTCCAAGGCACTCCACATGGTGAGATGAGAAGCGGCCAAGAACCACAGTCAGATATACCTGGATCTTCTATCAATGAGATTCAGGTACCAAACTGGAAGCACAAAGGTTCACACCCTCTTGAAAACATAATCACTCCTCTTGATTCAGGAATTCAAACCAGATCAAAGGCTAGAAACACACTTGCCTTATCAGCCTTTCTTTCTCAATTAGAGCCCAAAAATATCAAAGAAGCATTAAAAGATGCAGGCTGAATTACTGCCATGCAAGAAGAGCTTCATCAATTTGAGAGAAACAAGTTATGGAACCTGGTTCCTCGACCTATGGATCGTACTGTTATTGGAACCAGGTGGGTATTCAGGAACAAACTTGAGGAGTTTGGAAACACTACAAGAAACAAGGCAAGGCTAGTTATTCAAGGCTATAATCAGGAAGAATGGATTGATTGTGATGAAACTTTCGCTCCAATCGCTCTAATGGAGGCTTTCAGAATTTTCATTGCCTTTGCATCACATATGGAATTCACATTGTTCCAAATGGATGTCGAAAGTGCATTTCTGAATGGCTTTCTAAAGGAAGAAGTCTTCGTCAAGCAACCTCCTGGATTTGAGAATCATGAGCATCCTGAGCATGTCTTTAAACTTGACAAGGCTTTATATGGACTAAAGCAGGCTCCCCGCGCTTGGTATGAAAGGTTGTCAAAATTCCTTCTAGAAAATGACTTTACAAGAGGAAAAATTAACAACACCATTTTTCTGAAGAAACGCGGGAGGAACCTGCTCATTGTGCAAGTTTATGTTTATGACATTATTTTCGGAGCAACAGTCGACTCTTTGTGTGAGGAATTTGCAAAACTCATGGGAAGTGAGTTTGAAATAAGCATGATGGGGGAATTGAATTTCTTCTTGGGTTTACAAGTGAAGCAATCTCAAAAGGGGACTTTGATAAGTCAGTAGAAGTACATCAAGGAGCTGCTGAAGAGATTTGACATGGAAGCATTAAAAATCATTGACACTCCCATTGCCACAATCACTCGTCTAGACATGGATGAACCTGGTTTTCCTATGAATCAGACCATGTATAGAGGCATCATAGGGTCACTCCTGTATCTCAAGCAGACCAGATATTGTCTTCAGTGTGGGACTCTGTGCCAAGTTTCAATCTAATCCAAAGGAATCTTATCTGAAGGCTGCCAAGAGAATCCTGAGATATCTCAAAGAAACACAGGACCTGGTTCTTTACTATCCCTCTGTAGATAACTTTGACTTAGTTGGGTATGATGATGCTGATTATGCAGGGTATCTAGTGGACAGGAAAAGCACGTCTGGAATGGCATATTTTCTGGGTTCATGTCTAATTTCATAGGGTACAAGAGAACAAAACTCAATGGCCCTCTCCACTATAGAAGTAGAATATGTGGCAGCTGCATCTTGCTGTGCCCAACTACTATGGATTAAGCAGCAGCTGGAAGACTTTGGAGTGTTCTCTGATTGTGTGCCCTTGCTAACAATATCAGTGCACTCAACATGGCCAAAAATCCAGTCCGACATAAGAGAATAAAGCACATTGATGTGCGTCACCACTTTCTCAGAGACAATGTTGAAAAAGGGCTCATATGTATGAAATTTTGCAACACAAAAGATCAAATGGCAGACATATTCACCAAAGCACTGAACAAAGAGCGCTTTGAAAGAAACCGCTTGGCACTAGGGCTGATAAAACCAAGCTGAGAACCTGGTCCCTCGATGCTTAGCTATGGAAAAAAATGCACAGGTAGTTTAGCTAAAAAGTATTTTCTGGCAAAATCTAACTCATTTCAATACCGTTACAGGTAAACACGCATGATGATTATAGAGCAAACAAGCAGCTAATGCATTGCACGTTGGTCAAAGGATGAAGCTTACATTTGCAAAATCTATCAGGGAACCTGGTTCCTTTGACCCATGTTAGTAGTTTCTCTATACTCTCATTCACAAATTTTAAACGGTTCAAACGGTGTCACATCATCACATTGTCTGTTTCTTTTCTTACCCGATTTTTGTACCCAAGCCTCTCACTCGTCGACTCGACTACCCAAAGTGCCGCCTTTCTTAACCGGTCCCTCATCCCTATTAAATATATCCTTTCACCATCACTTCCACCACTATTCACTTCAAAAATCCAAAATTTCCCTTTCTTTTCCCTCTTTAAACCAAAACTATCTCTTCTTCAACTCACTACTTCCCACCATGTCTGAACACCAGGAAACTCAAAATGTTCCAAGTATCACCCCCACTGAGCCCTCACCTGTTGAAACGCCGATCATAGAACCCAGACTCTACACACCAACCAGTCCAAACCCTAAGGCAGAATTACCCCCACCCTCAACCTCCTCTCCTACCCAATCGAGTATTAGTTCTCATCGGAGTCGCAAAACTTCGACTCCTTAGAAGTTTGTGGCTACGACTTCTCCTTCTGCCTCGCCGGAAAAACTGGTTGAAGCGGATACAGTCGAAGAAGAAGAAAAACAAGAAATCTCCAGTCTACCAATGGAAGAATTCATTGATAAAGACCAAGCTGTTGGTCTTGTCCATGCTAAATCAACAATGACAACCCCTAGTCTTAAGTCTACAGGTAACATTCCTTCTTCTATCGAGTTTTCCATGGGGTTACAAGAAAAAGAAGCCATAGAAAATATGTTGTCGATAGCTGCTGAGGGTGTTGTTATTGAGGATGGTGAGGGTGTGTCTGAGTCTCAGGGGGAAGAAAATAGGACTCTAGTGGAGAATAGGGAACTTGTGCTTGTTGCACCATCGACATCGGACAATACTACTGGGGCACCTACTGAGGGACATGTTCCCTCCATAGAGGAGCCAACTCTTGGGTTCTCTCCCGAATCCCAGGTCAGTACTGATCCTGCTCCCTCTCCTCACTTCTACGCTGAGCCTTTATCTATGGTTGTTCCTGAAATGAGATTTTTATCTGAAGAGGAGAATGACGAAAGTGAAGATGATTATGATAATGTGGCTATTGCTAGTTTTATCAAGGCTAGAAGTGGACAGGACACTACTCAAGAGCCAACTCCTAAGCGACCTACCACTAGGTTATAAAAGAAGGAGGCTCTTGAGTCTGTTATTAGGAAAAGCCAAAAACAACGAAACAAGAGAATATTGGTAAAGGATGGGAAGATTATGAATGAGAAAGCAGTGCATGTTGTCAATGTTAATGATGAAGTGGACGAGGAACCTGGTTCCTTGACTCGCAAGTTCTCACAGAAGCATTCTATCTCCAAGTCAAAAAGGGGATCCTCTATGAGTGCTGAGAGTCGGAAGAAGAGTGAAGGTGATAACTCTGGTGAAAAGTTAGTGGAAGAATCTGGAGAAAAAGTGATGGAAAAATTAGTTGGAAAGGTCTCTGAGAAGCTAGTGTCTGAGAAGCCAGCTGAGAAAGGAAAGAGTGCTCGCAAATTAGTGAAAAGGAAGAGTGATGTTGAAGAGGAACCTGGTTCTTCTAAGAAGCCAAAGGTTGATGATACCCTGGCTGCTGGGAATGAAACATTGAAAAATCAAAAGGTGTTGTGTGGGGCCGTACATTTGCCCCTGATATTCTGGATATGGATGGCATGCGACAGTTGGTGGAGATCTGTGAATTTCAACAGTGGACGCACTTGTTCACAGGTGACAGTCCCAAAGTGTATGAGGAAGAAGTGCGCAGTTTCTATGCTGACTTCTTCACAGTTGAGGATGATCATATTTGCATGATGGTGAATGGGGTTGATTTTGTGATGGACTTTGCTATGTTGGGATCTATTCTGGGTGTGCCTGCTGAGGGCTTGTCGTCGATTTAAGGCTTATGCTCTTTAAACTTTAGAAATGCTATCGTGAAGGATAAGTCAGTTCAGCATGGGGGAACGGGTACACAAGAAGGCCCTCCTTCCAGTGCAACAATTGCTGTTTGAAATGGTGAACAAGGTTTTGCTCCCTCATGCTGAAAGAAGGTCAATTATGTCACGACCCAAAATTCATTAAAGGTCGTGATGGCACCGGACACCACTGTCAGGCAAGCCAAAAATAAATAGTTAATTTGGTTCTCATTTTTAATATTTTTGTAATCATATTTTCCTTCGATTAAATAGTAAAAGGTAGAATTCACAGTGTAAATAATAATATTCTTAACAATTTCAATACAGAAAAACCCATAATCATCCAAAAACCCGGTGTCACAAGTGCATGAGCATCAACTAGGAATGTAAAATAAAATATAACATCTGTCAGAAATACAAATTGGGATAGGAGAAATATAAATATTCCAAAGGAGACTTTGCCGGCTGCGGGTCATAATATGGAATGCAACTCACGTAAGTGCCCGCATGCATACATGCCTCTGCTCTCACAAGACAACTAGTCACATATGTACCTGCACAAAAATTTGCAGCAAGTGTAGTATGAGTACGAAATCAACGTGTACCCATTAAGTATCTATCCTAACCTCGGAGAAGTAGTGACGAGGGGTCGACATCGACACTTACTAGTGATCCAATAATATCATGTACAGTAAAGGGGTAGGTAAATATGAAGCAGCGTAAATAAATGAGACAAACAAGTATAGATTATGTGGTACAAATATACCTCTTTATGAGGAACTCGAGCTCTCCATTTGGAAAATTTCCCTCCTTAACCGGAGCATATATAGGAATATAGTGGATCTCATCAGATAGATTTTCATAACCCAAATCGGGAAAACTTACAGATACTCTGGCTTCTTGCCAAATATTACGTACGATTCCATAAGGATATGATATAGGAAATGTCGAGGCGTACGGCCCGATCCAACATAAAAGTTTAAACTGTGTACTGCCGAGGATCGAATGGCCCGAACCATAGATACATTTATTAAATTGCCGAGGCGAACGACCCGCTCCCATGAGAGTGTGGTACAAAAATTGTGCCGAGGCGATCGACCCGATCCCATAAGAGTGAAATACAATATCCTGCCGAGGCAAACAGCCCGATCCCATAAGAGTGAAATACATAATCCTGCCGGGGCGAACGGCCCGATCCCATTAGAATAAGAAGCTTGACGGGTCCTTGACTCCACACATGAATAAACGTGTGAGTTGTAATTTCTTTAACAAAAACCTTTCAATGAAGTATATATATATATATATATATATATATATATATATATATATATATATATCACGGAAACATGCCGTATGAGGAGTAAAGTTATTCGGTGACAAATCGTGAACTCGTGAAGTCTCTACAATAACAAGTCTAGTCTCAAGTAGTAATGTAAAACAGAGGAATTTAATTGATGAGAGACTGCTCAAATAATACAGCTGTAGCATGATGTGAACCTAAGCCTACCCGGACAATAACATGAATATAGCTACGCACAGGCTCTCGTCACCTCGCGCGCACGTAGCCCCCACAACAAGTAGCACACATCCATATACAACACCTAGGGGTAATTGCCCCCTCACATAGTTAGACATGAGACTTACCTCGCTCCGAAATTCCATAACCGGCTCCAAAGCCTCTCTAACACCTCAAACCGATGCCCGCCGGTCCAAAACTAGTCAAATAAGATGTAGCCCAATCAAAATATACTCTAATATTCATAATTAATCAATTAATAACAACTTCCAATTTTGCTCGAAAAATTGATGAAGCAACCCTCGGGCCCACGTGCCCGGATTCCAAAATTGTTTGAAGACAAACACTACCCATAGCAGTACGAACTCCAATATATAATTTATTCTCCATTTCATGCCCAAATTCGTGATCAAATTCCAAGAATACTAATTTCTAGGTTTTTCTTCAAAATCAAAATTTTTACAAATTTTCATGCTTGAATCCATGTAAAAACCATGTATTTAACTCACAATGTGAAGAAATCACTTACCCCATTATAGTTGATGAAGATGGCACTCCTAAAATGCTCCAAAATCGGCTCCCATGGACGAAATGAAGTTAAAATAAGCCAAAACCCCATTTTATAAAACCTCACTGCCCAACAATCCTCGCACTTGCGGTGCAATAGCCGCTTCTGCGGCTCCGCACCTGCGGAAATTCCATCGCAGGTGCGGTTCAAGCTCAGCCCAACGTTTCGCGCATCTGCGGCCTGGCAGCGCTTCTGCGCATCCGCTTCTGCGGCTCTTCATGCGCAGGTGCGGTCCGCTTTTGTGGAACTTGACCGCATCTGCGGCCAAAACCTCGCAGATGCGGTTACACCAGATACCAGTTGCCTTAGCATTTCTTCCAAGTCCAAACTCGATCCGTTAACCATCCGGAATTCACCCGAGGCCCTAGGGACCTCAACCAAATATACCAACACATCCCAAAATACATTACGAACTTAGTCGAGCCTTTATATCACATCAAACAATGCAAAAACACAAATCACCCTCCAGTTCAAACTTATATGAACTTTGAAACTTCAAACTTCTATAATCGATGCCGAAACCTATCAAATCACGTCCGATTGACCACAAATTTCGCACACAAGTCATGACCGACATTACGAACCTACTCCAACTTCCAGAATCGGAGTCCGACCCCAATATCAAAAAGTTCATTTCCGATCGAACTTCTCAAAAACCTTCAAATTTCCAACTTTCGCCAAATGACCCCGAAATGACCTACGGACCTCCAAATCCACTTCCGGGCGCGCTCCCAATACTAGAATAACCATACGGAGCTATTCTCAGACTTAGAATCCCAAACGGATATCGATAGCATTGAAATGCACTCCAATCCAAATTTATGAAATCCTTCCAAAATGCCAACTTCTACAATAGGTGCCGAAATATTCCCGGGTCATCCAAAATCCGATCCGGACATACGCCCAAGTCCAAAATTATCATACGAACCTATTGGAACTTTTAAATCCCGATTTTGGGGTCGTTTACTAAAAAACCACCCTTTAGTTAATTTCTCCCACTTAAAGCTTCCGAAATTAGAATCTTCTTTCCAAATCAACTCTGAACTCCCCGAAATTAAATTCCGACCACTTGTACAAGTCATAATACATGAAAAGAAGTTTCTCATGGTCTCAAACCACTGAATGACGCGCTAGAACTCAAAATGACGGGTCGGGTCGTTACATTCTCTCGCACTTAAACATACGTACGTCCTCGAACGTGCTAAGAACTACTCCAGAATTTGCCGAAATCATTGGTCAACACCTCGTGCACCTACCCGTGCTACCATAACCCAGTTGAGCACATTAGTTCGAGCCAATCTAAATATCTTCCTCTTTATTTAGTCTAGTAAGTCTTAGAGCCAAATTCCAACATATAGAATTCTCCACCAGGCATGTTTCCAACATACGAACGCCGTATTAATCACTACACGATGCACCAATACATGTTCGCATACCTTCGCGGAATCCACACCATGCACCGTATAATTCACATGACCATAATAACATCCCCTGTTAACAACAACCAAAAACCCACGAATCCGATGCTCACAACACACCTCATGACTCATATAAGTCCTGTTCCAACTCTTGCAATACTGCCACGACAGAGAAGATGTGTAGAACTCATAACCACCTGCCGAATCACAATTTATGGAGTCTCTCCTCCCGACAAGAACCATTACCTCATTCTGGACTGAATAACAATATTTACTCTTTAATATGTTTCATATAAATCTAATCGCACTGATCCGGGGTCCAATAATCTCGTCTCACCTGGTACAAGCTGCTCAGGAAATAAGCCACCTCAGACACTGCCAAAAATCTCGTATGATGCCATAATGTGCCAACAAGCTACAAACTCGAATGTGATACATAAGGAAAAATTGGAAAGAACTACTCAACCCACGTAACTAATTAAACAACCGAAAGGATGTTATGAACCTTCCTCAGGAAATGAGAAGCAAAACGCGCAATAATAGATGTGGGAAACTGTACTCAATAACACACTGTTGCGGCGTGTAATCCGATCCACACATGATACCCGTGGTGGTGTGCCACCCGATCCAAACAACATATCTGTGGCAGCGTGCCACCCGATCCGCGCATAGTAATAAATGGGGAAATACCCCTCAAGCCAGAAATGTTTATACCTTACGAAATGCCCGAATATCAACTATGAGCATGCCAAGTGCATAATACAAATCCTGAGGAGATGGGTAGCGTCACGCGCTACAAAACTCAAGCACAACTAAGGTGAGATATATAATCTGCATCTCAGAGAGCCATCCTGCTCACACAACACCTCAAACTATACGGGATCTCAATGCGAGTGCGAATAATCAACCACCTCACAACCCGCCTGGTATAATAGATTACACGGAATAGCTGACGACAGGAATAACATCTAAGGCCGAAGACCCTTTCGAAAACAACGCCATGCTAAGATGAGCACATTCGGCCTGATATAGAGCCTACATTCCCATTAGATCCATCCACGGACCTCATTCAATTCTGATCATACCATGTTTCGCTAAATAGCCTCTCAAAGACCCACAATGAGCTATTCACGACATATAAGAATAGCCGTCAAATCCGGAACGAACTTCCACATTCCACAACCAATATACCGAGCGCCCTTCAAGCATAAATTCTCACATTAGAAATAGTACTACAATCTCCATACTTGGTTTTAAATCTTTAATCAATCCAGTGACTACATGTCACACTTATACAATCTTCCCATGGGATACACTCCTACGACCTTCCTCACCAGGTAACAAGTCTGCACATCCATTCCACCGGTCATACTAAGGTTGAAAAGCAAATCGGGAATCCGCAACTAAAAACACAAAGCCCCTTACACAGGACACCGATCTCAGGTGACGCTAAAGGTAATACCAGCTCACTCTAAACATCTGAATTCTTCCCTCCTTATCCGAGCTCTTGACATTCTTATCAATACTGAACCATAACCTTGATCCTCAACTTCCAATTTCCATGCTACCCACTGCACTTAATCATGCCAATACGCAAAAGTACAAGAATTTCATCATAACTCCTGAACTACTAATAGGGTACACCCATTCTGATAATTCCCTTATGAATCCGAAGTTATTTTCTCTTATTCCTCCAATGCTACATCACAGACCGAAGACAACATAAAACACTCCAAGCCCCTTTTCATAATCTGTTGCAAAAGCTCGATACTCTGCTATACCACAGACTCAAAATCCTTAGGTACCACACTTTAACTTTTGAATCCACTAGGACCGGTGTTGAGAGTCATCCAATCTGACTCGGTCCCAAATATAATCAACTCCAAGTCCCTGCTAGCACAGGTACACCCTCTCAAAGAAGCAACCGACTAAATTCCTTTTCCTTGTACATCACATCCCCACGAAGCATAAACTCTGAGTCTTCCCAAAGCCTGAACATGAATCGACAAGGCCAATTACAGCACACACTCCTCAAATCCTTTGCTCAAATTACCACTGATGTTCTCTTTCCTTAGTCATGATAACCCGCCAATACACCGATAACCAGAAATCGCAAAAGTTGACAACTACGCAATCCAATCATAGACGGTGGGGCTCTCCCACTTAGCTTGAAGCTACCATTGCATAACTCTGGAACCCACCAAGATTCCTTATCCCCTATTGACATGATCTTGCACAAACAACCAACCAAATTCCTCAAAATCCTTATGTTAAACATTTCATGGACACTCTGAATCACTAGCCACATGCACATATTTGACCTTTTCCTGAATAGTCAGCAGAAATTCTTCGTAGAAGCTTCAATAACACCATGCAACTGCTAACCTGCTCACATGAGATATCCTACCTGTGGAAATTCCATGCCGACATCCTCTAACAACGCTACACCGAGTACAATTACCACGAAACCAATAAACCATCCTGAGCCCGTGCTCATTCACCAACTGTACAAGTCAGTTCACTCCTCATGGACATCAATTAGAGGTGCGACAATACATCCCAATCCAAAGTCCTGTTGTATCCTTCTTCATATCAAGCAACTCCTTTCTGTTGTATCCAACCTTCCTCCGTATAACAGCTAATATTCCAAATTAAGCCCGTAGACCGAGTCACTGTCCACCATGAATCCCAAATCACTCTAAACTTTCTCAAGGCGTGTAGTCATCCTACCACAGAACCCATATACTGCTCTGCCACTCTCCCACTTTGGTCAAACCCTCTCCTTTAAGTACCTACTCGACTTCTGTTTCTCACACTTGGCCTCCTAATAATTTAACCACTGCAAGACACCTCCCACATGTCCTTCCTCATAAATTCCCAGTTGTGGCCGTAAATTAAATCCATCTTTGTAGCACTTGAACCAATAGATCGCTACCACTCTAAACCTCTCTGAAGATCATCCTTCTCGAGCCATCAACATTAGGATTACCAATTCGATTCTAAACCACAGCACACTGTGATATCTGACAGCCGCTTCCCCGGTACTATTCATAATACTCTGCCTCAACGGCGATTTGACGAAGGCCATAACACCGGCGAACTTAACACATTCAATCAAGGACGATGACACCACATCTCAGATGAAGATTCCACAACACGCGAAAATACCAAGTCTCTTTTCTCCATCAATCCAACCTGAACATTCTTAGTCCGGTTGCCTTTCCCATAGGGAGAAACATCCTGCTCTACATCAATAGTTTCATTACAATTCCTCGAATCCCAATTTATAACAAGCGCTCCACGTCACAGAAGATTTGAATAGGAAAGAAATAAAGTTACAAGCCTCAAGAGAATCAATTCGCACGATGAAGAATCAAGAAGGGAAGTGCTCCTAATAGCCTTATAGCCTCTCGAAGATAAGTATAGACGTCTCCGTACCAACCCGCAAGACTCTACTAAACTAGATCATGACTCGTGAGACCTAAGTGAACCTAGCGCTCTGATACCATGTTGTCACGACCCAAAATCTATTAAAGGTCGTGATGGCACCGGACACCGCTGTCAGGCAAGCCAAAAATAAATACTTAATTTGGTTCTCATTTTTAATATTTTTGAAATCATATTTTCCTTCGATTAAATAGTAAAAGGTGGAATTCATAGTGTAAATAATAATATTCTTAACAATTTCAATACAGAACAACCCATAATTACCCCAAAACTCGGTGTCACAAGTGCATGAGCATGTCTGGAATACAAATTGGGACAGGAGAAATATAAATACTCCAAAGGAGACTCTTCCGACTGTGGGTCATAATATAGAATGCAACTCACGTAAATCCCCGAATGCATACACGCCTCTACTCTCACAAGACCACTAGTCACATATGTACCTGCATAAAAATATGCAGCAAGTGTAGTATGAGTACGAAATCAACGTGTACCCAGTAAGTATCTAGCCTAACCCCGAAGAAGTAGTGACGAGGGGTCAACATCGACACTTACTAGTGGTCCAATAATATCACGTACAGTGAAGGGGTAGGTAAACATGAAGCAGCGTAAATAAATGAGACAAACAAGTATAGATTATGTGGTACAAATACACCTCTTTATGAGGAACTCGAGCTCTCCATTTGGAAAATTTCCCTCCTTAACCGGAGCATATATATAAATATAGTGGATCTCATCAGATAGATTTTCATAACCTAAATCGGGAAAACTTATAGATACTCTGGCTTCTTGCCAAATATTACGAACGATTCCATGAGGATATGATATAGGAAATGCCGAGGTGTACGGCCCGATCCAACATAAAAGTTTAAATTGTGCACTGCCGAGGGTCGAACGGACCGAACCATAGATACATTTATTAAACTGCCGAGGTCGTGATGGCCAGACTCAGTGTCAACGATCAAGTGAGCAGACTGAGAGTTTGACATTTTTAGGCTGACATGAAATTAAGATTTCAAAGAAAGCGTAAAATAGGGTGTGTTATGGATATTCACATCAAATCACCACTATTATCCTTAGCCCCATGGTGGGCGCCAAACTCTTTAACCTAAAATTGGGTAACAATTAAACTTGTACGCGATTTAAATGATACGTGATTTAATTCAACACGAATAATTAAGAGTAATAGATAAATAAATTAAATATTAAATAAATGATCAAACCACTCGCAATGTTAAGACCAGAACTGATCTTAGATTGAATAGTGAACTCGTCCTCGATTGGACCCTAGGTTCTAGCCCTATCGCGAATAAAGAACATAACAAGTAAATAATGCCTTTAACAGTAGCTAGAGAACAAAGTAAACTTTTATTGCCTTGAATTACGTGTTACAATGTGTTAGACTAAAGAAAAACTTTTCCTTTATATAGTAGGGGAGTTTCAGTCCTAGTATAAGTCTAAAAAAGGTAAAAATCTTCCTTTTCCGATAATTGTTGATCCATAATCGACATCGAGCAGGATCTTCGACGTGATATCCAGTTAAGGGCGAGTATTCTGGCCCTCCATCCGCCATGCATAACTGTTCACCATGTCTCCCGAGGTATAGAACTTATACTCGTCCCGGGACGCGTCGCTTTACCATGCCGATGTCGGATATATCGTTCACTCTACCTGGGTCTCAGTACGAGGGTCTCTGGCCTTGATTACAATCTCGCGGATCCGTGCTCCCCTTCCGTTCTCTCATTGGGAAATCGGGGTAGATATTGCCCCCGATTTTACCCGTACACAGTTTGGATTAGTTCGATTTTATTAATTTTTCGGGTCTTTTTGTTACATAAATATTAATTTAATCTTACTTTATTAAAATTATAGATAAAATTTTGATAAGTGAATATATGCTTAGTAAAAATTAAAAAACTGAAAAATATTAGGAGATTTATTTTAGTAACACATGATAGTCATTTTCTTAGTCGTCTAGCAATAATTTTTCATTGATGTATGCTTTCAAGGTTAACCAAATTTAAGAATTGAATATAAAAATCAATATAAAACTTAAATAATGATATGTTCTAGGAGTATTTAATTTTAAAATTACTAAAAAAAAATTATTTTAAGTAAATATGGAAGAACAAAGAGATTGACACATTTCAATAACACTTAATAAGAAGGTGATGGAAAACAGGTATAAACAGCGGAAGCAAATAACCAGGATCACTTGCATGTAATATAGATAACATATAATCACAGATTTTAATCAAACATAAAATCGATACTTATCTCTTGAAGCGTGACCACGATCGTGAAAAGAGCCTTCAAGTAAGAGCGAAAACCATCCACGAGATCATCCTCCAGTTCCACAGTCTTCTGCTGTGTGACCAGAATAATGCCCAGAATTAGCGAAACTCGTGTAGGTGAGTTTCTCCTAGGAAAATCGTGTTGTAAAAACCATCGCCTTCTTATGGAATAAAACCCATTTATATAGCCACAGGTTTTAGGGTTTAAAACCTTTTCCTAAACCTGTTGGGTCCTCCTTTTCCACTAAGAAATAGAATTTAATTTAATTCCTAATTATTCAGGCACATCAGGGACCACAATAATTAATTAACGAGACTTCCTATTATGGACTTAATTTGAAATATACTACCATAATAAATTATGATATATCCCACTAAAAATTCGTAAATGAACTCCTCAGTTCATCAATTAAACCTTATTTAACTCCCCATATTAAGATTCAGATACTAATCAAATAAATTAAATTACCGACAATTTAATTCATTGATTATTTTCTTTAGACTTTTACTTAACTTATTTCATGTGACGGATACAAAATCCACCTGCACGATTTATACACGAAAACTTATAGGCTTTCATAAAGGTGTTTCATCAATCTCTAGACCGAGACATGAATTCCATCAACTAACTATTACTTCGCCAATGTATATCATCATTATCCAATTTAGCAGGCATATTGACCCACAAAAGAATCTCTCCTTTTAATAAATCAAAACAATAAATAATATATACAACTAATAATAAGTATATCAAGATTAAGAGTATAAGTATGTTTAGTGGCTAGAAAAGTTATTTTATTAAGTCAGTATAAAATACTTATCTCTACTTGGTCCGTTCAATACATATAAAATGTACTAGCCCAATAAGTCGGAATTAAACCATTCTCATAATCAAGATAAATTATATTTAATCTTGTGCTACAATCATTCCTGATGGTTTGTCCAATTCCATCATTATATTGTGAACATGATCTTTATACTTATAAGAACCGATGATTTAATCTTCCGTGTATAAGCTAAACTCTATACACTAAATCATCTACTATATGAGTAAAGGACACAAACGAATATATGATATATTTAAAACTTTATTAAAATTGAATAAACAATTATTCCATAATAAATACTATATCCAAACCAAAATCCATGGTTAATAGTATATATCCCAACAATCTCCCACTTAGAATTTTAACCATGATAATTATTAGAATATACTATATCTAAATGCATGGTTAATAGTATATGCCCTAACAGGTGATGATGCAAACTATTATTTAAAGTAAATAAAAAATGGATGGGCATTTATAGTTGTACTAAATATTACATCCCATGAGAAAATCACAAATATTTCTAGATATTTAAAAAAAATATATCTATAAAGTCTTAAAAGTATATATAAAAATTATATATTTTTACGTCGGTTTGGTTTGAGTTTTTTACTCTATATCAAACCAAATCAAACCAAACCTAATAAGATTGCTTAATCAGTTTGATGCAATTTTCTTGTTCGGTTTGATCATCCCTAGTCTCCATTATTATAACTAACATAAATCAAACAAGTTCTTCTTTCACTATGATTTGTCCCAATATTTTCCAAGACTTTTAACTATAACGAATTACTTATTATTTACTCATAATATAGTAGTAGTACTTTTAGGTAGTTCGTAAATGTATTCTTTCTTTTTCACTCTTGTTCTCTTTTTGGTTCTTTTTCACGCTTAATGTATTCATTCTGTTTAAAAGTAAAGCTCGATGTTTGAATTGATACTTACAGTTAAATGTGTTAATCATAGTACACCCCAGTACCCGTCGTTATCTTTTGTGGGAAGAAAGGATTAATACATTTTAATCTTTAATTCATTAGTTGCCAAATTACGTGAATAATTTAATCTGTTATCACTTCAAAACACAAAAGACCAGTAAGATTGAAGTGGGCCAGATAAAAAGTCAAAAGCCGTGACGATAGCCGCTCGAGTATTCAATAGGTTCGTATGATGATTTCGGACTTTGGCCGTATGTTCGAGTCGAATATGGGATGGCCCGAGAGCATTTCAGCGCTTATTATACAAGGTTGGCATTTTTAAAGTTCAAGAATTTTTAAGTTTGATTTGAAGAGAATTTTGATGTTGTCGATGTCCGTTTGGGATTTCGAGCCTTGGAATAGGTTCGTATCATGATTTATGACTTGCACGCGAAGCTTGGCGACATTCTGGAATGTTTTGATATGGTTCGGACGCGTTCGTCGAAGTTTGGAAGTTTGGATGTTGTTTGGTGTGATTTGAGGCCTCGAGCAAGTTGACATCATGTTTTGGGACTGGATGGTGTTTTTGGACAGGGGTCCTTGGGGCCTCGGGTATGTTTCGGGATGGTTTCGGATCAAGTTTGGGGGCCTTGGATGCTGCTGGTTGCTGATGCTAGTGTTGTACATCGCGATCGCGAAGAAGAAATTTGGGGAGCTGCTGGTTTGTGCTACGCGATCGCGACTTGGGTACCGCGATCGCAGAGAAGGAATGATGGACCAAGGATTTTGCCTTATGCGAACGCGGCTTTTGGTTCACGAACGCGTAGTTCTGGGAGGTAAAGCTTCGCGATCGTGTGTGGATGTTCGCGATCGCGATTGAGGAACTTTGGGCAGCTGGTTGTTGGTTTTCACGATCGCTAGGGGATTTCCACGATCGCGAAGGAGAAGGGCCTGGGCAGAATGTTTTGAATAACGGGGGTTTGACTCATTTTCATTTTATTTCTTCATGGGAGCCGACCTTGGAGCAATTTTGGAGCACCATTTTCAACGTCAATCATGAGGTAGGTGATTATTACAAGTTGTGAGTTAAATATACGAATTTAGACTTGTAAATTCATGGAATTTTGTAGAAATTATGGAGTATTTGAAGAAAATCTAGAATTTGGTATTTTTGAATTTTTACCACGAAATTGGACATGGAATTGGGAATAGATTATATATCTGTGTTCGTAATATTGTGGGTAATATTTATCTTTGAAAATTTTTGAAATCCGGACACGTGAGCCCTAGGGTTGACTTTATTGACGTTTTGAGCGGAATTGGAAACCATTATAATTTGTTAAATTGTAATCATAGGAGTATATTTTGATTGATTTGCACATTGTTTGACTAGTTTCAGAATGTTTGGCTTTGAGTTGAGGCGTTAGAGAGGCGTTGGTGCCGGTTATAGAACTTCAGAGCGAGGTAAGTCTCCTGTCTAACCTTGTGAGGGGGAAACTATCCCCTAGGTGATATAATTGTTATGTGCTACTAGTTGTGGGTGCTACGTACGCACGGAGTGACAAGAGTCCGTACGTTACTAAAGTATGTTTATGTCCGGGTAGACTTAGGATTTTATCATGTAATATTTGAATTATTTAAACTTATTCTGTTGGCTTAATTAATTGAATTTATAATTGCAATTAATTTAGAAATATATATATATATATATATATATATATATATATATATATATATATATATATATATATATATATATATATATATACCGAGCTTATCACCTTGAGTTGTTGGCAAGATATTTGAGAAACGGTAAAGGTCATATTCACTTTGTGCTCATGTAGTGTATTGTAAGCACGCGTCTCATAATTCGATGATTTCCTTCTTTTCTTGTGGAGCGGGCCGAATGACTCGGCAATATAATAGATGCATCTATGGTTCGTGCCGCTCGACCCTCAGCAGTGTACACATTATTCTGGATCGAGCCGAACGACCTCGGCATAATCGTGCGTTATATCGTTGGTAGTCTGAATATTCACGAGATTATCTTTCCACTGATGCCTGGCATTTTATATGGTATTCCTTATCCGTTTGATATTGGCACTTGTTACATCTGAGCTGTTGAGGTAGAATACAAGACAGAGAAATTCATACTTTAAAGGAATATTTTTGGAGATTATGTAACTTACAGATTTACCCCATTATTGTTGTGTGCTTCATATCTGCTTATGATTTACTATATTGCTTTATTGGACCTCTAGTAAGTCTCGATGTCAACCCCTCGTCACTACTTCTCTAGGGTTAGGCTAGATACTTACTGGGTATGTGTTGATTTACGTACTCATGCTACACTTCTGCACTAAATGTGCAGGATTTGACAAGTTAAATTGGTAGTTAACTTGGCGCGTAGGCGCAACTGCTGAGGAGACTTCATGGTGAGTTGCATTCCAGGCTACGTATCGCAGCCCACAGAGTTTCCATCGTACTATTTACCTTATCCTGTCTTATATATTCCAAACAAATATTGTATTATTATTTTACTCCTTAGTGAATGCTCGCGCACTCGTGACACCGGATTTTGGGATGTCCTAGATGTTGTTGGTGACTTTGCATATCATTTATACACTCTTATTATCTATTCTATTTAAAGTGTAAGTTTTCAAAAATATTTTAATGCGCTGATCTCTCTATCTAATAAAATTTATGATTTTAAAAATAATAAAATACCTAATTAAGTTGGTAGTTCACTGTTGGCTTGCTTAACGGCGACATTGGGCGCCATCACAGCCTATAATGAGTTTTGGGTCGTGACAACTTGGTGTGAGAGCTTTAGGTTCATGTGGGTCTGACGAGTCATGAGCAAGTCTAGTAGATTTTTGCGGATCGGTACAGAGACGTCTGCACTTATCTTCGAGGGGCTACAGGGTTGTTAGGAGAACTTCCCTTTTTGATTCCTCATCGTGCGATTCGATTCCATCGAGGCTCATGCCTTCATTTCCTTCCTACTCACTCTTACACGTTGTTGAGCGCTTGTTATCAATTGAGCATCGAGGAGTTGTAGTGGTACTGCAGGTGTGGTGCAGGATGTTTCTCCCTGCGTATTTGGGCAGGCCATTATCATCGCCTTGCGGAAGGGTGTTCTGTCGTTTCATCCCACCATCTGTATTTCCTATGATTTCGAGGCAACGCACAGACTATCATAATATTCATGCATTGTTATCCTACAGTGTTGGTGTAATGGTAGGGTGCTTGTTTATATGTCGAGGCAGTGAATGACTCAGAAGGAGGATTTCTCGGTGCATGATTTAGAGGTTCGACATTTAATTCCAGTGGAGGAAAGGCAATCAGACTATGAATGTTCAGGCTTTGGTTGATGGAGTAACGAGACTTGATATTTTCGAGCATGGCAGAATTCTCATTTGGGATGTGGTGTCATATTCCTTGTTTGAACGCATTAAGGTTCGCTGGTGTTATGGTCTTCTTTGATTTGCCTTCGAGGCAGGGTGTTGTGAAATGGTGCCCGAGAAGCGGTTGTCAGAGATGGCGGTATGTAGGGGCTTCAGAATCGAATCGATATTCGTAATGTTGATAGCTCGAGAAAGATGATATTCGAGGAGACTAAGAGTTAGTAGCAATTTATTAGTTCAGGTGCTACATAGATGGGTTTTGATTTGAGGCAGGATTTGGGCAGCGAAGGATGAGTAAGGACATGGTGGGAGGTGTCTCGCAGTGGTTGAATTTCTAGCAGGTCAAATATGAAAAGCATAGGTCGAGAAGTTGCTTAAAGGAGACGGTTTAACCGAAGTGGGAGTGGCAGAGTAGCATATGGATTCTGTGGTAGGATAGCCACATGCCTTGAGAAGAGTTTAGAGCGATTTGGGGATCATTATGGATAGTGACTAGGTCTACAGATTTTATTTAGAATGGTGGCTACTGTGCCGAGGAAGGTTGAATATGACAGAAGAAAGTTGGCTCGGAGTGTTTAGAGGTGTAAGAGCTTGATTATCGTTATGGGATACGACGTAACTTCGAATTTGGAATGTATTGTCATACTTTCAGTTGATGTCAATGAGGAATGAACAGACTTGTACAACTGGTGGACGAGCATGGGCTCAGGAGGGTTTACTGATTTCGTGGTAGTTTTACCCAGTGAAGTGTCGTTGGAAGATGTCAAAATGGAATTCCACAGGTGGGTTATCTCCTATGAGCAGGTTAGCAGTTGCATGATTTTGATGAAGTTTCTACAGAGAGTTCTACTTACTGTCGGCAGAAGGTCGAATATGTGATTGTGGCTGATAATTTAGAATGTTCATGAAAGGTTTAACAATAGACTACGAGAAATTTGGCGGGTTAACGGTGCAAGATCATGGTAACTGAGAAGGAGAAATCTTTGTGGGTTCTACATTATGTGATGGTAGCTTAAGCTAAGTGGGGGAGCCCACCGTCTACGGCTGGATCGCGTGGTTGCCTGCTTGTGCGGTTTCTGGTTATCGGTGGTGGATTATTTATGACTAAGAAAAGAAAACATCAGTGGTAATTCGAGCAAAGAACTTGATGAATGTGTGCTATATTTCGCCTTATCGACTCATGTGCAGGTTTTTGGGAAGACTCGGAGTTTTTGCTTATTGTGGATGTGATGTACGAGGAAAAGAATTCATCCGGTTTCTTCTTTGGGAGTGTTCATGTGCTATCAGCGCAATAGAGTTGGGTTATATATTCGGGACCAAGTCAGAGTGAGTGACTCTCAACAGTGGCTCTAATGGGTTCGAGAAGGTAAGCGCAGTGTGTAAGGATTTTTGGGTTTGTTATGTGACTGAAGATCGGAATTTTGTAGCAGAGTGTGAAGAATACTTGGGAAATTTTCTATGTTATCATCGGGTTTGTGGGGCAGTGTTGGAGAAATGGGAGAAACAGTTTTGGATTCGCGAAAGGTCTTTTAGAATGGGTGTACCAGTTGGAGATGCTATTGTGCGCGTGAGGAGGGTATGAGATGGTTCATGGGTACTGAGACGATGTGGTCTCGTGATTTGGGTCACTCGGGATGAGTGCTGATTGAGTCCGTTATGTTTTTGAATAGAGCTATTATTATTTCTAAGGCAAGTCAAGAGTAAATTGGAAGAAGTTGGGTCGGTTAGTAATGGTTTGAACCAGCCAAGGATCAATTCCTTCGGTGTGTTAAGTTATACAGGTGGTTTGTGGTTGTATGTGCGGGCTTGACAACTACCATGATTTGATTGATTTGGGAGGTATTTTATTCAAATGGCTTTGTTATGTGTAAATAGATCCCGAAAGATTTATGGCGGTTTAGACCACAACCTGAGGTTTGTATTTTATGCGGTTATGGGAATTCAGTTGCGTGTTGCAATGGTTCTTTTGAAATAAGTTAAGTGAAAGGTTTCTAACCAATGAAGTGTTTATTCAACTAATAGTTTACGGGTTATGATTAATTCTTGTACTCTCGTGTAACAACATGGTAAATGCAGCGGGCGGTATGGAAATTTGGAAGTTGAGGACCAAGGTCGAGGTTTGGTGTTGATAAGAATGTCACGAGCTCGGAGGAGCGGGGGAAGACTTCAGAGGTTCAGAGTAAGCTGGCATTTTCTTTAGTGTCACCTAAGAACGATGTCCTGTGTAAGAGGCTTTGTGTATTGATTTGCAGATTCTTGAATTGCTTTACGTAATTCGTACGGTTGGTGGTATGGAGGTGCAGACGTTTTTACCTGGTGCAGAAGGTCATGGGAGCGTGTCCCACGGGGAAATTTCTATAAGTGTTACATGTTAGTCACTTGATTGTTAAGGATTGAAAACCAGTAAGGAGATTCTTGTACTATCACTAATGTGAGAGTTTATGCCTGAAAGGATCTCTAATCCTTTGGTTGTGGACTGTGGGAGTTTGTTCCGGATTGAACGATTGCTCGTGTGTGTCATGAATAGGGCCATTGTGGATCCTTGAAAGGTTTTTGGCTCAGTATGGTATGGTCAAAATCGGCTTGAGGTCCGTTGGTAAGTCTAATGTGAATGTGTGCTCTACGTCAGATCGGATGTGTTCATTCGGCATAACATTGCTTACGGAGGAGTCTTCGGGTATTGAATGCTATTCCATGTAATACTCTACTGTGCCAGGTGGGTTGTGAGACGGCTTGATTATTCGCACATGTGTTGTGATCCCTGTAGTTTGTGGTGTTATATGAGCGGGATGGCTCCTGAGATACAAGTCATTTATTGCACCTTAGTCGTGCTTGGGTTTTTTGTAGTGTATGGCGCTATCCGTCTCCCTAGGGTTGTATTATGTACTTGGCGTGCTTGCAGTTGATATTCGAGCATTCGTAAGTATAAGCATTACAACTTGATGTGTGTTTCCTTATAGATTGTTATGTGGATCGGGTGGCACGCCGCCACGGGTATGTTATATGAATCGGGTTGCGCGCCGCAACGATATCATATTCGGACCAGGATGCACGCCGCAACAGTGTCATATTCGAATCGGGTTGCATGCCGTAACAGTGTCATAGTTGGATGGAGTTGCACGCCACAACAGTGCGATTTTAAGTACGGTTCCTTATACTTATTTGTGTGCCTTGTTTCTTATCTCTATGATGGAACCATAACATTGGCTTGGCCGTTCATTCATTATACGGGATGGGTAGTTCCTTGCCATATTTCATTTTTCATTATGAGTCATATTCGGGTTATAGCTTGTTGGCACATTGATGGCGTCATATAAGATTTTAGATGGTATTTGAGGTGGCTTATTGCCCAAGCATCCTGTACTGGGTGAGACGAGATTATTGGACTTGAGATCAGTGCGATCGGAGTTAAGTAGGGTATATTAAAGAGAAAATATCGTTATTCAGTTTAGAGTAAGATAATGGTTCTTGTCAGGTGAAGAGACCTCATGATTTATTGTTTTGGCAGGTGGTTATGAGTTTCTACACATCACTTTTGTCATGGCGGTATTGCGAGAGTTGGAACAGGGCTTACATGTGTTATGAGGCATATTGCGGGCATCAGATTCGTGAAATTGCAGCTATTATGGTCGGGGGATGTATTATGGGCATGTGAATTATGCGGTGCATGGTGTGAATTCATCAAAGGTTATCATGTTTTGGTACAGTGTGTAGTGATTGATACGTTGTTCGTATGTTAGAATCAGGTCTTGTAGAGAAATTCGAAAGTTGGAATTTGGTTCTAAGGATTATTGACTAAATAAAAGGGAGGATCTTTAGTCTGGCTCAAGCTAATGTGCTCAACTAGGTTGTGATGGCATGGGTAAGTGCACAAGGTGTTGAACAATGATTTTGGAGCAACTCCGATGCAGTTTTTAGCACGTTCGAGGACGAACGTATGTTTAAGTGGGGGAGAATGACCCGACTGGTCGTTTTGAGCTCTAGCGCATCATTTGGAGGTTTGAGGCCTCGAGTAGCTTCAATTCATGTTTTATAACTTGTACGTATAGTCAGAATTGAATTTTGGGAAGTTCGGAGTGGTTTCAAAAGGAAAATTCTCAATTCAGAAGCTTTAAGTTGGAAGAGATGACCAAGGTTTGACCTTTGAGTAAACGACCTCGGAATCGGGATTTGAAGGTTCCAATAGGTTCGTATGATGATTTCGTACTTGGGCGTATGTTCGGTTTGAATATCAGGTGGCCCGGGAGCATTTCGACGCTTATTATGGAAGGTTGGCATTTTTAAAGTTGAAGGATTTCTTAAGTTTAATTTGAAGTGAATTTTGATGTTGTCGATGTCCGTTTGGGATTCTGAGGCGTGGAATAGGTTCATATCGTGATTTATGACTTGTACGCGATGTTTGGCATCATTCCGAAATGTTTTGATATGGTTCGGATGCGTTCGTCAAAGTTTGGAAGTTTGAAAGTTTAAAGAAGGATTTTGATCGTTGATTCGTAGTTTGGATGTTGTTTGGTGTAATTTGAGGCCTCGAGCATGTTGGCATCATATTTTGGGACTGGATGGTGTGCTTGGACGGGGTCCCGGGGGCCTCGGGTGTGTTTCGGGATGGTTTCGGATCAAGTTTGGGTGCCTTGGGTGCTCCTGGTTAATGCTGCTGGTATTGTACATCGCAATCGCGAGGTGATGTACGTGATCGCAAAGAAGGAATTTAGGGGGCTGCTGGTTTGTGCTACGCTATCGCAACTTAGGAACCGCGATCGCAGAGAAGGAATGATGGACCAGGGATTTTGCCTTATACAAATGCGGCTTCTGGTTCGCGAACGCTTAGTTCTGGGAGGTAAAGCTTCGCGATCGCGATTGAGGAATTTTGGGCAGCTGGTTGTTTGCTTTCGCGATCGCTTGGGGATTTCCGCGATCGCGAAGGGGAAGGGCCTGGGCATAATGTTTTTTATAACGGGGGTTTGGCTTATTTTCATTTTATTTGTTCATGGGAGTCGACGTTGGCGCGATTTTGGAGCGCCATTTGCATCGTCAATCATGAGGTAAGTGATTTCTACAAGTTGTGAGTTAAATATACGAATTTAGGCTTGTAAATTCATTGAATTTTGTAGAAATTGTGGAGTATTTGAATGAAACCTATAATTTGGTATTTTTGGATTTTGACCGCGAAATTGGACATGGAATTGGGAATAGATTATATATTTGAGTTCATAATATTATGAGTAATATTTATCTTCGATAATTTTTGAAATCCGGGCACGTGGGCCCGAGGGTTGACTTTATTGACTTTTCGAGCGGAGTTGGGAATCATTATAAATTGTTAAAATGTAAGCATTGGAGTATATTTTGATTGATTTGCACGTTGTTTGACTAGTTTCAGAACGTTTGGCGTTGAGTTGAGGTGTTAGCGAGGCGTTGGTGCCGGTTATGGAACTTCGGAGCGAGGTAAGTCTCATGTCTAACCTTGTGAGGGAAAAACTATCCCCTAGGTGATAAAATTATTATGTGCTACTAGTTGTGGGTGCTACGTACGCACTAGGTGACGAGAGTCCGTACGTAGCTAAAGCATGTTTATGTCAGGGTAGACTTAGGATTTTATCATGTAATATTTGTAATATTTGAACTCATTCTATTGGCTTAATTAATTGAATTTATAATTGCAATTGATTTAGATATATATATATATATATATATATATATACTTTGTGCTCATGTAGTATATTGTAAGCACGTGTCTCGTAATTCGATGATTTCCTTCCTTTCTTGCGAAGCGGGCCGAACGCCTAGGCAGTATAATAGATGCATCTATGGTTCGTGCTGCTCGACCCTCGGTAGTGTACACATTATTCTGGATCGGGCCGAACGACCTCAGCATAATCGTGCGTTATATCGCTGGCAGTCCGAATATTCGCGAGATTATCTTTTCACTGATACTTGGCCTTTTATATGGTATTTCTTATCTATTTGATACTGGCAGTTGTTACATCTGAGCTGTTGATGTAGAATACAAGACGAAGAAATTCATACTTTAAAGGATTTGTTTTTGGAGATTATGTAACTTACAGATTTACCCCATTATTGTTGTGTGCTTCATATCTGCTTATGATTTATTATATTGCTTTATTGGACCTCTATTAAGTGTCGATGTCGATTCCTCATCACTAATTCTCCGGGGTTAGGCTAGATACTTACTGGGTACGCGTTGATTTACGTACTCATGCTACACTTCCGCACTAAATGTGCAAGATCTGACTAGTTAAATTGGTAGTTACCTTGGCCCGTAGGCGCAACTGTTGAGGAGACTTCATGGTGAGTTACATTCCAGGCTACGTATCGCAGCCCATATTGTCTCCATCGTACTATTTATTCTATCCTGTCTTATTTACATTCCAGACAGATATTGTATTGTTATTGTACTCCTTAGTGAATGCTCACGCACTCGTGACACCGAGTTTTGGGATGTCCTAGATGTTGTTGGTGATTTTGCAAAACATTTATACACTCTTATTATCTATTCTATTTAAAATGTAAGTGTCCAAAATTTTAATGCGTTGATCTCTCTATCTAATAAAATTTACGATTTCGAAAATAATAAAATACCTAAGCAAGTTGGTAGTTCACTGTTGGCTTGTCTAATGGCGACGTTGGGCGCCATCACGGCCTATAGTAAAGTTTGGGTCGTGACACAATTCACTGTAGATTCAATATTGTGGACTTCCTTTTATGGTCGCAAAAGGGTTGGACTTTGGAGGAGTGCAGCACGTAGCTCCGCTTCCCACGTCTATCTACCATTCCTTACTATACTCCTTGAAGATTAAATTGAGTAACATGAATAAAAATTTGTGTACCTTATAAAGTACCAGAGTAAAATCTTATACCAACAAATTTCTCCTAAGTCTACTTCAAATCTCTTGAAAACAAAGTAAAAATTACCACAAACTAAATATCGTTGTGTATTGATATGGAAGAAGGAAGAATAATTTCGTTTCTATTTTTCTCATTCTCTTAAGGAGAAGCCATGAGTCTGTTTTTTTAAGAGAAGAAAAAATAGCAATTGTGAAAAAATTGTCCCCACTACACTTAAACGTGCAGTGACTTCTCTTAATAAGAAGTTATTTCAAACCCTATTTCTCCCAAATGAGAGACCTGATATTCGGATACAATATTCAATATGTCCCACGTCGTTCATGATGGACTAGATTCAAACCAGTATCATGAAAATAATACACATAATTTATACAAATAGTTAAGGTCAATTCATAGCTCGACTTCCCACATCTATCAAATAATGAAACGACACTTAGGGATTGGTTGATCACGCATATGAAAAGATAATTTCACCACCATAATTAATCGGAGTACTATTATATCGTTTAGTTTGCAACACAAAGAACAAAATTAGAGACTACTTGTGATGACCCGATAGGTCATCTTTTGTTTTAGAATCTAATTCTGCGCTTTGAAGCCTTAAACACCTTATTCTAGACTTCCTTGATTTGCATGTGCAGTCCGGGTATTTTTCCGGAAAGCTTTTATGTTAAAAACTGAGAAAATATAAAATATTTGCCTTAAAATATATTGAGTTGACTTCGGTCAATGTTTTGAGCAAACGAACTCGGATTCGTATTTTGACAGTCCCGTTTGGTCCGTATCATGATTTCGGACTTGGGCTTATGCCCGAAATCGAATTCGGAAGTCCCTAGCCCGAGTTATCGTACTTTGTTAAAAGTTGAAATTTAAAGGCTTAATGACTTTGAAATATTTGACCAATGTTTGACTTTTTAGATACCGGGTTCGTATTTTTGTTCTGGAACCCGGTATAGGTCCAATACTAATTTGAATCGTTTGGTTGGTAATTTGCTAGATTCTATTGGTTCGGAGGCTTGTTTGAAAGGCAAAGCTGTGATTGAGGTTTGAGTGGACTTTTGGAGCGAGGTAAGTGTCGTGGTTAACTTTGACTTGAGGGATTAGGACTTACTTGTCTATTTGCTACATGTTTAGATATTGGGTACAACGTATATGTGAGGTGACGAGTACTTATACGTTGTTGCCGGGTTAAAGCATGCGGGTGGGACTTGTTCCTTGTTAGTTTATTGCTTACTTTGATCTTCTTATCCATGCTTACACTAGTTACTTACTAAATTGATCGTTCTTATCGTGTTTATGGGCTTTTGTGATAATTGAGTATTGATTCCAAAGCTGAGATTGGTATTGTGGAACCATTATTGAAATTAGGCTTGTTCTTGTTGATTCTATCTCCCTGCTATTACTTGTTCATCATTATGTGGTAAGGGAGAGCGTTAATGCACGAAGGGTGATGCCGTGGCATATTGTGAGTGTTAATGCACGAAGGGTGATGCCGTGCCATATTGTGAGTGTTAAAGCACGAAGGGTGATGCCGTGCCATACTGTGATTGTTAATACACGAAGGGTGATGTCGTGCCATATTGTGATTGTTAATGCACGAAGTATGATGCCGTGCCATGTTATGAGAGTTAATGCACGGAGGGTGATGCCGTGCCGTATCTATTGATTTACTTTGTGAGGTTGAGAGTAAAAGTATAAAGGGTGATGCCGTGCAAGTTTCTTCATTATGCTTGGTTGTTTTCATTGGTTAAAAGCATGTTGATTGTTCTGGTTATCATTTCCGCTGTATCTCTTATATCTTGTGCCCCTTTAGCATGTCCCCCTCCCAATAGTACATGTTTAATTGTTATCATTATTTTCTTGTACATATACTGTTATCTGCACAGGTTTATTATGTGGGTATCTTGTCATAGCCTCGTCACTACTTCGTCGAGGTTAGGCTCGACATTTACGAGTACATGGGGTCGGTTGTACTCATACTACACTCTGCACTTCTTGTGCAGATTTTGGTACCAGACCTAGCTGATCGCGAGACTCGGCAGTCTAGACTTGCTTATCGGAGATTCAAGGTAGATCTGCTGGCGTCCACAGACCTTGGAGTCCCTTTTTAGTTTCCTTATTTTACTGTTTCTTTTCATTCACAGCAGTTGTATTTCTTTCAGACTCTGTTTGTAGAAAATCTTTGAAGCTCGTGAGTTGTGACTCCAGATCCGAATTGTATCAGATATTATGGGCTTGATGTTATTCTGTACTTGGTTTTATTTCATTTTTTGGTTTAATTGACTGTATCTATTGAATTGAATAATAATTGAATTAACGGTTCTCTAATGTTGGCTTGCCTAGAAAGTGAAATGTTAGGCGCCATCTTGGTCCCGAAGGCGGGAATTCCGGGTCGTGACAAGTTGGTATCAGAGCACTAGGCTGCCTAGGTCTCACAATTCACGAGCAGGCTTAGTAGAGTCTTGAGGATCGGTACGGAGACGTCTGTACTTATCTTCCAGAGGCTATGAAGTTTAGGAACAAATTTCACTTCCATTCTTCTCTGTCGTGCGATTTTGTTCTCTTATTTCTAATAGAACTCTTCTAATCTTGTTCTCTCACAGATGGCGAGAACACGTACTGCATCTTCAGCTGAGCAGCAGCCAGAGCCCCTAGTGGAAGCTCCTACGAGGGGCAGAGGTCGAGGCCGAGGCCATGCCAGAGGCAGAGCTCAGCCCAGAGCTCGAGCAGCAGCACTAGTAGTGAAGCCTCAGGTAGAGTTTGATGAGGAGGTTCCAGCCCAGACTGTTCCTGTCGGACCAGCTCAGGTCCCGGAGGGGTTCATCGCCACCCTAGTGCTTTAGGATGCTTTGGTCCGTTAGAGGGGCCTTATGGAGAGTGTGGCCCAGACTGGTACATTTCCCATGGCACCAGCCGTCTCTCAGGCTGGAGGAGGAGCACAGCCTCCTGCTACTCACACTCCAGAGCAGATGGCTCCCCAGTATCAGACTCCAGCAGCTCAGCCAGTCGGAGTAGTTCAGCCAGTTATTACGGCATATGCCGGTGATGGGCTAGCTATGTCTTTTGAGGGCTTATTGAGATTGGACAAGTTCACCAATCTCTTTCCAGTTCACTTCAGTGGTGCACCTTCTGGGGACCCACATGATTATCTTGACCGCTACCATGAGGTATTGCGGAACATGGGTATAGTTGAGACCAATAGGTCGATTTTGCTGTATTCCAGATGACAGGATCCGCCAAGAGGCGGTGGAGAGATTATATATTGACCAGACTAGTTGGGTCACCTTCTCTTACTTGGGACCAGTTCTTTCAGATATTTCTTGAGAAGTTCCTTCTTGTCACATTGAGAGAGGAGTATCGTCGGAAGTTCGAGCGTCTCCACCAGGGTAGTATGACTGTTTCTCAGTATGAGGCCCTTTTTGTGGATTTGGCCCGTCATGCTATACTTCTGCTTCCTACCGAGAGAGAAAGGGTGAGGAGGTTTAAGAGGGACTTGCTCAACCTATCATGTTGCAGATGGCTAAGGAGACCGGGAGTGAGATTTCTTTTCAGACGACTGCCAATGTTGCCAAGCGAGTCGAGATGGTTCTTACACACGGGGGAGGTCAGGGGTCTGACAACAGGCCTCGTCATTCCGGTGGGTTTAGCGGCACCTTGTCTAGAGGCAGGGGTACTTTTGGTGGAGGTCATCCTCCTAGGACATTTCATTTAGCACTTCAGGCTTCCCACGGTGCTTCAGGTGGATGTGGCCCTCATATGCCTTATTCTGACCAGCTAGCCTACAGTGTACCACCAGCTCCTATTAGTGCATCTCCGCTCCAGAGTTTTTAAGGTGGATACTCAGGTTGACAGGGTCAGTTTCAGGGTCAGCAGTCATAACAGCCGAGGTCCTGTTATACTTGTGGTGATCCGAGGCACATTGCTAGATTTTGCCCTCGTGCATCGAGTAGTTCACAGCATCAAGGTTCTCATGCCATGGTCCCGACACCAGGTGTTTCACCGCCCGCTCAGCCAGCTAGAGGTAGGGGTCAGGCATCCAGAGGTGATGGTCAAGCCGTTAGAGGCGGAGGTCAGGCCGCTAGAGGTAGAGGCCAACCAGCTAGGGGCCGTCCTAGAGATGTAGTTCAGAGTGGTGGGCCCCAGCCCTGATGCTATGCTTTTCTAGCCAGGCCTGAAGCCGAGTCATCTGACGCTATTATCATAGGTACTGTTTCAGTTTGTAGTAGAGATACTTTAGTTCTATTTTTAATCCGGCTTCTACTTACTCCTATGTGTCATCCGATTTTGCTTCATATTTGGTTGTGCCTCGTGATTCTTTGAGTGCTCCTATGTATGTGTCCACACCTATGGGAGATGCTATTATTGTAGACCGCATTTATCGTTCGTGTGTGGTTACCATTGGGAGTCTTGAGACTAGTGTAGATCTTCTACTTCTTGATATGGTAGATTTCGATGTTATCATGGGTATGGATTGGTTGTCACCTTATCATGCTATATTGGATTATCACGCTAAGATAGTGACCTTAGCCTTGCCGGGGTTGCCTCGATTAGAGTGGAGAGGGACTCTTGGCCATTCTACCAATAGAGTTATCTCTTACATGAAGGCTTAGAGTATGGTCGAGAAGGAGTGTCTAGCTTATTTGGTCTATGTCCGCGATTCTAGTGCAGAGGTTCCTTCCATGAATTCAGTACCAGTTGTCCGTGAGTTTCCAGCGGTGTTCCCTATAGACCTGCCAGGGATGCCACCCGACAGGGATATTGACTTCTGTATTGATTTGGCTCCGGGCACTCAGCCCATTTCTATTCTGCCATACCGTATGGCCCCGCTAGAGTAGAAAGAGTTGAAGGAGCAATTGCAAGATTCGCTTGATAAGGGCTTTATTAGACTTAGTGTCTCGCCCTGGGGTTCGCCCATGTTGTTTGTGAAGAAGAAAGATGGATCGATGAGGATGTGCATAGATTACCGGCAATTAAACAGAGTCGCTATCAAGAACAAGTATCCATTACCGATTATTAATGACTTATTTGATCAGCTTCAGGGTGCCAAGGTGTTTTCAAAGACCGATTTGAGGTATGGCTACCATCAGTTAAGGATTAGGGCATCCGACGTCCCTAAGATAGCTTTTTGGACTCGGTATGGGCATTATGAGGTTCTAGTGATGTCATTTGGGCTGACAAATGCCCCGGCAACATTTATGGATTTGATGAACCTGGTGTTCTAGCCCTATCTGGATTCCTTTATGATTGTGTTTATTGATGATATCTTGATCTACTCCCGCAGCCGAGAGGAGCATGAGCAGCATATTCGGATTGTACTTCAGACTCTAAGAGACAACCAGTTATATGATAAGTTTTCAAAATATGAGTTTTGGTTGGACTCAGTCGCTTTCTTGCGGCACGTTGTATCAACAGAGGGCATTCAGGTGGATCCTAAGAAGATTGAGGCTGTTCAGAACTGGCCTAGGCCCACTTCAGCCACGGAGATCCAGACTTTCTTGGGATTGGCGGGTTATTACCATCGATTTGTGGAGGTGTTTTCATCTATAGCAACCCCATTGACCTAGAAGGGTGCCCCGTTCAGATGGTCAGATGAGTGTGAGGCGAGTTTTCAGAAGCTCAAGACTGCCTTGACTACGTCGCCAGTGTTGGTGTTGCCCACAGGTTTAGGATCTTATACGGTATATTGTGATGCATTTCGTATTGGACTTGGTGCGGTATTGATGCAGGATGTCAGGGTGATTGCGTATGCGTCGCGGTAGTTGAAGGTTCGCGAAAAGAATTACCTAGTTCATGACTTAGAGCTGGCGGCCATTGTTCATGCGCTGAAGATTTGGAGGCACTATCTTTACAGCGTTTCGTGTGAGGTATTCACGAATCATCGAAGCTTGCAGTATTTGTTCAAACAAAAGGAACTAAATTTGAGGCAGAGGTGGTGGTTGGAGCTATTGGAGTACTATGATATCACCATCTTGTATCATTTTGGTAAGGCCAATGTGGTAGCCGATGCCTTGAGTAGAAAGTCAGCGAGTATGGGTAGCCTTGCATACATTCCAGTCGGTGAGAGACCGCTTTCATTAGATGTTCAGGCCTTGGCCAATCAGTTCGTCAGATTAGATATTTCTGAGCCTAGTCATGTTCTAGCTTGTACACTCGCTCGGTCTTCCTTGTTTGAGCGCATCAGGGAGCGGCAGTATGATGACCCTCATTTCCTTGTCCTTAGGGACACAGTGCGGTACAGTGATGCCAATCAGGTTACGGTAGAATATGATGGAGTTTTGAGGATGCAGGGTCGTGTTTGCGTGCCTAATGTGGAAGGACTTCGTGAGTTTATTTTTGAGGAGGCTCATAGTTCCAGGTATTCTATTCATCTGGGCGCCACCAAGATGTATTAAGACTTGCGGCAGCATTATTGGTGCAGAAGGATGAAGAAGGATATAGTTATGTATGTAGCTCAGTGTCTAAATTGTCAGCAGGTAAAGTATGAGCATCAGAGACCGGGTGGTTTGCTTCAGAAGTTAGAGATTCCGGAGTGGAAGTGGGAGCGTATCACTATGGATTTCATTGTTGGACTCCAACAAACACAGAAGAAGTTCGATGCAGTTTGGGTCATTGTGGACAGGCTGACCAAGTCAGCGCACTTCATTCCTATGGCAGTTACCTATTCTTTAGAGCGGTTGGCAGAGATTTACATCCGCGAGATCGTTCGTCTTCACGGTGTGCCTGTGTCTATCATTTCTGATCGAGGTACGAAGTTCACCTCGCACTTTTGGAGAGTAGTACAATATGAGTTGGGCACACGGTTGAGTTGAGCACAACGTTTCATCCTCAGACGGACGGACAGTCCGAGCGCACTATTAAGATATTGGAAGATATGCTCCGCGCTTGTGTTATAGACTTCGGAGGTTCTTGGGATCAGTTCTAGCCGCTCACGGAGTTTGCCTACAACAACAGCTACCACTCGAGCATTCAGATGGCTCCCTATGAGGCATTATACGGTAGGTGGTGCCGAATGTCAGTTGGATGGTTTGAGTCAGGGGAGACTCAGGTTTTGGGCAAAGATTTAGTACAGGATGCCTTGGATAAGGTCAAGATTATTGAGGATCGACTTCGCACAGCTCAGTCCAGGCAGAAGAGTTATGCCGATCGTAGAGTTCGTGACGTTGCATTCATGGTTGGAGAGAGAGTATTGCTCCGGGTATCACCCATGAAGGGTGCAATGAGGTTCGAAAAGAAGGGCAAGTTGAGCCCTAGGTATATCGAACCTTTTGAAATTCTTCAGAGAGTGGGTGAGGTGGCTTCTAAGCTCGCATTTTTGCCCAGCTTATCAGCAGTTCATCCAGTATTCCATGTGTCAATGCTCCGGAAGTATCACGGTGATCCGTCCCTTGTGTTAGACTTCAGCTTTGTCCAGTTGGACAAGGATTTGACTTACGAGGAGGAGCCGATGGCTATTCTAGCTCGGTAGGTTCGTTAGTTAAGGTCAAAGAGTTATCCTTTAGTCCGAGTACAGTGGAGAGGTCAGCCCATCGAGGCAGCTACTTGGGAGTCCGAGTCGGACATGCGGAGTAGATATTCCCACCTTTTCACCAGCCTAGGTACTTTTCTATGCCCGTTCGAGGACGAACAGTTGTTTTAGAGGTGGAGAATGTGATGACCCGATAGGTCATCTTATGTTTTAGAACCTAATTCTGCGCTTTGAAGCCTTAAATACCTCATTTTAGCCTTTCTAGATTTGCTTGCACAGTCCGGGTATGTTTTCAGAAAGATTTTATGTTAAACACTGAGAAAATATGAAATTTTTGCCTTAAAATCCATTGAGATTACTTCGGTCAATGTTTTGAGCAAACAAACCCGGATTCGTGTTTTGACGGTCCCGTTAGGTCCGTATCGTGATTTAGGACTTGGGAGTATGCCCGGAATCAAATTCTGAAGTCCCTAACCCGAGTTATCGTACTTTGTTGAAATTTGAAAGTTATAGGCTTAATGACTTTGAAATGTTTGACCAGTGTTTGACTTTTTAGATACCGGATCCGTATTTTTTTTTGGAACCCGATATAGGTCCAATACTATATTTATGACTTGTCTTTCAAATTTGGTGAGAAACGGAGTTGGTTTGACGTGATTCGGACGTCCGGTTGTGGAAATAGAAGTTTCAAAGTTTTCTTGAAAATTTCATCTGATTTGGTATTCAATTCATAGTTCTAGGTGTTAGTTTGGCGATTTGATCGCGCGAGCAAGTCTGTATGATATTTTTAAACTTGTGTGCATAGTTGGTTCAGAGCACCGAGGGCTCGGATGAGTTTTGGATAGGCTACGGAGTGAAATTGGTCTTAGACATGTTGCTGGTATTTTTAGTTCTAGTGCAGGCCTCTGATCTCGTATTTGCGAGATCAGACATCGCATTTGCGACCTCTGATTGGTTCGCATTTGCGAGGCTAAAGTTCACATTTGCGAACTTGACTATTCCGCTTTTGCGAAGGCAGAGTCACATTTGCGACTCAACACTATTTGAGAATCTTCACATTTGCAAAGGTAGGGCCGCATTTGCGAGGGTTGCAGGGTTCGTATTTGCGGTTGTTTTATCGCATTTGTGATCACTGGGATTTCTGAAGGAGTTCGCAATTTCGACCTCTTTTTCGCAATTGCGATGTTCGCAATTGAGAACCTTATATCACAATTGCGACATCTGCAGCTGGGTAAAACTTGACTTAGACGGGATTTTTGCTCATTCTTCAAACTTTTCAAAACGCGAAACCCTAGAGGCGATTTCTCAAAGAACCTTTCTTCCCCAAATCATTGGTAAGTGATTCTAAACTAGTGTTTTTCAATCTTTCACTACATTTCCTAAGATTTCAACCAAAAATCATGTGTTTTCATGGTGAAAATTGGGGGTTTGGGTAGAATTAGTGATTTTTATGAAATGGAGATTTAGACCTCAAATTGAGGTCGGATTCCAAAACAAATTACATAACCGGACTTGGGGTGAATGGGTAATCAGATTTTGGTCCAAATTTTGGGATTGGACCAAGCGAGCTTGGGAGTTGACTTTTGTTGACTCTTTCAATAATGGCCTAAAAATTCTTTGCAATTGTGGGTAGTTCCTAAGGCTTAATTTGAATCGTTTGGTTGGTAATTAGTTAGATTCTATTGGTTCTGAGGCTTGTTTGAAAGGCAAAGCTCTGATTGAGCTTTGAATGGACTTTTGGAGCGAGGTAAGTGTCGTGGTTTACCTTGACTTGAGGGATTAAGACTTAATTGTCTATTTGCTACATGTTTAGATGTTGGGTACAACGTATATGTGAGATGACGAGTACTTATGCATTGTTGTCGAGTTAAATCATACGGGTGGGACTTGTTCCTTGTAGTTTATTACTTACTTTGATCTTGTTATCCATGCTTAGACTAATTACTTACTAAATTGATCGTTCTTATCGTGTTTACGGGCTTTTGTGGTAATTGAGTATTGATTCCAAAGCTGAGATTGGTATTGTGGAACCATTATTGAAATAAGGCTTGTTCTTGTTGATTCTATCTCCCTGGTATTACTTGTTCATCGTTATGTGGTAAGGGAGAGTATTAATGCACGAAGGGCGATACCGTGCCATATTGTGAGTGTTAATGCACGAAGGGTGATGTCGTGCCATATTGTGAGTGTTAATGCACGAAGGGTGATGTCGTGCCATATTGTGAGTGTTAAAGCACGAAGGTCGATGCCGTGCCATATTGTGATTGTTAATGCACGAAGGGTGATGCCGTGCCATATTGTGAGTGTTAATGCACGAGGTATGATGCCGTGCCATGCTATGAGAGTTAATGCACGAAGGGTGATGTCGTGCCGTATCTATTGATTTACATTGTGAGGTTGAGAGTAAAAGTATGAAGGGTGATGCTGTGTAATTTTTTTCAATGTGCTTGGTTGTTTACACTGGTTAAAAGCATGTTGACTGTTCTAGTTATCATTTCCGTTGTATCTCTTATATCTTGTGCCCCTTTAGTATGTTTCCCTCCCAATAGTACATGTTTAACTGTTATCGTTGTTTTCTTGTACATATACTGTTATCTGCACAGGTTTATTATGTGGGTGTCTTGTCATAGCCTCATCACTACTTCGTCGAGGTTAGGCTCGACACTTACGAGTACATGGGGTCAGTTGTACTCATACTACACTCTGCACTTCTTGTGCATATTTTGGTACCGGCCCTAGCTGATCGCGAGACTCGGCAGTCCGGACTTTCTTATCGGAGACTCAAGGTAAATCTACTGGCATCCGCAGACCTTGGAGTCCCTTTCTAGTTTCCTTATTTTTCTGTTTCTTGTCATTCAGAACAGTTGTATTTCTTTCAGACTCTGTTTGTAGAAAATCTTAGAAGCTCGTGAATTGTGATTCCAAATCTGAATTGTATCAGATATTATGTGCTTTATGTTATTCCGCACTCGGTTTTATTTCATTTTGATTTAATTGACTGTATCTATTGAATTGAATAATAATTGACTTAACGGTTCTCTAATGTTGGCTTGCCTAGCGAATGAAATGTTAGGCATCGTCACGGTCACAAAGGTGGGAATTCGGGGTCGTGACACTAGTCTGCTAGTTCATGGTTTATACCATGAAATGTTATACCATGAAAAAAATAATGAATATTTAATAAGCTCTAATTTATGGTTGAGTCCATAAAAAATTAAAAATATTATACCATGAAAAAATTGGAAAAACCATGAAATGTTATACGATCAATCGTGTGGTGTAAGAATATTTAACTTTGTGCCATGATATTTATACCAGAACTCCCTAATTCAACACATATCTGATATAAATATCAGTATATATCATTTAGCTAGGGAAGTATAAGTTCAGTGGCGCGACTCAGGGAGCAGAAGGGTAGGTGAGGCTGGATTCCCAAGTCATCCATAGGAGAAGAAGTTTTATGTATCTTGAGTCTATTATACAGGGTAATGGGGAGATTGACGAATGTCACGACCCAAACTCCTACCGGAGCCGTGACAGCGCCTAACACTGCTTGTTAGCAACATTTTCAAAATAACAATGAACTCAATAAATAGAACTTAATAATCTCAACAGCGAATATATCATGAAATATATGAGAAGGATTACGATAACACTACTACAACCATATCAATGATCTGGTGTCAACGAGTACATGAGCACTACAGAATCTCAAAAATACATGGCAAAAATTCTCAATACAACTGTTTGAATAATAGAACAGTAATAACTGAAACATAAATGCAAGAGAACTTCAAGGTGTGTACAAACATAACAACTACCTCGAAGTCTCTACACGCTGGAACCGGTGCGAACTCTAGTAATCACCACGTCCAGAAGTACTTAGATCTGCATATAAAGTGCAGAGTGTAGTATGGGCACAACCGATCCCATATACTCAATGACGAGCGCAAAATACAATACGAAATTGATGCTCGCTAGCCAAAGATAGTATGGTATAATTATCGTCTTCACATGTATTGGATTTAAACAAAGTTCAAATAACTTATGGTTTAACGCTATTGATAACAACCACAATGCAAGAACAAGAAGTGGGACTTGAAAAGCAAATAAAGAAAGGGAAGTAAGACATAACTATTGATGAGATATTAGCAATAACTAGAATTAAATTCTAATCAACACTAATACAATCAACAAAAGAACCTACACTAATAGAATCCTCAAAAGCAAGACAAACCTCTTGCAAATTCTAGGACTAGTTCAAAGGTAACCACAAGTCTACCTTCAAGCTCACAAAATACATTGCAATATTCAATATAGTCTAAAAAATGAAAGATGACCTAATATTTTCTGTTTATACTAAGGTCTACATAATGATTAAAAATACCCTTAGGTGCTTGGGCTCTCCACTTGTAATTGGCCCTCTTCATATGAACTTGGGCCACCATCCTTGAATACTATTTGGATGAAATTGTAGACTCTATTAGGCTTTTCCAAAAGATCATTCAAATCTTCCAACTTCATCAAATGTATCCCAATAATTTGAAGGTCCTTGGCTTGACTCCTACTGAACAGTCTTGAAGGCATAGGCATAATGTGATCATCTTCCCCTTCTTGAAAAACAATTCGTCCTCAAATTTGTAACATCACCTACATCACTAACATTGAAAACATCATGCACTTGAAAATCAATAAGAAGATCAACTTTAAAAGTATTTTCATTAATTCTTTCAAGAATTTGAAAAGGCCCATCTCTTCTTGGTAGCAACTTGTTCTTTCTCTTGTGAGGGAACCTTTCTTTCCAAAAATGCGCACACACCCATTCTCCGGGTTCCAACACTATTTCTTTCTTCCTTTGTTGGCTTTGGTAGCCGCTTTTTGGTTCATCTTTTCAAGTTGTTTCCTAGCATTCTCATGAGTTTTCTTCATGGCTTCGACTCTTGTCTTGGCATCTAAACTCACAACAACATCTTGAGACAAAGGAGTTAGATCCAAAAGAGTTAAAGGATTGAAACCATAAATACATTCAAAAGAAGACATACCAATAGATGAATGAATAGTCCTATTATATGTAAATTCTATCAGTGGCAATTGTTCCTCCCAAGAAGTAAGCTTTCCTTTAACCATGACCCTAAGCATATTTTCTAATGACCTATTGATAACTTTGATTTGACCATCAGTTTGAGGGTGACAAGAAGTAAAAAATAACAATTTAGTGCCAAGCTTACCCCACAAACCCTTCCAAAAATGACTAAGAAATTTGGAATCCCTATTACTAACAATAGTTTTTGGTATAAAATGTGCCATTTTAGAAAATCTATCAACTATCACAAAAATACTATCTCTACATTTCCTAGTCCTAGGCAAACCAAGAATAAAATTCATAGAAATATCAAACCAAGGAGCATTAGGAATAGGAAATGGTCTATACAAACCAAAAGGACGTATCTTAGACTTAGCTTGCTTGCACTCAACACATTGATCACATACTTTATCTACGTCAACTTTCATCTTAGGCCATGTAAAAGTGCTCTTTTAATATATCTAAAGTCTTAGGAACTCCAAAATGTCCCATTAAACCACCACTATGTGCCTCTGTAACAAGCATTTCTCTCCAAGAGGACCTAGGCTCACACAACCTACCATCTCTAAATAAGAATCTATCAAACTTATGAAATCCCTTTTGTTTTTCCACTTTGGCTATTTCTTTATCCTTCTCTTCCTTCCATTGCTTATCAAGGTATGCATCATCTAACCTATAAGGTTTCTTATATGCCTCAACTTGATCAAATTTAACATAAAGCTCATTAAAGTCATGATCACTAGGATAAAGTTCTCCTAGGCTCTCAAATCCCATCAACTTAGAAGTCAAAGTGTTGATTAAAATAAACCTCCTAGAAGGAGCATCCATGACCACATTATCTTTGCCTTTCTTAAAGTGAATCATATATGAAAATTTCTCAATAAACTCTATCCATTTAGCATGTCTCTTATTTAATTTACCTTGGCTCTTAAGTTGCTTCAAATATTCATGGTCGATTTTAATCACAAACTCCCTATGCCAAAGGTAATGTTGCCAATTTGATAAAGCTCTAACTAAGGCGTACAACTCCTTGTCATATGTAGAATAGTTCAAGCTCGCCCCTCTAAGTTTCTCACTAAAGTAGGCTATGGGTTGTTGATCTTGCATTAAAACTGCTCCTGTACCTACTCCACTAGCATCACAATCAATTTCAAAAGTCTTTTCAAAATTAAGAAGTTGAAGAAGTGGTGCCTTGATAAGTTTATCTTTTAACTCCCTAAAGGATTCCTCTTGTTATTTTCTTTAAACAAAGGTCTTATCTTTCTTAAACACTTGGGTCAAGGGTTCGGCTATGGTGCTAAAGTTCCTAACAAACCTTCTATAGAAACTAGCCAACCCATGAAAACTCCTATCGTCCCTAATAGACTTAGGTGTGGGCCAACTCTTAATGGCTTCTACTTTAGAATCATCAACTTCTACACCCTTAGAACTTACAACAAAACCAAGAAAGACCACTTTATCAACACAAAAAGTATACATTTTCAAATTAGCAAACAATCTTTCCTTTCTAAGAACATCAAAATTTTGTTTCAAGTGTTCAACATGCTCTTCAAGTGATTTTGAATACACCAAAATATCATCAAAGTGAACTACATCAAACTTTCCAATAAATAGTTTAATCACATGGTTCATAAGCCTCATGAAAATTCTAGGTGCATTAGAAAGTCCAAAAGGCATAACCATCCATTCGTACAATCCACATTTAGTTTTAAAAGCAGTTTTCCACTAATTACCGGGTTTCATTCTTATTTGGTGATAACCACTTCTCAAGTCAATTTTAGAAAAGATAAGAGATCCACTCAATTTATGAAGTAAGTCATCAAGCCTAGGTATATGGTGATGATACTTTACCATGATTTTATTGATAGCCCTACAATCAACACACATTTTCCAACTTTCATCTTTATTTGGCACTAGGATCACAGGCATGGCACAAGGACTCAAGCTTTCCCTTACGAGTCCCATCTCAAGAAGGTCATCAACTTGCTTTTGCAACTCTTTTGTAGCCTCCGGATTGCTCCTATATGCCGCTTGATTTGGAAGTTGAGATCCCGGAACAAAGTCAATTGATGCTCTATTCCCCTCAAAGGTGGTAGTTCCCTTGGTAGCTCTTCGGGAAAGACATCTTCATAACCTTGCAAAAGAGTAGAAATTTTACTAGGTACAAGATGGGTTAGCTCATTAGTAGTCAAAAAATAATCTTTATGCATAAGAAGTATAAGAAAATAGTTATCCTCAATCTCTCTCAAAGGATCTTCATGAGTAGCTAACAAACTCACTTTTTCTTTCCCTCTAGGTTCACTCTTATTTTTGGGGCTTCTAGCGTTTATGCACCGTTGTACTTATTATTTCTATTACCGTGGATTATGTATTATTCACACTTGATATTTTTGGGAAAGAAGTATGTACGGTTCCATGAGATTTTACTTTTATTCATTGTAATTAAGGAAATTTATGTTTTTAAAAGTTAAAAAGGAATAATTAAATTGGAGGTTCACGTATAGGCTTGCCTAATGGTGGCATTAGGCACCATCAAGACCTATTATAGGTTTTGGATCATGATAGCTTGGTATCATAGCTTTAGGTTCACATAGGTCTCACGAGTCAAGAGGAGGCCTAGTAGAGTCTTGCGAATCGGTGCAGAGATGTTCGTACTTATCTTTGAGAGGCTATATGATGTTAGGAAACTTCTCTTTCTTTATCTCCTATCGTGCAGTTGATGTTGTGCTAAGTATATTTCTCTTATTCCCTCACAGATGGTGAGAACGCATGTTATAGTTGTACCCGATGGCATATGGGTTGCTCCCCCAATAATTAGAGGCAGAGGCCAAGGGAGGGCCACAACTCCTGGGAGATGATGAGAACGTCCTAGAGTTGCTCCAGTAGTGCCACTAGTGGATCCAGCAGAGAATTCTGTTATAGAGGAGCAGGATGAGGTACCTGCTGATGAGCCGGCCCCAACGGATTTTATGACCACATTGAGTTTCCAAGAGATCATGGGCCGTATGCCGCAGTCATGGATTCTATGACTCAGGTCGGGCTATTTCCGGCAGATCCAGCCATATCTCAGGTGAGAGAGGGAGCACAGACCCCTACCTCTCAGGATCTGGGGCACGCTGTTGCCGCTTATTAGACCCAGGCGCCTACCTGGAGGTGGGGTCCAGCCATTTACAGCAGTTATGAGAGAGCCCATACCGGCCGCGACCGTTGAGCAGCAGAAATGACTAGACAAATGGACTAGGCTTCGTCCTTTTGTCTTTGGGGGTGATCAATCAGAGGAACCACAAGATTTCATTGACTGGTGCAAGGATAGGCTACGTAACATGGGGATATTGGAGTCTAACGGGGTGGACTTCATAAAATATATGCTTGAGGACAAGGCCCGCATATGGTGGCAGGTGTCACAGGGGTGTTTTTTGTCAGCCCAAAGTCACACCCGCGCGACAGTCAAGTTGCGCAGTTGACTCAGCCTTTCCCAACACTTAGCCAAATTTTCAGCAAGTTTGGCCTTAGATGAATTTAGGCAGCAAATGTAAAGATAACACAATCAAATATGGGAAAATCCCAACCTTTGTATTAATTCGAAAACTTACAAAGGAATCTTCACTTGATTGTGATCACAAGTCGATCACAACCCCACTTTGGCAAAGAACACAAGTCGTTCTTTAGCCAACTCTAAGACCTGCCAATGCCCAGCCTTAGTCCCGTTTTGAAACACTTAGAAACTCTCAGGTTTCTATCTTGTTTCCCACTTGAATTTCACACGAAATTCCCACATCCCACATAAAATCTAACTAAGTCCAAAGGCATCTATTTATAGCACATAGGCAGCCTTTGGCACTTGATAGCACATTGACACTTATTGTTTGCAACTTTTTCCACTAGGCGGGCTATGACTAAATCAGTTCCTATATTATAGTTGACATCCCCAACTACATAGGCCATTATCTCCAAGAAATTATAGTGGATACAAGCATAAATCAGACATGGGTACAAATGGTTACAAAAAGATAACCGCCAACTACTTTGGCATGTGCACTGTATGTGCTCCTTGACTTGGTCAGCTGTTGCACGGCCAAGGATGGCATTGTACCCATCCTTGGCTTCTTTTGATATTTCTCCGCACCAATGCCTTGCACGTAACCTGCCTCCCATGATGTTTCCGCACACGCCCGATACCACTGCCGCCCGCACATATCTTGGCCAAGTTTCTGCCTTGTTCATGTCAACCCTTGTTTCACCCATGCCAATGCTTGTATTTTTATTCACTTGGCAGTGCCTTAGCTATTGAAAGCCTTTGCCATCACCCCGCACTATTTTTCCTTAGCTTAGCTCGCACTTGGCGCTACCACAACCTAAAGTGCCCGTGTCATTGACTTTGGCACGCATGCCATGCCATGCCGACCCAACTTACCCACACTGCCTTGTCAAGCTTTGTCCAAGCATGTCTTGCATGTCCCAAGACATTGGCCAATACTTGCACACAACATCCCATATGAGAATGTCTTTGCCCATTGTCCGCATGATCATTTTGCCCGCACATAGGCCAATGGCAAGGCAATCATACCCAATCCTTGCCATAGCTACGCCACGCCCAATATCAAAGAGTCGGGCCCGTAACAACAGTCTTACCTCCATAGCAGGCCAGCAGGTTTACCTCCCTTGAAATGGGATCAATTTACGCATCTATTCTTGGAGAAGTATATACCACCTTCAGAGAGAGTGAGGAGCTTCGGGGTTAGTTCGAGCGGCTCCATCAGGGTCAAACGTCTGTGACCGACTACGTGGCAAGCTTCACTAACGTGTCTTGACATGTAGCTATTATACTCAACACATATACAGAGAGGGTATAGAGTTTTATTGCAGGTCTGCACTTTGAGATTTAGGTTTCTATGGACCGCGAGGCAGAGATGAGGACTTCCTTTCATTAGGTTGTGGATATGGCTCGGAGGATTGAGCGTATCCGTAACTGCAGCAGAGATTTTGTGCCGAGGGATAAGCGGCCCCGACATTCTGGTAGGTTTTGTGGTGCCCCACCTGGGGGTAGAGGTTAGTTCATGAGGGGCCAGTCTAGCAGGCCCATGCATTCAGCATTCACCGCCTACTCGGAGTGCTCCAACACGATCCTACTTTAGTGCTATTACAGAGAGTACTTACCATTTTCTAGTTATTCAGGGTTCCTCTAGTGGGTATTCAGGACATTACAGTCAGAATTCGGGTTAGAAGTTCACCTTTCTGAGTGGTTGTTTTGAGTGCGAGGAGTTGGGTCACGTGAAGAGGCTTTGTCCTAGACTTTGGGGTAAGGCATTGCAGCAGGACTATTGGCCCATGATTACCACACCAGCTACCACACTTCCTGGCCGGCAAGAGGTAGAGGGTAGGTGGCGCTTTGGCTAGATTTTATGCTTTTCCAGCTAGGCCAGAGCCAGTCACCCCCGATGCAGTGATCACATGTACTATTTCTGTTTGCCGTAGGGATACTTCGGTACTATTTAATCCAGGGTCTACTTATTCCTATGTCTCTTCTCTATTTTCTCTTTATCTGGATGTATCTCGTGAGTCCTTAGGTGTTCCTGTATATGTGTCCACGCTAGTGGGTAATTCGGTTGTTGTGGATCGGATCTACTAGTCCTATGTAGTGAATTTCTGTGGTTTTGAGACCAGAGCGAATCTTCTTTTGGTCGATATGGTTGATTTTGAGGTTATCATGGGCATGGACTGGTTGTCTCCGCGCCATGCCATTCTTGATTGCCATGCCAAGATTTTTACCTTGGTGATGCCTGAGTTGCCTAGATTAAAGTGGAAGGGTTCGTCTGTTGGTACTTCAAGCCAGGTTATTTCTTTCTTGAAGGCTCGACATATTGATGAGAAGGGTTGTTTAGTATATTTGGCCTTTGTTCGGGATACTTCTTCATAGACTCCCACGATAGATTCAGTGTCGGTGGTACGAGAGCTTTTTGATGTATTTTCAGCTGATCTACCATATATTCCACCAGATCGGGATATCGATTTCGGCATTGATTTGGTGCGAGACACCCAGCCTATCTCTACTTTGCCTTATCGCCTGGCTCCAAAGGAGCTGAGGGAGTTAAAGGAGCAGCTTCAAAATTTGCTTTAGAAGGGGTTCACCAGGCCAAGTGTGTCGCCTTGAGGCGCACTGGTGTAATTTGTGAAGAAGAAGGATTGGAGTATGCAGATGCGCATTGATTACCGCCAATTGAACAAAGTCACCATCAAGAATAAGTACCCACTGCCGCACATTGATGATTTGTTTGATTAGCTATAGGGTGCTAGAGTGTTCTCGAAGATCGAATTGAGATCTTGGTATCATCAACTGAAGATTCATGCTTCGTATGTTCCTAGGATGACTTTTCGGACTAGATATGGGCACTATGAGATTCTAGTGATGTCCTTCGACTTGACTAACGCTCCAGCGATGTTTATGGATTTGATGAATTGGGTGTTCATGCCATATCTTGACTCATTGATGACATATTGATCTACTCGCGTAGTATGGAGGAGCACGAGCAACATTTGAGGTTAGTGCTTCAGACCTTGCGAGAACATAAGCTATATGCTAAGTTCTCCAAGTACGAGTTCTGGTTAGATTCTGTGGCTTTCTTGGGGCATATTATATCAGGTGAGGGTACTAAGGTGGATCTTAGGAAGATCGAGGCAGTTCCTAGTCGAGATCAGGAGTTTCTTGGGGTTAGCAGGTTATTATTATCGGTTTGTGGAGGGCTTCTCGTCTATTGCAGCTCATTTCACTAGATTGACCCAGAAGGGTGCTCCGCTCATAGCGTCGGTGTTAGTGTTGCCCTCTAGATCAAGGCTTTATACTGTGTATTGCAACGCTTCGCGCGTTAGCTTGACTTGTTGTATTGATGAAGGAGGGGCAGGTTATGGCATATGCTTCACGTCAGCTGAATCTCCACGAGAAGAATTATCCTGTGCACGATTTCGAGTTAGTCACGATAGTTCATGCCCTCAAGATCTGGAGGCATTATCTTTACGGGGTGTCTTGCAAGGTTTACACCGATCATCGTAATTTGCAATATTTGTTTAACCAGAGGGATCTTTATCTGAGGCAGTGCAGGTGGCTTGAGTTACTTAAGGATTATGATATTACTATAAGTCATCCGAACAAGGCCAACGTGGTCACGGATGCCTTGAGCAGAAAGGCCGAGAGTATGGGTAGTTTGGCATTCATTTCAGTAGAGGAGAGGCCATCGGATTTGACATCCAGTCCTTAGCCAACTGACTTGTGAGGTTGGATATTTCTAAGCCTAATCGAGTTCTTGCATGTGTTGTGGCCCAGTCTCCATTATTCGAGCAGATCAAGGCTTGCCAGTATGATGATCCGCACTTGCTGGTCATTAAATAGATAGTGCTACGGGGTTATGCCAAGGAGGTTACTATCGGTGATGATGGTGTTCTATGACTCCATGGTCTTTTAGGTGTTCCTAATGTTGATGGTCTGAGGGAGACGATTCTAGATGAGGCACACAGTTCACAGTATACTATTCATCGAGGTGCTACAAATATGTTTTGTGACCTGAGGCAACATTACTGGTGGCGGCAAATGAAGAAGGACATAGTAGAGTATGTGGCGAGGTGTCTGAATTTCCAACAGGTTAAGTATGAGCACCAGAGGCCAGGTGACCTACTTCAGCAGTTGGTTATACCAGAGCGGAAGTGAGATCGCATCACTATGGACTTCGTAGTTGGGTTGCTGCGGACATTAAGGTAATTTGATGTCGTTTCAGTCATTGTCTAAAGGCTGACCAAGTCGGCGCACTTTATTCCAGTTGTGACTATGTACTCTTCAGAGAGGTTGGCCCAGATTTATATTCAAGAGATTGTCCGGCTGCATAATGTGCCTATTTCCATCATCTTAGATAGAGGCCCTCAGTTCACTTCACGTTTTTGGAGAGCAGTACAGAGTGAGTTGTGTACCCGAGTAGAGCTCAGCATAACCTTTCATCCGCAGACCAACGGGCAGTCAGAGCGGACAATTCAGATTCTAGAGGATATGCTCAGAGCATTTGTTATTGACTTCAGAGTGCAGTGGGATTGATTCTTACCATTAGTCGAGTTTTCTTATAACAACAGTTATCAGTCCAGCACCGATTTATGACTTGTGCATATCACAGCACGGACAACTCGGTGGATTTTGGTGTTATCGATATCTGTTTGGGTTCCGAGCCATGGAATATGTTCGTATTATGATTTATGACTTGTGCATAAAATTTGGTGTCATTCCGAGTTGTCTAGGTGTGTTTTGTCCCATTCGGAGTTGGTTGAAATGAGCTTAAAGCTTAGAAGTTGATTAATTGGGTTTTAAGGTGTGATTTATGGTTCCGATGTTATTTTATGTGTTTCGAGGCTTTGAGTAAGTCTGCAATATGTTTATGGACTTATTGGTGCATTTGGACGGGGTCCCAGGTGGGTTGGGTGTATTTCGGACCACCCGGAGCATGATTGAACTTGGCTGAAATTGATGGTGTGCTGGTGTACTTTGCTATCGCGAAGGTTGTTGCGCGATTGCGAAGAAGTTTGGTGAAGGGCCATGGACTTTACTATTTGTGAACGCGAGGAGGCTATCGCTAACGTAGTGAAGGACCTGGTTTTCTTCCGCGACGCGTAGGCCTGATCGCGAATGCAAAGAAGGTTGGGAGCGGGATTGGCTGAGGGGAAGATGGTTATGTCATCGCAAACGTAGAAGGAAGGGGAGCAAGTTCTCGATCGCGAACGCGTAGGGAGAATTTGGCTAGCTAGGCAGTTACTCTTCGCGATTACAAGGCCTTTTCTACGACCGCGAAGGAGAGGGACCTAGGGAGACTTGGATTTATTACGGGATTTAGTCTCTTTTATCTCATTTTCCACTTGGTCTTGGACGAATTTGAGAGTACTTTGTGGGGGATTTTCATCAGCATCACAAAGTAAGTGATTACTATCAATTCTTGAGTTAAATACATGAATTATGTGTAGATTTAACATGGAATTAGAGAAAATTTGTGGGATTTTTGTTGGAACCTAGGTTTTGTTAAAAATGAGATTTGACCAAGAAATTGATTATGGAATTGAGAATAAATTATATACTTGGGTTCGTGAGGTCATGGGTAACATTTATGTTCAAAAATTCCCCGAATCTGGGAATAGTTAAATTATGAACTTTTGAGTATATATTGATTATTTTATACGACTTTTGAGTAGTTTCGGATTGCTTGGCGTCATTTAGGGATTTTTAGTGAGATCAAGAGCCGGATAGTGAACTTGGAAGCGAGGTAAGTCTCTTACTTAATCTTGTAAGAGGGAATTATCCTCTTAGGTAAAGTAACTGTTGTGTGCTACTTGTCGTGGGAGCTAAGTTCGCACAAGGTGATGAGTGCCCGTGCGTAGCTATATTCATGATATGTCCGGGTAGACTTAGATTCATATCATACCTTAAATGTGTTATTTGTATTTACCATGTGCATTTGATTTCCTTAATTTATGACTGAGATTGAGGTTAGAATAAAATATCGATTGAGCCTCGTAGTTTGGAAAAATTGTGGACTGATGAACAATAGATCCGTGTCTTCTCGACTCGCATGTATTTCCCCGAGTGAGGTAGTTTCTCTACTCTTATGGGATCAGGCCGTTCACCTCGGTAGTGTCGTAAATTACTCTTATGGAATCGGGCCGTTTGCTCGGCATTATGGTAACACTATTCTTATGGGATCGGGTCGTTCGCCTCGGTAGTACTGAGTATCTATTTTCCTATGGGATTGGGCCGTTTGCCTCGGCAGACTCGTGCTTAATATTTGAGATCGGATTTGTTTTTTGATATCAGCTGAGTTCGTGCCTCCGAGGCCAGTTATGACATTTTAGTGACTTTAGATATATCCATGTTGGAAATTTACTATTAATGTTTTATCTGTTTGGTTGCTACTTGTTGTATATCCTCCATGTCTACTTTATGTATTCTATTACTGATTGACCACTAGTAAGTGTCAAGTCGACCCCTCGTTACTACTTCTTCGAGGTTAGACTAGATACTTACTGGGTACACATTGTTTTACGTACTCACGCTACACTTCTACACTGATTGTGCAGGTACTAAGACAGGTACTTCCAGTGGTCACACGGGTGCGTAGACGCACTTCCACGGAGACTTAGTGGTGATCTGCTTGCCTTGCTTCGATCTGCAGCACCGGAGTCTCCCTCTACCTTATTTCCCATTTCTGTATATTTTACCTCGGACATTAGTTGTAGTAGTTTTGTATATTCTCTAGATTGCTCATGCACTTGTGGCACCAGGTTTTGAGGGCTTCTAGCGTTTATGCAACGTTATAATTATTATTTCTATTAACATGGTCTATGTATTATTCACACTTGATATTTTTGGGAAAGAAGTATGTACGGTTCCATGAGATTTTACTTTTGTTCGATATATTTAAGGAAATTTCTGTTTTTAAAAGTTAAAAAGGAATAATTAAATTGGAGGTTCACGTATAGGCTTGCCTAACGGCGGCGTTAAGCGCCATTGCGATCTATTATAGGTTTTGGACCGTGACACTTTACCACACCTTCGCAAATCATGTGCCCTCACACAAAAAATATAGAGTAGTTCCATGCATAATAAATTTCAAGAACAGAGAGGAACTGAAGATAGAAAGAATTTGCTCGCTCTCAGAAAACATTCATGTGCCACAGAAAACGTACCATAGCCTTGCCCGTAGTGTAATATGTAATACTCTACTAATTCGAGCTCATTCAGTCAAGGATCAAGTAGGACTTAATTTTGGTTGTAATGTAGGCTGCGGAACGGGTAGGATACCTTTGGATATAGTGACTACACCTCCCTAAGCACTTTAATACATGTACATTAACAAACTAAACCCCACACTTATGTTGAACCAAATCCCAACCTTCACACATAATAGCCTCAAACTCTCAATTTCTTTAAGCATAAACAAGATGAGAACTACCACTAGCAAGGAATCAATTTTTTTTCTTTCTAATACATACACAACTCTTTTTTTCTTTTCAAAGTCTGATTTTTTATCCTCAGGCAACTTCATTTTTTTTATTTCTTTCAATTCCTTACAGGTGGCTCTCACAAAATTTCAAACAGTGCACCTTTCTCCATTTGTCTCACTTCCACTCAAAAATCCAAACATATCTCCACTTAGCTTTTAACAAGTTCATAGCAAATTCAATTGCTCAAAGGAGGTGAAAGGTTCTAACAGATAGTCAATTCAAACAAAGGAGTTAGGCTTGTAGTATGGTTGCCAAAGAAATAGGATTACAAGCTCAACAGAGCTAACTAAGATACATCACAATTGGGTGGGTAAAAGCATATATCTGGCTCAATAAAGAAATACCTATATCACTTCCTAGACTAGACAAGACTTCTATTTCGCTTTGCAAACACACAAGGCAAGTTCTAGACATCAACTGACATGCACAGAATATCGACAAAATCCTCACACACACATTGACATATAACTTACTCAGAACCGGATCTATCCTGACTCTCTAGTCAAAGTAGTTAAGTAGAATCAAAATCTAACAATTTAAGGCACTTATAGATGAGTCAAGAAATAAGCCTAGGCATCACAACTAAAGCACTCACCGCTCTCAAGGCACAAAAAGTTAAGAACAATTATCTCCATGTAACACCATAGCACAAGACTTCTCTATTTCTAACAATAGAAAAACTAACTATACCCGGTTCAAACAAAAGCCTTGGAAAAGAACCGCGACACAAAGAAACTAAAGGAGAATTATTATACTACCTGTGAAAATAAAACCAAAGATAAAAGGAAAAATCTTTTTCTTCAACTTTGATCCCTTAAGAAGACAGTCGAGGATATCTATCGGGAAAAGCCAAAAATTTTTTCACTAACAAAGCAATAGCGAAAAGCACAAACAAAGCTAAGGAGAAAAAAAAAAGCAAACACACATATACATATTTACATCCCCCACCCCACACTTTAAGCTGTGGCATGTCCCCATGACACTCAAGTAAGAAGCAAGAGGTAAAGGAAACTCTCCTGAAATCTTTTCTTTTCTGAGAACTTATGAACTCCACCCCTAATTTTGAATTTATTTCTCATTTTTGCTCCTTGGGATTATTTATGGAGCTCATTAAGCCAAAGTCTTCTGAGGTTATCCGCAAGACCCGCTCTTTTCTTTCTTTCTTGTCCTCTTTTTGAGCGGTGAATTGTTCGTTCATGATGATCCTCAACTTGTTCCTGCATTCTTTCACAGGGTCAATCCATGCATCTTCCTGTAAATCCCAAAAAATAAAATCCACATGATCAAGGTTAGAATAAAAAAACAAAGAAGAAAGGTCATGTGAATATTCCCGTGGTATGTCTATCACGACCCAAAACCAACCCATCGTGATGGCGCCGATCGTGATACTATGCAAGCCGACTATTCAGACATTTCCAACACTTTAAATCTCTGAAAGATATTAAAACAGTTTAAATAAAGGAAAATATCTTAAAACAAGATAGGAAATCATAACTCAATACATAAATTCTTCCCAAAACCGGGGTGTCACTGAGTACATGATCATCTACAAAATTACAAAGTCTAGTACACTGTCTAGAAGTAAAATTGAATAAATAAACTAAAAGATAAGGGAGGAGAGTCAAGGTCTACGAACGCTAAGCAACTACCTCGATGATCTCCAAAGGTCTAGCCTCTGCAAATCAACAACCGCCGTAACCGGAAGCACCTGGATCTGCACACGAGGTGCAGGGTGTAGCGTTAGTACAACCAACTCAATAAGTAAAAAATCTAACCTTTGGATTAAAAGTAGTGACAAGTCCAATTATTACGGTCCACTTCCAGCATTTAACAGTACGGAAAGTTACAGAAAATATGACAATGATATCTTAGATATTTATATTCTACAAATGAAGGTACAAAAATTTAGACATGCTTTCAACAAGAACTTAGACATGCTTTCAGATTTCACAATAAAACTTAACACATAACAGGGCAGATCCATCCCACATGCAAATAAACAGGGCGGATCAAGCCCAAATGTCATAACTGCTAGCATTGCGCCCACTGTGGGAGTGCAGACTCCGGAGGGGCCGATCCATCCCAAGCGCTATAATAAGTCAAATCTTGGCATGAATCAATAAACCTGATGTGGCGTGCAACCCGATCCCATAAATACCACACACAATAGGCCTCAACCTCACTCAGTCAATAACTTCTCCAGTCTCTCGGGCTCACCATAATCATGATATTCAGCCCACGAATGATGATATGATATAACAAGTAATGACAACAGAGACTGAAACATAATATGCAAGCAATAACTGTGACTGAGTACAAAATGACAGATTAGGCAATTAGTTCAACATCAAAGTACGACCACTGTGGGTCAGCATACAGCCTAAACATGATTTCTAGCATGAATTACAACTCAAGTGCTCTAACACATAGAGTACAATAAAGATGTTCAGATAAGATAGCTACACAGTTCCATGGAATTGACTAAATCACAATTCACACGGTGCACACCTACATGCCCATCACCTAGCACATACGTCACCTCACACCATTCACATAATCACAAAATTCGGGGCTTCATACCCTCAGAACCAAGCTTAGAAGTGTTACTTACCTCAAACTGTGCAAAACTCTACTCCAACAAGCCCTTGCCTCGCGAAACGACCTCTAAATGCCTCGAATCTAGCCATACATAGTTCGATAGAATCAACACGAGCTAAAGGAATCCACTCCAGATGAAATTACTAAGCTTTTAATTAAAAGTCAAAAAGTCCACTCAAAAGCCGGTCCCCCCAGGCCCACGTCTCGGAATCCAATAAAAGTCACAAAATTCGGAAACCCATTCCGCCACGAGTCCAACCTTACTATATTTACCAAAATCCAACACCAAATCGACACCCAAATCCCCAATTTAAACTCTCCAAATCCCTAGCCTCAAACCCCCAAATTAAACCTCAAAACCAAACAATCTAGGTGGAAAATTCAATGGGGAAACATAATAATTGAATAAATTTAACCACAAGTGACTTAAGTCAAGAAACCCCTCGAAAATCACCTGAAACATCGCCTAATACCGAGCTTGAAATGTTAAAAATGATGAAAATCACGGAACCCTCATTTTAATACACTGCCCAGGCCATCTCGCACCTGCGACAACTTATCCGCTTTTGTGGTATCGCGGAAGCGATCCTTCTCCTGCTTCTGCGATTCCCTCCGCTCCTACGGACCATAATACCACACCTGCAGACTCGCTTCTGCGAGCGACACTATCGCTTCTCCTGACCCAGCGCCTATCTCCACTTTCGTTTTTGCGCTCAATACTTTGCACCTGCGAACTCGCCGATGCGGGAAAGCTCTTCGCACCTGCGAGCACTGCCCAGCTCCACTCCTGGCAGCTTCTGAGATGGCAAGTGTGCACTTGCGGCGTTGCACCTGCGATCAAAACCCTTGTAGGTGCTATTGCACCAGACCGGGTGCTTCAGTAATCCTTCAAATTCCCATTTCGATCCGTTAACCATCAGAACTCCACTCGAGGCCCCCGGGACCTCAACCAAATATACCAACAAGCCATAAAACATAATACGAACTTAGTCGAGCCCTCAAATCAAATCAAACAACATAAAAACACGAATCGCACCCCAATGTAAGCCTATTGAAACTAAGGAATTGCAACTTCTACAAACGATGCCGAAACCTATCAAATCACATCTGATTGATCTCAAATTTTGCACACAAGTCACAAATGACACCACAGACATACTCCAACTCCCAGAACCCCAATCCGTGCTCGGTAACCACAAAGTCCACTCTCGGTCAAACTTTAAATTTCCAACTTTCGCCATTTCAAGCCTAATTCAACTATAGACCTCCAAATCAAAATCCGGACAAGTTCCTAAGTCCAAAATAACCCAAAGGAGCTAACAGAACCATCGAAACTCCATTCCGGAGTCGTTTACATATAATTCAATATCCGGCCAACCTTTTTAACTTAAGCTTTCAACCTTGAGACTAAGTGTCACAACTCATTCTGAAACCTTTTCGGACCCGAACCAACTACCCCGACAAGTCACATAGCAGCTATAAAGTACAAAATGAGCAGTAATTGGGGGAACAGGGCTACAACTCTCAAAATGACCGACCGAGTCGTTACATCCTCCCCCTCTTAAACAAATATTCGTCCTCGAATGGGTCTAATAACATACCTGGAGTCTCAAATAGACGTGGATATCTGCTCCGCATCTCTCGCTTGGTCTCCCAAGTAGCCTCCTCAACTGGCTGACCTCTCCACTGTACCTTCACTGAAGCTATATCCTTTGACCTCAACTTTCGAACCTGCCGATCCAAAATGGCCACCATCTCTACATCATAAGTCAAATCACCATCCAACTGAACCGTGCTGAAATCCAAAACATGAGACGGATCACCGACATACTTCTGGAGCATAGAATCTTGAAACACTAGATGCACACTCGACAAACTAGGTGGTAAGGCAAGCTTTTATTCCACCTCTCCAATCCTCTGAAGTACCTCAAACGGCCCAATATATCGAGGGCTCAACTTGCCTTTCTTTCCGAACCTCATAACACCCTTCATGGGTGAAACCTTGAGCAGTACCTTCTCTCCAACCATGAAAGCAACATCGCGAACCTTCCTATCGACGTAACTCTTCTATCTAGACTGCGCCGTGCGAAGCTAATCCTAAATCAATTTGACCTTTTCCAAAGCATCCTGAACCAAGTCAGTACCCAATAGCCTAGCCTCACCCGGCTCAAACCAACCCATGAGAGAGTGACACTGTCTCCCATATAAAGCCACATACGAAGCCATCTGAATGCTCGATTGGTAGCTGTTATTGTAAGCAAATTTCACGGGCGGCAGAAATGGATCCCAAGAACCCTCAAAATCAATAACACAAGCGCGAAGCATATCCTCCAATATCTGAATGGTGCGCTCGGACTGTCCGTCCGTCTGAGGGTGAAATGTTGTACTCAACTCAACCTGGGTGCCCAATTCATGTTGCACGGCTCTCCAAAACTGCGATGTAAACTGCGTGCCCTGATCTGAAATGATGGACACCAGCACACCGTGAAGGCGAATTCAGCCAACCGCTCCGAAGAATAAGGAGTCCGAACTAGAATGAAGTGCGCGAACTTGGTCAGCCGATCCACAATCACGCAAATAGCATCAAAGTTCCTCGAAGTTCGTGGGAGCCAAACTATAAAATCCATGGTGATACACTCCCATTTCCACTCTGGAATCTCGAGCCTCTTAAGCAATCTGCCCGATCTCTGATGCTCATACTTCACCTGCTGATAGTTAAGGCACCAAGCTACAAACCCCACTATATCCTTCTTCATTCTCCTCCACCAATAATGCTGCCTCAAGTCCTGTTATATCTTCGCGGCACTCGGATGAATGAAATACCTCAAACAGTGGGCCTCCTTAAGAATCAACTCACGTAGCCCATCTACATTGGGGACACAAATCTGACCCTGCATCCTCAACACCCCATCATACCCAATAGTAACATTCCTGGCATCACCGTGCTGAACCGTATCCTTAAGGACAAGCAAATGAGGATCATCATACTGGCGCTCTCTGATGCGATCATATATGGAAGACCGAGAAACCACACAAGCTAGAACCTGGCTGGGGTCCAAAACATCTAATCTCACGAACTGGTTGACAAAGCCTGAACATCAACTGCAAGCGGTCTCTCACCAATGGGAATGAATGCAAGGCTACCCATACTCACCGCCTTTCTACTCAAGGCATCGACCACCACATTGGCCTTTCTGGGGTGATACAGAATAGTAGTATCATAGTCCTTTAGCAGCTCCAACCATCTCCGCTGCCTCAAATTTAGATCCTTTTGTTTGAACAAGTGCTGGAGGCTCTAATGATCCGTAAATACCTCACAAGACACATCGTAGAGATAATGCCTCCAAATCTTCAATGCATGAACGATGGCAGCCAACTCCAAATCATGAACAGTGTAGTTCTTCTCATAAGGTTTTAACTGACACGAAGCATAAGCGATCACTCTACGCTCCTACATCAAGACACACCCAATACCAATCCGAGAAGCATCAAAATACACTGTATATGAGCCTGGAGCTGAAGGCAAAACTAGAACTGGGGCTGTGGTCAAGGCAGTCTTGAGCTTCTTATAGCTCTCCTCGTACTTATTCGTCCACCTGAATGGAGTACCCTTCTGGGTCAATTTGGTCAAAGACGATGCAATAAAAGAGAAAACCTCCATGAAGCGATAATAATAACCGGCCACGCTGAGAAAGCTCCGAATTTCTGTAGCTGAGGATGGTCTGGGCCAACTCTGAACCTCCTCTATCTTCTTCGGATCCACCTTAATCCACTACCGGACACTATGTGCCCCAAGAACACCACTGAACTAAGATAAAACTCATACTTGGAGAACTTGGCATAAATCTTCTCCTCCCTCAATCGATGTAGTACAATCCTCAAATGTTGGGCATGCTCCTTCCGGCTACAAGAGTACACCAGGATATCATCAATGAATACTATGACAAATGAGTCGAGATGAAGCTGAAATACATTGTTCATCAGGTGCATGAACTCTGCTGGGGCGTCGGTCAGCCCAAAAGACATCACGAGGAACACATAATGACCATAACAGGTCCTGATTACCATCTTTAGAATATCCGAGTCCCGAATCTTCAACTGGTTATACCCAGACCTCAAATCAATCTTAGAGAACACCTTTGCTCCCTGAGGCTGGTCATATAGATTATCAATGCGTGGCAAAGGATACTTGTTCTTGATTGTAACTTTGTTCAACTACCTATAGTCGATGCACATCCGCATAGTGCCATCCTTCTTCTTCACAAACAGAATTGGTGCAGCCCAATAAACCCCATATCAATAAGTTCCTGAAGTTGTTCTTTCAATTCCTTCAACTCATCTGGTGCGATACGATACCGAGGAATATAAATGGGCTGAGTGCCCATCACCAAGTCAATACCAAAGTCAATATCCCTATCGAGTGGCTTGCCCGACAGGTCTATAGGAAACACATCCAAAAAGTATCGTACCACCGGAATAAAATCAATAGTAGGGGTATCAGCACCAACATCCCTCACAAAGGCCAAATAAGATAAAACCCCTTCCCAACTATCCGTTGGGCCTTCAAATATGAAATCACTTTGCTGGGAACTTAGTATTGCGAACCCCTCCACTTGATCCTTAGAAAACCCAGCATTGCCAATGTCATGGTCTTAGTGTGACAATCCAGAATAAAATGACATGGAGACAATCAATCCATACCCAAGATCATGTCGAAAGCAACCATACTAAGCAATAAGAGATCAACTCTCATCTCCAATCCCCCAATAGTCACTACCCATGACCGATATACAAGGTCCACAATAATAGTATCGCTCACTGGCTTAGATACAAGAATAGATAAAACTAAAGACTCGCGGGGAATATCCAGATAATAAGCATAATATGATGATACATACAAATAAGTGGAACCGGGGTCAAATAATACAGAAGCATACTTGTGGCATACTGAGACAATACATGTGATCACTATGTCTGAAGCAACGGTATCTGGCCTGGCATGAATAACATAGAATCAGGTCTGACCTCCACCTCATCGGCCTCCCCCTCTTGGGAGACCCCTAGCTACCTGAGCCCCACCCCGAGCTAGCTGGACGGGTGGTGAAGTAACTGGTGCTGAAGTCATGGCCTGACTCCTCTGCTGGATTGGACCTCCCGTAAGGCAGGGACATAACCTCTTCACATGACCCAACTCTCCACACTAAAAACATCCCCTCTCGGAAAATGGTGGCAAATACTGAGGCGGACCATACAGAGCCTCCCCCTCTAGGGCGACCCCTAGCTCAGGTAGCTCGAAAAATGGTGGCAAATACTGAGGCGGACCATACAGCTATGGATCCAAGCTTGGCCCGATCCCATAATAATATGTACACCGTTGAGGGTCGAACGACACGAACCATAGATGCATCTATTATACTGCTGAGGCGAAAGACCCACTCCCATAAGAGTGTGGTACATAATCCTGTCGAGCCAATCGACCCGATACCATTAGAGTAAGAAGCTTTAACGGGTACTTGAACCCATTCACGAATAAATGTATGAGTTATGAACTTTAAGGAAATCTTTGCGATGAAAACGCACAACGCGGGAGGAATTCATAAGGGAAGCACAAATTATTCCACAGATTATCAAGTAGCTCGTCACATCTCTACAATAGCGAGTCTATCACCCTATGCAAGTCTAGTCTCAAGTTGTAATGCGAAATAAAGGGATTAAATGAGCAACAATGACTCAAATAGTACAATTATAGCAAGGTGTGAACCTAAGTCTACCCGAACATAATCAAGAATTCTAGCATACGCACGGACACTCGTCACCTCATACGTGAGTAGCTCCCACAACATGTAGCACATAAGAATATAACATCTACGGGGTAAATTCCCCCTCACAGGGTTAGACAGGAGACTTACCTCGCTCTGAAGTTCTATAATCGGCTCCGACACCACTCTAACACCTCAAATCGATGCTCGTCACTCCAAAACTAGTCGAACAATGTGCAAACCAATAAAAATATACTCTAATACTCGTAATAAATCAATTTATAACAATTCTCAATTCCACTCTAAAAGTCAATAAAGTCAACCCATGGGCGCACGTTCCCGGAACCCGACAAAAGTCACCAAATCCGACAACCCATTCAATTACGAGTCCAACTATACTAGTTTCACTCAAATCTGACTCCGAATAGACGTTCAAAACTCAAAAATTCACTATATGAAACTTTAGACAAAAACCCTCAATTTCTCTTTTTAAATCATCAACCAAATTCCAAAAACGAGGATAGATTCATGAAATATAATCAAAACCGAGTAGAGAACACTTACCCCAATCCATATGGCGAAAATCGCTTCAAAAATTGCTTCAATCCGAGCTCCATAGCTCCAAATATGATAAAATGACCGAAACCCCCGAAATATAGCTTCTGCCCAGGTATTTACCCTTCACGATCACGGAAAGTGCTTCGCGATCGCAAAGCACAACTTTTCTCAGCTTAAAATTGCCCTTCGCGATCGCGGAAACCAATCGCGATAGCGAAGAACAAGCTGCCCAACTCCTCCAGACAGCCTCTAGTATAATGGTCATAACTTTTGTACAAAACTCCAAATGACAAATGTTTGACTTCCTGAAAACTAAACACCAAGAGCTACAACTTTCAATTCTGGATCATCTCCAAATTCCTTATAGATTGCAAGATATGAGCTTCCAAAGTCAGCCCTGTGCAGCATAAATTTTATCTTCGCGAACGCGAATCTGTCTCCGCGAACGCGATTCACAGACCTCTTTCTTCCACTTTGCTCTTCGCGAATGCGATCCAATGTCCGCGATCGCGATGCACGCTGTTGTAACCAAAAATCAGCAATTAAAAATGGCTTAGAAATGGTCTGAAACCACACCGAAACTCACCCGAGCCCCTCGGGACCACTTTCGAACATACCAACAAGTCCCGATACCTTATACAAACTTATCCAAAGGCTCTAAATGCCACAAATAACATAAAAATCATGAATCGACGATAAAAATCTTTCTTTCAACTTTCAAACTTCCAAACTTCGACGAACGCGTCCGAATCATATCAAAACATTTCGGAATGACGCCAAACATTACGCACAAGTCACAAATCACAACACGTACCTCTTCCATGGCTCGGAACCCAAAACGGACATTGATACCACCAAAGTTCACCTCAAACCAAACTTAGGAAATTCTAAAACCTTCAAAATGCCACCTTTCCACAATAAGCGTTGAAATGCTCTCGGGCGACCCAATACTCAACCCGAACATACGCCCAAGTCCGAAATCATCATACGAACCTATTGGAACCTTCAAATCCCGATTCTGAGGTCATTTACTCAAAAGTCAAACCTTAGTCAATTCTTCCAAACTCAAAGCTTCCAAAATTAGAATTTTCCATCTGAATCAACTTTGAACTTCCCAAAATTTGATTCCGACTACGCGTTCAAGTCATAAAACATGAAGTGAAGCTACCCAAGGCCTCAAACCGCCAAGCGATGCGCTAGAGCTCAAAACGACCGGTCGGGTCGTTATATTTCCCCCACTTAAACATACGTTCGTCCTCAAACATGCCAAGAACTGTTCTGTAGTTGTCCAAAATCACTATTTAACACCTCGTGCACCTGCTCGTGCCACCACAACCCATGTGAGCACATTAGCTCGACCCAAGCTGAAGATCCTCCCTATAACCTTAGCTAACAAGCCTTGGAACCAAATTCCAACATCCGAAATTCTCCACGAGACCCGATTCTAACATACAAACACTGCATCAATCGCTATACACTGTACCAAAACATGATCATGCACCTTTGATGAAATCACACCATGCACCGCATAATTCACATGCCCATAATAACATTCTTCGACCATAATAGCTGCAATTCCACGAATCCAATGCCCGCAATACACCTCATAACACATGTAAGCCATGTTCCAACTCTCACAATACCTCCATGACGAAAGAAATGTATAGAAACTCATAACCACCTGCCAAAACGATTATTCATGGAGTCTCTTCACCTGACAAGAGCCATTACCTCATTCTGAGTTGAATAACGATATTTTCTCTTTAATATACCCTACTTAAATTCGATCGCACCGATCTCAAGTCTAATAACCTCGTCTCACCCTGTACAAGATGCTCGGGCAATAAGCCACCTCTAACATCATCTAAAATCTCATACAACGCCATCAAGCGCCAATAAGCTACAACTCGAATATGACTCATAAGGAAGAACGAACTTCGATAAGGAACTACCCAGTCGTGTAACGAATAAAACAGCCGAAAAGATGCTATGAACCTTTCTCAGAGAATGAGAAACAAAATACACAGAAATAAGTATAGGGAACCGTACTCAACATCTCACTATTACGGCGTGCAACCCGATCCACACATGATACCGTTGCGGCATGCAACCCGATCCAAACAACATACTTGTGGTGGCGTACCACGTGATCCAAACAATATACCCATGATGGTGTGCCACCCAATCCACACAACAACCAACAAGGAAAAACCCATCAGCCGTAATGCTTATACTTACGAAATTCTCGAATATCGACCACAAACACGCCAAGTGCATTATACAACCCTAGGGAGATGGATAGCGCCATACACTACAAAACTCAAGCACGACTAAGGTGCAATAAATGACCTATATCTCGAGAGCCATCCTGCTCATATAACACCATAAGCTACATGGGATCACAACAGATGTGCGAATAATCAAGTCATCCCACAACCTACCTGGCATAATAGAGTATTACATGGAATAGATGGCGACGAGAATAACATCTAATGCTCGAAGACTCCTCCATAAGAAATGTTATGCCGAATGAACACATCTGACTTGACGTAGAATACACATTCACATTAGTCCCACCAACTGGCCTCAAGCCGATTCTGATCATACCCAACTGGGCCACAACCTTCCAAGGATCCACAATGGCCCTATTCATGACACACACGAGCAACCGTCCAATCCGGAACAAACCCCAACAGTCCACAACCAAGGAATAGAGTGCCTTCCAGGCATAAACTCTCACATTATCGATAGTACCGTGCTCTCCATACTTAGTTTCAACCCTTAACAATCAAGTGACTAACATGTTACATGTATATGGTCTTCCCGTGGGTTATACTCACATGACCTTCTGCACCAGGTAGCATAGTCTGTACATCCACACCTCCAACCGTACAAATTATGTAGTGCAAATCAAGAATCTGCAAATTAATACACAATGCCTCTTCCACATAACACCATTCTCAGGCGACACTGAGATAATGCCAGCGTACTCTGAATACCTAAATTCTCCCCTGCCCATCCTAGCTCATGACATTTTCGTCAACACCGAGCCGCAACCTTGATCCTCAACTTCCAATTCCCATGCCGCTCACTGCATCTATCATGCCGCTACGTGAGAATACAAGAATTCATCATAACCCCTGAACTATTCGTAGAATAAACACTTCATTGGCTAGAAAGCTTTCACTTAACTCATTTTAGAAGAACCATTGCAACACGCAACTGAATCCCTATAACCGCAGAAATACAAACCTCAAGTCATGGTCTAAATCGTCATAACTCTTCCGGGATCCATTTACACATAACAAAGCCACTAGAATCAAATACCTCCCAAATCAATCAAATTATGGTGGTTGTCAAGCCCGCACGTACAACCACCAACCACCTGTATAACTTACGCGCCGAAGGAACTGATCATTGCCACAATCGTGCTGATTCAAACCATTACTAACTGACCCCACTTCTTTCAATTTACTCTTGACTTGCCTTAGAAATAATAATAGGTCCATTCGAGAATATAATGAAACTCAACAACACTCCTCCCGAGTGATCCAATTCACCAGACCACATCGTCTAAATACCCATGAACCATCTCAAACCCTCCTCATGCGCACAATAGTATCTCAAATTGGTACACCCATTCTAAAATACCTTCTGCGAATCCGAAACTGTTTCTCCCATTTTTCCAATACTGCCACGCAGACCCGATGATAACATAGAAAATTCCCCAAGTATTCTTCACACTCTACTGCAAAATCCATGTTTTCAGCCATATAACAAATCCATTAGAACCACTATTGAGAGTCACCCATGCTGACTTGGTCCAGAATATAAGCCAAACTCTAGTGCGTTGTCAGCACATGAACACTCCTAAAGAAGCAACCGGAAAAAAAAATTTCCTTGTACATCACATACACAAGAAGCATAAACTCTGAGTCTTCCCAAAACCTGCGAATGAATCGATAAGGTGAAATATAGCACACATTCATCAAGTCTTTTGCTCAAATTACACCTGATGTTTTCTTTTCTTAGTCATAAATAATTCACCAATGTACCGATAACCAAAAATCACACAAGCAGGCAGCCATGCAATCCAATTGTAGACGGCGGGCTCCCCCACTTAGCTTTAAGCTACCATCACATAATTTAGAACCCACAAAGATTCCTCCTTCTCAATTACCATGATCTCGCACCGTCAACTCGTCAAATTTCTCATAGTCCCTTGTTAAACTTTTCATGAACATTCCGAATTGTCGGCAACAATCGTATGTTCGACCCTCTGTCGGGTAGTAAGTAGAACTCTTCGTAAAAACTTCATCAAAATCATGCAACTGCTAACCTGCTCACATGAGATAACCCACCTGTGGAATTCCATACCGACATCTTCCAACGATGTTGCACTGGGTAAAACTACTACGAAATCAGTAAACCCTCCTGAGCCCATGCTCGTCCATTGGCTGTACAAGCCTTTCCATTCCCTATTGACATCAACTGAAAGTCCAACAATACATTCCAAACTCAAAGTCATGTTGCATCCAAAACGATAATCAAGTTTTCACACCCCTCTTCATTTCAAGCAAACTCCTTTCTGCCATATTCAATCTTCCTCAGTATAGTAGCCTCCATCCCTAATAAAATCTGTAGACCTAGTCACTTTCCACCATAACTCCCAAATCACTCTAAACTTTCTCAAGGCACGTGGCTATCCTACCACAGAATCCATACGCTACTCTGCCACTCCCACTTCAATTAAACCATCTCCTTAAGCAACTTCTCGACCTTTGTTGCTCACACTTGACCTTCTAGCAATTCAACCACTGTGGGACATCTCCCACCGTGTCCTTCCTCCTCCTTTGCTGCCAAAATATGGCCTCAAATCATAATCCATCTTCGTAGCACCCGAACGGGTAAATTTCCACCAACTCTGAGCCTCTTCAAGATCGTTTTTCCCGAGCCATTCACTATCGCGATCCATAAACGAGCTACCTACCATTCACAACAACATAACACGGTAACAACGCACGAACATCATAACAATCTGTGCATAGCCTTAAAATCATAGGCAATACTGATATAGGGCTGAGATGACAAAACACTCTCCCACAAGAAGACGATAATAACTCACTCAAATGCAGGGAGAAACATCCTTCTCCACGTCTGCAGTACCACTGCAACTCCTCGATGCCCAATTGACACAAGCACTCAACATCATATAAGAATGAGTAGGAAGGTAATGAAAGCATAAGCTTCAATGGAAATCAAATCGTACGACGAGGAATCAAGAAAGAAAGTGCTCCTAACATCCCTATAGCCTCTCGAAGATAAGTACAGACGTCTCTATACCGATCCGCAAGACTCTACTAGACTTGTTCATGACTCGTGAGACCCAAGTGAACCTTGAGCTCTGATACCAAGCTGTCATGACCCAAAATCCACTATAGGTCGTGATGGCACCTAACGCCGCCATCAGGCAAGCCAATGGTGTTTAATCAACTTAGTTACTCATTTTATTATTTTTGAAATCATGAATCTCATTAAATAAGTAGAGTAAAATCTAGTACTTACAGAAAACCCGTGATTTTATTTTCCAATTTCCGTATAAAATATATATTACAAGGTGAGCATCCAGTAGGAACCCCCAAAACCTGGTGTCACAAGTGCATGAGCATCTATTAAGGAGTACAATAATAATACAACATCTGTCTGGAATACAATTTAGACAGGAGAATATAAATAACTCTGATGGAGACTCTGTATGCTGTGGATGCAACTCACCATAAAGTCCCCGCAATAGCCGAGCCTTTGAGCCCAAAAGACAACTAAACATATATATATATATACCTGCACAATAAGTGCAACAAGTGTATCATGAGTACATAAATTAATGCGTACCTAGTAAGTATCTAGCCTAACCCAGGAGAAGTAGTGATGAGGGGTAGACATCGGCATTTACTAGTGGTCTAATAACTCAAATACATTAGGAAGTAAACAAATATATGGCAGGGTAATAAACAGTATAAACAAATATAGGTATGTGGTACAATCCTCCTCTAAATAGTAAATTCAAGCTCTCAATTATCAGTTACAACTGGAGTATATATGAAATGGACCTCACCAGATAGGTCGTCACAACTCAAATCAAGAAAACACATGGATACGCTGGTTTCTTGTCAAATATTACGCACGACGCTGCCGACGCGAAAGGCCCGATCCTATAAGAGTATTTTATAGAAATGCCGAGCCGTACGGCCAGATCCCATAATAATGTGTGCACCACCGAGGGTCGAATGACACAACCCATATATGCATCTATTATACTGCCGAGGCGAACAACCCGCTCCCATAAGAGTGTGGTACATAATCTTGCCGGGGCGATCGGCCCGATCCCATTAGAGTAAGAAGCTTTAACGGGTGCTTGACCCCACTCACGGATAAACGTGTAAGTTATGAACTTTAAGGAAAGCTTTGCGATGAAAACACACAACACGAGAGGAATTCATAAGGAAGCACAAATTATTCTGCAGATTATCAAGTAGCTCGTCACATCTCTACAATAGCGAGTCTATCATCCTATGCAAGTCTAGTATCAAGTCATAACACGAAATAAAGGAATTAAACGAGCAAAAGATTACTCAAATAGTACAATTATAGCATGGTGTGAACCTAAGTCTACCCGGACATAATCAGGAATTCTAGTATACAAATGGACACTCGTCACCTCATACGTGCATAACTCCCACAATATGTAGCACATATGAATATAACACCTACGGGGTAAATTCCCCCTCACATGGTTAGACAAGATACTTACCTCGCTCCGAAGTTCCATAACCAGCTCCAACGCCACTCTAACACCTCGAATCGATGTTCGTCGCTCCAAAACTAGTCAAAACATGTGCAAACCAATAAAAATATACTCTAATACTCGTAATAAATCAATTTATAACAATTCCCAACTCCGCTCAAAAAATCAATAAAGTCAACCCATGGTCCCACATGCCCGAAACCTGTAAAAGTTATAAAATCCAACAACCCATTTAATTACGAGTCCAACCATACTAGTTTCACTCAAATCCAACTCTGAATCGACGTTCAAAACTCAAAAACTCACTCTATGAAACTTTAGACAAAACCCCCTAATTTCTCTTTTTAAATTATCAACCAAATGCCAAAAACGAGGATAGATTCATGAAAATAATGAAAACCAAGTAGAGAACACTTACCCTAATCCATATGGCGAAAATCGCTTTAAAAATCGCTTCAATCCGAGCTCCATAGCTCCAAATATGATAAAATGGCCGAAACCCCCAAAATATAGCTTCTGTCCACATATTTACCCTTTGCGATCGTGGAAAGTGCTTCACGATCCTAAAGTACAACATTTCTCAGCTCAAACGCGATCGCGGAAAACCAATCGCGATCGCAAAGAACAAGCAGCCCAACTCCTCCAGATAGCTTCTAGTATAATGGTCATGATGTTTCATATATAACTCCAAATGACAAATAGTTTGACTTTCTGAAATCTAGATACCAAGGGCTACAACTTTTATTTTTGGATCATCTCCAAATTCCTTATAGATTGCAAGATATGAGCTTCTAAAGTCAACCCTATGCAGCAGACATTTCTTCTTGTCGAACGCGATTCACAGACTCCTATCTCCCATTTTGCTCTTCGCGAACGCGATCCAATGTTCGCGATCGCGATGCACACTGCTGTAGCCAAAAACCAGCAATTAAAAATGGCCTAGAAATGGTCCGAAACCACGCTGAAACTTACTCGAGCCCCTCGGGACACCGTTCGAACATACCAACAAGTCTCAATACCTTATACAAACTTATCCAAAGGCTCGAAATGCCACAAATAACATAAAAATCATAAATCGACGATAAAAATCTTTCTTTCAACTTTCAAACTTCCAAACTTCGATGAACGCGTTTGAATCATATTAAAACATTCCGAAATGATGCCAAACTTTGCGCACAAGTCACAAATCACGATACGAACCTATTCCAAGGCTCGGAACCCCAAACGGACATCGATATCACCAAAGTCCAGCTCAAACCAAACTTAGGAAATTCTAAAACCTTGAAAATGCCAACTTTCCACAATAAGCGCTAAAATGCTCCCGGGCGACCCGATACTCAACCCAAACATACGCCCAAGTCCGAAATCATCATACGAACCTTTTGGAACCTTCAAATTCTGATTCTGATGTTGTTTATTCAAAAGTCAAAACTTAGTCAATTTTTCCAACTTAAAGCTTCCCAAATTAGAATATTTCATCCGAATCAACTCTGAACTTCCCGAAATTCGATTTCAACTATGCGTACAAGTCATAAACATTAAGTGAAGCTACCCAAGGCCTCAATTCACTGAGCGACACGCTATATCTCAAAATGACCGGTCGTGTCATTACATAGTGGGAACAAGTCGGCTCTTGAGGTAGGGTGGTTGTGGATAGGTCTTTTGAATTGCTTGAATTGCATTGTGTATACTTGGGCATGTATAAAATGGGAAGAATGTGAAATTCGTATGTTCATGCTTGATTAGCGGTATCGACCATAGTCAAAGGTAGAGTGTATAATTGAAAATTTGAATTGCTCTTCCCGAGTTAAAATGTACGTTGTTAGGGTGTAGTTGTAGTTCCATTGCTCGAGGACGAGCAAGAGTTTAAGTGTGGGGTGTTGATATTATGCTTAAAGTATGTATATTTATATGTATATTGCCTCATATTTTTACTCATGTTTCATAAATTTCGGATGTGTAATGTAATAACTTGTGCTAATTCGTGGTATTTTTATGTGTAGGAATCATCCAGAGGCAATGTGGGATGAAGGTGCACCATTTGAAGCAAGAAGGGACCAAATTGGAAAATTGGCGCAATGTAGCGCCCATGCTAGCGTGGGACGCTACTTGTGGCACAGTTTCCAGAAGCACAAAATTTCCAGCGCCAGAGCTAGCGCCCCACGCTACCCTGGGCGCTCGGTGATGGGAACTTGTCCTATTTCGCCCAAGACTTGGTTATTTCGACCCAAGATGCCCCAACTCGTATAAAATGAAATCTAAACCTATTTTGGAGGGGGAGATTCCACTTTGAAGGGAAAACACAAGTACGGAACATTCGGGAGCATGGAATTCATCAATTCTTCCATCTGTCATATAATATTCATAGATTTTATGTTTAAAACAATATTTTGATGATTGTTATGAACATGAGTGGCTAAGAACCACACTATTCTGGGATTATGGGTCGTTCTTGACTATTATGACGGTTGATTGTTTTGCTTGACTTTCTCATAGTAATTTGTTTATTCATTCTTGCACTTAATTATTCTATTGTGTAGCTAACAATAAAGTACTATCTATGAATTTATAGTTGAATTCGAAAGTGGAAACTATAAATTACACATAGGATTGAATGGAGTAAGTTCTTGAATCCGGACATCGGAGAATAGATTCGTGATTAGGATAGACATATTCTAGTTGCCTTGGTTATTTTTGCCAAAAATATACATGCGTTCTTGTCAAGTTTTATTCTATAGATATACTCTTAGGTTGGCTTGAATAGACGATCGAAGTGTCGAAAGAACTTTGCGAGCATAATAAACCCTGCTAATCAACAAATTAGATAAGTCAAGTGATTACATCAACCTGAAAAATGCAATATGAGAGACGTCAATCCCATAACCCTAAAATATCCCCATCTCATTGAATTCTTCATAAGTGTTTGTTTGCTCTACTTGCGATTTTATTTTCTTGCTTGCTTATTATTTCATAGTAATTTAGTTACAAAAATCACAATCATCTTCTTCACACTCACTTGAGCATTAAATTTATAAATAGCTTGGATTGGACAATAGTTGATCTTAAATCCTTGTAGGAACGATACTTTTTTATCACTTTATTACTTGCCGACCGCGTATACTTGCGTGTGCGTTTGGACCCAACAACGCATGTGAAAATATCAATAATAACAATATCACAGGACAACTCACATGTGAACACCCCGACAATCCTTTCAACAATAACACGTGTGCCAAAAACATAACAACAGAATATAACAACTTGCACCATATGTGCCCATATGCCACTACATTTCCTCAAAACGTTTCTAGTACCACAACCACACATATCCCTCGGCTCAACGACACCGAGTACAACAACAACAACAATAACACGGGTGTACGGCAAATAAATCAACACAAGAATCAATAAACATAAAGAATGGAAGAACGAGCTCACAATGAAAGACATAACAAGTAGAAATGGTTCCAAACAAGAATAACTCAACAATGTAAGAGATAGTGTGTAAAAACGATATCAAATAAGAGTAACTCAATAATGGAAGGGATAATATGTAACAATGATTACAAATACCTACAACTGGTCAATAAGAGATAACGTGTAACAATGATTCCAAATAGGTACAACTCAAAGATAAGAGAGATAACATGTAACAATGATTCCAATTAGGTATAAGTCAACAATAAGAGATATAACATGTAATAATAATTCCAATTAGGTACAAGTCAACGATAAGAGAGATAACATGTAACAACGATTCCAAATAAGGATAAGTCGACAATGGAAGGGATAACAATAACTTCAATTAGGGTTTAGCAATTACATAAGAGATAACATGTTAGTAAAAGAGGCAACAACTTCAATTAAGGCATATAAGAGTATATTTAGCAACAAGGGTAGAACATGAATCAATCAACTTCAAATAAGACACGTAAGGGTGTGTCACGACCCCAATTTCCCTCTATAAGATGTCATGATGGCATCTAGTCTCTAAGACTAGGTAAGCCTAACAAACATGCAGAATATAACTGAAATAATAAATAACCTCTCAATACTCAAATTTTTTTTAAAGAAAACTCCACAACTGAGCATATACAATTTTCCCAAAACCTGGTGATATCGAGTCACAAGCTATACAACGGTATCATAGCAATCCCTATACAACTGTATCTAGTAAAAGAAGGAAAAATATAGAAGAAAATAGAGGGTGACTCCGAGGCCTGCGGACGCTTGCAGGTGTACCTTGAAGTCTCCAAGTACGAACTCAACTCACTGATTCCTGGACTGGTAGGAGGTACCTGGATCTGCACAAAAAGATGTGCAGAAGCATAGCATGAGTACACCACAACAGTACCTAGTAAGTACCAAGTCTAACCTCGGTAAAGTAGTGACGAGGTCAGGTCAAGGCCCTACTGGAATAAATAAGAAACATGACGAATGAATTAACGGTGCAATAATAATAACAACGGAAATGAAACAAGTAAGGAATATGCCAAATTAACTACACATAATCAAGGCAAATAATGCATCACGGAAGGAAGCAAGAAATGTTAAGTCAAGGAAACAAAACAACCAAACACAAGTGAAGTAATAGAGAAGTACCAACAAGAGTCACTACTGAGGTATCGCCTCATAGTCTCAAATCACAAGAATAATTCACAATCTTTCCTTATATCACTGCGGGAGCCTTGCATTTAGTTTTTGAAAAAAGATTTTCATAATGCAAGGCTCCCGCGGTGATATAAGATTTTCACCGTGACTTCTAGTAGTTCCCCTACTAGCCGCATGTATCAAGCCCACCTTATCTCACCGCATGCGTTTCAACCCCAAAACCTTATACCACCGCATGCGTATCAATATCACAATGTATCATAAACCGCACCTCAAGTGCCCAATATCACAACTTGCCAAACAAACCAACAACAACAATGCTTTCATAATAAATAACCCATGGCTCAACCACAACATACACAAGAGTCTCAACAATAATAATCGGTAGTGAATAACTCAACAAGACTAGTATTTCACAACCTTACACTTTGCCTCAATATGAATCACGACCTTTATAACTCAATATACCAATTTCAACAACAAGATATTCCAAGAATAGCAACTTCAAGTAAAGAGTTCAACGGTGAAATCATGAATATGGAATAAAGGAAACAAGAACTTCAACTAGACATGTCGAGAAATTAGCAAGTAAGAGATAAAACAAGTAGAACATGTAAAAATAGACTAATGATGATGGATATAACATGTTAAGATAACTCAATTAAGGCATGAAAGGAATTTACATAGCTAAAACCTGTAAATTTCCATATTTAACCCATGTGCACACTCGTCACCTTGCGTACACGGCTTCCACACATCACAATTATCACAAAACAATACCAATCCTAATATGTAATACCCCCACACAAAGTTAGGCAAGACACTTACCTCAAAACACGCTAACTCAATCCACTAGTAGGCCTTTCCCTTGATTATCCAACTCTGAATGGCTCGAATCTAGCCAAAACAACTTCACACCATAAATATAAACTATAGGAAACTATTTCGATTAATAAAGATACGATCTTTGCAAAGAAATAAAAAGTCGACTCAAACTGTCAACCCGGGCCCGCATCTCGGAACCCAACCAAAATTACAAAATCCGAACACTCATTCAATAATGAGTCCAACCATACAAGAATTACTAAAATTCGACCTCAAATCGCCTTTTAAAACCCCAAAATTTAGTCTAGGAATATTTCACAATTTTTTACCAAATTCCGAACTCAAATCACTAATTAGATGATGAAAACAACAATAGATTCATGAAATATAGTCCAATCCGGGTTAGAATCACTTACCCCAAACCGAGCTCTCTAGGTCCATATTATGAAAATGACATGAAACCCACGTTCTGAAACTTAAATTTTGCTGCCCAGGTGCTCTTTTTCACAAACGCGGAAAGTGCCTCGAGTTCGCGAAGCACAAAATATGTTGCTGCCAAAATTCCTCTAACGCGGACGCGAGAACCCTCTCGCGAACGCGATGACCAAATGATCCCAAGCTTCGCGAACACGAAGTCTCATTCGCAAACGCTTAGACCAAATGCGTGAGGTCCCCCAGCCTATCTCTCTCCTTCGCGAACGCGGCTCCCTGCCTGCGATCTCGATGCACAAACACAATGAACCTACGGGAATGCGTGGCCTTCTTTGAGAACGCAGAGAACAAACTTCACCTGCCTCACAGGTACTCCTCGCGAATGCGAGACCTCTCTCGCGAACGCGTATAAGGACACCAAACACCAGAAAATCTGCAGCTCTACAAGGCCAAGTTCAATCCGTAATCAACCCGAAACTCACCCAGGCCCCCGGGACCTCAACCAAACATACCAACAAGTCCTAAAATATCATACGAACACGCTCGAAGCGTCAAATCACATCAAACAATACTAGAACCATAAACCGCGCATCGATTCAAGCCTAATGAACTCATGAACTTCTGAATTTCAAAACTAATGCCGATTCATATAAAAAAAACTCCGATTACTTCAAATTTTGCACATAAGTCATAAATGACATGACAGACCTATTCCAACTTTCGAAATCGAAATCCGACCCCGATATCAATAAAGTCAACTCCCGATCAAACATTCCAATCTTCCAAACCTTCAATTTTCTAACTTTCGCCAATTCACGCCGAAATGACCTACGGACCTCCAAGTCAACATCCGGACACGCTCCCAAGTCCAAAGTCACAATACAGAGCTATTGAAACCGACAAAACTCCATTTCGGAGTCATCTACAAGAAACTTAATCTACGGTCAACTCATCAACTTAAGATTCCAACTTAGGGACTATGTGTCCCATTTCACTCCGAAACTCGCCTGAAAAAAAAACCAAACACCCCGACAAGCTACATAATCACAATATAACATAGAGGAGGCTATAAATAGGGGATCGGGGTTGAAATACTCAAAATGATTGGTCGGGTCGTTACATGGTGAATTTAGCAATTGGGGATTTAACATGATAAGACAACTTCATTTTAATGTATATAAGAACCTAAGAATCTAAGCCGGTCAAATTTCCACATATAAGTTGTGTACACACTCGTCACCTCGTGTACACGTCTTTCACGTAGTTCAAATAGTACAAACAAACCAATCCCTATGGGATAGTTCCCCCACACAACATTAGGCAAGATATTTACCCCAAAAGCCCTCAATCAATACTCAAAAATAGATTTTCCCTTACAATTCACCTCCGCTTGGCACAAATCTAACCAAAATTGACTTAATAACATCAAATAATGCAAGAGAAATCAATTTCAATAAATAAAGCTATGATCTTTACACAATTCCTCAAAAGTTAACCCGGGACCCGCCCGGTCAAAACTCAGGTCTAATGGTAGATTCTGACTACCCATGACCCCACGAGTTCATATATGTGATTAGGTTCAAAATTCCAGTCCAAATCGACTCTCAAAACTCAAATTTCTATTTTTCAAAAACTTGACAAAGTTTCACAAATTCACTTTGATTCACATGATTTTGATGTTAAAATCTAAGATATATTGATGGAATATGATTACAAATAGATTAGAATCACTTACCCAAAGTTTGTAGATGAAAATCCCTCTTCAAAATCGCCTCATACCGAGTCTAGGGTTCTAAAATATGAAAATGAGACCAAAAATCCCGTCCCTCAGCTTTTTGTCCAGTCGCTAGTGTCGCAAATGCGGGAAATCAATCGCAAAAGCAAAGAAACTCACATCTCTACTGTCATTGCAAATGCGATGCTTTGTTCGCAAATGCGGACTTTGGACACCTCGCAAATGCGACCATTAAGATCGTAAATGCAAACAGCTCACCCAGGCCCCCTCCATCGCAAATGCGAACCTGGCATACTTTACCCTAATATCGCAAATGCGATCCAAAACTCGTAAACACAAGGAAGAAACAAGACACACGCAACAATCACAACAAATCTTACCTTGAGATGACCTCACCGCGGCACATAGCCCCGCACCAACACACCTTATTCACAAAGAACACCAAGTCCCCATCCTCCATTAGGAAACACGAGTAAGGTGAACATCTCAGCAACTAAACCATCATAATAACTCAACCTTGTAGAACCAGAACCACAACACGTAACAACTTTGCATACCTGTAGAGCACCCAAACAACAAATCTGGACAAACTATCCGGAGATCACATCAAATCCTACCGTATTTAACTAACATAAAGTCCACCAAAGTCTCATGAACTACAATAACAACCAAACCCGAACGATAGACACAAGCTATCATAATAAAATTCTTAATTGGCATGAACACATGAACAGGGTACAAGAATCACAAAACACAACCATATCGCAAGCAAGGTAGATGAATCTTACCAATAAATGGGACCGGATCAAAGTAACACAAACTCATCTCTATACTCAACTGAAACCATACATGTAAGGACATCATCTGGTGCATCGGCCTCTGCCCAACCAGAAAGAGCGTAACAATGGTCCCGGCCTCCCCCTCTAGGGCGACCTCTACCCGCCTGACCTCCACCCCTAGCTGGCAATGCAGGTATAGCAGCAACTGGAGCAGAACTCATAGCTTGAATACCCTACTGTGGCACATCTGCTCGGAGTTTGAGATCTTACCATGCGGCTGGTATCTCTACACTCAAATCAACCTCTCCACTGACGTGGCTGTGGAAGCTGTCCGGTATGGGTACTTTGAGACCCATGGATTTTTGAAACACCGCGTGAAGTCTGAAGTGCAAACTGAACTGGCTGACCCACAAAACCTCTACCATGGCGTACCCAGCCTCAAAAATAGGGATCAGTAGATCCTCCTGGTCCACGGGGCCTCTTAGCCTCCCTGCCCTTTCTCTCCTGGTCATGCATGCCCTCTAATCAGCGAGCAAACTCTACTACCTACTGAAACAAAACATCCATCTCCAGCTCCTGAGCCATGCTGAATCGGATACCATAAATTAACCCCTTAATGAACTTGCGAACTCGCTCTCTAACAGTAGAAACCAAAGTACGTGCATGCCTAGACATATCACTAAATCTAATAACATACTCTGACACTGACATAGTACCCTGATGCAGCCTCTCAGACTCCGCACGCCACACATCTCGAAGGGTCTGGGGAACAAACTCTCACAAGAACATCTCTGAAACCTGAGTCCATGAAAGTGAAGCTGCATCGGCTAGGCTACCCTCCACGTATACCCGCCACCATGGATATGCCACTCCGAACAACTGGAAAGTAGTGAAAGCAACCACGCTCGTCTCCATAATACCCATGGTGCTGAGAATACGATGGAACATCTCAAGAAAACCGTGTGCATCATCTGAAGCTAAGCCACTAAAAGTAAGAGGACGATACTTCTTGAATCTCTAAAGTCTTAGCTGCTCCTCCTCATATGCCCCAGGCCTGACCTCAGGCTAAACCAGAATAACAGGTTGTGCTGGCATGACACCTGGAACCTGAGCAATATGGACCCACTACTCTAGAGTGCAAAAGGTGGGAGTCTGATCTCCTCCCCCGATCTGTGAAGTAGCTGGTACAATCGGAATCAATCCTGCCTGAGCCAATATACCAAACATGCTCAGGAACTACGCTAAAGTCTTCTGAAGTCCCTCGGTAGCAACAGGCACCTCTGGTGCCTGTCCCCTAATCAAAGCTACTGGTGGCTCCTCAGCTGCTGCTCTGGCAGGTGCTCTAGATGTAGCACATTCTCCTACTCAACCTCTGCCTCTTGCCCGACTCCTAGCAACACCGTCTCTGGGGGGTAGCGTCATCAGTAACTGCAACTTGTGTTCTCACCATCTGTGAGAGAATAGAATGACAAAGGCTCAAACTCCAAAATCAGTATACTCGCACGATAGGAATGAAAAAAGTGAAGTTTCCTAATAGTTTCGTAGACTCTCAAAGATAAGTACAGATGACTCTGTACCGATTCACAAGACTCTACTAAACTTGTTTATGAATCATAGCACCTATAAACCTAGAGCTCTGATACCAACTTATCATGACCCTAATTTTCCTCCGTAGGATGTCGGGATGGCACCTAGTCTCTAAGACTAGGTAAGCCTAACAGTTACTGAATTAAATGATAGAATTTAACCAAAACAACTATTAAACATCAACCATATATTTCTATACAAAGCTAACAATCCTAACATGATACAATATCCAAAAACCGGTAGTATAAGTCATAAGCTCTACTGAGTTTACTAGGAAATTTCTAAGTACAACTATTCCGGAATAGAAATAAACTGTACAAAATAAACATCAGAAGGTGACTCTGAGGCCTGTGAATGTGATGGCACAACAATGCCTGATCGGCTAGCTAACGATCAACAAACTCCAAAGTACCTAGATCTGCACAAAAAAGTGCAGAAAGCTTAACATGAGTACACCACAACGGTACCTAGTAAATATCAAGATTAACCTCGATGGAGTAGTGACGAGGGACAGTCAAGACACCTACTAGCCTTAAAATCATGTACAACTATGATTGTGAAACTAATAGGGAACGATATCAATATAAACCTAAGTATGATAAAAATAACAAAACAATACTTGCTATAGAAAACTAGAAACAACAATTAGCAACAAGGCACAACAGGAAATAACGCCGTAGAGTAAACTGAATACAGTTTAAGTCCGTAAAAACCAAGGAAAACAAGTAACAACTCAAAAAGAACAACCGCTTTCACACAAGATTTATACAAGAATGTTCTCGAGGTACCAGACCTCATAATCACAAATCAAGGGTCCCAATTCACGAACACTCATCACTTGGCATCTTGTGCCCACATTACACATTACAACCGCACGGACAACTCACGTGTTGCACGGACAACTCACGTGCCAATACCATTAATATCTCATATTTGCACGGACAACTAACGTTCTAAGGGAGTGACCATATCTCATATCCGCACGGACAACTCACATGATAGCAATAACAATAACTCATAACCGTACGGACAACTCACGTGCCAATAGTACAACTCTCACACAGAAGGCAAGTAAACGATAATACATGTAAATGATCAATAAATATCAGGATTCATCTTCTTAAACCGATATGAGTGATTAATTATGTGTATGCTTGTGCAAGTGTTCTATCACAACTCGAGTCAACAAGTTAGAGCAGAGAGAACGAATGGCACATAGGAAACAACACAACAAAACGTAAAATGCATAACTCACATAAGGTAGGCACACCACTCCACAAATACCACCAATAACAATGCCCCCAGGCCATCACAAGTCATCAAAAATCATCCCCGACATAGCCACCCTTGTCTCGCCACGTGCGCAATAATAAGTAAATGCCCTCCTTGTCTCGTTGTACGCACATAATAATATTCCCGCCTTGTCTCGCCACATGCGCAAACCCACATATTTATATATAGCCTGCCTTGCCACACCGATAATAACAATAGCACATACAACTCATGTGCGAATACCCCGACAATACTTTCAACAATATAATATGTGCCAAAAACATAACAACACAATGTAACAACTCGCACCACATGTGACCATATGCCACTACATTTCCTCAAAACGTTTCCAATACCATAACCACACATAGCCCTCGGCTCAACGACACTAAGTATTGCAACAACAATAAATGGGAGTATGGCAAGTAAATCAACATAAGAATCTATAAACACAAAGAATGGAAGAACGAGCTCACAATGAAAGACATAACAAGTAGAAATGGTTCCAAACAAGAATAACTCAACAATGGGAGAGATAGTGTGTAACAACGATATCAAATAAGAGTAACTCAACAATGGAAGGGATAACATGTAACAATGATTACAAATAGGTACAACTCAATGATAAGAGAGATAGCATGTAACAATGATTCCAAATAGGTACAACTCAACGATGAGAGAGATAACATCAATGATTCCCATTAGGTACAGGTCAACGATAAGAGATGTAACATGTAACAATGATTCCAATTAGGTAAAAATCAATGATAAGAGAGATAACATGTAACAACGATTCCAAATAAAGATAAGTCGACAATGGAAGGGATAACAATAACTTCAATTAAGTTTAAGCAATTACGGAAGAGATAACACGGCAATAAAAGAGGTAACAACTTCAATTAAGGCATATAAAAGTATATTTGGCAACAAGGGTAGAATGTGAATCAATAAACTTCAAATAAGACACATAAGGGTTAATTTAGAAATGCAATATTTAACATGATAAGACAACTTCATATTAATGTACATAAGAACCTAAGAGTCTAAGCCGGTCAAATTTCTACATATAAGCTGTGTACATACTCGTCACCTCGTGTACACGTCTTTCACGTAGTTCAAATAGTAAAAAAAATCAATCCCTACGGGGTAGTTCCCTCACACAACGTTAGGCAAGATACTTACCTTAAAAGCCCTCAATCAATACTCAAAAATAGCTTTTCCCATACAATTCACCTCCTCTTGGCACAAATCTAACCAAAATCGATTTAATAACATCAAATAATGCAAGAGAAATCAATTCCAATAAATAAAGCTATGATCTTTACACAATTCCTCAAAAGTCAACCTGGGACCCGCCCGGTCAAAACCCGGGTCCAATGGTAGATTCCGACTACCCATGACCCCACGAGTTCATATATGTGATTAGGTTCAAAATTCGAGTCCAAATCGACTCTCAAAACTCAAATTTTTATTTTTCAAAAACTTGACAAAGTTTCACAAATTTTCACTTTGATTCACATGATTTTAATGTTAAAATCTAAGATATATTGATGGAATATGATTACAAATAGATTAGAATCACTTACCCAAAGTTTGTAGATGAAAATCCCTCTTCAAAATTGGCTCATACCGAGGCTAGGGTTCCTAAATATGAAAACGAGACCAAAACTCTCATCTCTCATTTTTTTGTCCCGTCGCAGGTGTCGCAAATGCATGCGAACCCGCAAATGCGATAAATCAATTGCAAAAGCGAATAGCCTCACATCCATGTTGTCATCGCAAATGCGATGCTTTGTTCGCAAATGCGAACATTGGACACCTCGCAAATACGACTAATAAGATCGCAAATGCGAACAGCTCACCCAGGCCCCCTCCATCGCAAATGCAAACTCTGCGTTCGCAAATGCGAACCTGGAAGACTTCACCCTAATATCGCAAATGCGAGACCTGAGGTATCTGTGCAAAAAACAGCAGACTTAAACTCTATCAAACACTCCACTACGCGTCCGAAACTCAACTGAGCCCTCGGAGCTCCAAACCAAACGTCAATACAAGTCTAAAAGCATAACACAAACTCGCAAGTGCGATCAAATCATCAAAATAACATCCGAAACCACGAATTGGACTTCAAAACTCATGAATTCAACATGAAATTCAAGAACTTCTAAAAACACAACCACGCGTCTGATTCCTATCAAATCAACTCGGAATGACGTCAAACTTTGTGAATAACTTCCAAATGACAAAAACGGACCTATTCCAAGTTGCGAAATAGAAATCCAAGCTCAATAGCTATAAAGTCAACCTACGGTCAAACTTACAAAAATTCTAAACCTTTATGTTGCCAACTTTTGGCAAAACAACAAAAATCAACCTACAGACCTCCGAATTTGATTCCGAGCATACGCCTAAGTCCAAAATTATGATACGGACCCATCGGAGCCATCAAAACACCTTTCCGGGTCACTTTTGCAAAATTCAAACCTCGGTCAATATTTTCAACTTAAGCTTCTAAACTGAGAATCACTCATCCAAATTCATTCTGAAACCTCCAAAAATCAAATCCGACCATGCACGCAAGTCATAATACACAATATGAAGTCACTCAAGACCTCGAACCACTGAACGGAACCTTAAAGCTCAAAACGACCGATCGGGTCGTTATATTCTCCCTTTCTTAATCAAATGTTCGTCCTCGAACGTGCCAAGAATCTTTCCCAAACCATCAAATCACTGTATGAACTAACCATGTACATACATATGGGTGATCCTATGTCACCCCGATCCACACAAGCCTGAAAATACCATCTCAACCTCAGATTATTCCTTCCACTCATGCCGAAAAGCCTTAGAATTAAATTTTCACAACTACCAAGTGCCCTATGATCACACAAACACACCGTAAAATCCTCAACTAGATACAACAGCTTATGCATATACCCACAAGGTATAACCACATGACATAACACATCATCCACATGCCCATAGCAACAACTCTAACCACAATAGTTGCCCATTACCAAGTCTGGTACTGGCAAACATACTCATATCGACTAGAACCTTGTTCCAAACCTTCACAACGCTAAAAATAATGCAAGAAACATGCGAAACTCATAGCTACTCACCCGATCAACAAGCCACCTCAAACACCACCTGGGCACATATATCGCAATCCAAACCCAACAAGTACAACTAGAGTACGACTAAATATGAAAAGAGAAACACATGAGAGAATCATCAAATAAGCTAAACAGGCACAACTCCCCACTGATACCATACTGCGGATCCAATCCATACGGAAGAAGCAAGACACACGCAACAATCACAACAAATCTTACCTTGATATGACCTCACCGCGTCAACACACCCTATTCACAAAGAATACCAGGTCCCCATCCTTCGCTCAGAAACACGAGTAAGGTGAACATCTCATCAACTAAACCATCCTGCTAACTCAAACTCGTAGAACCACAACACATAACAACTTCCCAGACATGTAGAGCACCCAAACCACAAGTCTGCCAATCCATCCGGAGATCACATCAAATCCTACCGTATTTAACTAACAGAAAGTCCACCCGAGTCTCATGAACTACAATACCAACCAAACCAAAATGATAGACATATGTTATCACAATAAAATTCTCAACTAGCATGAACACATGAACAAGGTACAAGAATCACAAAACACAACCATATCTCAAGCAAGGTAGGATAAATCTTACCAATAAATGGGACCGGATCAAAGTAACACAAATGTATCTCTATACTCAACTAAAACCATACCTGTAAAGACATCATCCAGTGCATCGGCTTCTGCCCACCAGAAAGAGCGTAGAAATGGTCCCGGCCTCCCTCTCTAGGCGACCTCTACCCGCCTGACCTCCACCTCTAGTTGGCGGTACAAATATAGCAGCAACTGGAGTAGAACTCATAACCTGAATATCCTGCTATGGCACATCTGCCCAAAGTCTGGTTCAATCTCTTACCCATTTGGCTGGTATCTCCACACTCAAAGCAACATCTCCGCTTACGTGGCTATGGAAGTTGTCCGGTATAGGTACTCTAAGACCCATGGATATCTGAAACACCGCATGAAGCCTGAAGTTCAAACTGAACAGGCTGACCCACAAAACCTCTACCATGACGTACCCTGCCTCCAAAATAGGGATCAGTAGATCCTCCCGGTCCACGGGGCCTCTTAGCCTCCCAGCCCTCTCTCTCCTGGCCCCGCATGCCCTCTAATCGGTGAGCGATCTCTACTACCTACTGAAATGGAACATACATCTCCAACTCCCGAGCCATGCTAAATCGGATACTATAACTGATTCCCTCAATGAACCGGCGGACTCGCTCTATAAATGTAGAAACCAAAGAAGGTGCATGCCTCGACAAATCACTAATTTTAACATCATACTCAAACACTGACATAGTACCCTGGCGCAGCTGCTCAAACTCTGCGCGCCATGTGTTTCTCCCAAACGCACACGCAAGTATATGTGGTCGTACATGTAATATAGGATTGTAAGTCTAGATATCGTACCCACAGGGACTTGTGATTAACTATTTACTAAATTAAACTAAGACAATTAATCTATTCAAGAACTTTTCTAAAGTATGAATATTTAATAAAACTAATCTAGAGTAATAAAGTAAGAGATTAAATGAACAAGTTGGCGAAATTAGACACGAATTCAATGGGAGATGATATTCTAGAGCTATGGGTTGGCTAACAATCCCGTTGAGTTTTCCACTTAAATTGTCTAATCAATTTATCTGGAGTATTGATTGACAAGGTTAATATTGCTCGTAGCCTTCTCTCGAAGTACTACTCACATATTCAAGCTAACCTAACACCTATATTCCTATGAAATTAGGATTAACAAGAACGCATTAGAAATTCCTGTATAATAACTAAGCAAGGCGATAAGGTATATTCCTATCCTAACCGCAAATCTGTTCCCGATGCTCGAGTTCAAGATCTTGCTCTATTCAATCTTATATGCAATCTAAAATTCTCTCTCCCAAGTTCAATCCTAGATTCGTAGATAGTATTCAATTGGTGATCAAGCAATCAAATAATTAAGCGCAAGATTGAATAAATAAACCAATATAATAAAATAATAAAAACAATTCAAGCTTTAAACTACAACGTTCATGTAGCACCCGACAACTCTATAACTAATAAACTATGAAATTAAAGGAAGAGAAGAGAAGAAAAACTAGTTAGAAGCCTCCTCCAAGCGTGGTGTGTGTTCCTCCACGTGAATTCTCCTTCCAAGTATGTTCGATCCCCCCAAAAATAGGTTTTGAAGGCTTAGAACCGCTTTTATATATGTTGGAAAAGTGTAGGGTTGAAATCACCAAGTCCCAGCCGAATTAGGACAAAATACGCCCTTTGGCGTCGCACTTCACGCCTGGCGCAGAACTGGACAGCAAACTTTTTGGTCTTTTGTAATTGGCGTTTTGGTTGGTGCTGAGCGCCAACCTGGACACCAAACTCGTACTTCCTCTAAATTCTTCCGTTCTTACTTTAATTCGCATGTAAACTTTTCAAATCACTTCTAATTAACTCCTACACATATAAATAACAAAACCTTAGCTCAACTCATTGAAATTACACATTAGAACAACAAAAAATAGAGCAAAATATGAGGCGATTCATATACAGAAATACATGCTTTTGGTCGAACATCAACACCCCACACTTAGACTTTTTCTCATCCTGGAGCAACCTAAACTTTACTACCTAAACCACACAACTCGAAATACCACATCACAGGGGAGCATACGACCATTAAGCACACTATACCTATGACTATGGTTGGTAGTAACAATTAAGCTAGAGCATATGCAATCATATACACTTCCCCTTTACTTATGCCATTCTTCAAAGGAATTATTCACCACTAAGACAACATGCTCATAACAATCCTAGCCTCAAAAACCGACTCAATATCACAATGCACTCATTGCTTGAACATCCAACATCATAGAGAAGTCTAATAGCGCCAATTATATATGTTGGAAAAGTGTAGGGTTGAAATCACCAAGTCCCAGCCGAATTAGGACAAAATACGCCATTTGGCGTCGCGCTTCGCGCCTGGCGCAGAACTGGACAACAAACTTTTTGGTCTTTTGTAATTGGCGTTTTGGTTGGTGCTGAGCGCCAACCTGGACACCAAACTCGTACTTCCTCTAAATTCTTCCGTTCTTACTTTAATTCGCATGTAAACTTTCCAAATCACTTCTAATTAACTCCTACACATATAAATAACAAAAACTTAGCTCAACTCATTGAAATTACACATTAGAACAACAAAAAATAGAGCAAAATGTGAGGCGATTCATATACAAAAATACATGCTTTTGGTCGAACATCAACACCCCACACTTAGACTTTTGCTCATCCTGGAGCAACCTAAACTTTACTACCTAAACCACACAACTCGAAATACCACATCACAGGGGAGCATACGACCATTAAGCACACTATACCTATGACTATGGTTGGTAGTAACAATTAAGCTAGAGCATATGCAATCATATACACTTCCCCTTTACTTATGCCATTCTTCAAAGGAATTATTCACCACTAAGACAACATGCTCATAACAATCCTAGCCTCAAAAACCGACTCAATATCACAATGCACTCATTGCTTGAACATCCAACATCATAGAGAAGTCTAATAACGTTACCTATCCCTCGTGAAACCATGTGTCCTCACAACAAGAACAATAGAGTAAGTTGAATCCACATATTCGAATCTCATGATCAAATATAATTTAAGGACTCATATCTATCAAAGAAAATCTCACTCTCACAAAGAAGTCACATGTATGCAAAAGGTACCATACGCTTGCCCATAATGTAAATCTCCACTAATGTAGTCTCACTCGATCTAAAATCAATTAAGACTTTATATGGTTGTAATGTGGGCTAAGGGATGGGTAGGATATATTTAGGAATAGTGGTTCATCCTCCTAAGCACTTTAACACATCACATAATTAACCTTAAGTGCATGTTCTTCAATCCACTTCAATTTCACAAACAAGATCACCCCCCAAAATTATTCCCTCTTTCTTTAAGCATTACTTTAATTCATAAGCCACTAGCAAGAACAAGACAACAATTCATTCATCTCTATTTTTCTTTTCTTTTTCAGATTTTTCATTCTTTTTCTTCTTCTTTTATTCTCAATTTTCGCAGTGGTGTATTATTCTACAAAACAAATGCACCTTTATTTCTTTCATGGGTTCCACTTGAAAGCCATCCCACACATAGTCTTTTCTTCTCCTTGCGCTCATTGTACAATTAAAGTGCCTTAAGAGGTACATGATCAAACAAATATTATCTAAGAACAAAAAGGGTATAGGCTCGTATTGTGGGTGCCAAATGAAAGGTCTATAGGCTCAAAAGGGTTTACTAGGGATCAATTTTTATTTGTGATAAGCATTAAGCTCAAAAAGATCAAAGAAAGCTTAAAATTATTTTTCAAACCGAGCATCACCTAAAATTTCGCTTCAACTCACATACCGGGCAAGTTCTAGAATCAATCATAATAACATGGACTATATAAAAATCTCACTTCACACATGGCATATGACTCACTAAGGATGCTCTCATTCCGACTCTCAAATAATACAAGTATTCACGGAGCCACAAGATATTAAGCATTATGCACAAAGTGAACATAAGTCAAGTAAAAGAGACATAGACGTCACAAGACATGCTATCCAACATATAAAGGCATCATGATAAATTTCAAAACATATGGAAGATACTGCACATGCCAAAGCTTAAATTTGCTACTATCAAACAAGTCAAAGGAGCCTAAGTTCATCAGTCATCCACCTTTTATTTCCTAAACTCTAATCTACTCAAAAAATAAAAACTACTATCCGATTCAAACTACATCCCATGGAAAAGAACCGATGCACAAAGAAAAACCAAGGGGGATTATTATCTAACTAAAACTAACTAGAAATAAAAAGAAAAGAGTTTTGAATTTTTTTTTATTGGACCTTAATCCCTGAAGAAAGCTGTCCACAAAATCCGTCTTCGGAAAAAGTCCGAGCTTTTTCTGAACTGTTTTTCCTCAGTTTTGGTTTTTTTTTATGTTTTTTTTTTAATTACAAATATCACTACACTAAGAAAGAATACTACAATTAATCTAGGATAGCATAGAAAATCACCCAGACAATCTCCTACCCCACACTTAAAATTATGCAATATCCTCAATGCACACTGTAAATAACAATAGGGTAAAAGCGACTCCCTAGTAGGCCAAAGGCAGAAGAATTAGCAGTTTACCGGATACTCAGACTTTTCCCAAGTATGATCCTTTGTGCGGGCACCCCACACTTAGTTTCAACCACCTGCTCGCTTTTGCATACTTCCTATTAGCTTTGACCCCGTGCTCCTCCTCCTACAAAATATAAAAACAACACTATACAGATGACACAATAAAAAATAAAAAATAAAAAATAAAAAAAATAGAATTGGGTTGCCTCCCAACAAGCGCTTGATTTAATGTCGCGGCACGACGCCATCACTTTCACCACTTTTCCTTCCACTTTGAGCATATGAATTGCGCCCCCAAGTTTGCATCAATTTTTCTATCACATTCCTGGGGTGGTGGTGTGAAAATAAAGGCACCAAGAAAACAATGTCGCATCTTGCACTTCTTGGCCTTTAAGTGAGGGATGTCGTTTTGTCTCCTTGACATCACAAATTTCAAAATATATATACTTTATTCCTCATCCATTGACTCCTCCATATGCTCAAATGGATCAATTCTCGTGTCACCAACCAAGCACAATGTTGAAAAGTGTTTAGAATGAGGTCCAATACGCTCAAACTCTAAAAACGCTTTACTTTTAACATCCTCGCTTTTGCATATTTCCTTAACCTTTGCATCAGTAGTAATATTTTGGTTGAATAATTAAAATTCCTCTTTCTACTCCACAAGCTGGCTAGTATCCACAACAATTGGTTGTAGGTCATCAGACGCCTCAACCTTTTTATTCAATTTAGCCTGCAGGTCATGGATATTTGAGCCAAAATTGGTCTATCCCTTGCCTGAGCTTAATTCTTCCTTCTATCAGTTGTTCTGTCATATTTGAAAGACTATCATGAATAAACTCATGAGATTGTATCAGTTGAGCTTGTTCCTCTAGCCAAGATTGGCTCACTATATCTGCTTTTTCAAAATTATCTTCTGGTGGGAACTCGCTCTCTTTAGCCACTTCGTTCACCTCGGCCTTCATTCTCATGATTGCTGCACTAATTCTTTGTATAGCCTTTTGATTTTCATCTTGTTGCTCGGTCACTTGCCTCATCATGTCCACAATATGGGCAACACGCTCTACATCCTCCACTTCATTGCTCATATCAAATGTAACGACCCGGCCGGTCGTTTTGAGAGTTATAGACCCGATCCCCAATTTACTACTTTTCCCATATCTTTTTCTGCTTATGTGACTTGCCGGGAGGCTATTGTTGTGGTTTCGGAGTGAATTGGGACACTTAGTCCCTAAACGGAAGCTTAAGTCTTAAGATTTTGACTGTAGTCGGGACTGTGTGAAGACGACTCCAGAATGGAGTTTCGTCGGTTTTGTTAGCTCAGTTGGGTGATTTTGGACTTAGGGGCGTGTCCGGATTTTGTTTTGGAGGTTTGTAGCTGATTTTGGCTTGAATTGGCGAAAGTTGAATTTTTGGAGATTTTGACCGGTAGTGAACTTTTTTATATCGGGGTCTGATTTTGATTCCGGAAGTTGGAGTAGGTATGTAATGTCCATTATGACTTGTATGCAAAATTTGAGGACAATCGGACGTGGTGATAGGTTTCGGCATCGGTTGTAGAAGTTTAAAGTTTCAAAATTTATTAAGTTTGAATTAGAGGGTAATTCGTATTTTTAGCATTACTTGATGTGATTTGAGGGCTCGACTAAGTTTGTATGGTGTTTTATGACTTGTTAGTATGTTTGGTTGAGTTCCCGGGGGCCTCGGGTGTGTTTCGGATGTTTAACGGATTGAATTTGGACTTATGCAAATTGCTGAAGTTTTTTGGTTTTTCTTGGCAGTGCAGCCCAGTTCGCATTTGCGATGTTTTTGTCGCATTTGCGAACCAGATGTCACAAATGCAACATTTGAGACCTATGCACAACTTTGTTAAATGCGGGACTTAGACCATTTAGCTCATTTCTTTCATCTCTTGGGCGATATTTGGAGCTCTTGGAAGAGGGTTTTCACCAAGAACTTTGAGGTAAGTAATTTCTGCACAATATGAGTTAAATACATAGATTAGAGGTAGATTAACATGTAAAAAATTGTGAAATCAAGGGTTTAGATGAAAAACCTAGGGTTTTGGGAAAAATGGGAGAAGTTCTTCAACTAAGTTTTTGAGTTTTGATTGGGATTTTGATATCGGATTTGGATAATTTTGGTACGAATGAACTCATGAGTGAATGGGTGTTCATATTTTGTGACTTTTACCCGATTTCGAGACGTGGGCTCGGGGAGGCTTTTTGGGGCGATTTTCTAATTTATTGCTTTAGCTTTGATTTCATTAATTAGATTAGTTTCTTATAGTTGTATTTATAGTATGTAATTAATTTTGGCGTGATTTGGGCCATTCGGAGTCGGATATTTGTGGAAAAAGCATTGTTACCGATTTATTGAGTTTGGTTCGAGGTAAGTGGCTTGCCTAACCTTGTGTGGGGAAAATCTCCTTAGGATTTGGTACTGTTGTGATATGTGAGCGCCGTGTACGTGAGGTGACGAGTACGTACATGTGCTATTTGTTGTAAAACCCGATTTATTTTACTAAGTAGCAACCTGTATGTCTACGTGCTTTAACTGCTTATTTGAACTCTATGAAGCATGCCTAATGATTTCCTGCTTTTACTTATCCTTTATCAGTATAACTGTAGAAATCTTGTTGTTAACTGTTGTATTTATCGGTTTGAGTTGTGTGTTTACTTTTGAGACTACGAGGCAGTTCCTCAGGTTCTCCCTTCACATTTACTTTTGAGACTACGAGGCGCTTCCTCGGGAGTTCTCCCTGCACATTTACTTTTGAGACTACGAGACGGTACCTCGGGAGTTCTCCCTGCATATTTACTTTTGAGACTACGAGGTGGTACCTCGGGAGTTCTCCCTATATATTTACTTTTGATACTACGAGACGGTACCTCGGGAGTTCTCCCTGTATATTTATTTTGGGACTACGAGACGGTATCTCGGGAGATCCCCTGCTGCTTACCCTTGTGTGTTGTACTATTGCCATGTTGTGTTTCCTTTTGTTAAATTCTAGTCTTATTATACTGTATATTATACTGCCTTATTTATTATTTACCAGTGGGCCTGACCTGACCTCGTCACTACTCGACCGAGGTTAGGCTTGGCACTTACTGGGTACCATTGTGGTGTACTCATGCTACTCTTCTGCACTTCGTGTGCAAATCCAGGTTCTTCATACTAGCCTCGCTATTAGTTGTGCATTTGCTGTTGTTCCGGAGACTTCAAGCTACATCTGCTCGCGTCCGCAGACCTAGGAGTCCCCCTCTATTCTCCCCTATGTCAAACATTTCCTGTATTTTTTTTATTAGACTCTGGTATATAGAGATGCTATTTTCCTTCTATAGCTTGTGACTTACGATGTTCCGGGTTTTAGGAAGACTGTGTATTTATAGAGTATTGGTTATTGTACATGTCGAGCGGCATTGTTACTAGTTATTCAGTTATCCACTACTGTTAGTTACCAAGTTTTACTTTCGTTTTGTTATTTTTCGTAATTTGTTAGGCTTACCTAGTCGTAGAGATTAGGTGTCGTCACGACGTTATACGGAGGGAGTTTGGGTCGTGACATCAAACTCATAAACATTATTAGAAATATCATAATAAGGGCTCAGAGAAGGATAATAAGAATTAGGAAAACCATCCCAATGGCCACCTTGACCACCACACATATTACAAATATTCCATCCATAAGATTGAGATTCACAATTTTATAACAAGTGTGGTCCTCCACAATATGAACAGGGATCACCAAAATAAGAATAACCAATATACGACCAATTCTCATTCCAAGATGGATCAACAAAGATAGTAAAATACTAACCTAAGCTAAAAATAAAAAACTTGAATAGACAAAAAGTAAAAGTCTAATATAGAAAAATAGCTAATTTCTCAGTCCCCGGCAACGGCGCCAAAAACTTGTTGCTCCTAAACGCATACGCAAGTATACGTGGTCGTACAAGTAATAGAGGATTGTAAGTCCAGATATCGTACCCACAGGGACTTCTGATTAACTACTTACTAAATTAAACTAAAATAATTAATCTATTCAAGCACTTTTCTAAAGTATGAACATTTAATAAAACTAATCTAGAGTAATAAACTAAGAGACTAAATGAACAAGTTGGCGAAATTAGACACGAATTCAATGAGAGACAATATTCTAGAGTTATGGGTTGGCTAACAATCCCGTTGAGTTTTCCACTTAAATTGTCTAATCAATTTATCTAATTTATTGATTGATAGGGTTAATATTGCTCGTAACCTTCTCCCGAAGTACTACTCGTCTATTCAAGCTAACCTAACGTATATATTCCTATGGAATTAGGATTAACAAGAACGCATTAGAAATTCCTATATAATAACTAAGCAAGGCGATTAGGTATATTCCTATCCTAACCGCAAATTCGTTCTTGATGCTCGAGTTCAAGATCTTGCTCTATTCAATCTTATATGCAATCTAAAATTCCCTTTCCCGAGTTCAATCTTAGATTCGTAGATAGTATTAAATTGGTGATCAAGCAATCAAATAATTAAGCGCAGGATTGAATAAATAAACCAATATGATAAAATAATAAGAACAATTCAAGCTTCAAACTACAACATTCATGTAACACCCCACAACTCTAGAACTAATAAACTATGAGATTAAAGGAAGAGAAGAGAAGAAAAACTAGTTAGAAGCCTCCTCCAAGCGTGGTGTGTGTTCCTCCACGTGAATTCTCCTTCCAAGTATGTTCGATCCCCCCAAAAATAGGTTTTGAACCCCTTTTATATATGTTGGGGAGTGTAGGGTTGAAATCACCAAGTCCCAGCTGAATTAAGACAAAATTCTCCCTTTGGCGTCGCGCTTCGCGCCTGGCGCGGAACTGGACAGCAAACTTTTTGGTCTTCTGTAATTGGCGTTTTGGTTGGTGCCTGGACACCAAACTCGTACTTCCTCCAAATTCTTCTGTTTTTACTTTAATTCGCATGCAAACTTTTCAAATCACTTCCAATTGACTCCTACACATATAAATAACAAAAACTTAGCTCAACTCATTGAAATTACACATTAGAACAACAAAAAATAGAGCAAAATGTGAGGCGATTCATATGCAAAAATACATGTTTTTGACCGAACATCACCATGCATCCGGAAGGGTCTGGGGAACAAACTCTCTTAAGAATATCTCTAAAAACTGAGTCCATGAAAGTGAAGCTGCATCGGCTGGGCTACCCTCCTCGTACACCCGCCACCACCGATATTCCGCTTTGGACAGCTGGAAAGTAGTGAAAGCAACCCCGCTCGTCTCCACAATACCCATGGTGCGGAGAATACGATGGCACTTCTCTAGAAAACTGCGTGCATCCCCTGAAGCTAAGCCACTAAAAGTAGGAGGGCGATACTTCTTGAATCTCTCAAGTCTCAGCTGCTCCTCCTCAGATGCCTCTGGCCTGACCTCAAGCTGAACTGAAATAACAAGTTGTGCTGGCATGACACCTGGAACCTGACCAATGTGGACCCGCTGCTCTAGAAGACGGGCGGCGGGAGTCTGAGCTCCTCCCCCCGTCTGTGAAGTAGTTGGTGCAAACGGAATCAATCCCGCCTGAGCCAATGTACCAAATATGTTCAAGAACTGCGCTAAAGTCTCCTGAAGTCTCGGGGTAGAAACGCGCACCTCCGGTGCCTGTCCCCCAATTAGAGCTATTGGTGGCTCCTCAGCTGCTGCTCTGGTAGGTGCTCTAGTTGTAGTACGTGCTCCTCCTCGGCCTTTGTCTGTGCCTCTTCCCCAACCCCTAGCAATACCAGCTCTGGGGGTAGCGTTATCAGTAACTGCAGCTCGTGTTCTCACCATCTGTAAAAGAATAAAATGACAAAGGCTCAAACTCCGAAATCAATAAACTCGCACGATAGGAATAAAAGAAGTGAAGTTTCCTAATAGTTTTGTAGTCTCTCGAAGATAAGTATAAATATCTCCGTACCGATCTGCAAGATTCTACTAAATTTGCTTATGACTCGTAGCACCTATGAACCTAGAACTCTGATACCAATTTGTCACGACCCCAATTTTCCTCTGTAGGATGTCGTGATGGCACTTAATCTCTAAGACTAGGTAAGCCTAATACATACTAAATTAATTGACAGAAGTTAACCAAAACAACTATTAAATATAAGCCATTTATTTCTATACAAAGCCAACAATCCCAAGGTGATACAATATCCCAAAATCGGTAATACAAGTCATAAGCTCTACTAAGTTCATTAGAAAATTTTTAAGTATAATTGTTCCGGAATAGAAATAAATTATACAAAATAAATTCAGAATGTGACTCCGAGGCCTGCGAACGCGACGACAGTTATACCTTGAAGTCTCCACAGCAATGCCCGATCGGCTGGCTAACGATCAACAAACTCCGAAGTACCTGAATCTGCACAAAAATATGCAGAAAGGGTAACATGAGTACACCACAGTGGTACCCGGTAAGTATCAAGACTAATCTCGGTGGAGTAGTGACGAGTGACAGTCAAGACACCTAACTGTCTTAAAATCCTATACAAGTATGAGTGTGAAACTAACAGGGAACAATATCAATATAAACCTAAGCATGATAAAAATAACAAAACAATACTTGCAATAGAAAACTAGAAAAAACAATTAGCAACAAGGCACAACAGGTAATAACGCCGTAGAGTAAGCTGAATACAGTTTAAGTCCGTGAAACCAAGTAAGAAAAACAAGTAAAAACTCAATAAGAACAACCGCTTTCATACAGAATTTATTCAAGAATGTTCCCGAGGTACCACACCTCATAATCACAAATCACGGGTCCCAATTCATGAACTTTCATCACTTGACATCTTGCGCCCACATTAAAAATCACAACCGTATGAACAACTCACGTGCTGCATGGACAACTCGCGTGCCAATACCATTAATATCTCATATCTGCACGGACAACTCACGTGCTACGGGAGTGACCATATCTCATATCCGCATGGACAACTCACGTGCCAACAATAACAATAACTCATAATCGCACAGACAACTCACGTGCCAATAGTACAACTCTCACACAGAAGGCAAGTAAACGAGAATACATGTAAATGATCAATAAACATCAGGATTCATCCTCTTAAACTGATATGAGTGATTAATTATGTGTATACTTGTGCAAGTGTTCTATCACAACTCGAGTCAATAAGTAAGAGGAGAGACTAGGAATGGCACATAGGAAACAACACAACAAAACGTAAAATGTATAACTCACATAAGCCAGGCACACCACTATAAAAATATCATCAACAATAATGCCCCCGGGCCATCACAAGTCATCACAAATCATCCTCGACATAGCCCTTCTTGTCTCGTCACATGCGCAACAATAAAGTAAATGCCCACATTATCTCACCGCACGCGCATAATAATATTCCCGCCTTGTCTCGCCACATGCGCAAATTCACGCATATATATAGCCTGCCTTATCATGCCGTATGTGCAAATATCAATAATAACAATAGCACAGACAACTCACGTGCGAACACACCGACAATCCTTATAACAACTCACACCATATGTGCCCATATGTCACTCATAGCCCTCGGCTCAACGACAACAACATAGTATGTAATAACGATATCAAATAAGAGTAACTTAGCAATAGAATGGATAATATGTAACAATCATTCCAAATAGGTACAACTCAACGATAAGAGAGATAACATCAATGATTCCAATTAGGTACAGGTCAACAATAAGAGAGATAACATGTAACAATGATTCCAATTAGGTACAAGTCAACGATAAGAGAGATAACATGTAACAACGATTCCAAATAAGGATAAGTCGACAATGAAAGGGATAACAATAACTTCAATTAAGGTTAATTAATTACAGAAGAGATAACATGGCAATAAAAGAGGCTACAACTTCCATTAAGGCATATAAGAGTATATTTGGCAACAAGAGTAGAACATGAATCAATCAACTTCAAATAAGATACGTAAGGATTAATTTAGCAATGGAGAATTTAACATGATAAGACAACTTCATTTTAATGTACATAAGAACCTAAGAGTCTAAGCCATTCAAATTTTTACATATAAACTGTATACACAATCGTCACCTCGTGTACACGTCTTTCACGTAGTTCAAATAGTATAAACAAACCAATCCCTACGGAGTAATTTTCTCACACAACGTTAGACAAGATACTTACCCAAAAGCCCTCAATCAGTACTCAAAAATATCTTTTCCCTTACAATTCATCTCCGCTCGGTACAAATCTAACAAAAATTATTTTAATAACATCAAATAATGCAAGAGAAATCAAATCCAATAAATAAAACTATTATCTTTATACAATTTTTCCAAAGTCAACCCAAGACTCGCCCGATCAAAACTCGAGTCCAACGTTAGATTCCGACTACCCATATGACCCCACTAAGGTATATTTTCTTATCCAATTTCATTCTCACAAGTTTTGTCTTCTATGCTAGTTCTAATATCAAATGCAGAACTTAACACAAGAAATGAAACACGGGGGACCTCAGCCGAAGTCGCCGGAGGTACGATTTACATGGCAGCTTCGACGACGGTGTCTCCTTTCCTGGTGGCCGTCATTGCTGTCCACTACCAGCGCCGTTGGTTGTTCAGATCTCTTTTTGTTTTATGAAATCTGTATGCGTATGTGTTGGGGAAATATGGAAGAAGAAAGGTGGTCGGACGGCGAGCTACTACCGGCGGTGGCGCCAGACAGAGAGCGGAAGAGAATATACTATGGTTTAAAAATGAGATCCTCTTTCCCCTTGTTTTTTGGGGCTACATCCGTAACCATCTCCCCTTTCTAAGAATCTGTATATGCATCTATGTAAAAATATGTATGTTTTAACTTAATGTATGTGTGTAGTAACAAAGAATCTGTAAATATAGAATACAAATAGTAGAAAAATGAATTGAAAGCAAAATGTGTGAGGTAGTGAGCAAGTGTTCTTGCAAAATCAATAAAAGAAAAAGAAAATGTGCAAGTGTGCAAAGTGTTGAAAAAATTACAAGATCCCCCTCCCTTTAATTATACTTAAAACTAAATCCATTGCGTGAAGAATATCATCATTATTTTTAAATTTGTCTCATGGTTATTACTCAAAGGATAAAAATTATGTTTAGTTACATCAAAGATCATGTCATATCAATTGTCTAGTCACATCAAATGACATGCCACATCATGATGTCTTGTCACATCACATATTGACGGAGCATTAGGTTTGACTAAATTTTATCCGTATTTTGAAATAAATTCTGCTGACTTTGAAGAATTTATAGACTATGCTATAAAATTTAAAGATAATTATTTAATAGAAAACATGATTTGTATTATTTATTATAAATATCAACTACGACAATAATATTATAGTAATTATTATTTTTATTTTTTAAAAGACAAAAATTGATAGAAAAGCCTAATATTTGAAAAATAGGATAATTATCAATAAATTATTTTAAAATTTAGAAAAATACACAAAAATTATAATATTTAACTAATTGCAATAAAATAATAAAAAATCCTATATTTTGTAAAAATAAGAATAATTATCAATAAATTACATTAAAGCTAAAAATGTACAAAAGGCTATATTTTATTATTTTTTGATTAGGAAAAATACAGAGGATCAAAATTGAGTGTCAATAGTAAATGAATAGGTAGAGGACTTTGTGTGTTGCGGACCGTAACATGGAATGCAGCTGCCACAAAGTCTCCTCAGCAGCAGTGCCTACGCGTCTGTATGACCACTAAATGTAATTGTCTCGGTACCTGCACAATTAGTGCGAAAGTATAGCATGAGTACGTAAATCAACGCGTACCCAGTAAGTATCTAGTCTAACCTCGAAAAAGTAGTAGCGAGGAATCGACATCGACACTTACTAGTGATCCAGTAATCAAGGTACAATAAAAGTAGACGGGTATGAAGCATAGCAAATAAAAGTAACAACAACAGATATATGTGTATAATACGATTCTCAATAGAAGAATAAATAAGAAATCCTCAAATATCGAATACTACCTCGGATGGAATATAAATGATCAATATCAAGTGCAAATGTCAAATTTGAGTCAGTATACTTGTATACGCACCGACTCCCTATCAAAATATTACACACGATTCTACCGACGTGAACGGCCCGATCCTATAAGAGTGATTATACAATATCTCGTCGTGATCGTATGTCCCACTCCCATAATACCGTCGAGGTCGTTGATAAGTAGGGATTTGGACTAGTTATTTGCACTCTTTTACTTTAGTTTTAGCTCAAAAATGCTTAAAGGTATTCCCGAAAACTGATAAAATGTGCTTACTTGCAGGAACATTGGAAAAAGAGCCAAAACGATAAAATCCAACTCAAGAAAGAGTATTTTTGGACAAGGACTAAAACCAAGCAAAAAGAGCAAAGTGAGGACCGCACAATATTGAGTGTGGCCGCAAACTATGAAGGACCTTTGACAGAATTCCTTTGCAAAGTGCGAACCGCACAATTATTGTGCGGCCGCAGAAGATGAGGTTCAAAGAGATGGAGTTCTGAGTCCATGAAGAAGTGCGGACCGCACTATTATTGTGCGGCCGCACTCGGAAATGTGCGGTTCGCGGAAGTCCCTCCTGTCAAGCTCAAATTCAAGAGTGCGGCCGCACTCAAAAATGTGCGGTCCGCAGAATCTGAAGACGTGTGACCGCAACCCAGAATTGTGCGGCCGCAGAAGTCCATCCTATCCAGCCCAGCTTCAAAGTGCGGACCACACACAGAATTATGCAGCCGCAGAACATCCGCAGGAGTAATTTTGTCCGATAATTTCAGCAGTGTATAAATAGTTTTTTTGGTAAATTTTAGGTTAAGTTTGAACTCCAGAAAGTAGATAGCCGTTTTTCCTTTACTGCTTTGGGAAACTTTGTATTAGTTTATCATTTTAACATTGGATTTTCATCCATTTATCATCTATTATGAGTTTAATCTTATTTCTTCCTTAGTTTCTTTATTTTTGCCTATGAGTAGCTAAATCTCTAGCTAGGGTTATGACCCAACCCTAGTGTGGGTACCTAATGGGTATTTGATTTAGGGCTTGTTTAAGGTTGGGTGTATGATATTTAGCCTAGTTCTTGTTTGAATTTAGGAATTAATGGTTGCAAACATTGATTCATGCCTAATTGACTTAGTCTCTACTTGAGAAAAAGAGACTAAGTCTAGGAAAACTTGGCTAACAAGAAATTGGGGTGAACTCAAGAAATTGATAACCCCAATTAAAGGGTTGAATCTAGAGATAGTAAGACCCGACTTGAGCATATATCAACGGTTTTGTGAATTACCCATTTGGACTTGAGAAAGTCAAATTGGGCAAAACCACTCTAACTACCGAGAGGTATCGAGTGGGTAATCGCGTGTTGATTACTATATTACACCCCGACCAACGAAACATGCCCTAAAGCCCACAACCTGTTAGGTAACCACCTAGGTGGAAGTCACAGCCCTACATCTTTTATAAACTTGAAAAACAACAACACCAAAAATATCGTTTTATAGCTTTACATTTACAAACAATAGCATAAATTTTAGAAGTAGAAAGAAACAACCAAGTATGTGGAAGTGTATTTTAGGCACGTCATACACCTAGTCTAAGTATATACCTAATCCAATATAAGCTCTCTGAGGAATCGACCCCGACTCAAAGTTGGATAATTATAATTGCATCGACAACTTCACAATCCCAATCAATGGTGTGAATTTGAGCGACACCAATTTTTAGCACCGTACGATCCGATCCATAGATGCATCTCATAATACAGTTGATGCATACATTTTGCACCATTTTCCTCATTGTTATTGAGTTTTCATTCCATTAGAAAATTTACTTTTTCCAATTTCAGATTTTCTCATAATCGGGATATAAAGTCAATGGAAGAAATAATGGCAAATGTTATATCGAAACTTTTCAGAAAAAACAGTAAAGGAATAACATTGAAGTTGTAGTTTTAACAAGTTCGTTCTTTTTTTTTTTCTTTTTTACTTTCATATGAGTTTTCAACAAATTGTTTTGTTTATGCAAGTTTTGGTTAAGAAACACTCCCTATACGTTTTTGGTATGAAATAGTGCCTTTTTATTATTATTTTCCTTTAGTAATCACCAATCAGCGAATCGATGTATATTATCTAAAAGTTATTTGGTAAACTTTTGGAATTGAGGCAATTCAACAACATTCCAAATGAATGTACATTGTTCAGAAGGCCATAAACTAACCATATTCTCCAGTGCCTAAATAGAAATATCTGCATCATATCATCCACTAATAGTTGGCTAATTCAGTTTACGATCGAGCCAAGCATATATCTGACTTAGAAGATAAGCCAGTAATATAGAAAAGAATAAAAAAAGAAGTAAAAAGGAAACTCTGATATTCATAAAATGAAATCTGAAATTTGAGCAGAAACTAATACAACATATCCAAGGATGACCCAATATCAAACTTACAAGATTATATAAAAGAAATAATTTAGACAAATAAAAAACAAAGACCAAATTTTCAGTTCATCTCTTTGCATTGAATTTAGCATCACCACATTATAATAGTGTAAATACAACTACACATAATGGTAAATCGAAAAATGAATTTTAATTAAGTATGAAAATGTAATACTGAATTTGTTGACCGTATACAAATAAAAACTATAATCATGACTGAAGTAGAAAACAACTACTAATGAAATTTTTTCTCTCCCATATTTCAACTCATCACTAGAAAATGAATTATATCCTTTCATCAGTTTGAATTTTTATTTTGCCCTTCGATTTTTGTATTACTTATCATACTCATGTTCTATATTATCTTTACTGTTTAAAAATATTTGTACGTATTAGTATGTGTAAAATAAGATTTTCCAAGTGAACTGATTTCATTGATAATATCTCTCTAATATATATACAAGTTGTACCTTTATAAGTAAGGAAACATATATGTACAATTTATTACAAATGATCTGACTGCTTTAACTAAGGAAAGATATCTCTATGATCTGATTACTATAACTAAGGAAACATATCTTTGTGATTTTGTAATATATACAAGTGATCACATAAGATCCTCCAATACTCCCCTCAAGTTGGAGCATGAATTGTGGAAATGCCTAACTTGGCCAACAATTTATGAAACTGATCATGACCAACAACTTTCGTGAGTATATCAGTCAATTGGTTCTGTGAAGATATAGGACGAGTCATGATCGTCTTTGACGGTACGTATTGCCGAATGAAATGACAATCTATCTCGATGTGCTTCGTACGTTCATGAAAAATAGGATTGACGGCGATATGGATAGCAGCTTGGTTATCGCAGAAAAGAAAAATAGGTTCTGCATGCGTTACTTGAAGATCTTGTAGAAGTCGAAGTAACCAAATAATCTCACTGGTAGTAGTGGCCATGGCTCTATATTCCGCTTCAGCAAAGGAACGAGAAACCACTATTTGTTTCTTAGAATTCCAAGAAATAGGTGATTTGCCAAGAAACACAATGTATCCTGTAGTTGATCGCCGTGTCATAGGACACCCTGCCCAATCTGCATCGCAGTAAGCTCTTATAGTTAGAGAATCATCCGAAGGAAGTAGAATCCCTTGACCTGGATTTTCTTTGAGATAGCGTAAAACTCTATAAGCAGCTTCTAGATGAGGTTGTCTTGGTGCATGCATGAATTGACTAAGTATATGAACAGCATAGCTAATATCTGGACGAGTGATAGTAAGGTAAAGCAAGCGTACTACAAGATGACGATATTGCCCTGGATCATTACAAACTTCGCCAGAATCAAGAGAAAGCTTATGTTGTTGCTCCATGGGGAAGCTAACCGGCTTGCAACCTGTGAGTTCACTTTTTGCTAAAATATCAAGTACGTACTTACGTTGGGTTAATGAAATGCATGCTGGTGACCTTGCCACTTCAATACCAAGAAAATATTTGAGCTTTCCAAGATCCTTGATATGAAATTTTGCATTTAAATGATCTTTCAGCTTGGATATGCGATCATAATCATTTTTTGTAATGATGAGATCATCCATATATATAAGAACCGCAACATAATATCCTCCAGGGGGGACAATATAAACAAAGAATAGACTGCATGTGATTGCTGAAAACCAAGGGAAAGTAAAGAAGTAGTAAACTTATGTTACCAATTTCGAGATGCTTGACAAAGTCCAAATAGAGATTTTTGTAATCGACAAACTCTCTGCTCCCCCTCTTTTGCAAAACCTTGTGGAATCTTCATGTAGACTCCTTCTTCCAAATCTCCACGTAAAAAAGTATTGTTGACATCTAATTGATAAAGTTCCCAATTCTGAATCGCAGCAACCGCTAACAAACAACGTACCGTGACAAGTTTTGTAACAAGTGAAAATATTTCATGAAAATCAACCCCTTCAATCTGAGTGTATCCTTTTGCTACCAAGCGCGCCTTGTAGCGCTCAATACTTCTATCGGGTTTATATTTCACTTTATAGACCCATTTTGAGTCTATAGCTCGTTTACCTGGAGGAAAAATCTACAAAGTCCAAGTATGATTGGCTTCTAAAGCAGAAATTTCTTTTGCCATGGCCTATCTCCAATATGTGTGCTTAACTGCTTGAGTAAAAGATTTTGGCTCATCGGTGGATGAAATGGCCGCCAAAAAAATAGCATGATTGGAGGATAGTTTAGAATATGAAGTGCAGTAAGATAAAGGATGTACCGTTGAGTTGGCCGATGGAGTAGATAAGAGAGGTTGATCATTCAACTTAGCAAGAGAAGGGGGCAAAACATAATCATATCCTGACAACTTTTGTGAGACTTGTCACGAGCATTTACCAAGTGCAAGGCTAGGAGGATCAATACTATCAAATGTATTAGTAAGATTACTACTATCAGTTGGTGGTGGTGGAGAAGTGCTTGTGGATGTATATTCTGAATTCTCAATGACACTACAATTCTCAACGGTAGTATAATTCTCATTCGTCTCATGTTGCTCTATGTAATTTGGTTCTTGTCCAGATGGCTCATCGAATGTAATTGGCTGACTCAAGTCAATATGTGGCATAATCTTTGTCTTTTCAGAACCTTCAAAAGGATAAATGTGTTCAAAAAATTGGACATCGCGTGAAACGTAAATCTTTTTATCCTCAAAATCATAAATTCTATATCCATTTTGACCGCTGGGATACCCAACAAAATGTCTCGCTTTGATCAAATTTATCTCGAGGCTTGCTATTCACATGTCCATAACAGAGACATCCAAAGTTTCTCAAATGATCATATGTAGGTACTTTACCAAGTAGCCTCTTATGTGGGGTTGTATTTCATAGACTAGAAAGAGGCATTCAATTAATTAAATATGTTGCAGTAAGGATACATTCTCCCCAAAACTTGATGGGCAGATGCGCTTGAAATCCCAATGCACGAGCCACTTCCAAGAGATGTCTATGCTTCTGTTCGACTACTCCATTCTGTTGTGGAGTATATGTACAACTACTTTGACGTTCCATGCATAATCAAAATAATGTGACACTAAATCTTCATACTTAAATTCTAGTCCATTGTCTGTTCTTAGGATTTTAACTCGCAAGTTGAATTGCCTGTTTACCCAATTGAAAAATTGTAACAAATAGGCTTTAGTTTTTGATTTATTCTTCATGAGAAAAACCCATGTTGCTCGACTGAAATCATCAACTATAGTGAGAAAGTAATGAGATCCAGAAAGAGATTGTGTCTTGTATGGCCCCCGTGTCAACTATCCACTACTCTTTTATCTTACCTGAAAATTTAGATGCTGCCACATTTACTGATGGGTTACCTGTTGAAGCTCCCTGGTTTCCCAATAGTGCTAGTAGTTGCTGGTGTTGAGCATATGTCAAACCTGGGATTGGTGACATAGGCCCTTCAGTAGTTGCAACCAGGGCCACACCTGTAGTGGATTTGATTCCCTCTGATATTTCTGATGCGCACGAGACTGCACCTGATCATTTTTGGTCTGGTTGCTATTTTTCTTGCCTGGTTTGCGCCAATCTGAAGGATATCCAATTACTTTGAAGCAATAATCTTTGCTGTGATTTGTTCTCCCACAATGTATACAAGGTGGAAATTGATACTGAGTCCCATCTTCAATTTTCTTTTGTCGTGATTCAACCCCTTTAGTCAGCAAGGCAGTTGCTTCAATAGTGGGTGTGCAATTTGCGGCAACAGACCTCCGTTTCTCTTCTTGAGCCGTGATAGCATAGGCTCTTCCTAGGTTTGGCAATGGGAGGACGCTTAATATTTGAGAACGCACAATTGAATATGTGTCATCAAGTCCCATTAGAAAATCAAAAACCTTTTCCTCCTCCCTCATGGATTGCATCTTCTTTGTTGCACCGCAACTGCAACCACATGTGTAAGACGGAGTTGGCAGAAGACCTTGCAACTCACCCCAAATGGACTTAAGTTTACCGTAATAGGATGAAATAAAAGCTCTCTCTTGTTGCAAGAGAGTTATGGCACACTTCAATTCATAAAATCTTGGTGCAATTCCTTGAGTAAATCGTTCTTCCAGATCTACCCAAATTTCTCTGGCAGTTTCGACATGTGTGGCACTGCCTTGCAATCCCTTGGCAATTGCATTTGTAAGCCATGAAAGTACAATGGTGTTGCATTGTATCCGCGACTGAAAATCCTGAGAGTTTTCTTTCGGTCTCTTGATGGTCACATCAACAAATCTAGCTTTGTTTTTAGAGTGCAGTGCATTCAAAAAACTTCGTCTCCAAGTGAAATAGTTTTCTCCATTTTCACTAAGAGAGTTGGTAACGAAAATCAAACCTGGGTGATCGGATGGATGCAAGGAATAGGGAGAAGCATCTGCGACTTTGAGTTGAGGCAGACATGCTTGTTCTCCAATGCCTTTATCAGTGCGTCCTTTTGTCCCCATGGCTGAACAAATAAAATCTCAGGATCTCTATGATCCGATTGCTATAACTAATATACAAGTGATCACATAAGATCCTCCAATAGCATGAGTTGGACTAGTATATATATATTCGCTTTGGTCCTTGGACAAAATATTGTGCTATGTTCGGACCTTAATGACGAAACTGCTTTAAATTTGCCTACACGAAAAAGAGTGTTTTTTCTCGAGTACAAAATATGCTACAAGAACAATGGCTGAGGATGACTAGTCTGTTCAGACGTCACATGTTTGCTAAAGCTAAAACTGGAACTTAGCTTCTCACCAACTACATCAGAAGCAAAATCCTCTACTTCATATACAATGCGAGTTGGAACGGAGTTGCCTTAGCGTCTGTGGTGTGCATAGGCCAGGACGAGTGAGGATAAACCTACCTACCAAGGAAAGGGCCAGATCTTGATGTAGAAAGGAGCTGTCCAGCTGAGGCGGAGAAGCTTGACAAATAATGAGAAAATCAAGCCTAGTTGAAAAGGCTTGCCGTTACAAAGGCACAACGCCTCCACCCCCTCACAACGGTAAGTTTTCTTCTCTTTCCTGAAAAAGTATATGCAACTGGCAAACAAACCGAAGAGACGGAGAGAAGAAAAAACAAAATAAGCTGCAGCAACCAATATACAAAAAGTTTAGTGGGTTCAACTTTAAAATTTTACCAAAGTTGAACCAGTCAACTTTCAGTTAATATTTACTCTCAGATACACAATGAGAAAACCTAGCTTCAATGCTTCATCTTCAGTTCAAATAGAGGGAATAAAACACATTCCAAAAAAATGCTTTGAATATTTTCTTTCCCTGTTCGTAGGAAGCATTAGATACAAATGAGAAGAATGAGAGATCTCTGGAAAGTTAAAATTAATAACAATCTAATCTGTTTCCAAAATTAAGACCTTTGGCAACCTCAAAGAAGTGAGCTACATTTTCCCTTGTTCATAGGAAGAATTACATGCAAATGAAAAAAATGCGCCGAAGAATGAAAGACCTCGTGGAAAATATGGAACAGGTTAAAATTGATAACGATCTAATCTGTTTCTAATACCTAAGACCTTTGGCAACCTCAAAGAAGTGAGCCACATTTTCCTCAGGTGTACCAACTTTGATGCCGTGTCCAAGGTTCAAAATATGTTTCCCTCTGCCAGCTTTCTTCACGGTATCGTTTATCCTATTGGTAATAAATTCTTTTGAGCCAAAAAGCACTCCAGGATCCACGTTACCTTGTACAGCCACATTTGGACCCAGTCGTCTCCTACCATCAGCAATATCAACTGTCCAGTCCAAGCTGACCACATCAACCCCTGTCAAGAGTAGTCTCTCAAGCAAGCCACCTGATCCACTTGCATAAAGAATCAGCGGAAGATCAGGATGGGTTAGTTTCACTGAATCAACTATCTGTTTTAAGTAAGGCAAACTGAACTCTTCAAAATCGACTGGGCTTAGCTCTGTGGCCCATGAATCAAAGATCTGTACTGCTTGAGCACCATTGTCAGCTTGATAACGGATATACTTAGCCATTGAGGTCGCAAATTTTTGAAGCAGTGCATGAAGGACCTACATATCGACAACAATTGATAACATTGCAACATAAATTGGCAGAGCATAAGCTAGTGATAAAATGTTCAAAAAAAGGAGAATTGATACAGGGAGTTGATTGACCCTGCTTTAAGTAGTAATCATAACCCAAGTATTCATTGATATAACCACATGAAAGGACATGTACTCACATGTATATCATGGGTGTGGAAATTTACATGCATAAAATTTATGCCATTTTCAATTTAATGCCACTTCCAAATATTGGTGATCACATGATCCAATGCAGAACAGGATTTGTCAAATGTTTCAGCAGTGTCTCTTTTTCTTTTCTCCCGGGCAGGGTGGGTTCGGAGGATGGATCTTCAGGTTGTTTTAACATGCAAAGTAAATTTTCAACAGGAAAAGGCTATTTTTCGTTTAAAAAGTCAGGTATCAATAACAATGGCATACAGTCCCTCAGGTTCAAAAATATGGCAGCTTATTATTTCTAGAGTTATTGTTGTTGGCTTCCAGCAGAAAAGAAAGGAAATGAACCAACTGAATCTTCAATAGACTTTGTTTCACCATCTAAAACTTGCAACGAGCAATTAGACAAAAGAGCCCTGAGCTTAGCTTTCCCTTAAATTCACATTTCTTCTTTCTCCTTCCATCAGACACCTCTGAGTTTCCCCTTTTCTTGTCCTTCCATTTACCTTCTCGCATTTGCATAAAAAACAAATCTAAAGCCCAAGAAACCTTGGTGCTTAAAAAGATTTCTCATTTCTCCCTGCCCCTCCTATTTTCCCTCACCTCACAATTGTCAGTTCAAATTCTAGGAATCAAAACTTATTTGCCCCAAAAGTAGAACGTGCTCCATACCTTTTTCTTTTTATTTTCGGTTTAGAATATAACATAACATATTTAGTGCTCTCTAACAAGAGAGTAATTGACATAAGACAGTGCTTTTGTGATTCTCATTTATTCTTCCCCTGTTTCCATTTGATGAATTTCTTAATGCATTTACTTGGTTAGACCTCGATGAATGGGGCTTCATTCTTCAACTTGTGAGTTTGCTAGAGGTGACAAAGTACATGGCCGGTCTTTTGGCAAAATAAGAACAGAATTGCCACTTGCTCAAACTTGAGGGAGCTCAGTGGCAGCTTGCCAAACCATAGAAAATCCAGATGAAAACAACAGAAAGAAAAAGACCACATCAACATATCACCTACCTTTAGGAACTAGGCTAAGATGACTCGTTTGTGGTGGTAATGGTAAAACCCTCACCCTGCACTCCATAGCAGGAAGAAAAGGAAAAAAGCAGAAAAACATGCTACTGTAACTGATTGAACTCAGTCATCAAATCACCAATGACAGCCTCCAAATATTTACCCCTGCCTTTCCCTCAACAGATATAAGTGTGACAACAAGAGGATCACTGTCTACAAATCAAGAACTCGGCAATCCAAAATCGTAACTGTTTCTGAGAGAAACTCCAAGCTGAAATGACTTTTTTATTGTGGTAAGGGATAAACAGAGCTAAGATGACTTGTTTTTGGGTGGTAACGGATAAAACCCTCACCCTACCTTCTATAGGAGAAAGAAAAGAAAAAAAAACAGAACAAACAATGCTCCTGTAGCCGATTGAATACATAAGTCATCATATAACCGATGACAGCCTCCAAATATCTATCCCCTCTCTTTCCCACAACAGATAGGAAGTGTGACAACAAATAGGATCAGTATCTACATATCAAGGTTTCTGCAATTTAAAATTGAAACTGGTTTGAGAGAAACTTCAAGCAATGGATGGTTGACATAAATCCTGCACTAAATTAAAATCGTACTGAATGTGAAATATCCATCAACATTGCTTGGGCTGTCCTAATACAGGAAGCAGGACCAGGGAATATCAATGGAAGATTCAATAAAAAGATCAGGATTGAAAACATAATATGATCCAATCAATTAAACAAACTATGATTGTCACCGTAGGGTTTAGTAACATAGAGAAGCAATAGTAAATTACCTTGGGCTCTGCAAAAGCTAATCTCTTAATTTTTGTGAAGTTCTTAGAGGAACCGCCTTCAATCACGTATGATGCCAAGGTAAATGGTGCCCCAACGAAACCCAGAACTGCTGCTTGATTATTGACCTAGCAAAGCAAAGATAAGTTCTAACACAATCAACATGGTAGCATACAGGTTATAGTAACAGTAATCAGGTTGTAACATTGTTGAATTTAAGCAAAGCCCAAAAGTTTTCTGTTACCCCCATTTCAATTTTATGGCATCATTCCAGTTCGCGGTTGACACTATGCTCCATATACAACTTTTACGATTTTCAAGAACTCAATTTATTAAACTAATCAATTTTTAAAATTTGATGTGATGCTTTCTCTATCAAAATAGACCCTTGTGGTCCGGCCCTTCCCCGGACCCCACGCATAGCGGGAGCTTAGTGCACCGGGCTGCCCTTTTTTTTTATCAATAATAAATATAAGCCATTAATATCGTAAGTTCCATATTCAGTGTATTAACAGTTGGAGTATAATTTTACAACATTTTGCCCAAGGATCTCATACAGTGACAACCGTTAGTAGAGATGCTGAATCTTTCTGTCTAGAGACTAAGCAAATTACAGTTTATATCACATGAACTGTCCATAGTACAGTCAGACTTCTCTATAACAGCATCCCTATATAACAGTCATTCACTATAAAAGCTAAGCTTTCCTCGGAACCGATTTTTTAAGTTATATTTTACCTCTCTACAACAGCTTTTTACCTGTAACAACAACAACCATGTTTATAGCAGAACGATCTTTGTAAAATTAACCCTCTATAACAGCCATATAGAATCCTTAAGGTTACTAATAATAACTTTAAAAATATGCACACAATCTTTTCTATTGCACAAAGTTTCTATTTTGCACAAGATAAAAGATTTGAAGATTTGCACATAATATCTTTTTCACTGGACAAATGCCAAAAAATATTTAGATAAAAGATTTAACTGTTAAGCTCTTAGATTCTCTTCAAGTGAAAGCTATTGAATACCTTTTTTCTGAAAATTTGGATACGAATCTTTGCCAACTCAAACGTTATATCGCTAGTAAGAGAATGAAATCTACGAAACAAGTTACAATTACAAAGTTCTTCCATTAATCTGGAAAGAATTTATTTTTCTAAGTAGCTTTAAATGTGTGCCTTAGAGTTTAAATCTTTATCATTTAGTTATGAATTTATGAATAATATGCTAGCTTTCTTCAATATTTAACTAGTTAAATACGCATATCTTTTGAAATTTTAAATTTGAATAATTTTTTTATTTTTTATATGTAACATTAGAAAAGGATAAATAATTGATCTTTGGATAATTTTATTTATAACGGCCAAAAAATATTTAAACGTCAAATGCCGTTATAGGTGTATAACAGCCATTCCCTATAAAAGCCAAAAAATATCGGAACAAACGAGGTTGTTATAGAGAGAGTTGATTGTATTTAGCAAACAAAACACTGCTCTGCAAGTTTAAGTTCTTTTACTTTGAAGATCTCAAACTACTAACATATGCAGCTATTTCAAACATCATCATACATGAATTTTCAGAAGGAAGCAATAAGCTTCTCCTCTTTGGAGGTTAACAAAATCCCTCGACTTATTTCCACCTCAGGTATTTCAACATAAAAAAAAGAGAAAAATGCTCCTTAACAGAAAACCTCCAAGGTTCATATATATTAAAAATAAAAAATAAAAAGAGCAAACCTCTTTCCGCAAAATTGTTAATGCTTCTCCGACATATGGAACTGATTCTTCAGGAATGAATTCTCTAACTTTCTCAACATCAGTAGCTGTTCTCGGTGGATCAAATATGACAGGACCCTTCCCCTTTATGATATCAAAAGGGATGTTCATTCCAGAGAGCGGAGTAAGAATATCTGAAAACAAAATGACCTGCCAACATGAGGAAAACCATTCAGAGCAAACCAATAATCAATAATAGAGCTAAGATGATAGCTTGTGATAAAACACCCAAAGATGGGGATACTGCTCTGGTAAAAAGTAAAAATAATGAAATATCTAACAATAAATGCAACACCAAACACATGCCGAGATAGGACTGCAATAAAGTTTCTTACCCCATCAGGCTGGAATACTTTCCATGGCTGTAGAGAAATTTCTACCACCAGATCTACATTTTCTGATCTCTCACGGAAGGATGGATGCTTCTCACAAAGGATTTGATAACTCTACACAAAAGAAATGCTGAGTAGTAATTAGATGGAAAATGAAATGATCTGAAAATTTCTAATGCAAGTGTAGAAAATAGATCCACATAAGAAATCATGAAGATCAAGCCTTAAAACTGCTAACATAGAATTCAAAAACAAAGGCAGCAGAACTAGAGCTTTGAAAATTCTTAAGCTTTATGATCCGCACACTCTGTCGTCCTACTTGAAGTTTAATGAAACAACAACAACAACAACAACAACATACCCAGTAATATCCCACATTGTAGGGTCTGGGGAGGGTAGTGTGTACGCAGACCTTACCCCTACCTTGTGAGGATAGAGAGGTTGTTTTCAATAGACCCTCGGCTCAGGAAAGCATAAGCACCACATTAATGAAAATATAGACAAGAAGGGACAGTACCAAAAAGCCATATAAAAGTAGTAAAAAACAATAAGACAGTAAGGTGATCAACAATGAAAGAAAACAACGATTAGTCATAAAAACCCACTACTAACAGAAAGCGAGACTGCGTGCCAATATTAATGTTACGAACACTCTAAACTACCTACTCTAGTACCCTAATACTCAACTTCCATATCTTCCTATCAAGGGTCATGTCCTCGATCTGCTGAAGTTGCGCCATGTCTTGCCTAATCACCTCTCGCCACTTCTTCTTTGGCCTACCTCTACCTCTTCGTAAGCCCTCCAATGTCAATCTCTCACACCTCCTCACCGGTGCGTCTGTGCTCCTCCTCCTCACATGACCAAACCACCTAAGCCGCGTTTCCCGCATCTTGTCCTCAATAGGGGCCACACCCACCTTGTCGCGAATAACCTCATTTCTGATCCTATCCAACCTGGTGTGCCCGCACATCCATCTCAACATCCTCATCTCTGCTACCTTCATCTTCTGGATATGAGCGATCTTGATTGGCCAACACTCAGCCCCATACAATATCGTTGGTCTGACCACTACTCTGTAGAACTTACCCTTAAGTTTCGGTGGCACATTCTTGTCACACAAAACATCGGAAGCGAGTCTCCATTTCATCCATCCCGCCCCAATACGATGTGTGACATCTTTATCAATCTCCCCATCCCCCTGAATAATAGACCCAATGTACTTAAAACTCCCTCTCCTAGGGATGACCTGCGAGTCCAGCCTCACCTCCCCTTCCCCTCCTTGAGTCTCGCCCCTGAACTTACACTCCAAGTATTCTGTCTTACTCCTGCTCAACTTGAAACTTTTAGATTCCAGGGTCTGCCTCCATACCTCTAATTGCACGTTCACACCGTCTCGCGTCTCGTCAATCAGTACAATATCATCTGCAAAGAGCATCCACCACGGCACCTCCCCTTGGATGTGGCGCGTCAGTACGTCTATCACCAGAGCAAACAAAAAAGGACTGAGTGCCGACCCCTGATGCAACCTCATCATAACCAGAAAATGGTCTGAGTCCCTAACCACCGTCCTCACTCGGGTCTTTACTCCATCATACATGTCCTTAATCAACCTAACGTAGGCAACCGGTATACCTCTAGGGAGGTTTTGTGGAGATATTTGGAGGCTAGAGGTAGATGGCTTCTGTAGTCGAACGCCCCGGCATAAACCCAAACTGGTTCTCGGAAATAGACACACTCCTCCTCACCCATAACTCTACCACTCTCTCCCAGACTTTCATAATATGGCTAAGCAACTTGATACCCCGATTGTTATTGCAATTTTGGATATCACCCTTGTTCTTGTATACAGGAACCATCGTGCTCCACCTCCACTCGTCAGACATCTTCTTCGTTCTAAAAATGATATTAAATAACTTAGTGAGCCACTCCAAGCCTGCCTTGCTCGCACTCTTCCAAAACTCCACCGGAATTTCATCCGGCCCGCTTTGCCCCTGCTCATCTTACGCATAGCCCCCTCAACTTCATCAACTCTAATCCGCCTACAATACCCTAAGTCACAACGACTCCCGGAGAGTTCCAAATCATCCAGTACAATGCTTATGTCACCCTCCTCGTTCAAGAGACTATGGAAGTAGGTCTGCCATCTCCGACGGATAAGCCCCTCATCCAACAAAACTCTACCTTCTTCGTCCTTGATGCAATTCACTTGGTCCAAGTCCAGCGCTTTCCTTTCTCGCGCCTTGGCTAACCTGAACAATCTCTTATCCCCGCCTCGGCCCTCGAGTTCCTCATACAAATGACTAAAAGCTGCACTCTTGGCCGCCGTAACTGCTAGCTTTGCCTCTTTCTTAGCCAACTTATAATGCTCCTTATTCGCCCCCTTCTCCTCCTCGTCTACACTTTCCACTAACTTCAGATACGCTGCTTTCTTGGTTTCCATTTTCCTTGCACTTCTCCATTCCACCACCAGTCTCCCTTGTGACCACCAGAGTAACCCTTTGAGACCCCTAATACCTCTCTAGCGGCTTCCCTAATGCACTGCGCAGTCGTGGTCCGCGTAGTGCTTGCGTCCCCACTAGTCCTCCAAGCCCCCCTAGTCACCAGCTTGACCCCCAACTCCTGCACTTTAGCTTCTGTCAAGGCTCCCCACTTGATCCTATGTTGACTATACATCGCCCCCTTCCTCCTCTTCCTCGTGATCTCAAGGTCCATGACAAGGAGCTTATGAAGGATCGAGAGATTCTCACTCGGGATGACCTTGCAATCCGTGCAAAGACCTCTATCGGACTTCCCGCAGAGCAAATAATCAATCTGAGTCTCGCCCACCGAACTCCGGAAGGTGACCAAGTGCTCCCTCTTCTTCGGAAAACTCGAGTTTGCTATCACCAAATCAAATACTCTAGCAAAGTCCAGCAGAGACGTTCCTCCTCCGTTTCTATCTCCAAAACCAAAGCCACCATGCACATCATCATATCCCCCAGACGTCGCTCCAATGTGGCCGTTGAAATCTGCTCCTATGAAAAGCTTCTCGGTATGCGGGATACCACGAACTATCTCATCCAAATCCTCCCAGAAACGCCTCTAGACTTCCTCATCCAAGCCTGCTTGGGGTGCGTACGCACTGATTATGTTCAAAGTAAAACCTCCAACAACTAGCTTAATAGCCATCAGCATGTCATTCACCCTCCTAACCTCCACCACTAGTTCACGGAGGTCCTTATCTACCAAGATACCTACCCCGTTCCTGCCCCCCACCCTCCCAGAATACCAAAGTTTGAAACTGTCCACATCCCGCGCCTTATCTCCTACCCAAATATGAAACATCCAACAAATATGATTCACATAGTTCCAAACTTTTTTCCTATTTTACCAGCCCTTCTCTTTTCTCCTAAGTTTCAAACAAAGCAGAAAGATAAAGCCATTACCTTCTCATGCAAGCAGCTGATTAGTAGAGAAAATGCATCTCAGGTCCATCAATTAGTAGGTGTGAGTATATAATGTCATATCCCTAAAGACGAATTTTTAAGTTATCTATTCGAAGTCATTTAGGCGAAAGATTATTTTTAACATAATACATCATCTCTTGCAGAGCGGATAACATCAGTAAGTCAAAATTTGCAGCATGGAATGCAGGTAAGATCTTTCAGAGAAGTTCAAAATATACTCAAAGTTAAAACAGAACTATAAACCTGCCTTCATATACCTCCCTGCTTGTCTCATAAGCCAAACAGGAGGCCTTTCTACTTCTTTACCCCTAACAGCATCAAGCAACAAAGGCTCAGTTGCATTTATAGCTTTTGGTTCAGCAACAGTTCCTGGAAATTAAGAGCAGCATCAATCACGCGACCATGTAAAAAATACAATAATTATATTTAAAATATTGAAAAATTAGAAGGTTTCTAGTCCTGAGAGATAAGCACATTAAATCCAACGTGCACTGCAACAACACAAGCATGCAAGAGACACTAGCCACGGATTCAGTACAAGGAGAATTTAAAGGATATGTAGGTTTATCTTTAATAGCTCACTGTTTGACGATAGGACATTGCTCATTCATTTAGCTTGTTGTAGAAAAGAGTACGAGAAATATTCAGTGATGAAAATTATGCTTATTTCCCATTGAGTTTGACTAATATGTTATTCCAACCTAGTTGAAAAGTTTTGATGAAGTTTGACCTAGTTGAAAAGCTAGAGATGTAATTGCCTACAAAAATATGGAAACAAGTAGCTTTAGCTTTTTATTAGGTAATTCCGTTATTGATTAGGATGGGTACGCAACACTTTGTGTAATGTATATCATCTTTAAAGAGTAGGCTATAATGCACTATAGTACCCTAAACTCGACCTAGCAATTTTCCCCTCAAACTATTTTCCTTAGCATTTTCGTCCATTGACTCACTCTGTAATGGTCTCCTTTTTTAAGGTGGTAGCTAAATCTAACATAAACCTTTGGATCCATTTTCTCCTTGTGATTTTTCCAATTACCTATCTCTTTTGTAGCGTTATCACTATATTTTTCCCATTTTCTGGTTATCCTTTTTTTTCTCCTTCCATCACCATAATGCTTCTATCATTCTTCATCCTCTTCTCCCAATCAAACTAACCATTTATTTGACTTGTTATTGAAATATTATAAACTTGTGATTTTATTAAGAATTAGATGGTTTGTGCTAATTCCACATAAGATATTATTTGTACAGACCACTATATAATGGCACGTACAATTAAACGAAGAGACCCTGTATCCTTGAAATTAGTGGAGGACAATTACCGGATTAGATTCGTCTTTTGTTGAATTTATTTTTGACCTGAAAAAAATACTGTCTTTTGTTGAATTATACTTACCTTGTTTTAGTATTTATTTATTTTGAAGGCATAAGCTTTGACATCTTTTTTCAACTTTTTTGTTGTATTAGCTTCATTTATGCCATTGTTTGCTCAACATGTGTGATTATTCTTCCTTGGTTGTACAAGAGAGATGGGTAGGTTTTGTATTGGAACAAGTCTTTCGAAAATTTCTTCATTATCAACTACACATCAATCGCAAACTAGTAGGACTTTGCTATATGAATCTTCACTAACCATTTCGCTCTAGTCAGGCACATTCATGACAATGCTAAATTGTCTGTCTTTATGGCAAACCAGGAATTCATAAAGAGAGGCGCTCTAATCTCACAATTATCCCTACACATGCCAAACTATTAAAAGAAACCTCTGACAATTCTGAACTCAATGCAAGTGTAACACAAAATATATGTCTTAAGTTGAAATAGGTGGTACTTGGTATTGCCTATATGAATCCTTTGCATTCTATTGTTAGCTAAGACCACATTGACCGCGAGAGTTTGTAGCTCTTCTGATACAACTTCCCCCAAGTGAATTTTCTTACGCATTCCCATTTTGTCCTTCCAATTATAAGCTTGTGACAGCAATGGTCTGATGCATTTGGATGTAAACCTAAGACTTGGACAAACCATCTCAGGCTACTTCAAAAAATTCCTTAGTCACCAGATTTTCTGCTAAGACCACATTCTATTGTTAGCTAAGACCACATTGACCGCGAGAGTTTGTAGCTCTTCTGATACAACTTCCCCCAAGTGAATTTTCTTACGCATTCCCATTTTGTCCTTCCAATTATAAGCTTGTGACAGCAATGGTCTGATGCATTTGGATGTAAACCTAAGACTTGGACAAACCATCTCAGGCTACTTCAAAAAATTCCTTAGTCACCAGATTTTCTGCTAAACAAAAAGCAAGAGCCTAAATAAATCTCTTTCCAAGGACGACCAAAAAGGGGAAGATAGCACAATGTTTAAAGAGTTGGAGGAAAATAACAACAACAAACAACAACAAACCAAGTGTAATCCCATAAATGGGGTTTGGGGAGGGTAGTGTGTACGCAGACCTTACCCCTACCTTATAAAGATAAAGAGGCTGATTCTGATAGACCCTCGGCTCAAGGAACAATAGAGATAAGATAAAGCAACCAAGTAGCAAACAATGGTGACAACAATGTAATATGGTGACGAGCGCGAATAACACATCAGGTAATAATAAAGAACTATGACTTAACTATGACTAAGATAATACAAAAATAGTCCTAGTACTACTGGTAAGCCTAGGAGGAACACACTACTAACTGTCAACCTACAACCCTAATCCTCGACCTCCACACCTTCCTATCGTGGGTCATATCCTCGGTAAGCTGAAGCAATGACATGTCATGCCTAATAACATCTCCCCAATACTTCTTAGGCCTACCCCTTCCCTTCCTCAAAGTTTTAGCAACATTCAAGATCCAAATGGAGTGTTGCTATATGCTTCTTGATCATCAAATACATCAAGGAGATGCATATCATCCTACGTTTGAGAAATACGCCGCTAAGGCCCTCGAATTACGGATAACAAATCGGAGGGAAGAATCAAGGGATAAACAGAGTTGTAACCTGCAATGTTTATCAATAAAAAAAAATTCTTTATAGTTGTTTGTGATTGCAGTTTTATTTTTCTGCACAAATTTACTGCAAACAAATTGGCACGCCCAGTATGACCAGTTCTGCCATCTCTTCCTCCAGCATAACATCAAGTTTCAAGATTATCTGTTGTGATGGTCAGGTATTTCAAGTCTTGTCTTCATGTTTCAGCAAGCCTATACCTTGACAAACCTTGAAGTAGGAAGCATTTGTAGACACTGAAATTTTAACAGATCAAGATAAATCCTAAATTCAAGATGACTATTGAAATATTAGGAGTGTATTAGGGTTACTTGGTGGCTACTCCACCCAAACCTTAATTCATGCCTATAAATAAGGCTACATATGTCCTTCAAAGATGATCTCACCAATCCCATAATGTACAAAGAGATCGCATATACGATCTCGAAATTCCATAAAAATTCATGGAATATTCATTAGAGATCAAAGACATGTCAAATATGTCTTGCTCAAAGTTCCAGCAACATTCAAGATCCAAATGGAGTGTTGCTATATGCTTCTTGATCATCAAATACATCAAGGAGATGCATATTATCCTATGTTCGAAATACGCCGCTAAGGCCCTCGAATTACGAATAACAAATCGGAGGAAAGAATCAAGGGATAAACAGAGTTGTAACCTGCAATGTTTATCAATAAAAAAAAATTCTTTATAGTTGTTTGTGATTATAATTTTATTTTTCTGCACAAATTTATTGCAAACAGGGACTTCTTGACGGACCAGCACTCAGCCCCATACAACAGTTGAAGGAAAATAACATATTTGAAAAATTGCTATGTATGTAAGTAGTTTATTTTTTTATTTTATTTTTTAATTTTTTATTTAAACCCCTCCCAAATTAGGAGGATCTATAGTGTTTTCACACTTCCGCTCCAGTGTGACTCGAACCCAGGACCTAACGGTCGTGGGGGAGGTGCAGTAGTTAATTGAACAAATAGGTTTTCTTCAGCTTCAGTTAATCCATCATAACCAAGTTCTAGAGGCTGCAATCCGCTGCACCATTTTGATGAATTTCGAAAAGCATATCTCATCATAACACAAGCCCTAACTTAGCCAAAATCCGGACCAAGGTATAACATATTAAGCTTTAACTAATAAACCATTCATAGAAATTACTAAACCATATATAAAGAAGATTCAGAAACAACAAATGAAAAACACATACAGATATCACCAATCACAAACAGAACGCGTTGTTCTGGTGAAATTAAGCTGCATTGAATGATTGAAAAATATAAGAGGAGCAATTAGAAAGTCAAAAGGCTTGAAATTATACCTCCGACGGAGCAACAGATTCTGGACTTGACATTACATCGAGAAGAAGAAGGAAATGCAGATTTAGATGAAATTGGGATTGCTGAGAAGGACGACAAGGAGCTGTAATTACAAGCCATGATTTCGGAGTGAAGTGAAAAAGGGGATTACGAGCGTCGGATGAAATTGCTTTGCATTTCAAACAGTCGGTAAACTGGGTTTTGGCCAACGAAAAGATAAAAAAATGGAGGAGTAAATGACAACGTAGATAACTTCAAGATAAGGTGGCAGGATATCTCAAATCTAATAATGGGTAAGCTTTGCGATTACTTCCAAGCTCTACTTTTCATTGTTACTCTGTTCCTTTCCTCTTTCTTATTTTTTACTACTCCCTAGTCATCTTCATGTTCATTATGTGACACACTTTATCTATGAGTTAGTTTAAAATATTTTAATATTTAGAAAAATTTAACTTTGTACCTTTTTTACCTTCTTATACACTATATAAAATCTAATTACACTCATACTCAAGTTTTAATTTAATTACATGATCATATATATTTTACCAATTATATATAAATAAGTTTTAAATGAGTATCCCTTTATATTATGAATTGAATAAGGAATATCAGTTATTATAATTGCCCACTCTCTCTCCGTCTCTCTCTTCGTTTCTCGCTGTCTCTCTCTCTTGCAAAGCCTAAAGATTCACTTCGCATTAGTTGGTCATATGTCTCTCTCTCTTGCAAAGCCTGAAGACTCATAAGGATTTGATTATATTAGTTTATATCGCTTTAGTTGGTTATATCAGTTTATGATTTGAAAAGACGAATGCTCAAGGAAGTTAAAATTGCAAAGCATGAAGATTCACTTCGCTTTAATTGGGCTATAACATATGCAGAAACTTTAATCTCTCCTAATTCTCTGTAGAATTATAAATTTTGAAGGTGTTTGACTCTCCACCGTTGACAGCCATTAAAAAGCTTTGAAGCTTTGAAATCGAATTTGGGTTTTCAAAAATCATTATTTGTTTGGATTGGGTATTGTTGCAAATAATTGGGATTATTGTTTAGAGTTTATATCTTAATTTTGAGGATGTTTTGGTGAAGATTAGACTTGATTTTGGTTGAATTTCATATTGAAACTAGAAGAAGAAGAAGAAGAAGAAAAAGAACACATGACATACAATATACTTACGAAATTGTAGTAAAGTTGTAGTATAATTGTATGTAATTTGTATTCTGTTGTAGTTATATTTTTTTTTTATTTGAATATAGTATGAAAGTTAAAAAATAGTTGTATAATCTATGAATCGTTATATAAAATTTATATTTAAGTTATCAATACTATCTTTTTACATAAAATTGTTGATATGTATTAAAATTGTATTAAGAGAGTAAGTTTTAATTGGAATTTTAGAGAGAAAGATGCACCACAGACAAAATACATACAAATCAGATACAAAATATATACAAAAGACATATTGTATAAAATTTATATAAAAATTATAGTTAAGTTGTATTTAACTGGGTAGAAATAATGTATGAAAGTTGTAAATAAGTTGTATAATATATAATTAGTTGTATGAAATTTATTTTTCCTATGTATAAATCAGATACAAAATATACAAAAGACATATTGTATAAAATTTGTATAAAAATTATGTTTAAGTTGTATGATATTGTAGTTGTATTTAATTATGTAGAAATAATGTATGAAAGTTGTAGATAAGTTGTATAATATATAATTAGTTGTATGAAGTTTGTTTTTACTATATATGTTGTTGTAGATATTCAAATTTGCATTAAATTTGTACGAAATTTATTTTTAATTTGTATGTTGATGTACCATACATTGTTCTTTTTCTCAATTGATTTATTAAGGAAAGAAAAATAGAGAATGAATTCCAAATCGACTCATGTGCGCTGATTCATATTTGTTTGAACAGAAAAATTTGAATATTGATGGGAACTGAATGATTTGGATGGAGAAATTTCGAGTTTCATATTAAAAGCGCCCCAACTAAATTGAAATATTGCCATAAGTTTGTAAAGGAAGGGGGAAAAAGCCTGCCCCAACTAGTCTACCAAGTATGTGTACCCCCAATAAAATCCTCTAGTTCTTTACAGAGCATGAAAGCTAATACTCTAAAATCTATACTATTACTACTACTAATGTAGCATGCTAACACTATTATCCCAAAATATTTTGTATGAGTATGGAACATTAAGGTACTGAAATCTATCATACTACAATTATATGCATAAAACCAACCTATCTATTTTGTTTATGAATGATCCAAATATAATACTAATGTATGAATATTTAGTGGTTTATATTAATGATATCCTGATGGTCAAGTATCTTAAAAGTTGTTGGTTTTATGAATGACACTGCTATTATTTATATGATGTCAACAAATGAAATAAAATTTTTCAGTGAATATCAATGGTGTTGAGAGGACCAAACAAGTTACTTCTGTCACATGTAACTGTCTACACTGGATTTGAGCATGAATGCCCCCATTGGCACTGGTTTATAGTATTGACTTGGTTTTCCTAATGCCTTTGCATGAATAATATTTTGCTACTTCATGTTTAGACAATGCAGATTATACAGGGGTAGGAGTTAGGACCCTCTCATGTTTCATTTATGAATTATGTAGGAAGGAATATCATAGGAAATGATACAATAATAAGGAAATCCTAAGTCTCAACAGTTTCCTGTCCACACTCTCGTGACTGTCACTAGTACAGATAAAATTTTGTATGTGTGCATCTTTCTCTCTAAAATTTTAATCAAAACTTACTGTCTTAATACAATTTTGATACATATCAACAACTTTATGGAAAAATATAGTATTGATAACTTAAATATAAATTTTACACAATGATTCATATATTATACAACTATTTTTCAACTTTCATACAACATTCAAATAAATTTTTTTATATAACTACAACCGAATACAATTTACATACAATTATACTACAACTTTACTACAATTTCGTAAGTATATTATATGTCATGTATTCTTCTTCTTCTTCTTCTTCTTCGAGTTTCAATCTGAAATTCAGCCAAAATCAAGTCTAATCTTTACCAAACACACTCAAAATTGAGATATAAACTCCAAACAATATTCTCAATTGTTTGCAACAACAATCCAAACAAATAATAATTTTTGAAAATCTAAATTCGAATTCAAAGCTTCAAAGCTTTTTAATAGCTGTCAATGGCGGAGAGTCAAACACCTTCAAAATTTATTGAGTCAACAGTTATACCAGTCCTTATTGTCCCACTATGACACAGTGCAAAAGGTTTCAATTTCCATAAAACATATGACAATGCAACTTATCTAGAACCTCTTATATTTAAGTTGGGGCAGTCTGGGTAAGAATTCAAAAACGGCTAAAGTGACGTAATGGAGCCATAAATATGTTTGCTCGTTTTTTTGTTGGTATGCTTTAATTTTCTGAAATTCTATGAATTTCGGAACGTTAGTAATTAGCATATCCCAACTACTTGTAATGTGGAAATAGGATAGGGAAAGAGGAGAGTAGAGAAAAAAAGAAAAAAAAGTGTATTTGAATCCCTCAAATTAAGGCACTACTAATGGGTTGTATATAAATTGTAAGAAAAACTTGTTTAGGGCGGGTAATATACAAAACTAGGATAATTTTGGTAAATAAGTTTCAAATATTGTATAGGAACGAAAAAATCCCTTTACTTTATTCGTTTATTTTTAATGATAAAGTAATTTATGTGTACCTACATGTTATGGGTTCGAGTCATGAAAGCAGCTATTGCGGTCCTTTCCCGGACTCTGTTTGAATGCGGAATATTTTGTGCACCGAGTCCGAATTACCTTTTATTTTTAATAATAAACTTTTATGATCGCATAAGTATTATGTGATCATAATACTTATCATCGCATACCGAGTTTAAGACCATAAGTTTATCATCACATAAATATCAGATTATATTTAATATCACAAGTTTCAAAAGTCTTCATTTTTCTTAAATTTTATACCGAATCAAACTACACATACATCACATAAATTGAAACTAAAGGAGTATTATTTTAACATGCTCACTCTATTTTTTAGGAACACCAAATAAGCGGGTGTTTGGATAAGGTAAGCATTTTTTAAACTTATTTATTATCATGGATTTTATAACCACTAAATAGTAAAGCGCTTGTGTCCCAAGAATTTATAAGTCAAAAGCCATAAATTTATTGCAAATTTTAAGCACTTTTTATTTGATCAAGATTGTTGACGACCAATTTAGATCATCCCTTTTAAATTAATTTTTTTACACTCATCGGTCAGCAATAAATATAGTGGAGTATTTTTAAAAATTAATGATATTTATTTTCTCAAAATATAAATAATATAATAGGTAATAATAATCATAATAGTAGTTAATAATATTTATCTCATAATCGATAAATATTACAATTATATTACTTCTATTGTTTTAACTAATTAAACTATCTTTCATAATATTATAAACGAGTATTACAATTATTTTTATAAGTTATTCTTAAATTTATAGCTTATTACCTCCATTACTTTAATTAACTAAAATTAGTTTCATAATAGACGAGTACTATAGTTTAATTATTTAACACTAATTACTATAGTTAATTAATAATATATTTGATAATTATATTTTATTACATTTCATTGGGATTAATTAAGTCTAATAATTTAATTATAAAAGGGGTTTAAAATTTTAAAAGGCTACAATTGCAATTGGATAATTTCATCACAAATGGCCATGGCTTTAATCAAATCCCAGCCCCATCACACAAAGAGTTAGCTCAAAGGCACAAGCCCAATATTTTGACCCGGTCCGGCAGTCCTATGTTACACTTAAGTTTCAATGATGACAATAGTGCAAATTTAATTGTATCTATTTGATTGCAAGAATTCAGGAGGACAATGCTCAATCAAAGGAAGTCAAGATATCAAGGAACATCAGATAGGAAACAAGATCAAATGCAGCAACATTGCTAAATCAAAGGATGTCAAGGCCATCAAAAAGGAAACAAGATCAAATGCAGTCGCTATAGGAAGACAATCCTTACTTCAAGGATCGATTTGGTGAAAAAAAATCTGAAGATTATGCTAATTGATCGATCAAGTCAAATCACAAATCACTCCCTTGATTGTGAATGCGAAAAGGAAGGAAGTTAATGAACCCAGCCCATCTCTTAAGCAGGATTCTGAGGCACCCCTTGAGTCAAAACTCTTAGAATATTTTGTGCCTCAATCAAGGGTCAATCTGCAACTGCTACTCAAAACTCTCGTATAAGAAGACTGGCAGACTCAAGAATTCAAGCACGCAACTTATCACTATTTCTATACCTTTCTAGTTCTTAGAACAAACACCGTATTCCTGAGTTAACTAATGTCTCAAAAGATATGAAGTGTTAGGAAACAAAACAAGAGTTGTGTCAAGTTTGAAAAATATTGTTGCGGAAAATCGTTGGTGATAAACGATCCAAAAACTACTACTGCTTTAACAAACTATTAAAGATCTAAGAGAACCCTTGTTCCCCAAGGGAACTAGATGTAGGTACCATACCGGTACCGATCCAGTATAAAACTCACGTGTTCTCAGCTTTTAAATTCCTCGTAATTTATTTCCACTGCAAATCAAACTTACTGATAAAGTGAAGTCGACTAATTCTCTTCTGAGTCGACTAAGTTTTTAATTTAGTTACAATTTATCCCCCTCCCCCCCTTGTACTTTCACCCTATCACCATCCTATTAGGCTATCCATGCCACCTCCTTTCACCCAATCACAGTGCGCCATGTCACCCTTCCCAAATACTCACAAAAGAAACACAAATAATCTGGACCGTTGATTAAAGTCATTAATGGTCCATAATTAATCCTAAGTTTCCCGTTATTTTTAAATCCAATGGCCCTCGTTTTATCTGTATTAAACCCTTTTCTTATTTTTAATCTCCAAAAATCCGAAGCCGTTGATCAAAATGATCCAACGTCTCCCCTCCCGTCTCTCATTTTAACCAGGAGACCAACCCCAAACCCTAATCATTTCACTCGTCACCGGCCGCCTCTCTTTCCTTTTCCTCTCACTTTTCTCTCATCTCACAGACCCCCCCCCCCTTCCCAATCTCCAAACCTTGCACAAATTCGTGCAAGTCACTCGAAATCAACCTCAAACATCCATCATGTCTCTTTTATCGCGAATCTCGTTGTTGTTTTCCCATTTTCTCACTTCAATTTGAATTCTGAATCCCTGAAACCCTAGACCAAAGAGTGAAAGTGTTCAAGTCTCATCATCTGCTCACTGTTCATTCAAATCATCACATGCATCTGAAGATTCATGAGGATTTGAACTACCTCATGATGATCTTTGGTCGAGAGGTCAAATACGGTGACCTCTGGACCTTAGATTTAATCAATGGTACTTGGTCTCTGTCGATCGATGTCCTTCACCACTTTGTGTCAAGGTAAAATCCACTCTGATTTCCCTCTGTTTTCCTTATGTTCCCCCCTCTTTTGCTAGCATCAGCATTCACTAGTCACTTCCCACTATCACTGTGAATTCAACGGAGCCCTAAGGCTGCAATTCTACTATAAATGGAGCCTTTAATGCTCTCACCAAACACACAAACACAGTTAAAGAAGAAGAACTACCCTAAAAATCTAAGAAATTAACGTTGGTTTAAGTATGCTAAGATCTTTCTCTAATTTCTTTTTTCTTTTCTTTCCTACTCGAGTTGGACTATTGTGAGTTGATTGTGAGAGTGGGTTCTTAAACGGATGCTAAATATCTCTACTTGGTTTGCTGCTCCGGAAAAGGTTAGTGAACACTGATCCCCCCTCCCCCTGCGCCTCTCCTCTTTTATTCTTCAATTAGTCATGTAGCTCTTTGTTTTTTATGTTTGCTATTAATTATCTGATGATCATGATGTTTATCAGTAACATGTGACTCTTCTTGTTGTGTTCTGGTTTTTGTATTATTTTTATTTTTTGGGTTAATGATGTTTTCTTGATAGTTATATTTATCTTCGTGTTGTTCCTAATCAGTGATTCTTGATGTTTATTGGACTCTATTCTTTTTCATGCTTAGCTAGTTGAAAATGATCTTACACTATTGTTGCCCTCATGGACAGACTTGTTAATTCCACATTGATTGAATTAAACCCTGTATTAGTAGCTATATGTGGTCTACCCCTATTGATTGGATAATAACTATGTTTATACTATCATGTTAATTCAATTGACTAAATAATGTTCTTAAGCTCTCTGGCATTCTATTCAATTAGCTAGGATCCTCATACCTGCATCATTATGTTGTATTGACCCTTAGTACAATGTTACTTTGGTCCATTGACTGATCCTTATTAATGGTTTTGTTCATGTTCCCATGCTGATCTATTTGCTTAGTTAAGTGACTCTGGTTGGCAGCCTGCTCATGATATTATGTTATTTTGGTATAGTTAAGATAGAATAATTCATGTGTGCATACCATGGTAATTTGAATAAAAGGGAATCATATGGTAAACTTTGTTGTCATGACTTACTAGTAAACCTGCTTGCCTGTCTAAAATGGTAACTTGTTGTATTCTGCTTGTTCTGCTTTGGTCAACTGTAAAATGAATGTCTTCACATGATATTTTATGACCACTTGATGGCTGTCATATCTGAATATTGTTGGATCTGGTAATTTGAGAATCTAATAGACTGTGCATTGTCATGATTAGACACCATGCCCATTAGGTTTAAATAAAACTAAAGTTAGCCTTCCTAATCATGTTGATGTCTCTGTTGATCTAGTTGATTGGTATGCTCTTTGGGAACTTTGAATAAGGCCATTAACACAGGTGTTCAATGCAGTAAAGTCCTATCCATGTGCATACTTGCTTAGGAAGAATGCTCTGAAAACTGTTATGATGTCTGTGACCTGTTCTAGTGATTTGAGCCTACTTAAGGAAGGTTCTGAAGTGTTAAACCTTAAGTGAAGTTAATAAAATAAGTACATATGTTTATCTTTGTCGACTCTGATACCCTAATATACTTAATATGACCTCCTTGAACATGAGTTTGTTAGCAGGATATCAAAGTTCACCTACAGGGGGGTTACATAGTCTGTCATTTGTGTTTGATGACCCTTCTTAAGTATGTTTACTCTATGAATGACATGCTATATGGAATGACTTAGACCTAGCTTTCAAACCTTAAGACCTTGGGAGTTCATGTATATGATCAAGTTTAGAATTCAAATATGTGTTAATCATTGGCCATTATTGACTTTATATTCTAGTGATGGTTTCATTGTTGCCTGATTTGAGATGTTAATGCCACTGTGTGATTGAACCCCCTATGAATGTGTTATGGAACTCTTTGTACCTATGCTGGTATGTTCTATGTTGGTTGAAATGCCAAATTAATACGTGTTTGTGCTTAAACCTCTAAAGAAGAATGAGGTTCATGATTAAGAACATTTTGGTGTAAGCTTGACCTTATGATTAAGGAACCCCTCCCTGGCACAAGCACTGCTTGGGGTCCATGAGACCCTTGTGAACTATGAAGTGTCAAGGGTTCATAGGGGAACCTTACAAATAAATACGACTTACTCTATGTGACGACCCAATAGGTCATTTTGAGTACTAGCCTTTATTTTCATGATCCGAGACCTCAATTAGTTCCATTTGATGTTTTTCGATTTACGTGCATAGTCTGTTTCTTTTTTCGAAAAGTTTTTACGTAAAAATCGAAGAAAACACAATTTTTTGCTTTAAAAATAACTTGAGTTGACTACGATCAATAATTTGTGATTTTGGACCTGGGCGCATGCCTGGAATTGAAATCGGAGGTCCTTAGGTTGATTTGACTTGTTTTGCCGAACACTAGTAATTTGAAGGTTTGGAAATTTTCTAGGATTGACCGTAGATTGACTTTATGGCTATAGGGCTCGGATTTTATTTTCAGGACTTGGTATAGGTCCATTTTGCTATTTGAAACTTGTCTACAAATTTTGGTGCAAATCGGAGTTGGTTTGATAGGATTCAGACGCTTGGTTGTGATTTTAGAAGTTCTTGAGTTTTTTTTTAAAATTTCATGTATTTTGACATCTGATTCGTAGTTCTAGGTGTTATTTTGGTATTTTGATTGCACGAGCGAGTTCGTATGATATTATTACACTTGTGTGCATGTTTGGTTTGGAGCTCGAGGGGCTCGGGTGAGTTTCGGATAGGCTACATACTATTTCAGACTTAAGAGATTGCTGGTTTTCAGTAGTTTCTGGTGTGATGTACTTCCCGATCGAGAAGCTTCTCTCATGATCGTGAAGGGGAAATTGGGACTGAGGCTGGTTTGTTCTACGGGAAAGTGAGGAGCTGGTCGCGAAGGTGAAGTAGAGGGGGCTTACCCTTCGCGAACGCGACAGGCCTCCCGCGAACGCGAAGCCTTGTAAGGATCTAGGGAAGGTCAGCTTGTTACTCTTTGCAAATACGAGCCTTGGCTCGCGCACGCAAAGGCCGGGGGGGGGGGGGGGAGTTAAGCCTTCGTGAACGCATAAGGTTCTTCGCAAACGCGAAGAACACCTTACGCCCAGGTATTAAAACATCTAAAAGTCATGATTTGAACCATTTTTTACTATTTTCAAGTTAGAGCTCGGCCTATAGGTGATTTTGAAGAGGTTTTTCATCCCAACTTCATTGGTTAGTAAATTTTAACTTGTTTTATCATATTTCCGTAAATACCCATTGATCTTAACCTTTAATCTAGCATTTTTCATTGTAGAAATTAGGGATTTAGGTAGAAATTGTGATTTAGACCTCAAATTGAGGTAAGATTTCGAAACAAATTACATAAACAGGCTTAGGGGTAAATGGGTAATTGGATTTTGGTCCAAATCTCGAGTTTTGATCAAGCAAGCCCGAGGTTGACTTTTGTTGACTTTTTCCAAACTCATTAAAGATTGAATCTTTTCACTCGTAGGTAGTTTCTAAAGCCTATTTTGAATTATTTGAACTATATATGGCTAGATTTGATTGCTTTGGAGGCTAATTCTAAAGGAAAATCCGCGGTTGAGCATTAATTTGGTTGCAGAGGGAGGTAAGTGTCGTGGTTAACCTTGACTTGAGGGATTAGGACTTGCTGGTCTATTTGCTATGTGAATTATGTGTGGGGACGACGTATATGTAATATGACAAGTATATATACGTCGTTAATGGGTTAAAGCATGCAGGTAGAAATTGTTTTATTATATTATGTTATTTTCATGGCTATGTTTTCATGTTGTAGTTAGATTATTACTTCTGTAATTGTCCGCTTTCATATCTATTGATTATTTTGGAATTGTTAGAATTTTAAAAGTTGAGATAAATTATCATTACACTAATATTGAAGTGAAATAGCTTTCCACTTTGTTTTGCTATTTGTGGATTAATGTTGTTGCATGGTGAGGAAGAGTGAAAAGCTCGAAGGGTGTTGTCATGTCTTATTTGCATACAATATTATTTATTGAGAGATTGTGAGGTTTAAAGCCCGAAGAGTCATGCCGTACATTTGATTGTTTATTATCATTTATCACATCATGTGAGGTTGAGAGTAAAAGTACGAAGGGTGATGTCGTGCTATTTTATTTATGATATTATATGGCAAAGATGAGAGTAAAAGCATGAAGGGTGATGTCATGCCATTATTGATTTCTTTGCTTTAAGGATACCGCATTGATGATTTACTTGGTTGAATTATTATTGTTTCTTTTCGGAGAAAGGTTATTCGGTGATTTTGTACTAGACGCTTTTTTTTGCTTCCCTTTCTACATGTCCCATCCCAGTTAATATTTTAACTGTCCTACTTGTTATTTTTGTTGCTCTATATATATATATATACTTATACAAGGTTTATGTAGGTGTCTTGCCACAACCTCGTCACTACCTCGTCGGGGTTAGGCTCGATACTTCCGGAGTATATTGGGTTGGTTGTACTTATGCTACACTTCTACACTTGTACAGATACTGGTGTTGGTCCCATCAGCATTTAGTGGTGTCTTTGCTTGGATTTAACTACATTGGAGACTTGAGGTATAGCTGCATGACGTCTGCAACCCTAAAGTCCCCTTCTTTTTCTATTTTACTGTTTATTTAGTTTCAAACAATTATATTTTGTTCAGACTTTATCTGTAGCATTCTAGATGCTCATGTATTCATGACTCTGTATTTTGGGATATGTTTAGATCACGCCTTTTGGTATTTTATCAATCTACTTCAGTCTTTTACAGTTTATTTCTATTAATGCTTTGATTTGAATTATTAAAAACTGGTTAAGTAATCTAACTAATGTTGCCTTGCCTAGCAAGTGAAATATTAGGCGTCATCACGGTCCCGATGATGAGATTCCGTGTCGTGACACTCTAAGCCCATAATCATTGACCTTAAGCTAATCTTTACAAGATTAACACAAATAAAATTTGACTTTGCTATATTCTTTTTAAGTCCTGTTTTTATTTATTATAATTTTACTTTACTTTGCCTTTTATGTTTACATATGCTAATTGATTTTTCCTCTTTTCTTTGCATGATAATTGGGACTGTTGATTTTATTGAGAACTCATGCCCAAGTCCAGGGAACTGGGCCGCTTCTTGTTCGTCTGCTGAAATTCGCTGTTGCTTAAAGTTAATCTAGGCCTGGTTGCTTGCCAGCCCAACATAGAAGAGTCCAACCTTCCTCCCTTTGCTTAATATATATGTTGTTGTTATCATTTCATTTTTTCGGTATATATGTCCTTGGATGATTAGCACTATTATTAGATATTTGTTGTTATCTTGACTGTTAGGCAGACTTTAGGTAAATCAAAATCTAATAAATGCAAGGTAATTATGACTGCAAAGACTAATTATTATCTAAACAACCTTAACACTTTTGAAATCTGAGCGCCCTTGAAACCAACTATTTTGACAACTAATCTATTCTCTTATATATCTTTTAATGAGTTTTGTTTTGGTTTTAGGAATCAACATAACCGGGATGAGTTTAAAAGGAAACAGAATAAGAACAAGCCTAAACGGGACACAACTCCTCTAAAAGGTCTTCAAAACTGAATTTAGGCAAATGAATTGTTTTAACACAAAAAGCAACCGTGTGCAAGTGGTTTCGAAAAGAACAAGAACAACAGTTTCGGGAAAACACAAGGGCATCTAGTAGAACAACCTTTCAATAAATAAACAAGGTATACCCGTTTTTCTTTAAAATAAAATATCTTGAAACAATCTCCCATTTTGGTAAGTTTTACCATTCCAAAGGAGATACCCATCTTTTTCTCAAAGTAGGAGATAGGTTTTCAAACAAGATTTAAAATGTTTCCTCACTTTCAGAGAATCCCGTTTAACTGCTTTAACCACTAATCAGCTAGGATATAAACACTTCTTTTCCTCGCATCTAGCTTAAGTTTAAGGAGCGACATCAGGTAGATTTTAAGGGATGCCTAACACCTTTACCTTAGAATAACTAGAACCCTTACCCGAATTTCACTGGTTAGTAGACCATTAGGACAATGATTTTCACAGATTTATAGGTACCCCAGTATACCTTAAATATAAAGTGTCGACTCTTTTTATCAACTTCAGAGGAATCACAAATTGTATTTTGCTTTGACCTGTGCAAAATAGGGTGAAAAAAGATTTTTATTATTTGTAAAATATTTTAGGAGTCGTGGGCTCAAAGAATTGTATTTGCACTTATTTGAACAAAGATAGAGAGGGTCAGGACCCTACAAAATTAGGCGTGCAAGTGAAAATTCAAAATAAGTTATGTGTTATACCAAAGAAAACATGAGAGATTTAAGGGGAAAGAGGACTGGATAGTTGCATTATATGAATCCCCCTTTTACGCTAATGTACTTAACGGAGTATGACTATGGTATGGGTTCTTCAAATCCATATTACATAGCTAACTACTACGTATTGATCATAATACACAGTAGGGATGTGTAGACATAATAATCCATACAAAATTTAGGCTATATCCTAAATTCAAGAAAGTACAAGATGAGCCTATCCTTTGTGACGATCCGATAGGTCGTTTTGAGTACTAGACTTTATTTCTATGTTCTAAAACCTCTCATAGCTTCATTTGATATTATATGACTTGTGTGTGTGGCCCGTGTCATTTTTTAGAAAGCTTTTATGTGAAATTTTAGAGAAAACATGATTTTTGACTTAAAATGAGGCTAGAGTTGACCACGGTCAACGTTTTTGGTAAACGACCTCGGTTAGGTATTTTGACGATTCTAGTAGGTTCGTATGATGTTTTTGTACTTGTACGCATGTTTGGTTGGGGTCCCAGGTGGCCCAAAGGCGTTTTAGCGCATTATGTAAAAGTTTGGCAAAAATTGAGTTTCAAAGTTGAAATCTTGAGTTTTGATGATCGATTTTTGATATTCGATGTTATTTTGACGATTCGTAATAGCGAGCGAGTTTGTATGATGTTATTAAACTTGTGTGCATGTTCCGATTAGAGCCCGAGGGGGTCGGGTGAGTTTCGGGTGTGTTTTAGATGATGTTGGAACTGCTGAAGCAAAACAGCTACTGGTGTGAAGTTGCAGGTCTCACATTTGCGAGAACCTGATTGCAATTGCGAGCCTCGCATTTGCGATATCATGCTCGCAAATGTTAAAGTGGGCTAGGACTGAAGACTTTGCAAATGCGAAGATAGGGCCGTATTTGTGAACAGGGGGTGGTCGCATTTGCGATCCACCAGTCGCATTTGTGACATTGAGCGGGGGCTGGCAGCTTTGCAAATGCGAAGCTTAGTCCGCATTTGCAATGAAGGGGTCCTTTGCAAATGCGTAGGATAAGTCGCATTTGTGACATCTGTGCGTGAGTTGCATTGGTTGCCTTTGCGATCAGCTGCTCACAATTGCGGACATCGCAATTGCAAACAAGAGTTTGCAAATGCGGACAATGCAATTGCGAATAAGAGTTCACAATTTCGGATATCGCAATGCGACGTCTACAGCTGGGTAAAAGTTGAAAAACACGGGACTTAGCCCATTTTACACTATTTTTCAATCCTAAGCTCTCTAGAGGTAGGTTTTGAAGAGTATTTTCTTCCCAAATTCATTGGTAAGCAACTTTAACTAGTTTTCAATCAATTTAAATTACTTTTCCATGGATTTTAGCATCAAATCTATGAATTTCAAAGTAAAAATTAGGGGTTTTGGGTAGAATTTGTCAATTTTGTAAAAATTGAGATTTAAACCTCGAATTGAGGTTGGATTTTTAAATAAATCACATAACCGGGCTCGGGGGTGAATGGATAACGAGATTTGATCTGAATCTCGAATTTCGATCAAACGAGCCCAGAGTTGACTTTTGTTGACCTTTTCAAATATAATCAAAATTGAAACTTTTTTTATGGGTAGTTTCTAAAGCTTGTTTTGTATTGTTTGAACAATAATTGGCTAGATTCGGTTGGTTTGGAGGCTTGTTCGAAAGAAAAAGCCGTGGTTGATTGTTTATTTATTCTAGAAAGAGGTAAGTTTCGTGGTTAACCTTGACTTGAGGAAAATAAGGTAGAATCGAGTCTATTTGTTATGTGAATTAAACGTTGGGGGTAGTGTATATGCAAGGTGATGAGTATATATGCGCAAGCCATGGGATAAGCATGCGGGTGGAATTTCCTTACTTGTACTATGTTAACTTGCTTATTGTGTCTTCCATGCCTTAAATAGACTGTTTATTAATTTTTTGATTACTCGCTTTCAAGTTACTTCTTATATTGAAATTATTGTGATATTGGGTGTTGAGCCCCAGACCGCAGCCACTACCAGGGGTAGGGTCCTGGGCCGAGTTAGAGCCAGAGCTCAGCCTAGAGCACGCGCAGAAGCACCAATTGTAAAGCCTCAGCTAGAGTAGGATGATGAGATCCCTGTTCCGATCGAGCCAGTTGGACCAGCTCAGGTCCTAGAGGGGTTCATTGCTACCATAGTGCTTCAGGACGCCCTAGTCTGCTTGGTTGGCCTAATGTAGAGTATGGCCCAAGCCGGTGTGTTCTCTATGACACCATTCGTCTCTCAGGCTGGGGGAGTAGCCCAGACTCCCCTACTCATACTCCAGAAAAGATGGCTCATGGATATCAGACTCCGACAGTTCCACCAATTGGAGCAGTTCATCCTATTATTGCTACACAACCCTAGGAGAGATCCGCGATGTCAGCCAAGGGGATGAAGAGGTTGGACAAGTTCACCAAGTTGTTTCCCACTCGCTTTGAGGGTACACCTTCTGAGGACCCCCAGAAGTTCTTGGACTATTGTCATGAGGTATTACACAACATGGGTATAGTGGAGTCTAATGGAGTTGACTTCATAGTAGTTTCAGATGCATGGCTCTGTGATCGCGTCCAAATGCACACCTCTAAAAAGGTATGAAACGACCGTATGCATTTATAGTAACCCAATGAAGAGTCGGGGTCGAATCCACATGGAGCTAGATGGAAGTTAGGGGTATATATTCTAATGCATGGAATTGAATTATCTCAATTTGCACTTCCACAAAAAAGGTTTCGCTTCTATTTCTAATTTTATACTAAAGTTTGCAGAGTAAAGAAATAAGACTAGGATAGTTGTTTTTGATGTTTTTCAAATTGGTAAAACGCTTAGGGCTATCAACTCTCAATTACCCACTCAATACCTCTCGGTCAGAGAGTGGTTTTGCCCAATTTGGCTTTCTCAAGACCAAATGGGTATTACAAAAACAGTTGACAAAAGCTCAAGTCGGGTTATTACTATCTCCAGGTTGAACTCTTTAATTGGGTTAATCAATCTCTCGATTGACCCAATTCCTTGTTAGCCAAATTTTGCTAGACTAAGTCTCTCTTTCTCAAGTAGAGACTAAGTCGAATAGGCATGAACCAATATTTGCAACCACTAATTCCACAAATTAAAGCATGAACTAGGCTAAATAACAAACACACGATCATAAACAAGCACTAATTTAATTACCCATAAGGTTAACACACTAGGGTTGGGTCACAACCCTAGTAAAAATCTAGCTACTCATGCTTGGGGTTGAAGAAGAAGAAGAAACACTAATTAAACTCATAATATAAGTTTAAAATAATAAAATCTATTGTAAAATACATCAAAATATAGTAAACTTCCAAAAGAGGCAAAGAAGAACGGCTACAGTACTTGCTGATGTCAAAACTTAACCTAGTTTTGTGAAACTCTTCTATTTATACGAGTCTAAAAATCTCAGACAAAAATACCCCTCGAGAGGTTCTGCGGCCGCACAATTCCATGTGCGGTCCGCAGATGTCTTCGTCTTGCAGGAGCTGGGATTCTGTGACCGCACAGTTTTGAACTGCGGCCGGAGGTAATATTTCTACGGTCTGCAGATTTAGCACTGTGGCTGCAAAAAACTCTTTTGCAGTCCGCAATAGTATGATTACGGCCGCAAGATAATCTTCTGCGGCCACACAAATCTTGTGTGGACCGCAATTCGAGGAACTCTAGACTTGGCTTTTTTTTGTCAACTCTCTAATCTTGGATCCTAACCTAGCTTTTACGTCCACACAATTCATGTGCAGTCCGCAATTTGCTCAGAAGTCTGCTGAGTTTTTATTCCTTGATTGCGGCTGCAGATGGAATTCTGCGGACCGCACAATGTAAGCTTCTGTGCCTTTTATTGCTTTGTGTTTAGACTACTCCTTTTTGAGTCTAATTTTATCTCGGGAGTCCAACATCCAATATTCCTGTAATTTTGCACATTTCATTAGTTTCAGGAGCACAATTTCAATGCTTTTAGACTAAAACAAAAGCTAAAAGGCGCTAACAAGTAGTCAAAATCCCCACTTATCAACTCCCCCAAATTTAAGTCTTTGCTTGTCCTCAAGCAAACAAAATAGTTCCTACCTCCACAATTTAAGGGTCATTTCAGCCAGTCAAAGGCGAGCCATTCACACATCAGTTGGGACCAACAATTACTCACAATACTTATGTATTATCAATAAGGAGACTAGTTAAACATTTCATGCACATATAGTTCTAGTGTGACACTTGAGCATCAAGAGTTGAATTTATTCATCAAGGAAGCTCGCTCTTTCATGTAGGTCTTTGTGGATCCCAAACTCCTCCTCCTCTACTCTCCGTTTGCATAGCTCACTTAAGAATTTTAGCACTCAATCCAAAGATTTGTGAAAGGTTCACTCATCTCTCTCAAGAGAATGTCGCAAAGTACGACTTCAAGTACCATAGGCTTGCCCCTCATGTAGATCGCCACTAATGTAAGCTCACTCGGCTTGAAATCAAGTAGGGCGTTTTTTGGAATGTAATGAAGGCTTTTGGATTAGTGTTGGATACACTATGGTTGAGTGGATTCACCTTTCCTTAAGCGTTCCCTTTTGTTATTCTCGGCTCACACTTTGCCAGTTCTTTGGGGCACTTTCTTTTCCTTGGGGAACTAGAGAGACTTAAAATCACTCTTTTTTTTGATCATGACATTTATTTTCTCCTTCTTTGATTTCTCCATGTTTTGGATCATTACCTCTCTTTGAATCCCTTCAACTCTTCCACTTATTTTTTTTACATTTTTCTTTTTGTTCTTTTCTTTTCTTGCCTTTCCTTCTCATAATTTCTTTTTCTCTTTTTGTGTCTTGATACCTCTTTCAAGTTCCTCGTCTCTCCCCCAAACTTACATTTTTAGCCAATTGTTTCACAAGAGTGTTAAGGAAAGCTCGAGTGCCAAGAGAGGATCACGACAAAATGGGTAAATGCTTGTAACATGGTTATTAAATGAGAAAGGCTCGAGGCTCAAATGGGTTGACTAGGGATAACAACATTGATAGGCAATGAAAAATTCAAACGAGCCAAGGAAAGCCTACAATCACTTCTCAAGCCAAGTAAATCTTAAGATTTCGCCTTGAAACATATTCGAGGCAAGTTCTAGACCTTTCGCACGAGTATTTAGACTAGCAACAAAGTATCTCACCCCTCACATAACTGGATTATTAAAGAGGATAGAGCCGAGGGCCTACAACGACCACATTCAAGATTAAAAGTCACTATGGTTCGATTAAACCACTCAATGGTTTCCTAAGTCAACACAAGAGTCACAAAGTCACTAACTAGAGTTATTTCTTTCAAAAACCTTGTTTCTAACCATAAGCACGTAGTTAAGTGTGTTGGTACCAAATGAAGCATGATTGACTCTTCGAGCATGACTCAATTAGGTCTTTTTATTCATTACTCCTACTATTATTACCTAAACACCAAACATACTCATTCCCTTAAAAAGGTTATCACGCCATCCATCATTGGAAAGAGTCACCCGGTTCACACAAAAACTACCCTTGGAAAGAACCGTGGCATTAAGAAAATCAAAGGTTTATTATCTACTAAAACCTAAAAAGAATCTATTAAATCAAAACGAAGCTACTAAATTAAATATTAACCAATAAGAAAATAAACATAAAGAAGCTATAAAGCAAAAGCTATTGAAACCATAATGAATATACATAATGAGGGAGAAGGAGAAGATATATACATAATGAGAGAAGAAAAAGAAAATATATCAAGTTATTACAAGCCAAATGTTTCAGAATCAACAAATAAGATCAAATAAACTCTACCCCCTGAATAAATATAAGCATTGTCCCTAATGCTTAACAAAATAAGAGTAAAGGAAGGGCAAGAGTGAAGAAGACTCCATATGGCTCCTTGGACATCTCTATGTCCCCAGTAATGTTACCACCCTCAGTCTATTCCAACTGGATCTCATCATCCTCAACTCTAGGAGTGACTGGGTTGGTGAACATCTGACGCACTGCCTCGGCAGTGTCGGCAGCAGAGTCTGGCTCCTCAGACTGGCTAGCTAGTGCCACTGGTGCTGTTGGTGCTGTAGGATCTGGGCCTGGGTGGTGTGGGTCAATCTACATGTCAAATGGAATATCTCCGGCTACAGCAAGCTTGGTAACCTGTCTCTGTAGCTTGTCCACTGACTTCTTGGAGGCCTGGGACTTTCTCATCTTCTTTACTTCTTTGCCCAGCTCTTCGATCACTGACACGTGCTGTGCCAAAGTAGCCATGACCATGTTCTGGTTCTCCAGGAGCTTCTTCAATGTCTCTTAAACTGATGGGGGCATATAAGGTGCCAGAATAGAAGACTGTGCTGCAACAGTACTGGATAAGTCAGACAGCTTTTGCAGTGGCTGTCTGCATCCAGCTGTTGAGGCTCGCCAATTCCTAGAAGACTCGCAGCGCAGAAAGTGGAGAAGTAGGCATGGGCACCAGCTTCAAAGCCGATGTGGAACCTGTAATAGGAACTGCTGTAGGAACTGAGGATGGTGGTGGAGGCATGGCTGCGATACTAGATAAAGGCTCGGTCGAGGTGGATGGAACATCAACGGCCTCTGCAACTACCACCGATGGCTCATCAGACTGGCATGTAGTGGTAGACGGCTGGCCCCTTTTCTTAGGATTATGTGCATACATCAATGAGTACCATGAGAAAGGCTTCTTCGCCTACACCTTTATATCAAAGTCCCTCGGCTCTACCCTCGCATCTGTGAGATACTCTGTAATGGTGTTGGGATACGGGTAGGGTGTGTCAGCTTGCCGGGCAACCACAAAGATGTTGGCCGACATCACGACACCCACATTGATAGGGTACCCGGCCATGATGGAAGTAAATAGAACTACCCGAGGGATCGAAAGATATGTCTTATTTTAGCACGGGCCTAGTCTGCTGCATACAAAGGTTTGCCACCCCTTTATCTCGAAGCTCAGAGTGCTCCTGTGAATAGAAACCCCTGCTGTGATCCATGGTGGCGGTGGCCCAGGAGCTGCTAGAATATTTGTTAGCCAAGGACGAGCTGCATCCCCAAGTGCATATTTCTCTAAGTACTATGTGGGCTCGATATCATAAAATCCCAAGTAGGTGTTCAATATGTGCTGATCAAATCGCACCTTGAGGTTTCTCACTTTTGTCACCTTTGTCCATTTCTTGATATGCGCCACATTAGCGTAGAATTCCCGAACAAGGTACTCCTTAGCATCCACCACGCTATGGGTAAACCATATCCACCCTTTGCGCTCCAAACTATCTTAATACTGTAGGGTTATACCTCTCCAGATCTTTTAACTGAAACTGTCGCTCAAGAGCGAGTGACCTCACTGGCCATCATTCACGAAAACTGGAGTAAGCAGTCAAGCTGATTAGTCGGTCCTCCCATACCTAATCTTCCCATACCTCTTTCTTTTTCGACCGCTCAGGGCCGGCAGCTGTAGCATCTCCCCATCTGCCATCATCGGAGATGTCCTGAACTGATATCTCTGGTGCCTGAGGGACAGGTGTGGTGGAAGATTTAGAAGCCTGACTAGCACTCTCCGAACCCTCGGAAGTTCTATGAGATGTAGACGATTCGTCTCTGAGCTGATACCTCTCTGGAGGCCTTGACTGGACAGCCGGTTGCTCATGTACATAGCCTGAGTTGCCCTCTGATGCTTCCCTAGATGGGGCATAAGAACTGGTCTCGGAAAGGTCTGCACCTTTCCCTCTGCCGGCTGCTGTTTTCTTTTCGATTTCATGTTGTTGGGCACTAGGTAAGGGTCTTTTCCCTCATCCCCGAGAAGGGTCACCCCTTCCTTTCGAAGTATCGCCTCTGCCTCTAGATCGCACCATTTTATGTACAAAGCAAAGGTAATTGTTAGTTGCAGTTCAAGTTCAAATATGCAATGAGATCTGTAAGGACACATCAAAAGGCACAGGGAGGAAACACAGTTAAAATCGCAGTCCGCTCATTTTTCATTGCGGCTGCAAAAAGGGCCTTGCGGACAACACAATTTTCTTTTGCGGCCGCAGATTTTGATTGCGGTTCACACATTTTATCCTGCGGCTGCAACTCAGATACCACAAATATGCCAACTCTCTGATAACAGAAAATTGGCTGTTTTGCGGCCGCAACCTATTTTCTGTGGTCCGCATAATTTTATTGCGGCCGTACATTGAATCACAAATAGCACCCTTCTCTGAAGACAAGAAAAGAACTATTTTGCGGCTGCAATGGAAATTCTGCAGTCCGCACAATTTTTCTTGCGGCCGCAGACTCATGCTTATTTAAACTTACCTAGAATCAACTTCTGCGGACCGCACAATTACTTGTGCGGCCGCAAATTCCAACAATTACGAACAATTCGGCAATTTTATATAGGGCTTGCAATGTTTTGCACAAATTTTGACATGGAAACAACGTATAAGCATGAAAATCTATTGACCCATTCCCCCTAGAGTATTTATCAGTTTACCCACTATAGATTTAACCCCCACAAGTATGTACAATTAGATTCAATAGACAAGTGGCCTAAAATTAATTAAAAAGCTATGAATTAAACTAAAAATTGAAAAATCTAACAAGTAATTGAAGCATACTAGATATGAATGAGTGCAAGAAATGAGTGATCAACAGTTGCTAGGCGTGTGGGCAGTTGATTTAAGAAGAACTTTCAAATTGGTGCAAGTTTTGTGCTCAGAGAGGGAAAAGGGGAACAATGACCCTAGACCCTCTATTTATACCTATTGATTTTGCCAAGGGAAAGAGAAGAGAGTGCGACCGCAAAATTCCAATTGCGGTCCGCACTCTATTACCTGGGGGCTTAGATGCCTTTTGTTTTTGCGGACCACTGATTTTGGTGTGCGACAGTAGATCATTTGTTGCGGACCGCATATTTCATGTTGCGGCCACAAATCAGCTATTTTTCTGACAAGTCAACTTCAGAGAGCTATTTTCCACCTTCAATTTGTGCGGTCCATAATGTAATTGTGTGGCCGCAGAGCACCTTCTGCTGCAATAACCAAAATTGTGTGGTCCGCACAATGCAATTGCGGTCCGCAATTCTTTCCACATTAAACCAGATTTCTGGGCACAATTCCTGTAAAGCACACTCATCCCCTGCAACACACTTCAAATCAAGTTAGCACAAAAATGACTCCTAACTACAAAAGAAACAAAGAAAAGAAAAAGAAACATGGGTTGCCTCCCAAAAAGCGCCTGATTTAATGTCGCGACACGATGCATATTACCATCATTTGAAATGAATCACCGCCACAACATGGCCATCACCAACTTTTCCCAAAAAGTACTTCATCCAGTGACCATTGACTTGGAATACCTCAATATTTTTGTTCTTCAAGTCCAATGCACCAAAAGGCGTCACACCCACAATTTCAAAGGGACCACTCCATTTAGATTTTAGCTTTCTGGGAAACATCCTCAACCGTGAGTTGAACAACAATACGAGATGCCCACCTTGAACTCTTTATTCCAAATGTATTTGTCATGAAGATATTTCATCTTTTCTTTGTACAAGGACGAACTTTCAAAAGAATGATACCAGAACTCATCCAATTTATTCAAATGTGCAACCCTCAAATTTGCTGCTACATCCCAATCAAGATTCAACTTCTTTAGAGCCCACATAACTTTGTGCTCAAGTTCCACCGGAAGATGACAAGCTTTTCCGAACACCAACCAGTATGGAGACATTCCGATAGGTGTTTTGTAAGACGTCCAATAGGCCCATAATGCATCATTGAGCTTCTTTGACCAATCCGTCAGTTAGCATTCACTGTTTTAGACAAAATACTCTTTATCTCCCGGTTGGAGACTTTCACTTGACCGCTAGCTTGTAGATGATAAGGAGTTGTGACTTTATGAGTAACACCATACTTGCTAAGTAAAGTGTCAAAAGCCTTGTTGCAAAAATGCAACCCCCATCGCTTATGATAGCCCGCGGAGTACCAAACCTTGCGAAAATATTCTTCTTCAAGAACGCCACCACACTTCTCGCTTCATTGTTGGGTAGAGCAATGGACTCAACCCATTTAGACACATAATCAACTGTGACCAAAATGTAGGTATTTCCACAAGAACTCATAAAAGAACCCATGAAGTCAATACCCAACACATCAAAGATATCAATCTCCAAAATGGTAGTGAGAGGCATTTCATTCATCTTCGAGATTCCACCGGCCCTTTTGACATTCATCATATCTTTTCACTAAATCACTTGCATCCTTGTAAAGAGTGGGTCAATAGAAACCACAACTTAGCACTTTGGCCGCCGTTCTTGTTCCACCATGGTGACCACCATATGACGAAGAATGACATGCCTCAAGAATTTCACCTTGCTCTTCTTCCGGTACACATCTTCTAATTAACCCATTCGTACAAATCCGAAAAAGTTATGGCTCATCCCAGTAATAATTTTAACAATTCCAGAACTCAACCGGGATGATTCAACACATAAGGAAATTTGCTAGATCCGCTAACCATGGCACCTCCTTCATTGAAATAGCCAAGAGTTGCTCATCGGGGAAGGAATCATTGATTTCAAGGCCATCATGCAGCCTCCCCTCCTCCTCCAAACCAGACAAGTGGTCCGCCACTTGATTTTCACTCCTTCTTCGATCTTGGATGTCGATATCAAACTCTTATAACAAAAGCACCCATCTCATCAACCGAGCTTTGGAATATTTTTTGCTCATAAGATAGCGAAGTGCCGCATGATCCGTGTAGACAATAACTTTTGCACCCATCAAGTACGGGCAAAACATCTCAATTGCAAACACAATGGCAAAGAGCTCTTTCTCTATAAAGGTATAGTTGACTTGGGCACCATTCATGGTATTACTAGCATAGTAGACCGAATGAAAAATCTTGTTGATGCGTTGCCCCAAAATAGCCCCAATTGCTACGTCACTAGCATCACACATGAGCTCAAAAGGAATACTCCAATTAGGAGCGGTGATAATGGGAGTGATTGTCAATTTGAACTTTAACAATTCGAAGGCTCTCATGCAATCAACATTGAAGTAAAACTTAGCATCTTTCTCTAAAAGCTTATACAACGGGTTCACCACTTTAGAGAAATCCTTGATGAAGCGCCGGTAAAACCCTGCGTGGCCTAAGAAACTTCGCACGCCTTTCACCGAAGTTGGAGGTGGAAGTTTAGAAATCACCTTAATCTTTGCCTTGTCGACTTCAATGCCATTCTTTGAGATCTTATGGCCAAAGACAATGCCTTCCTCGTCCATGAAATGATATTTCTCCCAAATTAGCACCAAATTTGTTTCTTCACATCTTGCTAATACTTTATCCAAATTTTCCAAGCAATCATCAAAGGAATTCCCAACCACCAAGAAGTCATCCATGAAAACTTCAAGGTAGTCCTCCACCATGTCCGTGAAGATAGCTATCATACACCTTTGAAAAGTCGTCGGTGCATTACATAACCCAAATGGCATCCGCTTGAAGGAAAAAGTACCATAGGGACATGTAAAGGTTATTTTCTCTTGATCCTTCGGAGCAATAAGGATTTGGTTGTAGCCCGAATATCCATCTAGAAAGCAATAGAAAGCGTGGCTGTCCAACCTATCAAGCATTTGGTCAAGGAATGGAAGTGGAAATTGATCCTTCCTTATGACTTTGTTAAGCTTGCGATAGTCCATACATACTCTCCAACCGATCACCGTTCTTGTAGGAATCAACTTATTCTTGTCATTAGTGACCCCCGTCATGCCCCCTTCTTTGGGACACATTGCATCAGAGATGTCCACAAACTATCGGAAATGGGGTAGACAACTCCGGCATCCAACCACTTGATAATATCCTTCTTGACCACTTCTTGCATAGACTCATTGAGTCTCCTTTGATGTTCAATAGTTGGTTTGGCATCCTCATCCAAGTTGATCTTTTGCATGCAAAATACGGAGCTTATTCCCCGAATATCCGCCAATGTCCATCCAATAGCCTTTTCCCTCTTATGTAGCACCTCCAATGTAGAGTCTATCTGCACGTTAGTCAAATAAGAGGAAAGAATAGCCGGTAAAGTAGAACAAGGGCCAAGAAATTCATACCGCAGATGTGGAGGCAATGGCTTCAACTCCAAGGTAGGAGGCTCTTCAATGGAAGGCTTTGTAGGAGGAGTTTTCCTATTTTCAATATCCAAGGATAGTTTCCTGGGTGCATAGTTATACGACCCCATTCATTGCAAAGAGTTCACACATTTCATGAAGCCATCCATCTCGTCATCATCAAAATTGAGCAAAACGGCCTCTAACATATCACCCACATTGATCGTGACACTTGTATCATCAACAATCATATCGGTCACCAAGTCCAAAAATGAACACACTTCATTGCTATTTGGTTGCCGCATGGATTTGCACACGTGGAATGCCACTTTTTCATCACCCACTTGAATAGTGAATTCTCCAGCTTCCACATCACAAAGAGCCTTCCCCGCAGCAAGAAAAGGTCTTCCAAGAATAATCAACACCTCATAATTCAATTCACAATCAAGAATGAAAAAATCCGCTGGAAAAATGAATTTATCAACACGAACCAATACATCTTCAATCACTCCCAACAGTCTCTTTATTATATGATCGACCATTTGTAATCTCATAGAGGTGGGTCTTGGTTGCCCAATTCCCAAGGTTTTGAAAACCGAATAGGGCATCAAATTGCTACTTGCCCCAAGATCACAAAGAGCTTTAGCAAACTCGACACTTCTAATTGTACAAGGAATTGTAAAAGCACCGGGATCTTTCAATTTAGGAGCCATTTAATGCACAATTGCACTCATTTGATGACTAACTTTGATAGTTTCAAAATTCATCGACCGCTTCTTTGTCACCAAATCCTTCATAAACTTTGCATAACCGGGCATTTATTCCAAAGCTTCCACTAATGGCACATTGATTAAGAGACTCTTCATCATTTGAATGAACTTTTTGAATTGATTCTCGCCATTTTTCTTGGCAAGCCTTTGAGGGTAAGGAGGTAGAGGCTTAAGCAATGGTGCCTTAGCCTTTTGTACTACCGGCTCCGGTATGTCAATAATGTGATCCCTAGACGGGTTCACCTCCTCTTGTGTCTCTACCACATTATCATCAATATCAATCCAAACTTCATCATTTGATTGCATCAGATTGCTCGGGACCTCTTCTTCTTGTACCACTTTCTCATCATCTACAAGTTGACTTTGACTTGAGGTGGGTGCATTCCCACCTTTTCCATTTCTTGTAGTAACGGCCATGAAATGCCCCTTATTGTTCCCACCCTTTGAGTTTACCACCGTGTCACTTGGTAGTGCCCCATTAGGACGAGAATTTAAAGCTTTGAGAGATTTTCCCCATTTGAACTTCTAAGTTGCGGATCGATGTGTTGTGTGAGGCAAGTTGGGCATCCAAATCGGCATTCTTGTCTATCATTTGCTTGAACATGTTCTCAATATGACCCATTTCATTGTTAGAAGAACTAGGACCATGGGAAGGATAAAGAAGCGGGTTGTTCGGTTATTGATACATACGGGGGTCTTTGAAAACCTGACCCTCGATTGCCTTGATTATTGTTCCATCCACCTTGATTGTTACCTCCCCAATTTCCTTGATTATTGCCATTCCAATTTCCTTGATTGTTATTGTTATGTCAATTCCCTTGATTGTTTTCACCACTCCAATTACCTTGGTTGTTAGAATTCCAATTGCCTTGATTGTTTTGAGGTCGCCATTGTTGTTGATTTGGACCTTGGGAATTGTTTCATTGCCCTTGAAAGTTATTCACATATTCCACCTCCTCGTCTTGTTCATTGTAATAATCGTCTTGATCAAACCCACTATCATCTTGCACAAAAATGTCCACTAGTTGTTGCACTTGTGGACCCTTGGTTTTTTGTTGGTTCACCATCATGTTTACTCCCTCTATGGCGTTGACTTGCCTAGGATGTTGCACTTATTGAAGTTGAGCCTTTGCTAGTTGGTTCATGGTGGTAGTCAATTCAGCTATGGCTTGCCCATGGTCATGCAACTCTTTGTGGAGGGAATCACGTTGGGATCACCTTGTGGAAAATTAGCCTGGGATTTCCATGACGATGATGTATCCACCATTTCATCTAAAATCTCACATGCCGCCGCATAAGGCATAATCATGAAGTTCCCACCGGCAAGTAGATTCACTACACATTGGTTGGTTGTGCTGATTCCACGATAGAAAGTTTGTTGAATCATGTTCTCCGTCATATCGTTGTTGGGACATTCTTTAACCATTGTTCTATATTGCCCCCATATCTCGTGTAGTGGTTCATTGGGCTCTTGCTTGAATGCTATAATATTATCCCTAAGTGTAGCCATGTGCCCCGGAGAGAAGTACTTAGAAATGAACTTTTCCGCCAATTCATCCCAAGTGTGAATGGAATAGTTCGGCAAATGTTCCAACCAATCTAAATCTTTCTCCCGTAGATAGAAGGGAAAAATCCTTAGCCTCAAAGCATCCTCGGTGACATTTGTTTGTTTACTCCACTAACACGTGTCTACAAACCCCTTCAAATGTTTGTATGCATTTTGACCTGGAGCACCGGTGAAGAACCCTCGTTGCTCTAACAAAGTGAGCATCACATTGGTTATTTGAAAGTTGCCTGCCCTAATACGGGGAGGGACTATTGCACTTGCATATCCTTCATTGTGTAACACCCGGTGTGGAGCCGCTCATGGTGGAGGTGGGGGTGGAACGGTCACATTGTCATGAGGCATCGGCCTCTTCTATTGGTTTGAGGTTCAAGAGGAACCTCATCCACTTGATCATCCTCAATGTCCATATCCCCCAAAGTAATATTTCCGAGCTCATTATTTTCCATGGTTGTACCTACGATTTCTCAAACACGTTAGTAACACGGAAGGAAAAGAAGATATTCCAAAAATACACCCAAATATATAGATAACATCATTTTTAACTTTACGACAATGATGCCAAAAATTGATCGCATCCAAATGCACACCGCTAAAAAGGTATGAAACGGTCGTGTGCAATTATAATAACCCAACGAAGAGTCGGGGTCGAATCCACAGGGAGCTAGATGGGAGTTAGGGGTATATATTCTAATACGTGAAATTGAATTATCTCAATTTGCACTTTCACAAAAAGGGTTTCGCTTCTATTTCTATTTTTTTTACTAAAGTTTGCAGAGTAAAGAAATAAGACTAGGATAGTTGTTTTTGATGTTTTTCAAATTGGTAAAATGCCTAGGGTTGTGACCATCATCAAAGTGTTTGCCTAATGGGATAAAAACCTTAATGATCATTTTGTTGATCGGGGTGTGTTGTAGCTATCAACTCTCAATTACCCACTCAATACCTCTCGGTTAGAGAGTGGTTTTGGCCAATTTGGCTTTCTCAAGACAAAATAGGTATCACACAAAACAATTGATAAAAGCTCAAATCGGGTTATTACTATCTCTAGGTTGAACCCTTTGATTGGGTTAATCAATCTCTCGGTTGACCCAATTTCTTGTTAGCCAAGTTTTCCTAGACTAAGTCTCTCTTTCTCAAGTAGAGACTAAGTTGAATAGGCATGAACCAATGTTTGCAACTATTAATTCGACAAATTAAATCATGAACTAGGCTAAATAACAAATACCCAATCATAAACAAGCACTAATTTAATTACCCACAAGGTTAACACACTAGGGTTGAGTCACAACCCTAGTAAAAATCTAGCTACTCATGCTTGGGGTTGAAGAAGAAGAAGAAACACTAATTAAACTCATAATGTAAGCTTAAAATAATAAAATCTATTGTAAAATACACCAAAATATTGTAAACTTCCAAAAGAGGCAAAGAAAAACTCCTACAGTACTTGCTGATGTCAAAACTTAACCCAATTTCGTGAAACTCTTCTATTTATATAAGTTTGAAAATCCCGGACAAAAATACCCCTCGAGAGGTTCTGCGGCCGCATAATTCCATGTGCGGTCCACAGATGTCTATCTTGCAGGAGCTGGGATTCTGCGGCCGCATAATTCTAAACTGCGGCCGCGAGGCAATATTTCTGTTGTCCGCAGATTTTGCACTATGGCCGCAAGGCACTCTTTTGTGGTCCGCAATAGTATGATTGCAGCCGCAATATAATCTTCTGCAGCCGCACAAATCTTGTGCCGACCGTAATTCGAGGAAATTTTAGACTTGGCTTTTTTTTGTCAACTCTCTGATCTTGGATCCTAACCCAGCTTTTGCGGCCACACAATTCATGTGCTGTCCTTAATTTGCTCAGAAGTCTGTTGAGTTTTTATTCCTTGATTGCGGCCGCAGATGAAATTCTTCGGACCGCACAATGTAAGCTTCTGTGCCTTTTATTTCCTTATGTTTAGACTACTCCTTTTTGAGTTGGATTGCATCTCGGGAGTCCAACATCCAGCATTCCTGCAATTTTTCACATTTCATTAGTTCGGGGAACACAATTTCAATGCTTTTAGACTAAAACAAAAGCTAAAAGACGCTAACAAGTAGTCAAAATCCCCACTTATCACTCTGCCAAGAGGTGGTGATAAGAGTTTATTCGGAGCAGGCCAATAGGTTCACCTCCTCGCACTTGAGCTCAATTTTCACAGTTATTCTTGGAGAAGTTCATCCCCTTCACTCAGAGAGAGGATTTTCGCAGCCAGTTTGAGCACCTTCAGCAAGGAAGCATGATCGTTACCCAGTATGAGACCATGTTCGTGGATTTATTCCGCCATGCAGCTATCTTGATCCCTACAGAGAGAGAGACAGGTTGTGAAGTTTTATAGATGTCCTTACTTAAGGCACCAGGCTACGGATGGCCAGAGAGACCGAGGATGATCTTTCTTTTACTCGGGTAATGGAGATTGCTAGGCGGATCGAGAGGATTTATGGATAGGGTAGAGAGGAGACTTCTAAGAAGAGGCCTCATCATTTTGGCAGTTTCTGTGGTGCCTCGTCTGAAGGCAAGGGTTCATTTGGTAGAGGCCATCCTATTAGGCATGTTTAGTCAGCAGTTCAGGTATCACATGGTGCTTCAGGTAGCCACAGTGCCTATGGACCTCATCTCGAGTAGCTAGTATACAGTACACCTTCAGCTCCGGTTAGTGCACCTTCGATTTAGAGTTATTAGGGTGGTTATTCAGGTCGACAAGGTCAGTTCCAGGGTCAACAGTCATGTCAGTCGAGGGCTTGTTTTACATGTGTGGATCGAAGGCACGTCGCGAGATTTTACCTTAGGTCACATAGCATCATGCCACGGCAGGTTACTCATGCCATGGTTCCAGCACCGGTTGCTCCACATCCACTCTGCCAGCTAGAGGCGGGGGTTAGGCAACTAGAGGTGGAGGTCAGACATCTAGAGGTAGAGGTCAGTCAGTGAGATGCCGTCTCATAGGTGGAGGTCAGATTGGTGGGGCTCAACCTCATTACTATGCATTTGAGCTAGACCAGAGGCAGAGTCGTGTGATGCGGTTATCACAAGTATAGTTTCAGTTTGTCATAGAGATGCATCCATTTTATTTGACTCGGGTTTTACTTATTCGTATGTGTCATCCTATTTTGCTTTATATTTAGATATGTCTCGTTATTCTTTGAGTACTCCTATTTATATGTCTACACACGTTGGGAATTCTATTATAGTGGACCGAGTCTTGCGTTCTGGTTTGGTCACTATTGGGAGCTATGAGACTAGGGTTGACCTTATGTTACTTACTATGGTAGATTTTGATGTGATTTTGGGTAAGGATTAGTTTTGATCGTATCACGATATCTTGGATTGTCACGCCAAGACTATGACGTTAGCCATACCGGGGTTGCCTAGGTTGGAATAGAGAGGGATTGTTAGGCACTCCACGAGCAAGGTGGTTTCATATGTGAAGGCTCGGCACATGGTCAAGAAGGGGTGATTGGCATATTTGGCTTATATCCGTGATTCTAGTGCCGAGGTGTCTTTTATGGATTCAGTTTCAGTTGTGAGTGAGTTCCCAGAGGTGTTTCCTATAGACTTGTCGGGTGTTCCACCCTACAGAGATATCGACTTTTGTATTGACTTGGTTCTGGGTACTCGGCCTATTTCTATTCCACCATATCATATTGCTCCAGTTGAGTTGAAAGAATTGAAGGAGCAGTTGCAAGATTTGCTTGACAAGGGATTCATTAGACCTAGTGTCTCGCCTTGGGGTGCACTGGTGTTGTTTGTGAAGAAGAAAGACGGATCGATGAGGATGTACATAGATTATTGGCAGTTAAACAAGGTCACTATCAAGAACAAGTATCCGTTGCCGAGGATTGATGGCGTATTTGACCAGCTTCAGGGTGCCAAGGTGTTTTCCAAGATTGATTTGAGATTGGGCTAGCATCAGGTGAAGATTAGGGCATCAGATGTCCCTAGGATAGCTTTTCGGACTCGGTATGGTCACTAAGAGTTCTTGGTGATATCGTTTGGCATGACTAAGGCCTCTGAATCCTTTATGGATTTGATGAACCGGGTGTTCAAGCCTTATCTAGATTCTTTCGTGATCATCTTCATTGATGATATTTTGGTTTACTCCCGTAGTCGAGAGGAATATGAGCAGCTCCTACGGATTGTATTTCAGACTTTGAAGGATCGTCAGTTATATGACAAGTTTTCAAAATGTGAGTTCTAGTTAGACTCAGTTACCTTTTTGGGCCATGTTGTGTTTTTCGATGGAATCAAGGTAGATCCCAAGATGATTGAGGCAGTTCAAAACTGGCCTAGACCTACTTCAGCTACATAGATTCAAAGCTTCTTGGGTTATTATCACCGGCTCGTGGAAAGGGTTTCATCTATCTCAGCCCCATTGACCGAGTTGACCCAAAAGGGTGCTCTTTTCAGATGGTCCTGTGAGTGTGATGTGAGCTTTCAGAAGCTTAAGACTAAATTGACTATATCCCTAGTGTTGGTGTTGCCTACAGGTTCAGGATCTTAAACTGTGTATTGTGTTGCATCGCGTATTAGACTTGGCATTGTATTGATGTAGGAAGGTAGGGTGATTTTCTACGTATCTCGTCAATTGAAGGTTCATGAGAAGAATTACCATGTGCATGACTTTTGGAATTGGAAGCCATTATTCACCCGCTAAAGATTTGGAGGCACTATCTATACGACGGTCCATGTGAGGTCTATACCGACCGTCAGAGTCTCCAACACCTGTTCAAATAGAAAGACCTTAATTTGCGGCAGTGGAGATGGTTAGAGTTACTGGAGGACTATGATATCACCATATAATATCATCTAGGGAAGGCCAATGTAGTGGCCGATGCATTGAGTAGGAAGGCTGAAAGCATGGGTAGTTTGGCATATTTACCAGCGGTGCAGAGGCCACTAGCCGTGGATGTTCAGGCCTTGGCCAATCAGTTCATGAGGTTGGATGTTTCGAAGCCTAGCTGGGTTCTTGCTGTGTGGTGGAACAGTCATCATTGTTGGAGCGTATCAAGGCTCACCAATTTGATGATCCTCACTTATTGGTGTTGAAATACACGGTGCAACGGTGCGGTGATAAGGAGGTTGTGATTAGAAATGATGGTGTTATACGGCTTCAAGGCCGGATTTATGTTCCAAATGGTGATGGGTTGAGACAGCTGATCCTTGAGGAGGCTCATAGTTCACGCTATTCCATTCTCCCAGGTGTCACGAAGATGTACCGTGACTTGAAACAACTTTATTGGTAGCAGAGGATGAAGAAGGATATTGTTAGTCATGTCTCTCGGTGTTTGAAGTGTCAACAGGTGAAGTACAAGTATTAGAAACCAAGTGGGTTGACTCAGATATTGGAGGTACCGGAGTGGAAGTGGGAGCGCATCCTATGGATTTTGTGGTAGGCTTACCACAAACTTTGAGGAAATATGACACAATTTGGGTTATTGTGGACCGACTGACTAATTCTGAACACTTTATTCCGGTGATGACATCCTATTCTTTAGAGCGATTGGCTTAGATTTACATCCGGGAGATTATCCGCCTGTACAGCGTGCCCATTTATATTGTTTTTGATCGGGGCACGCAGTTCACATTGCATTTTTGGAGAGCCGTGCAGCATGAGTTTGGTACGCTGGTCGAGCTGAGTATCACATTTTATCCTCCAACGGACGGACAATTCGAGCGCACTATTCATATTTTGGAGGACATGTTGCAGGAATGCTCTATAGATTTCGGGGGTTAGGAAGACCGATTTTTACCTCTAGTGGATTTTGCCTACAACAATAACTATCATTCGAGCATCCAGATGGCTCCGAGGCCTTATATGGGAAGCAATGTCATTCGCCGATCGGTTAGTTTGATATTGGTGAGGCTAGATTGTTGAGTACAAAATTGGTCTGTGATGCTTTGGAAAAGGTTATGGTGATTCAGGAGCGGCTTCGTATAACTCAATCCAGGCAAAAGAGTTACGCGAACCGGAAGGTTCGAGATGTGGCTTATATGGAAGGTGAGAAGGTTCTTATCTGAGTGTCACCTATAAAAGGCGTGATGCGGTTTGGGAAGAAGGGTAAGTTGATCCCTAGGTTTATTGGCCCGTTCGAGATCTTGGAGAGGGTTCGAGAGGCTGCTTACAAGCTTGCATTGCCTCCTAGCCTAGCATGGGTACATTCGGTATTTCACGTTTCCATTCTTCGAAAGTACCATGAGGATAGATCACATGTCTTGGATTTTAGCATGGTACAGCTTGATGAGAATGTGACCTATGAGAAAGAGCTGGTAGCTATTCTAGACCGGCATGATCGTAAGTTGAGGTCTAAGAGTTTTCCTTCTATGAAAGTGCATTGCAGAGGTCAGCTGATTGCCGAGTCTACGTGAGAGTACGATTTTGATATGCAAAGTAGATGCCCACATCTTTTTACCAGTTCAGGTACATTTTTATGTCCATTCGAGGACAAATGTTTCTTTTATAGGTGGAGAATGTGACGACCCGATAGGTCTTTTTAAGTACTAGCCTTTATTTCTGTGTTCCAAGACCTCTCATAGCTTCATTTGATGTTATATGACATGCGTGTGTGGCCCGTATCATTTTTCGAAAAGATTTTGTGCGAAATTTTGGAGAAAATGTGATTTTTGATTTAAAATGAGGCTAGAGTTGACCACGATCAACACTTTTGGTAAATGACCCCGGTTCGGTATTTTGACGATTCCGGTAGATTCGTATGATGATTCTGGACTTATACGCATGTTTGGTTAGGGTCCCAAGTGACCTGACGGCGTTTCGGCGCATTATGTGAAAGTTGGCAAAATTGTGTTTCAAATTTGAAATATTGAGTTTTGATGACCGATTCTTGATATTCAATGTTATTTTGATGATTCGTGGTAGAGAGAGAGAGAGAGAGAGAGAGAGAGAGAGAGAGAGAGAGAGAGAGAGAGAGAGAGAGAGAGAGATTGATTTTGTATGATGTTATTACACTTGTGTGCATGTTCAGATTTGATCTTGAGGGGCTCAGTTGAGTTTCGGTTGTGTTTGGAATGATGTTGGAACTGCTGAAGCAAAACAACTGCTAGTGTGAAGTTGCAGGTCTCATATTTGCGAGAACCTGAACGCAATTGCGAGCCTCGAATTTGCGATGTCAGGCTCGCAAATGCGAAAGTGGTTTGGGACTGAAGACTTCGCAAATGTGTAGATAGGGCAGCAATTCCGAATGGGGGTAGTCGCATTCGCAGTCCAGCAGTCGCATTTGCGACATTGAGCAGGGGCAGGCAGCTTCGCAAATGCGAAGGATAAGTCGCATTTGTGATATTTTTGGTCTGTTGCACTGGTCGCTTTTGCGATCAGCTGTTCGCAATTGCGAACAAGAGTTAGCAATTGCGACGTGTGCAACTGGGTAAAAGTTGGAAAAAACGGAACTTAGCTCATTTTACACCATTTTTCAATCCTAAGCTCTCTAAAGGTGATTTTTGAAGAGGATTTTCTTCCCAAATTCACTAGTAAGCAACTTTAACTAGTTATCTATCAATTTCAAATACTTTTTCATAAAGTTTAACGTCAAATCTATAAATTTCAAGGTAGAAATTAGGGGCTTTGAGTAGAATTTGTCAATTTTGTAAAAATTGAGATTTAGACCTCGAATTGAGGTCGAATTTCGAAACAAATCTCATAACTGGGCTCGGAGGTGAATGGATAATCAGAATTTAGTTTGAATCTCAGATTTTGACCAAACGAGCCCGTGGTTGACTTTTGTTGATTTTTTCGAATGTGACCAAATTGAACCTTTTTAATTCGTGGATAGTTTCTAAAGCTTGTTTTGTATTGTTTGAACAATAATTGGCTAGATTCGATTGGTTTGGAGGCTTGTTCGAAAGAAAAAGAAGTGGTTGATTAGGTAGAATTGAATCTATTTACTATGTGAATTATGTATTGGGGGCGACGTATATGAAAGGTGACGAGTGTATATGCGCGGGCCATGGGATAAGCATGTGAGTGAAATTTGTCTTGCTTGTACCATGTTAACTTTCTTATTATGTCTTCCATGCCTTAGATATAATTTTTATTAATTCTTTGCTTACTCGCTTTCAAGTTACTTCTTATATTGAACTTGTTGCGATATTGGATGTTGAGAACGTGAAAATTGTTGATCGGTCATTGACTCTAATTGTGGAAATATTTTCATATGAAAAATGGGTTCAATATTATTGTTAAAGATGAATTTTCTTCCTACCTTGCTTGGTATTGTGTTGTTGTGATTGCTTAGTGAGGAAGAGCGAGAAGCACGAAGGGTGTTGTTGTGCCTTGATTGCATATTGATATTCTTGCTTGAGTGAACGTGAGGCTAAAGCCCGAAGGGTGATGCCGTGCATTTTCTTGCTTTATTATCATTATCATATGAGAATGAGGGTAAAAGCACGAAGGATGATGCTATGCTCATGCTTATTTATATTACATGGTGAGGGTGAGAGTAAAAACATGAAGGGTGATACCGCGCACTTGCATTATGATATATGGTGAGGATGAGAGTAAAAACACGAAGGGTGATGCCGTGCAATTTATTGGCTTTATTGCTTTGACTTGATATTTGAAATATGGATTTGACTTGATGGTTTCGGTATTTATTTTGAAAGAGGTTTACTTGATGATTCTTTCTTGTCGTTTCTGCTTGTTGTCCCTTTCTACATGTCCCTACCCTATTGTTATTTTGATGCCTTACTCGTTATTTCGTTGCTCTTTATATATATATATATATATATATATATATATATATATATATATATATAAACTGCACAAGCTTTAGTAGGTGTCTTGTCTTAGCCTTGTCACTACCTCGTCGGGGTTAGGCTCGACACTTACTGAGTACATTGCGGTTGTACTTATACTATACTTCTGCACTTGTTGTGAAGATTCTGACGTCAGTACCGACAGAGCCTCGAGAGGTGCTTAGCAGATACTGCGTTGGTGATTTGAGGTACAGCTGCATCCTGTTCGCATGCCTTGAGTCATTATCTTACCTCTATTATACTGTTTTTACTTTATTCGGGCAGTGATATATTTCTTTCATAACCTTATATTTTGTTGGATCTAAAAGTGCATATACTTGTGACACCAAATCTTGGGGTGGTTTACATTAGTGACTGGTTTTAGAACTTTATTATGTTATCACAGAGCTGTTTTTACGTTATATTATTGATCAGTTCTTAGATATTTAATGCTTTTCTTTTCGTAATATTTATTGTGTTCACTTGCCTAGCAAGCGGTGTTAAGGCCCATCAATGACCCTGAATGGTTGAGATTTTTGGTCGTGACATCCTTATTCTTGAAATCTTAAGGCCCATCAATGGTTTCATCTAGATCAAATAAATTAGCACGCTAAGATCATCAAACAAAGTTTTTGTAGATTTTGCGGAATGATAGTATTATGCAGATTCCCAGATTTGTAGATTTACATTTGTAGACAAATAAGAGAAAACTTCATCTCATCCTTGGATTGTAGACGAGGATCTCGCTAGTTAAATACATTTGCAGTTAACTATTGTAGACTTAAGCAGATTTGATCATGTAACAGCCTTGGACTTTATCGTCGCCGATCTGCTTCCAATTGTTTGCACAAATTTTCTAACGTATAAAAATTAAACTGAAATCACAAATAAAATATTAGGAAAAGTAACTTCTTTATGAATTTTTATGGGTACAATTCTGTTTGTTCCCTTAATTCTTATCTCTGAATTGTTCTCTTTGATTTTTGAGGGGTTAAGCAAAGTGTTTCTCTAATATAAGATGATGTAGATTTCCTTGAAATGAATGTGATCTCTATGAAAAGGAAAAACGTCCCTTGATCACTTTGGCAGCTTTGAAAAAGACAATATTTGATGTCATCGATCTCTTTATAAATATTCAATAGGTTTATGGAATTTTTGAGATGTTTTCAAAAGAAATGTGTAACCTCTTTTATAGGTGTGATCTAGGGTGTAGGGAGCCTCCAAGAAATCGTTAATGGACTTTTGGGCTTGTCTCGTAGAGGCCCTACTTAATGGACTTGATCCTTGAAATTTGCATGTCTACAAATGTTCTCTACTTTATGGTTTGTCAAAGTGTATACATGTATCAAACTTGAAACGAGATTGAAGTATCTTCCTCGAATATGATTTTATTTTTTATCTAACAAATATATCTTAAATTTTACACCAAGTTAAACTTTGAACTCATCAAAATAGTCTTAGTAGCTTAGAACTTGCATTTCAAAGCTAATATCAAGTCATCAATGAAGTTTCCATATGTATTAAACTTCTTCATTCAAAGTTGTACTTGAATACTCCTTTTCCTGATAAAGAAATTCTTCCACATAAAAACTTTGTTTAAAATTCAGCAATGCTGCACTTGATAAGTTCAGACATATAAAACTTATAAACCAAGTTAAATTTATCCCACGTGAAATAAAGATCACCTTTGAGTTTGCACAAACATTGTTATTCAAATTGCTTAACTCTTTCAAATAAAGGAGACAGATAAGAAGCTTTTACCGCATATAACCTTTATAAAAGGATGAGATACCTTATGTAATATGCAAAACAACAGCGTTGAGGGACTAAATAGGAGCCATATTGAGCTGTAAAAAGACATCACCTATTGAAAGAAGGCAACTTGGGAAATGAGCCATAAATATAGCTTTAGTGAAGAATCATTTGGCGAATCCCTCTTACAGTTTTGCGGCTTCGGTGAAAGATCATTTTGTTCATCCATCCTTGAGGTTTTTGTTGGGAAAAATAACCCCACAAAAATAATAGTCACGGTATACAACCATAATAAATGCGGATTACTAAAAGTACAGTAACCAATAACAATAATAGGAGAAACAAGGATATCGAGATTTTTACGTGGAAAACCTTTTTGAATAAGGGAAAAATCACATCCCGAGAGGAGCAACTGATATCACAATAGCAAGGAATTTTACACTTTTTAGGCCTGAGTAAAATACTACAAAGACCACTACAACACTCAAAAGAAATAACCCTCTTTTGATATTCCCACCTCACTACAATATCGCTCACACACTCTATTTTCCTCACAAACTATTTTCTTATACCCTGTCTGTGACGCCTCACTCTTCTTTCTCTCTTTCTGATGGTGTGTCTTCAACTGAAACAAAAGCTAGCTATTTATAGCAAAGCAATGACTCACATGATGTCATCCATGACCTCATACCTTGAGTGAACAATAGTATAAACAGAAGAAAAGTTTGTCTTTCGTTTTTCTATATTCAAAGAAGTTTCCTTCAAACTTTTACACATAGGATATGGGGCCGGACTCAACAAATCTCCCCCTCCAGTCCCATTTACATGAAGGAGGAATTTCCAATTGCTCATATAGAGCTTATTCCGACAAGTTCTTTGCATAACTCGAACTTGTCCCTTGGTATCATCTTGGTCAACATATCAGCTGGATTTTCACTCGTGTAAATCTTTTTGACCTGCAAAGATTTGTTCTCTACCTGCTCACGAATCCAATAATATCTAACATCGATATGATTTATTCTTGTATTACATGGAGTTCTTACTCAAGTCTATTGCACTTTTACTGTCACAATAGACGACATAATCCTTTTGATGCAATTCAAGCTCTTGAAGGAACCGTTTAAGCCATATCATCTCCTTGCCAGGTTCAGTAGCGGCAATGTACTCTGCTTCAGTTGTAGAGAGTGCAACACACTTCCGCAATCTCGATTGCTATAATATAGCTCCCCCTAAAAATGTAAACAAATATCTAATAGTGAATTTTCTATTATCAATAGCAGTTGCCATATCAGCGTCCGTATAGCCCTTTAAGACAGGATCAAATCCTCCAAAACACAAATAGTCTTCTACGGTACCTCTCAGGTACCTGAGTATCCACTTGACTGCTTTCCATTGATCTTTTGCAGAATTTTCGAGAAACCTGCTAATAACACCAACTTCATGAGCTATATTAGGTCTGGTGCATACAATTGCATACATCAGGATTCCGATTGTTGAAGAATAAGGAACTCCAACCATGCCTTTTTTCCTCATTTGTTGTAGGACACATCTTCTTGCTCAACTTCAGATGATTAGCAAGAGGTGTGTCGACTGGCTTAGTACTCTTCATATTGAAGTATTCCAGTACACGTTCAATGTACTTCTCCTAAGACAACCACAATTTTCTTCTTGTTCGCTCTCGAACTATCTTCATCCCTAGAATTTATTGTGCTGGGCCTAAGTTCTTCATATCAAATGACTTGGATAAATCTCCCTTCAATTTTGCAATCAGTTCCTTGTCTTTTTCTACAATTTACATGTCATCCACATACAACAATAAAATAATAAAGTCGTTTTCAGAAAATCTTTTGAAGTATATACATGGATCAGAATATGTCTTTATGTAAGTTTGAATTTTCATGAATGAGTCAAACTTCTTGTACCACTGCGGTGGTACCTGCTTCAACCCATAAAGACTTTTATTCAATTTGCACACCATGTGTTTCTTTCCAGATACTTCAAATCCTTTTGGCTGCTCCATATAAATCTCCTCTTCAAAATCTCCATGAAGAAATGCAGTTTTCACATCCAACTACTCCACTTCAAGATCTAGGCTAGCTTCTAAGCTCAAAATTATTCGAATAAAAGTCATTTTGATAACATGTGAGAATATTTCATCAAAATCAATACCTTTTTTCTGTTCGAAGCCTTTTACCATCAATCGAGCTTTGTATCTAACCAACTTGCCATTTCTATCTTTCTTGAGTTTAAAGACACATTTGTATTTGAGTGTTCTTTTATCTTTTGGAAGTTCAACCGGCTTGTACGTTCCATTTTTCTATAGATATTCCATTTCTTCTTGTATGGCTTTCATCCACCGTTTCTTTTCTGGATGGGACATCACTTCCTTTAGACTTTCTGGCTCCCCCTCATCACTGATGAAGACATACTTTGTGGAAGGGTACTTGCATGACTCTACCCTTGGTCTTTCTGATCTCCTCAGAGGTTGAGGTTGTTCTTTTCCCTGAGTGGAGTACTCCACTTCCTCGACATCATCATCAAGTTGCTCCCCCTGCTCAATAACCTCATCAGGTTGCTCCCCCTGCTCAGCAATCTTACAAGTTCTACTTTCTGCACTTGCGGGATTGTTAGAGGTAGAAGGAATGGTAATAAGGTTAGGGATTATACTATTATTGGCCTTCTCTAACTGATTATCTACAGTTCCAACTTTACTTTTTCGAAATATTACATCTCTACTTCTGATGACCTTCTTCTTCACAGGATCCCATAATCTGTACCTGAATTTTTTATCTCCATATCCGATAAATATGCAGGGAAAATATTTGTCATCCAGCTTTGTTCTCTGCTCCTTTAGTACATGTGCAAAAGCTCAGCAACCGAACACCTTCATATGTGAGTACAACACCTCCTTGTTGGTCCAAACTCTCTCTGGGATGTCAAACTCTAATGGAACTAATGGACTCCAATTTATCAGGTAATAGGCTGTCTGAACTGCTTCACCCCAGAATGACTTTGGCAGTTTAGCCATTCTGAGCATGCTTCTCACCTTCTGAACAATGGTGCAGTTCATTCTCTCAGCTACACCATTGTGTTATGGGGTTCCAGGAACTGTCTTTTCATGTCTGATCCCATGGCTCGAACAGTACTTTTCAAATTCCCTTAAAGTGTACTCATCTCCATTGTCAGTTTGGAGACTCTTTAGCTTTCGACCTGTATCCCTTTTCACTAGAGCAATGAAACTTCAGGAAAACTTGAAACACCAGATCTTTGGTTTTCAAGATATAAACCCATAATTTTCATGAAGCATCATCAAAAAAGTAATAAAATATTTGTTACCGGCCATCGATTCTATCTCCATTAGACCACAAATATCAGAATGTACCAAATCAAGTATATTCAATATTTTTTCAGACGATGTCTGAAATGAGACTCTATGTTATTTACCAAATAAACAGTAGTTACAAGGTTTTACCGTAGTACCTTTGGCAAAAGAGATGAGTGATTTCCTGGCAAGAATCTGCAATCCCTTCTCGCTCATATGACCCATTTTTTTGTGCCACAAATCTGCAGAAATCTCATCTTGTGTCGCGTTCAATTCACCTCGGCATATTTCTGTGTTTATCATGTGCAAGGTGCCACGAGCAACTCCCTTTGCAATCACTAATGATCCATTGGTGAGTCTCCACTTTTATTTACAAAATAGTTCTCGTATCCATCTCGGTCCAAAGCTATTCCTGAGATTAAGTTCATCCGCAAATAAGGTACATGTCGCACGTCCTTTAGAACTAATGTGCATCCGATATTTGTCTTGATACAAATATCACCGATCCCTATACTCTTTGATTAACTCGTGTTACCCATTCTCATAGTGCCTAAATTACCTACTACATATCTGCAAAATATTTCTCTTATCGGTATGGCATGGTAAGATGCCGCTGTGTCAACCACCCATTCCGACTCTGGATCTGCCAAGTGCATGTATTCCTCTTCCTCATTTATAAAGAGAACAACATTTTCATTGTTCTGCACCATGGCGGTTGTATTGTCGTCATTATTCTGGCCACTGCATTCACTTTTGTCCTTTTTTAGATTTGGGCAATCTCTTTTGAAGTGACCCGGTTGATCACAATTGTTGTAATTTTTGGCTTTTGATTTGGACCGATTCTTGGACTTCCCACGATCTCCGGATTTACCATAGTTTTTTGAACTCCTTTGGTAACTCTTGCCTCTACCTTCTGTGATGAGAGCCTATCCTTGATTTTCAGGCTTCTTTCTCATCTTCTCATTGAGTAGAAGAGCCGATATGATGTCTTTCAACACAATAATAGTTTTACCGTGCAGGATGGTTGTTTCCAAATTATCATACGAAGATGGCAGTGAGTTCAAGAGCAATATGGATTTATCTTCTTCTTCGATCTTTACTCCAAGGTTGGCAAGCTGCGTGATTAGTCTATTAAACATATTTAAATGTGACAAAAAATTTGTACCTTCTCCCATATGTAAGGCGTATAATTGCTTCTTCAGATATAATTTATTTGTCAGCATTTTGGAAATGCATAAGCATTCTAACTTTGTCCAAATTCCACATGCGGTATCTTCATTAATGACGTTATTTACCACATCATCTGATAAGTGAAACCTAATTGTACTAGCATCCTTTTCATCCAAGTCAGCCCAATCTTTAGTTTCATGGTATCAGGCTTCTTGGTATCACTATCTATTACCTTCTGTAATCCTTGTTGGATGAGCAGATCTCTCATCCTTCTTTGCCATATTTTGAAACCGCTATCTCCATTAAATTTTACTACTTCGTACTTTACTCTGAACGTTTTAGTTTTTCACCGAGTATAGTACTACCGACCGTGAAGAGTATTTTTGTGAACGAACCGAACCTATTCTTTGATACCAGTTGTTGGGAAAAATAATCCTCACAGAAATAATTTTCACGGTATACAACTGTAATAAATGCGGATTACTCAAAATTAACCAACTGCAATAATAAGAGAAACAAGGACACCGGAATTTTTACGTAGAAAACCCTTCTGAATAAAGGAAAAACCATGGCCAGAGAGGAGCAATTGATATCACTATAGCAAGAAATTTTATACTTTATAGGCCCGAGTAAAATACTTCAAAGACCACTATAACACTCAAAAGAAATAACCTTCTTTTGATATTCTCATCTTACTACAATATCGCTCGCACTCTCTATTTTTCTCACAGATTATTTTCTTATACCCTATCTGTGATGCCTCACTCTTCTTTCTCTCTTTCTGATGGTGTGTCTTCAAAAAAAGCTTGCTATTTATAGCAAAGCAATGAATCACATGATATCATCTATGACCTCACTCCTTGTATGAACTATAGTATAAACAGAAGAAAAAATTGTCTTCTATTTTTCTATATTCAAAGAAGGCACACAATCTCCTTCAAACTTTCACACATAGGATCTGGGGCTGGACCTCATAGTTTTATAGCTTTAGCAAGGAACCACTTGAATAGAACAAGAGATATTGCCCCAGAGATTGCCCCCATTGTTGAAGAACTCTTTTCTTCGTCATCTCCAAAGAAGACGTAGTTTTTATATTTATCGATTCTACCAAATCTGAGCTTGCTCCTTGTCATCGGGCCAACACAATCACGTTCATTGGATATATCATCATAGATATTATTGCATGCATTGTTGTTGATTTTCCTTACAGCCATCATAGTAATTGATCTAGATTTTGCAAATCTGATTTGTGAGAGGATAGATGAAGAGCAAATTTGGTCCCTCCAAGCATGTCAATCATCCATTAAATAATATCTAAATTTATTCACTTGAAAGTCTGTTTTACATTGTCAAGTTGCAAATAATTAGTTACTAAGATCTGATTATGAGTTATTAAATGATAGGGATAATCCTAAAGGGTCCACTGAATTCCTTATGGGAATTAGGAAATCTTTTCTAATTGATTCTTTATCACACTATGATATTTTATATCCTTGAATGGCCTCATTCGAGAACGGTTGGATGCTAACAAAATTATCAAGGACTGATATTTCTTATTTATATTTAACAATGTTTGAATAGTTCTTTGGGGTTGGTTAAGATATCTTCCCACACTAGCTCTTTCAAGCAATAATTCGACTCTATTATATGAATAGCGTTAAGGCACTGCAAAAAAAAGAAAGAAGCAAAATTCAATATGATTTATTGTAATCGATTAGTTAACATCTTGGTTAACCGTATCTTGAAACACAAAAAATATTATCGGCTTATCAAATTATTTAACGAGCCGTGAAAAAATTCAACAAAAGACAGAAATAAATTCACTATCCATTTTATATCAAACAATACGTAGATTAACTCCCGATGTAATAATAAAAGTAAGATATACATGTGGATCGACTCATCAAGTTCACATTGAAATAAGATTCACATAAGGAAAACCACTTGCCATTCGTTGGTTATGATATCCCAAAAACGTCTGAATCGAAATATGATTTTCAAATTAAGTCCCAAATTAATGGATACTGTCAAAAGAAGTGGTAATGCCATACTCAAAAGGGAAGAGATTCATAGAATGGCAGATGCAAATAGTGTTTTTGCATATTTTTGCGTTAATCCATGAACATGATCCGTAAATCTCGATCAGAAAATAACCAAGATTTTTGTTTGAAATAAATTTTTGAGATATGAAAAATTAACTGCGATTTTGTGATTTTAGCGAACCACTCGATGCGTCCTTCTTGCGGCTTTGATGAGGAACCACTAGGATAAAGATCAAGAGATGTTGCTCCTAAAGATTGCAGTTGTTATTTGAGTTATGTTCTTTTTCCCCATCTCCAAAGAGGTAAAGCGTTCCGATCCATCAAAGCCACTAGTCTTGAACATACATCGAGTGATTCAGCCAGCATGACTGCGATCAGCAGATATGGTTGCAGTAACGTTCTTGCTTGAAACATCTTTTCTCTATCTGAAGACCATCACAGTAGTTTTGAAACTTGTATTTTCCAATTTGAAGAAAAAAGAAGTGATGGGCAAAACTGGTCATATCAGGCGTATAAATTTTAAAATATAAAAAATTGACTGCAATCATAATTCTTCTTCTTCAAATACCAAGCTAAAAGAAAAATTAATTTGGAGATTGTAGATTATACAATTCTGAGTTAAATTCAACAATTGCAATTGAGAAAGATGTTGATCTCATATCTCTATGCACTCTCATGGAAAATTTGATATCTTGAGATACGAGTGTCTAAATCATGATCGAATCGATCCTATAAGAACTTGACTCTTATAAACACAAATATGCCGAAGATAGATCCTCAAATTAGCATGGATCAACCCACAAAATATTTTGATTTTGACTCTAGAAATACACGCTGTGACTTTGGACAACATGTTCAATGAGTGTTATTCTTTTTGTTTCTTTTTTACTTGAGATATTCCATGTGGAATTGGTGAGAAACTACTTGTTTCTTCCTCCTTTGGTGATTATAGAGGATTTACTTGAGATATTCCATGTGGAATTGGTGAGAAACTACTTGTTTCTTCCTCCTTAATTCCTTGCGGCTTTGCGGATTTAGCTTAGATGCATCTCACTTGCGGTCCTATATATTTAGCAAGAAATCACTTATTTGGCTCGGAATACAAAATACAATACTTACCGTAGATTAATTACTAAGTACAATTACGTTTATTTTCTTGATTCTTCTTTATTGTAACGACCCGGCCGGTCGTTTTGAGTATTATAACCCCGTTCCTCTATTTACTGTTCAATTTATACTTTACAGTTATTTTATGACTTGCCGGGGTAGTTGGTTCGGTTCCGAAAGAAATTCGGAGTGAAATGAGACACTTAGTCTCATAATTAAAAATTTTAAGTTAGAAAAGTTAACCGGATGTGGACTTATGTGTAAACAATCTCGGATTTGAATTTCGATAATTTTAATAGCTCCGTATGGCGATTTTGGACTTAGGAGCGTGTCCGAAAAATTAATTGGAGGTCCGTAGTTAAATTTGGCTTGAAATGCCGAAAGTTGAATTTTTCAGAAATTTGACCGGGGAGTTGACTTTTTGATATCGGGGTCGGAATCCGATTCTGAAAATTTGAATACCTCCGTTATGTCATTTATAATTTGTGTGCAAAATTTGAGGTCAATCGGACGTGAATTGATAGGTTCCGGAGTCATTTGTAGAAACTTGAAATTTCAAAGTTTATTAGGCTTGAATTGGGGTGTAATTCATGGTTTTAGCGTTGTTTGAGGTGATTTGAGGATTCAACTAAGTTCGTATAATATTTTAGGACTTGTTGGTGTATTTGGTTGAGGTCCCGAGGGTCTCGGGTGAGTTTCGGATGGTTAACTAATCAAAAATTGAACTATAACAGCTACTGCAATTTCCTTATGCTGGAAATTCCTTCTGCCAGAAATCGAGCCCATAATCGAGCCCAAAAATTGAGCCCAGAATCAAGCTATGATCGAGCCCAGGGTCGAGGGCCACGATCGAAGGCAGGGTCGAGGACCAGGATCGAAGCCATGATCGAAGGTCAGGGTCGAGGGCCATGATCGAGGGTCAGAATCGAGGCCCTAGATCGAGGTCCTGGATCGAGACCCAGGATCGAGGACCACGATCGAAGGCCAAGATCGAGGCAGGACCGGGGCTGTCTGGGCAGAATTATAAAGCAGGGACTTCGTCCCATTCACCATTTTTGATAAATTGGAGCTTGAAGAGAGGCGATTTTTGATAGATTGTAAAGGAAAACTTGAGGTAAGTCCCTTGTGATCATTTCTACTCCATAATATTGAATTATCATCGAATAATCCGACTAGATTATATGATTTTGAGGTGTAAATCAGAGATTTGAACTTAGAAATTTGGAAATAAGATTTGTAGATTTGAGGATCGAGTTGAGGTTGGATTTTGATAAAATTGGTATGGGTAGACTCGTGGTTGAATGAGCTTTCGGATTTTGTAACTTTTGTCAGGTTCCGAGACGTGGGCCCCACAGGCATTTTTGAGCTAAATTTCGAATTTTTATGGAAAATTAGTATTTTCTTATGGAATAAATTCCAATAAATTTTATTGACTGAAATGAATTATTTGTGACTAGATTCGAGGCATTCAGAGGCTGATTTGCGAGGCAAAGGTATAGCAGAGTAAATAAGTTCACGCTCTGAGGTATGTAACAGTTTTAAATCTGGTCCTGAGGGTATGAAACCCCAGAATTTGGTATCATGTGATTACTTTGGAGGTGACGCACATGCTAGGTGACGGGCGTGTGGGCGTGCACCGAGGGGATTGTGACTTGATCCGTCCCGTAAAAATTTGACTATAAGTCATGCTAGAAACCATGCTTAGGCTATGTGTTGGTATTGTTGGGACCCATAAATGTCGTATACATGTTGAATTATATGCTTAAATTGTTGTTTTGTACTCAGTCACAACTTACTTGATTATTTATCTCAGTCTCTATTTGTTCATTATTGATGTATCATATTATTGTTGTATCGGGGTGATTTTGTTTGATTGTTGAGATCCCGAAAAACTAAAGAGCTTTATGACTAAGTGAGGCCGAGGGCTTGATTGTGAGATATTATACTATAGCACGTGAGCTGGACGTGCAACACGTGAGTTGTCCGTGCAGATCCTTATATTATACTATAGCACGTGAGCTGGCCGTGCGGATCCAGATATTTATATTATGGCACGTGAGTTGTCTGTGCAGATTATAGCGCTTGAGCTGTAGGAGCCCCTCCGAAGTCTGTACACCCCAGTAAGCGTGGGTACCCATTGAGTGTGAGTGATGTGGGCTGGGAGCTCAGTGAGTGATTGTTGTCCTGAGAGGCTGCACTTGTTTTCCATTTGTTGTTGCACTTAGTTGCTATCTGTTATTGTTGTGAAATCTCTGAAAGATTTTATATCCGGATTACATGAACATGAATTGTATAAATTGATTTGACTTAAACTGCTAGATTTGAAAGCATGTCTATTCTTTGCTGGAATTACTGAATATGAACTGTAGCTGTGTAGATCGTCACTAACTTCAGTTCCTTATTTATTATTGTTACTTGCTGAGTTGGTTGTACTCATACTACACCCTACACTTCGTGTGCAGATCCAGGTGTTTCCAGACATAGCAGGTGATGATTCTTTTGCACAGTTGATTTTTCGGAGATTCAGAGGTAGCTGTCGTGTTTCGCAGACCTTGCCTCTCCTTCCCTATCTTCTTATTTATAATATTTGGTCTCAGACTGTTATGGATCGTATTTTCTAGACTTGTATTCATATTAGATGCTCATGTACTAAGTGATACCATATTTTGGGAGTGCTTGTATCGGTATTTGCGAGATTTGTGAGTTGTGTTTAAATATCATATTTTCAAACTTAAAAGAAATTGTGATTTATTGAGATTGTTGGCTTGCCTAGTATCGAGATAGGCGCCATCACGACAGGTTATAATTTTGGGTCGTGACAAGTTGGTATCAGAGCCCAGGTTACATAGGTCTCACGAGTCATGAGCAGGTTTGGTAGAGTCTTGCGGATCGGTACGGAGACATCTGTATTTATCTTCGAGAGGCTGCAGAACCCTTAGGAAGATTTCACTTTCTTGTATTCTATCGTGCGAATTTGTTGATTCCGGAAACTAAATTTCTGTTATTCTATTCTCTCACAGATGGTAAGGACACGTATTACTGGATCGGACAGTCAGCCACCGGTGCCACCAGTTAGGGCCGCGAGAGGCCGAGGCCGTGGTAGAGGCCGGGGTCGAGGTAGAGGTCGAGGTGTAGCTCGTACCACAGTTGGACCAGCACATGTAGTAACACCAGTTGCTCCAGCTCAGGAGCAGATTCCAGATATAGCTGAGCCGACAGGGTCAACTCAGGCACCACCTGTGCCCATTGAGATTCCAGGCCTTCGGGAGACTTTGGCCCAGATACTGGCAGCTTGCACTGGTCTAGCTCAGGTCTTTTTGGCTCAGGCCGCACCTGCCACTTCTTAGGCCGGGGGAGGTACTCATACCCCTGTTGCCCGTACTCCAGACCAGGTAGTACAGGGACTTCAGATACCAGGGGCACTACCAGCTCAGCCGGTTACAGCTGCTCATGCCCCGGTAGTTCCTGTTATGGCAGATGATGAGCAGAGAAGACTTGAGAGATTTGAGAGGCTTCGACCTCCACCATTTAGCGGTACTAAGTCAGAGGATGCTCAGGGTTTTCTGGATAGGTGTCAATGGATGCTTCGAACAACGGGTATTCTGGAGACCAGTGGGGTCTCATTCACTACTTTTTAGTTTTCTGGGGCTGCACTCAGATGGTGGGAGACTTACGAGAGGCGTAGGCCTATTGGCGCAGCACCCCTTACTTGGCAGTAGTTCTCCGTGGTCTTTTTGGAGAAGTTTGTGCCTCAGTCCCGCAGAGAGGAGCTACGCAGACAATTTGAGCAGCTTCGCCAGGGTGATATGTCTGTGACGCAGTACGAGATGAGATTATCTGAGTTGCTCGTCATGTAGTATGGTTGGTTCTCACTGATAGGGAGAGGATTAGGAGGTTCATTGATAGCCTCACATATCAGTTGCGGTTACTTATGACTAGGGAGAGAGTATATGGTGTTACTTTTGATGAGGTAGTGGACATTGCTCGGCAGATAGAGATGGTTCGTAGCCAGGAACATGGAGAGAGAGAGAGAGGCTAAGAGGCCTCGTCGTTCAGGTGATTACAACGGTGTTCCTTCAGGGGGTCAGTTTTACCGCGGTAGGGGTCGTTCTTACAGACACACTCAGACGGGTCGTCTAGTTCATCGGTGCATCAGCTAGCCACGGTTCTTACAATGCTCACTCAGGCCAGTCTTCATTCAGTGCACTACCAGTGCATAGTTCTCATCATGCCTTGTCCGCTACGGCTTCTGTAGGTAATTCCTCGGGTTATCAGGAGCAGCAGTTCCGTCAGAGGAGGGGTTATTTCGACTGCGGAGAATTTGGTCATTTCAAGAGAGAGTGTCCTAGGATGTTGAGTGGGGCTCCACAGCAAAGTCCTTGACTGATGGCACCAGCACCAGCAGTTCCACCACCCACCCATCTAGCTCGGGGTGGGGGCCAGGCAGCTAGGGGTCACCCAAGAGGGGGAGGCCGATCAGGTGGCGGGCAGGCTCGATACTATGCTTTTCTTGCCAGGCCAGATGCTGTTGCCTCAGATGCAGTGATCACATGTATTGTTTCAGTGTGCCACAGGGAGGCTTCTATATTATTTGACCCTGGTTCCACGTATTCATATGTATCATCGTATTTTGCTCATTTTCTGGATATGCCCTATGAGTCCTTAGTTTCACCTGTTTGTGTATCTACACCGGTGGGGGATATTATTACTGTGGATCATGTGTATCGGTCGTGTGTGGTAAGTATTAGGGAACTGGAGACTAGAGTTGATCTATTATTACTCGGTATGGTTGATTTCGATTTAACCCTGGGAATGGATTGGTTGTCTCCATGTCATGCTATTCTGGATTGTCACGCAAAAATCGTGATGTTGATGATGCCGAGGTTTCCAAAGGTTGAATGGAGGGGTTCTCTAGATCTTGTTCCTAGCAGGGTAATTTCTTATTTGAAGGCCCAACGTATGGTTGGAAAGAGATGCTTGTCATATTTGGCCTTTATGAGAGATGTTGATACAGATACTCCTATTATTGATTCAGTACCAGTTGTGCAAGACTTTCCAGATGTATTTCCTGCAGACTTACCGAGTATGCCGCCTGACAAGGATATTGATTTAGGTATTGACTTGGTGCAGGACACTCAGCCCATTTTTATTCCTCCGTATCGTATGGCACCGGCTGAGTTAAAATAATTGAAAAAGAAACTTTAGGAACTCCTTGAAAAGGGGTTTATTAGGCCTAGTGTGTCACCTTGGGGTGCAACGGTTCTGTTTGTGAAAAGGAAAGGTGGTACTGTGCGGATGTGTATTGATTATAGGCAGTTGAACAAGGTTACAATCAAGAATAAATATCCTTTGCCGCGTATTGATGACTTATTTGACCAGCTTCAGGGAGCGAGGGTGTTCTCCAAAATTGATTTGAGATCAGGGTATCACCAGTTGAAAATTCGGGATTCGAATATTCTAAAGACGACATTCAGAACTCGTTATGGCCACTATGAATTTCTTGTGATGTCTTTTGGGCTAACAAATGCCCCAGCATCATTTTTGCATTTGATGAATAGTGTGTTCCAGCCATATCTTGATTTATTTGTAGTGGTATTTATTGATGATATTTTAGTGTACTCATGTAGCCAGGAGGAGCATGCACAACACTTGGGTATTGTATTACAGAGGCTGAGATAGGAGAGACTTTTTGCCAAATTCTCTAAGTGTGAGTTCTGGCTTAGTTCGATGGCATTCTTGGGACATATAGTGTCCAGTGAAGGAATTAATGTGGATTTGAAGAAAATAGAGGCAGTTTAGAATTGGCCCAGACCATCTTTAGTTACTGAGATTCGGAGTTTTCTCGGCTTGGCCGGTTATTATCGTCACTTCGTGGAGGGTTTCTCGTCTATTGCATCTCCTATGACTAAATTGACCCAGAAAGGTGCTCCATTCAGGTGGTCAGATGAATGTGAAGAAAGCTTTCAGAAGCTCAAGACAACTTTGACTACAACTCCAATATTGGTGTTGCCTACAGGTTCAGAGTCTTATACTGTGTATTGTGACACGTCGCGTATTGGTCTCGGCGCAGTGCTTATGCAATACGGTAGGGTGATTGCCTATGCATCCAGACAGTTAAAGGTACATGAGAAGAATTATCCAGTCCACGATCTTGAGTTAGCAGCCATTGTTCATGCCTTAAAAATTTGATGGCATTACTTGTACGGTGTCCAGTGTGAGGTATATACCGATCATCGGAGTTTACAACATTTGTTTAAACAGAAAGATCTTAATTTGCGACAGCGAAGGTGGTTAGAGTTGCTTAAGGATTATGATATCACCATTCTCTATCATCCTAGAAAGGCCAATGGGGTGGCCGATGCCTTGAGTCATAAGGCGAGAGAGTTTGGGCAGCTTAGCATACTTACCGGTAGCAGAGAGGCCTTTAGCCTTGGATGTTCAGGCCTTGTCTCATCAGTTTGTTAGATTGGATGTTTCCGAGCCGAATCGAGTTTTGGCTTGTGTGGTTTCCCAGTCTTCTTTATATGATCGCATCAGAGAGCGCCAGTATAATGATCCGTATCTGCTTGTCCTTAAGGACACGGTTCAGCACGGTGATGCCAAGGAAGTCACTATTGGAGATGACGGGGTATTACGGATGCATGGCAGACTATGTGTACCTAATGTAGATGGTTTGCGTGAGTTGATTCTCCAGGAAGCTCACAGTTCGCGATACTCCATTCATCCAGGTGCCGCGAAGATGTATCATGATTTGAGGCAGCACTATTGGTGGAGACGGATGAAGAAAGATATAGTTGGGTTTGTAGCTCGGTGTCTAAATTGTCAACGGGTAAAGTATGAACATCAGAGGTCGGGAGGATTGCTTCAAAGACTTGAAATTCCGAAGTGGAAATGGGAGCGTATTACCATGGATTTCGTAGTTGGGCTCCCACAGACCTTGAGAAAGTTTGATGTTGTTTGGGTGATTGTAGATCGGTTGACTAAGTCCACACATTTTATCCCAGTTGGTACTAATTATTCTTCGGAGCGGTTAGCTGGGATTTATATTCGCGAGATTGTTCGCTTACACGGTGTGCTGGTGTCCATCATATCAGATCGGGGCACGCAGTTTACATCATATTTTTGGAGAGCACTGCAGCGAGAATTGGGCACACAGGTTCAGTTGAGTAAAACATTTCATCCTCAGACGGACGGACAGTTCGAGCACACCATTCAGATATTGGAGGATATTCTATGCGCTTGTGTCATTGATTTGGGGGGTTCTTGGGATCAATTTCTTCCACTCGCGGAGTTTGCCTACAATAACAATTACCAGTCGTGTATTCAGATGGCTCCGTATGAGGCTTTGTATGGGAGACGGTGCCGGTGTCCGGTGGATTGGTTTGAGCCGGGTGAGGCTAGGCTATTGGCTACTGACTTGGTTCAGGGTGCTTTAGAGAAGGTCAAAGTGATTCAGGAATGGCTTCGCACGGCACAGTCTAGACAGAAGAGTTATGCCGACAGGAAAGTTTGTGATGTTGTTTACATGATTGGGGAGAAGTTTCTGCTCAAGATTTCACCCATGAAGGGTGTGTTGAGGTTTGAGAAGAAGGGCAAGTTGAGCCCTCAGTACATTGGGCCTTTTGAGATACTTAAGAAAATTGGAGGGGTGGCTTATGAACTTGCTTTGCACTTAGTCTATCAGGTGCTCATCCAGTGTTCCATGTATCCATGCTCCGAAAATATGTTGGAGATCCATCTCATATTCTGGATTTCAGTATAGTACAGCTGGACGGTAATTTGACTTATGAGGTGGAGCCGGTGGCTATTTTAGACCGGCAGGTTAGAAAGACGAGGTCAAAGAGCATAGCATCAGTGAAGGTGCAGTGGAGAGGCTAGCTAGCCGGAGAAGCTACTTGGGAGATTGAGTAGGAGATGCGGAGCAAATATCCACACTTATTTGAGACTCCAGGTATTATTCTAAACCCATTCGAGGACGAACGCTTGTTTAATAGGGGGAGAATGTAACCACCCGGCCGGTCGTTTTGAGTATTATAACCCCGTTCCCCCATTTACTGCTCAATTTATACTTTTCAATTGTTTTATGACTTGCCGAGATAGTTGGTTCGGGTCCGGAAGGAATTCGGAGTGAAATGAGACACTTAGTCTCATAATTAAAAAATTTAAGTTAGAAAAGTTGACCGGATGTTGACTTATGTGTAAACGACCTTGGATTTGAATTTTGATAATTCCAATAGCTCCGTATGGTGATTTTGGACTTAGGAGAGTGTCCGAAAAACTAATTGGAGGTCCGTAGTGAAATTTGGCTTGAAATGCCGAAAGTTGAATTTTTGGGAAGTTTGACTGGGGGGTTGACTTTTTGATATCCGGGTCGGAATCCGATTCTGAAAATTTGAATACCTCCGTTATGTCATTTATGACTTGTGTGTAAAATTTGAGGTCAATCGGACATGAATTGATAGGTCCCAGAGTCGTTTGTAGAAACTTGAAATTTCAAAGTTCATTAGGCTTGAATTGAGGTGTAATTCATGGTTTTAGCGTTGTTTGAGGTGAATTTAGGATTCGACTAAGTTCGTATGATGTTTTAGGACTTGTTGGTGTATTTGGTTGAGGTCCCGAGAGCCTCTGGTGAGTTTTGGATGGTTAACAGATAAACAATTAAACTAAAATAGCTGCTGCAATTTCCTTCTGCTAGAAATTCCTTCTGCTAGAAATCGAGGACATAATCGAACCCAGAAGCTCCCAGATTCAAGCCCAGAATCGGGCCCAAAAATCGAGCCCAGAATCAAGCTACGATCGAGCCCAGGGTCAAGGGACACGATCGAAGGCATGGTCGAGGACCAGGATTGAAGCCATGATCGAAGGCCAGAGTCGAGGGCCATGATCGAGGATCAAAATCGAGGCCCTGGATCGAGACTCAGGATCGAGGACCACGATCGAAGGCCAAGATCGAGGCAGGACCGAGGCTGTCTGGGCAGAATTATAAAGCAGGGACTTCCTCTCATTCGCCATTTTTGACAAATTGGAGCTTGAGGAGAGGCGATTTTTGATAGATTGTCAAGGAAAACTTGAGGTAAGTCCCTTGTGATCATTTCTACTCCATAATATTGAATTATCATCGAATAATCCTACTAGATTATATTATTTTGAGGTGTAGATCGGAGATTTGAACTTAGAAATTTGGAAATAAGATTTGTAGATTTGAGGATCGAGTTGAGGTCGGATTTTGGTAAACTTGGTATGGGTAGACTCGTGGTTGAATGGTCTTTCAGATTTTGTAACTTTTGTCAGGTTCCGAGACGTGGGCCCCACGGATATTTTTTGAGCTAAATTTCAGATTTTTATGGAAAATTACTATTTTATTATGGAATTAATTCCAATAAATTTTATTGACTGAAATGAATTATTTGTGACTAGATTCGAGGCATTCGAAGGCCGATTTGCGGGGCAAAGGCATATCAGAGTAAAGAAGTTCACGCTCTGAGGTAAGTAATAGTTTTAAATCTGGTCCTGAGGGTATGAAACCCCGGAATTTGGTATCATGAGATTACTTTGGAGGTGACGCACATGCTAGGTGACGGGCATGTGGGCGTGCACCGAGGGGATTGTGACTTGATCTACCCCGTGGAAATTTGATTATAAGTCATGCTAGAAACCATGATTAGGCTATGTGTTGGTTTTGTTGGGACCCATAGAGGTCGTATACATGTTGAATTATCTGCTTAAATTTTTGTTTTGTAGTTAGTCACAACTTACTTGATTATTTATCTCAATATCTATTTGTTCATTATTGATGTATCATATCATTATTGTATCGGGCTGATTTATTTTTATTGTTGAGTGCCCGAGAGACTAGAGAGCTTTATGACCGAGTGAGGCCGAGGTCCTGATTGTGAGATATTATACTATAGCACGTGAGTTGGCCATACAACACGTGAGTTGTCCGTGCGGATCCTTATATTATACTATAGCACGTGAGTTGGTCGTGCGGATCCAGATATTTATATTATGACACGTGAGTTGTCCGTGCAGATTATAGCGCTTGGGCTGTAGGAGCCCCTCCGGAGTGTGTACACCCCCCAGTGAGCGCGGGTACCCATTGAGTGTGAGTGATGAGGGCTGGCAGTCCAGTGAGTGATTGTTGTCCTGAGAGGTTGTACTTGCTTTCCATTTATTGTTGCACTTAATTGCTATCTGTCGTTGTTGTGAAATCTCTGAAAGATTTTATATCTGGATTACATGAACATGAACTGTATAAATTGATTTGACTTAAACTACTGGATTTGAAAGCATGTCTATTCTTTGCTGGAATTACTGAATATGAACTGTAGCTATGTAGCTCGTCACTATCTTCAGTTCCTTATTTATTATTATTACTTATTGATTTGGTTGTACTCATACTATACCCTGCACTTCGTATGTAGATTCAGGTATTCCCGGACATAGCGGGTGATAATTCTTTCGCACAGTTAATTTTCCGGAGATTCAGAGGTAGCTGTCGTGTTTCGCAGACCTTGCCTCTCCTTCCCTATCTCCTTATTTACAGTATTTGGTCTCATACTATTATGGACCGTATTTTTCAGACTTGTATTCATATTAGATGCTCATATACTCAGTGACATCAGGTTTTGGGGTGCTTGTATTGGTATTTGCGAGATTTGTGAGTTGTGTTTAAATATCATATTTTCAAACTTAAAAGAAATTGTGGTTTATTGAGATTGTCGGCTTGCCTAGTATCGAGATAGGCGCCATCACGACAGGTTAGAATTTTGAGTCGTGACATCTATGAATTGTTCTCTATGATTTGAGGACTGGATTAGCATGTTTCTCCAATGTAGGATAATGCGGACCTCCTTGGGATATATTTGATCTCCACAAATGTTGAGCATTATGTGGATCGGTCACGAGGAATAGCTTCTCTTTAACTTCTTTTCCTTGTCCTTTGCCTCCTTAATAGATTGGCTGGTGTTAGACAGTCTTTCGGCCTTCTCATTTTTTTCAATCAAGACAAAATTGAGATATTTCTTGGCTATTAAAAATAACTCTATTTTTTTGACTTCAACAAAATTATTAGAAAGATCCGATCTTGTGTAGTCATAAGAAGTGGCAAGCTCAAAGAAAGACTTCAGTTAGTCCATCAAAGGAGAAATATCCATATCTTTTCCATCTATCTCCTCGAGAAACAGTTCGACTTCTTATTTAAGAGAGGAAGCAAGGTCTACAGTAAGGTTGGAAAGCTTATCCTTGATCTTAGCCCAGGCATCCGATATAAGATTCTTTCGAAGGTTAAAGACAACTTTTTTTCGTCAAAGATGGACGCGATGGCTGCTGGTTATTTGGAAAAATCAGATTCCAATTTTTCTCTAGATTCATTAGAGGAATAGAAGTTAACTCTTGCTCTAATTTAAATGTCGAAAAATAATTTCCTTGAGTCTCCCTGCTATAAATGTACTGTTACCTTATGGCTTGCTTTGGTGTGACGCTACTAAAATACCGAAGCCATTTGGCTGCATAGAAAAGATAAATAATTAGTAAAGTCATTAAAGTTTCATGGGATAAGACGGGTGTTTAAATAATTACCTCTTTAATATCTATCAAAGTCATGGAAGGATTACCATCACTGTCAAAAATTTCCACCACATGCAGATTAGTCTCTCCTAGCTTGTTTTAATATGGTTTCACTTTCTTCCAACTACAATCTCCTTGATTGCTACTACTTTTGTCTTGAGATGGTCGCTTGTTAGAAGCTTGATGAGCTTGAGTAGGCAACTTTTCTTTTCGAAATTTTTCATATCCCCATGACACATAATTAAAAAGTATAAGGTAAAGAAAACTTCCCTGAATTTTCTTCTTTTCTGAGAACTTATGAACTCCACCCCTAATTATGAATTCATTCCTCGTTTTCGCTCCTTGGGATTCTTTATGGAGCTCATTAAGCCCAATTCTTCTAAGGATAACTGCAAGACCCGCTCTTTTCTTTCTTTCTTGCCCTCATCTTGAGAGGTAAATTGCTCGTTCATGATGATCCTTAACTTGTTTCTGCATTCTTTCACAGGATAAATCCATACACATTCCTGTAAATCCCCAAAAATAAATGTAACGACCCAGCCGGTCGTTTTGAGTATTATAATCTTATTTCCCCATTTACTGCTCAAATTGTACTTTACAGTTATTGTGTGAATTTTCGAGATAAATGGTTCAAATCCGGTGAGGTTTTGGAATGAATTGGAACACTTAGTTCCAAGGTTTAAAGCTTAAGTTAAATAGTGACCAGATATCGACTTATGTATAAACGACCTCGAAATAGAGTTTTGATGATCTCAATAGCTCTGTATGGTGATTTTGGACTTAGGAGTGTGTCCGGAAAATTATTTGGAGGTCCATAGTGGAATTAGGCTTGAAATGGCGAAAGTTGAATTTTTGGAAGTTTGACCGGGGGTTAACTTTTTGATATCGGGGTTGGAATCCGATTCTAGAAATCGAAATAGGTCCATAATGTAAAATGTGACTTGTGTGGAAAATTTGAAGTCATTCCGGATTGATTTGATGTGTTTCGGCACAAGATATAGAATTTGAAAGTTCAAAGTTCACTGGTTTTGATTTGAGGTGCGATTCATCGTTTTGAGGTTGTTTGATGTGATTTGAGGCCTCGAGTAGGTCCGTATTATGTTATGTGACTTGTTGGTATATTTAGTTGAGGTCCCGGGGGCCTCGGGTGAGTTTCAGATGGTTAACGGATCAAATTCAGACTTAAGGAAATGTTGGAACTGCTGCCTACTGGTGTGATTGCACCTGCGAAAATTTTGATCGTAGGTGCAAAGCCGCACGTGCGCGCAACCAGTCGCAGAAGTGGCCAAGAGTGGAACTGGGCAATGCTCGCAGGTGCGAAAAAATTGCCCGCTTCTGCAAGGCCTCATGTGCGAAGGGGTATGCGCATCTGCGAGCCCGCAGATGCGAGAAGGCCACCGCAGATGCGAGATTTTAGAAGGCCGGCTGTTTTCATAGGCGCACATTTTTCATCCGCAAAAGCGGATGCGCATGTGTGAGCCCAGGCACCGTAGGTGCGGAAATGTATTCCTAATATAGATGGCCTAAGGGGGATGATTCTAGAAGAGGCACATAGATTGCGGTGTTCTATTCATCCAGGTGCCAGAAACATGTATCGTGACCCGAGGCAACATTACTGGTGGCGGCGGATGAAGAAGGACATAGTTGAGTATGTGGCTAGATGTCTAAATTGCCAGCAGGTTAAGTACGAGCACCAGAGGCCAGGTGGCTTACTTCACCACTATGGATATTGTGGTTGGTTTGTAGCGAACGTTGAGAAAATTTGATGTCGTTTGGGTCATTATCGATAGACTGACCAAGTCTACACACTTTATTCCGGTGATGACTACATACACTTCAGATAGGTTGGTCTAGATTTATATTCAGGAGATCGTCCGGTTGCATGGCGTTCCTATTTCCATCTTTTCAGATAGAGGCACTCAGTTCACTTCACACTTCTGGAGAGCTGTACAGAGTGAGTTGGGTACCTGGGTAGAGATCAACATGGCCTTTCATCCGCAGACCGACGGACAATTGGCACGGACAATTCAAATTTTGGAGGATATGAGCATGTGTAATTAACTTCGGAGCGCAGTGGGATCAATTTTTACCATTGGCCGAGTTTGCTTATAACAACAGTTATTATTCTAGCATCGAGATGGCTCTATTTGAGGCCTTGTATGGTCGGCGATGGCTTTCCCCCATTGGTTGGTTTGAGCCCGACGAGGCTAGGTTATATGATACTGATTTGGTAAAGGATGCCTTGGATTAGGTAAAGTTAATTCAGGAGCGACTTCGCACGGCATAGTTCAGGAAGAAGAGTTACGTGGATCATAAGGCGTGTGAATTGTCATTCATGGTAGGTGAGAAGGTTCTCTTGAAAGTCTCGCCAATGAAGGGTATCATGAGGTTCAGAAAGAGGGGCAAGCTGAGTCCGAGGTTCATCAGTCCATTCGAGGTATTGGAGCGAGTTGGAGAGGTAGCATACAAGCTTATTTTGCCTCCCAATTTGTCGGTAGTTCATCCGATATTCCACGTGTCTATGCTCCGGAGGTACCATACCAACAAGTCACATGTGTTGGATTACAACACAGTTCAGCTAGATGAGCACTTGGGTTATGATGAGGATCTAGTTGCCATTGTTGACAAGCAGGTCCGCCAACTGAGGTCTAAGAAGATTTCAGCAGTAGAGGGGTCAACCGGTCGAGGAGGAGACTTGGGAGACTGAAGAGGATATACAGAGCAGATATCCGCACTTATTCAGCACTTTAGGTATGATTCTAAACTCGTTAGAGGATGAACGTTTGTTTAAGAGGTGGAGAATGTAATGACCCAACCAGTCATTATGCTTTCTAGATCTATGTTCCCCTATTTAATACCTCCCACATGTTCTTTTACTATTTTATGACTTGTGGGGATGGTTGGTTTAGTTTTGTAAGGGTTCGAGTTGAATTCGAAATACTTAGTACCATAATAGTGGCCTAAGGTGACCAAGTTTGACTTGAGTCAACACTTTGAGTAAACAACCTCGGAATCGGGATTTTAAGATTCCATTAGATTCGTATGATGGTTTTGGACTTGGGCGTATGTTCGAATCATATTTTGGGTGGACCGGGAGCGTTTCAGCTCTTATTGTCAAAAGTTGGCATTTTGAAAGTTATATAATTTCCTAAGTTTGATTTGAAGTTGACATTGATATTATTGATATCCGTTAGGGATTCCGAGCCTTAGAATAGGTTTGTATTGTGATTTATTACTTGTGCATAAAATTCGGCATTATTCCGAGTTGTCTAATTATGGTTCATCGCGTTCAGAGTTAATTGAAATGAGTTTGAAGCTTAAAAGTTGATTAATTTGGGTTTGAGGTGCGATTCTAGGTTTCGAAGTTATTTTATGTGTTCCAAGGCTTCGAGTAGGTCCATAATATATTTATGGACTTGTTGGTACATTTGGACGGGGTCCCGGGTGGCTCAAGTGTGTTTCGGACCACCCGGAGCTAAGTTAAAGTTGGGTGAAATTGCTATTGTGCTGGTGTGCTTCGCGATCGCGAAGGTAGTCCCGCGATCGCGAAGAAGGCTGGTGAGGGCCCTGAGATTTTACTCTCCGCGAACGCGAGGAGGGCCTCGCGAACGTGATGGAGGATCTGGTTCCTCTTCGCGAACGCGGATCCCCCTTTGTGAGCGCGAAGAAGGGAGGGGTCGAGTTGGGCTGGAAGGTTATTGGCCTTCGCGAATGCGACTGGGGAATCACGAATGTAGAAGACTGGGAGATGGCGCATCGCGAATGCAATGGGTCTGCCACAAACGCGAAGTGCATTTTTAGTCAGATGGAACAATTTTGCTCGCGATCGCGAACAAGAAATCCTTGGGCAGACAACTTTATTTTTTTGGACTTAGCCCATTTCTCTCATATTTTTACTTGGTTTGGACGAATTTGAGAGCTCTTTTGAGGGGGATTTTCATCAACATCATAAGGTAAGTGAATTCTACAAATTCTGGAGTTAAATACATGGATATGGGTAGATTTTAACATAGAAATTGTGGAATTTTTGTTGAAGAACCTAGGGTTGGATAAAAATGGAACTTGACCACGAAATTGTTTATGGAATTGGGAATAAGTTATATATTTGAGTTCGTAATATCATGGGTAATATTTATCTTCGAAATTTTTGAAATTCGGGCACGTGGGCCTGGGGTGACTTTTATGGACCTTCCAAATTGAGTTAGAAAATTACTCTAATAGATAAATTATGAACTTGTGAGCATATATTGATTAGTTTGTATGACTTTTGACTAGTTCCGGATTGCTCGGCGTCGTTTGGGGACTACTAGTGAACTCTTAGAGCCGAGTAGTGGCTTGGAAGCAAGGTAAGTGTCTTGTCGAATCTTGTAAGAGGTCTAATCTTGTGGGAGCTACGTACACACGAGGTGACGAGAGTCCGTACGTAACTATATTCATGTTTATATCCGGGTAGACTTAGATTCACATCATGCCTTAAATGTGTTATTTGTATATTTGATTTCTTTAATTTATGACTAGGATTGAGACTAGAAGAAAATATTGACCGATTCTTTTACTTTGGAAATTGTAAAATATTTTATGAACGGTAGTTTCGTGTCTTCTCGACTCGCATGTATTTTCGCGAGTGAGAGAGTTTCTCTATTCTAATGGGATCGGGTCGTTCGCCTTAGCAGGATTACATACTATTCTAATGGGATTGGGTCGTTCGCCTCGACAGTGTTGTAAATCATTCTTATGGGATCTGGTTGCCCGCCTCGGTAGTGTTGGAAATTATTCTTATGGGATTTGGTCGTTCGCCTCTGTCACAAACCAGATTACCAACCTCGGGGCCGTGATCGCGCCTAACGTCTACTTGCTAGGCAATCTAACACTAGATAGCCAATTTAACATCTTAACAGTTTAACGCAGAGTAATAACAATTATTAATGATAATTAAAGTTGTAATACATTAAATAAACTCATAACATAACACGGTCTATTCCAATCCCAGAAATCTGGTGTCACCAGTACATGAGTGTCACGCCCCGGACCTGGGCATGGACGTAACATAACACTTGGTGCCTGACTACATGTGACCAAGAGAACTAACTGGCTGGCTGAATCAACATATAATATAATAACATACTGAATACGGAATATAAACTAACACATACTGATATACTGAAAGTCTGAATGATATAAATCAAGTGCGAAAACACTAATATAAGTCTGAAACATATCTGTAGCCAACATTGCTTAACATGAAAAGCTCGCGACTCTGTCTAACTGTTACTCTAGTTTATGAAGCCTCTGACTATCCATAAATACCAAAAAAATGTAAAGTAATGATGATGCCCCGAAAGAACTGGGGCTCACCAAATAGATGGTACGAGAATCCTAGTGCTCTGAATCGTCAACCTGTAAATCATTACCTGCATTGTGAGATGCAAGCCCCATGCAAAAGGGATGCCACTACATTTGAATTGCACTGGTATCTAAAGCAACTGAAAGAAAGAATTGTAAATGCTGAAACTGAAACTAAACTGATAACTGAGAACTGATAACTGATAACTAAGAACTGATAACTGATAACTTGTAACTGAACTGATAACTAAACTGAACAAAGGAAGTAAGGATATGAATACTCCCTCTTCTGAATGATGAACCGCCTATTTATCTGAATAAATAAACTACGACCTCGAGCCCAATATATATGTGTGCACATGCTATGGCATAGTGCCCAAGCATATGTATACATAACTGCGGCCTCAAGCCCAAAGATGCATAAAGCATAAAAACTATGGCCTCAGTCCCAAATACGGGTGTTCAACATTCAGGGATTTAAAATCAGGAACTGAGAATCATACTGTAATACATGATACTGAATACTGAACCATACTGAGGTACATGATACTGGAATGCTGAATAGAACTAGATTAGGACATGTATTCATGAACTGATTGCTAGAACTGAAGCTTCAACTGTTTATGACAGCTGAGCAATCTAGACTGAGACTCGTGGGCATCAAACACAAGTCTATATTGATTACACACTAAGCTCACAACATTCAGATGAAAGTCATGAACGAATTACTTAGCTAGAGAATAGACATTCTGCAACCATTCAAGGAACTAAGCTTAATTATATTTCTAAGGCAATTAGTAACATTATAAAAGAAACGTAGTGTAGAGAGAATCATTAACATTCCCAAACATAGAGAGCTAGCCTCACATACCTTAACTTCCTGCTTTTGAGTGTAATACAACATTCACCAACCCTTTCAACTTTAATCTTGTCACGAACCCAAATTCTCATCTTAGTATATCGTGATAGCACCTGGTCTCTAAGACTAAGTAAGCCTAACATTCACTGATAGCTTAATCGAAATAACAAACTAAGATAATAAAATAAACCGATAAACTCATAATAACTTCAAAATGGAACATAAACAACAAAGTCCCCAAAACCGGTGGAACTGAGTCATAAGCTCTACAGAATGTTCTAAAATCTCTAATACAACACTATCTGATAATAGGATAAACAATAACGAGAAAATAATAGAAGGTGACTACGAGACCTGTGGGCGTCGAGCAAGTATACCTTGAAGTCTCCAGAAATAACTGATCGATCACTGGCGTCCGGCACGAGAAGACGTACCTAGATCTGCACAAAAATATATAGAAGTGTATCATGAGTACACCACAGCAACACCTAGTAAGTATCAAGCCTAACCTCAGTAGAGTAGTGACGAGGACAAGTCAAGACACCTACTAGGACAAGAAAACTGAACAAAGTATAATATAGGCAATTAACAGAAAGCGAAGATATGAATGATAACAAAGCAGTACAATAAAGTAAACTAACAATAGAATTTTAGGCAATAAAGGCAATGAAGAGTGAACACATGATAAGAATAACAATTAATCAAATACAGACACATAACAGTAAGGCAAATGAAAAGGGCAACAAAATTGTTCAACCAACAAGCCCTTTTGACATAAAATGTACAACAAGAATCACAACCGAGGTACCACGCCTCATATTCATATTTTACAATCTCAATCACAATCTTTCCTTATATCCCTGCATGAGCCTTACATTTTGGTATTTTTGAAAACATTTTTTCCCGAAATAGCTACACGTACTTTAGCCCCCTTATCTCGCCGTGTGGCTTCAAGTAATTTCCTTACTAGCAACACGCACATACATCCCACCTTATGTCTCCACATGCACATCAACCCCTATCCTTATACCGCCGTACATCAATATCACAACACAATAACAACATGCACCACATGTGCCCATATGCCACAACTTTCCAAAATCAACAATAACAATGTTACTATAACATATGGCCCACGGCTCAACCATAATGTGAACAAGAATCTCAATAATAACAACATGAATTGAGAAGTACTCAACAAGGAAAGATATATCAACAATCAAAAACAACAACCTCAATGTGATAATAACTTTTACAACTTCAACATCAATAACACAACAAGAAGATATTCCCACAAAACAACAACTTCAAGTAAGAGTAATTTAACAATAAGAGAGGTAACAAAACAATAAAAGAGGTAATAACTTCAACTAAGGCATGTAAGAGCAAACACAACAATAAGAGATAGAGCAAGTGCTAACAACATCAAATAGAGCATGTGAGAGTAAATTAAACAATGAAAGATATAACATGTTATGACAATTCAATTAAATGTATGGAAGAAGTCTAAAAGTCTAAACAAGTCAAAATACTACATATAGCCCGTGTACACACTCGTCACCTCGTGTATACGACTTTCACATAATACAAATAACACAATCAACCCAAATCCTAAGGGGTAGTTCCCCTACATAAAGTTAGACAAGATATTTACCTCAACTACGCCAAATCAACCCTCAAAAATAGCTTTCCCCCTAAAATTCGCCTTCACACGGCTCAAATCTAACCAAAAATGACTTAATATCATCAAACAACGCAAGGGAAACCAATTACGATAGATAAAGCTATGATCTTTAAACAATTCTCCAAAAGTCAATAAAAGTCAACCTCAGGCTCGCCTGGTCAAAACGCGGGTCCAAGGGTAGATTCTGACTAACCATAACCCCACGAGTCCATATATGTGGTTTGTTTTCAAATCCGAGTCCAAATCAACTCTCAAAACCCAAATTTTTATTTTTCAAACTTTGATAAAAATCCCCAAATTTCCTCTTTGATTCTCATAAATTTGATGTTAAATCTAATATATAATCATGAAATATAGTTGGAAATTGATTAGAATCACTTACCCAATGATTGTAGATGAAAATCCCCTCTCCAAATCGCCTCCTATAGAGTCTAGGGTTTTAAAATGAGAGAAAATGAAATAAAATACCGACTTTCCAACCTTTTAGTCAGTTGCATATGTCGCAATTGTGACACTGGGTCGCAATTGCGAAGAATGCCTCGCAATTGCGGCACTTACAGACTATGCGGAAAGTCACAAATGCAACATGGGCTTCGCAATTGCGAAACCTGCTTCCCTCACAAATGCAACAAAAATGTCGCAAGTGCGAACCTACCCAGCCCAGCTACCACTTTGCAATTGCGACCCAGGCATCTAAAATGCCACACCTGAGATCCCCCTTCTAAGATCGCAATTGCAATGCTGGTGTTCGCAATTGCGACACCTGAGGCATCAGCACACCAACAACCCAGATTCAGTTCAAAACCATTCTGAAACACGTCCGAAACTCACCCGAGCCCTCGAAGCTCCAAACCAAACATACACACAAGTCCAAAAATATAATACGAACTCAATCGATCAATCAAAACACAAAAATAACATCTAAAACTATAAATCGGACATCAAAATGCATGAATTTCATAGAAAAGTTCAAGAACCTCTAGAATTGCAACCATGCATCCGAATCCTATCAATCCAATTCCAAATGACACCAAATTTTGCAAACAAGTTCCAAATAGAAAAACGGACCTATTCCAAGTTCCAAAACCAAATTCTTAACCCGATAGCCAAAACAGTCAACATATGGTCAAACTTGGGAAAAACTTTTAAACCTCAAATTGCCAACTTTCGACAAAATAATATAAATCAACCTACGGAGCTTTGAATTCGATTTCGGGCATACGCTCAAGTTCAAAATCATGATACGAAACTATCGGACCATCAAAACACCGTTTCGAAGTCATTTTCACAAAAGTCAAACTTTGATCAACATTTCTAACTTAGGCGTCTAAGCCAAAAACCAAAGGGTCCAAATCAACCAAAAACCTTTCTGGAATGAAATTAACCAATCCCGCTAGTCATAAAGCTACAAATACACATATGTGAAGGCTCAAAAGGGAAAACGGAGCGCAAATACACAAAATGATCGATCGGGTCGATACATTCTCCCCTTTTAAAATAAACGTTCATCCTCAAACGTGCATAGAGACATACCTGAAGTGACGAAAATGTGAGGATAATGACTCTGCATGTCGTGCTTGGGATCTCAGGCTGCCTCCTTGACCAAATGGACCCTCCATTGAACCTTTACTGAAGCAATGTTCTTTGATTTCAACTTCCGGACCTATCTGTCCAAGATAGCCATCGGTTCCTCAACATAAGTCAAATCCTTGTCCAATTGGACTGAGCTGAAGTATAATACATGGGACGGATCACCATAATACTTTTTGAGCATGAAAATATGGAACAGTGGGTGAACTACCAATAAGCTGACTTTCTCCATGGCATCCTGAACCAGATCAGTGCCCAACAACCTAGCCTCTTCTGGCTCAAACCAACCAACTGGAGAATAACACCACCTCCCATATAAGGCCTCATAAGGAGCCATCTGGATATTCGATTAGTAGTTGTTGTTGTAGGCGAACTCTGCAAGTGGTAGGAAGTGATCCCATGAACCCCCAAAATCCATAACACATGCGCGTAGCATATCCTCCAAGATCTGAATGGTGCACTCGAACTGTCTATCCGTCTGGGGGTGGAATACTAGACTCAACTCAACCCGTGTGCCTAACTCATGCTGCACGACTCTCCATAAATGTGATGTGAACTGTGTGCCTCGATCAGATATAATGGGCACTGACACATCATGGAGACGCACAATCTCCGAGATATATATCTGAGCCAGCTTCTTTGAAGAATAGGTGGTCACCACCGGAATGAAATGTGCCGACTTAATTAGCCTATCCACAATAACCCACACTGCATAAAACATTCTTCAAAATTCGTGGGAGCCCAACAACAAAATCTATGGTAATACGCTCCCACTTCCACTTAGGAATCTCAAGTTTCTGAAGCAAACCACTCAGCCTCTGATGCTCATACTTCACCTGCTAACAGTTCAAGCACCGAGACACATATTCCACTATATCTTTATCCATTCTCCTCCATCAATAGTACTGCCTCAAATCCCGATACATCTTAATGGCACCCGGATGAATGGAATACCGCGAACTGTGGACCACCTCAAAAATCAACTCACGCAGCCCATCCACATTGGGCATACATATCCTCCCCTACATCTACAAAACCCCATTATCTCCAATAGAAACCTCATTGGCATCGTCGTGCCGCATTGTGTCCTTATGGACAAGAAAATGGGGGTCGTCATACCGACGCTCTCTGATGGGCTCATACAAAGAAGACCGAGAAGCTATGCAAGTAAGAACCCGGCTGGGCTCCGAAACATTAAGTCTCACAAACTGATTGGCCAAAGCCTGAACATCTATGGATAGTTGCCTCTCTGCTGCTGGTAAGTATGCCAAACTGCCCATACTCTCCGCCTTCCTACTCAAGGCATCGACAACACCTTAGCCTTCCTGGAATAATACAGAATAGTGATATCATAGTCTTTCAGCAACTCTAACCATATTTGCTACCGCAAGTTAAGGTCCTTCTGCTTGAACAGATGCTGGACATCGGTTGTCGGTATAGACCTCACATGGAACACCATATATATAGTACCTCCAAATCTTCAATACATGAACAGTAGCTGCAAATGCCAAGTCTTGCACCAGATAATTATTCTCATGAACCTTTAGCTGCCGAGACGCGTAGGCAATTACCCTACCATCTTACATCAACATCGCACCAAGCCCAACATGCGACGCATCACAATACACCATGTAAGGAACCTGTAGGAAACACCAAGATCGGGGCTGTAGTCAATGCAGTCTTGAGCTTTTGAAATCTCACCTCACACTCCTCAGACCATCTAAAAGGAGCACTCTTCTGGGTCAATCTAGTCAAAGGTGCAGCAATGGATGAGAAACTCTCTATGAAATAGAGATAATACCCAAGCAAACCAAGAAAACTTCAGATCTCAGTAGCTGAAGACGGTCTAGGCCAACTCTGAACTACCTCAATCTTCTTCGGATCTACATTGATCCCCTCACTACACACCATATGGCCCAAAAACGCCATCGAATCAAGCCAGAACTCACACTTGGAAAAGTTTGCATATAACTTCTTCTCCCTCAAGGTTTGGAGTACGATCCTCAGATGCTGCTCATGATCCTCCCGACTGTGAAAATATACCAAGATGCCGTCAATAAACACGATGAAGAATGAGTCAAGATATGGCTGGAATACATTATTCATCAGGTACATAAATGTTGTTGGGGCGTTGTTCAGCCCAAATGACATCACTAGAAACTCGTAGTGACCATATCGAATCCTGAAAGCAGTCTTCGAAATATTCGAATCCCGAATCTTTAGCTGATGATACCTTGACCTCAAATCAATCTTCGATAACACTCTGGCACCTTGAAGTTTGTCAAATAAGTCATCAATACGCAGTAATAGGTACATGTTCTTCACTGTAACCTTGTTCAACTGCCTATAATCAATACACATCCGCATAGTACCATCCTTCTTTTTCACAAACAGAACTGAAGCACCCCAAGGTGAAACACTCAGCTGGATGAAACCCTTATAGAGCAATTCCTGAAGTTATTCCTTTAACTCCTTTAACTCCACTAGACCATATGATATGGTGGAATAGAAATGGGATGAGTGGCCGACACCAGGTCAATACCAAAATCGATATCCCTATCGAGCGGCATACCCGGTAGGTCTGCTGGGAACACATTTAGAAAATCTCTCATTACCGGAATTGACTCAACGATAGGAGTGTCAGCACTGACATCCCTCACAAAGGCTAGATATGCTTCACATCCCTTCTTAACCATCCAATGTGCCTTAAGGAAGGACACAACTCTGCTAGGAATATAATCCAATCCCTCCACTCCAACTGCAGCAAACCTGGCATAGCCAATGTCACTGTCTTGGCGTGACAATCCAGAATAGTGTGATAGGGCGATAACTAATCCATGCCTAAGATCACATCAAAGTCTACCATACTAAGCAACAATAGATCAACTCTGGTCTCATAATCACCAATAACGACTAAACACGACTGATAAATGCAGTTCACAATAATAGAATCTCTCACTTGCGTGGACACATATACATGGCACTCAAAGAATCACGAATAATATCCAAATACATATCAAAGTAAGATGACACATATGAATAAGTGGATCCCGGATCAAATAAGACTGATGCATCCCTATGACATACCGGAACCATACCTGTGATGATTGCATCCGATGCAACTGCCTCTATCCTACAAGGAAAAGCATAGAAATGAGCCTGTCCTCCCCCTCTAGGGAAACATCTACCCGCCTGACCTTCCACCTCTAGCTGGTAGGGCAGGTGGAGCGGCAACTAGAGCAGCAACCATGGCCTGTGGACCCTGTGGAATACATGGAGCCTGTGTAGTCTGTGGAGGTGCACCCCTCCTGATTCTAGGGCAGTCCCTCACCATATGTCTGGTATCACCAAACTCAAAACAAGCTCTCAGTGGGTGTGGCTGCTAAAACTGACTCTGGCCTGGTCGGCTAGATTGACCGTCAAAGGCACCCCATGCAAGAGGTGCACTGGACAATGGCTGAGCAAAATGGGCAACCTGAGACCTCGGAGTAGCCAAAGCATCGCTAGAAGCTAGAAGTGCTGAATGAACTGGCCGACACACATATCACATGCCATGTCAGGTTGAAACTACAGCGTGGCCACCACTAAATCCTCCAGGATCTCGAGGCCTCTTGGCCTCCCTGTCATCTCTCTCTCGGCCCCGCATACCCTCCAGCTTCCGAGCGATCTCTACCACCTGCTAAAATAGAGTATTTGTCTCCAACTCTCGAGCCATGCTGAATTGAAGACCATAACTGAGCCTCTCAATGAATCTACGAACTCGCTCTCTGACTGTAGAAACCAGGGCAGGTGAATGTCGGGACAACTCACTGAATCTGATAGCATACTATGACACTGACATAATCCCCTGACGTAGCTGCTCAAACCCGGTGCACCGTGCATCACGAAGGGTCTGGGGAATAAATTCTCTCAAAAACATCTCTGAAAATTGAGCACAAATGAGTGGGACTACATCAGTTAGCCTACCATCCTCGTAAACCTGCCACCACCGATACGCTGCTCCTGACAGCTGAAATATAGTAAAAGTAAATCAGCTCACCTCCATAATACCCATGGGGTGGAGAATACGGTGGCACTTCTCAACAAAACCTTACGCATCCTCGATACATGTGCCACTAAAGCAGGAGGATCATACTTCATGAACTTCTCAAGTCCCCTCTGCTCCTCCTCAAATGCCTCTGGCCTGACCTCAGGCTAAAACGGTATAACGACCTGCGCTGGCATGATACCTAGGACCTGATACATGTGGACCCGTTGCTTTGCGTTACGGGCCGCAGGAGTCTGAGCTCCTTCCCTAGCCTGAGATATGGCTGGTGCAAGGGGAATCAATCCCGCCTGAGCTAGAGTTCCGAACATGCTAAAAAACTGTGCTAGGTTCTCCTTAAGTCCAGGGGCAACAATAGGTGGCTCGGGTGCCTGTCCCCCAACCAGAGCTACTGGTGGCTACTTAGTCGTTGCTCAGGCAGGTGCTCTGGCTGTAGCATGTGCCCCTCCTCAGCCTCTGCCCCGGCCTTGGTCTAGCATGGCTCTAGCAGGGGGAGCGTGTGTCTGATCACTGGATCCAACAATGCGTGTCCTCACCATCTGTGAGAGAATAGAAAGACAAGACTCAGATTTCGAAATCAACAATTCGCATGATAAGGAATGAAAGAAGTTGAATTTCCTAACACTTCCATAGCCTCTCGAAGATAAGTACAGACGTCTCCGTACCGATCCGCAAGGCTCAACTAAACTTGCTTATGACTCGCAACACCTATGAACCTAGAGCTCTGATACCAACTGTTGACAGTCAATTTTGACCCACCCTTTTTAAATTAATTTATTTATATTTAATAATTTACAATAATTATTTTCAAAGTATTTTTCAGTAATAAATATCTATTTTTCAAATATTAACCAAGTATTAGTTTTAAAATTAATCACATAGTATTAACATTATGTAATTACAAACATATTTACTACTTTAGGATTATCAAAATATTTCTTATATATACGTTTTATATGTTATATAATTAATTTGATAAATTACTCTTTAATTTCTAGTTAATAATATTATTATGTTAAAATTCAAAATTAGTGTTATAATGTAGAAAATAAAGTATTTTTATAAATAATTTATTTAAAATAATTAGTAATACACAGTAATTATAATTTTTACCACATTTATTGAAAATTATTAAGATTATTTAAATTAAATTCAAAAGGGGTTAAAAGACTAAAAGGCCACAATTGCAATTCTTGAATCAAAGGTAAAATGGCCATTTTTTAAATTAATCTTGGCCCAATTGACAAGCCCAGTCCGAAAATACACCCAACCCAAACACCCATCTCTTTCCACCATGGCAATCCAAGTGATTCTATTTGCACCAATCAATGCTTGCCATGCCACTCGTCTCCCACCCTCATGTAAGAAACACAAATGATCTGAGCCATTGATCCAAACCATCGACGACCCACATTGTTTTCCGTTTTCCCTTTTAATTCTAACCTGTTACCAGATATTATTTCCACCATTGGATCACACAAATCCAACGGTTCCCGTATTTCCCCAAACTAATTTCTTTAAAAACATAAAGCCCCGATTTATCAAGGTCGTTGATCAAATGATCAAACGACCCATATTCCATCTTGCATTCTTAACCCTAGAGACCGACCCCCAACTACCCAAACCCTAAATCATTTACCCTCTGACCTCGCCGCCTCTCTTTCCCTTTCCTCTCTGTTTTCTCTCAACCTCACAAACCAAATCAATCAAAAAACCTTGCATAAATTAGTGCAAGGTCACAAATCGATCAAGGATTCATCTCCTTTGCCTTCTGAATCCACGAATCCTACCGGTTTCTTCCCATTTCATCGATCAAATTCAAGCGCCTAAAATCTGGAACCCTAAGCTCAAACGTGAACATCAAATCCTTCAAATCCTCTAACGCTCCGTCAGATCAGAGCATGCATGGAACTTTCTTCAGAGAATCATCATGAAATTCTATACCCAGAGGTCAAACGTAGTGACATCTGGATTTTAGGGTTTGTCCGTTGGTTCAAAGCCTTCAACAATCGATTTCCCCTCTCAGGTAAACTCAATATTGAATTCCCCTCTGTCTTCAAGATTTTCTCACTTGATTTGCTATCATCATCTGCCATGCATCACTCTCCACTATTGATTTTGAATTTGTAAAGCCCTAGAGCCTTAAATGGCACTATAAAAGGTGCCTTTAATTTTCTCACCAAAGACACACCGACACAAACACTACAACCTAACACTGATATCATCTAAGAGCAATTTTCAGTTCAAAATCCTAAGGTTCCTTACTGTTCTTTTCTTTTCATTTTTTGAGTGTTGTCGCTAATTTGAACTTGAAGTTCTTGGGGTCTTAAGAAACTGAGAGAGCCTTCGTTTGGTCTGTTGCCCTCAAAAATGTCAGCACATCCCTCATCTCTCTCTTTGTTCATTTCTGTTGAATGCTATAAATGTATTAGTTGTCTTCTTAGAATCATAGTTATTTATGGTGTTTGTGATTAGTGTGTTAGTGCTTATATTTTGTTAGTTTAATGCCTTCTTGTGATTATTTGGCCTCCCTTTCAAGTCTTTAATTGATGATTGATCAAGCCATTAAGTGATTCTTGATGGTTTTCGAGTTCTAACAGTCTATATGTTTAAGTTGTAGTGTACCTTGAATGATTGTGCATACTTGCCCAAGCCCCATTGTCTTTCATTGATGATTCTGCAGCAACCTTTACCCTTATATGTTACTTTTATGTATTATGTTAGTCATGTGTTTAAGCTTATAATCAATACTGAGATAAATCTAAAGATTCTTAAGTTTATATCATCTACCCTTTAACTTAAACATAAAGCTCTAAGTGTTTATATGTTTCTCTTCTCTATACTTATGTCTGTTAAACTCTGAAGACCATTTCTGGTTTGTCACTATGACATTTTTATGATCTCATCTAGTTATGGTTGCATTTGTTGACCTGATTTTGTTTGAAATTGACCTATCTTCTTTTCATGAATCTTTACTGTACATTCTGTTGAGATTAAGTTGTCTTTCCCCCATAAAATAATCATGATCATGTTTCTTTTTCTTTGTTATAAATGGCTGATAATTTGTTGTGAAGCTAAACTTGGTTGTTTCTTGATTAGTTAACATCTTTAGCTGCATATTCCCTGTTTATAATCCTTTTAAGACATTATTGGTCTTTGAAAAGTTGACATGCATTTTATCCTTTTAAGTAAACAATATTTTCGTAGTTTCTAGTTTGATTGCTATTAAGGAGAATCGAGATTTATATGATTAATACTACAATTAACTAAGAATCTAAAGCTATTGACTAATGACAATCACAACAAAGGTAAGCAAGGAAGTTATCAGTGGGAGAAAGTAGGGGTTGATTGGATAGGTGCAAGATAATTATTTGGGATCTAACTCTAGATAATTCACTTCTAATGTTTACGTGAGTCTATCTAATTCACTCAATTATTAGTTCAAACGTTTAGTAGAAATTCCTCTCTCGATTAAGTTTCAACTTCACAAGATGAGCCAATTTAAGCACGTGAAGATATGCAAGAATGCGTAGTGAATTGGTCTTTAGGAGAACCTCTCTCGATTATCCTCCTAACTAGGTTTAATCAATAATTTAACTAGTCTTTTTAGATTACTAAGAAGAATTAATGAACTCAACCAACAATATAATGCAAATATATCACAAGTTATACCTCTCTCGATTACATGAACAAGTGAATATAGACGCAACAGTTAAATCATCCAACAATGCTTCAATACATAAAACTAGAGTTATAATCCACAAACAAATATCAAAACACCAAATCCATCAAACCCTAAAGAGAACTACTCCTTAGATATGGAGTAATGCATCATAAATATGTTTAAAGTAAAGGAAAACATAAAACGATCCAAACTCGAGTCTTGAGTGAGGATGAATGACGAACTCCTTAACCTTTTGCTTCTCCAACTCCTCCTTAGCCTCCTTAGGTCGAATATGTATCAAAAGTTTAGAAAATAATATTTTCCCATATATTTATACCAAGTAGGGTCGGGCCCAAATGAAATAACCTTTTCCTACGCGAAATAGGACAATTACTCTATAAATTTTGCACAGGCGCGTCGCATGGGGCGACGTGCCATGCAGGGCATTAGTGGAGAAATCCAGAGAGCTAGTTCTGACAGGTAGCAGGAAATTTGCATAGCCGCGGCGCGCCACGCGGCGCCCCACACACTGCACCAGTGCACTTTTCTTAGAGTACAGATTGTTCTTGCGTTTTGACGTCCAGACTTGGTCCTCGACCCCCGAACACGATCCCAGCTTAATTCCTTGGTCTTTTACTCAGACATCAAAGCTCCAAATCACTCAAATTCATTCCATAACATGTACATAGCTCAGAATCACTCCTACAAGGCATAAAACACACAATAAGTGCAAAACACTAGCGATTAAAGCTCAAACACAATAAAAGTTTAGTAAATTAGAGGGCAATAAGTGACTAAAACACGAGATTATAGCCTACCATCATATATACCTTCCCTTTAATATATATATATATATATACAGTAAGCCATGCCCTAATAGTAATCAAGCATAGTGTAAAACAACTGATTCCTTAAATTAGTCTAAGTCCTATGGAGCTATCGTAGATAGATTTTAAGGGGTGCCTAACACCTTCCCCTTAGAAGAACAAGAACCCTTACCCATAATCTCACTGGTTTGCAGACCTATAAGGAATACGACTTAGCAATTAAATAGGTACCCTAGTATACCTTTAAATATTAGGTGGCTACTCTCTTTCATCAACAATAGAGAAACCACAAGTTGAATCCTGTCTTGACTAATGAAAAATAGGTGCAACACCAACTTGTCATGATTCCAAATTCCCACCTTAGGATTTCATGATGGCACCGCGTCTCTAAGACTAGGTAAGCCTAACATTCACTGATAGCTTAAACGAAATAACAAACTAAGATAATAAAATAAACCGATAAAGCTCATAATAACTCCAAAATGGAACATCAACAACAAAATTTTCAAAATCGGTGGAACTGAGTCATAAGCTCTACAGAATGTTCTAAACTCTCTAATACAACATTCTGTCTGATAATAGGATAAATAGTAACGAGAAAATAACAGAAGGTGACTCCGAGGCCTGCGGGCATCGAGCAGGTATACCTTGAAGTCTCCAGAAATAACTGATTGATCACTGGCGTCCGGCACGAGCCGATGTACCTGGATCTGCACAAAAATTTGCATAAGCGTAGCATGAGTAAACCACAACGATACCTAGTAAGTATCAAGCCTAACCTCGGTAGAGTAGTGATAAGGACAGGTCAAGACACCTACTAGGACAAGAAAACTGAACAGAATATAATATAGGCAATTAACGGAAAGTGAAGAGATGAATGATAACAAAGCAGTACAATAAAGTAAACTAATAACAGAATTTTAGGCAATAAAGGCAACGAGGAGTGAACACATGATAAGAATAATAATTAATCAAATACAGACACATACCAGTAAGGCAAATGAAAAGGGCAACAAAATTGTTCAACCAACAAGCCTTTTAAACATAGAATGTACAATAAGAATCACAGCCGAGGTACCACGCCTCATATTCACATTTTACAATCTCAATCACAATCTTTTCTTATATCTCCGTATGATCCTTACATTTAACGTCAAATAGAGCAAGTGCTAACAACGTCAAATAGAGCATGTGAGAGTAAATTAAACAATAAAAGATATAACATGTTATGGAAATTCAATTAAATGCATGCAAGAAGTCTAAAACGGTCAAAATACTGCATATAGCCCATGTACACACTCGTCACCTCATGTACACATCTTCCACATAATACAAATAACACAATCAACCCATATCCTAAGGGGTAGTTCCCCCACCCAATGTTAGACAAGATACTTACCTCAACAAGGCCAAATCAACCCTCAAAAATAGTTTTTCCCCTAAAATTTGACTCTACACGGCTCAAATCTAACAAAAAATGACTTAATATCATCAAACAATGCAAGGGAAATCAATTACGATAGTTAAAGCTATAATCTTTACATAATTCCCCAAAAGTCGACAAAAGTCAACCTCAGGCCCGCCGGTCAAAACTCGAGTCCAAGTGTAGATTCCGAGTACCCATAACCCCACGAGTTCATATAACGTGGCTTGTTTTCAAATCCGAGTCCAAATCGACTCTCAAAATCCAAATTTTTATTTTTCAAAACTTTGACAAAAGTCCCCAAATTTCCTCTTTGATTCTCATAAAGTTGATGTTAAATCTAATATATAATCATGAAATATAGTTGGAAATTGATTAGAATCATTTACCCAATGATTGTAGATAAAAATCCTCTCTCCAAATCGCCCCCTACCGAGTCTAGGGTTCTAAAATGAGAGAAAATGAGATAAAATCTGACTTTCCAACCTTTTGTTCAGTTGGAGATGTCGCAATTGCGACACTGGGTTTGCTATTGCGAACCCTCGCAATTACAAAGAATGCCTCGCAATTTCGGCATTGACAGACTATGCGGGAAGTCGCAAATGCGATAGGGGCTTCGCAATTGCGACCCATGCATCACAAATGCGACACCTGAGACCCCTCTCCCCCCCTCCCCGCTAAGATCGCAATTGTGATGCTGGTGTTCAAAATTGCGAGACCTGAGGCATCATCACACCAGCAACCCAGATTCAGTTCAAAACCATTTTGAAACACGTCAGAAACTCACCTGAGCCCTCGGGACTCCAAACCAAACATCCACACAAGTCCAAAAATATCATAAGAACTCACACGCACGATCTCAAAACATAAAAATAACATCTAGAACTACGAATCAGACATAAAATGCATGAATTCATAGAAAAGTTCAAGAGCCTCTAGAATTGCAACCAAGCGTACGAATCCTATCAAACCAATTTCAAATGACAACGAATTTTGCAGACAAGATCCAAATAGCAAAATGGACCTATTTTAAGTTCCAATACCAAATTCCGAACCCGATAGCCAAAATGTCAACCTACGGTTTCGTCAAATAGCAAAACAGACCTATCAAACCCATTAACTCATATCTCATGAACTTAGAATCTATAATCATTAATCCAATGATATAATCAATTAGAGGGTGAAGATATTACTTTTTTGACGTTTAATGCTCTTGAATTCGAGTTCTAGGGTTTTGTCTCTCAAAGTTGATGTCTCAATCGAATATCTAATAATTTGAAGGGTTTACCCATGTTAATAAGGTGTTGGAAAATTGATATTAACTTAAAATAATCATTAGAACTTACCTTATATGATGGAGGGACCTTGGAGGAAGTTGGGTTCTTGAGAGCTCTCCTTTCTAGAGCAAGTTTTCGTGTTTTGGAATGTGGGGGACGAAGTAGGGATTCTAAAATGACTTCTCGGGTGCGCTTCATCGCATCTGAAGGCCCAACCATGCACCTAAACGCACCGCAAGGGCAGTGACACTGCCACAACTACGCTGCCGCACACGGGATAGTTGGGCGCGCACCTGAGCGCACACTATGCATTGTCCAGAAAAATGTGCATAACGTTTATCACAATGATCCACTCGGGCTCCACAACATATCATTGGAAAGGTATTTCAAAGAAATACAACTTTCATGTTTTAAGTCTTTCCAAATTCCTAACATACTTTTACGAAATTAGGCTAGAAGACAGACCTTCTATAAACTTAGTCAATTTTATCGAATCTTATGCACCTCACTCTCCATCTTGATTCCAAAACAGCTATTTCCACTCATACTCATCCCGATAGGACTTCACATGTCTAAAATGTCAAATTAATACTCATTTAACACATCCACATCTAGTCTAAATTTATAGAATTTTACAATAAGCAACAAAAAGTCTACAAGTATGGTTTGAACGAGATACAACTGTTAGAAATGAGATAAACAGTAAAGATAGAAATAGAAGGGGACTTTAGGGACTGCGAACGCCAGCAACTCTACCTCAAGTCTCCGCTGTAGATATGATCCGAGTATAAGTACCACTAGACACCGTTAGTACCAACACTAGTATCTTCAAAAGAAGTGCAGGAGTGTAGCATGAGTACAACCGACCCAATGTACTCCATAAGTGTCGAGCCTAACCCCGACGAGGTAGTGATGAGGCTATGACAAGACACCTATGTAAATCTTGTACATGTATATACATAGAGCAATAAAATAACAAGTAGGGCAATTAAAATATTAACTGGGAGGGACATGTAGAAAGGGGAGTACGATAAGAACGACAAGTACAAAATCACCAAATAGCAATTTTCCGAAAACAACAACAATGCAACAAATTAAATTATCAATCTGAAAATTAAGTAAAGCAATGAAATCAACAATAGCACGGCATCACCCTTCTTACTTTTACTCTCATCCTCACCATGTAATAATATAAATGAAATGGACACGACATCACCCTTCGTGCTTTTACTCTCTTCCTCATATGATATGATAAATGATATAAGCAATCAAATGCACGGCATCACCCTTCGTGCTTTAATCCTCACAATCTCTCAAATAAATGATATTGTATGCAAATAGGCACGGAAACACCCTTCATGCTTTTCACTCTTCCTCACCAATAAACAACACTAGTCCAAAATAGCAAAACAAGGTGGGAAGCAGTGTAATGATAATTCAGCTCAACTTTCGAAATCCCAACAACTTCAAAATAAACAATAGATATGAAGGCAAACAATTAAAGAAGTAATAATCTAACTATGTCATGGAAAGCATAGTCATTGAAATCACATAATACAATAAAACAATTTCGACTCGCATGCTTAAACCCAATGATAAAGCATATATACTCGTCACCTTATATATACGTTGTCCCCACACATAATTCATATAGCAAATACATCAACAAGTCCTAATTCCCTCAAGGTTAATCACGATACTTATATCACTCCGCAACCAAGTCAAACAACCAACCACGGTCTTGCCTTTTGAACAAGTCTCCAAACCAACCAAATCTAACCAATTATCGATCAAACAATTCAAAATAAGCTTTAGAAACTACTCACGAGTGAAAAAGATTCAATATTGAATGAATTTGGAAAAGTCAACCCCGGGCTCGCTTGGTCAAAACTCGAGATTTGGACCAAAACCTGGTTACCCATTCACCCCCGAGCCCGGTTATGTGATTTGTTTCAAAATCCGACCTCAATTTGAGGTCTAAATCTCAATTTTATAAAATCCACAATTTCTACCCAAATTACTAATTCTACCATAGAAATCTTAGATTTGATATTGAAAACACATAAAAAGTATTGTGTAATTGAAAGGAAATGGATTAAAGTTGTTTACCAATGAATTTGGGAAGAAAGTTCTCTTGAAGAATCGCCTCTAGAATATTTAGGGTTGGGAAATGGTGTAAAATGAGCTAAGTCCCGATTTTTCCCACTTTTACCCAGCTGCGAATGTCGCAATTGAGAACTTTAGTTCACAATTGCGAACATTTCAAATGCGAAATAAAGGTCGTAAATGCAAACTTTGCATCTAAAGCCCAAAAGTCGCAAATGCGACAAAAATGTTCGCAAATGCGAACTGCCCCCTTCACAAATGCGGATAATTACTTCGCAAATGTGAAGCTCACCCCTCGGAACTTCTGCATCGCAAATGCGACTCTGAGATTGCAAATACGATCTCAGCTAGTTCGCAAATGCGAACCCTTTCCTTGCAAATCCAGCCCAGGACCCTGCTCGCAAATGCGATGTCTTGATCACAAAAGCAAGGTTTGCATTTGCGAGCCAGACCTCGCAAATGTGGCAGACCAACACCAGACACAGCAGTGCACCAGCTAGTTCAAGTCATCCAACACTCATTCGATACACACCCGAAACTCACCCAAGCCCCTTAGGCTCGAAACCAAACATGTATGCAAGTCTAAAAATAATATACTAACTTGCTAGCACAATTAAAACATCAAAATAACGTCTAAAACCACAAATCGGACATCAAAACGCATGAAATTTAAAGGAAAACTCAAGAAGCTCTAGAATCACAACCAAGCATCTGAATCCTATCAAACCAACTCCGAATTGCACCAAATTTTACAGACAAGTTACAAATAACAAAATGGACCTATTCCAAGTCCCAAAACTAAAATCTGAACCCGATAGCCATAAAGTCAACACACGATCAAACTTAGGAAGTTTCCAAACTTTCAAATTGCTAATCTTCGGCAAAATAAGCCAAATCAACCTAGGTACCTCCAATTTCAGTTGCGGGCATATACTCTAGTCCAAAATCACAATGCGAACCTACTAGAATAGTCAAAAAAACAATCCGGGGTCATTTACCAAAAATATTGACCGTAGTCAACTCTAGCCTTATTTTTAGTCAAAATTTCCATTTTTAACAAGATTTCATATAAAAGCTTTTCGAAAAGAGACACTGGCCATGCACGCAAACCAAGAAACATCAAATAAAGCTACGGGAGGTCTCAGAATACGAAAATAAGGGCTAGTACTCAAAACGACCTATCGGGTCGTCATATTCTCAACCTCTAAATGAAACGTTCGTCCTCGAACGGACATAAAAAAGTACTTGGACTAGTGAAGAGGTGGGGGTATCTACTCTACATATCGGACTCGGACTCCCAAGTAGCTGCCTCGATCGGTTGACCTCTCCAATGCACTTTCAGAGATGAAAAACTCCTAGATCTCAACTTTCGAACCTACCGTGCTAGAATGGACACCTACTCCTCCTCATAGGCTAAATTCTCATCAAGCTGAACAATGCTGAAGTCCAAAACATGTGAGTTGTCCTCAAAGTACTTCTAAAGCATGAAAATATGGAATATCAGATGTACTCTTGATTGGATAGGAGGCAATGCAAGCCTATAGGAAACCTCCCCAACTCTCTCTAAAATCTCAAATGGCCCAATAAACCTCAGGCTCAACTTGCCCTTCTTCCTAAACCATATCACGTCCTTCATAGGCGACACTCAGAGAAGAATCTTCTCACCCACCATATAAGCTGCATCCCGAACCTTCCGATCAGCATAACTCTTCTGTCTAGATTGTGTGGTATGAAGCCAGTCCTGAATCAACTTAACAAATCAGTGCCTAACAACCTAGCCTCTTCGGGCTCAAACCAACCAATCGGCAAACAACATCGCCTCCCATATAAAGCCTCATATGGTGCCATCTGAATACTCGACTGGTAACTATTATTGTAGGCGAACTCTGCAAGAGGTAAGAACTGGTCCCATGAACCTCTAAAATCCATAACACAGGCATATAACATGTCCTCCAAGATCTGAATGGTGCACTCGGACTGTCCGTTCGTCTGAGAATGAAACGTTGTGCTCAGCTCAACCGCATGACCAACTCACGCTGCACGGCTCTCCAAAAATGCAATGTGAACTACGTGCCTCGGTCAGAGATGATGGAAATCGGCATGCCATGCAGGCGGATAAACTCCTGAATATAAACCCGATCCAACCGCTCAGAAGAATAGGAAGTTGCCACCAGAATGAAGTGCGCGGACTTAGTCAATCGGTCCATAATAACCCAAACTGCATCATACTTCTTCCATGTCCATGGTAATCCTACCACAAAATCCATAGTAATGTGCTCCCACTTCCACTCAAGTATATCCAATCTCTAAGTCAATCCACCCGTTTCTGATGTTGATACTTCACCTGTTGACAATTCAAACACCGAGATACATAGGCAACAATGTCTTTCTTCATTCTTCGCCACCAATAGTGTAATTTCAAGTCACGACACATCTTCATGGCCCCTGTGTGAATACAATAGCGCCAACTGTGAGCCTCCTCGAGGATCAACGCTCTTAACCCATCAACATTCAGAACACAAATATGGCCCTGAAGCCGCATAACACCATCATCACCAATCGCAACCTCCTTAGCACCACCCCGCTACATCATATCCTTCAACACCAACAAGTGAGGATCATCAAATTGGCGAGTCTTGATACACTCCAACAACGAAGACTGTGCCACAACACAAGCAAGAACTCGACTAGGGTCCAAAATATCCAATCTCACAAACCGGTTGGCCAAAGCCTGAACATCTATGGCTAATGGACTCTCAGTAACCGTTAAATTTGCCAAACTACCCATGCTCTCTTCCTTCTTACTCAGTGCATCGGCCACTACATTTTCCTTCCCTAGATGATATAATATGGTAATATCTTAGTCTTTTAGCAACTCTAGCCATCTCCGTTGTCGCAAATTAAGGTCTTTCTACTTGAACAGGTGCTGCAGACTCCTATGGTCGGCATAGACTTCACAATAAATATCGTACAAATAGTTCCTCCTAATCTTCAATGCGTGAACAATGGATGCCAACTCTAAGTCATGAACAACGTAATTCATCTCATGAACCTTCAACTGCCGTGACGCATAGGCAATTACCCTATCATCCTGCATCAATACCGCGCCAAGCCCAATACGCGATGCATCACAATACATGGTGTAAGATCCCGAACTCGTAGGCAATACCAACACTGGGGTTGTAGTCAATGCAGTCTTGAGCTTCTGAAAGCTCAGCTCACACTCTTCAGAACATCTGAAAAGAGCACCTTTTTGGGTCAACTTGGTCAATGGAGCTGAGATAGATGAAAACCCCTTCACGAACTGGTGATAATAACCTGCCAAACCCAAGAAGCTCTGAGTCTCTATAGCTGAAGTAGGTCTAGGCCATTCTGAACTACCTCAATCTTCTTAGGATCCACTTTAATGTGCTCAGAAGATACAACATGGCCCAAAAAGGCAACCGAGTCCAACCAGAACTCACACTTTGAAAATAGGGCATATAACTGACTATCCTTCAGAGTCTGAAGTATGATCCGAAGATGCTGATCATGATCCTCTCGACTGCGGGAGTAGACCAAAATATCATCAATGAAGATGATTACAAAAGAATCCAGATAGGGCTTGAAAACCTAGTTCATCAAATTCATAAAGACTGCTGGAGTATTTGTCAAGCCAAATGACATCACTAAGAACTCGTAGTGACCATACCAAGTTTGAAAAGATGTCTTAGGGACATCCAATGCCCTAATCTTCAATTGATGGTAGCCAGATCTCAAATTAATCGTGGAAAACACCTTAGCATCCTGAAGCTGATCAAATAAGTCATCAACGGATATTTGTTCTTGATACGACTTCGTTTAACTCTCGATAGTCGATACGTATCCTCATCATTCCATCATTCTTCTTCATAAACAACACTGTTATACCCCAAGGCGAGACACTCGGTCTAATGAATCCCTTATCAAGCAAATCCTGCAACTGCTCCTTCAATTCCTTCAACTCAACGGGGGCCATACTGTATGATGTAGTAGAAATGGGGTGAGTGCCCGGAACCAAGTCAATACAGAGATTGATATCTCTATTGGGAGGCATCCCCGAAATATCTATACTAAATACCTCTAGGAATTCGTGCACAACTATTATTAAATCCATGGAAGGAACCTCCGCACTAGGATCACGGATATAGGCCAAATATTCTATACACCCCTTCTCGATCATATGCTGAACCTTCACAAAAGAAATAACCCTACTATTAGAATGGCTAAGAGTCCCCCTCCACTCTAATCGAGGCAACCCTGGCATCGCTAAGGTCACCATATTGGCATGATAGTCCAAAATAGCTTGATAATATGGTAGCCAATCCATGCCCAAGATAAAATCAAAGTCTACTATATCCAAAAGTAGAAGGTTTACCCTAGTCTCAAAGCTCCCGATAAAAACCACACACGAGCGATAAACACGATCTACCATAATAGAATCTCCTACAGGCATGGACACATAAACAGGCGCACTCAAGGAATCACGAGGCATAACCATATATGAAGCAAAATAGGATGACACATATGAATAAGTAGAGCCCGGATCAAATAAAACTGAGCATCTCTATGGCAAACCGGAATAATACCTGTGATGACGGCATCAGATGACTCTGCCTCAGGTCTAGCTGGGAATGCATAAAAACGGTGCTGAGCCCTACCACTCTGACCTCCACCTCTCAGAAGGCCTCTAGCTGTTTGGACTCCACCTCTAATGGTCTGACCTCCATCCCTAGTAGCCTGACCCCTGCCTCTAGCTGGCTAAGCGGGCAGTGGAGCAACCGGTGCCGAAATCATGGCACGAGAACTCTGTTGTGGCATGCTGCCCTGTGACCTAGGGCAAAAACCTCGTGACGTGCCTCGAATCTCCACAAGTATAACAAGTCCTCGATTGTTGTGACTGCTGACCCTACAACTAACCTTGTCGACTTGATTAACCACCCTGATAACTCTGGATCGAAGGTGCACTGAAAAGAGCTGAAGGTGTACAGTAGGCTAGCTACTCAGGACAATACCCATAAGAACCACAACTACCTGAAGCAACGAGGGATTCCTGGAGTGTTAACTGAACCGGCCTGGAAGGGTGGCCTATACCAAATGAACCTATGCCCCAAGATGAGGCACGACTTGTAAGGACCCGACCGGTTATTTTGATCATTTATACTTTGCTCGGTTGTTTGAGGGCATGAGTAGCTCCGTATGATGTAATATGACTTATATGAATCATCAGTTTTGGTATTCAGGTTATTCAGAATTGATTTGAAAAAATGATTCTCAGCTAGAAGCTTTAAATTGGGAGAGTTGACCAAGTTTGACCTTTTGTGAATTTGAACCCAGAACGGAGTTCTGATTGTTCCATTAGCTCCATTTGGTGATTTCAGACTTAGAAGCACGTCCGGATTGTGATTCGGAGGTCCGTAGTTGAATTTGGCTCAAAATGGCGAAAGTTAAAATTTTAAAAAGTTTGACCGGGAGTGGACTTTTTGATATTGAATTTGGATTGTGATTACGGGAATTGGAATAGCTTTGTTATGTTATTTGGGACTTGGGCGCAAAATTTGAAGTCATTCCGAATTTGATTTACTATGTTTCGGCACAAGTTTTTGAATTTGAAAGTTCAAATTTCATAGATTTCGATTTGAGGTGTGATTCATCGTTTTAATATTGTTATGTGTGTTTTGAGGCCTCGAGTAGGTCTGTATTGTGTTATGGAACTTGTTGGTATATTCGGACGGGTCCCTAGAGGCACGGGTGAGTTTTGAACGAAGTTCAGATCATTTCATTGCATTTTGGAATTTTGCTAAGATTGCTTGTTCTGGTGTGACCGCACCTGCGGCTGGTTTGCGCAGTTGCAAGGGTCGCAGAAGCGACGAAGGGGTCGCAGGAGCAGAAATATTGGTGGGAGCAGGGTTCTGCAGAAGCAGAGATTGCTTCGCATCTGCGAAGGCGCAGATGCGGTGAGTTGAGCGCATAAGCGGACTGGAAGCGCAGAAGCGACAAGTGGGCGCGCACCTGCGAGTGCGCAGATGCGGGTATTTAACCGCAGGTGTGAAGGCAGATCTCCAGTGCTTCTCCGTAGAAGCGTGTGTTGGTCACAAATGCGATGCCATAGAAGCAGCTAATGTGCCACAGGTGCGAAAGTGCTGGGCAGAATGATAAATACAAGGGTTCACAATTTTGGCTTCATTTTAACATTTCCAAGCTCAGATTGAGGCGATTCTTGGAGCAATTTTCATATTGTGGACTGGGGTAAGTGTTCTCCACTCATTTTTGATCTTATATCACGAATCTACCTTCGTTTTTGGTAATTGGATTGTGAATTGTATAGAGGAAATTGGGGGTTTTGGCCTAAAGTTTCATAATATGAATATTTGAGTTTTGAACATCGAATTGGAGTCGGATTTGAGTGAAACTAATATGGTTGGACTTTTAATTGAATGGGTTGTTTGATTTTATAAATTTTGTAGCATCGCTTGGCTTGTTCGGTGTTGGAATTAGCTTGTTCGAGGTAAGTAACTCTTCTAATCTTGGAACTGAGGGTATGAAACCCCGAAATACGTGTTATGTGATTTGTGTTGAGGTGACGCACATGATAGGTGACGGGCGTGTGGGCGTGCACTATGTGAATTGGGACTCTGTTGTTTCTATGGCACTAAATAGTGGCCCTATTTTGTTGATATCCGTGTTTTCACCATGTGATAAAGTAATTGAGCTGTAAATCATGCTAGATATCATGTTTAGGCTTTATGCCGATATTGTTTGGACCCATAGTGGTCGTTTCTTACTGTCATCTCACTGATTTCATTGATATTTCGTACTCAGTCATATTCATGTATTCATATCATATCTTAGTCTCAGTTATTTATCGATACATCATATCATTTTTGTCGGTCTAGTTTCATGACATTATGAGCCCGTGAGTGAGACTGGAGAGATTAATGACTGAGTGAAGCCGGGGGCCTGTTTGTGAGGATGTTTTCACTATAGCATGTGAGTTGTCCGTGCAGCACGTGAGTTGTCCGTGCGATTCCAGATATTGATATTATTGCACGTGAGTTGTCCGTACAGCACGTGAGTTGACCGTGCGGATTATAGCGCTTGGGCTGAAAGGAGCCCCTCCGGAGTCTGCACACCCCCAGTGAGTGTAGTCGACTATAAATAGGGATTGGGCTACATGCCGCAACGGGTATGGTACAACGCTGAGTGTTTGAGTGTGCTGAGCATAGTGAGAGAGAATGCGAGACAGTGAGATTGAGTACTCTGAGAGTGTGAGTACATGAGCTCATCATCGAGATGCATTGCATTTGACATGCGTACTTGAGATACATGCATAGAGGTGCATTTCCTTCTGCTACCCAGTTTTGGAGATATTTATGATTTTACTTGTATCTTGACATGTAGGCATAGAGAAGTACCTTCCTTATGCTATCTGAAAATGAAACATCTTATTTATTATTGAAAGGATTTTGGGAAAAAATATTGTTTTCAAACTTATTCATATTTTTGGCAACTTCGGTAAACGATTTGGGTTTTTAGTGATGTACTTGAAAAGCAGAACCATTTTCAAAAATCATGATTTTGCTGAGCATTTTTATCTCTGAGTTACTTCTTGTATTATTTGCTTTAAGTTGTTATGGATTGTTGTTGGCTATTGGTGTGGACCCGAACTTGGTACAAGCTCGTCACTACTTTCAACCTAAGGTTAGGTTTGTTACTTATTGAGTACATGAGGTCGGTTGTACTCATACTACACTTCTGCACCTTGCGTGAAGATGTTGGCTGCTGATGTTGCTGTGATCGATGAGAGCTAGATTGAAGATGTACCTGCATCTCGGTTGTAGCTGCCTCCTGTTCGTGGTAGCTTTAGATCTGTAAAACTCTGTTTATGTACTTTTCAAACAGACGATGTATTTATTTCATTTCCGCTTTGTAAACTCTATTCTTAGAAGCTCATTATTTGTACTACCAGTCCTTGGGGAATGTATTAGATTTAGATATTTCTTTACTTAATTGCTTTATTAATTGTTATTGGAATTGGTTAGTGGTTAATTGGCTTACCTAGCGGGTTGGGTTAGGTGCCATCACGACTAGTCGGATTTTGGGTCGTGACACCACTGAAACCACAAAAATGAAGAGGCCTCTTCTCAGACACCGCCTCACTATCTTGACAACGAATCATCTCGATCCGTCTAAGAATCTCTACTACCCGCCGGAAAGAAATATCATCCCCGATCTCCTTGGCCATCTGTATCATGATACCAAAAGTAAGACCATCAATGAATCTCCTCACTTTATCCCTCTCAATAGGAAGCAAGACAACCGCATGGCGAGCTAAATCCCCTAATCTGGTTGCATACTGGGTAACAGTCATGCTACCCTGCTAAAGGCGCTCAAACTGCCTGCGGTACTCCTTTCTTAGAGTGAAAGGAATGAACTTCTCCAAAAATAATTATGAGAACTGATCCCAACTGTGTGGCGGTGAACCTGCGGGTCTGCTCCGCTTGTAATCCTGCTACCATCTCTTGGCAGAACCACACATCTGAAAGACTGCAAAGTCGACTCCATTGGACTCCACAATACCTATGTTGCGCAACATCTCGTGGAAACGGTAAATGAAATAATGTGGGTCCTCAGAAGGTATGCCACCAAAGCGAATAGGAAATAACTTTGTGAGAATTTCCAATCTCATCAACCCCTCAGAAGACATCGCGGGCCTCTCCCCAATTTGTGTAGCAACAATAGGCTGAGCTACCCCAACTGGCGGAACTGCTGGAGTTTGATATTCGTGAGCCATCTGCTCTGATGTGTGAGTAGCGGGAGTCTGTGCTCCTCCCCCAGCCTGAGCGATAACTGGTGCCACCGAAAATGCACCGATCTGAGCCACGCTCTCCATAAGTTCCACCAAGTGGACTAAAGCGTCCTGAAGTACCATGGTAGCAATAAATCCCTCCGGGACCTGAGCTGGTCCAACTGGCACGGTTTGAACAGAAACCTCCTCATTATGCTTGATATGAGGCTCTAGAATAAGTGTTGATGCACGTGCTCTAGGTTGAGCTCTGCCTCTGCCTTTGGCTCGACCTAGGCCCTGACCTCTATCCCTGGTAGTGGCAGAAACCAAGGGCTCCGGCTCCTGACCGCCCGTGGATGTTGTCCATGTTCTCACCATCTACGAGAGAACAAGAATGAAATGATTCAAACTTCAGTGATAGAATAAAATCGCACGATAGAGAAAGAAAGAAGTGAAATTTTTCCTAGAGCTCTATAGCCTCTAAATATAAGTACAAACGTCTCCGTACCAATCCTCCAGACTCTACTAAGCTTGCTCATGACTCGTGAGACCTAGGCAACATAGTGCTCTTATACCAACTTATCACGACCTGAATTCCCAACCTCAGGGCCGTGATGGCGCCTAATGTCTACTAGCTAGGCAAGCCAATATTAGATAACAAATTTAACATCTTAAAAGTTTAAAGTAAAGTAATAACAATTATTAACGATAATTAAAGTTGTAACACGTAAAATAAACATAACATAACACAGTCTATTCTAATCCCAGAAATTTAGTGTCACCAGTACATGAGCAATTAGAAGTCTACAAGTATGTTTTGAATGAGATACAACTGATCGAAATGAGATAAACAATAAAGATAGAAATAGATGGGGACTTCAGGGACTGCGAATGCCAGCAGCTCTACCTCAAGTCTCCGTTGTAGATATGATCCGAGCAGAAGATACCACTAGACACCGCTGGGACCAACACTAGTATCTGCACAAGAAGTGCAGGAGCGTAGACTGAGTATAACCGACCCAATGTACTCTGTAAGTGTCAGGCCTAACACCGACGAGGTAGTGACGAGGCTATGACAAGAAACCTACGTAAATCATGTATAGGTATATACATAGAGCAACAAAATAACAATTAGGACAATTAAATTATTAGCTGGAAGAGGACATGTAGAAAGGGGAGTATGATAAGAATGGCAAGTACAAAATTACCAAATAGCCTTTTTGCGAAAACAACAACAATGCAACCAATAAAATTATCAATCCGGAAATAAAGTAAAGCAATAAAATCAATAATGGCACGACATCACCTTTCGTGCTTTTACTCTCATTCTCACCATGTAATATCATAAATGAAATGGTACGGTATCACCTTTCCTGCTTTTACTCTCTTCTTCACATGATATGATAAATGATATAAGCAATCAAATGTACAACATCACCCTTCGTTCCTTAATCCTCACAATCTCTCAAATAAATGATATTGTATGCAAATAGGCACGTCAACACCCTTCGTGCTTTTCACTTTTCCTCACCAAGCAACAACACTAATCCAAAATAGCAAATCCAGGTGGGAAGCAAGTTCACTTCAATCATAGTGTAATGATAATTCAACTCAACTTTCGAAATCCCAACAATTTTAGAATAAATAATAGATAAAGGCGAACAATTAAAGAAGTAATAATCTAACTAGGGCGTGGAAAGCATAGTCATTAAAATACATAATACAATAAAATAATTTTCACCCGTATGCTTTAACCCAATAACAATGCATGTATACTCGTCATCTTACATATACGTCGTTCCCACACATAATTCATGTAGCAAAAACACCAACAAGTCTTAATTCCCTCAAGTAAAGGTTAACCACAATACTTACCTCACTCTACAATCAAGTCAATCAACCAACCACAGTCTTGCCTTCTAACAAGCCTCCAAACCAACCAAATCTAAACCAATTATCGATCAAATAATTCAAAATAAGCTTTAGAAACTACTCATGAGTGAAATTCAATCTTTAATGAATTTGAAAAAAGTCAACAAAAGTTAACCCCAGACACGCTTGGTCAAAACCCGATATTCAGACCAAAATTCGGTTACCCATTCACCCCAAGCCCGGTTATGTAATTTGTATCGAAATTTGACCTCAATTTGAGGTTTAAATCTCAATTTTATAAAATCTCCAATTTCTACCCAAATCCCTAATTTCTACTATAGAAATCCTAGATTTGATATTGAAAACACATGAAAAGTCTAACACTTTCAAAAGCAAGGCCAGTTTCCCAAATTAACTTACAACTAGGATCAAAGACAACCCTATTTTTTATCTTTCTTCTTGATCTTACTAATTGTTCGACTTCGTCTTCACTTTCATCATAAGCAGTTTCATCTGGATCTGTTTCAAAGCTACCAACTTCATCTGAGGGATAATATGACTCATCTCCTACAATCTTACCCTCTAAAGTGTTCTTCTTCCTAGCTGCATACTCATCATATCACAGATCTAGACCCTTTTTACCTAACTCAGCATGTCTAGCTTCAGTCTCTTTCTCCTTCCTCTTCCCTCTCTGCACCTTCTTCCTCTCTTCTCTTAAACTCATATACTCCTCATCAATATCACTACCATAATCTTCTTCCACTTTCTCAGACAACTCTTCATGTTCTGAATATGAACGTTTGTCACTGCTGTCCACATCAGATTCAACTAATGAAACATCATTAGCATTAGAAGGACCACACTCATCCTTACCAGAGACACTATCAGCAACAGGCACACTAGTTTGTGGTTCTTCAAATCCTAAACTTTCGTTGCCCCGAACACTTTGATTTCACTCTTTATCAAAAGACACACTAGATTTCGCACTCACATGGCTTACATATTCAATAGCTGGAGAGACCATTATTGGTTCATCAATAGAGTGGGACACATAGACTTCAAATATATCCTTATTTTTAATAAAGGTACAATACCCATAATATCATTGTCTGTTAAAATTACAAAACTACTAGACTTGCGTGGTCTCACATAAATAAAATATGTTTCACAATTATAACCAATTTCTTTGACATAATATAGAAACTCAAAATGCGAAAATCTGTCAATATCAATATCAAATAATCTGTCATAATACCTTCTTCGTATTTAATAGGAGATTATTGTAACTAACCTCCATGAAAAATTCTCAGTGTGTTCAAAAGTTATTTTTTGAACTGAAATCAATAAAGAAGCAAAACAACAATAAATACTTTTTTGTAAAATATGGAACCTTAAATACGAAATTTTACACTTCAAGTTCGACAAAAATTGAAGACAAAGAGAATTACCTACAAGAGAATCTTTAGTATCTACTCTCTAATCGATGAGATTTGGAGAATAATCTATACTAGGTATTGAGTTCATCAGAATCCCAAAAGTCGCAAATGCGACCAAATGTTCGCAAATGCAAACTTTCCCCCTTCGCAAATGCGAATAATTACTTTGCAAATGCGAAGCTCCCCCCTCAGAACTTCTGCGTCGCAAATGCGACTCTGAGATCGCAAATGCGGTCTCAGTTAGTTCGCAAATGCGAACCCTTTCCTCACAATTGCGAGATTACCCAGCTCACAAATGTGATGCCTTGATCGCAAAAGCGAGGCTCGCATTTGCGAGCCAGACCTTGCAAATGCGAAATCTGCAGACCAGCACCAGAAATAACAGTGCACCAGCTAGTTCAAGTCATCCAACACCCATCCGATACACACTCGATACTCACTCGAGCCCCTCGGGATCAAAACCAAACATGTACACAAGTATAAATATATCATAAGAACTTGCTCGCGCAATCAAAACACTGAAATAATTTCTAAAACCACAAATCAGACATCAAAATGCATGAAATTTAAAGAAAAACTCAAGAATATCTAGAATCACAACCAAGCGTCTGAATCCTATCAAACCAACTCAGAATTGCATCAAATTTTGCAGACAAGTTTATAATAACAAAACGGACCTCTTCCATGTCCCAAAAGAAAAATTCAAACCCGATAACCTTAAAGTCAACCTACGGTCAAACCTAAGAAATTTCGAAACTTTTAAATTACTAACCTTTGGTAAAACAAGCCAAATCAACCTAGGAACCTCCGATTTCAATTCCGGGCATACGTCCAAGTCCAAAATTATAATACGAACCTACCAGAATAATCAAAATACCGATCCAGAGTCGTTTACCTAAAATGTTGACCGTGGTCAACTCTAGCCTCATTTTTAGTCAAAATTTTTATTTTTAACAAAATTTCATATAAAAGCTTTTTGAGAAGTGACGCGGACCACACACGCAAACTAAGAAATATCAAATGAAGTTACAGGGGGTCTCGGAATACAGAAATAAGGATTAGTAATCAAAATGACCTATCGGGTCATCACATCCTCGGTAGTATTATAAGATATTCTTATGGGATCGGGCCGTTCTCCTCGGCAGACTCGTGCGAAACACTTGAGATTTGATTTGGTATTGGTATCAATTGATTTAGTCCCTACGACGCCAATTGTGGTATTTTAGTGATTTCATAATGATCCATGATTGGAAATTTATTATTAAAGCTTATTTGTTTCGTTATTACTTGTTGTGTTTCATACCTGTCTACTTTATGTATTTTATTATTTTGACCACTAGTAAGTGTCAAGTCTACCCCTAATCATTACTTTTTCGAGGTTAGACTAGATATTTACTGGGTACGCGTTAATTTACGTACTCATGCTATACTTCTGCATTGATTCTGCAGGTACTTCCAGTGGTCATATGGGCGCGTAGACGCATCGCACAGAGACTTAGTGGTAAGTTGCCTTCCATGCGGTCTGCAGCACCCGGAGTCTCCATCTATCTTATTTATTGTTTCTGTCCATTTCATTTCAAACAGTACCTGTAGTGATTTTGTATATTCCCTAGATAGCCCATGCACTTATGACACCGAGTTTTGGGGGCTACTAGTGGTTATTCACCATTGTACTTATTATTATTATTATCATTGTGACTTAATTTGGGTCGTGACAAGACGTGTGTCACGCTTGAAATGAGACTTGAAGTATCTGCCTCGAAATGACACTTTATTTAGCCTCATAAATATCTTAGATTTTACACCAAGTTGAATTTTGAACTCATCAGAATAGCCTCAATAATTTGGAACTTGCATTTTAAAGCTAATATCAAGTCATCTATGAAGTTTTCCATGTGGTATTAAGCTTCTTCATTTAAAATTGTACTTGAGCTTCCCTTTTCCTGATAAAGCAATTTTTCCACATAGAGACTTCTTTAAAATTCAGTAACACTGGACTTGACAAGTCCAAATATTATCAAACTTATAAACCAAGTCAAATTTATCCCACGTGGAATAAAGATCTCCTTTGAGTTTGCACAAATATTGTTACTCAAATTTCTTGACTCTTTCGGATAAAGAAGATAGATAAATTTCTGCTCTTTTAGGTGTAAAGTTCAACTTCTCTTGAAATTTAAAGCCAATATCATTTCCATATAGGCAGGAAACTTTTATTGGTTAAACCTTTATAAAAGCCAATATCATTTTTATATATAACTTTTACCGCTTACAACCTTTATAAAAGGATGAGATAACTTATGTAATATGCAAAACAGTGCCTTGAGGGACTAAACAGGAGCTATATTGAGACATGAAGAGATATCACCAATTGAAAGAAGGCAACTCGGGAATAGAGCCATAAATGTAACTTCAGCGAAAAATCATTTGGCGCATCCCTCTCGCATTTCTGCGGCTTCGGTGATTGTTCATCCATCCATACGGTTTTACGGCTTTGGCTTAAATAGAACAAGAGATGTGCTCCCAGAGATTGTCCCCATTAATGTTGAAGATTCGCTTTTCTTCATCGTCATCTCTAAAGAAGATGAAGTATTTATATTTATCGATTCTATCAAATCTGAGCTTGCTCCTTGTCGCCGGGCCAGCACGATCACGTTCATTGGATGCAGCATCATAGATATTTTTGCATGTAGTGCTGTTAATTTTTCTTGCAGCCACCATAGCAATTGCTCCAGATTTTGCCGATTTGAATTGTGAGAGAAAAGATGACGGGCAAATTTTGTCTCACCGGGCATGCTAAGTTGTTTGCAATAAAGTTTGAGATATGAAAAATTAATTGCAATCACAAAATAAGAAAAAATTAATTTTATTAATCAATTGTGATTATAATTATCTGTGTTCCCTTGATTCTTATCTCTAAATTATTTATCATGATTCGAGGGCTGAATCAGAGTATTTCTCGAATGCAGGATAATGTGGACCCTCATGCAATATATTGTATCTCTATGAAAGTCGAGCATTGCATGGATCGATCACAAGGAACAACTTCTCATGATATCTCCTTCTTGTTTCTTCTATCAAGGGCCAAAATGGTGTATCCCTCAAGCGAAGGATTTGTGTGGATCTTCTTGAGATTTTGAGCAAGGACAATCGGACTTGAGAAAGACAGTATTTGATATCTTGATCTCTTTGTGAATATCATAAGAGTTTATGAGATTTTCGTGATACTTTCAAAGAAAATGTGTGACCCTTTTTATAGGTGTGAGTTAGGGTTTAGAATAGAGTAGCCTTTAAGAAAGCGAAAAATTCATAAATAGCCATTTTTACGCCTGGTCAATCAAATTTAGCCACATAATCAAAAGTCAACCTTATTTAGCTACTAAATTAGTACGGGAAAGTGTTATTGACTAAATTACCCCTACTCTATTTATAAATTTATGCAATACGACCTCACACTCTGTTTCATCAGAATCTTGCGGCGTAATCTACAGATTGAAGTAAGCTCTCAATTATTCTTCTGATTCTTCGAATTGTCTGGTTTGATCTCAATGCTTTAATATGTGCTAATCTCGAATTTTCTCAATGCTTTAATCTGTGCTAATCTCAAATTTTCTCAATGCGTTAATCTGTGCTTAATCATATAATATATCTTCTTATTTGTAATTCAGATCGTAACTAATAAAATCTGCATTGTTTTGATATTATTATAAATTTTATATGAAAAATATTTATTCTGTGCTTAATTGTATAATATATAAATATAATTTAATTTAAAGTAATGTATGTAGTTCTTTAAAAAATTACATATGCTATAGTACTGGAGGTATCTTTAATTCAAAACCACAAAAAATAACATAAAATGGTGCAGAACAAAAAGCCAGTATAATATGCTGGACTTTACTTAATTAATATCTAAAACTCAGAAACTTCCAGCTGATTATACTGGAAGTAACTGTGATTCAAATAAGAATAACACATCTTAGTTTTTAAGGTTCCCCTAATGACTTGAATAAAATGCTAGACTTTTTTGATTACATATGTCAAAACTATAAAGTCTGCAGCATATAGTACTGGAGGTATCTTTAATTCAAAGCCAGAAAAAATACTGCATAAAATGGTATTACATTGCTTGATTCAAAACCAGAACAAAACACAAGTATAATGCGCTGGAGCTTTCTGAATTAATATGTAAAACTCGTAAAATTTCAATGTATTATACTGGAAGTATCTTTCATTCAAACTACTACAAAAAATTATGAATAAAATGGTATAGAATAAAATACCAGTATAAAATACTGCATTTTTTTAATTTAATATGTTAAACTCAGAAAATTCCAGTAGATTATACTGGAAGTATCTGTGATTCAAACCAGAAGAAACACATCTAAATTTTTAAGGTTTCCCTAATGTTGTGAATAAAATGCTAAACTTTTATGATTACATATGTGAAAGATACAAACTGTGCAGCATATAATACTAGAGGGATCTTTAATTCAAAACCAGAAAAAATAATACATCAAATGGTGCAAAAAGATAACCCCGGTATAATATGTTGGACTTTTCTTAATTAATATCAGAAACTAAGAATCTTTCAGCTTATTATACTGGAAGTATCTGTGATTCAAATAATTGACTGGAGCTTTCTAAATTGATATATAAAACACATAAAAATCCTAATATCTAATTATTTGTGTACATTAAATACAGGATGCATACAAATTTCTTGATTATTGCTTTCGATGGTAAATGGATACCAGATTACAAGTATTTAGATCATAAAATAAAGCTTCTGCTTATAAATGATGGGACTTCATTTGATGAATTCATGAATAAGATTTTTCAAGTTATGGAGTTCGGCAGGAACAAGTTTGAAGCAACAGTATGGCTTAATAGCAATCTAGGTACTGGCAAGGGAATACATGTGACAAAAGATGAAGAACTTACTTCCTATATGATGCTTTTAAGAAACGATCCATACTGCAAAGGTTCCAAATTTATTATTGATATATCAGAAATACTTTCTGAAAACTTTATTAGAGATCAACAACAAGAAGGTAATGCAATAATGGAGATTGACAATCAATAGTTATTGAAGGGAACCACATATGTTCCAGAAGAGCAACTGATGCTGGTTTCTTAAATGCCAGAAGAGCAAGACATTCCGATTTATGAAATTACAATAAAAAATAAGAGTGTAATTCCTGTAAAAGATCAACACTTTAAAACACTAGAAACAATTAAAGGGAGAAAAAGGAAAGCAAAAGGAAAGGCAAACAAATCCCCATCAATAATACTAAAGGAAAATACATTATTGATGATGTAAAACTGGGGTCTGTTTTTCAAGACAAAAATGCTCTGATTAGATATTTTTGCTTAGCAGCAATAAAGGAGCACTTTGAGTTCTATGCTAAAAGATCAAGTAATACAAGATACCCTTTGGTATGTACTGATAAAAAGTGTGGTTGTACTATTCGAGGTTCAAGAATTAAGGAATCAACACTTTTTAAAATAGTTAGATTTCAGAGAATACATGAATGCTCGGTTGACATTAGAAAGTCACATCAAATACAAGAATCTCCAAATGTGATTAGAGATTACATGATTGACAATTTAAGAGACATAGTTACTGAAGTAAAGCCTAAGTTTGTCACTTCAGAAATGAAAAAAGCACATGGAATAGATGTTGGTTATGAAAAAGTATGGCGTGCTATTCAAAAAGGGATATCTTTATTAAGAGGAACAACAGAAGGAAATTATGAGCAGCTGCCATCATATTTGTATATGATCGAACAAAAAAATCCAGGATTATATACTAATATTAAGAGAGATGCAGAAAACAGGTAAAGTTTTTGTGTTTGTGGCCACACATCTGGTAATATCCTTTAGTATTCAACTTGTCATATCGCAAAACTAAATTTTATTTAATTTTTAATGTAACAGGTTTGTTTACATGTATTTTATGTATGGGGCGTCAATTTCTGGGTGGAAGTATTGTAGACCACTTATTGCTGTTGATGGAACATTTCTAAAAAATAAATATAGAGGTGTTCTATTAGTGGCAGTTACAAAGGATGCAAATAACCAGATTTTCCCTATTGCATTTAGGATAGGATTCAGAGAATAACAAATCATATGAATGGTACTTCATAGAATTTAGAAAAGCAATTGGCATTCGTAAAGATTTAATATTTTTTTCAGATCGACACAAGGCCATTGCAAATGAAATTGCAAAAGTTTTCCCTAAGTGCTACCATGGTATTTGCATATATCATTTAGAGAAGAATCTAAAGCAAAGAAGAGTGAGAAACACTGTAATAAACCTATTTCAAAGTGCTGTAAGAGTATACATTCAATCAGAATTTGATGACTTTATGTCCTAAATAGCTGTTGTTGATAAGAAAACATTCGACTATTTGATGGAGGAACCACCAGGAAGATAGGCTCGTTCACACTGTCCAAGATGATGATATGATATGCTAACAACAAATATTGTTGAGTCAATGAATAATGTTTTGAGACGTTCAAGAGAATTGCCACTTTTAACAATGATCGATTTCATACAAGAAAAATTGAAAATCTGGTTCAAAGAAAGAAGGTGTAACGACCCGGCCGGTCGTTTCGAGAGTTATAGCCCTATTTTTTCCATTTCTGCTTCCTTTTGTGCTTTTCAGCTATATTATGATATATCGGGTTAGTTGGTTCGGGTCCGGAGTAGTTTCGGAGTGAATTGAGACACTTAGTCTCTAATGTAGAAGCTTAAGTTAGAAAAGTCAACCAAACGTTGACTTATATGTAAACGACCTCGGATTTGAATTTTAATGGTTTCGTTAGCTCTGTTAAGTGATTTTGGACTTAGGAGCGCGTCCAGAATGTGATTTGGAGGTCCGTGGTAGAATTAGGCTTGAATTGGCGAAAGCTAGAATTTAGGCGATTTTGGCCGGCAGTGAAAATTTTGATATCGGGATCAGATTGGATTTACAAAAATTGGAGTAGGTTTTTGGTATCATTTCTGACTTGTGTGCAAAATTTGAGGTCATTCTGACGTGGTTTGATAGGTTTCGGCGTTGTTTGCCGAATTTGGAAGTCCAGAAGTTCTTAGGCTTGAATCCGAGGGTAATTTGGTGTTTTGATATTGTTTTGAGTGATTCGAAGGTTTGACTAAATTTGTATGATGTTATATGACTTGTTGACATATTTAGTTGAGGTCCTGAGGGCCTCGGGTGTGTTTCGGGTGGCTAACGGATCATTTTTGGCCCTGGTGAGATAGCCGATCTGCTGCTGTATTTTGGTTCTGGTTTCCTCTTACGCGTTTGTGAGAAGGGCCTCGCGATCACGAAGAGTGTTTCTGAGATGGTGAATTTTTGTTCTACACGTTCGCGAAGGTGAGGACGCGAACGCGAAGGGTAGGGCAGTGTGTGCATCGCGAACGCGTGAGTGGTGTCGCATTCACGAAGAGGAGTAAGGCTGATGGGGACCCCATTCATTTGGTCTACGTGTTCGCGAGGGTAAGGTCGCGTTCGCGAAGAGAAGGTTCAGTAAAGGTTCGCGTTCGCGAGTGGTAGATCGCGTTCGAGTAGAAGGGATTTCTGGACAGAGGCAGTTGTGCTTTGCGAACGTGAGGGTACTTCCGCGTTCGCGAAGAAGAAAATCTGGGCAGACAGTGTTAAATTCAAAAATCAAGGGTTTGAGCCCATTTTTCATATTTTGACATAGAGACCACGGATTTAGGCGATTATTTGAAGGGATTTTCAGGGAGTTGATTGGGGTAAATGTTTCTCACTTAGTTTTGGTTAAATTCCATGATTATATCTTGATTTTTATCATCTAAATTGTAATTTGGGGAAAAAGTAGAAGAGTTCTTGAGATGGATTGTTGAGGTTTTGAAGGGGATTTTGTTGTTGTATTTTGGTAAATTTGGTATGGTTAGACTCATGAGTGAATGGGCTTTCGGGTTTTGTGACTTTTATCGGATTTCGAGACGTGCGCCCGGGGGCCGGGTTTGAGCCAATTTCAGGTTTTGAGTCTAATTTAGTAGTTTCATTGTGGAATTGATTCCTTTAGCATATATTAATGGTATTGTACTGCTTGTGGCTAGATTCGAGACGCTCAGAGGCCGATTCGAGAGGCAAGGGCATTGCGGAGTAGAGATTTGCTCGGATTAAGGTAAGTAATGGTTGTAAATCTAGTCTTGAGGGTATGAAACCCTGGATTTGTGTGTCATGTGACTATTTGGAGGTGATGCACATGCTAGGTGACAGGCGTGTGGGCGTGCACCGTTTGGGAATTGTGACTTGGTCCGTCCCGTAGCAACTGTAAAGTTGAATAACCTGTTATAGATATATGCTCCTTATGTGTTTTAGAAAGTTTTGCTGTAAATCATGTTAGATACCATGTCTAGGCCTTATGCCAGTATTGTTTGGACCCTTGGAGGTCTTTTCTTGCTGTCCTCTCACTGTTTTTGATTGGTAATCTGTACTCAGTCATGTTCATGCATTTTTACATCATAGCTCAGTCTCTGTTACTTTATTTGATGCACCATATCAATGTTGTTTGGGCTGATTACTTGATTTCTGAGAGCCTGGGAGACTGGAGAGATTATGACTGAGTGAGGTCGAGGGCCTGATTGTGAGGACATTTATGGGATCGGGCTGCATGCCGCAGCATGTTTCATTGATTCTGCCATGATGAGAATTGATATAGCGCTTGGGCTGAAGGAGCCCCTCCGGAGTCTGTACACACCTCGAGTGCCGAGTGCTGAGTGATTGGGAGACATGAGTGATTGTGAGGTTGGAGGGATTGGGAGGACTGAGTGATGTTTTTTCCTGAGGGACGGTATATGATTTCATCCTTTTGTGCTCATAGTTGCTGTGAGTCCTTGTTTGAGAACTGTTGAAAGATATTTTTATTGGCTTTATCTGAACTGGATTTAAACAAGCTGATTTGACTTAAACACTGATTTTTAAAGCATGCTGTACTTTACAGAATTTTTGTGATATGAACTATACTTGCATCTAGCTCGTCATTACTCCTCAGCCTTTATTTACTGTTATTACTTACTGAGTTGGTGTACTCACGTTACTCCCTGCACCTTGTGTGCAAATCTAGGCATTTCTGGCCACGCTAGCGGTTGTTGATATATTTAGTAGCGGATCATAGGAGATAGCGAGGTAGCTACCTGGCGATTGCAGCCCTGTTTTTCTTCTTCCTTATCTTCCCCTTAGTTGTATTGGTCTTTCCCAGACTATGCTAGTCTTGATGTTATCAGGTAGTTGTTGCTCATGACTTAGTGACACCCCAATGTCGGGCTATCTTTTTTGCATTCTATTTTTATTTTGGTTTGAACTCTTTAATGAAGATTCTGGTGAAGTAAAGCTTTGACTTATCTTTTAAATGAAATATCGACGTGTTTTGGAAATGTGTCGGCTTGCCTAGTACCATGATAGGCGCCATCACGACGGGTTAAGTTTTGGATCGTGACAAGTTGGTATCAGAGTCTAGGTTACATAGGTCTCACGAGTCATGAACGGGTTTAGTAGAGTCTTGCGGATCGGTACAGAGATGTCTGTACTTATCTTCGAGAGGCTGCAGAACCTTTAGGAAAAATTCTACATTCTTGAATTCTTGTCGTGCGAATCTGTTGATTCTAGTAACTAAACATCTCTTGTTTTATTCTCTCATAGATGGTGAGGACTCGTACTACTGGTCAGGAGGTCCAGCCACCAGTACCACCAGCCAGGGCCGCGAGAGACCGAGGCCGCGGTAGAGGCCGTGGTAGGGGCAGAGGTGCAGCCCTCACAGCAGCTGGGGCAGTACCTGCAGATCCACCAATTGCCCCAAATCAGGACCAAATTCCCGTTGTTGATATACCAGCTCAGGCACCACCTGTGCCTATTGTGATTCCAAGCCTTCAGGAGGCCATAGCTTAGATTCTGACCGCGTGCACCAGCCTTGCTCAGGCAGCCTCTGTTCCGGCCGCAGCAGCCACTTCTCATGCCGGGGGAGGTGCTCAGACTCCCACTGCCCGTACACCAGAGCAGGTGGTACAAGGATTCCAGACACCGGGGGCACCACCAGCCCAGCCGGTTCCAGCTTCTCAGGACTGTGGTTCCTGCTATGCCTGAGGATGAGCAGCGTAGATTGGAGAGATTTGGGAGACTCCAGCCTCCATCTTTCAGTAGTGCAGAGGGTGAGGATGCACAAGGTTTCTTGGACAAGTGTCAGAGGATACTCCGTACAGCAGGTATTCTAGAGACAAGTGGGGTCTCGTTCACTACCTTTCAGTTCTATAGGGCTGCACTCAGATGGTGAGAGACTTATGAGAGGCGTAGGCCTGTTAGCATAGCACCCCTTACTTGACAGCAGTTCTCCGTGGTCTTTTTGGAGAAGTTCATGCCTCAGTCCCGCAGAGAGGAGCTGCGCAGACACTTTGAGCAGCTTCGCCAGGGTGATATGTCTGTGATGCAGTATGAGATGCGATTCTCGGAGTTGGCCCATTATGCTATCTGGTTGGTTCCCACAGATAGGGAGAGGATCATGAGGTTTATAGATGGTCTCACTTTTTAACTGCGGTTGCTTATGACCAGAGAGAGGGTGTTTGGTGCTACTTTTGATGAGGTTGTCGACATTGCTCGGTAGATTGAGATGGTTCGCGGTCAGGAGAGGATTGAGAGGGAGGCCAAGAGGCCTCGAGGACAGGGAGGATTTAGTGGTGCTCCTTATGGGGGTCAGTTCCAGCACGGCAGAGGCCGTCCATTCAGACATGCTCATCCAGCCCGCCCAGTTCACCATGGTGCATCATCTGGCCATGGTTCTCATAATTCTCATCAGGGCCACTCATCACTCAGTGCCCTTCTAGCCTAGAGTTCGTCCCGTGCTCCATCAATTCAGGGCTCCTCTATGCCAGGTTCTTCTACCACTTATCCTGGTGCTCGGGGCTCCCTTCAGTTCCCGCCACCAGCACCAGGAATTGTTTTGAGTGTGGGGAGTTTGGGCATATGTGGAGGCAGTGTCCTCATCATCATGGAGGTCTATCTCAGCAGAGGAGTCAGCCTTCGACTTCAGCACCAGTTACTTCACCATCCGCCCAGTCAGCTCAGGGTGAAGGTCAGTCAACTAGGGGTTGCCCTAGAGGGGGAGGCAGATCAGAGGGTGGCCAGGCCCGTTTCTATGCCTTCCCTGCCAGACCAAATGTTATTGCTTCAGATGCTGTGATTACAAGTATTGTCTCAATTTATCACAGAGATGCCTCTGTATTATTTGACCCTGGTTCCACTTATTCATATGTTTTCTCGTATTTCGCTCATTTTCTAGATATGCCCCGTGAGTCTCTAGTCTCGTTCGTTCATGTATCTACTCTGGTAGGCGATACTATTATTGTGGACCATGTGTATCGGTCATGTGTGGTGTCTATTGGGGGTCTGGAGACCCTAGTGGACCTTTTGTTGTTCAGTATGGTTGACTTTGATGTGATATTGGGTATGGATTGGTTATCTCCATGTCATGTTGTTCTAGATTGTCACGCTAAGACCGTGACGTTGGCGATGCCGAGATTTCCGAGGGTTGAGTGGAGCGGTTCTATAGATTATGTACCTAGTAGGATAATTTCATATTTGAAGGCTCAACGTATGGTTGAGAAGGGTTGCCTATCTTATTTGGCGTTTGTGAGGGATGTTAGTGCAGAGACTCCTGCCATTGATTCTGTTCCGGTGGTACGTGATTTTCCGGATGTGTTTCCTGCAGACCTGCCGGGCATGCCACCTGACAAGGATATTAACTTCGATATTTATTTGGTGCTAGGCACTCAGCCCATTTCTATTCCACCGTATCGTATGGCACCGATGGAGTTGAAGGAGTTGAAGGAACAACTTCAGGAACTCCTTCATAAGGGGTTTATTCGGCCTAGTGTGTCACCTTGGGGTGCACCGATTCTATTTGTAAAGAAAAATGATGGTTCCATGAGGATGTGCATTGATTAAAGGCAGTTGAAAAAGGTCACAGTCAAGAACAAGTATCCCTTGCCTCGTATTGATGATTTATTTGACCAGCTTCAGGGAGCGAGGGTGTTCTCCAAGATTGATTTGAGGTCCGGGTATCACCAGCTGAAGATTCGGGATTCGGGATTCGGATATTCTTAAGACAACTTTTAGGACCCGATATGGCCATTATGAATTCTTAGTGATGTCTTTTGGGCTGACCAATGCCCCAGCAGCGTTCATGCATTTGATGAACAGTGTATTCCAGCCCTATTTGGACTCATTCGTTATTGTATTCATTGATGACATCCTAGTGTACTCTCGTAGCCAGGAGGAGCATGCTCAGCATCTGAGGATTGTGTTACAGAGATTGATGGAGGAGAAGTTTTATGCAAAGATCTCCAAGTGTGAGTTTTGGCTCGGTTCAGTAGCATTCTTGGGGCACGTGGTGTCCAGTGAGGGTATTCAGGTGGATCGGAAGAAGATAGAGTCGGTGTAGAGTTGGCCTAGACCGTCCTCAGCCACGGAGATTAGGATCTTCCTTAGTTTGACGGGATATTACCATCGCTTTGTGGAGGGATTTTCATCTATTACATCGCCCTTGACCAAATTGACCCAAAAGGGTGCTCCATTCAGATGGTCGGATGAGTGTGAGGAGAGCTTTCAGAAGCTCAAGACTGCTTTAACCACAACTCAAGTGTTAGTTCTGCCATCAGCTTTGGGTTCTTACACCGTGTATTGTGATACCTCGAGGGTACGTATTGGATGTATTCTGATGTAGGAGGGTAGGGTGATTTCCTATGCCTCGCGCAAGTTGAAGACCCATGAGAAGAACTATCCTGTCCACGATCTTGAGTTAGCAGCCATTGTTCACGCCTTGAAGATTTGGCGTCATTATTTATATGGGGTTCATTGTGAGATCTATAATGATCACCGAAGTTTGCAGCATCTGTTTAAGTAAAAAGATCTTAATTTGCGTCAGCGGAGATGGTTAGATCTTCTCAAGTACTATGATATCACTATTTTGTACCATCCGAGGAAGGCCAATGTGGTGGTCGATGCCTTGAGTCACCGGGCGGAGAGTTTGGGGAGTTTAGTGTATCTCCCAGCAGCATAGAGACCCTTGGCATTGGATGTTCAAGCCCTAGCGGGCCAGCTTGTCAGATTGGATATTTCGGAGCCGAGTCGGGTATTGGCTTGTGTGGTCTCCGGGTCTTCTCTTTATGACTGTGTCAGGGAGCGTCAGTATGATGATCCCCACCTGCTCGTTCTTCAGGGTAGGGTTAGTGAGGTGATGCCAGAGTTGTGACTATTGGTGATGATGGCGTGTTGAGGATGCAGGGCTGGATATGTGTGCCCAACGTGGATGGGCTTCGGGAGTTGATTCTTGAGAAGGCCCACAGCTCACGGTACTTTATCCATCCGGGTGCCGCGAAGATGTACCAGGATTTGAGGCAGCACTATTGGTGGAAGCGGATGAAGAAGGATATAGTTAGGTTTGTGACTCGGTGTCTCAACTATTAGCAGGTTAAGTATGAACATTAGAGACCGAATGGCTTGCTTCAGAGGTTAGAGATCCTAGAGTGGAAGTGGGAGCGAATCACTATGGACTTCGTAGTTGGGCTCCTACGGACTTCGAGGAAGTTCGATGCTATTTGGGTGATTGTGGATCGTCTGACCAAGTCCGCGCACTTCATTCCATTTGGTACTACTTACTCTTCAGAGTGGTTGGCGGAGATTTACATCCGAGAGATTGTTCACCTGCAAGGTGTCCCAGTTTCCATCATTTCAGATAGGGGCACTCAGTTTACATCGTAGTTTTGGAGGGTCGTGTAGCGGGAGTTGGGTACTCAGGTTGAGTTGAGCACAACTTTTCACTCTCAGACGGACGGGCAGTCCGAGCACTGTATTCAGATATTGGAGGACATGTTGCGTGCTTGTATCATTGACTTTTGGGGTTCATGGGATCAGTTTCTGCCGCTCACGGAGTTTGCATATAACAACAGTTATCAGTTGAGCATTCAGATGGCTCCGTACGAGGCTTTATATGGGAGGAGGTGTAGATCTCCAGTAGGATGGTTTGAGCCGGGTGAGGCTAGGCACTTGGGTACAGACTTGGTCCAGGATGCATTAGATAAGGTGAAATTAATTCAGGAGCGGCTTCGCACAGCGCAGTCTAGGCAGAAGAGCTATGCGAACAGGAAGGTCTGTGATGTGTCTTTTATGGTTGGGGAGAAGGTTTTGCTGAAGGTATCACCCATGAAGGGTGTTATGAGGTTTGGGAAGAGGGGAAAGTTGAGCACCCGATTTATTGGGCCTTTTGAGGTGCTTCAGAGGATAGGGGAGGTGGCTTATAAGTTTTCCTTGCCACCTAGCTTGTCGAGTGTGCATCAAGTGTTTCATGTTTCCATGCTCCGGAAGTATGTTGGCTATATGTCCCATATTTTGGACTTCAACACGGTTCAGTTGGAGGGTGATATGACTTATGATGTGGAGCCGGTGGCCATTTTGGATCGGCAGATTCGGAAGTTGAGGTCAAAGGATATAGAGCTTCAGTGAAAGTGCAGTGGAGAGGTCAGCCTGTGGAGGAGTCCACCTGGGAGACCGATCAGGAGATGTAGAGCAGATATCCACACCTATTTGAGACTCCAGGTATGTTTCTAGACTCGTTCGAGGACGAATAGTTGTTTAAGAGGGGAAGGATGTAACGACCCGGCCGGTCGTTTCGAGAGTTATAGCCCCATTTTTCCCATTTATGCTTCCTTTTATGCTTTTCAGCTATATTATGATATATTGGGTTAGTTGATTCTGGGCCAGAGTAGTTTCGGAGTGAATTGAGACACTTAGTCTCTAAAGTAGAATCTTAAGTTGGAAAGGTCAACCGGACGTTGATTTATGTGTAAACGACCTCGAATTTGAATTTTGATGGTTTTGTTAGCCCCGTTAGGTGATTTTGGACTTAGGAGAGTGTCTGGAATGTGATTTAGAGGTCCGTGGTAGAATTAGGCTTGAATTGGAGAAAGCTAGAATTTCGGTGATTTTGGCCGGTAGTGGAAATTTTGATATCGGGATCGGATTGAATTTTCGAAAGTTGGAATAGGTTCGTGGTGTCATATCTGACGTTTGTGCAAAATTTAAGGTCATTCGGACGCGGTTTGGTAGGTTTCGGCATCGTTTGCGGAATTTGGAAGTCTAGAAGATCTTAGGCTTGAATCGGAGGGTAATTTGGTGTTTTGATGTTGTTTTAAGTGATTCGAAGGTTCGCCTAAGTTCGTATGATGTATTATGACTTGTTGACATGTTTGGTTGAGGTTCCGAGGGCCTCGGGTGAGTTTCGGGTGGTTAACGGATCATTTTTGGCCTTGGTGAGATAGCTGATCTACTGCTGTATTTTGGTTCTGGTTTCCTCTTACGCGTTCATGAGAAGGGCCTCGCATTTGAGAAGAGTGTTTCTGAGATGGTGAATTTTTGTTCTACGCATTCCCGAAGGTGAGGACGCGAACACGAAGGGTAGGGCAGTGTGTGCATCGCGAACGCGTAAGTGGTGTTGCGTTCGCGAAGAGGAGTAAGGCTGTTGGGGACCCCATTCATTTGGTCTACGCGTTCGCGAGGGTGAGGTCGCGTTCGCGAAGAGAAGGTTCAGTAAAGGTTCGTGTTCGCAAGTGGTAGATCACGTACGCGTAGAAGGAATTTCTGGGCAGAGGCAGTTGTGCTTCGCGAACGCGAGGGTACTTCCGTGTTCGCGAAGAAGGAAATCTGGGCAGACAGTGTTAAATTCAAAAATCGAGTGTTTGAGCCCATTTTTCATATTTTGAGCTAGAGACCACGAATTTAGGCGATAATTTGAAGGGATTTTCAAGGAGTTGATTGGGGTAAGTGTTTCTCACTTAGTTTTGTTTTAATTCCATAATTATATCTTAATTTTTATCATCTAAATTGTGATTTTGGGTGAAAAATTGGGGAAAAAGTGAAAGAGTTCTTGAGATGGAATTTTGAGGTTTTAAAAGGGATTTTGTTGTTATATTTTGGTAAATTTAGTATGGTTAGACTCGTGAGTGAATGGGCTTTCGGGTTTTATGACATTTGTCTGATTCCGAGACGTGGGCCCGGGGGCCGGGTTTGAGCCAATTTCGTGTTTTGAGTCTAATTTAGTAGTTTCCTTGTGGAATTGATTCCTTTAGCATATATTAATCGTATTGTACTGCTTGTGGATAGATTCGGGACGCTCGGAGACCGATTCGAGAGGTAAGGGCATTGCAGAGTAAAGATTTGCTCGAATTAAGGTAAGTAACGGTTGTAAATCTAGTCCTGAGGGTATGAAACCCCGGATTTGAGTGTCATGTGACTATTTTGAGGTGACGCACATGCTAGGTGACGGGCGTGTGGGCGTGCACCGTTGGGGGATTGTGACTTGGTCCGTCCCGTAGCAACTGTAAAGTTGAACAACCTGTTGTAGCTATATGCTCCTTATGTGTTTTAGAAAGTCTTGCTGTAAATCATGCTAGATACTATGTCTAGGACTTATGCCAGTATTGTTTGGACCCTTGGAGGTATTTTCTTGTTGTACTCTCATTGTTTTTGATTGATAATCTGTACTCAGTCATGTTCATGCGTTTTTACATTATAGCTCAGTCTTTGTTACTTTATTTGATGCACCATATCAATGTTGTTTGGGCTGATTACTTGATTTCTGAGAGCCCGAGAGACTGGAAAGATTATGACTGAGTGAGGCCAAGGGCCTGATTGCGAGGACATTTATGGGATCGGGCTGCACGCCGCAGCATGTTTCATTGATTCTGCCATGATGGGCATTGGTATAGCGCTTGGGCTGAAGGAGTCCCTCCGGAGTCTGTACACACCCCTAGTGAGCGCAGGTACCTACTGAGTGCGAGTAACGAGTGCTGAGTGATTGGGAGGCATGGGTGATTGTGAGGTTGGAGTTACTGGGAGGACTGAGTGATGTTTTTGCCTGAGGAGCGGTATGTGATTTCATCCTTTGTGATCATAGCTGCTGTGAGTCCTTATTTGAGAACTGTTGAAAGATATTTTTATTGGTTTTACCTGAACTAGATTTAAACAAGCTGATTTGACTTAAACACTGGTTTTTAAAGCATGTTGTACTTTACGGAATTTTTGTGATACGAACTATACTTGCATCTAGCTCATCATTACTCCTCAGCCTTTATTTACTGCTATTACTTACTGAGTTGGTATACTCACATTACTCTCTGTACCTTATGTGCAGATCCAGGCATTTCTGGCCACGGTAGCGGTTGTTGATATATTTAGTAGCGGATCATCAGATATAACAAGGTAGCTGTCTGGCGATCGCAGCCCTGTTTTTCTTCTTCCTTATCTTTCCCTTAGTTGTATTGGTCTTTCCGAGACTATGCTAGTCTTGATGTTATCAGACAATTTGTAGTAGTTGCTCATAACTTAGTGACACCTCGATGTCGGGCTATCTTTTCTGCATTCTATTTTTATTTTGGTTTGAACTCTTTAATGAAGATTCTAGTGAAGTAAAGCTTTGACTTATCTTTTAAATGAAATATCAATGTGTTTTGGAAATGTGTCAACTTGCCTAGTACCACGATAGGCGCTATCACGACGGGTTAGGTTTTGGGTCATGACAGAAGGACATCAGCAGAAGGAATATTCTGTAAATTATCGAATTGGGCAGAAGCAACATTGGAAGACAAAATTAAACCAGCTTTTACATTTAGAGTACTTCCCATTGATCGACTCAAATTCAAAGTCAAAGAAGAGGGTATGGAATTTATTGTTGATCTAGACAAAAGAACATGTGATTGTTCTGAATTTCAGTTAAATGAGATACCCTGTGAACATGCAATTGCTGCAATTGACAGTATATATCAAAAGAAATCGGCTTTCTGCTCTGCCTATTATACAAGGGACTTTTGGTTGAAAACATATGAAGGGCAAGTAAATTATGTAGGTGATTCAACAATATGGGTTATACCGGATACTATTAAATCAGAAATCACTAAGCCCCCAGATGCAAAAGTTATGCTTGGAAGAAAACAGAAGAATCGACATATTTCCTGTACATAATTCAAGAAGGAATCAAGATGTGATCGTTGTAAAAGATATGGGCATAACAGAACAAATTGCACAAATTCAGCAGTAGTTCATCCTTATGCAAGAAAATACAGGAAAAAGAATGATTGATTATATAGAATAAGGTTGCATACGCTCATTCAAAAAACTGATTGTAATCCAGAATAATTTTCTCGGGATTCTTGTTTCTCAAAATATTATTACTGTCTATTTTTTTTGTTTCTTGATTTGAAGTCAAAATGACCGTAATCTTTGTTTCTTCTATAACAACATACTTTGCTGTAGTTATATAATAATTTTTATTTTTTCGAAATCCATATATCTATCAAATTTTCTATCTAATACTCAGTTAAATATACCGGAACTCATCACATAGAATATAGCAGCATATTATACATAATATACTAGATCAGTATAATATACTGATCTAGTATATTATACTCATACAGTATATTATACTGATCCAGTATATTATACAGATCGAATATATTATGCATGAAAGTTTATGAGTTTTACATATCAATTCAGAAAGATTCAGCATATTATACTGGTGTTTTGTTGTTGTTTTGAAATATTTTATGTAGCATTTTCCTCTGGTTTTGAAGTAAAACTTACTGGCTTACAAATGAACATACATCATCAAATACAGTATATAAAGGAAGTGATTATGAAAAGAATAAAAGAAGTTTTGTATACATCCAGGATAAAATACTGAATAATATGATTTCAAATGATAGATCTCCAGCCAAATATACATGAACCAAAAGATTTGTAGTCTTTAATTCCAGCCAATTGTTATGGATACAATTTCTGCATTGTTTTACCATTCTCCATTATAATGTACTGGCTTATAGCGCTTCATAAGTAGCATTTCTAGCATAATATACAGGAACCAAACAAACACAAAAAACTCTAGCTAATTTTATTAGAATAGCATCAACAAAAATTATGAAATCCAACTTATTATCCATAAAAACACACCATAAAAAATATAAACTCCAATCCGTTAATCTTTATTTCAATCAATAAATTACTTCAAATCTAGCAAAAAAACAAAAACTGGATTGTACACATCCAGAATAAAATACTAGAGAAAATACTTTCAGGTGATATATCTCCAGGATAATATATAGGAAGAAAATTTTTAAAGTCTTTTAGTCCAGCAAATTATTCTGGATATAACTTCTCCATTGTTTTAAACTTCTCCATTATAATATACTGGTTTATAGTGCTTCATAAGTAGTATTTCCAGTGTAATATACAGGAACAAAATAAAATAATAAATCCAACTAATTATAATAGAATAGCATCAACAAAAATTATGTAATCCAACTTATTATCTATAAAAACACACCATAAAAAATATAAACTCCAATCCGTTAATCTTTATTTTAATCAATAAATCGCTTCAAATCCAGCAAAAAAAAACTGGATTGTACACATCTAGGATAAAATACTGGAGAAAATACTTTCAGGTGATATATCTCCAGGATAATATATAGGAAGAAAAATTTTAAAGTCTTTAAGTCCAGTAAATTATTCTGGATATAACTTCTCTATTATTTTACACTTGTCCATTATAATATACTGGTTTATAGCGCTTCATAAGTAGCATTTTCAGTAATTACAGGAACAAAATAAAATAAGAAATTCAGGTAATTATAATAGAATAGCATCAACAAAAATTATGAAATCCAACTTATTATCCATAAAAACACACCATAAAATTATAAACTCCAATCCATTAATCTTTATTTTAATCAATAAATCGCTTCAAATCCAGCAAAAAAAAACTGGATTGTACACATCCAGGATAAAATACTGGAGAAAATACTTTCAGGTGATATATCTCCAGCAGAATATGCAAGAAGCAAAATTTTAAAGTCTTTAACTCGAGCAAATTATTTTGAATATAACTTCTACATTATTTTACACTTCTCCGTTATAATATACTGGCTTTATAGCGCTTCTTAAGTAGCATTTTCAGCATAATATACATGAACCAAACAAAATAAGAACTTCAGCTAATTATACTATAATATCATCAACAAAAATTATGTAATCCAACTTATTATACATAAAAATACACCATAAAAAATATAAACTCCAATCCACATTATACATAAAAATATAAAAATAGAAACACAAACACATGCTAAAAATATATATTCCAGTATATTAATCTGCATTTCAATCTAAAATATCTTTTCAATTACAGTAAAAAAACAAAAAAACTATTTATTGGTATGTGTGTTGCGCCTTTTTGAAACGCAAGGTTTGTCTAATCTTCCAGTGGCCTCATCTTCACTAACCAGATATTCCAGTTGCTTCTTCTTACCATAATTGTATAATAATACTCCATATCTAGTTTGTACACGTGTAGGATCAAAGATGTTCTTGTCAACAGGTATCTTCTTGCCTTCAATGAAATATTCCGCAAATGCAGAACAATATATACCACAATCACTACATACAAAACACATATTAAGAAAGAATAAGATAAACAATACAGGAGTAAAAACTGAAGAATATGATATAAAAAAATATTGCAACTTACGCTTTTTCCTGTTGAGGCAAGTCATCCACTGATATAAGAAGAAATGGTTCAGATAGATCCTCTTTTTCCAAGTAATGTGATCTATTCGTTGTAATGTCACTTCTTTGCTCATAAAATGTAGTGGTGTTGAGCAACAATGGTATCATTACAACAAATGAGTGCAATGCTTTACGAACTACAACATCATGTCTTGGGGATCTCATTGAATTATATACGTATATGCAGCCATCAGGCAAAGATAGAATGTCCAACACCCAATGCCATGCATCTTTTACATTGGTTGGCATAAGAACATAATTAACGAAAAGCCAGGGGGTGTTATAAAGAATGTAAAACCCAAGCACATACTCTTTTAATTTCTTTGTCAACTCAAATATTTGTTTTTTTTACATTCAAGCTATCTATGGTTGATTTATTCTACACCTCTTCAATGGTAGAAATGAAATAGTTATCGGTAGTTGTCATCCTTATGTTTCCATATTTTTCTTTCTTTCGGAGGTAATAGAATATAATATCAATATGCTACAAAAAGAAAACAGACATCAATTGAATATACACACATATACCGATACTAAAACAAAATAAAAAAAATAATGTATGTTGACATACCGTCTCATTGATACCTATACCTGAATAATAAAGTTCAAAAAATCATGTCCTCTCAGCTATAAATGCAATTCCAAGATTAAACTGTTCCTCCAGTATATCATCCTTCTTTTTGTACCCCTTCTTCCTAAAAAGATTTAATAAATATATAAATATAATAGTCCAAACTATCATTACAAAGAAACTACAATCAAAACATAAAGAAATATATAAAATTACCTGCGAGTTTGAATTAACTTTGTTTGAACAAACTTACTAAACTCATCACTAATTGATACAAGAATTTCTTCAGTAATTGACGTTTTGAAAGGGTGATCCCCTTTCACAATAACACGAGGTACAACAAGTTTTCTTATTCTTGTTGCATCTTCTTGACTAGAGTCGTCCGAAACCTCATAAGTTTGGACACCTTCAAAACTTGACTGAATAGGCAAGGAAGAAGTTGCAGCATCTTTAGGTGTAGAGCATTTTGGAATAGATGACATTACAGGAGCAACACCTATGGACTCATTAACAAACTCGAAAGTTAATTTATGAATCTGACAATCAATCTGAGAGTCAGTCATCTCAATTTCATGATCTGAAGTCATCTTGGTTGATGATTTTTTTATAAACCTCTATAGCTGGAACATCTTCATTGCATGACTGTTTAGTCATCTTACCCGACGAAATATCTTCATTTGTTGTTTGTTTACAAAGCTCAGCTGTTAATTTATGAGCCTCTGAATCACATATTTCTAACCATTTATCTTCATCCGGAATTCCAACATCAACAAAACCAGATGCTACATAAAATATGCATTAATATGTTAGAAAATATAAATAAAAAAAATTTAAATATACAACTTTACGTTTCAATACCAGAAGTCCCTTCCTTTATCGCTTCTAAATTAAAATCTTCTAATTTCCCATGTTCATTATTGACGTCGTATTCTTTGATATCATGTGAATCCTCTACAGATCCAGAAATTGAAGAAAAATTGAGATAGCAACATACAATGAGTCAACTTCCCAGAGTGACTCTCTTCATTCAACTCTAAAAACTTCCCAAATACACTGTTCTTCAACACATCCATTTGAGTTCCAGACAAAAAGGATGACATAATTTGCTTAAAATTTCGATCGCCTTTTCAATAACAATCAGCAGGAAACCACTCCTTAAAGTCATAAAATCTATCTCCCTCCTAAAATTAAAATACAACACATATAAACAGCATTTCATATAATTTTAAGATAAAAACTTGAACATTTCAGAAATCCGTACCTTCAATATACTACTTAAGATTCCCTTTCTATAAAATCATGAAAACAAAGAATATTACAAATTAGATTAGTAAATACGATCAGAATCCAGTATATAAAACAGAACTCATCCAGTATAAAGTACTGGACAATAAAACCTACAGATGGCAGTCTTCCAGTATAATATACTGGATCAAATTAATTAGAAGCAATGAAACTCCAGAAATAAATACTGAGGTATAACGAAGAAGCATAATCAAAGAACATAATAATAATAATAAAAAGACAAATAATCATTAAAAAAAAGTAATCACAAATAAAATAAAACTCTAAAGAAGTATAAGATGATACCTGAGCAGAAAAGTGCATACTATTGTTAATTAGGCATTCTGCAGAAAGGGCTTCCATCTTCCGTCGGTCCGTATTCTAATCCTTTCAGCAGTAAGTTCTTCTTTAGCTTGGATCATCGTTTGCAAGCCATCGAAGGCAAGGAGGTTAGCCTGAAAAGTTAAAGATTGAAGTTGTTAAGGATTATGTCTAGCAAGAGAAAAGGTAAGAAAGAAGTTTAAGATGATACCTGAGCAAAAAAGTACATACTATTGTTAATTAGGCATTCTGCAGAAAGGGCTTCCATCTTCCGTCGGTCCTTATTCGAAGCCTTTCAGCAGCAAGTTATTCTTTAGCTTGGATCATCTTTTGCAAGCCCTTGAAGGCAAGGAGGTTAGCCTGAAAAGTTAAAGATTGAAGTTGTTTAGGATTATTCTAGCAAGAGAAAATGTAAGAAAGAAGTATAAGATGATACCTAAGCAGAAAAGTGCATACTATTATTAATTAGGAATTCTTACCTTTTCTCTTGCTAGACATAATCCTTAACAACTTCAATCTTTAACTTTTTCGGCTAATCTCCTTGCCTTTGAGGGCTTACAAAAGATGATCCAAGCTAAAGAAGAACTTGCTGCTGAACGAAATTGGATTGCTGCTGAACGAGATCATGTTGCTGAGTATCTCCCGGCTTTAGAAGAAAGACATGCTACAATGGATGAACTTGAATCTCGGTTAGAGCAGACTAAGGAAGAAGAGATCATTCACAGTCGAGAGGCCGCTCAACTGCATGAAGAACTTGAAGAGTTGAAGGCCAAGTGGGCAGAGCTGCAGGATATTGTAACTATCACAGCGGAATATGATTCTACTTCCATGGAGCAAATTAATAACCTGGAAGCAAGCGTACATTCCAAAACGAAGGAGGTTGCTCCTGTCAAAGAAAAGAGAGCTAGGATGGAGGAAAGGCTAAAAAAGGTCATGGATTAGAACAACGAACACGCGAGGAAAAATACTGTCCTTTGCCAGACCTATGACATCTTGAGGGCTGAAAATGAACAGTTGCAATTCAAATTCAAGAAGCTTTGATCCAAACTCCAAGATCAAGAAGACTCTTTCCTCGTTGAAACAACTTGTGCGATTTATCCCATGAGGAGGAAGACTTTCGAGGAGGCCAAAGAAGGCATTGCAAACATGGATGGTTGCATCGCTGAGGCTCGTGAATTGGAGACAACTGCCTTCGATAACATTCCTGCTTGGCCCACTTCTTCAAGCTCTTTGAACACAAGTTCTGAGTCCTCGGGAACCGATGAGGAAGCTAAAGAAGAAGATAAGGATAAGGATGAAAGTACTGGACCGGATATGGAACAGCCTTCATCTGCAAAAGATGCAGAAGATACTTCTCTTCCTTCGGACTCCGTCGGCAAAACCAAATTCTTTATATACTTCGTTTTCTTTGTAACTATTTTGAAACTTCTTGAGTTTGGCATTTTAAGAAATAACAGACATCTTTTGCTTAATTTCTGTGCAAGACACTTTTTTCTATTTGATAAAGTTTGGGAATGTTTTACATTCGATAACTTTAATTTTGGACATTCATACTTCCGGTATTTACCCTTTAACTATGAGGGTTTCATAAGAGATGACCCTTATATTTACGGTGCTCTTGAAGAGAACATCTCATGTTCATTCCGACACAAGCATTTGAAGTTTAACTAACTTTCAAATGAAAAAAAATCTTAACATATTATTTGGATAAGAAGTAAGATAAAAACAAAAGGACTTTGATTTATTCCTTCTATTTATAAAATTAGATTTACATGAACAAAAAATCCGCTTAAGTAAATAAAGCTGCCAATATATATGGCTAACTTGCACTACTTATTTCTACGGGGCTGATCATGTAGTCTCCGGTCCTGATAAGATACAGCTTCCGATTTTAACAGCCACCGGTCTTCATGACACTTTTAGTGCTCTGATATACAATAGTTCCCCCCAATGTTTGTATGCTAAGTATGAGATTCGAACACTGGAGTTCTTGCTATCGTCAATGATCCTTCTTTGAAGTATGTTTTACGTTGCTACCTTATTAAAACCCTTGCTAGTAAAATTCAATTGGGACAAAAACTAGATGAAGGGAAAAAGAATGCAGCGCATACTTTTAGTAGCAATAAGGATCTTCAACAGTAATACCTTTTAAGGTGAGTCGCGTTCCAGTTGCTCGGTAATTTTACTCCATCTTGATTTCCAGTTGATATGAACCTTTACAGGTTATCGCTGAAATTCGGTAAGGTCCTTACCACATTGGTCCTAGCTTCCCAGTATTAACCTCTCAGGTACTTTGAGTCACTTTTCGCAAAACCAAATCTCTAACTTTGAAATATCAAAGATTTACTTTGTGGTTATAATATCTTTCCATCCTTTGCTTTTGTGCCACCATCCTCGCATATACTAAATTTTGATGCTCTTCCAGCAAATCCAACTTAATCAGAATTGCTTCATTATTCGGCTCCTCGTTCTCCTGTGAATACCTTATGGTAGGTTCCCTGAACTTCACCGGAATCAACGCTTTCGCGTTGTACATAAAGATAAAAGGGTGTTTTTCCCGTGCTTGACTTTGTCGTTGTTCGATATGCCTATAACACTCCCGGTAACCCTTTTGGCCAATTGCCTTTAGCATCATCTAATTTTTTTTTGAGGTTTTAAATTATCACCTTGTTGGTCGACTCCGATTGTCCGTTAGCACTTGAATGATATGAAGACGATGTGATTATTTTGATCTTCAATCCTTCCAGAAACTTTATGACCCTAGAACCTATAAATTGTGGCCCATTGTCACAAGCAAATTCTTTTGGTACTCCAAAATGACAAATGATATGATCCCAAATGAAATCAATCAATTCTCACTCTCTAATATTTTTGTAAGCGCTTCCTTCAACCCATTTAGTAAAATAGCCAATTAAAACTAAAAGGAATCTTACCTGCTCAGGTCCTTGAGACAAAGGACCAACTATGTCCATCTCCCATTTCATGAATGGCCACGGTGACACCACCAAATGCAGAAGCTCTACCAGTTGATGTACTAATTACGCATGATGCTGACACTTATCACATTTTTTTACAAATGCCTTCACGTCTTGTTACATTTGGGCCAATAGTAACCAACCCTTATCAATTGAAGAACCAACGAGTCTACACTGGAATGATTTTCGCAAACCCCTTCATGAACTTCTCTCATCACATAATAAGCATCTCATGTTCCTAAACATCGATCCAATGATCCTTGAAATGATCTTCGAAATAGTTGACCATCAACAAGGCAATAACGAGCTGCTTTAGTTCGTAGTGCCCGGGAGGCTTTAGGATCTTCATGCAATTTGCCATGCCTTAAATATTCTATAAACTCAATTCTCCAATCTTAGATTAGGTTGGTTTAGTTAACATCGCAATACCCATCCATGTCCAGTATCGAGCGCAACAACTAAACAACTGCACCGGAATCGGCTCCTTTCATTTTTGTGGACGACCCTAAATTGGCCAATGCGTCTGTCTCCACGTTCTCTTCCCTTGGGAGATGAATTATCGACAACTCCCTGAATAAGAAAAGAAAAACTTGAACTTTATTCAGATATTGCTGCATGCGCTCCTCTTTAGTGTCAAATACTCCATATGTCTGATTTACTACCAGCTGGGAGTCACACTTTATTTTAATCACCTCGGAACCTAGTCCTCGGGCTAATTCAAGTCCTGCAACCAAAGCTTCATACCTGACTTCATTGTTAGTCAAAGTTACAGTTCTAATGTCCTATCTCAGGGTCTCTCTTGAAAGAGTTATTAATACTATCCCAAGACCGATCCCTTTTACATCGGAGGCTCCATCCGTAAATAAAGTTCGTACACTAAAAATGGTTTCCAATGCCAAAACTGCTTCTTTAGCAGCTAAATGCATTATCCCCGGACTAAAGTCAACCACAAAGTCAACCAAAACTTGTGACTTGATAGCTTTCTGAGGTTCATATTCTATATCAAATTCACTAATTTCTACTACCCATTTAGCCAATCAACCTGATAATTCAGGTTTATGAAGGACGTTCTTCAAGGGAAAAGTCGTCACAATGGATATTGGATGGAATTGAAAGTAGGGTCTAAGATTTTGAGAGGAAACTACGAGAACTAGAGCCAACTTTTCTAGGTGCGGATAACATGTCTCCGCTCCCGATAGTATTTTACTATTGTAATAAATAGAGAATTGCGTACCTTCATCCTCCCAAACCAAGACTGCACTCATTGCAACTTCCAAAATCGCTAAATAAATTTACATATATTTTCTTGGTAGATCGAGATTTGTTATGAATCTCAATACATAAGTACCCACTCAATACCTCTTGGTTAAAGAGTGATTATGCCCAAATTGGCTCTCTCAAGTCCAAATGGGTAGCAACCAAAATAATTGAATATGAGTTCAAGTTAGATTATCCCTAACTCTAGTTCAAATCCTTTAATTAAACTAATCGATACTTCAACTAGTTCAATTTCTTGTTAGCCAAGTTTTCCTAGACTAAATTCCTGTTTCTAAAATAAGAACAAAGTCAAATAGACACGAATCAATATTTGCAACCATTAATTCTAACTTTATAACATAAACAAGTTTAAATAATATCAACCAAATCAATAGCAAGCATTAGTATTAATGACCATAAGTTTTACACACTAGGGTTTGTTATACCCTGTGTGTTCCAAGGTGACGTATAATGAATATGAGACTTGTTAATCATGATTTAAATGAGTTTAAAGTCATAATATGACTATATATGGTATTTTTATATAAAATACAAAGTTAAAAAAAAATCAGATTTAAGTTGCGAAAAACCTACTAAGGATTTGCCTTGTAACGAAGCTTTTTGAGCAATACATTTAGTGCGATATATGAGGTATTTTTGGGACATATTATATACCGCATTTATTGTATTGCAATGTAGTTTCTAACACTCTTAACCATTTATTCATACGACGTCCGAATAAAAAGATATGAGCGTTTGATGAAGGGCCAATGCTAGGGTGCCAAGCTAGCACCTCTTTGACTTTTCAAAAGTTGATATATATAGGTATTAAGTCATATTTCTCTTCATTTTTCCACATAACACTGACAGATAAAACCCATAAACCTATCCTTAAGCTCTCTACAAAGGTTTCAAAAAAGATTAACATCCCGGGTACTAAATCAAGAAACGATAACATTAGAACGATCCCTACGACGTAAGTATCATTATACCGACTCTCTTTTTCTTTGTAGTTTGAGTTTTGGAAGGTACTTCATAGTTAATAAAATGCCTATTTTATGTATTTAAGGTTTTAAATATCAAGGAAGGTTGATAAATTCATTTCCTAATAGTTAGAACTCACAGGACGGTGATCGAAAGTCGTGTGTTCGATTTATTCCACTTTTAGTTGACTCTTTTGTAGTCCACTCGTGTTAGCCTCTTGTGCTACTGATTTATGGAGTTTGGAAGGATAAAGGGCGTGGATAAACACCACATGTGGTAGGGTAGTGGGCTGGTCGCTTGTCATTGCAGTTTCAGACTACTTGATATTTTGTTGATTGGGTGTGTTATGGTATATTTGGGATTTTTGTTGTATTAAAGGTCCCGAATTGTAGTTAGGTTGTTTTTGAGTTTCTGATTGTATTGTGTTTGTATCTCATCTATAGTACGCTTGAGGGAGCAGTAAAATCAGGGAAAATGCTGCCCGTTTTATTTTAGAATCGAGTTATCATTTGAGATACGTGATATACTAGCACCATCTAAGTTGTACGTGTATTTATTTGTTATAGGGTTAGCACGCTAGTTGTCATAAGCTTGTTGTTGAGTTGCATTGACAACTTGAGGTATGTTAAATCTATCCCTTCTTTCCTTTTGGCATGATCCATATGATACAACGAAACGAGCAAGCACGCAACTTTCACAAATGATTCTATTCTTAGAAGTACTAGGTTTGCCTATGTTCTTGATTCCCCATATGTCCTACTATCATATCATATGTTCATGGGTCTCAGAAAATATTTAAGTTGATAAAGACTATTTCGTGATATTAACCGAAGGCATATTGATCTTATGACATTCTGAGAGATCTTATTGACTTACTTCTTATGCATTGCATTCATTTATACGTGTACACTGACACATGACAAGATGACATTATATATGCGTATATTATATGTATATGGGGTATGGGAAAAGTTTACGATGTTATATACGCACCACCACATGATCAGTTGGTATACATTGATGAATTTGCCCACTGAGGCCGAGATGATATGATGGGATGCCCTCGAAGGCTTGATGATGTTATGTACGCACATACCTATGAATAATATGTCATTTATACGCATATGCATGACATTATAAATATTTCATGATTCACCGAGCTATTCAAAATTACAGATTGAGTCCTTTACTCCATGTTTCTTTCATATCTTTTATATACTGATTTTTATGCCTTACATACTCGGTACATTATTCGTACTGATGCCCCTATTTCTTGGGGCCTGCATTTCATGCCTGCATGTGCAGGTAGATTGGCTGACGGCCCCCCTTCTTAGGATCCTTGCTCAGTGAGAGTTGGTGTGCTCCATTCGATCCGGAGCTGCTATTGGATTTTGGTATGATACGTTTGTATACATATGTGGGTATGATGGGGCTCAATCCCGTCCTTTATATAGTTGTACACTCTATTAGAGGCCTATAGACAGTCATGTCTAGTTGAATTGTGTGTGGCCTTGTCAGCTTCTATTTTGATATATAGTTGTCCATAGAACCCTTGTTGGCTCTCCCTACCGTACCAAATGATATATATATATATATATATATATATATATATATATATATATATATATATATATATATATATATATATATATATATGTGTGTGTGTGTGTGTGTCTTTTGGGCATGTTTCCTCATGTATGTTATTCACATGATTCAGCAGTTTATTGACAGATGTTATGCATGACCCACCCCTATTTCATGTTTATATCTTAGATGCATGCTTCAGGGTGTTTGACATATAGGACTCGGGCACTCGTCACGGCCCATCGATTTGGGCTGTGACAGGGTTGGATCACAACCCTAGATTAAATCTAGCCACTCATGACAATAGACATAGAAAAATGAAAAGAAGAAGAAGAAATTAAAGACATAAAGCGAAATAAAAATGGAAAAGTAATTGCTCCTCTTTAATTGTAGATCAAAGTTTCCTAAAATAGCTAAGAATAACTACAAGTTGCTGCTGCAATATAAAAAGATGCCCTAAAAGATGTTTCCCGCCTATTTATAGTGTTCCGAAATTCTTGACAAAATACCCTTCGAAGGATTCTGAGGCCATACTTTAACATCTGCGGGCCGCACGTTGCTGGGTTACTGTTGCACGTGTGATGAGCGCTAAACACAATGCGAAAATTGATGCTCGCTAGTCAAAGATAGTATAGTAAAATTATCGTCTCCACAGAGATTGGATTTAAAAAATGTTCAAATAACTTATGGTTTTCTACTATTCAGGATGATCAACATTTGATTTGAGGTAATTACTAACTATAATTAACTATAAATTAAGATTACAACTATTAAAATTGATCACAGAGAGTGAGAGTTGAACTAAATCGGATTGTAAGCAATATGAGAAATAATGACCGCGACAGGATAGGTGTAAGATAGCTATTCAGGATCTAACTCCGGTTGAATTCACTTCTAATAATTCTCACGAAATCACTCGATGATTAGCTTAAATGTATGTTCAAGATTCCTCTCTCAATTAAATTTAAAATCTATCAAATAAACTAATAGGAAGCACTGTGAAGCTATGCGAGAACATGTTAATCGACTAGTCTTTAGGAAAACGTCTCTCGAATAATCTCCTAACCTGGTTTAATTTACAATTCAAGAAGCTCTGTCGATTACTTAGAAGAATTACTATGTTAAATCAAACAAAATAATGCAAAGATAATCACCAAAATATTTCTCTTTCGATTAAATAAACTGGTGAACAAATTTGCAATCAATTCAAAACTCCACAAAGTATTCACACAACTAAACCGGAGTTAAATCCACAAATAGCAATCAAAATACCATATCCGTCAAACCCCATAGTAAACTACTCCATAACAATGGAGAAAGTCATATCAAATAAGTTTAAGAATATAGAAAATATCAAAGACAACAAACGATACAAACTCTCGTATTGCACCGATAGTTGGCAAGAAAATTTATGAAATCTTGTGTCTTCAAGCCATAGTAGCTCTCCAAAACTCTCCTAGGTTGAATCCCTCTCAAAAACATATTTTTAGTGTATTTATACCAAGTCGGAACGTGCCCAGACCAAACTACCCTCTTTGAGTAGAAGTGGGAAAACCAAGAAACTTTTTACACTTCATGCGTCGGACAGTGCTACGCATGGTGCCTCACATTAGTATAATTTACCCAGTTGAAAACTCTCTAAATTCAGCTTGTCTGACAAACTTTTATACTAATGCGTCGCACCCTGCGTCGCATTAGTATATTTTCTTGTCAAACCAAAAAAAACTCCAAGTCTCTGAACTTCTCAAATTTCTGACGAACATTTGTACTAATTCGTCGCACACTGCTACACTTACTGCGTCGCATTAGTACATTTGTTCTAGCCCTTGCGCTTTCTTCCAACTTCCGTATGCAACGTCGGTCGACGATCCCCGGATGCTATTTCGGTTTAATTCCTTGGGCTTTTACTCAGACTTCAAAGCTCTAAATTATTCGATTTAGCTCCAATTTATCTTTTTAACTAGGAATCATTTCCTGCAAGGCATAAAATATGTAATGAGTGCAAATCATCATTATTTAAGCTCAAACACACAATAAATGCAGTCATTAGAGTGTAAACTATGGTTAAAATACGGGTTTCTAGCCTGCCATCAACACTCCACCCTTAAACTATTTCTCGTCATCGAGCATCAAAATACACTTCACATAGAGACGACCTTTACATCGAACAACTTCCATAACACATCACGCCAAGAATATTTAAAGTAGACTAAGCTCCCTATCATAACATTCTAGCCTCAAAGCTCTACTCAAAAGCACCACGCATTTTTCACAACGTGCTCACTTACTCTAACACAGAGGTCAATGTCATTACCTTTCCTTCGCAAGCCATATGCCCTCTACTAATTGAGCTCATTCAGTCAAAGATCAAGTAGGACTTTAATTTGTTGTAATGTAGGTTGCAGGACGGGTAGGATGCGATTTGGATAATAGCGGCTACACCTCCCTGAGCACTTTAATACATATAATTTCACCAATTCAAATCCCACACTTATGTTGAAGCAAACCCCAACCTTCACATCATATTAGCACCAAGCTCCTAATTTCTCTAAGCACAAACAAAGCAAGATTTACCACTAGCAAGGAATAATTTTTTTTATTATATATACAATACTATTTTTTTTTAAAGTTCCGAATTTCTTCTCTCTTGTTTTTTTTTCCAATTCCACAAGTGACTCTCACAATGTTTTCATACAGTGCACCTTTCTCCTTTTCTATAGTTCCACTCAAAAACCCAACCATTTTTTCACTTAGCTTTCAACAAGCTCATAGATATTTCACGCGCTCATGATAGGTAAAAGGTTCAAATAAATGGTCAATTCACAAACGCGTTAGGATTTTAGTGTGGTCGCCAAAGAGAATAGGATTACCCAAAGGGGCTAACTAGGATACACAATAATTAGGCGGGTCACGAGCATATAATTGGCTCAACAAAGTAATGCCTATATTACTTCCTATACTGAACAAGACTTCTATTTTGCTTTGCAAATACACAGGACAAGCTCTAGACATCAACTGACATGCACAGAATATCAACGAAAACCTCACTCATACCATGGCACAAAGTCAAGAAAATTGATTTCAACTAGCAATACGACATAAGATTTTCTACTCCTAAAAAAAAAACTAACTATACCCGATTCAAGTAAAAAACCCTTGGAAAAGAATTGCGGCACAGGAAAAAATCAAGGGGGAATCATTACACTATCTAAGAAAATACAATAAAATAAAATAAAATAAAAGACATATTTTTGGATTTTTCATTTGTTTTTTGTATTTTTGTTCGACTTTAACACTCAAGAAGACGGTCGAGGAAATCCATCGTCACGAAAAGTCCAATTTATTTTTAAAATAAAGATAAAAACACACAAGAAAATAAAATAAAAATACACACATATTTACATCCTCCACCCCACATTTAAATTGTGGCATGTCCCCATGACACACAAGTAAAAAACAAGAGGTAAAAAAAACTCCCCTGAATGTTTTTCTTTTCTGAGAACTGATGAACTCCACCCCTAATTCTGAATTCATTCCTCGTTTCTTCTTCTTTATAGATCTCATTAGGCCAAAGTACTTTGACAATATCTGCAAGACCCACTCTTTTCTTTCTTGCTTGGCCTCACTTTGAGCGGTGAATTGCTCTTTTAGGTTCCTGCATTCTTTTACAAGATCAATACATGTATCTTCCTGTAAATCCCCAAAACTAAAATCCACATAATCAATGTTAGAAATAGAAAATAAAGAAGAAAGCTCATGTGAATATTCCTCTGGTATGTCCAAGACCAATTGTTTCTCGTTCTCTTCTACTAAAGGTTGCAAGTATGGAAAGGTGGATGGAGGTTTGAACTCTTCTTTCATTGCTTCACAATCAACCAAAGCCTCATCTTCAATCATCTCAGTTGAATCAGAGTCCTCTTGTAAAGTGGAAAGCTCTCTATGTAGATGTTCATTCTCTTGGGTAGTCTCATTCTCACAGCGTATTTCCTCCATATATTGACTATCATAATGCAATGAGCTTTCTAAAAGTATACTTACTATTTGGCTCACTTGCGTTGTTAGGTTCTTAATGGCTTCAGCATTTGTACAATTCCTTCTTGATTTTGTATAAATCTTTCTTTGACACTATTCATTAACTTATACATAAGTTCTTCTAAACTACCATTCTCCTCTTGATGTAGTTGTCTCACTTCGCTTTCATTCCAGTCATAATAAGGGTATTCATCCAAACCAGAGTTAAGATTATGCTCATGTAAAACCCCATACCTGTACGGGCTAGAAATAAAGTGAGACTGCTCAAAAGATGAATCATAGGAAGAATACTTACCTGCTTGACAGTCAACCCATAGATGATTTCCACTATATTTAAAATAAATAGCACACTTGTGATAGTGTTCAGCTGTTAACTCTGTAACCGATTTCTTAGGGTGGTTGTGTTTCAATATTTTCTTCAAGCTTTCTCCTGAACACTTGTCAGGTGCTACAAAAAAAATCTTGAAGACAAGTTAACTAATAAAAAATAAAAAGAAAAGAAAAAAAATAAATTCCCGAATTAGCACAAAATATTATTTTGAACACTATTAATTGCCAATCCCCGACAACGGTGCCAAAATTTGACGAGCGCAAAACACAACACGAAAATTAATGCTGGCTAGTCAAAGATAGTATAGTAAAATTATCGTCTCCATAGGGAATGGATTTAAACAATGTTAAAATAACTTATGGTTCTGCTATTCAGGATGATCAACACTTGATTTGAGGTAATTACTAACTAAGATTAACTACTAAATTAAGATTAGAACTAATTGATATTGATCACAGAGAGTGAGAGTTGAACTAAATCGGATTGTAAGCAATATGAGAAATAAGGGTCACGATACGATAGGTGTAAGATAGCAATTCAGGATCTAACTCTGGTTTAATTCACTAATAATATTTTAATGATTCTCACGAATTCACTAGATGATTAGCTTAAATGTAAGATCAAGATTCCTATCTCGATTGAATCTGAACTCTACAAAATAAACTAATAAGAATCACTGTGAAGATGTGCAAGAACATGTTAATGGACTAGTCTTTAGGAAAATATCTCTCGAATATTCTCCTAACCTGGTTTAATTAATAATTCAAGAAGATCTTTCGATTACTTAGAAGAATCACTAAGTTAAATCAAATAAAATAATGCAAAGATAATCATCAAAATATTCCTCTTTTTATTAAATAAACTGGTGAACAAATTTGCAATCAATTCAAAACTCCACAACGTATTCACATAATTAAACCGGAGTTAAATCCACAAATAGCAATCAAAATACCATATCCATCAAACCATGTAGTAAACTACTCCATAACAATGGAGAAAGTCATATCAAATAAGTTTAAGAACGTAGAAAACATCAAAGAAAACTTTACGGTACAAACTCTTGTATTGCACCGATTGTTGGCAAGAGAATTGATGAAATCTTGTGTCTTCAAGCCGTAGTAGCTCTCCAAAATACTCCTAGGTCGAATCCCCCTCAAAAACGTATTTTTAGTATAATTATACCAAGTCGGAACGTGCTCGGACCAACTACCCTCTTTGAGCATAAGTAAGAAAACATGGAATCTTTTTACACTTCATGCGTTGCATAGTGCTACGTGCCCCTGCGTCGTATTAGTATAATTTACTCAGTTGCAAACTCTCTGAACTCAGTTGTCTGACAAACATTTGTACTAATGCGCCGCACCCTGCGTCACATTAGTACATTTTCTTGTCAGACCAAAAAAACTCTAAGTCTCTGAATTTTCACATTTCTGACGAACATTTGTACTAATGCGTCACACACTAGTATGCTTACTGTGTCGCATTAGTACATTTGTTCTAGCCCTTACGCTTTCTTCTAACATTCTTATGCAATGCCGGTCCACAAGCCCTGAATGTGATCCCGATTTAATTCTTTGGGCTTTTACTCAGACTTCAAAGCTCCAAATTATTCGATTTAGCTCCAATTTATCTTTTTAACTCGGAATCATTTCCCCAAAGGCATAAAACACGTAATAAGTGCAAATCACCATTATTTAAACTCAAACACATATAAAATACAGTAATTAGAGTGTAAACTACAGCTAAATTACGGGTTTTCTAGCCTACCATCAGAATGCTTTGAGTTGGAGGAGTTCTGCAATACGGGTTTCTAGCCTACTGTCCGTATCGATCATGTCCTATATATTCATTTCTTATCACTCATGCAGACATCATTCAATCATCAATAGATAAACTCGTATTTATAAACATACAAATTCGTGAGCTACTTGTTACAAGAACCAATCCTTATTCCTTATCCACTTTCTACATCATCCTTCGTATTCTATATTATTTAGCCATAAAGAACGTTGTAACTATTTTGAAATTTCACTTCTATCCTTATTTCACATCACGACTCGTTTCTGGGGATTTCATGATTCTTTCAAATTATAGCTATGTAATAATCTTAGCTTGTGAGGCTACTTGTTATACATATATATATAAATTCATCAATACGTAACAAAAGTTGAATTTACGCTCAATCAACTCATATTCTTATCGCTAAACTTATCATATTCTATAATTTATGACTCCATAGGTAACGTATATCGTCTCTTAACATCACCCTCATATATAATCAACCCTATTTAACTTGAGAGCAATGTAAGTGTCTTCGGGGAAGTTTTATGAACACAAACATATAAGTATTGGAAGTTGTGCCATTCTTTATGTATAAACATTCTTATTATTCTACAAACTATACATTATGTTACCTTGTTGAACTATTCGTATATGACTGACTATCCCTCATTATACAGACACTATATTGTTTATGATTCGTCAGACCATTCGTGCAGAATGTTTAATTAACATCTAGGCGTCTTGTTACATATAAAAGACAAGGACCTTTTAGAAGCCTCTATTTACTCCTTAAGAATACATGAAAGACTAACCAATATGGTCCATTTCAACATTCGTATGACTATACTCGTGGACGGACCTTAATCGTCAGTATAGTACGTATACAAAGCCTCGTACCCTTGAATTCCTTATAACGGCAACATAACTTACGGAATCATGCCGAATAAAAGAAAGGAAGACCTTACATAGCTCAAAATATCCCTTCCAATCCTCAATCTAACTTAACTTGCAGCTCCTGAGTCAACAAGCAATGAACAATACTTTCATCACAATACCAATGCCATAACGTATCGCATTTAAATGACACACTTTATTCTACGATAAGACGGACAACACCTTCCTTGTTTATATGGCTTCCCACAGATTACAAAAGCCCAACCAATATCAATAATACTCATATTAAGCCTCCCAAATAGTCCACCAATCAACAACATTACTAACAAGCCTTTCGATAGATATCTCACAAGTTCTAGATTCCACGACTTAGCCGCAACTTGGATAAGCTTAAATACATATAGAGTAAGTGGTTTATTACCTTAAAACGGATATAACAACTCCAATTTTTGCTTACTTCACCACGAAGTATCCTTCCAAGGCAGCCACAAGAACAAGGAAGCGAAACTAGCATGCACTTCGGGTTTCTCGGCACTAGAATCACTTTGGAAGACTTGAAATCACCTAGAGTTAATATGAAAACCTTGGGGGAGTATTTTATGAACATAAACCACTTAAATCAACCCCTTCCCCCCCCCCTCCCCCCACGAGCTGGAACCATAACAAAATCAGCAACCACAAGAAGAACAAGGAACTCACTAGCGCCACGGGATTCCCGACACTTGATTTGTGTTGTTTGTCCTTTGTTTGGGTCTTGGATCATGAGAGAACTTTGAGAGAAGGTTTTTAGGTGTTTAAGCTCTAAAGAGAGTGAAAAATAATGAGTAAAAATGGGCTGTAGGAATCATATATATATATATATATATATATATATATATATATATATATATATAAAGATATCTCAACCACCTAAGTGTGTTCCATTGGGAGAGGCTTGCGCAATCTCGCAAAAATACGAATATCTCTGTAGTACAACATCGTATCGATGAACGGTCCAATGAGTTAGAAATTAGACTCGTGGATATTCAATTTTGTATGTGTATCATCCTATAATTTCATGTATATCGGGAGAAAAGCTCTGCTATATTTGACCTAATTTTCAACGCATTTATGAACGTAACTTGTGATGACTTTCGTCGACTTTTGTTTCACAACTCACTTGACTTAAAAAATTAACACACGGCTATAATACAACTAAAATACCTCATAACATCATATTATTATCATGTTAAGCACCCTAGTCTCATCCCAAAAGTACGGGTTATAACGTTCCCAACTTGTCGACTTTCAACGAAACTTATTTTCTTCAATTCGTTTAACTTCTAAACCTTCTAAACCTTCCAAACCTCTTGGTACTTGCTGTTCATGATCTTAAATATTTGTAATGCCAAGGTAACATGAATAACTTACTTTATGTACTTCCAAAGATTATCTCATTTTTGAGCTTACATCAATTGACTTATGACATACTTTTACGTACGAAAACTTGGAGTGTAATATCATTCTCCCATTTGGAACATTCGCCCTTGAATGTTGACTGATGCGCTTATCAGTCTCATAACCTATAGCTCTTAAGAATACTTTAGTATTATCCTTTCCATCTAGGCAACTGTTTTGTGAACAAATCCAAAGGCCAGGGCATTCCCCCCTTTAGGCCACTTTCTCACACCATGACGTGTGGTCAAAATTCTTCCAATCTCGTAAATGTTGCTACCTTCTATCATGCAGCCTTTACGACTCTATCCTTATATGTGCGCCTATGCGACTCTTCTATATTTTGTTTTCTATCTTTTAGGCAATATCTAGGCCTCACTTTGTGAACATATACATAACTATGACAAACTGTCCCACTGGGCATCTATAGGTGTACTGAAGTTCTTCGGTTGGTACTTTGTCGAGCTTACGATTATTGTTATATCTGGTTTCATAGGCTCGGTTATCAGCGCTTATGACTTTACTACATCTAGGAAGGTCATACTATTCAATAACTCTTACTTCGATTTAGTATTACCGAGGTCTGCTACCCAACTCTAGGTTACACTCTCGTTGCTTATCCTATATGTATAAATCTTAGTCCTTTAATGCTTCTTCATTACTGTTCATCCAAAGAATGACATCCTAATCTCCTCTCATACATTTGAACCTTTATCCATCTATTGTTGATTCACCTTAATGTTTATCTATAATCTACCACTAATAACTTGAAACCTCTTACGTAATATATAACCACTAGGGCTCACGTTTCATCGGAAAATATCTGAAGTGATTTGTCTGATCCACCCAGGGATGATACTATACTTCAATAACCGTATTTCAAAGCATTCCAATGTGATTCATATTATGGGGGTATTCTAATCCCATGTAATTCATAAAATCCCTTTTCTTTAAATCATTACTCAATCAAAGGCCTAATATCCTCTTATCTATCATAATTACACCCTTATTCTACTATCAGGGCAGCATTTCATCTCTTCTAAATGCTCCTAGTCTTATACTTCTCCAAGTTCATTCAGGCTATACTGAGCTTCTATAACTTGCAGAAACCATCAGCTCTCTTGTTTTGATAGGCTTAATCCCAAGGCCTTACCTATTCTTGTCACCTTCTCACCCACCTTTTCTTATCCTTACTTCTGTCTACCTAAAACCTTGTTGCTCTACCATACTTTAGCTTGGGACCTACACATATCTATTTATACTACTTGCAACCTCCCTTTAACTTGCTATCACCATAAATTTCCTTATGTTTTTCTAGAACCATAAGCGAGACATCATGGTATCTCTAACTCTTCTTTACTCTCTTAACTAGACCTCTCGGTACCTAGAATTCATAGACTGGAAGATTTGCTACTGACAACACAACTATCATTTATGGATACTGAACCACGGTGCTTCTACCCCTCTATCTGGAGTGTGGACTATTCACAACCTTCTGAACTTGAGTATCTCGTACTTTCTTCACCTTTACCTTAGTTACCTTTTAATTTTACATCGCATCTTCTGTCGCTTTCATAAATTCCCTTCCATATAGGTGGAATTTATATCCACACCTTGAAGCTCTACTATAATATTTGCACCTCTAGTGCATACACAATCCGGCGGAAGCTTCATACTGACTTTTTATGACTCAGCTCTATGACACGATCTGGAAACGAAAGAAGAGTAACATTTCCTAAATGCCCTGTAGCCTCTCAATTATAAGTGTAGCGTGCAACACACCCATAAGTGAGACTCTACTAGAAATGGCTTTGTAGAATCCCTAGAACACGACCTACTCGGATACCACTTTGTCATGCCCCAACCTAGGGAGGTGTGGCTGGAACTCGGTATCGTACTGTCCCGAGAGAACCACTATGTAACTCATGGTCGTTCGACGGAAACAAAAACATACATAGGCCAACTTGGCTGAACTCATTATTTCTGTAACTATCATAGGCCAACATGGACACAACTCATAATGTATAACTGTAAGTGGGAAAATGGTGTATCAGCGATCCATCATACTCAAAACATAAATACACATGGGCAGTCCAGGCCTCTGACATACTGTACATAATGAACCTATGTCTACAAAGCCAATAAGAGTATTTGACATCAAAAGATGGTCAGGACAGGGCTCCAACCTACCCAAAAGTATACATACATAGGACAGTTTGATAACCTCTAGACTCAGCTGTACTCCAGATGAAATGGAGCTTTCGCCAATCCTCAGCTGGATATCAACTCCGTCTATGATAAGAGCCTGCCAAACTGGATACCTGAACCTGCATACATGAATTCGGTGCCCCAATGATGGGACATTAGTACAGAGAAAGTTACTAAGTATGTAAGGCAGATAACATATGAATAACTGAATTGAAACTGAACTGACATGTATATATGATATACTGAAAGTAATCTGAAGGGTCAATGAAATCCGGGAATCATACTTACCTCATTCTGACTCGTAACATATCTAAGTATTGAATGATCCAACTTACCTTCCAAAAGATGTAGACTGAAAAGGGAAGGCTCTGTTGGCCGAGAACATCTAATGTTACGACTATTGTATATACATCTAATTCGTGTCATGATATACCTGAACTTGTTCCCATATTCTACCTATACTAGAACCACCATATTATGGAACTTCATCTATAATATTCTTCTAGCCATCATACCTTATATATGTATACTTATCTCCGACATATCAAATATCTCTATGGCTACACTGAAACATAAAAGTGGTACTTACGCATTTCATAAGAGACCGTCTTTAAGGCTCACTCACAAACATATAATTAGTTTCTCGTACGCATAATATAGTAGAGTGTCTGTACGGCTCATAATACGGAGGTCTAACTATGCGTGCAACTGAGACCGTCCATAACCAACCTTCATTATGCACCTATGCGTTTATAGACCATCCATAGGGCTTCACTGTATACCTACGCGTTCATAGACCGTCCGTAGGGATCATGTCCTATACAGATTCATTTCATATGACTCATACAGACATCATTCAATCATCAATAGATAAACTCGTATTCATAAACATATAAGTTCATGAGTAACTCGTTACAATAACCAATCCTTATTCCTAATCCACTTTCTACGTCATCCTTCGTATTCTATATTATTTAGCCATAAAGAACGTTGTAACTATTTTGAAATTGTAGTTCTATCCTTATTTCACATCACGACTCGTTTCTGAGGATTACATGATTTTTTCTACTTATAGGTATGTAATATTCTTAGCTTGTGAGGCTACTCGTCATACATATATATATCTATTCATCAATACGTAACAAGAGTTACGGGATTTACGCTCTATCAACTTATATTCTTATTGCTAAAATTAGCATATTATATAATTTATGACTCCATAGGTAATGTATATCATCTCTTAACATCACCCTCATATATAATCAGCCTTATTTAACTTGAGGGCAACGTAACTATCTTTGTGGGTTTTTATCCGTTTCGTTAACACAAAAGTTTAAGTATTGGAAGTAGTTCCATTATTTGGGTCGAAACATTTTTATTATTCTGCAAACTTTATATTATGCTGCCTTGTTGAACTATTCGTATATAACTATCCCTCATTATACAGACATTATATTGTTTTTGATTCGTCAGACCATTCATACGTAATTTTTAATTAACATCTAGACGTCTTGTTACATATAAAAGACAAAGACCTTTTAGAAGCCTCTATTTACTCCTTAAGAATACATGAAACACCAACCAATACGGTCCATTTCAACATTCGTATGACTATACTCGTGGACGGACCTTAATCGTCAGTATAGTACGTATATAAAGCCTCGTACCCTTGAATTCCTTATAACGGCAACATATCTTACGGAATCATGCCAAATAAAAGAAAGGAAGACCTTACATACATCAAAATATCCCTTCCAATCCTCAAACTAACTTAACTTGCAGCTCATGTGTCTACAAGCAATGAACAATACTTTCATCACAATATGAATGCCATAACTTAGCGCATTTGAATGACACACTTTATTGTACGATAAAATAGAAAGCACCTCCCCTATTTATATGATTTCCCACAAGTTACAACAACTAAAAACAACCCAAACAACATCAACAATACCCATATTATACCTCCCAAATAGTCCACCAATCAACAACATTACTAACAAGCCTTTCGATAAATATCTCACAACTTCTAGCTTTCACGACTTAGCTGCAACTTGGATAAGATTAAATACATGTAGAGTAAGAGGTTCCTTACATTTAAACCAATAAAACAACTCCAGCTTTTGCTTACTTCACCACGAAGTATCCTTTCAATGCAGCCACAAGAACAAGGAAGCGAAACTATCAGGCACTTCGGGTTTCTCGGCACTAGAATCACTTTGGAAGAATTGAAATCATCTAGGGTTGATATTAAAACATTTGGGGAGTATTTTAGATAACTTACACCACTTAAAACAACTCCCGCACGATCTAGAACCACAACAAAATCAGCAACCACAAGAAGAACAAGAAATTCACTAGCACCACGGGATTCCCGATGCTTGATTGGTGTTGTTTGTCCTTTATTTGTATCTTGGATCATGAGAGATCTTTGAGAGAAGGTTTTTAGGTGTCTAGGCATTGAAGAGAGTGAAAGAGAATGAGTAAAAATGGGCTGTAGGTGTTACATATATATCAAGATATCTAAACCGCCTAGTGGGTCCCATTGGGAGCTGCTTGCGTAATCTCTCAAAAATATGAATATCTCTCTACTACGACATCGTATCGACGAACGGTTTAATGTATTATAAACTAGATTCATAGATCTTCAATTTTGTAGGTCGATTATCCCGTATTTCCATGTATATCGCGAGAAAAGCTCTGCTACATTTGACCTAATATTTAGCGTATTTATGAACGTAACTTGTGACGACTTTCGTCGACTTTTGTTTCACAACTCGCTTGACTTCAAAACTTAACACACAACTATCATAAAACTAAAATACCTCATAACATCATATCCTTATCATGTTAAGAACCCTATTCTCATCCCAAAAGTAAGGGTTATAACATTCTCAACTTGTCGATTTTCAACGAAACTTATTTTCTTCGATTCGCTTAACTTCTAAACCTTCCAACCCTTTTGGTACTTGTTATTCATGATATTAAATATTTGTAGGTAACATGACTAACTTACTTAATGTACTTCTAAAGATGATGTCATTTTTGAGCTTACATCAATTGATTTACGACGTACTTTTACGTAGGAAAACATGAGGTGTAACACAAACACAATAGCAAGGAGCTCCTTCTCGTAACGGTATAATTGACTTGGGCACTATTGATGGTCTTACCAGCATAGTAGACTGGATGAAAAACTTTGTTGATACGTTGCCCCAAAACAGCCCCAACTGCTATATCACTTGCATCACACATGAGCTCGAACGAGAAACTCCACTTTGGAGATGTAATGATAGGAGTAGCTGTCAACTTGAGCTTCAATTGTTCAAAAGATCTCATACAATCATCATTGAAATAGAACTTGGCATCCTTCTCGGGGAGTTTGCCCAAAGGATTCACCGCTTTAGAAAAGTCTTTGATAATCGCTGGTAGAATCCCGCATGGCCCAAGAAACTCTTCACACTCTTCACCGAGGTGGGGGTGGAAGCTTAGAAATAACTTCAATCCTTGCCTTATCCACTTCAATACCATTCTTTTAAATATTATGTCCAAGGACAATGCCTTCCTCAACCATGAAATGGCATTTCTCCTAATTGAGTACCAAATTTGTTTCCTCATATCTAGCCAACACCTTGTCTAAATTAGCAAGACAATCATCAAATGAACCCCCAACCACCAAAGGTCATCCATGAAGACCTCAAGGTAGTCTTCTACCACGTCCGTGAATATAGCCATCCAAAAGGTATCCGTTTGAAAGCAAAAATGTCATATGGACATGTAAAGGTGATTTTCTCTTGATCTTCTGGTGCAATAAGAATTTGGTTGTATCCTGAGTAACCGTCAAGAAAGAAATAGAAAGAACGAGTGGCCAACCTATCAAGCATTTGATCCATGAACAGAGAGGGAAATGATCTTTCCTTGTGACTTTGTTGAGCTTATGATAATCCATACAAACTCTCTAACCAGTGACCGTTCTTGTCGGAATTAACTCATTCTTATCATTGGTAACAACCATCATAAGCTGTATAGTGACTTGCAGGGTATTATTGGATCGATATGGGCAAAGATGCGAAGGAAGTTATTTGAAAATTTGACAAATGTCAAAGGTTTGCGCCAATGATCCATCAACCCGGAGAGCAACTTCACGCGGTCCTATCCCCATGGCCATTCATGAAATGGGGAATGGATATCGTCGGCCCTCTGCCATCGACCCCAGGTAAAGCCAAATTCATCTTATTTATGACTGACTATTTCTCTAAATGGGTTGAAGCACATGCGTTCGAAAAAGTAAGAGAGAAAGAAGTTATAGACTTTGTTTGGGATCATATCATATGCCGATTCGGGATACCCGACAAAATAGTATGTGACAATGGGAAACAATTTGTGGGCAGCAAAGTGACAAAATTCTTCGAAGACCACAGAATAAGAAGGATATTATCAACACCGTATCACCCCAGTGGGAACGGACATGCCGAATCAACGAACAAAACCATCATTCAGAACCTAAAAAAGAGGTTGAACGACGCTAACGGAAAGTGGAGAGAAATCCTACCCGAAGTCCTTTGGGCATATCGAACGACGTCGAAATCCTGTATGGGTCTGAATTATTGATACCAGTCGAAGTTGGCGAACCCAGTACCAGATTTTGATACATGACGGAAGAATCAAATAACGAGGCTATGAACACTAGCCTCGAATTATCAGACGAAAGACGAGAAGCTTCTCTCATCTAATTGGCCGCCCAAAAGCAGCGAATCAAAAGATATTATAATCGAAGAACCAAGCTCCGCCATTTCAAGCCCGGGGACTTAGTACTAAGGAAAGTCACCATCCATACCCGAAATCCGAACGAAGGAAAACTAGGACCAAATTGGGAAGGACCATATTAGGTTCTCGAGAACGTCGGAAAGTGATCACACAGGCTCGGCATTATAAATGGCAAACAACTATCAAGCAATTGGAATGTGTCACATCTAAAACGATACTACTGCTAAGGTACGACCCTTCTATATTCATTTACATTTCAAAACTGACCCCTGTAGAAGTCCGAGCTACGATGGATCCTTTGTCATAGATCTGAAAGCACGCGTTGCACTCTTTTTTCCTTAGACCGGTTTTATCCCAAATGGATTTTTCGGTAAGGTTTTTAACGAGGAAACCAAATATTATGCTGCACTTACAACAGTACCCGAGGCCTCTTTACAATCGATCTCGAATACTGGGGGGGCATTAGCCTTCAAATATATAAAGTTCTAATGCAAGAAAATTATTTCGCAACAACGGGGTTCCAATAGGAAAAGTTATAAGAGCCAAATGGTCAAAACGAACCATGCTCATATAGTTAGCCTGAACCCAGGCGCGAAACATGAACACATGTATAGTGACTTGCAAAGAAAGTTCTCCTCTTTACCGACATCTTATGTCCAAGAAACATTCCTCTATTTTGGAGATTTATTACACAAACAGAGTTAAGATTAATTCGACCACTAAGCCTACATGCTACTTTCATTTCGAGTTCGAGCAAGCACTCACTCGACCATTATGCCTACGGGCCACTTTATCCCGAGTTCGAATCATTCACTCTACTACTAAGCCCACGGGCAACTTTATTTCGAGTTCGAGCAAGCACTCACTCGACCATTATGCCTACGGGCTACATTACTTCGAGTTCGAATCATTCATTCAACTACTAAGCCTACGGGCTACTTTCATTTCGAGTTCGAGCAAGCACCCACTCGACCATTACGCCTACGGGCTACATCACTTCGCGTTCGAATCATTCACTCGACTACTAAGCCCACGAGCTAATTATTTCGAGTTCGAGCAAGCACTCACTCGACCATTACGCCTACGGGCTACATTACTTCGATTTCGAATCATTCACTCGACTACTAAGCCTACGGGTGATTTTCATTTTGAGTTCTAGCAAGCACTCACTCGACCATTACGCCTACGGGCTACATCACTTCGAGTTCGAATCAGTCACTCGACTACTAAGCCCACAAGCTATTTTATTTCGAGTTTGAGCAAGCACTAACTCGACCAATATGCCTACGGGCTACATTACTTCGAGTTCGAATCATTGACTCGACTTATAAGCCTAAGGGCTACATCACTTAAAATTCGAGCAAGCACTCACTCGACCATTACACCTACGGGCCACTTTATCCCGAGTTCGAATCATTCACTCGACTACTAAGCCCACCGGCTACTTTATTTCGAGTTCGAGAAAGCACTCACTCGACCATTACACCTACGGGCTACATTACTTCGAGTTCGAATCATTCACTCGACTACTAAGCCTACGGGCTACTTTCATTTCGAGTTCGAGCAAGCACTCACTCGATCATTATGCCTACGGGCTACATCACTTCGAGTTCGAATCAGTCACCCGACTACTAAGCCCACGGGCTACTTTATTTCGAGTTCGAGCAAGAACTCACTCGACCATTACACCTATGGGCTACATCACTTCGAGTTTGAATCATTCACTCGACTACTAAGCCCACGGGCTATTTTATTTCGAGTTCGAGCAAGCACTCACTCCACCATTACGCCTACGGGCTACATTACTTAGAGTTCGAATCATTGACTCGACTTATAAGCCTAAGGGCTACATCACTTCAAATTCGAATAAGCACTCGCTCGATTATAGAGGCTACGAAATCCAGAATCTGATTAAGTCGATTAAATCTTTGTGAAAACATTTATAAGGCATGTATAAAGTCTTCACAAAACAGAAGCAAGTCGACAAGGCTGTCTATATACAAAATTGTCTACATGATTGATTACAAACGTAAAAACTAAGGACTAAGCTTCCTGGTCATCCTCAGGAGTGGTTTCTTCTCTATCGGGCTCCCCCCCATTCTCGGACCTGCTCTTGCTACCATCATCATCATCATCATCACCATCAGAAGCCAAGGCTTCAGCTTCATCTTAGAGATCTCTAGCCTTTTTTAACTGTTCAGCAAGGTCGAAATCTCGAGCGTGTATCTCCTCGAGGGTCTCCCTTCGAGACCGACACTTAGCAAGTTAAGCAACCCAATGTGCTCTAGTGTCGGCAGTATCCGCCGCCTCTCGTCCCTCTATCTGAGCAGCCTCGACAGCAGCCCGATACACAGTAATGGACTTGTCCACCATGACTTTCGACGACTCAACCTCCGCCTTGGCTTCAGCAAGCCGTGTTTCAAGCTCCTCTATCCTCTTAGTCTAAGCCGAACCATTTTGCTTGACGCTTCGAAGCTGAACATCGGTCAATAATAATTTGGCCAAGATGGCTTCTTTTTCCACAGCCAGGCGGTCGATAGTCTCCTTCCACCGATTACATTCAGCCTTGATTTGATTGACTTCTTCCCGAAGTAACCCGATCTTTTCAACCTTTTGCTGCAGCTGAAATAACGAAGGGTTAACTTCCACAATTGAGTCAAACCCATACTTTAACAGAACGAGGCTCACCTACTTCTCTAGTTCGGCCTCTTCTTCACAAGCCTTAGCCAAATCTGCTTGGAGGTTCTTTATAGCCTCGTCCTTTTGGCTGAAAAGAAGCCGCAGGGCATCTCTCTCCCCCGAGACCTTCTGAAGCTCGACCTCACACTGGGTGAGGTCGACTTAAAACCTACTAATGGCCTGCATAGTAGGGAAAGAACACAAGTCAAGTTTGGAAAAGAACGAAGAAACCAAGTACAGTAAAATCATTACCCGAGAAATGAAACGTTGGTCCTCTTCTAGGAGAAGAGAAACGTCACCAATGTCGGAGGCATCATCGACTCCAGTAAAGGAATCCCGAAAAGGGCCCCCTATACTAGAGCCTCCGCCCATATCGGGGGTCTTCAATTCTCGAGCTTTCTTTAACGCCTCCTCAGAAAAGGTTGGAAGGGTAGGCAAATGACCCACTATCAGAGTCCCAAGCGAATCGCTCGGGACGCTCTGATCAAGACTAGGGGTACCGGAACAGACCCCGACCGGTACAGCCGCTATCGGCTCAGAAGCTCTGGCGACCTCGATAGCTTTCGCAGATCGGATCACCAAAGCCGAGGCATCATCTTTTTCTTCTTCTTCTTCTCACAGTCGTTGGACCGAGTCCATCAAAAGATCGATTGATTTCCTCCTCACCCTTCGAGTTTTGGGCTTGGGGTCCTCTGACCGAGAGACATCTTTTCACTTCTTATCTTTCCCCGGTTCCGGGACCGGGGACTTGGTTCCTTCGCCACCATTCGAAGGCCTCAAAATGTCATCCTTGGTTATACCTGCATGAAAGGAAATCGGTAACGAATGGAGCATAAGAAATATTTTGAAGAAAACGAGAAGTAACCCTTACCATGATTCTTGGTCTCCCATCTACCTTTTGCCAAAGCACGCCAAGCGCATTCGGCATAAGAAGAAGTCGAAGCTAACTTCCGAACCCAATTCTCGAGGTCGGGTACCGCTTGTGGCATCCAAGGGCCAGCTGTATATCGGAGAAAGACATCAGATAAAATCGGAAAAAGGTACGAAAAGCAACATCTTATGAAAACCACTTATGGTCGAAATTCTATTTCTCGGGGAACAACATCTTCTCTTCCGGAATGAGGTCACGGGTCCTCACCCGTATATAATGGCTCATCCAACCCCGATCCTTGTCTCGTCGATACTCGACATCAAAGCTTTCGATGCCCGATGATGAAGCCTGATTAGTCCTCGAAAGATTTGAGGTCGATACAATCATATGAGGCGATTCCGGGAAAAATCCTGCCCCCGGCCTTGTTGGAGAAGAAGCGAAGTAAGGTTACTATACGCCATAGAGAGGGATGAATTTGACCAAGGGTGACCTGATATCTTTTGCAAAAATCAATGATTATCGGGTCGACGGGACCCAACGTGAAGGGGTAAGTGTAAACACTTAAAAACCCCTCCACATGGGTGATGACGCTCTCTTTAGGGGAGGGAATTTGCAACACAACCTCGGAACTCCAGTTGCAGTCTTTCCTCACAGCCTCAAGAAGACCCTCAATTATCGAGCACATGTATATCGACACATGCTCACATCGACACGGAACAGATTAAGGATTCTTAACCTTAAAATCGATCTTCAGAGTACACGGGCCGGGAACATATTCATGGGTAGGCAGCTCCATCGGCGCCTTGTCGCCGGACGGTCATGAAGAAGAAGCTTTCTCCTTCTGAGGTACAGTTTTCGAAGTTTTGGCCATTGATATGAGAAGAAGAAAGGCAAAGGAAGATGAAAAGTTGATGACACCAAACACTGGTGTAGATGGCTCTGCAAGCGGCGAAATAGAGAGAAATGGTAAGAAAATTTGGAAGAGAGAAGGCGTAAAAGTGGTAAATGTTAGATGGAGGGGTTATTTATAGGCTTGCATCGTGGCGGTTCAATATCAGAGGTGGCCGACCACCATCTGACATGCATTAAATACCTTGAAAGACTAAATTGATGGGACAGTTATCACGTACGTCATGATCGAGCCCTGTGAAAACGTCAGCTTATAACCCGATCGAACCGTCGAAAATCATATCGATTCTCACCACATCCTTCCTGAGAAACGAGGGGATTATCTGTATACGGTCGAAAAAGATTTCGGCCTTCCTACGTTCGATCTATTTCGAATGGTAAGCAACCTGAGTGGGATTGTGGGATAAGTTCCGAAGGCAGTACAAACGAGCCTCGGGTCCGAAGGCTGATCGAGGAGTCGGCTCGATACTTTTATTGAGCCCGTGACCAAATCGATCCGCAAGGCATTGCTTCGAGGTCGGAAATGCACTACGCCCACCCCAAAGGTCGAACTCAAGTCAAAACCGAGGGCTCGACCCAATAACGAGTTCGAGCCAGTATAGAGCTCACAGACAAGAGCCGTTACAACCGCACTAAGGGAGAGAATCTTGGCGGGAATCGAGGAACAGACAATTCATCATGGGTCCTCCACTATATGCTTTATTTTATTATAAATAAAGTAGGATCCCTCTATTATAAAGAGGGGGAATCCTTGTTAGCAGAAAAACACTGAATACACTGTAACAGAATATCACTTCTCATATTGAAGGATATCTCCTTGTACTTGTTTTACTTTATCTTATTCATTCTTTTTGTTCACTATTCCCGATCTCACAGTCAAGAATACACATATTTCTATCTCTCTATACGATTTGTATCAAATTGCATCACATATCCTTAGAACCTTTCACAAATTTAACGTTATCTGATTTTTCGGGTAAACAACAACATTTCTTAATCTTAAGATATTAGCTTTTGGAATTGGATTAATGCTTTTGTTGATATTCTCAAAAATTCTTCCTTCAAGTGATATAGGAAGAAAATGTCTGCTTATGTTACTGTGAACTTGTTTTGTTGGCCAATAAATCAATTTTCTTTTTTAATAAATCAAAAGAATATGTTCTAAAGAAAGAAGTCCCTTGTTGGCCAATAAATCAATTTTCTTTTTTCATAAATCAAAAGAATATGTTCTAAAGAAAGAAGTCCATGTTTGTTTGGGTATAAAATCCATTTATACCAGTTACAATTTTGACAATGCTTGATAATTTAATTGAAAGAGAAAAAAGAGTACAATATTAATAGAGAGAAAAAATTAGTACCCATGTCAGTTCGATCAGAATTTGAAGTGATGTTTTCTTCTTGGACTAACCGCATTCTTATTTTCGAGACGTCATTTGTTTTTATTTGTTATCCCCTTGTTATTTAAAAATCATCACCGAAGGTTCCTGCACAGTTAGATCATTTCAAAAACAAAATCTTACAAATATTGATCCTCAATAAAGTAACGGTAAGAATGTAAAACATTTCTTACCCCAGAAAAGGCATCTCAATCAAGCGTCAGGCTTCAGAAACAAAGAGAAGCAACGTCTATTTTTCTGTAAAGAACATCAACAAATAAACCACACTATAATAATTAATAGATTTAACGAAAATAGAAATATAAAGGCAACAATGTCAACTCTACATAATTTGTTATCTTCAAACAGAAGTAGCATTAAAATAAGGAAAGTCTCATTTTTTGGAGATATAAATAGATGAAACTAGCAAAGGGTTAACGATTAAAAAACCAAGAAATTTGAAAAGTAAATTGTAGAAAACTGATAAGAAACGGCAATAACGGCAACCTCTTTTATTGTCTTGAATATGACCAAAAGCAGTTTTGAGAGAATTTGAGAGAATGATTGTTTTCTTCATCTTTAAGGACGTTATCTGCGTTTGGAATTTTAACCATAACTGTTCTTTTAATAGTCACTTGAGAGGTGACGTTTGGTTTTTTTGGTAAAAAAGTCGCTTTCAATTTATAATTTATAATAAAAAGCAGATAAATAAAAGTCAAAAAATAGACAAAAAAGATAATTGAGTTTCTTGGTCAAATAAAGCTGCCACATCTTGCCTAGTCCCTCTTTTATATATATATATATATATATATATATATATATATATATATATATATATATATATATATATATATATATAGATTCTTAAGCGAGATTTGCTATTAAGCTTTACTGGTTCTCTAACATTGATTGAGGACATCTCTAACATTGACATTTTCTAGTCTCCTTCTTAATCTCCTTAAGGACATATTTTCTTGTTCATATGTCAAGGGCGGGTAAAGTTTTGCATTATAGAGTAGCATTCTTCTCCTTCACATTGTCGGTCAAGTTTGGGGACAGTGAATAGAGCTGGTCCCTATTTGACTGAAGAGGGTAGGGTCCAAATACGATTATTTTGTGTTTAACAAATGGATTGATAAAGATATTCGAGTATCTAAGTGTAAAGCTTTGTGCACATCCATTTTGGTATTCTGTTTCTTCTTTCTTTTTCACGTCTTCCATTTTTAGGATGTGTATGTGAGTAATTTTATTTATACTATATAAAAACTTTATAAATGTGTAAGGAAGAGCTAGACCATGCCTTACTAGTCCCTATAGAGAAGAAGACAAGCCTTCTTCTGTACAGAATATATCTAGTTTCTCCAATAAATTATTCCTAAATTTCACCAAAATAATACAAACCAGTTTTATCCTCCAGAACACCTTCTATGCTACTTCTTGATAGCATCATCTCCAGCAAGAGAATTATAAATATACAAAATCACACGATCAAATCAAAATAAGTTTTTAACAACCATTTATTGTTATTGCAGTGAATATCAAGTGCAATAAGTTTATAAGTTCAAATTACTACTATAACCTATGCCTCCCAAGTATGAGAGTGTAACATGAATTGAGCAAAATACTAGAAAGGTACAGCAACCTTCAATTTACTTTCTAGAGGACCTTCAAAAACTACTGCTAAAACTTCAGTTGATACCACGAAATTATGGCAAGACAGCAATAAGAGGATCGCCATAACCAACAGCGTCTGTGATGCACCCACAGATGGAAAGAGTAAGTTCAGACACCCCAAGAGAACATGAATGAAAGAATGTTAGATATCTACAAGCCACGCATTCACTGCTGTTAAGTACATCTCAAATATTCACATTAATTCTTGAAACCAAAAAAAGCTTCTCCTTAGTGTTTTGGTACCAAGGAAGCAACATTGAAAGAGCTACATCTCAAAGATTCAGATTAATTCTTGAAACCGAAAATAGCATCTCTTTAGTGTTTTGATGCCAAGGAAGCAACATTGAAAGAGCTTCCGTACCCAAAAAAGAAAGGGATCTTTACACAAATAGCCTGCCATATTTACTATTTACTTTTTCTAGCCATATACATAGATTATACATTGATTATACATAATTATACACATGTAATACATATATTCATAGGCTATTTATAGTTTAAGCGGTTGGGTGGTCGGCTATTTGGGTTAATTCTTCATAAAAAAAGAAAGTGCTCGGTTAATAACCATGTATAAATGGGTCATGAAATATATCTCTAACCAGTCCACCAGAACCATCGTTATGCACAAAACAGCCAAAGTTCATGTATCAATTAGATTTTAGCAACAAAGAGTGGCAGTACCTGAAAGCTTAGGATATCAAAGCCATAATGACAAATTGTCCTTGACTCATCACCTTGTGATCAACCAATTTAATCCATAGGCCAATTCTAGTATTTTTGTTAAGGTAATTTGTAATACTAGTATTTATTATAATAATTTTGTAATTACAATTTTATCAGTCTCTGTAATTCTTGTAAGGTCTTGCTTTTTAATCATTTGGCATCTCACCTGAACTTTTTCTATTTAACAGTTGTTGATGTATTACATTATGACTTTATGTACAACATGATATGCCTAGTGTCATTCTATGCTTACACTTTTAATCCAGCTAAACCTGCTCGTCCCCATCTCACATCTGCAGATAACCCCAAACCCTGAATTGCTTTTTAGTTATTATTTCATATCAATGTATGACTACAACTATTATTGCTTTATTTCAACTAAAGTTACTTTTCACATATTGAAATCTTGAATCCTCGGATCATAATGCTTCTTTGCATAGCTCCAATTTAGAATTAATTGCCTCCCTTGTTGCATCTTACAGTAAAATTATCACATTGTGGAGAACGCTGCCTTCTACATGGTTAAACAACTTCACTAGCTGACAAACGCGAAGTGTTACGTGCTGGGTTAAAGAAAGTAAATTTAAATAATATGCTCAAGCCTATGATGTCAAACAGTCGTTGAGTAGATTTTCACAATTCAGCAACAATGGTCTGTAAAATGTGAACTCAAAGAATCATGCATATATACACACTGATGCAAAATCATTAGCCCAGTTCAAACTATCAGAAATCAGGCTAGTAGGAGAAATTAACAATTCTTGAATTCAAGAACAGATACCACTAACTCAACAGCCACAATTTCTTTTTATATCAGGTCCACTCCTTAAGAAACTTCTATTTTGAAAATGACTACATCACAAAACAAATTCGAGCCAAAAGAGGCGGAGACCTCAAATCCTGGATTCTGGTTTTGAAAATTTGATATGCACTACAGTAGGTCATTTAGCAGAAAAAAACTGCAACTACGACAGTTTGAGGCATAAAACAACAATCTAAAAAAGAAAGAAAAATTAAAGAAGCATACCGCCATCATTACTGAGAAGTTTCAAGACCTCTCCAGCTGCATCTGACTGCTCAACATGAAAAAGAGAGGTTAGCAGATATACCACAATGAAAATCAATATGTTAGCAGAAAAAGTTTTCAAGGATGTACTTTAACCGCGAGTTCCGTCCCAAACTGATCCAGAAAGCCAATTGTCAGCCTCACATTAATAACATCACCCTGCACTCAAGTTCAAGGCATGTATAGGGTCAATCATCAAGTTATAATCCCATGAAGTGCAGGTCAAGTTCAATCCTTTTTTCTTTGATAAAGTAAGGTAATTTTATTAATGTTTAGTACCAAGAACATACTGTAAAAGTACAGAAGATTAACTAGGTAAAGTTCAATCCCACCATAAGCTATGGTTAAAACAGTATACATGAGATAAGACAATGGCCTACTGAGTTCTAAGATCTAACAAAATTGTTGGTGCTATCAGTGCTTAGACCTTTATACAACCAAATTTGTTGATGCAGAGTGCAAAAGACATACATAAGCTAGAATTCTCAGCTCCTCCAGTTCTATCTTCCAAATATTTTAGTAATTCAGTATAAGAGAATCTTTATGTTTGCAACACTTGGCAATTACTACCATCCAGTGGCCATTGGCCAAGAGATGAAAATTTAAGCTACTCAAATTTAAGAAAAAAGAAGTTAGTTGTTATCATTACCTGTTTCAAAAAAACCATCAAAAGAAAAAAAGAATAAACAACTCAAGAATATCTGGATGATGGATTTGTTATGGGTACCTCTTTACAAGCAGGTGGTTGCTTCTTTCCTTTTAATGTCCTTGCCCTTCGGAATGAACCAATCTATTGGGAAGAGGTTAAGAAAGTTATTGCTCACTTTATAAAAGATACATCACAAAAGGGTTCAGTAGGTAACCAATACTTACTGTTGGGGATGATACAATAACATAACCATTAGCTCGATCCAGTGGCTTGTAAAGCTGCTAATTTTTCTGATTTCTCAACGTCAACATTTGTAAATGGACTTTAACTTTTCTGAGGAAGATTTCATAGAGGATGCTGAAACTGCTGGTTTACTTGCACTAGGAGGTGGTGATGGTGGTGAAGATACAACCGGCACATGCACTATTGGAGATTCAATATTCCGCTTCAAGTGCATTTCAAAACCTCCAACCTGTGACAAGAACCACATTGATCAATCATACATGAAAGTGAAAATACATTAAGAAATTTAAAAATAGATAGTTAAATAAACATAATCCTTACTAGTCAAACCAACAAAATAATTCAGTAAACTTGTTGTATACGGTTAAAACCGGTCCTCGATCATGAAGATCGATCGACAATGGCATCTCAGTCGAGGGGTATCTACATGGAGAGCTCGAACGAATTCCGAGATGGGGGCGTCGGGCGTCGGGGCGTCCGAATCGACCGAGGCAACATCGACCGACACAGGTCCCGAACATCGATGCCCGAAAGTGATCATCAAGCTCGAAACCAAGGCCGAGGTTCCGATCCGACACGGAGCTCGAGTCAGTATCGAGCTCGCAGACAAAAAGCTGTTACAACCGCACCAAAGGAGAGAATCATGGCGGGAATTAAGGAGCAGACACACCATCATGGGTCCTCCACTAGTAATATTATTCTATTATGTTGTTATAGAAAAAGTAGTGATCCTTGGCTATAAAAAGCAAGATAGATTGTAATAGAAGGGATCTTTCCTGGAATATCAAGAATTCATTGTGTTTATCTTTCTAAGCTCACTAAGTATCTTTGTTCATCATTTCTATTTCACATAACAAACACGTGTATTGTTATTTTCAAGGTCAAAGGAATCTACCTATCCTTAGAACCATACAAAAATTCAACGTTATCCGATTTTTCGGGTAAACAGTTTGGCGCCCACCGTGGAGCTAAGGATAACAAGTGATTATTTGATACAAATATACAGTACACTCCAGCTTACAACTTCACACCAGCAATGGCTCTGCCAATCGACCTCGAAGCCGGCCTTCAGGATGAAACCAACAACTTGGTGCCTGGGGCCGAAAGGCTACCCAACAACGGCAACGAGGCTCGAATCGAGGAACCCGAAATTCAAGCCGAAGTACCAGTAGATATCAATTCACGAATAGCTCTAGAAGCAAATCAGCGTTCTGAGCAGGAAAGAAGCGTTCAGGGTGGCGCTCGACCCCTAGCCCGAGACACCCACAGCACGGGGGAAATCGGGTCAGCTTGCGTATGATTTTCGAAATGCTACAAGCCCAACAAGTAGCGATAGCTCAGTTGCAGAGCCAAACTCATATGCAAAATAAGCCAAACTCCAATCCACTTCTTCGAGAAGTAACCCCCAGAACGGAGCCCGACACAGTGAAATCGAACGAGCGAGAATCAGGAACCGCTCCTGAAATTGCTAAACTGCTCGAGGAACTCACAAAACGAGTCGAAGCCAACGACAAAAAATTCGAAGCATATGATGCTAGGATCGATCAGATCCCGGGGGCTCCGCCAATGATGAAAGGGCTGGATTCGAAGAAATTCATACAAAAGCCTTTTCCATCGAGCGTGGCCCCGAAACCAATCCCAAAAATGTTCCGTATGCCCGTAATTCCCAAATATAACGGTACGACCTATCCTAACGAACATCTCACCTCATATACATGTGCCATCAAAGCCAACGATTTGGAAGACGATGAGATCGAGTCTGTATTATTGAAAAAGTTCGGAGAGACCCTCGCAAAAGGAGCAATGATCTGGTATCACAACTTGCCACCAAATTCTATCGATTCTTTTGCCATGTTAGCAGATTCGTTCGTAAAAGCACATGCTGGTGCCATAAAGGTCGCAACAAGGAAATCGGATCTATTCAAAGTAAAACAAAGGGGTGACGAAATACTGAGGGAATTCGTATCCCGGTTTCAAATGGAACGCATGGATTTGCCACCAGTCACAGACGACTGGGCCGTACAAGCTTTCACCCAAGGGTTGAACGGACTGAGTTCGACAGCATCACGTCGGCTGAAACAAAGCTTGATCGAATACCCTGCAATAACTTGGGCGGATATACACAATCGATATCAATCGAAAATCAGGGTCGAAGATGATCAATTGGGATCTCCGTATAAACCCACGCGTCAGAACCGCACAACCACTAAAATTCAGAAGGAAACCAACAGAGAACAAAGGTCAAACAGAGACCGATACCAGCCATACGTCACAGATCGGATGAACCACGGTTCGGCACATGAGACAGTTCAGAATAACCGAAGGTATGATCAGGGGCAAAATTCTTGGGGACTTATGAGCAAGAGAGGCTTTGATAAATATGCCGATCATATAGAAGTTCCTCGATTATCGGAATATAACTTCAACATCGATGCATCCGCCATCGTGTCGGCCATCGGACGCATCAAAGATACCAGATGGCCTCGACCCATGCAGACCGATCCGGCCCAAAGGAATCCTAATCAAATATGCGAATATCATGGCACCCATGGTCACAAAACGGAAGAAAGCAGACAATTAAGAGAGGAAGTAGCCCGCTTGTTTAACAAAGGGCACCTTAGGGAATTTTTGAGTGATAGGGCAAAAAACCATTTTAAAAACAAGGACTTCGGCAAGCAAAACGAAGTAGAAGAACCACAGCACATCATTCACATGATCATCGGCGGCGTCGATGCCCCTCAGGGACCTATGCTTAAATGCACTAAAACGTCGATTGTGAGGGAAAAACGATCTCGAATTCAAGATTACACTCCCTCAGGGACTTTATCGTTCAATGATGAAGATGCAGAGGGAATCATCCAACCCCATAACGATGTACTGGTAATATCCGTACTCATGAATAAAATTAAAATTAAGCGTGTGTTAATTGATCCAGGTAGCTCGGCCAACATCATCAGATCGAAGGTCGTAAAACAGCTCAACTTACAAAACCGGATCGTACCCGCAACTCTGGTTTTAAACTGATTCAATATGGCATGCGAAACCACCAAAGGCGAGATAACCCTACCGATAAATGTTGCCGGAATAATTCAGGAAACAAAGTTTCACGTGATCGAAGGCGATATGAGATATAACGCCCTTTTCGGAAGGCCGTGGATCCACAACATAAGAGCTGTACCTTCGACCCTACACCAGGTCCTCAAATTCCCAATACCGACAAGTGTCAAAATAGTATACGGAGAACAACCAGCCGTAAAGGAAATGTTCTCTATCGAGGAAGCAAAACCAACATCTTCATCTTCGCCGGTGAATGGATCAGGCTCAAAAGGAGGCACAGTCGAAGACCGGAACGCCAAATAGCAATCAAAGACATCGGCCTCGATCCAGCCAGGTCAGCAGAACATCGAAGAAGATGATGATCAGTGGATCCCTCGATCCTTCGTGACCCCCGATGACTCTGATGTCACCAAATCAACAATTGAGGAATTGGAGCAAATCATTTTGATCGAACACTGGCCCGAACGAAAGGTATACCTGGGAAGGGGTTTGAGCCCCGAACTCAGGAAGAAACTCATTCAATTTCTTATCGGTAACATCGACTGCTTTGCCTGGTCCCATTTAGATATAACAGGAATCCCGCCGGACATAACAACACATCGACTAAGTGTGTCCCCTAGATTCGGACCGGTGAAGCAAAAAAGAAGACCCCAATCGGAGGTGAAGCACGCATTCATAAAGGATAAGGTAACTAAACTGCTCAAAATAGGATCCATTCGAGAGGTGAAATACCCCGAATGGTTGTCCAATGTGGTCGTAGTGCCTAAAAAGGGAAACAAACTTAGAATGTGTATAGACTACAAAAACTTGAACAAAGCATGCCCCAAAGATTCTTATCCACTGCCCAACATCGATCACTTGATCGATGCCACGACCGGCCACGAGATCCTTACTTTTCTCGATACCTATTCCGGGTATAATCAAATCCAGATGAACCCGGAAGACTGGGAAAAGACTTCATTTGTGATCAGATATGGAACATATTGTTATAATGTAATGCCCTTCGGGCTAAAAAATGCAGGAGCTACTTATCAACGCCTAGTGAATGGAATGTTCGAAGAACAAATAAGTAAATCAATGGAAGTCTATATTGATGACATGCTAGTTAAGTCCCTGCGCGCAGAGGACCATTTGACCCATTTGCAGGAAACATTCGATATTCTGAGGAAATACAACATGAGGCTCAACCCCGAAAAATGTGCTTTCGGAGTCAGCTCGGGTAAGTTCCTCGGCTTCATGGTATCAAATCGGGGAATCGAGATTAACCCCGACAAAATCAAGGCCATTGAAGACATCACCATCGTGGACAGCGTGAAAGCTGTACAAAGGTTAACAGGAGGAATTGCAGCCTTAGGCCGATTCGTTTCAAGATCATCAGATCGAAGCCACAAATTTTTCTCTCTACTCAAAAAGAAGAACGACTTCGCTTGGACACCGGAATGCCAACTAGCGTTACAAGAACTGAAACGATATCTATCGAGCCTACCACTGCTGCACACTCCAAAAACCAACGAAAACTTTACCTGTACTTGTCAGTATCAGAAGTCGCCATAAGCTGTGTCCTGGTTCGAGAAGAGAAAGGTACGCAATTTCCTGTTTAATACGTAAGTCAGACCTTAGGGGAAGCGGAAACTAGATATCCGCACTTGGAAAAATTGGCACTTGCGCTGATTAGCGCCTCTAGAAAGTTACGACCGTACTTTCAATGCCACCCCATAAGCGTATTGACCACCTGCCCACTTCGTAATATTTTACATAGGACCGAACTATCAGGCCGATTGGCCAAATGGGCCATCGAACTCAGTGGGTATGATATCGAATATCGACCTCGAACGGCCATCAAGTCTCAAATTTTAGCAGACTTCGTGGACGATTTCACGCCTACCCTCGTACCCGAAGTCGAAAAAGAACTACTGTTAATATCAAATATATCGACGAGGGCATGGATCCTCTTTACGGACGGAGCTTCGAACGTAAAGGGGTCCGGGCTAGGCATAGTTTTGAAATCTCCCACGGGTAACATTATTAGGCAAGCTATTAAAACTATCAGGTTAACTAACAACAAGGCCGAGTATGAAGCCATAATTGCAGGTCTCGAGCTAGCTAAAAATTTGGGAGCAGAGGTCGTTGAGGCCAATTGCGACTCTTTGCTGGTGGTGAGTCAAGTAAACAAAACCTTCAAAGTCTGAGAAGGCAGAATGCAAAGGTATTTGGACAAACTGCTTATCACTTTGCACCATTTCAAACAATGGAGTCTACGAGAACAGAATAATGAGGCCGATGCGCTTGCTAATTTGGGATCATCGATCGAGGTGAATGATTTGAATTCGGAGACTGTCGTTCAACTTTCAAGATCTGTAATCGAAGAAGGGCACGCCGAAATAAATTCTACTAGCTTAACCTGGGATTGGAGAAACAAGTATATTGAATACTTAAAAAGCGGAAAGCTCCCTTCAGACCACAAGGCTTCCAGGACCCTTCGGACTAAAGCTGCTCGATTTATTTTGGCTGCGGATGGAACATTATATCGAAGAACATTCGATGGACCGATGGCGGTATGCATAGGTACGGGAGATACCAATTACATCCTCTGGGAAGTACACGAGGGCACTTGTGGCAACCACTCCGGTGCCGACATGTTAGTTCGAAAAGTGATCAGAGCAGGGTATTATTGGATCGATATAGGCAAAGACGCAAAAGAATTTGTTCGTAAATGTGATAAATGTCAAAGGTTTGCGCCAATGATCCATTAACCCGGAGAGCAACTACACTCGGTCCTATCCCCATGGCCATTCATGAAATGGGGAATGGACATCGTCGGCCCCCTACCATCGACCCCAAGTAAAGCCAGATTTATTTTGTTTATGACTGACTATTTTTCTAAATGGGTTGAAGCGCAGGCGTTCGAGAAAGTAAGAGAAAAAGAGGTTATTGACTTTGTGTGGGATCATATCATATGCCGATTCGGGATACCATCCGAAATAGTATGTGATAATGGGAAGCAATTCATTGGCAACAAAATCACAAAATTCTTCGAAGACCACAAAATAAGAAGGATACTATCAACTCCGTACCACCCCAGCGGAAACGGACAAGCCGAATCAACAAACAAAACTATTCTTCAAAACCTGAAGATGGAGAGAAATCCTGCCCAAAGTCATTTGGGCATACCGAACAACATCAAAATCCAGTACAGGGGCGACCCCATTCTCCTTAGTATATGGCTTCGAGGCATTGATACCAGTCGAAGTCGGAGAGCCTAGTCCCAGATTTCGATTCATGACGGAAAAATCAAATAACGAGGCTATGAACTCCAGCCTTGAATTATCGAACGAAGGACGAGAAACTGCCCTCATCCGGTTGGCCGCACAAAAGCAACGAATCGAAAGGTATTATAATCGAAGAACTAAACTTCGCCACTTCAAGCTATGGGACTTGGTGTTAAGAAAAGTCACCATCAATACTCGGAATCCAAACGAAGGAAAACTAGGACCAAATTGGGAAGGACCGTACCAGGTGCTCGAGAACTTTGGGAAAGGATCGTACAGGCTCGGCATCATAAACGGCAAACAGTTATCAAGCAGTTGGAATGTATCACATCTAAAACGGTACTACTACTAAGGTCCGACCTTCCCATATTTATTCAACTGTCCCGTACAGAAGTTCGAACAAAGAACAGAAGCAGATCTTTTACTCAAAAGCACGTGTTGCACTCTTTTTTCCTTAGACCGATTTTTTCCAAATGGGTTTTTGCGGCAAGATTTTTAATGAGGCAACCATCGATCGTGCTGCGCTTTTAAACAATATCCGAGGCTTTTGACCCTTAGCCCAATCGGACTCAAATACCGGGGGGGGAGGGGGGGCACCAGGCCCTCAAATACATTGAGTTCAGATGCAAGAAAGTCTTTTCACAACAATAGAGGAAAAATTATAAGAGCCAAAATGGTCAAAATGAACCGTGCTCATATAGATTGGCCCAAAACACATGTACAATGACTTGAGATTTATTATGCAACCAGAATTAACATTCACTCGACCATTGAGCCTACGTGCCACATTATTTCGAGTTTGAAATAATCACTCGAATATTAAGCCTACGGGCTACCACAATCTCGAGTTCGAAACACTCACTCGGCCAGTGAACCTACGAGCCACATTATCTCGAGTTCGAAACATTCGCTCGACCAATGATAAGCCTACGGGCTACCTTTATCGCGAGTTCGAAATAATCACTCGAATATTAAGCCTACGGGCTACCTCTATATCGATTTCGAAACACTCACTCGACCATTGAGTTTACGGGCCACATTATTTCGAGTTCGAAATAATCACTCGAATATTAAGCCTACGGGCTACCACAATCTCGAGTTCGAAACACTCACTCGGCCACTGAACTTACGGGTCACATTATCTCGAGTTCAAAACATTCGCTCGACCAATAATAAGCCTACGGGCTACCTTTATCGCGAGTTCAAAATAATCACTCGAATATTAAGCCTACGGGCTACCTCTATATCGAGTTCGAAACACTCACTCGACCATTGAGCCTACGGGCCACATTATCTCGAGTTCGAAATAATCACTCGAATATTAAGCCTACGGGCTACCTCCATATCGAGTTCGAAACATTCACTCGACCATTGAGCCTACGGGCCACATTATCTCGAGTTCGAAATAAACACTCGAATATTAAGCCTACGGGCTGCCGAGTTCGAACAAGGACCCAATCGAGTTTGAAACCTTGGAAAAGCTACGTTTACTCAGAGTTTACGTTAACCATCACATTATCATCAACTCAACAAGCAAAACGTCACTCCAAATCTGATCGATCAAAATTGACCTTGTTATATATATACAAAATTGCCTACGTAATTAATTTAAAGATATGGAGAATTAGATTCTAAGCTTCTGGGTCGGGGTCTTCCCCATCCTCGGACCCGCTTTTGCTACCATCATCGTTATCATCATCATCATCATCAGAAGCCAAGGCTTCAACTTCCGCTTCAAGCTCTTTTGCCTTTCTTACCTCTTCGGTAAGGTCGAAACCTCGGGCGTGTATCTCCTCGAGGGTCTCCCTCCGAGATCTACACTTAGCAAGTTCGGAAACCCAATGAGTTCGAGCATCGGCAGTCATCGCCGCTTCCCGGGCCTCCACCTGAGCGGCCTCAGCATCAGCTCGATATACAACAATAGACTTATCCGCCAAAACTTTCGACGACTCAACCTCCGCCTTAGCCTCAGCAAGTCGTGTCTCAAGCTCATCGATTTTCTTAGCCTGAACCGACACCTTTTGCTTGACGTTTCGAAGTTAAACGTCGGCTGATAATAACTTTGTTAAGATGGTTTCTTTCTCCGCTGCCAGGCGGTCAATGGTCTCCTTCCACTGGTTGCATTCGGCTCGGATTTGATCGACCTCCTCTCGAAGTAACCCGATCTTCTCGATATTTTGCTGCAACTGAGACAACGAAGGGTTAACTTCCACAGTCGAGTCAAATCCATACTTTATCAGAACGAGGCTCACCTGCTTATCGAGCTCGACCCCTTCTTCACGGACCTTAGCCAAATCTGCTTGAAGATCCTTTATAGCCTGGTCCTTTTTGCTGTAAAGAAGCCGAAGGGCATCTCTTTCACCTAGGACCTTCTAGAGTTCGGCCTCACACTGGCTAAGATCAACTCGAAACCTACCGATGGCCTGCACAGTTAGAAACATGAGTCAAGTATGGAAAAGAACAAAGAAACCAAGTATGGAAGAATCATTACCCGAGTAATAAAACGCTGAGCCTCCTCTAACAAAAGAGAAGCATCACCGATATCGAAACTGTCATCAACACTAGTAAAACAATCATTAAAAGGATCCGCTGCACCTGAGCCAGCACCAATATCGGGAGTCTTCAGGTCTCGAGCTTCCTTCAACGCCTCCTCAGAAAAAGACGGAAGAGAAGGCGAATGACCCATTGCCATTGCCCCGAGCAAATCATTCGGAGTACTCCGATCGAGACTTAGGTCTTAGGAACCAACCCCGATGGGCACGACCGCCATCGGCTCAGCAGCTCTAGCAACCTCGACTACTTCCGTAGGTCGGACTACCAAAGCCGAGGAGCTATCTTCTTCTTCTTCCTCCCTCAGTCGTTGGACCGAGTCGATCGAAAGGGCAATGATTTTTATCCTCACCTTTCGAGTTTTGGGCTTGGGGTCCTCCGGCCGAGAGGAAGCCCTTCGCTTCTTTTCTTTTCCCTGTTCTAGGACTAGGGACTTGTTTCTTTCATCACCGCTCGAAGGCCTCAAAACGGCATCCCTAGTTACACCTATATACAAAGGAAAAATCGATAACGAAAAGAACGCAGAATATACCTCGAGGGAAACAGGAACCAAACCTCACCATGATTCTTGGCCTCCCATCTACCTTTTGCCAAATCACGCCAAGCGCGCTCGGCATAGGATGAAGTTGAGGCTAACTTTTGAACCCAATCCTCGAGGTCAGGCACCGCTTGTGGCATCCAAGGGGCAGCTGGACATCAGAAAATAATATCAGAAAAAGGAGGAAAAGGACACAAAAGGCGGAAAGGGACACGAAAAGCAAACATGAATCACTTACGGTCGAAATTCCATTTTTCAGGGAACGACATCTTCTTCTCCGGGATAAGATCACGAGTCCTCACTCGAATATATCGACTCATTCAACCTCGATCCTTATCTTCATCGATGCTCGACATCAAAGCCTTCGATGCTCGACGATGTAGTCTAAATTAGTCCACGAAAAATCTGAGGCCGATACAGTCGTATAAGGTAATTCAGAGAAAAATCCAACCCTCCGGCTTTGATAGAGAAGAAGCGCAACAAGAGGACTATACGCCATAAGGAAGGATGAATTTGGCCGAGGGTGACCTGATATCTTTTGCAGAAATCAATAATCACGGGATCGACAGCTCCCAATGTGAAGGGATAGGTGTAAACACTTAAAAATCCGTCCACGTAGGTAGTGACGCTCTCATCGGAGGATGGGATTTGTAACACAACCTCAGAACCCCAGCTGCAGTCTTTTCTGACGGCCTCGAGGTGACCCTCCGTTATAGATCACGTATACATCGATACGTGCTCACACCGACCCGGAACGGACGAAGGGTTCTCCACCCTAAAATCAGTTTTTAAAATACACGGGCCGGGAACATAATCATGAACGGACGGCTCCATCGGCGCCTTATCGTCTAACGGCCGTGAGGAGGAAGCTTTCTCCTTTTGAGGTACGATTTTTGAAGTTTTCGCCATCGATATAAGAAGAAAAAGTCGCAAAGGAAGGTGAAAGAGGGGACAACACCAAAACTCTGGTATAAGTGGCACTAAAGCAACGAAATAGAGAGGATAATCAAAGAGAATTTGGGAAAAGAGGAAGCGCAAAAGTGGAAAACATTATATGGGAAAACTATTTATAAGACATGGCGATTCGTTTTTAGCGGTGGCCGACCACCGACTGACACACATTAAATGCCTCGATAAAACCAAACTGATGGGACAGCTATCACATGCGTCATAGTCGAAGTCGATAGAAACGTCAGCATTGATTCGGTCGAGCCTTAGGGAAATCATATCGTTTCTCGTCATCTCTTTACCAAGAAATGAGGGGGCTATCTGTATACGGTTAAAACCGGTCCTCGATCATGAAGATCGATCGATGATGGCATCTCAGTCGAGGGGTATCTACATGGAGAGCTCGAACAAATTCCGAGATGGGGGCGTCGAGCATCGGGGCATCCGAATCGACCGAGGCAACATCGACCGACACAGGTCCCGAACATCGATGCCCGAAAGTGATCATCAAGCTCGAAACCAAGGCCGAGGTTCCGATCCGACACCGAGCTCGAGTCAGTATCGAGCTCGCAGACAAAAAGCTGTTACAACCGCACCAAATGAAAGAATCTTGGCGGTAATTAAGGAGGAGACACACCATCATGGGTCCTCCACTAGTAATATTATTCTATTATGTTGTTATAAAAAAAGTAGTGATCCTTGGCTATAAAAGCAAGATAGATTGTAATAGAAGGGATCTTCCCTGGAATATCAAGAATTTATTGTGTTTATCTTTCTAAGCTCACTAAGTATCTTTGTTCAACATTTCTATTTCACATAACAAACACGTGTATTGTTATTTTCAAGGTCAAAGGAATCTACCTATCCTTAGAACCATACAAAAATTCAACGTTATCCGATTTTTCGGGTAAACACTTGCAATTATTGCCATATTACAACCGCAAGCATAGTTGATCAAGTGATGTAATTAACAAATACGTACCTTAATATGCTAATCAGTTCACAGTGATCCAGAAACCAAAAACAAAAAAGACCGTCCTATTCATTACACGATTTTCTATGATCACTCTTAAAGAAACTTGGATATCACTGACTGCCTTTCAAATAAGGCGGAAAGATCTTAAATTTTAGACACTTCTTTGATGTCACGTTGATAGGCTATATGTATATCCCTGTTATGTTTTGATGATCTAACAAACTTACTGTCAAGAACCAGATAAAGACCTGTTACATATTCTCAAGACCTTAACATCAAAAGGTTCCAGCTTGGGATATGGTTCAACTCTTTAGAGTCAAAGGAACAACAGAGGGAACAAATAGCTACTAGTTCCCGTAGTGACTGTACAAGTCAACTCTCCACAGCTATAAAGTTGTTGCCTGCACACGCAACAGTGCAAAAATAGTGCAGCAGTCAACTTTATGGGGAATGCCCTTTACCTAACTTGCTTACATCATTCAAGTGATTTCACAAATGAGTTATTTACATCAAGCAAAGGTAAAACAAAACACTTGCACATTCAAGAATCGATCAAGCATTTTCTCTTAAATATGTGCCAATCTTGCAAGTGATTCTCAAGGGCATCAAGAATAAAGAACAACATAACGAAGGACCAGTTTCATGTATTGAGTCATTACATGTCCCTAGTTGTGTTGCACCTTTGTTAAAGTTCTTTACTTGTAATTCCTACTTAGCTTAATTAGAAGCATTGTGTAGGAAACATTTGTAAATCATGAACCCTTGTGTTTGTATCTTGGCTAGAGTTATTCGAGTTGTAAGTCTTTGTAATAGAGTTATTACAAAGTGGCTTGTAATAGAGTTATTACAAGTTAGTGAGGGATTAAAAGGTTAATTCCTAGATTACAATATGTTATAATCTAAAGTTTGCTCAGTAGTAAAGTTGAAATCCTACAAGGGTAGGTCATGGTTTTTAATCCCGTGAGCTGAGAGTTTTCCACGTAAAACTTCCTTGTGTCATTTATTTACTACAGTGTGCGTGTGTTCTGTGGGAACTGATAGAGAACCTGGTTCTCTATATAGTTTGGTGGACCCTTAAATTCTACCAATTGGTATTAGGGCAGGTTCTTTCTATCAGGCTAACACCTACAAAGGATCCTCATGGCTGCTCCACCAAACTTTGAAGAAGGTCAGTCCACCTACAGGCCACCAAGGTTCAATGGTCAGTATTATGGATGGTGGAAGACAAGGATACACGATTTTATCATGGCTAAAGATTCCGAGCTCTAGGAAGTCATCTGTGATGGACCCTTCGTTGCCACAAAAACCAATGGTGACCCTGCTGTAACTATTACCTAAACTAGAAAAGAGTACAATGATGCTGACAACAAGGCTATTGAGAAGAATTTCAAGGCAAAAAAGATTCTTGTGTGTGGCATCGGACCAGATGAATACAACTGCATCTCTGCTTGTCAGAGTGCTAAGGAGATCCGGGAAGCTCTTCAAATAGCACACGAGGGACAACTCAAGTCAAACAGTCGAAGATCGACATGTTAACAACTGAGTATGAGCTCTTCTGAAGGACGATGAGTCCATTCAGGACATGCACACTCGCTTCACCTCTATCATCAATAAGCTTCACTCACTGGGAGAAATCATTCCTAGGAACAAACTTGTCAGGAAAATACTTAGTGTATTACCTGGTTCCTGGGAAAGCAAGGTAAACGTCATCACAGAGGCAAATGACCTGCAAAAGCTAACCATCGATGAACTTGCTGGCAATCTGAAAACCTATGAAATGAAGAAGAAGAAGAAGGAGGAGGAGGATAATGAGATAAGAGAGCCCAAAAGGAAGAAGAATTTGGTCCTCAAGACAGACAACAATGTTTTAGGTGGTGATATGGCTTATTTGACAAGAAGATTTCAGAAAATGGTTTGCAGAAATTGAGGCATTCCAAAAAGGGGCAGTTTTAGCAAGACAAAAAATTATGACCTATGTCATAAATATGGAAAGCTAGGACACTTCATCAAGGACTGTCCCCTACTAAAGCAAGATTAATTCAAGCACAACATAGATAAAGCAGCCAAGAGGAACCCGGTTCCTGATAAACACTTCAAGAGAAAGAATGTCACTGACAATGCTGTGAAGTAAGCTCTTGGTGCATGGGGAGACCCCTCCAGCGAATCTGAAGAAAATAATGATGATGGTGACAGTTCAATGATGGCAGTAGAATGTGAAGCAACTGAATATGACTCCATTTTTTCCTTGATGGCTCAGTCTGATGATGATGAAGATGACGACGATGATGATGAGGTAAATTTTCTGGATGTTCAGAGAAATCTGAAATCTTATTCACCTAAAAAACTCATGTCTTTGGCAAATGTTTTAATAGATGCATACCACAGTCTTATAAATGATAAAAATGCTCTAATTGTGGAATGAGGAGAAGCAGAACAATATAGAGATGACCTAGTAGTTGTTGTGATAGATTTGAAAGAAACTATTGAGAGTTTGAAAGAAGAAAAAGATGTCTTGACCAAAAGAGTTGCTAACACTGAGCTTGAGAGAGATGACCTACTAGTAGTAGTAGTTGATCTGAATGACACCATTAAGGAACTGAAAGGAGAGGGTACACATGAGACTCTTCATAAAAGTAAGGAAGTTGCTAATAAAACACATCTTAGGCTTGAAGATGAGATGAAGACAGTGAAGTCTAGACTGTGTATTGAACTTGAAAAGAACAAACAACTTCAAGAAGAACTAGGAAGAGTAAAGAGTGATCTTGAAAAATCACTCAAGTGGACCTGGTCCTCTGATGCTATCACTGCCATGTACACCAATAATGGGGGAAACAGGCAGGGGATTGGGTTCCAAAGGGAAAATATTCCTTACAATCCTCATAGCAAGTACGTTACTGTACCTAATAATTGGCTTTGCATTCACTGTGGTAACACTGGGCACTTTAAAGAAAACTGTAAGGCCAGGTTTCAGTCACAACAAAAAAATAAAGTTTTCGCTGAAAAAGTAACTACTGGTAGAGAACCTGGTCCCTCATATAAAAAACGCATGATGCCTACTTGGACCAGAAGATCCCTCATTCACCCCTTTCCTCATTACAAGGGACCCAAATTCGTTTGGGTTCCTAAGTCTAACTCTTGATTTTCTTATGCAGGGAACAGTGAAAGGAAGCAGCCTACAATGGTACATGGATAGCGGCTACTCAAAGCATATGACTGGAAGTAAAAATGATTTCTTTTCACTTAAGGCCCTTCAAGTAGGGAGTGTTCCTTTGGAAATGGCAAGAAGGGATACATTCTGGGAGTTGGAAGGATTGGGAAGTCTCTCACACACTCAATCAAAAATATTTACTACGTAAACGGGTTGAAGTACAACTTGTTAAGTGTTTCCCAGATCTGTGACAAGCGAAACAAGGTGGAATTTGTGTAAAAAATATGTACAGTCACAAACCTAGTGACTGGTGAGGTGGTGCTAGTAGCAAAAAGATACAAAAATATCTATGTTGCTGATTTTGAGTCTCTGCAGAATGGTGATCTCACTTGTCTAAGTGTTGTTGATGATGATGATGAACTATGGCACAAAAGGCTGGGTCATGCAAGTTTCACGTTGCTGAACAAGTTGGTCAAGAAGGACCTGGTTCGTGGCCTGCCCAACTCAAGCTTCAAGGATCACAAGGTGTACGATGCAATGTGTTGAGGAAAGTATACATGTGATCTTTGATGAATTTCACCATTCATGTGGGAAGGATTCACATGATAAGATTGATCAAGAGGGAAAATAATCAGTTGTCCCTAATGAAGTCATTGACATGGCAAATAGAAAAACTGACATGATGATTCAGGTCAAGGATTCAAATGACAATGGCACAGCTGAATCTCCATCTGACATAGAGGAACTCGATTCCTCAATCACAACAACTGAAGCTAAAAACAGAGTTGCTGATGCAGATCAAGGGACCCCACATGTAGAGAGAGAATCACATTCAGAAATACCTGGACCATCCCACAACAAGGTTCGGGTGTCTAACTGGAAACACAAAAGTTCACATCCTCTGGAAAATGTGATCACTCCTCTTGATTCAGGAATTCAAACCAGATCAAAGGCAAGAAACGCGCTTGCCTTCTCAGCCTTTCTCTCTCTAATAGAGTCCAAGAATATCAAGGAAGCATTAAAAGATGCTGATTGGATTACAGCTATGCAAGAAGAACTCCATCAATTTGAAAGAAACAGTGTATGGAACCTGGTTCCACGACCTGCTGACAGAACTGTTATAGGAACCAGGTGGGTATTCAGATACAAACTTGATGAATTTAGAAACACAACGAGAAACAAGGCAAGGCTGGTAGTCAAGGGTACAATAAGGAAGAAGGGATTGACTATGATGAATCATTTGCTCCAGTTGCTCGAATGGAGGCAATCAGAATCCTCATTGCCTTTGCGTCTCATATAGAATTCAAATTGTTCCAATTGAATGTCAAAAGTGCATTTCTGAATGGCTTTCTAAAAGAAGAAGTCTTTGTCAAGCAACCTCCTGGATTTGAGAATCATGAACATCCTGAGCATGTTTTCAAACTTGACAAGGCACTATATGGGCTAAACCAGGCTCCTCGTGCTTGGTATGAAAGGTTGTCCAAATTTCTTCTAGAAAATGGCTTTACAGGAGGAAAAATTGACAACACCTTATTTCAGAAGAAACGAGGGAGGAACCTGCTCATTGTGCAAGTTTATGTTGATGACATTATTTTCGGAGCAACAGTTGACTCTTTGTGTGAGGAATTTGCAAAACTCATGGGAAGTGAGTTTGAAATGAGCATGATGGGGGAATTGAATTTTTTCTTGGGTTTACAAGTGAAGCAATCTCAAAAGGGGACTATGATAAGTCAGCAGAAGTACGTCAAGGAGCTGCTGACGAGATTTGACATGGAAGCATCAAATATCATTGACACTCCCATTGCCACAGCCACTCATCTAGACATGGATGAACCTGGTTTCCCTGTGGATCAGACCATGTATAGAGGTATCATAGTGTCACTCCTATATCTCACATCAAGCAGACCAGATATTATGTTCAACGTGGGTCTCTGTGCAAGGTTTCAATATAATCCAAAGGAATCTCATCTGAAGGCTCCCAAAAAAATATTGAGATATCTCAAAGGAGCGCAGGACCTGGCTCTCTACTATCCCTCAGGAGACAACTTTGATCTTGTTGGGTATGCTGATGATGATTATGCAAGGTATCTGGTGGATGGAAAACGCACGTCTGGAATGGCACATTTTCTGGGTTCATGTCAAATTTCGTAGGGTACAAGAAAACAAAACTCAGTGGCATTCTCCACTGCAGAAGCAAAATATGTGGCAGCTGCATCTTGCTGTGCTCAACTACTATGGATTAAGCAGCAGCTGGAAGACTTTGGAGTGTTCTCTGATTGTGTGCCCTTGCTGTGTGACAATACCAGTGCACTCAACATGGCCAAGAATGCAGTCCAACATAAGAGAACAAAGCACATTGATGTGCGTCACCACTTTCTCAAAGACAATGTTGAAAAAGGGCTCATATGTATGAAATTTTGCAGCATAAAAGATCAAATTGCAGACATTTTCACCAAAGCACTAAACAGAGAGCACTTTGAAAGAAATCTCTTGGCACTAGGGCTGATAAAACCAAACTGAGAACCTGGTCCCTCGATATTTGGCTATGAAAGAAATATACAGGTAGTTTAGCTAAAAAGTGTTTTCTGGCAAAGTCTAACTCATTTCTATACCGTTACAGGTAAACACACATGATAATTACAGAGCAAACAAGCAGCTAATGCATTGCACGTTGGTCAAAGGATGAAGCTTACATTTGCAAAATCCGTCAGGGAACCTGGTTCCTTTGACACATGTTAGTAGTTTCTCTGTACAATCATGCACAATTTTTTAAACGGCTAAAACGATACCACATCATTATATTGTTAGTTTCTTTTTGCTTCTTGAATTAAAGCGTCTCACTTTTTATGAAGCGACCCGACTACCCAAAATTGATACCCAACCGGTCTCTAACTCCTCTCAAATAAATCCATTCATAGTCACTTTCAGAACTGTTCATATCACGAATCCAAAATTTCCCTTTTTCCTTCTTCAAACTCTCTTCTTCAACTAACTACACTCAACCATGTCTGACAATCAAGAAACACAAAATGTTCCAAGCATCGTCTCCACTGTGTCCTCATGCATTGAAACACCAGTGATAGAGCCCACACTCCATGTTCCGACTAGTCCAAACCCTAAGCTAGAGTCACAACCACCCTCTGCTTCCTCTCCAACCCAGTCGAGTTCTGGTTCTCATCGGAGTCGCAAAATATCGGCTCCCAGAAAATTTATGGTTGTAACCTCTACTTCTGCCTAGCCGAAAAAGATGGTTGACAAAGACACAGTGGATAGAGATGAAAATCAAGAAATTTCTAGTCTACCAGTGGAAGAAAGTTCTGCTAAAGAACAAGGTGTGGGTCATACCAATGATGAATCGACAATGGCAGCCCCGGGCTTTGATCCTACAGGTAATGATCCTCTTATGCCTTCTAAAGTTACTTTGGAGTCATAATAACAGGAAGCTATAGAAAATACGCTTTCAATTGTTGCTGAGGGAAGTCTGATTAGAGGTTATGAGGCTGTGTCTGAATTTCAGGGGAAGATAATGGTACAGAGGTAGAGGATAGGGAAATAGTGCATGTCAAAACCTTGGTACCTAACAGTACTACTGGGGAACCAACTGAGGGACCTGATCCCTTCGCCCCAGAAGAGCCCTCTGGCTCTAACAGGGATAAAACCCCTAGTTCTTCATAATAACCCAGGTCAGTACTGATCCCGCCTCCTCTCCTTATTTCTACGCTGAGCCATTTTCAATTGTGGTTCCTACGATGCGATCTCTGTTTGAGGAGGAGAATGAGAATAGTGAAGGAGAAGATTATAATAATGTGGCACTGGTGAGCTTCATTAATGCTAGGAGTAGAAAGGCACCTCCCCAGGGGTCTACTTCTAAGAGACCTATCACGAGGTTGCACAAGAAGGAAGACTTTGAGTCAGTTTTTAGGAAAAACAAAGAGGGAAAGAAGAAAAGGAGATTGGTGAAGGATGGGAAGATTGTAAATGAGAGGTTAGTAGCTCCAACACCAGTTATCGATATTGATGATGAGGTGGATGAGGAACCTGGCTCCTTAGTTTGTAAGTCCTCAAAGAAACTTACAATTCCAATGTCCAAGACAGAGTCATCTGTAAGTGGTATGGGTTTGAAGAATGATGAAGGTGAAACATCTGGTGGAAAGGTGGTTGAGAAACTTGAAGAGAAGGAGACTGCAGAACTGGTTGAAAAAGTGTCTAAAAAAAAGGGTGTCTGAAACATCTGAGGAGAAAAGAAAGAGTGCTAGAAAGTCAGTGAAAAGGAAGGCCGATGCCAGTGAGGAACCTTGTTCCTCCAAGAAGACCAAGGTTGGTGATGCCTAGGATGCTCGCAAGGAAAAATTGAAAAATCAACAGGTGTTGTGGGGCCGTTTATTTGCCCCTGATATTCTGGACATGGCTGGCATGCGCCAATTAGTGGAGATCTATGAATTCCAACAGTGGACACACCTGTTCACAAGTGATAGTCCTAGAGTTTATGAGGAAGAAGTGCGTAGTCTTCTGTTCAAGGAACCTGCTCTTTGAACTTTAGAAATACTATCTTAAAGGATAAGGCAGTTCAACAAAGGGAACGTGTACACAAGAAGGCCCTCCTTCCAGTGTACCAACTGCTGTTCGAATTGGTGAACAAGGTTTTGCTCCCTCGTGCAGAAAGAAAGTCCATTACATCTCGAGCAGACCTGGTTCTGATGGAAGCACTGAATGGCTACATAACTATCAAACTGCCTGACATCATGATAGACCACATGCAGAAGGTGGTAGAGTTCAAGGATGGTAATCATGGGCTGCCTTACGGGTTCCTCCTCACTAAGGTTTTTGAATTCTTCAAAGTCCCTTTGGGAAAAGCTAAAGTGGGTACTCATAAGCAAACATTCTCCAAGACCACCCTCAAGGAATGTGTGTGCATTGACAAGGTTGGAGGGGTTGGGAGCACTTCTACTATCTCCCAGTTGATCAACGCCCAAAACAGTGCCACTAATGAGATAAGAAAACTGAAGGCAAGGAATTCCATTCTTGAGGGTCAGCTAAGTCAGCTTCAGGAGGCACCTGGTTCCAGCAGCTCTCACAGCACAAAGGCCGCCCATCTGACCAAAGAAAATGCCGACCTCAGGAAACAGGTTGAGGACCTGAAGGAGAAACTGCTCAATGAGCAGATGTCAGTTAATGATCGAATGGACATCCTTCTTAAAACCCTTGCCTATTCATCTAAGCCTTTCCCTTCCGGTGCTCCCTAGAAAGTGTTCCGTTTCCAGTGTCAAATCTTAGTGTCTGTCCTTTATTTTAGTTCTGATGATGTTTATGACTGGTACTTCTGCTTTTGCTGTTTTTATTTTGTGGATGTGTTGGTAACAATAGGACTGCTCCTTGCTTAATATCCAAATGTTAATGAAAGCTCCCTCCTTTTGTTGTGTATGCCTTGCTCATTTTCTCTATTTTTAGTCATGTTGTGTGCACACAAGTGGCATAAGTTAACTCAAGCTAGACTTCTTTCTGCTATAAGCCTATTACTAATCTTTTTATGATGGCAAAAAGGGGGAAAATAATTCAGGGGGAACATAAGGGAAACAGATTCAGGGGGAATTCAGGAAATGCTGGTTCTTAGGGAGAACTTGAATTATAAGTTTATCATCATCAAAAAAGGGAAAATTGATAGGCTATATGTATATCCTTGTTATATTTTGATGATCTAACAAACTTACTCTCAAGAACTAGATAAGGAACCTGTTACACATTCTCAAGACCTTAAGATAAAAAGGTTCCAGCTTAGGATATGGTTCAACTCTTCAGAGACAAAGGAACAACAGAGGGAATAGATAGCTACCAGTTCCCGTGGTGAATGTACAAGTCAACTCCCCACAGATGTAAAGTTGCTGCCTGCACACGCAATAGTGCAAAAACAGTGCAACAATCAACTTTATGGGGAATGCCCTTTACCTAACTTGCTTACATCATTCAAGTGATGTCACAAATAAGTTATTTACATCAAGCAAAGGTAAAACAAAACACTTGCACATTCAAGAATCGATCAAACATTTTCTCTCAAGTCTGTGCCAATCTTTCAAGTGATTTTCAAGGGCATCAAGAACAAAGAACGACATAACGAAGGAGCAGTTTCATGTATTGAGTCATTACATGTCCCTAGTTGTGTTGCACCTTTGTTAAAGTTCATTACTTGTAATTCCTTCTTATCTTAATTAGAAGTATTGTGTAAGAAACCTTTGAAAATCATAAAGCTTTGTGTTTGTATCTTGGCTAGAGTTAGTCGAGTTGTAAGTCTTTGTTATAGAGTTATTACAAAGCTGCTTGTAATAGAGTTGTTACAAGTTAGTGAGGGATTAAGAGGTTAATTCCTAGGTTACAATAGGCTGTAATCTAAAGTTTGCTCAGTAGTGAAGTTGAAATCTTACAAGGGTAGATCATGGATTTTAATCCCATAAGCTGGGAGTTTTCCACGTAAACCTTCCTTGTGTCATTTACTTACTGCAGTGTGCGTGTGTTCTGTGGGAGCTGATAGAGAACCTAGTTCTCTATATAGTTTGGTGGACCCTTAAATTCTATCACACATTGTTGTATTATTGGTCTACAGATGCATATTCAATATAGGGTTGTCACATTCTACAGGGCTCTATGCATTAGATGCCCCTTTGTTTACTGTGCACCAATTATGTATGAAACTGGCCCCAATCCCACCCGTGCAAAATGCTAAATTGCTCGGGCTCTTCACTTTTGGTGCCGCACCCGTGTCAACACGATGTGGGTGTGAGTGTGGGATTCGTACCGGATGTGGTCAATCGATTTGGGTACTTTGACCAAAATCAATGGAGAAATTCAAGACAGATCAATGATTTCTAAAATCAAAACAAAAGCTAGAGTGAAATTGAAGAAAATAGAATACTTTGTATACAAAGATTTTTTATGTCGGTCCTTTTCCTTTTATCTCCTCGGATTTCTCATGATCAATATTTTCTCTTTCTCGGAATACCTTATAAATTTTTCGCATAATGTCTCATAATTTAGACATTATTATAACTCTATTTTTAGATTTTGAAGTTATCTTCAGCCGAATCTCAGCACCCGTATCCGTACCTGGATCCATACCTCCCAATCTTAAAATTTAGATCATGAAGGATCTGACCTCTATATCTGCACCCATATCAGACACCTGCACCTGAGTCGGAGCAACTTAGACAAAATGACCACCAGACTTTTGGATCAGAACTGCTGATAAAAACGAGTACGAATTCAAGACATGATAAGTAATCCATTCTAACAAATCGAAGTATGTTTTTACTGGTCGGATTGGTATACAATCGTAGACTGCCACAAGATGAAAGTCTAGTTGGTAAATGATAGACCATGGAATTTCATTCACAGTCTACCATGTGATTTCATTCAGTCATACTGAATCTCATTCTGTTTTGAAGTATGTCAAGCTTCAAAATTTGCTTTGGTTAATTCCTACATGATGTGTTTTTTACGATCTTAAGACTCTAGCAGTATCATATATTTGCATTTCTGGAACTTTGCAAGCTTCTTAAAAAATAAAAGGCATAACACTTATTCCAGAGTACACATGAAAAGGCAGAGTAGCAGGCAAGGTTACCTTAAGTTTCAGCTCAGCCACCTCTATATCATCACAGATTTCTGTAATCAAAGCCTGATGTATAGCAGACAAGAATAATCATAATGCTGCAAGTCACAGCTAGTAAAGCTAGCCCATAAGCTTATGTCTGGTATAAGGAAGCAGTTCAAAAGAAAAATGATGCACCAATTTCTGCGAGAGATATGATCTTGAATTTGTCCTTAGAATTAGCAAAAATAACATTGTGATTACGGGCTAGCCAAAAAAATGAACATAGATTTTATAAATGATGCCACACGGGAAAAACTGTCAATGGATAAAGAAAATGCAAACTGACTTAACTTGGCTCAGGTTGCTGATTTCTTGGTTCCTAAACAGCTCAATAGGTGCTTGCATGAATATGAAACAAAATCTATGCGACTTATTTTTTTGTTTAGGAGGACCAATTATTTCAAAATTTACACATTCCTGATCTTATTCTGGATAACGCTCATAAAGCACAAAAGTAAAATGACACAAGTATAGACTAACCTCAAAACCTTTAGGAAATGCATATGTTGGCACTGGACTCCTTTGAACTTGCACTTCTTCCTGGTTATCTAATAGAATTCAATCTAAAAGTTATAAATGAGAAGGGAAGTTGTAGCAGAAATAAAAAAAGCATGAGAGCTATTTTCCACTCTTTTAAGAGCAATACAGAAAGGGCAAAGTTCAGACTACAATATAAGTTCCAACTTAGAATAGACCGAGACTATGGTTGCAAGCAACATGAGAGGGGAGATATCAAAAACTAACTGATGCATCTAATAAGCCAAAAAGAAACTAAATTTGTCATGCAATGCAATAACCAAGTAGAAAATAAAAATTAAAAAAGGATTAGCCCCAAGATACTGATGGAAACCTAGACATAACTCACCTTCAGATTTAGCTGTCACAATTGTTTCATAGGTCTTTGCACATGACAATATCAATCTGCCATTATTGTTTGAAGAAGACACAAGCTTTGCATCATTTAGATAATCCTTGATCGGAAACTTTGTTTGGTTGGAGAAGACAAAATTATTCTTTGGAAATACTCCAGGCATTTCTGATACCGACTTCAAATGGGAACTGGTGCGTACAAAATCTGTACTAAGAAATAGTTAGATGTCATATCAGCATGAAACTGAAGGTTAGTTTCAATTGATTGACAAGTATCTATGCAAGGAAACAGGGGAGTTTGGCACAACTAACATAATCAGAGACTGGATGAAAGTGAATCCAAGACAGTAACGGGGAGGCAGAGGCGGATCAAGGATTTAATGGCTGCAGGTGCCACTGTCTTTAATGCAAAGCTACAACTAGTCAGGGAAATTGAACTTGGGGGTACATTTGGTTGGTTCGCTCTGTTTTGAATGAATTTGGTTCGATTCGATTCGATGTATTTTGAATTAGTTCGGTGTAGTTTCCAAAATTTTTTATGGACAAATAAATACGCAATCACAAAAATGAAATATGTGGTCCAATTTGAAATCAAGGAAAAATAGTATTACATGGATATAAAAGGAAAAATGATTAAAATCATATTTAAGTAAAAATTTGGAAAACTAGAGAGAAGAATGGAAGCAAATGTATAACTAAATAAATAATAAAACTGGGTTGTAACAAAGAGAGAGGAAATACAAAGATAGAAAAAAAATATTTAAAAGAAGAAGAAAAGAAAAGGGCAAAAAGGATTTAGGACCACCAGGAAATCAGTGAGACATGATCTTTGGTCTTGTCCTTGGAAAGAGTGTGCCTTTAACCATGGAGCCTACGGTCCCTGTTGGACTTTGGGTGCCACCCATTAGTTATGTACGTATTTTTGTGTGAAATATCAGTACATATATGAAATTTTAGCCGAGCGATCGGGTGGTGTGGCATCCCTTCTCATCTACATAAATCCGCCACTGTGTGGAGGGTATATTTAGAAACATGTAAAAGAGACAAATACAACATGTTAGATACTCATGCTCACAAAACATTACCCCTGCTTTTCCTAAGTAGAAGGATATCATGTTGCATTACATCACTGCCTATGCATCAACTAGGATTTCGCTATTAGTTTAAGCTTTAATTGTGTAGCAGCTCCTACACTAAATAGAAAGAAGACGAATATGTTCTGCTTGTGAGTAAATGACTATTAGAAGAGCCAGATTAGTCAAGGGAAAAAAATACACTTGAGAGGATGCTCGTATCAATTAACAAAAACTAGCTCGAAATGCTACTGAAAATCCAAACACTGTCAACTGCCAGAGATACTAAGACTCAAGTCATCCAAAACAGCGATAAAAGACAATATACATATACTAATTTGCCACTATACATTCCAATTCATACCTTTCTAATTATGTATGCCAGACAGAACTAACCACGCAAAAAATAACACATAGACCTATAGGTAACTACCGAGGGCGGATGTACAAGGTATGGTTTGAGCAGAACTCAGTAGTTTTTGGCCAGACTCTGTATATGTATTAAAAATCTACTAAACAGGTACAAGTAATAAGTTTTTAACACAGTTCTGAAATGGACAGTGGGTTCAGCGGCATCCCAAACCTATGAAGTTCAAATCCTGCATCCACCTTCGGTTGTTATACTTTCAAATTTAAGAAACAACTGTCATAACTATGAGTTACTAGCCAAACATCGACATCCCCAAATGTTTGTTACTTTTTGCTTCCCAAGAAGGGGACTAAGTGAATTTTTGGCTTATATCTATAATGTATAATATCACCATTTTAATACAATAGAAAATTGTACTTTATATGTATTTGTATACGGTCAAAACCAACTTTGCCCTTCATGTGATTAATCGAGATTGGAGCATGATGGATCGGGGTCCGTCGTTATAATATCGAGCTGTGATGTGAAGTTGGGTTGTCGAGTTTGAGACCCAGAGACCGATCAATATCGAGCTCGAGTCAATATCAAGCTCAAGACCCAGAGACCGACCAAGATCGAGACCGAGCCAAGGAACAAAAAGCTGTTATGGCCGCATTTGGGGAGAATCTCGGCAGAAATCACGGCTTAAATAAAGGAAAAGCTTATTAATCAATCAATCATGGGATCCTCACTATGTATTTTTAATTATATCCAAAGTAGGATTTTCTCACTATATTAAGAGAGGTTATCATTTGTAAAAAGGGCATCATGAATGGACACATTGAGATTTGCTGAAATTTACATAACATCAAGGAGATTATCCTTTTTTTGGGCTTTGATATTGATTCATCTTGTTCCCCTATCAATCACTCCCTATTCGAATTGGGTTTGTATTAATTCTTTTTACAGTTAAAATTATATATATCTTTACCTATTTTTCAAATCTGCACCAAGTTATATCACGTATCCTTAAAACTACGTATAAATTCAACTCTATCCATTTTTTGGGTAAACAGTTTGGCGCCCACCATGGGGCTAAGGATAATAGTGGTTATTTGGTACGAATCTCTGCAAAACACACTATTTTACACTTTCTCTTGGAAGTTTCTTTGATTTCAGGTTAAAAATAACGAACTCTCAATTAATGGCCCTACCTATCGACAACGAAGCTGGCCTTCAAGATGAGAATAACAACCTGATGCCCGGGAATGAAAGACCATCCATTGATCCCGTGGGAACTCGGGTCGTACATCCAATTGACGTTAATTAGCACGTGGCCATTGAGGCGAACCAACGTTCCGACCCCGAAAACATCATTCATGGTGGAACTCGTTCTGCAGTTCGAAACACCCAAAATGTTGGAGAAGACGGGATCAGCCTGCGTATGATTTTTGAAATATTGCAAGCTCAACAGATAGTGATAGCTCAATTGTAGAGTCAAACCCAGGCACCGAGTAGGCCCGAGCTTTGATATTGATTCATCTTGAATGGACACATTGAGATTTACTGAAATTTACATAACATCTAGGAGATTATCCTTTTTTGGGCTTTGATATTGATTCATCTTGTTCCCTTATCAATCACTCCCTATTCGAATTGGGTTTGTATTCATTCTTTTTACAGTTAAAATTCTATATATCTTTACTTATTTTTCTAATCTGTACCAAGTTATACCACGTATCCTTAGAACTACGTATAAATTCAACTCTATCCGTTTTCGGATAAACAATATTACTAGTACTTTTCATGTAGTTTCAGAATATTTTCATTTTAAAAAGAAAATAATAGTCCGATCTTCGGTAATTAGTTAATCTCAATAAGAAAAAAAGCGCCAAACAGATTAGTAATAGTAATTACAATGATATATACATTCAAATCTTGGTCGTATCCGAGATGAAATATAAGACGTAAAACAGAAATGCCAGCTATAACTCATATATGTGAAAATGAAATATTAGAAAAAGAATATTAAGAGCTTAGATTCCTCTAAAAGTGAAATACATTACTAAACAAAACAATTCATGTACATGCAGACACAATAGTGAATATATACAAATGAGAGAAGGGTGAGAGAGAGTTACGGTGAAAGGAACCGAGAACAGCGGCGGACTCCATTGGGAGAGGAACAATGTTGGTCAGAGAATAAAGGAAAATAAGGAGGAATGTGAAGAGAAACAGAGAGATCGGACGATAAAAAAGAATTTAAAGCTGAGAGACCTATAAATGAAGATTGACGATAGCTATTAGCACCCACTACTCAATTGAAATGCCTCTCCTCAGTTTCTTCACCCACTACTAGGGGTATCAAGTGGTTCTTTAAAAACGACTACAAAAACCCAACTACTTATTAGATTTCTTTTAATAAAATAATATATTTTTATATAAACCAATAATTTGGGTAGATTATCACGGTCCAAACTGGAGGGCCATGACCGGCACCCGGGTCATACCTGCCGAGCACCGACATACATTTTATCTAACCTTTCTTATTATCCGTAAAGACCGACGAGGTCAACATAAATGGTAGACATGAATCATAAACATCCAACAATGACAGATAACAACATGAACATATATAACATGGGCTGACAAGAGTGTCATAAAGCTATATAAGAGGTACAAGCCGACAAGGCCTCCATGATAGACTATACAACAAAACTCAGCCGACAAGGATATCCAAAAACTATACATGAGACGACACTTGTCTATGAGCCTCTAGAAAAACATAAGTGATGTAATATTGCCGGAGCAGGACCCCGACATACCCACAATGTCTATAACAAAAATACATACCAAGACCACGGCAAGTCCGAAGAAGAGATCTCGCCAATAACCGCTTAACTGAGTAGCCTACTGTGGTGGGGGAGCTTCGTCTACCGGTCTATCAGGACCTGCAGCATGACATGCAGCGCCCAAAAAATAAAAGAGACGTCAGTACGAATAAAGTACCGAGTACGTAAGGCAGAAAAGCATAAACAAGAACAGTAATGTAAAGAGGGATAGAGAATATACAACCTGTAACATCTGAGTGCCTCTGATGGCGACTGACATGAAATGCATGATACATACATACATACATACATATATATATACATACATACATACATATATATATATATATATATATATATATATATATATATATACATATATATATATATAAGAACATACGCCTCTCCGGGTATATATATATATATATATATATATATATATATATATATATATATATATATATATATATATATATATATATACATACATATATATATACATATGCATATAGTTTTAAGAACATACGCCTCTCCGGGCATCATCATCATCATATCATACCCTGCCGTAATAGGCTCGTTAAAAACATACCCGGCCATCATAAGGCTCAGTAGAATCATACCTGGCACGTGAAGCTCGGTAAAACCCAACTCATCAGTGATTGCACAGTAGGTGTTGTACCTGGCCGACTATACCGCAGCTCGGTAGAGTAAAATAGGTACATATATATAATGCATGTTGGACACATGGGAATCGTATTCCGAACCTTTCAGAGTGATGTAAGGTCAGTAACATCCGTATACGTTATTAGAGCTAACTCGTCATCATGAATCTTATAAGAATCAGTAAGTACCAACAACATTGATAACATAAGAATAAGAGAAGCAACACCAATATCAATCATTCCATAATAAGGGAAACAATGTAAGTACTGCTAGCTTCTAAGAGTGGAGTATCTTTAAAAGCTCGTTCGTTTACATTACGTACAATTGGAGTCATGCAAAAGAAAGAAAGGAATAGCCTCACATACCTTGTATATACTGCCCAACCTCAAGCTATGCAAATGTCATGGCTCCTTATTCTATAATAAGAGAAATGATACTATCGTCATCGTTTAAGCGTCATAACTATTATATATCGACCGCAACCTTTTTTACGATAAACCGGGAAGCACCTCCCCTATTTATATTACTTACCACAAGTTACAACAATCACCAAACATCCAAAACAACATCAATAACAATCATATTAAGCCTCCTAAACAGTCCACCAATCAACAACACTATTAACAAGCATTTCGATAGATAACTCACAAGTTCTAGCTTCAATGACTTAGCCGTAACTTGGATAAGCTTAAATATATGTAGAGTAAGAGGTTACTTACCTTTAAACATATAGAACAACTCCAATTTGAGCTTATTTCACCACGAAGTATCCTTCCAACGCAGCCACAAGAACAAGGAAGCGAAACTAGCAAACACTTCGGGTTTCTCGGCACTAGAGTCACTTTAGAAGACTTGAAATCACCTAGGGTTGATATGAAAACCTTGAGAGAGTATTTAAAAGAACTTAAACCACTTAATAAAAAACCCCAATACGAGCTGGAACCATACCAAAATCAGCAACTACAAGGAGAACAAGAAACTCACTAGCGCTATGAGATTCCCGACACTTGATTTGTGTTGTTTATCCTTTATTTGGGTCTTGGATCATGAGAGATGTCACGACCCAACTGGAGGGTCATGACTAGCACCCGGGCCATACTTGCCGAGCACCAACGTACATTTTCTAACCTTCCTTATTATCTTTAAGGGCCGACAAGACCAATATAAATGAAAGACATGGATCATGAACATCCAACAATGAAAGATAATGTCATGAACATACGTAACATGGGACGACAAGACTGTCAAGAAACTATATATAAGGTACGAGCTACCATGGTGCCATGAAAGACTATACAACAAAAATCAGCCGACAAGGCATTCCAAACCATACATGAGTCGACACCTGTCTATGAGCCTCTAAAAGAACATAAGTGCTACAACATTGCCGGAACAGGGCCCCGACATACCCATAATGTCTATAACAAAAATGCATACCAAGACCACGGCAAGTCCGGAGAAAGGATCTTGCCAATAACGCTGAACCGGATAGCCTACTGTGATGGGGGAGCTGCGTCTACCCGTCTATCAGGACCTGCAGCACGACATGCAGCGTCCACAAATAAAAAGGACGTCAGTACGAATAAAGTACTGAGTATGTAAGGCAGAATAGCATAAGTAAGAACAATAATGTAAACAGTGATAGGGAATATACAACCTGTGACATCTGGGTACCTCTGAGGGCTACTGACATGAAATACATGATACATACATATATATATACGTAAACGTTTAAAACATATGCCTTTGTGGGCATCATCATCATCATATCGTACCCGGCCATAATAGGCTCGGTAAAACGTACCCGGCCATCATAGGGCTCGGTAGAATCGTACCCGGCCACGTGGAGCTCGGTAAAACCCAACTGATCAGTGGTTGCACAATAGGTGCCATACCCGGCCGACTATAGCGCGGCTCGGTAGAGTAAAATAGATACATATATATGATGCATGCTGGACTCGTTGGAATCATAATTTGAACCTTTCGGAGTGACGTAAGGTCGGTATCCTTCGTACACGTTATTAGGATTAACTCTTCATCAAGAATCTTATAAGAATCAGGAACTACCAACAACATTGATAATATAAGAATAAGAGAAGTAACATCAATATCAATCGTTTCATAAGAAGGGCAGCAATGTAAGTACTGCTAGCTTCTAAGAGTAGAGTATCTTTGGGAGCTCGTTCATTACATTATGTACAATTGGAGTCGTGCAAAAGAATGAAGGGGATAGCCTCACATACCTTGTATATACTGCCCAACCTCAAGCTATGCAAATGTCACGACTCCTTAGTCTACAATAAGAGAAATGACACTATCATTATCGTTTAAGCGTCGTAACTATTATGTATCGACCGCAACCTATTTTACGATGAAACGGACAGCACCTCCCCTATTTATATGACTTCCCACAAGTCAATACAATCACCAAACAGCCCAAACAACATCATTAATAATCATATTGAGTCTCCAAAACAGTCCACCAACTAACAACATTACTACCAAGCCTTTCGATATATATTTCACAAGTTCTAGCATCAACGACTTAGCCACAACTTGGATAATCTTAAATATATATAGAGTAAGAGGTTCATTACCTTTAAACAGAAAGAACAACTCCAATTTGACCTTAATTTTCCTCGAAATATCCCTTCAATTCTGCCACAAGAACAAGGAAGCGAAACTAGCAATTAATTCGGGTTTTTCGGCACTAGAATTACTTTAGAAGACTTGAAATCACCTAGGGTTGATATTAAAAACTTGAAGGTGTATTTACAGAACATAAAGCACTTAAAACAACCTCCCACACGAGCTGGAACAACACAAAAATCAGCAACAACAAGAAAAACAAGAAACTTACTAGCACCACGGGATTCCCGACATTTGATTTGTGTTGTTTGCCCTTTGTTTGGGTCTTGGATCATGAGAGAACCTTGAGAGAATGTTTTTAGGGTTATAAGGTCTGAATATACTGAAAAATAATGACTTAAAACGGGGTTGAGTTATCTTATATATGTCCAAATGTCTTAAACCGCCTTTGTGGGCCCCATAGAGAGCAGCTTGGCGCACTCTCGCGAAAACGCGAATATCTCTCTATTCCGAGATCGTATCGACGAACGGTTTAATGCGTTGGAAACTAGACTCATAGATCTTCAATTTGATAGGTAGATCACCCCATAATTCCAAGCATATTGGGAGTAAAATGCAGTAACATTTGACCTAAAGTTTAAGTAAAATTATAAACCTAAGTTGCGACAACTTTTATCGACTTTTATTTCATAACTCGCTTGACTTCAAGACTTATGATGCGGATATTATATGATTCAAATACATTAAAACAAGACCTCTTGGGACAGTTAATCACCTCTAGTGTTATCCGAAAATACGGGTTACAACATCCTTGATTAGCTTAACTTCAAATACTTGTTAACCACTCTTATACACCCTTGTATCGTTTAAGACCAATAGGATTAACTTATTATCATCTCAAAGATAATCTCTTCTTGGATTTACGTCGACTACCTTACGGCGTGATCTATGATATGCGAATTTGGGTTGTAACATCCTCTCCCCCTTAGGAACATTCGTCCTCGAATGTAAGGGTTTATGGGGTGTCTAACTCATCGTGGATTCCGACGGAGATTTCCGGCTGAGTTTCCCTTATAAAATGGACACTAGCCAAACTTGCAAGCAGTTAAACCCAACCTATGGCCATACAAGACTATACAAAGCATTATGGATATGTACATTATCTGCATATCACCATTTTGTATTAAAAAAAGAGTATTCACAAGCTATTGCTTACCTCATAGAGCCGTTTCACCTTATAATGCGTCCTTCTTTCCCCCGGTATCCTCGTTATTTTCACTCTGGAATAGGTAAGGGTATTTAGACTTCATCTCCTCTTCTGCTTCCCATGTCATTTCTTCTATATTCTTGTTCCTCCATAATACTTTCATGGAAGCTACATCCTTTGTTCTCAGCTTGCGGACTTGTCGATCTAATATAGCCACTGGCAGTTCATCATATGATAGATCCTTTGTAACTTGTACATCTTTGATAGGGACGACCCGAGAAGGGTCTCCAATACATTTCCTCAACATAGATACATGGAATACCGGGTGGACAAATTCCAATTCAGATGGCAATTCTAACTCGTAAGCAACCTGTCCAATTCGTCGAAGAATTTTGTACGGCCCAATATACCGTGGACTCAACTTACCCTTCTTCCCAAAACGCATAACACCCTTCATCGGCGAGATCTTCAGGAAAACCCAATCACCAACCTCAAATTCCAGATCACGACGTCGGACATCGGAATAAGATTTTTGCCTGCTTTGTGCCGTCCTCAGCCGCTCTTGTATCAGTTTCACCTTCTCAATGGCTTGGTAAATCAAATCTGGCCCATATAATTCTGTCTCACCGACTTCGAACCATCCAACTGGTGATCTACATCTCCTCCCGTACAGTGCCTCATACGGGGCCATTTTAATACTGGAATGGTAGCTATTATTGTAGGCAAATTCTATAAGTGCCAGATGGTCATCCCAATTCCCCTTAAAATCTAGAACACATGCTCGTAGCATATCTTCCAGCGTCTGGATGGTACGTTCAGCCTGTCCGTCAGTCTGCGGATGGAATGCAGTGCTGAGATTTACTTGTGTGCCTAAACCCTTCTGAAAAGACCTCCAAAAGTTAGCCGTAAATTGAGCTCCTCGGTCTGATATAATAGATACCGGCACACCATGAAGCCTAACAATCTCCTTGATATACAACTTCGCATAATCTTCAGCCGTGTAAGTTGTCTTAACTGGTAGAAAATGGGCAGATTTTGTAAGTCGATCAACTATCACCCAAATGGAGTCAAACTTATGATAAGAGCGAGGTAATCCAATAATGAAGTCCATATTAATCACCTCCCATTTCCAGGTCGGAATCTCTATATTCTGAATCAATCCACTGGGTTTCTGATGCTCGATCTTTACTTGTTGACAATTAGGACACTGGGCTACAAATTCTGCAATAGACTTCTTCATGTTGTCCCACCAATACTGCTCCTTAACGTCATGATACATCTTTGTCGAGCCAGGATGGATAGAATATCGGGACTGATGAATCTCAATCATAATCTTCTCTCGCAACCCTGCCACACTAGGCACACATAATCGGCCCTGGTATCTCAGTGTCCCATCTCCTCCGATCTTGAAAGCTGTAATCTTACACTGCTGAATTCCCTCTCTCAATCTTACTAAGGTAGGATCTTCATATTGCCGTGCTTTTACCTCGGCTACCAAAGATGATTCTGCTGTATTCTGTACAGTAACACCTCCGTCATCAGAGTCCAACAATCTGATTCTCATATTGGCCAGCTGGTGAAGCTCTTTGGTCAACCCTTGTCTACCTGCCTCAATATGTATTAAGCTTCCCATTGACTTACGGCTGAGAGCGTCTGCCACAACATTGGCTTTACCAGGATGGTACAATATCTCGACGTCATAGTCTTTCAGTAATTCAAGCCACCTACGCTGCCTCAAATTCAACTCCTTCTGCTTGAAGATGTATTGTAAACTTTTGTGATCTGTGTAGATGTCAATATGGACGCCGTATAAGTAGTGCCGCCATATCTTCAAAGCATATATTACTGCAGCCAATTCCAAATCATGAGTCGGGTAATTCTTTTCATGCTTCTTCAATTGTCGTGATGCATAAGCAATCACCTTCCCACGTTGCATCAATACGCACCCCAAACCTATACCTGAGGCATCACAATATACCACATAACCTTCTGTTCCTTCTGGGAGAGTGAGCACTGGCGCAGATGTCAATCGATTCTTTAGCTCCTGAAAACTATGTTCACAAGAATCAGACCACTGGAACTTGGTAGCTTTCTGTGTTAACTTAGTCAATGGTGCTGATATAGAGGAAAACCCTTCTACAAACCGCCTATAATATCCTGCTAGCCCCAGGAAGCTGCGGACTTCTGACGGTGTTGTAGGTCTCGGCCAATTCTTCACTGCATCGATCTTCTGAGTGTCGACACTAATACCCTCATCAGATATCACATGGCCAAGGAATGCTACTTAGTTCAGCAAGAATTCACATTTAGAGAACTTAGCATATAACTTATGATCCTGAAGGGTCTGGGCATAAGCCTGAATACGGGAAATATCCATGCCCTCTACCAAGGAGGCTGTTGTGCACTCATTTATCAGATGTGGTCCCAACCCGTTCACGAACAGGTGCACCCTATCACTCATCTCGGCCACGATATGGGGAGTATACCTTGCTAAAGAATCAAACTGTATACTATACTCTCGTATACTCATATTACCCTGTCGAAGGTTCAAGAACTTATCAGCTCTAGCTCGTCGTATCTCAGCTGGCAAGTAGTGACGAAGAAAGGCCTCAGAAAATTCCTTCCACACGGCTGGAGGAGCGTTCGGACCCCTAGATCTCTCCCAACTATCATACCATAAAATCGCTAAATCCCGTAACCGATAAGAAGCCAACTCTACTGCCTCTGTATCACTAGCATGCATAACCCGCAATGTACAATGAACCTGATCAATAAATGTTTGCGGGTCCTCCTTGGGGTTTGATCCGGTAAACACTGGAGGGTCTAGATTAATAAAATCATGAACTCTCGCACTAACCGGTTTATCAGCAGCACCAGTATTCTACCTCTGAGCCTGAGCAGCTACTAATCTACTCAACAACTGCACCGCACTGCGCATATCGTGGTCTGTAGTGCCAGACGGAGGAACTGGATGTACTGGGTGCCTCCTAATATCCTCTGGAGGAGACAGAGAGGTATGAGACGGCATCTCACTCTGAGGCTCACTTTGGCCTGCTCTGGCTGGAGGCACCTGAATGTTACCCTCTCCCACAGTTGTATCAAGCCGTTTACTAATCTCTTTCTTCCTAGTCGAAGGCATCGCTAAAAGAAAACAAGGTGAATATTAGATATGAACACTTATGACTCAACTCTACGCACGATCTAGATTCAGGAAGAAAGTAACAACCCTAGATGTCACGTAGCCTCCTGATTATAAATGTGGCGCGCTACACATCCATAATCAAAACTCTACTAGACACGGCTCATAGACAACCCCTAGGACAGACTTGCTCTGATACCAAGTTTGTCACGACCCAACTGGAGGGTCATGACTAGCACCCGGGCCATACTTGCCGAGCACCAACGTACATTTTCTAACCTTCCTTATTATCTTTAAGGGCCGACAAGACCAATATAAATGAAAGACATGGATCATGAACATCCAACAATGAAAGATAATGTCATGAACATACGTAACATGGGACGACAAGACTGTCAAGAAACTATATATAAGGTACGAGCTACCATGGTGCCATGAAAGACTATACAACAAATATCAGCCGACAAGGCATTCCAAACCATACATGAGTCGACACCTGTCTATGAGCCTCTAAAAGAACATAAGTGCTACAACATTGCCGGAACAGGGCCCCGACATACCCATAATGTCTATAACAAAAATGCATACCAAGACCACGGCAAGTCCGGAGAAAGGATCTTGCCAATAACGCTGAACCGGATAGCCTACTGTGATGGGGGAGCTGCGTCTACCCGTCTATCAGGACCTGCAGCACGACATGCAGCGTCCACAAATAAAAAGGACGTCAGTACGAATAAAGTACTGAGTATGTAAGGCAGAATAGCATAAGTAAGAACAATAATGTAAACAGTGATAGGGAATATACAACCTGTGACATCTGGGTACCTCTGAGGGCTACTGACATGAAATACATGATACATACATATATATATACGTAAACGTTTAAAACATATGCCTTTGTGGGCATCATCATCATCATATCGTACCCGGCCATAATAGGCTCGGTAAAACTGTCACGCCCCGAACCTAGGAGCGAGACAAGCACCCCGTGCCTCACCTAACCTGGCGTACCAAATTGCGACTAAGGGACTCTGAACACATAATGTCATACTTTGGCCATGGGGCCACCTTGCAAGACAATTTGCGAAGCAAAATATAAAACTGAATGGAAACTAGCACTAACTAAATATCAATATAAAGCTAGGCCGACAAGGCCGTCATAGCTACTACAGCTGACAAACCACCAATTTATACAAACCCAACATACTGCACTAACCAACAGGATATGCCTACAAGCCTCTACTGATAGATGTACTGTGATCGGAACAGGGCCCCGACCTACCCATAACATATATACAGATATACATAAGATATACACAAAACTCTAGTCCTGGCAACTCCGAAAGACGTGGAGCTTACCGATCAGGCGGAACTCGGAAAACACCTACTGAGGAGGTCTACCCGTCTGTCTGTCTGAACCTGCACGCATGAAATGCAGCGCCCCCAAAAAGGGACGTCAGTACGAAATAATGTACCGAGTATGTAAGGCAATAAAATAACTGAAATCTGAAACTGAACTGATAATATGATAACTGAAATTAACTGGGAGTCAAAGATGATCTGGAGATATACTTACCTGCTGATACTGACTCAACTCCTTCAATATAGTAAGTAAAATAATTGTACGGCCTTATAAGGCTCGGTATATATAACTGCTCTGCCATAGTAGGCTCGCTTATAGGCGCTCGGCCATACTAGGCTATGTATCTCGACCATGCTGGGCTCGCTCATAGGCGCTCGGCCACAGTAGGCTCGGTATATAACTTTCCATCTGATCAGAGGTTGCCCAATAGGGGCCTGCCCATCGATTATAGCTCGATGGTAATGAAAATACTGTAATACTGTATATATAGGCTTGCTGCTCTCTTGACTGAAAGAAGACAATACTAAAATTGAATATAGAGTCTCGATAAGGAATAATATTGTAACTTATGAGACTAGAATAGTGTGAATAAATTCATGAATATGAACTTCTCTTTTTGTCTCATTACTAACACATGTAGCTACGAGATCATGCCAAAATGAAGGAAGGCTTAGCCTTAACATACCTTATTACAATCTTTTCAATCACCAAGTTGAACTCACCTCTTCGCACCTTAATCTACAAGAATGATAATAATACTATCGTTAAGTTACGAAAGGTACAACTATCGCACAACGAACGACAAACCTATTTTGTATTAAAACGGGCAGCATCTCCCCTATAATATGCCCTTCCTCCAACTTCAAGATAACACCAACAATACAAGGACAGAACAATAACAACATATATACATCATTTTCCAGCCCTATATACACCATCAAATACTACAAAACAGCCCAACACACCCCAATCTCTTCGTACACAAAACGACCACCGTAGTAGTGTCAAACGACCCGAAAATGTTATGACGAACGACCAGCCAACCACCCTACATTTATATGGTGTTTATAAACCCCCTTCCTCCTCCAAAACTCCACAAAATAGTAATAAAACACGCAGCCCAACAGCAACACAAAACAGTCCACAAAACAGTCCGCTACAAGTGAATAACTCGAACTCACGGCTTCCGATCACCATCCCGTGAGTTCTTACAAGTATAGAATGACTTACCATGAATTTACAGCAGAAAAAATGGATGAAAGAGAGCAGTAAACTCACCTTATTTGTTGGATAACTCAGCTCCTATCTTGGTTCTTCAAACTCTAAGTTATACCTCCAATTGGAACTTGAAAGGGAGAGAAAATCAATTAGGGTTTGTGGGAAATTTTTGGGAGGATTCTTTGCAGAGCTTATGTCTGGTTATTATGCTCTATTTTAAGTCTAATATATGAAGAAAATAGGCCCTTAAAAGGCCTCTTTGGACGACCCGAAATGGCCCATTTTTGGGCTTTCATTTAAGCAAGTAGGTGACACACCTACTTGTCACCTAGCAGCTTGCGCAGTATCGCAAAAATGCACATACCTCTCTACTCCGATGTCGTATTGACAAATGATTTAATGCGTTGGAAAATAGACTCATAGATCTTTAATTTGATGGGTGGAACACACCATAAATCTAAGTATATTGGGAGAAAATTGCAGTTACATTTGACCCAAAGTTTCAGTAAAACTTATGAATGTAACTTGTGATGACTTTCATCGACTTTTGTTCCACAACTCGCTTGACTTAAAAACATAACACACGGATGTAATACGACTAATATAAATCATAACATAATCTCTTTATCATGTTAATCACCCTAGTCTCACCCCAAAGGTACATGTTATAACATTCCCAACTTGTCGACTTTCGATGAAACATTGTTTTATTTAATTGCTTTAGCTTCTGAACTGTCCAACCCTCTTTGTACTTGTTTTTCATGATCTTCAATATTTGTAACCTCAGAGGTAACATGATTAACTTACTTTATATACTTTTAAATATTATCTCATTTTTTTTGTCCTACATTAGTTTGCTTACGACGCATTTTTACATACGAAAATATAGGGTGTAACATCAATCCCCCCTTGGGAACATTCGTCCTCAAATGTTTACTCTTGGAGACTTTGGAAACTTTTTCCAGAGTATCCTTCGTACACTAGGTTAAAACCAACCTGCACGTAGCCAGAAACATACTATGCATGCCACACATGGCCAATCTTTATAAATAGCAGCAATTTGCCTCACCGACCGTAAATCATAAATATTGAAAGTGAAAAATAAAAGCTTACCTGATGACCTGCTAGCCTACATAGAGCTATGTTGTAGCGTCCCATCTCGAACCATATCTTCATTTTGAAATAGGTGGGGGTATTTAGACTTCATTTCTTCCTCCGATTCCCACGTCATCTCTTCTACATTCTTGCTCCTCCATAAAACCTTTACGGAAGCTACCTCCTTATTTCGTAGATTGCGGATTTGTCGGTCTAGGATGGCAACTGGAATTTCCTCGTATGACAAGTCCTCTGTAATCTGTACATCATCCGTGGGCACTACTCGGGTAGGATCGCCAATGCACTTCCGTAGCATAGATACGTGAAAAACCGGATGGACAGACTCCAATTCTGAGGGCAACTCTAACTCATAAGCTAGTTGGCCCACTCTCCGAATGATCCTATAAGGCCCAATATACCGTGGGCTAAGCTTTCCTTTCTTGCCAAACCTCATCACGCCCTTCATAGGTGATACCTTTAAGAATACCCAGTCATTAATCCTGAACTCTAAGTCTCGTCGCCGCACGTCAAAATATGACTTCTGACGACTCTGAGCTGTCAACAGTCGCTCCCGGATAACCTTTACTTTCTCTACGGCCTGCTGAACCAGGTCTGGCCCATGTAACCCAGATTCTCCAACATCAAACCACCCTATAGGAGATCTGCACTTACGCCCATACAAAGCCTCGTACGGAGCCATCTGGATACTGGAGTGGTAACTGTTATTATATGCAAACTCGATAAGAGGTAGATGTTCATCCCAACTTCTTTTAAAATCCAACACACATACTCGTAACATATCCTCGAGCGTCTGAATTGTGCGCTCGGCTTGTCCATCAGTCTGTGGATGAAAAGCTGTGCTGAGATTCACCTGAGTCCCTAGACCTCTCTGAAATGACCTCCAAAAATGTGCTGTAAACTGAGCCCCACGGTCAGATATAATAGAAACTGGTACTCCGTGTAGCCGCACTATCTCCTTAATATATAACTTTGCATAATCTTCTGTTGTATATGTAGATCTGACTGGTAGGAAGTGAGCTGATTTCGTGAGCCTATCGACTATCACCCATATGGAATCGAACTTACGATTAGAATGAGGTAAACCCATGATAAAGTCCATGTTTATCGCCTCCCATTTCCATGTCGGGATCTCTATAGTCTGCATTAGCCCTCCGGGCTTCTGGTGTTCTACCTTCACTTGCTGGCAACTAGTACATTGGGCGACAAACTCAGCAATGTTCTTCTTCATATCATTCCACCAGTACATATCCTTAATGTCATGATACATCTTCGTCGATCCAGGGTGGATGGAATACCATAAATAATGTGCCTCTGACATAATCCTGTCTCGTAGCCCTGCTACATCTGGAACACACAAACGACCCTTGTATCTGAGAACCCCATCTCCCTTGAGCTCTAACAATGGCTTCTTCTGCTGCGGAACTCGCTCTCTCAACTCGACCAACTCTGGGTCCTCGTACTGCCTTTCCTTGACTTCAGCTATGAGGGATGATTTTGCAGTGTTTTGGATTACAACTCCACCATCCTCAGAATCTACTAACCGAACCCCCAACGAAGCCAATTGATGAATATCTCTAGCTAATTGTCTTTTCTCGGGCTCTACATGTGCTAAGCTACCCATAGATCGGCGACTTAAGGCATCTGCTACAACATTAGCTTTCCCTGGATGGTAGAGAATGTTAACATTGTAATCTTTCAATAACTCAAGCCATCGCCTCTGTCGCAAATTCAACTCTTTCTGCTTGAAAATATATTGTAGGCTTTTATGATCAGTAAATATATCAACATGAACACCATATAAATAATGCCGCCATATCTTAAGTGCATGGACAACCGCAGCTAACTCGAGGTCGTGGGTCGGATAATTCCTCTCGTGCTTCCTCAACTGCCTTGAAGCATATGCAATTACCTTCCCATGTTGCATCAGGACACATCCTAACCCGACACCTGATGCATCACAATACACGGCATAACCCTCTAGACCCTCTGGAAGTGTTAGAACTGGAGCTGAGGTCAACTTGTTCTTAAGCTCTTGGAAACTCCGCTCACAAGCCTCTGTCCATTGAAACTTAGTTTCTTTCTGTGTCAACTTCGTCAATGGTGCCGAAAGGGAAGAAAAACCCTCTACGAACCTCCGATAGTATCCTGCTAAGCCTAGAAAGCTACGAACCTCTGTCGGAGTGGTAGGTCTAGGCCAAGATTTCACGGCCTCAATCTTCTGAGTGTCCACCTTTATCCCTTCATCTGATACAATATGCCCCAAGAATGCTACAGACTTCAACCAGAACTCACATTTAGAAAACTTAGCATACAACTTACGATCACGGAGGGTTTGGAGTACCGCTCGCAGGTGGTCCGCATGCTCATCCTCTGAACGGGAATAAACCAGAATATCATCAATAAATACTATCACGAACAGATCTAAAAATGGCCGGAATAGGCTATTCATCAAGTCCATAAATACAGCGGGTGCATTAGTCAACCCGAAGGACATGACAAGGAACTCGAAGTGGCCATATCGGGTCCTGAAGGCTGTCTTCGGAATATCTTTTTCCCGAACTCTGACCTGGTGGTACCCCGACCTCAAATCAATCTTGGAAAAGCATCTAGCTCCCTGCAACTGATCAAACAAGTCATCGATCCTTGGAAGTGGATACTTATTCTTAATAGTTACCTTGTTCAACTGCCTATAATCGATACACATCCTCAGCGAGCCGTCTTTCTTCCGCACAAATAGTACCGGTGCACCCCAAGGTGAGGTACTGGGCCTAATGTAACCTTTCTCCAGCAAATCTTTTAACTGCTCCTTCAACTCCTTCAATTCGGCAGGTGCCATTCTATACGGAGGGACGGATATTGGTTGAGTTCCTGGAAGCAAATCGATGCTAAAATCAATCTCTCGCTCTGGAGGAATACCTGGAAGCTCATCTGGAAACACATCTGCATACTCTTTGACTATGGGAATAGACTGAAGTGTAGGTATCTCAGCATCTGCATCTCTAACTCGCACAATATGATAAATGCACCCTTTTGCGATCATTTTCCTCGCCTTCAGATAGGAAATAAACCTACCTCTGGGTGTTGGTGTATTACCTACCCATTCAAGGACTGGCTCACCCGGAAAATGAAATTTGGCTACCTTTGCTCGGCAATCAACTGTGGCATAGCAAGCTGCCAACCAGTCCATGCCCATGATAGCATCAAAGTCCATCATCTCTAGCTCAACTAGGTCAGCTGAGGTCTGACGACTACAAATTGTCACCGTACAACCTCGGTAAACCCGTCTAGCAATAATCGATTCTCCGACCGGTGTAGATACCGCAAAAGGATCACTTAGTATTTCAGGCACTATACCAAACTTCCTCGCGACAAATGGGGTAATATACGATAAAGTAGATCCTGGGTCTATCAAAGCATAAGCATCGTGAGAGAAAATGGTTAATATACCTGTCACAACGTCTGGTGAAGACTCCTGGTCCTGTCGACCCGCTAAAGCATAGATACGGTTCTGATTACCACTTGAACTGGAACCTCTACCTCTGCCTCGACCTCTACCAGCCAAAGACTGAGACTCACGCCTTGAAGGATGCACGGACATAGACGATCCTGTTGCTGAACTCGCTGGTTGTGCCATTCCCCCAGAATCTCTATTTGGGCAATCTCGCATCATATGCCCCGGACGCCCACATGTATAACAAGCATCAGAACCTGCTCGGCATTGACCCAAGTGTCCTCTACCACAGATGTCACACCGCGGAGGAAATGACCATGTCTGCGCAGAACCTCGTTGTCGCTGCAAACCCGACGCCCGTGAGCTCTCACCTGGTCCTGACTGAGTATAGCGGTCATACCCGTAACCCTGTAACTGAGGTGGCGGAGGCCTAGGTGGCCGTCCGAAGTACTGGGTCCTATAACTACCCTGAGATTGCTCCTGAGACCTGGGAAATCTCATCCTCTTACGTTGCCCTTGCTCAGCCCTCTCTGTACCCTGCTGCCGACGCCTACCCCTTTCTATATTCTGGGCGAATGCCTGAATCCGAGAGATATCCAGACTATCCTGCAATGCAGCGGTGGCACATGCCTCGGTTAACTCTGGGGCTAACCCTGCTATAAACCTGTGAATCCTGTCCCGCATAGTAGAAACTATGGATGGTGCATATCTGGCCAATGAGTCAAAACGGAGACTATACTCTCGAACACTCATATTACCCTGCTTGAGGGCTAGAAACTGATCGACTCGAGCCTGTCGGATCTCCCGCGGTAAGTACTGGTCAAGGAAAGCATCTGAAAAAAATTCTCCCAAATAGCTGGAGGTGTATCACGTCCCCTGGACCTCTCCCATCCCTCATACCAAAGGATGGCTATATCTCGGAGTCGAAAAGCTGCTAGCTCAACTGCCTCTTTCTCCGTGGCATGCATAACACGAAAGATCCTGTGAAGCTGATCTATGAAATCCTGCGGGTCCTCCCTCTGATCTGTCCCCGTGAACTCTGGGGGACTCAAAGCAATAAACTCTCGGACCCTTGAACTCCCAGACCCCTCAGAAGTTCCTGCACTAGCTGATGCCCTAGCATGTTGCTGGGTAGCTACCAACTGTGTCAACAAATGCACCGCACTCCTTAAGTCCTGATCTGATGGAAGTGGAGGGGGAACTGGATGTGCGGTTTCCCTAGGAATCTCCGTAGTTGGTGGAGGAGCCGGTAATGGCTGAGTAGGGGTCTCCCCTTGAGCCTCAGACTGGGCCCCATCTACTGGGGGTACCCTGTTGGTCCCCTCACCTACTACTGTATCTCTCCTCTGGCTAGCCGTAGTCTTCCTAGTCACCGTCATCTGTGCATGCAAACACCAACACATAAGTTTAATTCAAATTTCCTATAACTCAGTTCTATAGCACGATTTAGATTTCAAAGAAGTGTAACCAACTCCTAAATGCCCTGTAGTTCCTTGCTTATATAATGTGGTGCACAACACATCTATAAACAAGACCCTACTAGACACGGCTTGTAGACTCCCTAGGACAGAACTGCTCTGATACCAAGTTTGTCACGCCCCGAACCTAGGAGCGAGACAAGCACCCCGTGCCTCACCTAACCTGGCGTACCAAATTGCGACTAAGGGACTCTGAACACATAATGTCATACTTTGGCCATGGGGCCACCTTGCAAGACAATTTGCGAAGCAAAATATAAAACTGAATGGAAACTAGCACTAACTAAATATCAATATAAAGCTAGGCCAACAAGGCCGTCATAGCTACTACAGCTGACAAACCACCAATTTATACAAACCCAACATACTGCACTAACCAACAGGATATGCCTACAAGCCTCTACTGATAGATGTACTGTGATCGGAACAGGGCCCCGACCTACCCATAACATATATACAGATATACATAAGATGTACACAAAACTCTAGTCCTGGCAACTCCGAAAGACGTGGAGCTTACCGATCAGGCGGAACTCGGAAAACACCTACTGAGGAGGTCTACCCGTCTGTCTGTCTGAACCTGCACGCATGAAATGCAGCGCCCCCAAAAAAGGGACGTCAGTACGAAATAATGTACCGAGTATGTAAGGCAATAAAATAACTGAAATCTGAAACTGAACTGATAATATGATAACTGAAATTAACTGGGAGTCAAAGATGATCTGGAGATATACTTACCTGCTGATACTGACTCAACTCCTTCAATATAGTAAGTAAAATAATTGTACGGCCTTATAAGGCTCGGTATATATAACTGCTCTGCCATAGTAGGCTCGCTTATAGGCGCTCGGCCATACTAGGCTATGTATCTCGACCATGCTGGGCTCGCTCATAGGCGCTCGGCCACAGTAGGCTCGGTATATAACTTTCCATCTGATCAGAGGTTGCCCAATAGGGGCCTGCCCATCGATTATAGCTCGATGGTAATGAAAATACTGTAATACTGTATATATAGGCTTGCTGCTCTCTTGACTGAAAGAAGACAATACTAAAATTGAATATAGAGTCTCGATAAGGAATAATATTGTAACTTATGAGACTAGAATAGTGTGAATAAATTCATGAATATGAACTTCTCTTTTTGTCTCATTACTAACACATGTAGCTACGAGATCATGCCAAAATGAAGGAAGGCTTAGCCTTAACATACCTTATTACAATCTTTTCAATCACCAAGTTGAACTCACCTCTTCGCACCTTAATCTACAAGAATGATAATAATACTATCGTTAAGTTACGAAAGGTACAACTATCGCACAACGAACGACAAACCTATTTTGTATTAAAACGGGCAGCATCTCCCCTATAATATGCCCTTCCTCCAACTTCAAGATAACACCAACAATACAAGGACAGAACAATAACAACATATATACATCATTTTCCAGCCCTATATACACCATCAAATACTACAAAACAGCCCAACACACCCCAATCTCTTCGTACACAAAACGACCACCGTAGTAGTGTCAAACGACCCGAAAATGTTATGACGAACGACCAGCCAACCACCCTACATTTATATGGTGTTTATAAACCCCCTTCCTCCTCCAAAACTCCACAAAATAGTAATAAAACACGCAGCCCAACAGCAACACAAAACAGTCCATAAAACAGTCCGCTACAAGTGAATAACTCGAACTCACGGCTTCCGATCACCATCCCGTGAGTTCTTACAAGTATAGAATGACTTACCATGAATTTACAGCAGAAAAAATGGATGAAAGAGAGCAGTAAACTCACCTTATTTGTTGGATAACTCAGCTCCTATCTTGGTTCTTCAAACTCTAAGTTATACCTCCAATTGGAACTTGAAAGGGAGAGAAAATCAATTAGGGTTTGTGGGAAATTTTTGGGAGGATTCTTTGCAGAGCTTATGTCTGGTTATTATGCTCTATTTTAAGTCTAATATATGAAGAAAATAGGCCCTTAAAAGGCCTCTTTGGACGACCCGAAATGGCCCATTTTTGGGCTTTCATTTAAGCAAGTAGGTGACACACCTACTTGTCACCTAGCAGCTTGCGCAGTATCGCAAAAATGCACATACCTCTCTACTCCGATGTCGTATTGACAAATGATTTAATGCGTTGGAAAATAGACTCATAGATCTTTAATTTGATGGGTGGAACACACCATAAATCTAAGTATATTGGGAGAAAATTGCAGTTACATTTGACCCAAAGTTTCAGTAAAACTTATGAATGTAACTTGTGATGACTTTCATCGACTTTTGTTCCACAACTCGCTTGACTTAAAAACATAACACACGGATGTAATACGACTAATATAAATCATAACATAATCTCTTTATCATGTTAATCACCCTAGTCTCACCCCAAAGGTACATGTTATAACATTCCCAACTTGTCGACTTTCGATGAAACATTGTTTTATTTAATTGCTTTAGCTTCTGAACTGTCCAACCCTCTTTGTACTTGTTGTTCATGATCTTCAATATTTGTAACCTCAGAGGTAACATGATTAACTTACTTTATATACTTTTAAATATTATCTCATTTTTTTTGTCCTACATTAGTTTGCTTACGTCGCATTTTTACATACGAAAATATAGAGTGTAACAAAAACGTACCTGGCCATCATAGGGCTCGGTAGAATCGTACCCGGCCACGTGGAGCTCGGTAAAACCCAACTGATCAGTGGTTGCACAATAGGTGCCATACCCGGCCGACTATAGCGCGGCTCGGTAGAGTAAAATAGATACATATATATGATGCATGCTGGACTCGTTGGAATCATAATTTGAACCTTTCGGAGTGACGTAAGGTCGGTATCCTTCGTACACGTTATTAGGATTAACTCTTCATCAAGAATCTTATAAGAATCAGGAACTACCAACAACATTGATAATATAAGAATAAGAGAAGTAACATCAATATCAATCGTTTCATAAGAAGGGCAGCAATGTAAGTACTGCTAGCTTCTAAGAGTAGAGTATCTTTGGGAGCTCGTTCATTAAATTATGTACAATCGGAGTCATGCAAAAGAATGAAGGGGATAGACTCACATACCTTGTATATACTGCCCAACCTCAAGCTATGCAAATGTCACGACTCCTTAGTCTACAATAAGAGAAATGACACTATCATTATCGTTTAAGCGTCGTAACTATTATGTATCGACCGCAACCTATTTTACGATGAAACGGACAGCACCTCCCCTATTTATATGACTTCCCACAAGTCAATACAATCACCAAACAGCCCAAACAACATCATTAATAATCATATTGAGTCTCCAAAACAGTCCACCAACTAACAACATTACTACCAAGCCTTTCGATATATATTTCACAAGTTCTAGCATCAACGACTTAGCCACAACTTGGATAATCTTAAATATATATAGAGTAAGAGGTTCATTACCTTTAAACAGAAAGAACAACTCCAATTTGACCTTAATTTTCCTCGAAATATCCCTTCAATTCTGCCACAAGAACAAGGAAGCGAAACTAGCAATTAATTCGGGTTTTTCGGCACTAGAATTACTTTAGAAGACTTGAAATCACCTAGGGTTGATATTAAAAACTTGAAGGTGTATTTACAGCACATAAAGCACTTAAAACAACCTCCCACACGAGCTGGAACAACACAAAAATCAGCAACAACAAGAAAAACAAGAAACTTACTAGCACCACGGGATTCCCGACATTTGATTTGTGTTGTTTGCCCTTTGTTTGGGTCTTGGATCATGAGAGAACCTTGAGAGAATGTTTTTAGGGTTATAAGGTCTGAATATACTGAAAAATAATGACTTAAAACGGGGTTGAGTTATCTTATATATGTCCAAATGTCTTAAACCGCCTTTGTGGGCCCCATAGAGAGCAGCTTGGCGCACTCTCGCAAAAATGCGAATATCTCTCTATTCCGAGATCGTATCGACGAACGGTTTAATGCGTTGGAAACTAGACTCATAGATCTTCAATTTGATAGGTAGATCACCCCATAATTCCAAGCATATTGGGAGTAAAATGCAGTAACATTTGACCTAAAGTTTAAGTAAAATTATAAACCTAAGTTGCGACAACTTTTATCGACTTTTATTTCATAACTCGCTTGACTTCAAGACTTATGATGCGGATATTATATGATTCAAATACATTAAAACAAGACCTCTTGGGACAGTTAATCACCTCTAGTGTTATCCGAAAATACGGGTTACAACATCCTTGATTAGCTTAACTTCAAATACTTGTTAACCACTCTTATACACCCTTGTATCGTTTAAGACCAATAGGATTAACTTATTATCATCTCAAAGATAATCTCTTCTTGGATTTACGTCGACTACCTTACGGCGTGATCTATGATATGCGAATTTGGGTTGTAACAAGAGAACATTGAGAGAAGGTTTTTAGGTTTTATAGGGTCTGATGAGAGTGAAAAATAATGAGTGAAAACGGGCTGTAGGCATCACATATATATCAAGATATCTCAACCGCCTAAGTGGATCCCATAGGGAGCTGCTTGCGCAATCTCGTAAAAATGTAAATATCTCTCTACTCTGATGTTGTGTCGACCAACAGTTTAATGCGTTAAAAACTAGACTCATAGATATTCAATTTTGTGAGTGGTTCACCCCGTAAATCCAAGTATATTGATAGAAAATCTCTGTAACATTACACCTAAATTTTCAGTAAAACTATGAACGTAACTTGCGACAACTTTTGTTGACTTTTATTTCATAACTCGCTTGACTTAAAAAATTATGATATGGATATTATATGATTCAAATACCTTAAATTACGAACTCCTTAGCATATTAAGCACCCCTAGTTTTACCCTGAAAGTACGGGTTACACCATCCTTGATTCGTTTAATTTCTAATACTTGTTAACCACTCTTATACACCCTTGTATTATTTAAGACCAATAGGATTAACTTCTTATCATCTCAAAGATAATCTCTTCTCAGATTTACATTGACTAACTTACGCCGTGATTTAACGTACGCAAATATGGGTTGTAACAACCTTTCCCCCTCCCCCGGGAACATTCGTCCTCGAATATAAGGGTTTATGGTGAGTCTAACTCATCATGGATTTAGACGAAAACTTTCCAGTAGAGTTTCCCCTATAAAATGGGCACTAGCCAAAGTTGAAAGCAGTTAAACCAAACCTACGGCCTCACAAGGCTATACAAAGTATTATAGATATGTACATTAACTGCATATCACCATTTTGTATTAAGGAAGAGTATTCTAAAGCTATTGTTTACCTCATAGAGCCGTTTAAGCTTCTGTTGCATCTTGCGTTCCCCCGACATCCTTGTTATCTTCAATATGAAATAAGTGAGTTTATTTAGACTTCATCTCCTCTTCCGCTTCCCATGTCATTTCCTCCATAATATTTTGACGGAAGCTACATCCTTTGTTCTCAGCTTGCGGACTTGTCAATCTAATATAGCCACTGGCATGTCTTCATATGATAGATCCTCTGTAACTTCTACATCTTTGATAGGGACGACCCGAGAAGGGTCCTCAATATATTTCCTCAACATAGATACATGAAATAGCGGGTGGGCAAATTCCAATTCGGATGGCAATTCTAACTCATAAGCAACCTGTCCAATTCGTCAAAAAATCTTGTGCGACCCGATATACCGCGAACTCAGCTTACCCTTATTCCTAAAATTCATAGCACCCTTCATCGGTGAGATCCCCAGGAAAACCCAATCACCAACCTCAAACTCCAGATCACGACGTTGGACATCGGAATAAGTCTTTTGCCTACTTTGCGCTGTCCTCAATCGTTCTTGTATCACTTTAACCTTCTCAATGGCTTCGTGAATCAAATTTGGCCCATATAATTCAGTTTCACCGACTTCAAACCATCCAAATGTTGATCTACATCTCCTCCCGTACAACGCCTCGTACGAGGCCATTTTAATACTGGAATGGTAGCTATTATTATAGGCAAATGCTATAAGTGGAAGATGGTCATCCCAATTACCTTTGAAATCTAGAACATGGGCTTGTAGCATATCTGTAAGTGTCGGAATGATATGTTCAGCCTGTCTGCTAGTTTGCGGATGGAATGCAGTACTGAGATTCACTTATGTGCCTAAACCCTTCTGAAATGATCTTCAAAAGTTAGCTATAAATTGAGCTCCTTGGTCTAATATAATAGATACCAACACACCATGAAGCCTAACAATCTCCTTGATATACAACCTCGCATAATCTTCAGGCATGTAAGTTATCTTAACTAGCAGAAAATGAGCAGATTTCGTAAGTCGATCAACTATCACCTAGATAGACTCAAACTTATGATAAGATCGAGGTAATCTAATAATGAAGTCCATCATGATCGCCTCCCATTTCCAGGTCGGAATCTTTATATTTTGAATTAGTCCACCGGGTTTCTGATGCTCGAACTTTACTTGTTGACAATTAGGACACTGGGCTACAAATTCTGCAATAGCCTTCTTCATGTTGTCCCACCAATATAGCTCCTTAACATCATGATACATCTTTGCCGAGCCGGGGTGGATGCAATATTGGGACTAATGAATCTCTATCATAATCTTCTCTCACAACCCTGCCCCATTAGGAACACATAATCGGCCTTGGTATCTCAGTGCCCCATCTTCTCTGATCTCGAAATCCATAATCCTGTAATGACCCGGCCGATTGTTTTCAGAGTAATTGCCCCGATCCCCTATTTACTTCTCTCCCTGTATCATCTTATGTTTATGTGACTTGCCGGGAAGGTTTTGTTCTTGGTTTCAGAGTGATTTGGGACACTTAGTCCTTAAAACGAAAGCTTAAGTTCTAGGATTTTAACCGTTGTTGGAACTGTGAGAAAACGACTGTGAAATGAAGTTTCGTCAGTTCCGTTAGCTCTGTTGGATGCTTTTGGCCTTATGAGCGTGTCCGGATTGTGAATTGAAGGTTTGTAGCTGGATTATTCTTGAAATGGCGAAAGTTAAATTTTTGAGAAGTTTGACCGGAAGTGGACCTTTTGATATCGGGGTTGGATTCCAATTACGAAAGTTAGAGGAGGTCTGAAATGTCAAATGTGACTTTTGTGCAAAAATTGAGGTCAATCAGACTTGATTTGATAGGTTTCCGCATCGGGTGTAGAAGTTTTAAGTTTCAAAGTTCATTAAGCTTGAATTGCGGAGTGATTCGTGTTTTTGTTGTTGTTTGATTTTATTTGAGGGCTCAACTAAGTTCGTATGGTATTTTAGGACTAATCGGTATGTTTGGTTGAGGTCCCGGGGGCATTGGGTTGATTTCGGGTGGTTAACGGATCATTTGGAGTTGTGTTGAAATTGTTGAAGCTTTCCAGCTTCTGGTGTCATCGCACATGCGGTGAGGTTGGCCGCAGGTGCAGACACGTATGTGCGAGAGGAAGGTCGCAGATGCGACCTTAGTCTAGGTAGTCAGTGGTCGCAGGTGCGACATAAGGGCCGCAGAAGCGGAGCCGCTCCTGCGGAAGAGTGATCGCAGAAGCGAAGAACGAGCTAGGTGAGGAGTCCGCAGAAGCAGGCTAGTTCCGCAGTCGCGCACTCGCAGGTGGGATCATTTGATCGCAAAAGAGGACCCAGGTGTGTTAAGTCAAGTTCGCACTTGTGATGGAATTTCCGCAGGTGCGGCGTCGCAGCTGCGACTATGGGTCCGCAGGTGCGAGATCACTGGGCAGAAAAGGGGAAATTACGAGGGTTTGATCTCATTTTCACTTTGGGACTTTGAGAGCTCGGATTTAGGCGATAATTTGAGGGATTTTCAGAGGAAGCTATTGGATAATGATTCTTAACTCATATATGGTTATATTCCATTAATCTATCATTAATTTAATCTTTTAATTAAGGATTTGGGTTGAGAAAATTGGGGAAAAAGTTGGAAAGTTCTTCAAACAGAATTTTTGGATTTTGATTGAGATTTTGGTATCGAATTTGAGTAATTTTGGTATGGGTGGACTCGTGGTTGAATGGGTGTTCATAGTTTGTGACTTTTACCTGATTTCGAGATGTGGGCCCGGGTCGACCTTTTGGGGCGATTTTCGAAATTCTTGTTAAAGTATTGATTTTATTAATTAGATTAGTTTATTATAGTTGTATTTATAGTATGTGATTGTTTTTGTATAGATTTGGGCCATTCGGAGTCGAAAAGTCAAGGAAAAGGCGTTCTTGTTGATTGATTGAGCTTGATTCGAGGTAAGTGGCTTGCCTAACCTTGTGTGGGGGAAATCTCCTTAGGATTTGTTACTGTTGTGATACTTCTATGATATGTGAGTGCCGAGTACCCGAGGTGACGAGTGCGTACACGAGCTAATTGTTGAAAAATCTGATTTTTACTGAGCAGTAACCCGTTACATCTTTATTGAGTTATACCAGCATGTGTAGTTATCCTGTTTAGCCTAATATCACATGTCTACGTGTCTTAATTGCTTATTTGAAACCTGCTCCGCATTTTTAGTTGATTTCCTATTTTTACTTGACTTGTATTTAGTCATAAACTGTAGGATTTCTTGCTGTAATTGTTGTTTCCATCGATTTCGAGTTGTGTGTTTACTTTTGTGACTGCGAGGCGGTACCTCTAGAGATCCCCTGTCGCATATTTACTTTTGGGACTACGAGGCGGTACCTCAGGAGATCCCCATGCATATTTACTTTGGGACTACGAGGCGGTACCTCGGGAGATCCCCCTGCATATTTACTTTTGGGACTCCGAGGCAGTACCCCGGGAGATCCCCTGTTGAGCAATTACTTTTGGGAGTACGAGACGGTATCTTGGGAGTGCCTCAGTTGTTTATCCCTATGTGCTGTGCTGTTATCTTTTTATAGTTTCTCCTCGTTAAATTTCCAGTCTGTTATTACATTGCTATATTTTTCTGCATTAAATTATTATATACCAGTAGGGCCCTGACCTGAACTCATCACTACTCTACCGAGGTTAGGCTTGGCACTTACTGGCCATGACCTTAAATTCCTAGAGCTTGTGACTTGTGATTACCAGGTTTTGGGAATATTGTTATACTCGAGTTGTTGGTTATTTGTACATGCCGAGCGGCATTTTTTTGTTATATAGTTATCTGATGAAGAATTAGTTGTTGATTATGTCTTTATTTTTGATTATTTTTCTGAAATTGTTAGGCTTACCTAGTCATAGAGACTAGGTGCCGTCACAACGTCTTACGGAGGGAGAAATGGGTCGTGACAAGTTGGTATCAGAGCTCTAGGTTCATAGGTGTTATGATTCACAAGCAGGTTTAATAGAGTCTCGCTAATCGATACGGAGACGTCGGTACTTATCTTCGGGAGGCTATGGAACTGTTAGGAAAAATTTCACTTCTTTGATTCCTTGTCGTGCAAAATTGTTGACTTTGGAATTCTAAAATTCTGTCTTGTATTCTCTCACAGTTGGAGCGCAGGAACCTGAGACGCATGTTACTGTACCAGCTCTTCAGGAGACCCTTGCATAGTTCTTGAGCATGTTCGGTACTATAGCTCAGGCAGGGTTGATCCCACTTGCTCTTGCCATATCTCAGGCCAGGGGAGGAGGAAAAACTGCCGCCGCCCGTACCCTAGAGCAGCGAGTTCAGGTCGACCAGGTTCTAGAGATCACATCGATGCAGCCGATATATCCAGTTCAGCCCGAGGTTAGGGCAACAGTTTCTTAGGTGGAGCAGCTCAGGTTTGAGAGATACAAGAAGTACCACCCTCCTACTTTCAGTGGCTTGGCATCAAAGGATGCCCAGGTTTTTCTTGAGGAGTGTCATCATATCCTCCGTACTATGGGTGTAGCGGAGTCGAGTAGGGTTTCTTTCACTACGTTCCAGCTTAGAGGAGTAGCCTGTCAGTGGTGGCGTGCTTATGAGTTGGGTAGTCAGGCTGAGGCAGCTTCACTTACTTGAACTTAGTTCTCGAATATTTTCATGAGGGAGTATGTTCCCCAGAGTCTCAGAGACGCATGGCACGTGAAATTTGAGCAGTTGAGCTAGGGTTCTATAACTATGTAAGAGTACGCGGTTCGCTTCAGTGATTTGGCTAGGCATGCACCAGCATTGGTTGCTACAGTTCGAGTGAGGGTCCGTCAGTTTATCGAGGGGCTCAACCCCAGTATCAGGCTTAGCATGGCCCGGGAGATGGAGATGGATATTGTATACAAGCAGGTTGTGGGGATTGCTAGGAGATTGGATGGTATGCTTGCTCGGGAGAGAGAGGCTAAGAGGTCTCGAGACTCTGGCACTTATAGTGGTACTCGTTCCTGAGTGGCATCTCGTCATGGTAGGGGCTACGTGAGTCGCCCTGTTCATTCAGCACTTCCAGCCGCCAGTGGTATTTCGGCTACTCCTAGGCCCCAGGAGCCTTATTATGCACCGCCAGTGTCTAGTGTACCTCCTGTACGGGGTGCTTTCAACGATCAGTCTAACCGACCTGGCCCGAGCCAGTCGCAACAACCACGCGCTCCGAGAAATTCTTTTAAGTGTGGCGACACTCGCCATATAGTGAGGGATTGCCCCAGACTTAGGAGGGGTGCACCTTCACACACGACTCAGGCACCGCGTGCTCCACTGGGCCTCCATGTTATTATTACAGCACCAGCTAGCACTCCACTTGCTCAGCCAGCTCGAGGTGGAGGTCGGGCAGGTAGACGTCGCCCTAGAGGGGAAGGCCAAGCCATATACTATGCTCTTCCTGATCATACAGAGGAATTTGCATCCGACTCTGTCATTATAGGTATTGTTCTGGTCTGTCATAGTGATGCGTCAGTCTTATTTGATCCAGGCACCACTTATTCCTATGTGTCATCTTATTTTGCTCCATATTTGGGCGTATCCCGTGATTCTTTGAGTTACTCCTGTTTTTGTATCTATAATTGTGGGTGATTCCATTGTTGCTGACCGTGTGTATCAGTCGTGTTTGGTTGTTCTTAGTGATTTTGAGACTAGAGCTGATTTATTATTTCTCAGTATGGTAGCCTTTGATATTATTTTGGGCATGGACTGGTTGTCGTCCCATTATTCTATTCTTGATTGTCACGCCAAGACTGTGACGCTGGCTATGCAAGGATTACCGTGGTTAGAGTGGAGAGGTACCTTAGATTATACTCCCAACAGAGTTATTTCATTTCTTAAAGCTCAACGAATGGTTGAGAAGGGTGTGATGCGTATCTATCTTATGTGAGAGATGTTAGTATTGATACCCCTACAGTTGAGTCAGTCCCAGTAGTGAGGGATTATCCATATGTATTTCCAGCTGATCTTTCGAGCATGCCGCCCAGCAGAAATATCGACTTTGGTATTGACTTGTTACCGGGCACTCAACCCATCTCTATTCCTCCATATCGTATGGCTCATCCTGAGTTGAAGGAGTTGAAGGAACAATTACATGAATTGTTTGGTAAGGGCTTCATTAGGCCCAGTGTGTCACCCTGCGGTGCCCCAATCTTGTTTGTGAAGAATAAGGATGGTTCTATGAGTATGTGCATTGATTATCGCCAGTTGAACAAAGTTACAATAAGGAACGGGTATCCATTGCCTTGTATTGATGAGCTATTTGATTAGTTACAGGGTGCCTGAGTGTTTTTCAAGATTGACTTGCATTCAGGATATCATCAGTTGAAGATTCGGGAGCCAGATATCCCGAAGACTGCTTTCTAGACTCGGTATGGTCACTACGAGTTCCTTGTGATGTCATTTGGGCTGACCAAAGCCCTAGCAACATTCATGCACTTGATGCACAGTGTATTCCGGCCCTATCTTGACTCATTCGTCATTGTATTTATTGACGACATTCTGGTGTACTCCCGGAGTCGTGAGGATCATGAGCAGCACCTGAGGACTGTGGTTCAGACATTAAGAGAAAAGAAGTTATATGCAAAATTCTAAAATTGAGTTCTGGCTAGATTCAGTGGTATTTTTGGGACATGTAGTGTCGAGTGGCGGGATCAAGGTAGATCCGAAGAAGGTTGAGACAGTGCAGAGTTGGCCTAGACCGTCCTCAGCTACGAAGATCTGGAGTTTTCTTGGTTTGGCGGGGTATTACCATCGCTTTGTAAAGGGTTTCTCATCTATTGCAACACCTATGACCAGGCTGACCCAGAAGGGTGCTCCGTTCAGGTGGACAGAGGAGTGTGAGGAGAGCTTTCAAAAGCTCCAGACAGCTTTGACTACAACCCCAGTATTGGTATTGGCTACAGGTTCGGGGTCTTATACTGTATATTGTGATGCATCGTGGATTGGTCTCGGTGCGGTGTTGATGCAGGACGGTAGGGTGATTGCCTACGCGTCTAGACAGCTGAAGGTGCATGAAAAGAACTATCCTGTCCACGACCTTAAGTTAGCAGCTATTGTTCATGCCTTAAAGATTTGGCGCCACTATTTATACGGTATCCCTTGTGAGATTTACACCGATCGCTGGAGTCTGTAGCATCTTGTCACGCCCCGAACCTAGGAGCGAGACCAGCACCCGGTGCCTCACCTAACCTAGCGTACCAAATTGCAACTAAGGGACTCTGAACATATAATGTCATACTTTGGCCATGGGGCCACCTTGCAAGCCAATTTGCAAAGCAAAATATAAAACTGAATGGAAACTAGCGCTAACTAAACATGAATATAAAGCTAGGCCGACAAGGCCGTCATAGCTACTACAGCTGACAAACCATCAAATATACATACCAGGCCTACAAACCCAACATACTGCACTAACCAACAGGATATGTCTACAAGCCTCTACTGATAGATGTACTGTGATCGGAACAGGGCCCCGACCTACCCATAACATATATACAGATATACATAAGATGTACACAAAACTCTAGACCTGGCAACTCCGAAAGACGTGGAGCTTACCGATCAGGCGGAACTCGGGAAACACCTACTGAGGAGGTCTACCCGTCTGTCTGTCTGAACCTGCACGCATGAAATGCAGCGCCCCCAAAAAAGGGACGTCAGTACGAAATAATGTACCGAGTATGTAAGGCAATAAAATAACTGAAATCTGAAACTGAACTGATAATATGATAACTGAAATTAACTGGGAGTCAAAGATGGTCTGGAGATATACTTACGTGCTGATACTGACTCAACTCTCTCAATATATTAAGTAAAATAAATGTCCGGCCCTATAAGGTTCGGTACGTGTAACTGCTCGGCCGTAGTAGGCTCGCTCATAAGCGCTCGGCCATACTGGGCATCTGTACCTCGGCCATCCTGGGCTCGCTCATAGGCGCTCGGCCACAGTAGGCTCGGTATATATAACTTACCATCTGATCAGAGGTTGCCCAATAGGGGCCTGCCCACCGATTATAGCTCGATGGTGGTGCAAATACTATAATATTGTGTATATATATATATATATATATATATAGACCCTCTGCTCTCTTGACTGAATAAAGACAAAACTAAACTGAATATGAAGTCTCGATAAGGAATAATATTGTAACTTATGAGACTAGAATAATGTGAATAAATTCATGAATACGAACTTCTCTTTATGTCTCATTATTAACACATGTAGCTACGAGATCATGCCAAAATGAAGGAAGGGATTAGCCTTAACATACCTTATCACAATCTTTCTAATCACCAAGTTGAACTCACCTCTTCGCACCTTAATCTACAAGAATGATAATAATACTATCGTTAAGTTACGAAAGGTACAACTATCGCACAACGAACGACAAACTTATTTTGTATTAAAACGGGCAGCATCTCCCCTATAATCCTTATTCCTCCAAATTCAAGATAACACCAACAATACAAGAACAGAACAATAACAACATAAATACATCATTTTCCAGCCCTATATATGCCATCAAACACTACAAAACAGCCCAACACACCCCAATCTCTTCATACTCAAAACGACCACCGTAGTAGTGTCAAACGACCCGGAAATGTTATGACGAACGACCAGCCAACCACCCTACATTTATATGGTGTTTCTACACCCCCTTCCTCCTCCAAAACTCCACAAAACAGTAGTAAAACACGCAGCCCAACAGCAACACAAAACAGTCCACAAAATAGTCTGCTACAAGTGAATAACTCGAACTCACGGCTTCCGATCACCGTCCCGTGAGTTCTTACAAGTATAGAACGACTTGCCATGAATTTATAGAAGAACAAATGGATGAAAGAGAGCAGTAAACTCACCTTATTTGTTGGATAACTCAGCTCCTATCTTGGTTCTTCAAACTTTAGGTTTTACCTCTAATTAGAACTTGAAAGGGAGAGAAAATCAATTAGGGTTTGTGGGAAATTTTTGGGAGGGTTCTTTGCAGAGCTTATGTCTGGTTATTATGCTCTATTTAAGTCTAATATATGAAGAAAATGGGCCTTTAAAAGGCCTCTTTGGACGACCCGAAATGGTCCATTTTTGGGCTTTCATTTAAGCAAGTAGGTGACACACCTACTTGTCACCTAGCAGCTTGCGCAGTATCGCAAAATTGCCCATATCTCTCTACTCCGATGTCGTATTGACAAACGGTTTAATGCGTTGGAAAATAGACTCATAGATCTTTAATTTTATGGGTGGAACACCCCATAACTCTAAGTATATTGGGAGAAAATTGCAGTTACATTTGACCCAAAGTTTCAGTAAAACTTATGAATGTAACTTGTGATGACTTTCATCGACTTTTGTTCCACAACTCGCTTGACTTAAAAACATAACACACGGATGTCATACGACTAATATAAATCATAACATAATCTCTTTATCATGTTAATCACCCTAGTCTCACCCCAAAGGTACATGTTATAACATTCCCAACTTGTCGACTTTCGACGAAGCATTGTTTTATTCAATTGCTTTAGCTTCTGAACTGTCCAACCCTCTTTGTACTTGTTGTTCATGATCTTCAATATTTTTAATCTCATAGGTAACATGATTAACTTACTTTATATACTTTTAAATATTAACTCATTTTTGGTCCTACATTAGTTTGCTTACGACGCATTTTTACGTACAAAAATATAAGGTGTAACAATACTCCCCCCTTGGGAACATTCGTCCTCGAATGTTTACTCTTAGAGACTTTGGAAAATTTTGCCAGAGTATCCTTCGTACACTAGGTTAAAACCAACCTGCACGCAACCAGAAAACATACTATACATGCCACACATGGCCAATCTTTATAAATAGCAGCAATTTGCCTCACCGACCGTAAATCATATATATTGAAAGTGAAAAATAAAAGCTTACCTGATGACCTGCTAGCCTACATAGAGCTATGTTGTAGCATCCCATCTCGAACCATATCTTCAGTTTGAAATAGGTGGGGGTATTTAGACTTCATTTCTTTCTCCGATTCCCACATCATCTCTTCTACATTCTTGCTCCTCCATAAAACCTTCACAGAAGCTACCTCCTTATTTCGTAGCTTGCAGATTTGTCGGTCTAGGATGGCAACTGGAATTTCCTCGTATGACAAGTCCTCTGTAATCTGTACATCATCTGTGGGCACCACTCGGGTAGGATCGCCAATGCACTTCCGTAGCATAGATACGTGAAAAACCGGATGGACAGACTCCAATTCTGAGGGCAACTCTAACTCATAAGCTACTTGGCCCACTCTCCGAATGATCCTATAAGGCCCAATATACCGTGGGCTAAGCTTGCCTTTCTTGCCAAACCTCATCACGCCCTTCATAGGTGATACCTTTAAGAATACCCAGTCATTAATCCTGAACTCTAAGTCTCGTCGCCGCACGTCAGAATATGACTTCTGACGACTCTGAGCTTGTCAACAGTCGCTCCCGGATAAGCTTTACTTTCTCTATGGCCTGCTGAACCAGGTCTGGCCCATGTAACCTAGATTCTCCAACATCAAACCACCCTATAGGAGATCTGCACTTACGCCCATACAAAGCCTCGTACGGAGCCATCTGGATACTGGAGTGGTAACTGTTATTATATGCAAACTCGATAAGAGGTAGATGTTCATCCCAACTTCTTTTAAAATCCAACACACATACTCGTAACATATCCTCGAGCGTCTGAATTGTGCGCTCGGCTTGTCCATCAGTCTGTGGATGAAAAGCTGTGCTGAGATTCACCTGAGTCCCTAGACCTCTCTGAAATGACCTCCAAAAATGTGCTGTAAACTGAGCCCCACGGTCAGATATAATAGAAACTGGTACTCCGTGTAGCCGCACTATCTCCTTAATATATAACTTTGCATAATCTTCTGCTGTATATGTAGATCTGACCGGTAGGAAGTGAGCTGATTTCGTGAGCCTATCGACTATCACCCATATGGAATCGAACTTACGATTAGAACGAGGTAAACCCATGATAAAGTCCATGTTTATCGCCTCCCATTTCCATGTCGGGATCTCTATAGTCTGCATTAGCCCTCCGGGCTTCTGGTGTTCTACCTTCACTTGCTGGCAACTAGTACATTGGGCGACAAACTCAGCAATGTTCTTCTTCATATCATTCCACCAGTACATATCCTTAATGTCATGATACATCTTCGTCGATCCAGGGTGGATGGAATACCATGAATAATGTGCCTCTGACATAATCCTGTCTCGTAGCCCTGCTACATCTGGAACACACAAATGACCCTTGTATCTGAGAACCCCATCTCCCTTGAGCTCTAACAATGGCTTCCTCTGCTGCGGAACTCGCTCTCTCAACTCGACCAACTCTGGGTCCTCGTACTGCCTTTCCTTGACTTCAGCTATGAGGGATGATTTTGCAGTGTTTTGAAGTACAACTCCACCATCCTCAGAATCTACTAACCGAACCCCCAACGAAGCCAATTGATGAATCTCTCTAGCTAATTGTCTTTTCTCGGGCTCTACATGTGCTAAGCTACCCATAGATCGGCGACTTAAGGCATCTGCTACAACATTAGCTTTCCCTGGATGGTAGAGAATGTTAACATCGTAATCTTTCAATAACTCAAGCCATCGCCTCTGTCGCAAATTCAACTCTTTCTGCTTGAAAATATATTGTAGGCTTTTATGATCAGTAAATACATCAACATGAACACCATATAAATAATGCCGCCATATCTTAAGTGCATGGACAACCGCAGCTAACTCGAGGTCGTGGGTCGGATAATTCCTCTCGTGCTTCCTCAACTGCCTTGAAGCATACGCAATTACCTTCCCATGTTGCATCAGGACACATCCTAACCCGACACCTGATGCATCACAATACACGGCATAACCCTCTAGACCCTCTGGAAGTGTTAGAACTGGAGCTGAGGTCAACCTGTTCTTAAGCTCTTGGAAACTCCGCTCGCAAGCCTCTGTCCATTGAAACTTAGTTTCTTTCTGTGTCAACTTCGTCAATGGTGCCGAAAGGGAAGAAAAACCCTCTACGAACCTCCGATAGTATCCTGCTAAGCCTAGAAAGCTACGAACCTCTGTCGGAGTGGTAGGTCTAGGCCAAGATTTCACGGCCTCAATCTTCTGAGTGTCCACCTTTATACCTTCATCTGATACAATATGCCCCAAGAATGCTACAGACTTCAACCAGAACTCACATTTAGAAAACTTAGCATACAACTTACGATCACGGAGGGTTTGGAGTACCGCTCGCAGGTGGTCCGCATGCTCATCCTCTGAACGGGAATAAACCAGAATATCATCAATAAATACTATCACGAACAGATCTAAAAATGGCCGGAATAGGCTATTCATCAAGTCCATAAATATGGCGGGTGCATTAGTCAACCCGAAGGACATGACAAGGAACTCGAAGTGGCCATATCGGGTCCTGAAGGCTGTCTTCGAAATATCTTTTTCCCGAACTCTGACCTGGTGGTACCCCGACCTCAAATCTATCTTTGAAAAGCATCTAGCCCCCTGCAACTAATCAAACAAGTCATCGATCCTTGGAAGTGGATACTTATTCTTAATAGTTACCTTGTTCAGCTGCCTATAATCGATACACATCCTCAGCGAGCCGTCTTTCTTCCGCACAAATAGTACCGGTGCACCCCAAGGTGAGGTACTGGGCCTAATGTAACCTTTCTCCATCAAATCTTTTAACTGCTCCTTCAACTCCTTCAATTCGGCAGGTGCCATTCTATATGGAGGGACGGATATTGGTTGAGTTCCTGGAAGCAAATCAATGCTAAAATCAATCTCTCGCTCTGGAGGAATACCTGGAAGCTCATCTGGAAACACATCTGCATACTCTTTGACTACGGGAATAGACTGAAGTATAGGTATCTCAGCATCTGCATTTCTAACTTGCACAATATGATAAATGCACCCTTTTGCGATCATTTTCCTCGCCTTCAGATAGGAAATAAACCTACCTCTGGGTGTTGCTGTATTACCTACCCATTCAAGGACTGGCTCACCTGAAAAATGAAATTTGACTGCCTTTGCTCGGCAATCAACTGTGGCATAGCAAGCTGCCAACCAGTCCATGCCCATGATAGCATCAAAATCCATCATCTCTAGCTCAACTAGGTCCGCTGAGGTCTGACGACTACAAATTGTCACCGTACAACCTCGGTAAATCCGTCTAGCAATAATCGATTCTCCGACCGGTGTAGATACCGCAAAAGGATCACTTAGTATTTCAGGCACTACACCAAACTTCCTCGTGACAAATGGGGTAATATACGATAAAGTAGATCCTGGGTCTATCAAAGCATAAGCATCGTGAGAGAAAATGGTTAATATACCTGTCACAACGTCTGGTGAAGACTCCTGGTCCTATCGACCCACTAAAGCATAGATACGGTTCTGATTACCACTTGAACTGGAACCTCTACCTCTGCCTCGACCTCTACCAGCCGAAGACTGAGACTCGCGCCTTGAAGGATGCACAGACATAGATGATCCTGTTGCTGAACTCGCTGGTTGTGCCATTCCCCCAGAATCTCTATTTGGGCAATCTCGCATCATATGCCCCGGACGCCCACATGTATAACAAGCATCAGAACCTGCTCGGCATTGGCCCAAGTGTCCTCTACCACAGATGTCACACCATGGAGGAAATGACCATGTCTGCACAGAACCTCGCTGTCGCTGCAAACCCGACGCCCGTGAGCTCTCACCTGGTCCTGACCGAGTATAGCGGTCATACCTGTAACCCTGTAACTGAGGTAGCAGAGGCCTAGGTGGCCGTCCGAAGTACTGGGTCCTATAACTACCCTGAGATTGCTCTTGAGACCTGGGAAATCTCATCCTCTTACGTTGCCCTTGCTCAGCCCTCTCTGTACCCTGCTGCCGACGCCTACCCCTTTCTATATTCTGGGCGAATGCCTGAATCCGGGAGATATCCATACTATCCTGCAATGCAGCGGTGGCACATGCCTCGGTTAACTCTGGGGCTAACCCTGCTATAAACCTGTGAATCCTGTCCCGCATAGTAGCAACAATGGATGGTGCATATCTGGCCAATGAGTCAAAACGGAGACTATACTCTCGAACACTCATATTACCCTGCTTGAGGGATAGAAACTGATCGACTCGAGCCTGTCGGATCTCCCGCGGTAAGTACTGGTCAAGGAAGGCATCTGAAAAATTCTCCCAAATAGCTGGAGGTGCATCACGTCCCCTGGACCTCTCCCATCCCTCGTACCAAAGGATGGCTATATCTCGGAGTCGAAAAGCTGCTAGCTCAACTGCCTCTTTCTCCGTGGCATGCATAACACGAAAGATCCTGTGAAGCTGATCTATGAAATCCTGCGGGTCCTCCCTCTGATCTGTCCCCGTGAACTCTGGGGGACTCAAAGCAATAAACTCTCGGACCCTTGAACTCCCAGACCCCTCAGAAGTTCCTGCACTAGCTGATGCCCTAGCATGTTGCTGGGTAGCTACCAACTGTGTCAACAAATGCACCGCACTCCTTAAGTCCTGATCTGATGGAAGTGGAGGGGGAACTGGATGTGCGGTTTCCCTAGGAATCTCCGTAGTTGGTGGAGGAGCCGGTAATGGCTGAGTAGGGGTCTCCCCTTGAGCCTCAGACTGGGCCCCATCTACTGGGGGTACCCTGTTGGTCCCCTCACCTACTACTGTATCTCTCCTCTGGCTAGCCGTAGTCTTCCTAGTCACCGTCATCTGTGCATGCAAACACCAACACATAAGTTTAATTCAAATTTCCTATAACTCAGTTCTATAGCACGATTTAGATTTCAAAGAAGTGTAACCAACTCCTAAATGCCCTGTAGTTCCTTGCTTATATAATGTGGTGCACAACACATCTATAAACAAGACCCTACTAGACACGGCTTGTAGACTCCCTAGGACAGAACTGCTCTGATACCAAGTTTGTCACGCCCCGAACCTAGGAGCGAGACCAGCACCCGGTGCCTCACCTAACCTAGCGTACCAAATTGCGACTAAGGGACTCTGAACATATAATGTCATACTTTGGCCATGGGGCCACCTTGCAAGCCAATTTGCAAAGCAAAATATAAAACTGAATGGAAACTAGCGCTAACTAAACATGAATATAAAGCTAGGCCAACAAGGCCGTCATAGCTACTACAGCTGACAAACCATCAAATATACATACCAGGCCTACAAACCCAACATACTGCACTAACCAACAGGATATGTCTACAAGCCTCTACTGATAGATGTACTGTGATCGGAACAGGGCCCCGACCTACCCATAACATATATACAGATATACATAAGATGTACACAAAACTCTAGACCTGGCAACTCCGAAAGACGTGGAGCTTACCGATCAGGCGGAACTCGGGAAACACCTTACTGAGGAGGTCTACCCGTCTGTCTGTCTGAACCTGCACGCATGAAATGCAGCGCCCCCAGAAAAGGGACGTCAGTACGAAATAATGTACCGAGTATGTAAGGCAATAAAATAACTGAAAGCTGAAACTGAACTGATAATATGATAACTGAAATTAACTGGGAATCAAAGATGGTCTGGAGATATACTTACGTGCTGATACTGACTCAACTCTCTCAATATATTAAGTAAAATAAATGTCCGGCCCTATAAGGTTCGGTACGTGTAACTGTTCGGCCGTAGTAGGCTCGCTCATAAGCGCTCGGCCATACTGGGCATCTGTACCTCGGCCATCCTGGGCTCGCTCATAGGCGCTCGGCCACAGTAGGCTCAGTATATATAACTTACCATCTGATCAGAGGTTGCCCAATAGGGGCCTGCCCACCGATTATAGCTCGATGGTGGTGCAAATACTATAATATTGTATATATATATATATATATATATATATATATATATATATATAGACCCTCTGCTCTCTTGACTGAATAAAGACAAAACTAAACTGAATATGAAGTCTCGATAAGGAATAATATTGTAACTTATGAGACTAGAATAATGTGAATAAATTCATGAATACGAACTTCTCTTTATGTCTCATTATTAACACATGTAGCTACGAGATCATGCCAAAATGAAGGAAGGGATTAGCCTTAACATACCTTATCACAATCTTTCTAATCACCAAGTTGAACTCACCTCTTCACACCTTAATCTACAAGAATGATAATAATACTATCATTAAGTTACGAAAGGTACAACTATCGCACAACGAACGACAAACTTATTTTGTATTAAAACGGGCAGCATCTCCCTTATAATCCTTATTCCTCCAAATTCAAGATAACACCAACAATACAAGAACAGAACAATAACAACATAAATACATCATTTTCCAGCCCTATATATGCCATCAAACACTACAAAACAGCCCAACACACCCCAATCTCTTCATACTCAAAACGACCACCGTAGTAGTGTCAAACGACCCGGAAATGTTATGACGAACGACCAGCCAACCACCCTACATTTATATGGTGTTTCTACACCCCCTTCCTCCTCCAAAACTCCACAAAACAGTAGTAAAACACGCAGCCCAACAGCAACACAAAACAGTCCACAAAACAGTCCGCTACAAGTGAATAACTCGAACTCACGGCTTCCGATCACCGTCCCGTGAGTTCTTACAAGTATAGAACGACTTGCCATGAATTTATAGAAGAACAAATGGATGAAAGAGAGCAGTAAACTCACCTTATTTGTTGGATAACTCAGATCCTATTTTGGTTCTTCAAACTTTAGGTTTTACCTCTAATTAGAACTTGAAAGGGAAAGAAAAACAATTAGGGTTTGTGGAAAATTTTTGGGAGGGTTCTTTGCAGAGCTTATGTATGGTTATTATGCTCTATTTTAAGTCTAATATATGAAGAAAGTGGGCCTTTAAAAGGCCTCTTTGGACGACCCGAAATGGTCCATTTTTGGGCTTTCATTTAAGCAAGTAGGTGACACACCTACTTGTCACCTAGCAGCTTGCGCAGTATCGCAAAAATGCACATATCTCTCTACTCCGATGTCGTATTGACAAATGGTTTAATGCGTTGGAAAATAGACTCATAGATCTTTAATTTGATGGGTGGAACACCCCATAACTCTAAGTATATTGGGAGAAAATTGCAGTTACATTTGACCCAAAGTTTCAGTAAAACTTATGAATGTAACTTGTGATGACTTTCATCGACTTTTGTTCCACAACTCGCTTGACTTAAAAACATAACACACGGATGTCATACGACTAATATAAATCATAACATAATCTCTTTATCATGTTAATCACCCTAGTCTCACCCCAAAGGTACATGTTATAACATTCCCAACTTGTCGACTTTCGACGAAACATTGTTTTATTCAATTGCTTTAGCTTCTGAACTGTCCAACCCTCTTTGTACTTGTTGTTCATGATCTTTAATATTTGTAACCTCATAGGTAACATGATTAACTTACTTTATATACTTTTAAATATTAACTCATTTTTGGTCCTACATTAGTTTGCTTACGACGCATTTTTACGTACGAAAATATAGTGTGTAACACATCTGTTCAAATAGAAGGATCTTAACTTGCATCAGCGAAGGTGGTTAGATCTACTTAAGGATTATGATATCACTATTCTATACAATTTCGGGAAGGCCAATGTGGTGGCCGATGCCTTGAGTTGCCAGTCGGAGAGTTTGGGGAGTGTAGCATATCTACCACCAATAGAGAGGCCATTGGCTTTGGATGTTCAGGCTTTGGCCAACCAGTTTGTTAGATTGGATGTTTATGAACCAAGTCGAGTTTTGGCTTGTGTGGTTTCTCAGTCTTCTCTTTATGATCGTATCAGGAAGCGTCAGTATGATGACCTTCATTTTCTTGTCCTTAAGGACACAGTTCAGTACGGTGATGCTAAGGAGGTCACTATTGGAGATGATGGTGCATTGAGGATGCAGGGCAGGCTATGTGTGCCCAATGTAGATGGTTTTTGTGAGTTGATTCTCCAGGAGGCTCACAGTTCACGGTACTCCATGCATCCGGGTGCCGCAAAGATGTATCAAGACTTGAGGCAGCATTATTGGCGGAGGACAATGAAGAAGGACATCGTGGAGTATGTAGCTTGGTGTCTAAATTTCCAGCATGTTAAGTATTAGCATCAGCGTCCGGGTGGATTGCTTCATAAGCTAGAGATTCCGGAGTGGAAATGGGAGCGGATCACTATGGATTTTGTTGTTGGGCTTCCACGGACTTAGCGGAAGTTTGATGCAGTTTGGGTGACTGTGGATAGGCTGACAAAATCAGCTCATTTCATTCTTGTGATGACTACTTATTCTTCCGAGCAGTTGGCTTGAGTTTATATTCGCGAGATTGTCAGGCTTCATGGCATGCCGATATCTATCATCTCTGATTACGGTACGCAGTTTACATCATGGTTCTGGAGGGCCGCACAGCATGAGTTGGGTACTCGGGTTGAGTTGAGCACAACATTTTACCCTCAGACTGACAGGCAGTCCGAGCACACTATTCAGATACTGGAGGATATGCTATGTGCATGTCTGATGGAGTTTAGGGGTTCTTGGGATCATTTCTTGCCACTTTCGGAGATTGCCTACAACAACAGTTATCAGTCAAGCATTCAGATGGCACCGTATGAGGCTCTGTATGGTTGGCGGTGTCGGTCCCCAGTGGGTTGGTTCGAGCCAGGCGAGGCTAGGCTTTTGGTTACAGACTTGGTTTAGGATTCTTTGGAGAAGGTTAAGGTGATTCGGGATCGACTTCGCATCGCCCAGTCCAGACAGAAGAGTTATGCAGATCAGAAGGTTCGCGATGTTGCATTCATGGTTGGAGAGAGGGTCCTGCTCTGGGTTTCGCCCATGAAGAGTGTCATGAGGCTCGGGAAGAAGGGTAAGCTGAGCCTAAGGTTTGTTGGCCCGCTCGAGGTGTTGTGGCGAGTTGGGGAGGTTTCTTACGAGCTTGCCTTGCCTCCCAGTCTAGAAGGAGTTCATCCAGTATTCCATGTTTCTATGCTCCGGAAGTATCACGGCGATCCGTCTCATGTGTTGGATTTTAGCTCAGTCCAGTTGGACAAGGATTTATCTTATGTTGAGGAGCCGGTAGCTATTTTGGTCAGGCAGATTTGAAAGTTGAGGTCAAAGAACATTGCTTTAGTGAAGATTCAGTGGAGGGGTCAGCCGGTCGAGGAGGCGACTTGGGAGACCGTGCATGATATGTGCAACCGTTATCCTCATATTTTTACCACTTCAGGTATGTCTCAATGCTCGTTCGAGGACAAATGATTATTTTAAGAGGGGGAGGATGTAGCGATCCAGCCGGTCGTTTTTAGAGTAACCCGATCCCCTATTTACTGCTTTCCCCATATCATCTTATGCTTATGTGACTTGCCAAGAGGTTTTTTTCTTGGTTTCTGAGTGATTTGGGATACTTAGTCCCTAAAACGGAAGCTTAAGTTCTAGGATTTTGTCTGTAGTTGGAATTTTGTGAAGAAGATTCCGGAATGGAGTTTCGTTGGTTCCGTTAGCTCCGTTGGATGATTTTGGACTCGGGAGCGTGTCCGGATTGTGAATTGGAGGTCTGTAGCTGGATTAGGCTTGAAATTGCGAAAGTTGAATTTTTGGAAAGTTTGACCGGAAGTGGACTTTTTGATATCGGTGTCGGATTCTGAATCTGGAAGTTGAAGTAAATTTGGAATGTCAAATGTGACTTGTGTGGTCAATCGAAGTTGATTTGATAGGTTTCGGCGTCGGGTGTAGAAGTTTGAAGTTTCAAAGTTCATTCAGCTTAAATTGGGGTGCGATTCGTGTTTTTGTTGTTGTTTGATGTGATTTGAGGGATCGACTAAGTTTGTATGGTATTTTAGGACTGGCCGGTATGTTTGGTTGAGGTCCTGGGGGCATCGGGTTGATTTCGGGTGGTTAACGGATCATTTGGAGTTGTGTTAAAATTGCTGAAGCTTTCCAGCTTCTGGTATCATCGCACCTGTGGTGAGGTTGGCCGCAGGTGCGGACATGCACATGCGAGAGGAAGGTCACAGATGCGGCCATGGTCTAGGTAGTCAGTGGTCGCAGGCGCGACATCAGGACCGCAGAAGCGGAGCCGCTAATGCGGAGGGGTGATCGCAGAAGTGAAGAACAAGCTGGGTGAGAAGTCCGCAGGCGCGCACTCGCAGGTGCGGCCATTTGATTGCAGAAGCGGACCCAGGAGTGTTAAGTCAAGTCCGCACCTGCGATGGAATTTCCACAGTTGCAGCGTCGCAGGTGCGACTATGGGTCCGCAGGTGCGAGATTACTGGGCAGAAAAAGGGGAAATTACGAAGGTTTGATCTCATTTTCACTTTGGGACTTTGAGAGCTCGGATTTAGGCGATAATTTGAGGGGTTTTCAGAGGAAGCTATTGGGTAATGATGCTTAACTCATTTATGGTTATATTCCACTAATCTATCATTAATTTCATATTTTAATTAGAGATTTGGGTTGAGAAAACTGGGAAAAAGTTGGAAAGTTCTTCAACTGAATTGTTTGGTTTTGATTGAGATTTTGGTATCGGATTTGAGTAATTTTGGTATGGGTGGACTCGTGGTTGAATGGTATTTTATGACTTTTACCCGATTTCGAGATGTGGGCCCGAGTTAACCTTTTGGGGCGATTTTCAAAATTCTTGTTAAAGTCTTGATTTCATTAATTAGATTAGTTTATTATAGTTGTATTTATAGTATGTGATTGTTTTTGGCTAGATTTGGGGCATTCGGAGTCAGAAAGTCGAGGAAAAGGCGTTCTTGTTGATTGATTGAGCTTGGTTCGAGGTAAGTGGCTTGCCTAACCTTGTGTGGGGGAAATCTCCTTAGGATTTGGTATTGTTGTGATACTTCTGTGATATGTGAGCGCCGTGTACGCGAGGTGACGAGTGCGTACACGAGCTAATTGTTGAAAAATCTGGTTTTTACTGAGCAGTAACCTGTTACATCTTAATTGAGTTATACCAACATGTGTAGTTATCATATTTAGCCTAATATCGCATGTCTACATGTCTTAGTTGCTTGTTTGAAACCTGTTCAGCATGTTTAGTTGATTTCCTATGTTTCCTTGACTTGTATTTTGTCATAAACTGTAGGATTTCTTGCTATAATTGTTGTTTCTATCGATTTCGAGCTGTGTGTTTACTTTTGGGACTGCGAGGCGGTACCTCAGGAGATCCCCTGTCATATATTTACTTTTGGGACTACGAGGCGGTACCTCGAGAAATCCCCCTGCATATTTACTTTGGGACTACGAGGAGGTACCTTGGGAGATCCCCCTGCATATTTACTTTTGGGACTACGAGGCGGTACCTCGGGAGATCCCCTATTGAGCATTTATTTTTGGGACTATGAGATGGTATCTCAGGAGTGCCCCCATTGTTTATCCCTATGTGTTGTGCTGTTATCTTTCTGTAGTTTCTCCTCATTAAATTTCCAGTCTCTTATTACATTGCTATATTTTTCTGCCTTAAATTATTATATACCAGTAGGGCCCTGACCTGACCTCATCACTACTCTACCGAGGTTAGGCTTGATACTTACTGGGTACCGTTGTGGTGTACTCATGCTACTCTTCTGCACATGTTTTGTGTGAAGATCCAGGTACCTCCTACCAGCCGTGCTATTAGTTGCGTACTTGTTGCTGCTCCAGAGACTTCAAGGTATATCTGCGAGCGTCCGCAGACTTCGGAGTCCCCCTCTATCCCTTTCATGTTGTTCCTCCTTTATTTCTTCTAGTTATTGATGTATAGAAATAGTTAGACAAATTCTTAGAGCTTGTGACATGTGATTACCGGGTTTTGGGAATATTGTTATACTCGAGCTGTTGGTTACTTGTACATGCCGAGCGGCATTTTTCCGTTATATACTTATCTGATGAAGAATTAGTTGTTGATTTTGTCTTTATTTTCGATTTGTTTTCCGAAATTTTTAGGCTTAACTAGTCATAGAGACTAGGTGCCGTTACGACGTCTTACGGAGAGAGAAATGGGTCGTGACAAATCCTATGCTACTGAATACCCTCTCTCAATCGTACTAAGGTAGGTCTTCATATTGTCATGCTTTTATCTCGTCTAACAAAGAAGATTCTGCCGTATTATGTACCATAACACCTCCATTATCAGAGTCTAATAATTTGATACTCATATTGGCCAGCTGAAGAAGCACTTTAGTCAACCGTTGTCTGCCTGCCTCAATGTGTACTAAGCTTCCCATTGACTTACGGCTGAGAGCGTCTGCCACAATATTGGCTTTACCTGGATGGTACAATATCTTGACATCGTAGTCTTTCAGTAATTCAAGGCACCTTCGCTGCCTCAAATTCAACTCCTTCTTCTTGACGATGTATTGTAAACTCTTGTGATCTGTATAGATGTCAACATGAAAGCCATATAAGTAGTGTCTCCATATTATCAAACAATATACGACTACAGCAAATTCCAAATCATTAGTCGGGTAATTCTTATCATGTTTCTTCAGTTTTCTCGATGCTAAGAAATCACCTTCCCGTGTTGCATCAATAAGCACCCCAAACCTATACCCGAGGCATCACAATATAGCACATAGCCTTCTATTCCTTTTGGGAGAGTGAGCACTGGCGTGGACGTCAATTGATTCTTCAGCTCCTAAAAACTACGTTCACAAGCATCAAACCACTAGAACTTGATAGCTTTCTGTGTTAACTTAGTCAATGATGCTGATATAGAGGAAAACCCTTAAAACCGCCTATAATATCCTGCTAGCCCCAGGAAGCTGCGGACTTCTGACCGGGTTGTAGGTCTCGGCCAATTCTTCACTACATCGATCTTTTGAGTGTCGACACTAATACCCTCATCACATATCTCATGGCCAAGGAATGCTACTGAGTTCAACCAGAATTCACATTTGGAGAGCTTAGCATATAAATTACGATCCTAGAGGGTCTGTAATACTATATGTGTCATGACCCAATTCCCACTATAGGCCGTGATGGCACCCAACGTCGCCGTTAGCAAGGCAACAGTGAACTATCCATTCAATTGCTCATTTTATTTATTTTAAAGTCATGAATGTTATTTAATAAGGAAATTAAAGGTGAATGACCATAGTGATATAAAGCATAAAATAAAACATAAGAGTGAAGTAGTGAAATTAATAGACAAAAATAATAAATATCTACAAGCAGTTCCCAAAATCCGATGTCACAAGTGCACGAGCAGTCTAGTGGAATATACAAAACCTCGTACAACTACTTTGTGAAGTAAGATAGACAGAAAAGTAAATACAATAAGGAGGAGATTCCGGGTGCTGCAGAACGGAGCATAGGAAGCAGCTCACCACTAGATCTCCGAGTTATGGGGATGCACGTCCGACGGGCCACCAGATATACCCACCTCAGATCCTACACAATTAGTGCAGAAATGCAGCGTGAGTACGTAAACAACGTATAGCTAGTAAGTATCTAGTCTAACCTTGAAAAAATAATGATGAGGGGTCGACATCGACACTTACTAGAGGTCAATAACAATAACAATGGAATAAGAAACAATAAATAAAGATTCTTTAACATAATCTCAATTTTAAACCTCCAATTATCACATGCCAATTTTAACACGTAAGAGGCAAAGTAATTATCAAGTCTCAAGTCAAGAAAGAAATATCAATTATAACCGGACTCCTAGCAATATCATGCATGATTTATGCCAAAGTTGTACGGTCCGATCTAGAATAGTGTATACACTATCGAGGGTCGACCAGCACGAATCATAGATGCATATAAATATACTGCCGAGGCGTTCAGCCACGTCCACATGAACAAATAAACTCTACAAACTCCGATCAACGACTACACAAGAATAATACTCAAGAAGGCATAAGTTTCACTAATAATCAAGTATTCCACCAAAACCTCAAGGTAATGAAGCTCGGTCTCATAAGATCTCTTATCCAATTTCAATTATAAATTCGAGTAATTAAACTAACAAGTTGGGTTCTAATAATTCAAGTATTCCATGGTAAAGTCCTAAGTGTACCCGGACATAAGTATGATTTTAGCTACGCCCGGACTCTCGTCGCATCGTGCGTACGTAGCACCCACAATTATTAGCAAATAATAATTTAAAATACCTACGGGAATAATTCCTTCTTACAAGGTTAGGCAAGAGACTTACCTCATTTTCAAGTCCTCTTCCCGGTCCACAAATCACACTAATTGCCTCAAATCGGTGATAGCAATCCAAAACTAGCCAAAGGTCATACAAACTAATTAACATATGCTCAAAAATTCATAATTTAACTATTAGTGTAATTACCCAACCCAATTTGGAAAACTCCTAAAAGTCACCCCGGGCCCACGAGCCCGGATTCTAAAACTTTTTGTAGATAAATATTACCCATAACCTCACGAACACAAATATATAATTTCTACTCAATTTCATAATCATTTTCGTGGCTTAATTCCATTTTTAACAAAACCTAGGTTTTTCAACAAAATCCTAAAATTTTCACAATTTACATGTTAAAATCTACCCATAATCTATATATTAAACTCACATTATGTAGAAATTACTTACCTCAAGGTGCTAGGTAAAAAACCCTCTCCAAAGAGCTCTAAGATCGGCCAAAAGTTGAGAGAAATGAACAAAATGAGCCTAAGTCCCATTTTTAAAACAAGGCACTGCCCAGTCCTTCCTTCTTCGCGATCGTGAAAACAGCCAAGGCCCAACTATGCGAATGCCGCCTGCCCTTTGCGAGCGCGAAAGACATTTGACTTGCCCAGCCTCAGGCCCAGGACTTCTACTCGAACGCGACAGGGGGATAGCGAACGCGGAGGCCAGTGTTTCAAAGTTTCGTGATCGCAACCCTTCTATCGCGAATAGGTAGAACAAAAGTCCCCAGCCCCATTTCCTTCATCGTGAACGCGAGGCCTTCTCCGCGTTCGCGAAGAAGGAAACCAGAACAGGAAATTTCAGAAATTTGAACTTAGCTCTAGGTGGTCTGAAACTCACCGGAGCCACCCGAGACCTTGTCCAACTGCACCAACAAGTTCATAAATATAATACGGCCCTGATCAAACCCTCAGAATACATAAAACAATATCGAAACTAAGAATAGCACCCCAAAACCAAATTAATCAACTTATGAATTTCAAACTTCTTCAACTAGCCCCGAATGCGTCGAATTATACTTAAACAACTCGGAATGACGCCAAATTTTGGGTACAAGTCATAAATCACCATACAGACTTATTCTCAAGATCGGAATCCCAAACGGACATCGATAACACCAAAGTCTACTCCAAACCAAATATAAAAAACTTTAAAACCTTCAAGGCGCCAACTTTCAACATTAAGCGTTGAAACGCTCCTGGATCACCTGAAACGTGATCCGAACAGACGTTGAAGTGAAAAATCATAATACAAACCTAATGGAACCATCAAATCCCGATTCTGAGGTTGTTTACTCAGAATGTTAACTCAAGTCAAATTTGGCCATCTTATGCCACTATTAAGGAACTAAGTATTTCGAATTCAACCGTAGCCCTTCCAAGACCAAACCAACCATCCCTGTAAGTCATAAAATAGTAAAAGAACATACGGTGAGTCTTAATTAGGGAAACAGGGATCTAGAAAGTAAAATGACCAATCGGGTCGTCACAATCCGTAAGTGGCCTGCATGTTCTGCCTTCGAACGGGAATACACCAGAATGTCATCAATGAGCACGATCATGAACATGTCAATATAGGGTCTGAACACACTATTCATGAGATAGTAGGGCCTGAGGCCCCCTGCGAATCCGTAAATATGAGGAGTATGTCGCAACAAAAGGATGTCCGCAATATTTCCTTTTTTCCATAAAAGTTGTCGGGGCCTTTGTTAGCCTGAACGACATCACCAAGAACTCAAAATGCCCATATATTGTTTGAAAGGCCATCCTCAGAATATCTATCTCCTTAACCCTCACCTGATGATACCCTGAACGTAAGTCAATTTTGGAGAAATACTTGGCACCCTGGAGTTGTTCGAACAGGTCGTCAATCCTCGAAAGTGGATACTTGTCCTTTATAGTAAACTTATTTAGCTGTCGATAATTGATACACATCCTTAACGACTCATCTTTTTTCCGCACGAACAAGACCAGCGCACCCCAAGGTGATGTTCTAGGCCTAATGAAGCCCTTATCCAGCAAGTCCTTCAACTGTGCATTCAACTCTTGCAACTTCATCGGGCCATCCTGTATGGAGGGATATAGATTGACTGAGTGTCAGGTAACACATCAATGCTAAACTCAATCTTCCTTTCAGGAGGAATGACTGATAGTTCATCTAGGAAAACATTTGAAAATTTATCCACGGGAATAAATTATAGAGTAGGCAAAGCTTCGCATCTCTAACGCGAACGAGATGATAAATGTAGCCTTTCAAGATCATCTTCATTGCCTTAAGATAGGAAATAAACCTACATTTTGGCGTAGAAATGTTCCCCTTCCATTCAATGATGGGTTCACCGGGAAACTGAAGCCTAACCATATTCGTACGACAATCAACATTTGCATAACATGATCCCAACCAGCCCAGTCCCATTATCACATCGAAATCAACCATTTCTAACTCAAATAAATCCGCCGAGATCTGATGACTACAAATCATCACTGTGCAACCTCTATATACCCTTCTAGCAATCACAAAATCTCCTACCGGAGTGGATACCGCGAGTGGTTTACTTATCAATTCAGGTTCAATGCCAAACTTATTAGCCATGAAGGGTGTAACATATGATAATGTAGATCCTAGATCAATCAACCTATATACATTATAAGAACAAATAGACAATACACCTGTAATAACATCCGGAGACGACTCGAGATCTGTCGACCTGCTAGAGCATAGATTCAATTTTGAGTATCGCTCAAACTTGAAACTGTACCTCTGCCTCTACCACAACCCGCCAACTGCTGAAAACCTAGTGCTGGAGGTCAAACTGATGAGGAAGAACCAGACACAGATCCAGTCGGCTGAGCCATACCACCACTTCCTATGTTAGGACAATCCCGCATCATATGGCCAGGTTGTCCATAAGAATAGCTCACATCAGAACCTCGACGACACTGTCCAAATTGGGCCTTGCTGCACTGATCATAATGGGGTGCCGGGGGTCTCGTTTGACTAGTATCCCTATGATATTGTGAGCCTGATGCCCGCGAACTCTGCCCTGATAGGTGGCACTGAACTCCTTGAAGCCTAGGGCCTGAAACTACCTCTGAAGTCATTAGAATACCCTGAGAATCTCGCCCTCTTATGATGACCCCTATCCTGCTCCTTATCTACCCTCTGCTGGCGCTTACGATCCTCTAGTGTCTAGGCATAAGCCTGATACAGGAAATATCCATGCCCTCCACTAAGGAGGCTGTCGTGTACTCATTGATCAGATGTGGTCCCAACCCGTTTACGAACTGGTGCACCCTATCCCTAATCTCGGCAACCATATAGGGAGCATACCTTGCTAAAGAATCAAACTGCATACTATACTCTCACGCACTCATATTACCTTGCCCAAGGTTCAAGAACTTATCAGCTTTAGCTTGTCGTATCTCAACTGGCGAGTAGTGACAAAGAAAGGCATCAGATATTCCTTCCACGCAGCTGGAGGAGCATTCGAACCCCTAGATCTCTCCCAACTGTCATACCAGAAAACCGCTAACTCCCGTAACCGATAAGAAGCCAACTCTACTGCATTAGTATCCCTAGTGTGCATAACTCATAGTGTCCGATGAACCTGATCAATAAAAGTCTGCGGGTCCTCCTTGGGGTCTGATCCGGTAAACACTGAAGGGGCTAGATTAATAAAATCACAAACTCTCACACTAACTGGTCTGTCAGCCGTACTAATACTCTACCTCTAAGCCTGAGCGACTACCAATCAAGTCAACAACTATACCGCACTCTGCATATCTTGGCCTGTAGTGCTAGACCGAGGAACTGGAGGTGCTGGGTCCCTCCTAATATCTTTCGGGAGGATGGAGTAGATGAGGCATGAGATGACATCTCGCTATGAGCCTCACTTTTGCCTGCTCTGGCTGGAAACATCTGAATTGTACCCTCTCCCGCAATTGTTACAAGCCGTCTACTAATTGTCTGCTTCCTAGTCGAAGCCATCGTTGAAATAAAATAAGGCGAATATTAGAGATGAACACTTACCCCTCCACTACGCATGATCTAGATTCATAAGGAAGGTAACAACCCTAGATGTCCTGTAGACTCCTGATTATACATTTGGCGTACTACACATCCATAACCAAGCTCTGCTAGACACGGCTCATAGAAAACCCCTAGGATAGACTTGCTCTAATACCAAGTTTGTCACGACCCAAACTTGAGGGCCATAACTGGCACCCAGGCCATACCTGCCGAACACCGACGTACATATTATCTAACCTTTCTTATTTTCTGCAAGGGCCGACGAGGTCAACATAAATGAAGGATATGAATCATAAACAACCAACAATAACAGATAACGACATGAACATATATAACATGGGCCGACAAGGGTTTCATGAAGCTATATATATAAGTACGAGCCGACAAGGCCGCCATGATAGACTATACAATAAAAATAAGCCGACAAGGCTATCCAAAATTATACATGAGACGACACTTGTCTATGAGCCTCTAAAGGAACATAAGTGCTATAATGTTGCCGGAATAGGGCCCCGAAAAACCCATAATATCTATAACAAAAATGCATACCAAGACCACGACAAGTCCGGAGAAGGGATCTCGCCAATAACCGCTGAACTAGGTAGCCTACTGTGGTGGGGAAGCTCCATCTACCTATCTATCAGGACCTACAGCACGACATGTAATGTCCACAGATAAAAGGGATGTCAGTACGAATAAATATTTGAGTATGTAAGACAGGAAAGCATAAATAAGAACAGTAATGTAAAGAAGGATAGAGAATATACAACATGTAACATATGCGTGCCTCTGAAAGTGACTGATATGAAATGCATGATATATATATATATATATATATATATATATATATATATATATATATATATATGTGTGTGTGTGTGTGTGTGTGTGTGTGCATATACTTTTAAAAACATACGCCTCTATGGGAATCATCATTATTATATCGTACTCGGCCGTAATAGGATCGGTAAAAATGTACCATGCCATCATAAGGCTTGGTAGAATCATACCTGGCCACGTGGACTGGATAAAATCCAATTGATCAATTATTTCACAATAGGTGTCGTACCAGGCCAATTATAGCGCGGCTCGGTAGAATAAAATAGGTACATATATATAATGCATGATGGACTCATGAGAATGACATTCTAAACCTTTCAGAGTGTTGTATGGTTGGTAACCTTCGAATATGTTATTAGAGAAAACTCATCATCATGAATCTTATAAGAATCAAGAAGTACCAACAACATTGATAGCATAAGAATATGAGAAACCACATCAACATCAATCATTCCATAAGAAGGGAAACAATGTAAGTACTGTTAACTTCTAAGAGTGGAGTATCTTTGGAAGATCGTTCGTTTACATTACGTACAATCGAAGTCGTGCAAAAGAAAGGGATAGCCTCACATACCTTATATATAGTGCCCAACCTCAAGCTATGCAAATGTTATGACTCCTTAGTCTACAATAAAAAAAAAAATACTATCGTCATCGTTTAAGCATCTTAACTATTATATTTCGACCGCAACCTATTTTATGACAAAGCGGGAAGAACCTCCCCTATTTATATTACTACCCACTAGTTACAACAATCACCAAACATCCCAAACAACATCAATAATAATCATATTAATCCTCCCAAACAGTCCACCAATCAACAATATTACTAAGAAGCATTTCAATAGATATCTCACAAGTTCTAGCTTCAACAACTTAGCCGCAACTTGGATAAGCTTAAATATATGAATACTAAGAGGTTCCTTTACTTTAAATATTTAGAAAAACTCCAATTTTAGCTTACTTCACCACGAAGTATCCTTCCAACGCAGCCACAAGAACAAAGAAGTGAAACTAGCAATCACTTCGGGTTTCTCGGCACTAGAATAACTTTGGAAGACTTGAAATCAGCTAGGGTTGATATGAAAACCTTGGGAGAGTATTCTACAGAACATAAACCACTTATAACAACCCCCACACGATCTGGAACCAAACAACAATCAGCAACCACAAGAAGAACAAGAAACTCACTAGCGCCACGAGATTCCCGACACTTGATTTGTGTTTTTTGTCCTTTGTTTGGGTGATGGATCATGAAAGAAATTTGAGAGAAGGTTTTTAGGTGTCTAAGGTTTTAATAGAGTGAAAGTGAATGAGTGAAAATGGTCTGTAGATATCATATATAAATATATATAGGGAGCTGCTTGTGCAGTCTCACAAAAATATAAATATCTCTCTATTATGATGTTGTATCGACGAACGATTCAATGAATTAAAAACTAGACTAGTAGATATTCAATTTGGTGAATGGATCACCCCATTAATCCAAGTACATTGAGAGAAAATCTCTGTAACATTAGATCTAAATTTTCAGTAAAACTATGAACGTAAATTGCAACAACTTTTGTCGACTTTTATTTCATAACTTGCTTGACTTTAAAACTTATGATATGTATATTATTTGATTCAAATATCTTAAAACATGACCTCCTTAGCATATTAAGAATCCCTAGTTTTACCCCAAAAGTACGAGTTACAACATCTTTGATTCGTTTAATTTCTAATTTCTAATACTTGTTCACCACTCTTATACACCCTTGTATCATTTAAGACCAATAGGATTAATTTCTTATCATCTTAAAGATAATCTCATCTCGGATTTACGTCGACTAACTTACAGCGCGATTTAACGTACACGAATATGGGTTGTAACATAGATATTTAATTTTATAAAAATAAATTAAAACAATATGAACCGCACTGAATAAAATTATATATAAAAATGTATATTTTATATATTAAGTTTAACAAAATATTAATTTTTCCTTGGCCCTTGTGATTATTGAGACATTTACAAGCCAACAAATGATTAAAATTCAAAGTCTCAACTCTTAAACTTATTACGCTATTTCTGTTGAAACTAAATTAGTTCTAGCTAGCATCTTGAATAGCAAGCCACAAGTATTTCAGAAGTCTTAAAACCATAAGGTATTGAATATATTTCGTCTTGTATAATTTATATTTTTTCTTATTGGATGCTTAATCATTTAATAGACACTATTCTTGAGTTAAATTTTAATTAATATATTCTAACTCATGTGATCTATGTTTCTCATGTTTTTGCTTAATTTCTTTTATACTGTAGTAGAATAGTGGGATACATCTGTATTCTGGCTATCTTTCATATTCTCTTGATTCATCGTATTTTAAACTGCAAAAAATAGATAGTTTTGCCAAAGTCATAAGTAAGTAAGTATTTTATCGCGTTCTAACTTCTATTAACGACTCTTACATGATATTTTAAGAAAAATACCAAATATTAATTGATCTTTACTCATACCGAAAAGAAACCGAAATGATTGGGATGATTTGAAAAGTTTAAAGTATGGTTATACAAAATAAAGTAATCAAAAAATTGGTATAATACAATATTTTTTAAATAACCGGCCAAACTAAACCGTCAAAACCCCTACCCACTACTATGATTTAAGATTCTCAGCTAACCTACATCATTAGTTATTAACGATATATAATGACCCAACCTATCGTTTTACTTTTTAGGTTCTCGTTCCCCTAAATAAGACTCACCGTACATGCTTTTACTGTTTTATGACTTGTGGGGATGGTTAATTCGGGATTTGGAAGGGTTTTGGTTGAAATCGGAACGCTTAGATCCTTAGTTGGCTTTTAAAAGGCTAAGTTTGACTTTGGTCAACATTTTGAGTAAACAACCTCAGAATTGGGATTTGACGGTTACAATAGGTTCGTATGATGATTTTGGACGTGGGCGTATGTTCGGATCGGGTTTTGGATGACCCAGGAGCGTTTCGGTGCTTAAGGTTGAAAGTTTGCTTATTGAAGGGTATAAGTTCCTTAAATTTGGTTTGGAGTTGGTTTTGGTGTTATCGAGGTCCGTTTGGGATTCTGAGATGGGAATAGTCCCGTATGGTGATTTACGACTTGCACGCAAAATTTGGTGTCATTCCGAGTAGCTTAAGTATGTTTCGGCGCGTTAGGAGTTAATTGGAAGAACTTGAAGTTCATAAGTTGATTCACTTTGGTTTGGGGTGTGAATCTTAGTTTTGAGTAGTTTCCCGCATTCTGAGGGTGCGAGCGAGTCCGTTTTATGATTTCAAACTTGTTGGCATGTTTGTACGGGGCCTCAGGGGCCCCAGATGCCAATCGAACGATGCGCGGAGGCCACTTAGCCATGGGTGAACAAGTGAAGCACCCATCTTTTGGTGTAACCGCACCTGCGGAGGGCCAACCACAGGTGCAAGCTCGCAGAAGCGAGCCATTAGTCACAGAAGCGGCCCAGCATAGGCAGCCTAAAACTGCAGATGCAGACAAGGAGACCGCATATGCGGTGCAGCAGATGCGAGCTTGTGGCCGCAAAAGCCACTTTGGGCATTTGGGCAGTGGCCTGCAGAAGCAATGAATCAAGCGTAGAAGCGGGACCGCAGAAACGGGATCCTGTCAGCAGAAGCGAAGGCATCCAGCCTAAGGCACATTCGTAGAAGCAGACCTTAGTCCGCAGATGCGGCCCAGTGACCGCAGGTGCGAAATCACTGGAGGCAGAGTGGTCCTTTTAAAACGGGACTTAGGCTATTTTGAGTTCATTTATTACACACTTGGGCGATTTTGGAGCTTTAAAGAGGGGGATTTCCACCTAGCTAACTGAGATAAGTAATTTCTATGCAATGTAAGTGTAATACATAGATTATGGGTAGATGTTAACATGAAAATTTGTGAAAATTATGGGTTTAGATGAATAACCCTAGGTTTTGATAAAAATGGGATTTAACCACAAAAACGGTTATGGAATTGAGTGAAAACTATATATTTGAGTTCGTGAGGTTATGGGAAACAACTTTCTTCGAACATTTTCGGAATCCGGTACGTGGGCCCGGGGATGAATTTTAGGGATCGTTTAATTGGGGTTGGGTAATCACTCTAATAGTTAGAATACAAACTTTTGAACATATATTGATCGATTTATTCAACATTTGACTAGTTTCGGATTGTTCGACACCGAGTTGAGGCTTTGGAGTGAATTTGAGGCCAGAAAGTGAGCTTGGGACGGGGTAAGTCTCTTGTCTAATCTTGTAAGAGGGAATTTCACCCCATAGGTGATTTAGATTAATGGTTGCCTCTAATTGTGGGGGCTACGTACGTACGAGGTGACGAGAGTCCGTGCATAGCTACTATTTATGCTATGTCCGGGTAGTTTAGGACCCAAATCCTGAATTATTTGAAATATCGCACCCTATTTGTTAATTAAAGTGCTTATATTATATTAGAATTTGCTAGAGGAATTGTGAAAGACCGTTAATGGAATTTGTACTACATTGTGTGTTAGCTTTTAATTACGTGTAAGTCAAATGCTTATAAAGTATCCTCTCTTCTTGAGGAGCAGGCCGAACGCCTCGGCAGTAGATAGATGCATCTATGGCTCGTGCCGCTCGACCCTCGACAGTGTACACATTATTCTGGATCAGGTCGTACGACCTCGACATAATCGTGTGTGTTAATACTTAGAGTTTAAGTATATATTTGATATCATTTGATGGCTTGAGAGGTTAAAATTATACATGATGGAATTAATTTGGGTCTTACCATGTGTGGAAGAATTCTTTACTTCCTGCTTCTTATTTAGTTATTATTTTGATTACATAACCCATGCTTATTTAGAACTTCTATACTTTTATTGGTAGCCCATAGTAAGTATCGATGTCGACCCCTCGTCACTACTTCTTCGAGGTTAGACTTGATACTTACTAGGTACATGTTGTTTATGTACTCGCTCTACACTTCTGCACTAACCGTGCAGGATCTGAGGCAGGTGCATCTGGTGGACATACCGGTGCACAACCCCATTACCTTGAGGCCTAGTGGTGAGCTGCATCCTGAGTCATTCTGCAGCACCTCGAGCCTTTACTTTGTACTTATTTTTCTGTCTGTGTTATTTCAGACAGTAGTTAGAGTTTTGTATATTCTACTAGTGCTCATAAACTTGTGACACCAGATCTTGGCACACACTTTAGTAGACTTTATGGTTTTGGAGTATTTACATATTTATGCTTGCATTCAGATGGTTTCATTTTATTCATTTGACTCTCTATTTCGTAAATTTCTAAATAAATGGAACTTAATTACTTGTAAGCATGTTAAAAGAAGTAATCACGTAGTAAATTCATCATACGGTTGCCTAGCGGCGACGTTAGGAGCCATCATAGTCTATAGCACTAGGTTCACGTAGGTCTCTCAAGTTATGAGCAGGCCTAATAGAGTCTTGCGGATCGGTGCAGAGACGTCTGTACTTATCTTCGGGAGGCTATAGGGAGTTAGGAATCTACTCTTTCTTCATCTCCTATAATGCAGTTGACGTGGTACTAAGTATCTTTCTCTTATTCTCTCACAGGTGGTGAGAACACGCGTAACGAATGTTCCAGACCATGGAGGAGCTGCTCCCCGTGTTGATAGAGGCCGAGGGAGGGTTCTAGCCCATGGTAGGGGACGAGGACATCCCAGAGTTGCTCCATCTATGCCACCAGTGGATCCCGTGGAGGATCCTATTATTGAGGAGCAGGGCGAGGTGCCTGCAGCACAACCAACCCCGCTTGATTTCATGTCCGCTCCAGGATTTAAGGAGTTCATGGGCCGTATACTGCGGTTCATGGATTCTATGACTCAGGCAGGTTTATTTCCAGCAGACCCAGCCAAATCTCAGGCGGGAGGGTGAGCACAGACCCTTACCGCTCAGGCTCCATGGCATAAAACTACTGTGTATCAGACCCTAGGCGCAATACCCATGGGTGGAGCTCAGCTAGTTGCAGCAGCTATACCTGAGCCCTGACCAGTTGCGGTCGGCGATCTGCAGAAGCTATTTGATAGATGGACCAGGCTTCATCCTCCTGCCTTTGGAGGTGAGTGACATGAGGACCCCCGGGACCTTATTGATCGATGCAGGGACATACTGCAAAACATGAGGATATTAGAGTCCCATGGGGCGGATTTTACTACCTTTCAGCTGGAGGGTAGGGCCCGTTGATGGTGGCAGTCCTATCTTCTTGGCATACCAGCAGGCTCCCCTCCCATGACTTGGGATCAGTTCACACGCCTCTTCTTGGATAGATATATTCCACACTCTTAGAGGGAAGAGTTGCGATTTTAGTTTGAGCAGCTCCAGCAGGGTCAGATGTCAGTGATCGACTTTGAGGCGAGATTTTCTGAGTTGTCTCGCCATGCTCTTATGATACTTCCTACCGATGCAGAGAGAGTGTGGAGGTTTGTTGCCGGGTTGCACTCTGGTATCCAGGCAACCATGTCTTGAGAGCTGGAGATAGGGACTTCTTACGGACTAATTGTGGAGATAGCTCGGAGGAACGAGGGTGTCCGTCAGCGGAGCCGAGAGCATACGGTGAGGGATAAGCAGTTTTGATATTCTGGAGATTTTATTGGTACCCCGACTGGGGGCAGGGGTCAGTTAGTGAGGGGCTAGCCTAGCAGGCCCACCTATTCAGCACCGCCGCCTCCTCGGGGTGCTCCAGTGCGACCTTATTTCAGTGTCATGCAAGAGAGTTCTTACCGCCCACCAACTATCCAGGGTTCCTCCAGTGGGTATTCAGGCCATCTGGTTCAGACTTCAGGTCAGCAGTCCACCGTACCGAGAGATTGTTTCGAGTGCGGGGATCTCAGTCATGTGCAGAGGTTCTGACCCAGGATTGAAGGCAAAGCAGTGCAGCATGGCCAGCAGCCTATGATTACAGCACCAGCTACCCCACCAACCGTCTGGCCGCCTAGAGGCGGAGGGAAGGTGGGTAGGGGCCGTCCTAGAGGTGGAGGACAGTCCAGTGGAGGCTAGTCAGGTGGCGCTCTAGCTAGGTTCTACGCTTTTCCATCAAGACCAGATGTAGTGGCCTCAGATGTCGTGATCACAGGTATTATTTCTGTCTGCGGTAGGGACGCTTCGATGCTATTTGACCCAGGGTCTATGTATTCATATGTTTCATCTCTGTTTGCTCATTTCTTGGGTGTTTCTATTGAGTCCTTGGGTACTCCTGTTTATGTGTCGACTCTAGTGGGTGATTCTGTTGTTATGAATCGGATCTACCGGTCCTGCATTATTACATTCTGTGGTTGTGAGACTAGAGCGGATCTTCTGTTGCTTGATATGACCAACTTTGAGGTTATCTTGGGTATGGACTTGTTATATCCATATCACACCATCCTTGATTGTCATACCAAGACTATTACCTTGGCGATGCCAGAGTTGCCTAGATTGGAGTGGAAGGGTTCGTCTGTCAGTACACCTAGTCGGGTTATTTCTTTTTTAAAGGCTCGACACATGGTCGAGAAGGGTTTCTTGGCTTATCTAGCCTATGTTCGGGATAATACCACTGAGACTCCGGCTATTGATTCAGTGCTCGTAGTCCGGGAGTTCTCCGATGTGTTTCCTAATGATCTTCCAAGCATGCCACCAGATTGTGATATCGATTTCTGTATTGATTTGGCTCCAGGTACCCAACCCATATATATCCCAACGTACCTCATGGCTCCGAAAGAGTTGAAGGAGCAGCTTGAGGAGTTGCTAGCAAAAAGGTTCGTCAGGCCGAGTGTATCGCCTTGGGGTGCACCAGTGTTATTTGTGAAGAAGAAAGATGGGACTATGCAGATGTGCATTGATTACCGCCAGTTGAACAAGGTTACCATAATGAACAAGTACCTGTTATCGCGTATTGATGATTTGTTTAACTAGTTGTAAGGTGCCAGGGTGTTATCTAAGATCGACTTGAGATCGGGGTACCATCAGTTGAAGATTCGGGATTCAGATGTTCCGAACACTGCTTTTCGGACTAGATATGGCCATTATGAGTTTCTAATGATGTCCTTCGGTTTGACTAACGCCCCGGCGGCATTCAGGGATTTGATGAATCCGGTGTGTCTTCATTGATGACATTTTGATCTACTCACGTAGCATGGAAGAGCACGAGCAACATTTGAGAGTGGTGCTTCAGACCTTACGGGAACAGAAGCTATATGTGAAGTTCTCCAAGTGTGAGTTCTAGATGGATTCTGTGGCATTCTTGGGGCATATTGTATCAAGTGAGGGTATTAAGGTAGACCCCAAGAAGATCGAGGCAGTTCAGAGTTGGCCTCGTCCTACCACACCGACTGAGATTAGGAGCTTCCTAGGTTAGCAAGTTATTATCGTCGGTTTGTGGAGGGCTTCTCCTCTGTTGCAGCACCTTTGACTAGATTGACCCAGAAGTGTGCTCTGTTCCGATGGTCCGATGATTGCAAGGTGAGCTTTCAGAAGCTCAAGACCGCATTGACTTCAGCATCAGTTTTAGTGTTGCCTTCCGGTTCAGGGATGTATACTGTGTATTGCGATGCTTCACGCGTTCGTTTCGATTGTGTATTGATCATGTCAGTTGAAGCCCCATGAGATAAATTACCCTGTACACGATCTGGAGTTGGCCGCGATTGTTCATGCTCTTAAGATCTGGAGGCATTATCTTTATGGGGTGTCTTGTGAGGTTTACACCGATCATCGTAGCTTGCAGCACTTGTTCAAGCAGAGGGATCTTCATTTAAGGTAGCGCAGATGGATTGAGTTACTAAAAGACTATGATATCACCATCCTTTATCACCCGGGCAAGGCTAATGTAGTTGCGGATGCCTTGAGTAAAAAGGCTGAGAGTATGGGTAGTTTGGCATCAATTTCAGCAGAGGAAAGGCCACTAGCTTTGGACATTCAGTCATTGGTTAACACACTTGTGAGGTTGGATACTTCAGAGCCTAGCCGAGTTATTGCATGCGTTGTTGCTCAATCTTCACTATTTGAGCGTATCAAGGCTCGCAAGTTTGATGATTCACACTTGTTGGTTCTCAGAGAGACGGTACTACAGGGTGGTGCCAAGGAGGTTACTATCGGTGATGATGGTGTTCTGCGACTCTAGGGTCACGTATGTGTTCCTAATGTTGATGTCTCGAGGGAGAAGATCATAGAGGAGGCACACAGTCCTCGGTATTCTATTCATCTAGGTGCTATGAAGATGTATCGCGACGTGAGGTAGCATTATTGGTGGCGGCGGATAAAGAAAGACATAGTCGAGTATGTGGTGAGGTGCCTAAATTGCCAGTAGGTTAAGTATGGGCATCAGAGGCTAGGTGGCCAACTTCAGCAGATGACGATACCTGAGAGGAAATGGGAGCGCATTAATATAGACTTCATAGTTGGGTTGCCGCGGACCTTGCAGAAGTTTGATGCAGTTTGGGTCATTATCGACAGGTTGACCAAGTCGGCACATTTTATTCCGGTTGTGACCACGTATTCTTCAGAGAGGTTGGCCCAGATTTATATTTAGGAGATTGTTCGGTTGCATGGTGCGCTTGTCTCCATTATATTAGATAGAGGCCCTTCGTTTACTTCGCATTTCTGGAGAGCAGTATAGAGTGAGTTAGCGACCCGGGTAGAGCTCAACACAGCCTTTCATCCGCAAACCGATGGGCAGTCGGAGCGGACAGTTCAGACCTTGGAGGATATGCTTCGAGCTTATGTGATTGACTTCGGAGGGTAATGGGATCGATTCTTGCCTTTGGCCGAGTTTGCTTACAACAACAATTATCAGTCCAGCATCGAGATGGCTCCATTTGAGGCTTTATATGGTCGGCGTTATCGTTCTCCCATCGGATGGTTTGAGCCTAGCGAGGCTAAGTTATATGGTACTTATTTGGTGAGGGATGCCTTGGAAAAGGTAAAGTTGATTCAGGCAGAAGAGTTATGCAGATCAGAAGGCGCGTGATTTATCGTTTATGGTGGGCGAGAAGGTTCCCTTGAAAGTCTCGCCGATGAAGGGGATCATGAGGTTTGGAAAGAAGGGCAAGTTGAGCCCAAGGTTAATAGGCCCATTTGAGCTGTTGAGACGAGTTGGGGAGGTTGCTTTTGAGCTTGCTTTGCCTCCAAGTCTAGCAGGAGTTCATCCGATTTTCCACATGTCTATGCTCCGGAGGTATCATGCCGACATGGCGCATGTGTTGGACTACATCACTGTTCAGTTAGATGAGAGCCTGGGTTATGAGGAGGAGCCAATTGCCATTGTTGATAGGCAAGTTCGCCAGTTGAGGTCCAAGAATATTTCAGCGGTAAAGGTTCAATGGAGGGGCCAACCAGTCAAGGAGGCTACTTGGAAGGTCGAGGAGGACATGCGGAGAAGATATCAACACTTATTCGGCACTTCAGGTATGATTCTAGGCTCGTTCGAGGACAAACATTTGTATAAGAGGTGGAGAATGTAACGACCCGATCGGTCATTTTTCTTTCTAGGTCCCCGTTACCCTAAATAAGACTCCCCGTATGTGCTTTTACTGTTTTATGACTTGCGGGGATGGTTAGTTCGGGATTTGGAAGGTTTCGGGTTGAAATCGGAACGCTTAGATCCTTAGTTGGCTTTTAAAAGGTTAAGTTTGACTTTGGTCAACATTTTGAGTAAACGACATCGGAATCGGGATTTGACGGTTCCAAAATATTTGTATGATGATTTTTGACTTGGGCGTATGTTCGGATCGTGTTTTGGATTACCCGAGAGCGTTTCGACGCAAAAGGTTGAAAGTTTGCTTATTGAAGGGTAAAAGTTTCTTAAATTTGGTTTGGAGTAGGTTTTGGTGTTATTGAGGTGCGTTTGGGATTCCGAGCTGGGAAATAGTTCCGTATGGTGATTTAAGACTTGCACGCAAAATTTGGTGTCATTCCGAGTAGTTTAAGTATAATTTGGCACGTTCGGAGTTAATTAGAAGAACTTGAAGTTCATAAGTTGATTCAATTTGGTTTGGGGTGTGAATCTTAGTTTTGATGTTGTTTTCTGCATTCCAAGGGTGCGAGCGAGTCCGTTTTATGATTTCAAACTTGTTGGCATGTTTGGACGGGGCCTCAGGGGCCCCAGATGCCATTCGGACGATGCGCGGAGGTTGCTTAGCCATGGGTGAACAGCTAAAGCACCCAACTTCTAGTGTAATTGCACCTATGGAGGGCAAACCGCAGGTGCGAGCTCGCAGAAGCAAGCCAATAGGCACAGAAGCGGCCCAGCGTGGGCAGTCTGAAATCGCAGATGCAGACAAGGCGACCGCAGATGCAAGCTTGCGGCCGCAGAAGTGACTTTGGGCATTTGGCCAGTGGCTCGCAGAAGCGAGGAATCAAGCGCATAAGCGAGACCGCAGAATCGAGATCCCGTCCGCAGAAGTAAAGCCAGCCAGCCTAAGGCACTTTCGCAGAAGCGGACCTTAGTCTGCAGAAGCGGTGCCGCAGATGCGGCACAATGGCCGCAGGTGTGAAATCGCTAGAGGTATAGTGGTCCTTTTAAAATGGGACTTAGGCTATTTTGAGTTCATTTATTACATACTTGGGCGATTTTGGAGCTTTAAAGAGGGGGATTTCCACCTATTTAAGTGAGGTAAGTAATTCCTACAAAATGTGAGTCTAATACATAGATCATGGGTAGATTGTAACATGAAAATTTGTGAAAATTATGGGTTTAGATGAATAACCCTAGGTTTTGATAAAAATAGGATTTAACCACGAAAATGGTTATGGAATTGAGTGAAAACTATATATTTGAGTTTGTGAGGTTATGGGTAATAATTTTCTTCAAATATTTCCGAAATTCGGGCACGTGGGCCCGGGAATGAATTTTAGGAATCCGCTAATTGGGTTGGGTAATCACTCTAATAGTTAGAATATGAACTTTTGAACATATATTGATCGATTTATTCAACATTTGACTAGTTTCGGATTTTTCGGGATAGAGTTGAGACTTTGGAGTAAATTTAAAGCCAGAAAGTGAGCTTGAGGCGAGGTAAGTCTCTTGTCTAACCTTGTAAGAGGGAATTTTACCCCATAGGTAATTTAGATTAATGTTAGCCTCTAATTGTGGGGGCTACGTACGTACGAGTTGAAGAGAGTCCGTGCGTAGACACTATTTACGCTATGTTCGGGTAGTTTAGGACCCAAATCATGAATTATTTGAAAAGTCTCACCCTATCTGTTAGTTAAAGTGCCTAAATTATATTAGAACTTGTTAGAGGAATTGTGAAAGACCGTTAATGGAATTTGTACTACATTGTGTGTTAGCCTTTAATAACATTTAAGTCAAATGCTTATAAAGTCTCCTCTCTTCTCGTGGAGCGGGCCGAACGCCTCGGCAGTAGATAAATGCATCTATGGTTCATGTCGCTAGACCCTTGGCAGTGTACATATTATTCTGGATCGGGCCATACGACCTCGACATTATCGTACGTGTTAATACTTAGAGTTTAACTATATATTTGATATCATTTCATGACTTGAGAGGTTAAAAGTATACATGATGGAATTAATTTGGGACTTACCATATGTGAAAGAATTCTTTACTTCCTGCTTGTTATTTAGTTATTATTTTGATTACATAACCCATGCTTAATTAGAACTTCTGTACTTTTATTGGTAGCCCATAGTAAGTGTCGATGTCGACCCCTCGTCACTACTTCAAGGTTAGACTTGATACTTACTGGGTACATGTTATTTATGTACTCACGCTACACTTCTGCACTAACCGTGCAGGATCTGAGGCAGGTGCATCTGGTGGACATACCGGCGCACACTCCCGTTAACCTAAGGCCTAGTGGTGAGCTGCATCCTGAGTCGTTCCGCAGCACCTAGAGCCTTTCCTTTCTACTTATTTTTCTGTCTATGTTATTTCAGATAGTAGTTAGAGTTTTGTATATTCTACTAGTGCTCATACACTTGTGACACCAAATCTTGGCACACATTTTAGTAGACTTTATGGTTTTGGAGTCTTTACCTATTTTTGCTTGCATTCAGATGCTTTCATTTTATTCATTTGAATGTCCATTTCGCAAATTTCTAAATAAATGGAACTTAATTACTTGTAAGCATGTTAAAAGAAGTAATCACACAGTAAATTCATCATAGGATTGCCTAGCGGCGACGTTATGCACCATCACGGCCTATAGGAGAAATTGAATCGTGACATGGTACCTCCTCTAGTTTTTAATATTACTTATAATTCCTCTGAATATCTTCAATTTGCAGTTAATAACCCTTAAACTTTTGCTTTTTAGTGCACCTGCAACTTTTATTTTTGGGTGATTTGCACAATTAAGATAATTATGCGCTGCTATTTAAGTTTTCTTCCTACTTAGGCAACTAAATTTTATAAAAATAAATGAATTCAAATACCCTCCACATATTAGTTGTTCCTGAGAGAAAGGCCCAAAAAATTTTGTTGAGGTATGTGAACTTGGTTGTTGGTGGACAGACTTTGGGAAAATGATCCTAATGAAGATTTTGGTGATGATGGCATATCATGATGAGTTAGATTTGATGATAATAAATGATCTTGAAGTGCTCTTTGGCCAAATACATAGAGTTAGCATCAATTTTTATTTTAGCACTTAAACTAAGGTTGTTTTATTGACACCTAAAGTATGTTAGAATTGTACCTATTGAACACCTTAATATTAATGTCACGACTCAAAAGTCCATCAATACTGTGATGGTACCTAACCCGTCCGCTAGCTAAGTCAAATAGTACAAGTTACTTCTAAACTGAGAAATCATCAATATATTAATAAATTTGTAACAAAATTTCATATACAACTATCCCAATGACTGGTAGTACAAGTCATGAGTCACTATAATTTAGATTTTTAATGCTGGGAAAATGAATAAATACAATATATGTTCGAAATTTACATACACGGAAGTAAAATCATAAGCTACCATGAACAAAATGGTAGCATGAATCTGATACACTGGTACATCACCAATGCAAGGCTCCGTCTTCACAGCTACTCAGCTCCAAAATCTGCATGCAAGGTGCAGAAGTGTAGTATGAGTACAACCGACCCCAATGTGCTCAGTAAGTATCTTGACGAACCTCAAAGAGGTAGTGATAAGGTTTTTAAGTCAAATGATACTCACTTGTCAAATAACATGTGCAATATAGCAAAGACTGCAATAAGATGTATATCAGGAGAACAATGACTAAAATCTCATCAAAGCAAGTGACAATAATTCGATACAAGTAAAAGCTCAGTTTTAACAAGTCACCAAATAGAACCGCACACATATGGCACATAGTGCCCACAATGCCAACCACACTCGCACGATAAAGACCTCATACCACAGCATAAGTCACACCGTACAACAAATACCTCGTGCCACAATATAAATTGCACGTGCATGGCAAAGACCTCGTGTCACATTAAAAATCACAATCCCTATCAATTTTCAAATAACACGTTCAAGAGAACTTTTCAAAAAAATCAAATATAGTAATGCATGATAATAACTTTCATTTTACCTCAACCCGTTACACTATCAACAACTCAACATAATATGAGATAACAACTCTACGTAGGTAAATCTATCTTGGAAATCAAATCATCAAATGATAAAAGAGGCATAGATTATCATGTTAGAAACAATGCATCGATTAGTGTAAAAATGCATAACACAAAAAGAAGTCCCAAGCACAACAAGAATGCCCCTCTTTTATCGACACACACAAAAAATCAATACAAATTGCCCTCGGGCTATCATATAACATTTCCACAATTCAACCCTTATTTCTCCACGTGTGCATCACAATGAAATAGTTTACTTATATTGTTACACGCGCATAAGCCACCCTTATCTCGCTGCATGTGCATCAATAAATATCTCTCTTATGTCGCCGTATGCACATCTAGCCACCCTTATCTCGCCGCATGCTCATCACAAATGAAATGCATCCCTTATGTCTACGCATGCACATCTATAATAAATCCGTACAATATGTCTACATGTACCACAATTATCACAACAACACAAGATAATAATTCATCATCAAGAGACATTCTCATAACTCATCAATAAAGCGTACAAGGACATGATAACAATAGAATAATACGGATAAAGCATGACTATGGTTAAATCAAGTATAGCAACCAAGTTCAAGTAGTCATACAAAGGATCACATATATTTCACATAGTGTATACATTCCCATCAAGGCACACTACAAGAACAAGTCCATATGTGTGTTCATAACCTACGTGTATCTATCCCCGAGGCAAATATAGTGTAAGTGTCAAGATTGCTCACTATGTTCAACATAAGGTACCAATAGCCTCAACATTTCTCCAGCATAGTTTATAGTAAGTCGATTAATTTAATAATACAAGGAATCAAGTAAACACACACAACCAAATAAGGTATAGAGTAAGCTAGAATCTACCCCGAGTATGAATACCCATGGCACATGTATATACGCTCATCACCTCATATATACATCACTCCCGCATGTAGCAAATAATATCAAGTAGTAGAAAAAATTCCCTCAACCAAAGCTAGGCAAGAAAATTACCTCAAATAAGCAAAATCAATACTCTAAAAACTCCTTCCCGCGTGAATGGACCTCTGAATGGCTCAAATCTAGCCAAAACAACTCAACAACATCAAATAATGCCATAGGAATCAAATCCAAACAATAAAGGTTGAATCTTTAATCAAATACTCAAAGTCAATCCCAAGCCCGCACCCCGAAACCTGACAAAACTCATAAATTTTGACAACCCATTAGAATACAAGTCCAACCATACATGTTTCATCCAAATCCCACTCCGAATCGATGTTCAAATCTTAATTTTTCACTTTAGAAAAGTTTTGCCAAAAACTCCAAATTGCACTTTGAAATTCCATGTATTAGGTGTAGAAATCCATGGGGATTCATGATATACAATCAAAACCAAGTTAGGAATATTTACCCTCGTGATTTGGGTGAAATCCATCTCTAAAATTTCCTTGGTTGCTCCCCATGCCGCAAAATTTGTGAAAATAAGATTAAAATCTCGAAATTGGGCATTAAATACCTGCCCGGGCTCCTTCTTTGCGATTGCAGTCACCAACCTCGCAATCGCGGTTCACAAAAAGCCCAACAAACTTTTACCCTTCGTGATCGCGGTCAAGAACCTCCACGATCGCGATGAACAAATTTCAATAAACTTGCTCAACTCTTCCAAACAACCTCTAGTATAATGGTCATAACTTTCTGTAAAAAAACTCCATATGACAACAGGTTTAATTTTCTGAAAACTAAACAGGGCTACAACTTTTATTTTTGGATCATCTCCAAATTTCTTATGGACTGCAAAATATAAGCTCCGAAAATCAGCTCAGTGGCAGTAGAAGTTTCTTCTGCGCGATCTAGAATAAGACAAACACGATTGCGATTCACAAGACCCTAACAACAATTTTGCTCTTCGTGAACGCGATCTAGAGGTCCGCGATCACGATTCATACCTTTGTAGCCAAAACAAGTAACTGAAAAGGGCCTAAAATTTGTCCGAAACCACCTGAAATATACTCGAGATGCTCGAGACCCCGTCCAAACATGCCAACAAGTCCAAATACATTACCCAAACTTATCCAAAAGCTCGAAACATCAAAACCAAGAATTGAAGATCAAGATCATTCTCTTAACTTTCAAATCTTCAAACTTCATCGAACGCGTCTGAATCCAACCAAATCAACTCAGAATTAAATCAAACATTGCACACAAGTTCCAAATGAAAACAACAGACCTATTCCAAGTTCCGAAACAATGATTCGAACTCGATATCAAGAAAGTCAACTCACAGTCAAATTTATGAAATGTTTAAACCTTTAAACTGCCAATTTTCGCCAAAAAGAGCCAAATCAACTTAGGAACCTCCAAATCCAAATCTGGGCATACGCCTAAGTCTAAAATCACTATACAAACCTATTGAAATCATTAAAACACGAATACGAGACCGTTTACACAAAAGTCAAACCTTGGTCAACTATTCAACTTAAAGCTTCCAAATATGAATATTTCTCTTTCATATCAAATCCTGAACCTCTCGAACATCGAAACCAACCATATACACAAGTTGTGGTACATAGTATGAAGCTACTCAACACCTCAAACCACAGAACGGAATGCTAAAGCTCAAAATGACCCGTCGGGTCGTTTCATTCTCCCCCACTTAAACATACGTTCATCCTTGAACGTGCCTAGAGTCATTCCAAAGCCATCAAATCACTGTATAAACTCACCATACACATACCCAAGGGAGATCCCACGTCATCACAATCTATAAAATCCCATTAGCACAATCTTGTCTGAAGATTCTTTCTTCAACTTTAATCCATCAACCTCAGAACCAAATTCCAATATTCGAAATTCCTGATATGACCCTATTCTCACATGTACCCATTACATAAATCTCAATAAGTTGTATCAAATCATAAATATGTTCCCAAGATATAACCACACGACGTAACCCATCGCTCATATGCCCATAGCAATACTTTCTGACAATAATAGTTGCCCGTAACCAAACCCCGTACCGGTGACAAACCTCATATCATATAGAATCTTTTTCCAAACTTTCACAACGATGCTAATGATGCTAAAAACATGTAGAAAATCATAACCACTCACCCAATCGACAAGTCGTGGAGTTCTATGGCCCAACAAGAACCATAGCCAAACTCTAAGCTGGTTAATGACATTTTTGTCAAAACATACCTTACTCAAGTCGCACTAATTCCAGGCCGAATAATCTCATCTTATCCAATACAAGCTATATGATCGACAAGCCATGCCAAATTCCACCTAGTCACACATGACTCAATCCATGCCTCTAACAAGCAACAACTCGAATATTACCTGAGATAAAAGGAGAACCAAATAAGAGAACCACCCAACAAGTTTAATAAATACTACCACAAAGCACAACTATGAACCCATCTCACAAGGGAGAAGCAAAACACACGAAGCAAGCACAAAGATCATATCCCAACATAACTCTGTTGCGGTGCATGACCCAATCCAAACATACTAATCCACATGAAATACTCATCAAGCCATAATGCTCACAATCAATAACTACATGTATACCAACAACAAACACGCAAAATGAATGACCATAACCATAGAAAAATGGATAGTACAATATACCCAGACAGGACAAGGCGCAATAAACAATTCAACACCCCAAGAGCCATCTCGCTCGAATCTCTCCACAAGGCCTAAACGGAATCACATCAGGCGTGTGAATCTCCAAGTAGTCTCACAATCCGTCGTAGCATAAGAGAGAAACATACGAAACAAACTAGGGCACAAATAACATCCATTATGCCTGATGGCATACCCATAATAAATGTCATGCAAGAGTAAGTTAGCCCGATCCGATTTAGAATACAATTTCCATTAGGCCTACCAATTGGCCCCAAATTAACTCCGATCATCCATAAATAGGTTAATAACCTTTCAAAAGTCCATAGTAAATTACCCATAACACACACCATCAGCTGTGTAACTCTTAACATACCTTCACAGTCCGCAACTAAGAAATATTCTGCCTCTGAAATCATCAAATTCTATACCTAAAAAATATAGGAATCTCTATATCTGATCACATCTCCACCACTCAATAACTGACACATCACTCATACTAAATCATCTCATCGAACATACATACATACATAAATCTTCTACGCTACGTAGCAAAACTTGAACCTCAGCAGCCAACAACCAGTTGATTACTGTAATGCTAGTCGAGCACCCACAAGTCAAAAGCACAGTGCGTCTCCTAATGCGCACACCCTTCTTAGGCGATACTAGGTGGTACTAACGTCTTCTAAACATCTGAAATCTCCCACGCCGTCTAGAACTCATGATCTTCCTTTTAAAACCAAAGTGCAATTTTGCCCATGAAATCTCAATCCCACACGGCGTATCACCTCTATCATGCTATCATATGGAAACATGAAGACCCTATTCTCAGCTCTGAATCACAAGTCGGATATAAATCCCATCAACATAAAACCTTCCACTAACTCGGTCCCGTTGAATAATATCACAAGACATAATGGACTTTCCATGCCCGTGGAGCACATCAACAGCTATTCATGGCCAACCATCGCAACTCTTCGAAACCTATTTTCACATAATCAAATCATTAGAACTAAATCCTTCTAAATTAACCAAGTCATGTGGACTGCTAAGAGCAAGAGTACCTCAATATGAAATTGCCCACAGTGAAGAACCCTTTAATGAATCTGAAGCTGTTTATTTCACCTTTCTAATACTGCAATGTAGAATTAGTAATGACATAGAATAGCGCAAGTCCCGGCACCGTCCAATGGAAGCCCTAAGTCCTAACCATACGCAAATCCAAAAATCCTTAAATACCACATGAGTCATGATCCCGTTGGAACCTTCTCGAAAGTTATTCACCTTGCCCTAATTCATCCTCGATGAAATCTTTCTCAAACCATAGCCAATCCACAAGCACATCCTAGTCCAAGAACTAATATAACACAAGACCATGCAATCTGATCGTCGATAGCAAACTCCCCCACTTGGCTCGAAGCCACTGAACACATCACTTGTAAGCCACAATACCCTTTCTTCATAGTTGCCCCGATCTGTACTGTTAATCAACTGACCACTTCATCAACTCAAAAATACTCCAAAAACTTTGCCAAGTGCATATTCATCCTTGCAACAGTCAAGCCAACTTCTTTAAGTTCTATGAAATCATAGTATATGCATTTCACTGAATAGAAGCCTCATACGAAAAACACAACTCAAATCTTCTCGCAGGAGATGACCCAACGACTAACCTCAAATCAACATCTTCGCATGACCCTACCATGATCACAATATCTAAGAAACCAATTAATCCTCTCAAGTCCGTACTTATCAACCAGTTACAAGAATTTGCTTTATCCCATACATGAACAACTGAAAGGTCTACCAACATATCTGCATTCCGAGTCTATACAAAAACATCAAGACGATAATCAAGCATCCATAATGTTGATACCCAATTTTGCCCTCGTATTTTTATTATCTCACATACTTTTAAAATATCATTTCTGCATCATCACCAATTTGCAAGAGTCATATAAATATTTTCTATAATGTTTCATAATTTTTAAGGCTTTGAAATTGATTTTCTTGCATTTAAATTATTCAAATATGTATTAATTACTCCTTCAAATTATTTTGTGATGACTTGATCATCCAAATTTATTTTTTACACCTACATATATGCTTTATAATATCCTACTTCAGTTTATATAATTATATATGTATCTTTGAACTATTTACGTATTTTTTGCAATAATAACCTATACTTTCAAATTAAGTGCATTTATTACTTTTATTTAGAGTCAAAATAATTTTTTTAAATATTGTTTTATACTCTTCAACTATTATTTTAAAATATTAAGTTTTATAAATAGTTTTTATATATTTATTTAGCTATTTTATTAAATTATTTTTCCTCTAATTTCTTTTATTTATAATCTGGCCCAAAACATACCAAAATTTCGGACCCAATCCACCAGCCCATACCCTAAGCTAGCTAAAACCTTAGCCCAATCTACTCTGGCCCAAACCAAACGACCCCATTAACCCAACCCGGATGCGATCCGTTTATTTGACCCTTCCCGCTTGTCCTCTAATCCTCCATTTTATCGTTTTAATTACACTCACACAAATCCTAAATCCCATACTTCTAAGACGATCGCCCCTAAATCCTCTCATACTCTCCCCTTTCTCTAAGAAACCCTAGCCGCCTCCATTCAAACCCCAGCCCTAACCCAATATCACATGGAAAATCTTTCATATCATCTTTCCTTTTTTTCTCACACGATGATTCTTACCATTTTCTCAACGTTACTGTATTTGGTACTCGATTATTTATGGAAGCTGAGTCATTGGGTGTTCGTTCAAATCCGATTATGTACTATCTTTATGTTTCTGACCTGATGCAGTCACTACCGGGCCATATGGGTCCGATTTAGTGAGATCTTTTACTATTTTTTGTTCTCCGTCTTGAACTGAGGTTCGCCTAATTTCTCCTAAATTTATTGTGAATCAATTTTGCATGCTATTCTTTCCTTTTTATGTTTTTCCTTGTTTATGTGTTAATTTTGCTACTATATAAACCCCCTTCCCCGTTCCTTTTTAAGCTCTAAACGATTCATTACTTAACAACTGTTACCACTACTGTTCTCTCAACTCTCATTCTTCTATACTTTCTACACTCTTGGCTCTTGGCCGACTGAAAGCCAAGGCCACCGAAACCCTCTTTATTGACCTCCTTAGTGTGAGCACTACTCGGGGCTCATTTGAGGCTCCTATGAACTCTGACGTACTAGGATTTGGGTCTTTTGGTTTTTCTCTTTGTTGCTGATTGTCACAACCCAAAATCTCACATGTAGTGATGACACCTATCTCGATACTTGGCAAGCCAATAACCTCAATGAATCCCAAATTCTCTTAAGTTTGAAAACAAAATATTTAAATACAGTGGAAAAATCTCACAAATACATATATAAATACACTCCCAAAATCCGGTGTCACTGAGTACATGAGCATCTAATATGAATATAAAGTCTGACTGATAAAACACTATCTGATAGTATAGAATAGTACAATAACTGAAGGAAAGAAAGATAAGGTCAGCGAACGCCGAGCAGCTACCTTGATAGTTTTCCACTAGTAACACACTACAGTCCAACAGTTGTCATGTCCGGAAGCACCTGGATCTGCACACGAGGTGCATAGTGTAGTATGAGTACAACCAACTCAATAAGTAACAAGACTAACCTCTGCGCTGAAAGTAGTGACGAGCTCCGCAGGTACAATCAACTACATAAATAATGGTACAAAAATGTAGGCGTGCTTTCAAGTTCAACACTTAAACTCAGTACAAGCAAACTAGATCAATACTGAATGATATGAGGAATATGACATATTAGGGGAAAACCTCGTGTACTCACGATCACAAATTACTTGGTCACTCACTACTGTATATGGCCAATCCAGCCTAGGGAAGTTCCATCCCGTATATATATACCTCAACTAACAGTCAGTGACTCTTTAACGTATAAGGCCAAATCAGGCCCAGGGGCAAATTTATCCACAAATATAAATGACTCGGACAAGATCCATGTCCAGGGAAACTTCATCACAATCATAAATAAATAAGGCAAGTCCCTGCCCTGGGAAGTCCATCCCGAATATATATAAATACGTAAGGCAAGTCCATCCCGAACATATATAAATAAGTAAGGCAAGTCCATGACATGGGAAGTCCATCCCGAATATATAATCATCTACGCTCACTAGGGGTATGTACAGACTCCAGAAGGGCTCCTTCAGCCCAAGCGTGTTATAAAGCCGATATGGCTTGCTGCAGGCGGGCAGCCCCGATCCATGTAATAATAAAGCCAATAAGGCCTGTTGCGGCGGGCAGCCCCAATCTAGAACAATAAAGTCTATAAGGCCAGCTGCGGCGTGCATCCCGATCCCATAATAATAATAATAATAATAATAATAATAATAATAATAATAATAATAATAATAATAATAATAATAATAATAATAATATATAAAGTCGATATGGTCTGCTGCAGGCGGGCAGCCCCGATCCCATAAATATTCTCACAATAGATGAGCATGACTGAGTATGAAATGTACATTTTAAAATAATTAATTCAACAGCAACACGACCCTATGGGTCCCAAAATATCGGCACGTAGCCTAAACATGATCTTTAATAAGAGCCTCAGCTCAATTTCCCTAACACGTGGAAAATGTTTAGATAATAACATGATTCTTTAATTTTACAACTTAACAGGATTTATTCAAATCAAAATTTCCATGGTGAACGTCCACACGCTCATCACCTATCATGTGCGTCACCTCCAAAAAAATTATATAACACCAAATTCAGGGATTCATACCCTCAGAACCAAGTTTAGAAATATTACTTACCTCAAATCGTGTAATTCTTTACTCTGCTATGCCTTTGCCTCGCGAATTGGCCTCCGAAAGCCTCGTATCTAGTCACAACTAATTATATTCAGTCAATACAAATTATTGGAATTAATTCCATGTGAAAATACTAATTTTCCAACAAAATCCAAAATTTAACTCAAACATTGCCCGTGGGGACCACGTCTCATAATCCGACGAAACTCACAAATTCCGATAACCCATTCAATTACGAGTCCAACCATACTAGTTTCACTCAAATCCGACTCCAAATCGACATCGAAATCTCAATAATTCATTTTATGAGATTTCTACAATTTTTCCAATATTTTTATCTCAAAACACTAATTAAATGATGAAAATAATGATATACTCGTGTATATTGACCAAAACTGAGTTAGAATCACTTACCCCGATATTTTTCCTTGAAAATCTCTCAAAAAGCGCCTCTCCCCAAGCTCCAATTTGTCAAAAATAGAAAATGGGATGAAGTCCTCTTTTTATAGCTTAAAGTTTCTGTCCAGGCGCTGCCACCGATGTTTGCCCCCGATTTTCAGCAGAAACATTCCAGCAGCTGTTTAAATCCAAATTTTGATCTGTTAAACATTCAAAACTTACCCGCGGCCCTCGGTGTCACGACCTAAATAGATGGGGCGTGACGAGTGATCGAGTTCTACCTATCGAACACCCCTATGCATACGTCTAAGATATAATTATGAAGTAAGTGTAGGTCATGCATACCGTCTGAAAATAAACTACTGGTTCATATGAACAACATACGTGGGAAAACATGCCCAAGTGACATATATAATAGAGTGTACAACTGTATAAAGGACAGGACTGGTGTAACGACCCGGCCAGTAGTTTTGAGGAAATTAGCTTGGAACCCCTATTTACTCTTCCCTCTAATTTATTTTTGGGTTTTGTGACTTGCTAGGAGTAATTTGTTTTGGTTTCGGAGTGAAATCGGACACATAGTCCCTAAAATGGAAATTTAAGTTGTAGGAATTGACCGTAGTTTGAAATATGTGAAGACGACTCTAGAATGGAGTTTTGATGGTTCCTATAGCTCCATAGGGTGATTTTTGTCTTAGGAGCGTGTTCGGATGTTGAATTGGAGGTCCGTAGGTCATTTTAGCGCTAATTGACGAAAGTTGGAAAAGGATAACTTTTGAGAAGTTTGACCGGGAGTGGACTTTTTGAAATCAAAGTCGGATTACAATTTTAAAAGTTGGAATAAGTTTGTAATGTTAATTATGACTTGTGTGCAAAATTTAAGGTCAATCGGACTGGATTTGTTAGGTTTCAGCGTAGGATGTAGAAGTTTTAAGTTTTAAAGTTTGATGTGATTTAAAGGCTCGACTAAGTTTGTATGATGTTTTAAGACTTGTTGGTCTATTTGGTTGAGGTCCCGGGGCCCTCGGGTGGATTTCGGATGGCTAACGGTGCGGGTCGTATTGCGCAAATGAGAAGGTTTGGACTAGGGGCTGTGTAGCGTAGATGTGGAGGGTGTTCCGCAGGCGCGGACTCGCACCTACACTTGGAGGGTCGCAGAAGCGGATGCTGGAGTTTGAGGCTGGTCTGCAGAATCGGGTTTTGTTGCGCATAAGCGGCTTTATGACTACAGAAGTGGTTGGGCGGCTTAGTGGCCTCCGCAGATGCAAGGTTCGGACCGCAAAAGCATTGCCGCAGAAGTGGCTAATGTGCCCACAGAAGCAAGAAAGCGAGGCAGAACACTTAAATGCAAGGGTTCGCCATTTTTGCTCATTTTAGAAATTTTGAGCTCGGGTTTGATGATTTTTGAGAGCATTTTCGAGGGGTTTCTTGAGGTAACTCCCTTGTGCTTATTTTTGATCAATAATCTTGTTTCCCCATTATTTTCCCGACCTAAAATGTGTATGTTTAAGGTGGAATATGGGAGTTGAGGTTAGGGATTTGGAAAGTGTAATTTGGGGATTTGAGGGGCGACTTGGTGTCGGATTTTGGTAGTTTTGATGTGGGGGAAGTCGATATTGAATGGGTGTTCGTATTTTGTGACTTTTACCCAATTCCGATACGTGGGCCGGGGTCGACTTTTTGGGGCGATTTTTTGATTCTTTGCTAAAGTCGTAGATTTATTATTTAAATTAGTTTCTTGTAGTTATATTTATAGTATGAAATTCTTTTGGCCAGATTTGGGCCATTCGGAGACGGAAAATCGAGGGAAAGGCATTCTTACCGATTGAGTGAGCGAGATTTGAGGTAAGTGACTTGTCTAACTTTGTGTGGGGAAATCCCCTTAGGATTTGGTGTAATTTTAAAAATTTGTGATATGTGAGCGCCGTGTACGCGAGGTGACAAGTGCGTACACGGGCTGATTATGGAAAATTCGTTTCTTGTTGATTTGTCATCTTTTAAAATACATTAACTTTGTTGTCTTCTTTTAAAATACATTAATAGAGTTGCCTTAGCATATGTAGTGATCATGTTTAGTCTAGCATCGCATGTCTACATGCCTTAACTTTTACTTGCGATTTGTTCAACATGCTTAGTTGAATTACCTGCTTTCCTTGATTTGAATTAAATCTTTAACTGTAAGATTCTTGCTAAAGAATTGTGTTTTCCTTCGATTACCTGCTGCATATTTACTTTGGAACTACGAGGCGGTTTCTCGGGAGATCCCTCTGTAATGCATATTTACTTTGGAACTACGATGCGTTTACTCGGGAGATACCCCTGTACCGAATATTTACTTTGGGACTACGAGGCGTTTACTCGGGAGATCCCCCTATACCGATTATTTACTTTGGGACTACGAGGCAGTTCCTTGAGAGATCCCACTGTACTGCATCTTTACATTTGGGACTACGAGGCGGTACCTCGGGAGTGCCCCTACTTTGTATCTCTATTTATTGTGCTGATATTTTCTGAAGCTTCTTATTGTTAAAATTCTCAATCCTTACAAAATATTATTATATTTTCTGCCTTACCTTTCTTTTAAACCAGTAGGGCCTTGACCGGACCTCGTCACTACTCTACCGAGGTTAGACTTGGCACTTACTGGGTTCCGTTGTGGCGTAGTCATAATACACACTGCACATCTTTCTGTGCAGATCTAGGTTCTTCCCACCAGACTAGATACCAGTGAGTTGGACCACACGTGGATACTTTAAGGTATAACTGCCAGCGTCCGCAGACCTCGGAGTCCCCCTCTATCCTTATTATGTTATTTCCCTAATTCCCTTTAGACTTGATGTATAGAGACACTTGGTGCCATCACGACGTCCTACAAAGGGAAAAAATGGGGTCATGACAACTGCGCCCCGTCATACCCATATCTATACAAAAGTATCGTACCAAAACTTAATAGCATCTACAGATCAAATATTGCACACCAACTCTCGCTGAGCAAGGATCCTAAGATGGAGGACCGTCAGCCTATCTACCTTCACCTGCTGGTATGAAATGCAGGTCCCTCAGGCAATAGGGGCGTCAGTACGAATAATGTACTGAGTATGTAAGGAATAAAAATTAGTATATAATAGACATGAAAGAAACATGGAGTAAAGGACTCAACCTGTAAGTCTGAATAAATTTGTGAATCATGAAACATTTATAATGTCATGCATATGCATATAAATGTCATATCATGCATAGGTATATGCATACATAACATCATCAAGACTCTGAGGGGCATCCCATCATATCATCTCAACCTCTGTGGGCGAAATCATAAACGTATACCAGCTGATCAGGTGGTAGTGCGTATATAACGCCATAACCTTTTCCCATACCCTATATACATATACTATACGTGTATATAACACCATTTGGTCGTTGGTCGGTATACATGTATAAATGGATGCAATGCATAATGATTGTCATGATACCCATGAACAATCGATATGATAGTAGGACATATGGGGAATCAAGAACATAGGCAACCCTAGTACTTCTAAGAATAGAATCATTTATGAAAGTTATGTGCTTGCTCATTTCATTGTATCATATGGATCATGCCAAAAGGAAAGAAGGGATAGCTTTAGCATATCTCAAGTCGTCAATGCAACTCAACCACAAGCTTATGATAACTAGCGCCACAACCTTATAACAAAGAAATACATGTACGACTTAGATGGCGCTAGTATATTACGTATCTCAAACGATAACTCGATTCTAAAATAAAACGGACAACATTTCCCCTGATTTAACTGCTCCCTCAAGACTACTATAGGCAAGTTACAAACACAATACAATCAGCAACTCAAAACCAACCTAATTACAATTCGGGACCTTCAATACAACAAAAAACCCAAATATACCATAACACACCCAATCAACAAGTTATCAATTAGCCTGAAACTGCAATGACGAGCGACCAACCTACTACCCTACCACATGTGGAATTTCTCCATGCCCTTTTATCCTTCCAAAATCCATAAATCGGCAGCACAATAGGCCATCACGAGTGGACTACAAAACAATCCACTAAAAGTGAAAAACAAAATCGAACTCACATCTTCCGATCACCGTCCCGTAAGTTCTAACTATTAGGAAACCAATTTCTCAACCTTCCTTGATATTTAAACACTTAAATACAGAAATTAGACGTTTCTTAACTATGAAGTACCTTACAAAACTCGAACTATAAAGAAAAAAGAGAGGCGGTATAATGATACTTACGTCGTAGGGATCGTTCTGATGTTATCGCTTCTTGATTTCGTACCCGGGATGTTAGTATTCTTTGAAACCCTATTATAGAGCTCAAGGATAGATTTTATGGTGTTCTATGGTCGGGTTCTATGTAAAAAATTGAAGAGAGATGACTTAAGACCTAAATATAAACTCTTGAAAAGTCAAAGAGGTGCTAGCTTGGCACCCTCACATTGTCCCATTTTTTGACGCTTATATCTCTTTATCAGGATATTGTATGAACAAACGGTTAGGTGCATTGGAAACTATATTCCAAGACCTGCAATTTGGTATATAATATATCCCAAAAAGACCTCATATAGAATACGAAATTTATTTCTCAAAAAGCTCTGTTACAAGGCAAATCCTTAGTCGGTTTTTCCGCAACTTAAATCCGATTTTTCTCAAACTTTATATTTTCTATCCAAACATCATATATAGTCATATTATGACTTTATACTCATTTAAGTCATGATTAAAAAGTCTCGTATTCATTATACATCACCTTGGGACATACAGGGTGTAATAATCTTCCCCCCTTAGAAACATTCATCCTCGAATGTTAAACTCCCAGAGATCTATAGAAATTTTGGCAGATTCTCCTTTGTAATGGTACCACTACCAACCTATCAGACAGAAGACCCAACAATACAAAGCCACACAGGGCCACAATCATCAATCACACCAATGGCCTCACACGACCAATGACAATAACTAACATAAGAATCGAGTACCATATGGTACCTAAGGTTGTGATGTCTCAGTCCGATCCTCCTCCGGAAGCGAAAACAAGTGAGGATACCTAGACTTCATGTCTTCTTCATCTTCCCAAGTCATCTCCTCCATATTATTGTTCCTCCAAAGTACTTTAACCAAAGATATGTCTTTAGCTCTCAATCTTCGAACATGTCTATCTAGTATAGCCATGGGAGCTTCCTCATATGATAGTTGCTTTGTGACCTGAACATCGTCAATTGGAATGACTCTAGAAAGATCTCCGATACATTTACGAAGCATATACACTTGAAAGACTGGATGTACTGACTCCAAGTTGGAAGGCAAGTCTAAATCATATGCTACTTGGCCTACTCTGCGTATGATCTTATAAGGTCCAATGTACCGAGGGATAAGCTTTCCTTTCTTACCAAATCTCATAACGCCTTTCATCGGTGATACCTTTAAGAATACCCAATCATCTACCTGAAAATCCAAGTCTCGTCGTCAATTATCTGCATAGGACTTCTGACGACTCTGAGCTGCTAATAGCCTTTCCCGTATAAGCTTAATCTTCTCAACTGCCTATTGTACCAACTCTAGTCCTACTAACTTAGTTTCCCCAACCTCAAACCATACGATAAGTGACCTACACTTCCGTCCGTAAAGAGCTTTGTATGGAGCCATCTGAATGCTGAAATGATAGATATTATTATATGCGAACTCAATAAGTGGAATATGATCATCCTAGCTACCCCTGAAGTCTATCACACAAGCCCGTAGCATATCCTCCAGTGTCTAAATAGTACGCTCAGCCTGACTGTCTGTCTGGGGATGAAATGTTGTACTAAGACTTACTAAAGTCCCCAATCCTTTTTGGAAAGACCTCCAGAAATTAGCTGTAAACTAAGCACCTCTATATGAGATAATAGATATAGGGACACCATGAAGTCATATTATCTCCTTAATGTAAAGCCTTGCATAATCCTCTGCTGAATACGTAGTCCTGACAGGCAGAAAATGGGCTGATTTTGTAAGTCTATCAACAATAACCCATATAGAATCAAACTTACGCTGGGTACAAGGTAAGCCTATGATGAAATCCATAATAATTACTTCCCATTTCCATTTCGGAATCTCTATAACCTCCAATAATCCACCGGGTTTCTGATGTTCAATCTTAACCTGCTAACAATTAGGGCACTGAGCAACAAACTCTGCTATATTATTCTTCAAGTTGCCAAAGTGTTCTCTAAGATCGAATTGCGTTCAGGCTATCATTAGTTGAAGATTCGGGAGCTAGATATCCCGAAGACTGCTTTTAAGACTAGGTATGGTCACTACGAGTTTCTTGTGATTTCATTTGGGCTGACCAACTCCCAAGAAGCATTCATGCACTTGATGAATAGTGTATTTCAGCCCTATCTTCACTCCTTCGTCATTGTGTTTATTGACGACATTCTGGTGTACTCCTGTAGTTGGGAGGATCATGAGCAGCACTTGAAGACTGCGCTTCAGACCTTGAGGGAGAAGAAGTTATATGCAAAAGTTTTGAAGTGTGAATTCTGGCTAGATTCAGGGGAATTTTTGGGTCATGTAGTATCGAGTGAGGGGATCAAGGTAGACCCGAAAAAGTGTAGAGTTGGCCTAGACCGTCATCAGCTACGGAGATTCGGAGTTTTCTTGTCTTGGCGGGGTACTACCATCGATTTGTTGAGGGTTTTTCATCTATTACAGCACATATGACCAGATTGACCTAGAAGGGTGCTCTATTCAGGTGGACCGAGGATTGTGAGAAGAGCTTTCAAAAGCTCAAGACTGCTTTGACTACAGCCCCAATATTAGTGTTGCCTACTGGATCGGGGTCCTACCTGGTCTATTGTGACGCGTCACATGTTGGTCTCAGTGCGGTGTTTGATGCAGGATTGTAGAGTGATTGCCTATGCGTCCAGACAATTAAAGGTGCATGAGAAGAATTATCCTCTCCACGACCTCGAGTTTGCAGCTAGTATTCATGCCGTGAAGATCTGGCGGTACTATTTGTATGGTGTTCCTTGTGAGGTTTTCACCGATCACCGGAGTCTACAACATCTGTTTAAATAGAAGGATCTTAACTTGAAGTAGCGGAGATGGTAGGAGTTGCTTAAGAATTATGACATCACCATTCTCTATCATCCCAGGAAGGCCAATGTGGTGGCTGATGCCTTGAGTCGCAAGGCGAAGAGTTTGGGCAGTTTAGCATATCTACCTATTGCAGAGAGTCCTTTAGCCTTGGATGTTCAGGCCTTGGCCAACCAGTTTGTTAGATTGGATATTTTCGAGCCGAGCCAAGGTTTGGCTTGTGTGGTTTCCCAGTCGTCTCTTCATGATCGCATCAGGGAGCGCCAGTATGATGACCCCCATCTGCTTGACCTTAAGGACACGGTTCAGCACGATAATGCCAAGAAAGTCACTATTGGAGATGACGGTGTGTTACGGATGTAGGGCAGGCTATGTGTGCCTAATGTAGATGGTGTGCGTGAGTTGATCCTCCAAAAGGCTCACAGTTCGCGGTACTCCATTCATCCAGGTGCCGCGAAGATGTATCTGGATTTGAGGCAGCGTTATTGGTGGAGGCAGTTAAAGAAAGACATAGTGGAATATGTAGCTCGTTGCCGAAATTGTCAGCAGGTAAAGTATGAGCATCAACGACCGGGTGGATTGCTTCAGAAGATGGAAATTCCAGAGTGGAAATGGGAGCGAATTACTATGGATTTTGTTGTTGGGCTGATTTAATTCTTCGTGAAAATGCGGAATACCAACGGCTAGACGGTAAGACCCTGTGCACCTTAACTATAGTTTTGCAGTGACAACCTTAATAGAATGTGTAGGATAGGTGGGGAGGTGGTGACACACAACGACCAATCCGTACATACAAACTTTTAAAAAATGGGTAAAGCCAATAGATATATAAAAACTGGTGGTTTGTCAATTTGAATCTATTTTCCTTATGCTACGGAATGATGAAAAGGGGAACGGACTCGTTCCTTCCTATCGGAGGACGAATCAAGGCCTAAAGGTATGCATGCGCAAGTTGACCCGAAAAATGACCATATTATATAGGAACAATTTCCATTTATTTCCTTATTCTGTTTGATTATTGGAAAAAGCTCGAGCTAGGAATTAAATGATTGAGTTTTCATACCTACAGTACTGGCGTATTTCTATTATAAGCTAATTTGAAGTTACAGTAGGTAGACTAAATTAGAGCACAATGTCCCACATGCTATATAAGTAAAATGTTTTAGGTAATATAACTAATTCTGACTTGGATCTGGGCGATTATTCTGTTATTTGTAGTTCACTTGCTTCATACAAAATGTATTTAATTTGTAGTTCCTTGACTGGTTCAATGTGTCATATATAACTAATCCAAAATTTATCAACCAAAATAGTACTAATATATAAATCCAAAATATCAATTCACAGCCTTGAATGCCATCCTTAACATAGACATAGTTTTGCTTTGCACCTTTTAATTAACAGTAAAATAAAAATTAAGAATGCTTATATATATCTCCTCTCATCTAACCGTAGTTGTTAGTTTGCTGGAGTAGTAGGAGGAACAAAGTAGTTTGAAACAGATGATAAGCATATTTCTATACATGAGAAGGACAACTCTCCAGCCGCTGATACTCAGAAAAACCCCATTTCACCAAATCTCAGTTAAACTACCAATTAAACTCTTAACAGAAACAAAAAAAAAAATTAAAAAAAATCGAATATGTTAGTCTATCTTTCACTCTTTTCTTCCTCTATATTTCCTATTGTCACCATTAATCTTTCCCCATCACATCCTCTTCTAGTCATGTTATTCAGGATGAAGCAGATCAGTGGCCGAAGGAAGAGAAATCTGTCCATATTTGTGGTCGTATTTTCCATATTCCTCTTTGGATGCTTCATGTACTATGAAGACGTTAAGACAATAGCTGAATTCCCATTTTCCATGACCAAAACTCTTGGTATCAGCAAAGTTTCATCTGTAGTGATGAGTTTAAGAACAGAGGGTCTCTCTAAACAAGAATTAGTTGCACGCTTGAAGTCCACTGATGAAGAAAAAACAGAAACAGAGCAGAAGAAGGAAAAGATTGAAATGCCTACTGAGGAGAATATTGAGTTGCCACCTGAGGATTGTGATCTTTTTACAGGGCAATGGGTTTATGACAATGTCACTCACCCTATTTACAAAGAATCTGAATGCGAGTTTCTCACAGAAAAGGTCACTTGCATGAGGAATGGAAGAAAGGACTCCATATATCAGAATTGGAGGTGGCAACCCAAAGACTGTTCTTTACCCAAGTATGTGGATAATTAATATTGTATTTGTCTTTCTTTTATGTTTGTCAAATTTTCTGAACAATCAGATTTTGGTATTTAAATATTAGGTTTAAACCAAGGTTGCTGCTTGAGAAACTGAGGAACAAGAGACTCATGTTTGTTGGAGACTCGCTGAACAGAAACCAATGGGAGTCCATGGTTTGTTTGGTTCAATCAGTGGTTCCTCCTGGCCGGAAAAGCTTAAACAAGACTGGTTCTTTATCTATTTTTAGGATTCAGGTATGTATCTTCCCTTTCCTTTCCTTTTCACAAGAATCAATTATCTCATATATACTTCCCTCGAACACAATGATTATGCCCTGATACATGAGTCATACTCCTCTTAGGAAAGATATTAGTGACACCTTATTTATTGCTCCTATGTAAGTTATAACCGCGATTAAGAGCCTGTTTGCCCCAAGCTTTTTAAAGTGGCGATTTAAAAAAAACCAAAATTATCAGTTATGTCCGTGATAAGAACTTAGTATAAAAAATGGTCAATTCATAAAATTTTACTAATATTAGACAAATATATCAATATTAACCAATTAGCTATTTGTAGCCAATAAAGGTTAAACTTTTGCTTCTTTTTTTTTAGTGGTGTTGTTGGAATAGATTGGGTACATCTTAACGAGTTTGAATCTCAGTTTTGGGATGATTTGGTGGAGTTTGAGGTGGTTTGAATATAAAATTCAAAAGTAGAAGATGAACATGAAAAAAGATTATATGTGTATCACACTGTGTATTATTTATGTATCACATATGTATCATAAGCGTATCAAATATGTATCACGTGTATATCCATGTATACTTGTGTGTGAGATACATGTGTCGCAGAAGATCTTTTTAAACTCGATTTTTTAATTACGAATTTTGATACCAAATCACCTTCAATCTTGCTCAAATTTTATATATTGCATCATCTATATGTTTTCAACGAATTCTAACCATACCCATTGGAGAAAAAAAAAATCCTTTTTTGCCTAATATTCTTTTGTAATATTGTATATTATTATTGATAATGAATTTTGACTCCAAACTAGTCTAATTCACCTTCAAACTTAGCCAAATTTTGTATATTGGCTCATCAATGTATTTTCAATCGATCGCAATAACACCCATTGAAATATATCTTTATATTTTTTAATGTTGTATATCATTGGTAATTTTTTTGACTAATTTTAGTAGCATGACTAAAATGACTAGTCGTTAGTAAATAATGTCTTTTTTGGTACATTTCCACAAGATTCTCAATTTAAAAAATATAATATTTAGAGAATGAAGGTGTTGACCAAGTTTTTAGTGAAAAGTATATACTTTTGAATAGAAAATTTTTCTATTTCCTTTTACGTATAAACTAAAAAATAGCTTATCCAAAAAATAAGTGATTTTGATTTTTTTAGGATAAAAATTCTCAAATACAAAATAATTACATGTTATCATCCAGAAAGAATAGAATTAATTGGTAACCTGGTATATAATGCAAGTTACAATCAGTAGCAGCCATCATTATATTGGTATACTATGTAAAATTAACTCTCGATAACAATCCTACCCAAATATTGATTGATTTTGCTTTTCACCATAATAATACTAATTTTGATTGATTTTACTAAACTATCCACTTTCGTTTATGTAATTTATTTTCATATTTAAAGCACTACAACTTTAGCGTCATAAAGTCAAATATAGAAATAAAATATCTGAATATATTCTATAATATAAAAATCTAATTAGATATTTTGTATAGCATAATAATTTATTAGCTTTTTAAAATTATTAACTAATAAACTATGAATATCTGTTAAGATTTTAAATTTAAATATTTTATTTACTTTTATAATAAGTTTTTTTTTTAGAAAAATGACTTTTTGCATAATTTTTATTTATAACAATCAAATAAGATTTAGATGTCAAATGTTATTATAGGTATATCATTTGCTACACAGTAAAAACTATCGGGATAAATGATGTTTATAGGGAGGTTTGGATATAGTTCTTGACATAGGTTAGATCATTCAACTAAATGAATAGTGTATTCTCTATATTATAAGTCCACCTAAGTTTTCCTTCTTTAGTAACAATGTTAATGTAAAATGTAGGATTATAATGCCACAGTGGAATTTTACTGGGCTCCATTTCTGGTGGAATCAAATTCAGATAATCCAAACTTCCATAGTATATTAGACCGGATCATTATGCCTGAATCAATCGAGAAGCATGGCAAGAACTGGAAGAATGTGGACTATCTCATCTTCAACACATACATTTGGTGGATGAATACTTTTGCCATGAAAATTTTGTAAGTATGACATAAAGAATCCAGCATTTATGTTTAACATTATTTTTGGGCAAAATACAAAACTGGCGGGTTGGTTGAAACTAATTGTATTCACTTGCCGAAAAGTTATAAAATATGTATATTTGTAGTATATAATACACATATTAGACAAGAGTGGGTTGCTCTAGTGGTGAGCACCCTCCACTTCCAATCAAGAGGTTGTGAGTTTTAGTCACCCCAAGAGCAAGATGTGGAGTTCTCGGAGGGAGGGAGCCGAGGGTCTATCGAAAACAGTCTCTCTACCCCAGGTTAGGGGTAAGATCTGCGTACACACTACCCTCTTTAAACCCTACTAGTGGGATTATACTGTTGTTATTGTTGTTGTTGTATATATATATATATATATATATATATATATATATATATATATATATATATATATATATATATATATATATATTTTGTATGCTATTACTTTTGGGAGCGACTATAAATATACATTTCTCATTATTTTTCCTACCAAACAGACGAGGATCATTCGATGAAGGAGCGATAGAGTACGATGAGATTGAGAGACCAGTAGCTTATCGGAGGGTTTTGACGACATGGTCGCAATGGGTCGAAAACAATGTGGATAGCAATCACACTAAAGTCTTCTTCATGAGCATGTCTCCTCTACATATGAAGTAATCCCATTTCCATCTGCTTTCTTTCACCTTTGTGCTTTTACGTCAAATGCTTATAAGCCAAAAGTTTTTAAGTTGATCAACTTTTAAGTACTTTTGGTTTGATCATAACTTTTCTCTAAAAGCTTTTGTATCTTCAAAGTACCATTTTCAAAACAAAATCGCTAACTCCCTCCTCATTTCATGTTTTGTCATTCTATTCCTTTTCAGTTAAGGATATTTTAAAATTATATATTTTCGTAAAACAAACTTTAAGAATATTTTAATCATTTTAATAGAAAAAACTATTTATATGTACTTTCTACCATTCGAACTAGTTATTAGCAATTTTATTACTTTTATATTAAATATGTAAAATAAATCAATTTCAACACCTAAAGTGTTATTTTAAAAAATTTAATGTCTATCAGCTATTATTAACCAGCCAACCGAACTCTAGGCCCAACTGTGATAATGCTTTGAATTGTTTTCTTGGTTAACCACTTACAGGAGTTCAGATTGGGGCAATCCGGAAGGGATAAAATGTGCAAAAGAGACAACCCCAGTATTAAACACATCAATGCCGCTAAATGTTGGAACAGACAAGAGACTATTTGTAATAACATCAAATGTTAGTCAGTCCATCGATGTCTCTATTGACTTCCTCAAAATTACCTCTCTATCGGAGTATAGGAAAGATGCACACACCTCCGTCTACATCACTCGGTATGGCAAAACGCTGACGCCAGAGCAGCAAGCTGATCCAGCAACATATGCTGATTGTATTCATTGGTGCCTTCCCGGATTGCCTGACACTTGGAATGAGTTCCTCTATTCACGTATTATAGCCCATTCTTGGCACTAAGAAGTTTCTTCCTCATATTGAAGTGGTGTTCGTGCGCACACCTTAATTATTTCATCAAGTACGCATTACCGATACGCCCTTCGTTTTGCAGCTTCGTACTGTAATTGTCTATAATGTTTTGCATCTTTTTTTGGTTAAGAACCACAATTCTAATTTTGATGCTTTTTTTATTTTTTTCTCTGTCCTTGTAAAATTTTCCTCAAGATAAGAAAAATATTTGTAGTTGTAATTGCCTGGGAGATTTGCACAAATAGGATACTTCAATGCCCGTTGTTTAATATTTGTCTTTGTTTGAACATGTATACGGTCAAAACCGGTTTCGACCTTCGTATGATTAGTCAAGATTTGAACATAATGGACCGAAGGTCTTCTTCATAATATCGAGATGAGATCGGAAGCCAGGATGCAGCTCAAGTTTCAGGAACATATCAAATACCGAGCTCGAAGTCATTATCGAGCTCGGGTCCAAATCGAACTATGATGTGAAGTGGTGTTATCGAGCTCAAGAGCCAGAGACCGACCAATACCGAGACTGAGTCAATACCGGGCCTCGAGTCAATATCGAGCTCGAGTCAATATCGATCTCTAAATCTGGAGATCGATCAATACCAAGTCCGATCAAGATCGAGCTAAGAGACAAGAGCCGTTATAGCCGCACTAAGGGAGAGAATCTCGACGGGAATTAAGGAAAAATCAATTAACTAATCTATCACGGGATCCCACTATGTATTTTTTATATCTAAAGTAGGGTTTTCTCCACTATAAGAAGAATGACTATCATTTCTGTAAGGAGATCAAGGCATCTACACACTCCCATATTGAAAAACTTATTGATATTCATATAGAGATTATCCTTTTTTGGACTTTGTACATTGATTCGTCTTGCTTGTTCATAAATCGTTTTCCACTCAATTTGGTTTGTATTTCATTCTTTTTACAGTCAATATTCGATATATTTCTACTTTTTTTTCCGGTTTGTGCCAAGTTATTCCATGTATCCTTAGAACTACGTATAAATTCAACTCTATCCGTTTTTCGGGTAAACAGTTTGGCGCCCACCGTGGGGCTAAGAATAATAGTGGTTATTTAGTACAAACCTCTGTGAAACACACTATTTTACACTTGTTCTTGGAAGTGTCTTTGAATTTCAGGTTAAAAATGACGAATTCTCAATTAATGGCCCTACCTATCGACAACGAAGTTGGCCTTCAAGATGAGAACAACAACTTAAACCCCGGGGGTGGAAGGCCACACGTCGATCCCGTTTGAGCTTGGGTCGAAGAGCCAATAGACGTTAATTCGCATGCGGCCATCGAGGCAAACCAATGTTCCGACCCTAAAAATAGCATTCATGGTGGAACTCGATCTGTAGCTCGAAATACCCAAAACGCTGAGGAAAACGGAATCAGCTTGCGTAAGATTTTCAAAATGTTGCAAGCTCAACAAGTAGCAATAGCCAAATTACCGAGCCAAACCCAGGCACCGACCAGACTCGAGCCTAATCCACCCCAAGAAGTCACCCACAAAACATGGCCAGCTGTAGTAAGGTCAAATGAGCAAGAATCGAGGACTAATCCCGAAATTGTTAAGATGTTCGAGGAACTGACAAAATGAATAGAGTCGGGAGAAAGGAGGATTAAAGCAAATGACAAAAACGTGGAAACATATAACTCCAGGGTCGATCAGATCCCGGGGCACCACCGATATTGAAAGGCTTGGATTCCAAAAAATTCGTACAAAAGCCCTTCCCCACGAGTGCAGCTCCGAAACCGATCCCCAAGAAGTTCCGCATGCCCAAAATTCCTAAATATAATGGAACAACCGACCCCAACGAACACGTCACCTCTTACACATGTGCCATTAAAGGGAACGATCTAGAAGACGATGAGATCCAATTTGTATTATTGAAAACAATCGATGAAACCCTGTCAAAGGGAGCGATGATATGGTATCATAATTTACCGTCTAACTCTATCGATTCTTTTGCTATGCTTGTAGATTCTTTCGTAAAAGCACACGCTGGGGCCATAAAGGTCGAAACCAGGAAGTCCGACCTTTTCAAGTTAAGACAAAAAGATAACGAGATGCTAAGAGAATTCGTATCTCGTTTCCAAATGGAACGAATGGATCTACCACCGGTCACAGATGATTGGGCTGTTCAAGCTTTCACTCAAGGTCTAAACGAACGAAGCCCGATGGCTTCATGACGGTTGAAGCAGAACCTGATCGAGTACCCAGCTATTACCTGGGCCGATGTACACAATCGGTATCAATCGAAGATCAAAGTTGAAGACGACCAGTTGGGTTCTGGGCCCGTTATTAAAAGGGACATCAACAAGAACCAAGGCCGATCAGGGACCGATACCAGCCGTATAGTAGAGATCATAGGGGTAACGAACCAAGACGTAACCCCGTACAAGGCGATAGAAGAGGTGATCGAGGCTAAGGGTCTCGGGGGCTGATGAACAGGAATGGGTTCGACAGGCATACCAGACCTAAGGAAGCACCACGGTTATCAGAATATAACTTCAACATCGATGCGTCCGCCATCGTGTCGGCTATCGGACACATCAAAGATACTAAATGGCCTCGACCTCTACAGATCGATCCTGCCCAGAGGAATCCCAATCAAATGTGCGAATGTCATGGCACTCATGGCCACAGAACAGAAGGTTGCAGGCAACTGAGAGAGCCCGTTTATTCAATAAAGGGCACCTTCGAGAATTTTTAAGTGAACGTGCTAAAAACCATTTCTAAAACAAGGATTTCAGAAGACAAAATGAACAAGAATAGCCACAACACATTATCCACATGATCATCGGAGGGAACGATACCCCCCAGGGGCCGGTGCTTAAGCACACTAAGATGTCGATTGAAAGAGAGAAGCGATCTCGCTCTCAGGATTATGCACCTAAAGGAACCTTGTCCTTCAGTGATGAAGACGCAGAAGGAATCATGCAACCCCACAACGATGCACTAGTAATATCTATACTTATGAATAAAACTCAAGTTAAGTGTGTGTTAATTGATCCAGGCAGTTCGGCAAACATTATTAGATTGAATGTCGTAGAGCAGCTCGTTCTACAGGACCAGATCATGCCTGCATCCCTGGTTCTAAACGGGTTCAATATGGCATGTAAAACTACTAAGGGCGAGATAGTCCTGCTAATAAACGTGGCCGGGACCATCCTCGAAACGAAGCTCCATGTAATCGAAGGAGACATGAGGTATAACGCTCTTTTTGGAATGCCGTGGATCCACAATATGAGAGTTGTACCCTCGACCCTCCACCAGGTTCTGAAATTCCCAACATCGGAGGGAGTCAAAACGGTCTATGGAGAACAACCGGCCGCAAGAGAAATGTTTTCCATCGATGAGGTAATTCCGATATCTACACTATCATCAACAAAGGGATCAGATTCGAAGGGTGAACATGATACCAAATAGCAATCACAAGCGTCAGCCCCGACCCGACTAGAGAATCAGAAGACTGACGAAGACGATGACTATAGGATCCCTCGATCCTTTGTGGTCTCTGATGATACCGATGCTTCCCAGTCAATGGTCGAAGAACTAGAGCAAATCACGCTAGTCGAACATCTGACTGAGCGAAAGGTATACCTGGGCACGGGGTTAGATCCCCAGCTCAGGAAAAAGCTTATTCAATTTCTTATAGCTAACATGAACTGTTTTGCTTGGTCCCATCTCGACATAACAGGGATCCCACCGGAGATAGCCACTCATAGATTGAGCTTGGATCCAAAATTCCGTCTGATAAAACAAAAAAGAAGGCTCCAGTTCGAGGTCAAACATGCCTTCATCAAGGACGAGGTAACCAAACTTCTTAAAATAGGATCCATTCGAGAAGTTAAATATCCTGAATGGCTAGCAAATATGGTGGTGGTCCCTAAGAAAGGAGGCAAACTTAGAATGTTTATAGATTATAAAGACTTGAAAAAAGCATGCCCTAAGGATTCTTTTCCTTTGCCTAGCATCGATCGTATGATCGACGCCACGTCCGGCCACGAGACTCTCAGTTTTATCGATGCCTACTCTGGGTACAACCAGTACAAATGAACCCGGAAGATCAAGAAAAGACCTCGTTTATCACCAAGTACGGCACCTATTGTTATAACGTAATGCCATTCGGTCTAAAAAATGATGGTGCAACTTATCAACACCTAGTAAATCGAATGTTCAAAAAACAAATAGGAAAATCAATGAAAGTTTATATTGATGACATGTTAGTTAAGTCCCTGCGGGTAGAGGACCATTTAAAACATTTGCAGGAAACGTTCGACGTACTAAAGAAGTACAATATGAAGCTCAATCCCAAAAAATGTGCATTCGAGGTTGGCTCGGGCAAGTTTCTTGGTTTCATGGTATCCAACCGAGGAATCGAAATCTACCCCGATAAAATCAAAGTTATCGAGGACATCACAGTGGTAGATAATGTGAAGGCCGTGCAAAGATTAACGGGGAGAATAGCCGCCTTGGGATGATTCATTTTGAGATCTTCAGATAGGAGCCACCGATATTTCTCACTGCTTAAGAAGAAAAGCAACTTTACATGGACTCCGGAATACCAACACGCTTTGGAAGAACTAAAGCAGTATTTATCGAGCCCGCCTCTGCTTCATACCCCGAAAGTAGATGAACAGCTTTACTTGTACTTAGCTGTGTTGGAGATAGCGATAAGTGGAGTCCTAGTTCGGGAAGAATGAGGTACGCAATTCCCTATTTATTATGTCAGTCGGACCTTAGGCAAGGCCGAAATTAGATATCTACACTTAGAAAAATTAGTGCTTGCTTTAATAAGCGCCTCTAGGAAATTGAAACCATATTTCTAATCTCACTCGATACATGTTGTAACAACTTATCCTCTTCAGAACATTTTGTGCAAACCCGAGCTTTCAGGTCGATTGGCCAAATGGTCTATAGAAATCGGTGGGTATGATATCGAACATCGACCTCGAATCGCTATCAAGTCTCAAATCTTGGCAGACTTCGTGCCTAGCTTTTTGGCAACCCTCGTGCCTGAGATTGAAAGAGAGCTACTTATAAAATTGGGTACCTCTTCGGGAGTCTGGACCCTTTTCACAGACGGTGCCTCGAACCGAAAGGGTCCGGGTTAGGCATTGTACTAAAATCACACACATGTAATAAAATTAGACAGTCTATTAGAACTACAAAATTGACTAACAATGAGGCCGAGTATGAGGCCGTGATTGCAGGTCTCGAACTAGCTAGAAGCTTGGGAGCCGAGGTTATAGAGGCTAAATATGATTCCCTCCTCATGGTAAATCAAGCCAACGGGACTTTTGAAGTCCGAGAAGATCGAATGTAGAGGTACTTGGATAAATTACAAGTGACTCTACATCAATTTAAAGAATGGACTTTGCAACATGTACCTCGAGAACAGAACAGCGAGGCCGACACTCTTGCAAACTTAGGTTCATCGGTCGAAGATGACGAATTCAACTCGGGGACTGTCGTATAACTTATGAGATTGGTAATAGAAGAAGGACACGCCGAAATAAACTCCACATGTTTAACCTGGGATTGGAGAAACAAATATATAGAGTACTTCAAGAACGGGAAGCTTCCATCAGATCCAAAAGAATCGAGGGCTCTACGCACAAAGGCAGCACGATTCACCTTGTCCAATGATGGAACGCTGCTTAGAAGGATGTTCGATGGTCCACTGGCAATATGTTTGGGACCAGGAGATACCGACTACATCCTACGTAAGATTCATGAGGGCACTTGTGGGAATCATTTCTGTGCCGATTCACTGGTCCACAAAATAATCAGAGTAGGATATTATTGGATCGATATGGACAAGGATGCAAGGGAGTTCGTTCAAAAATCTCCCCCTTGGATGTCCATAGATAATGTGTCTCGTTAAAACCTTATTAGGAAAAGAACCCTATGGCAAAAAAATCCTAGTGAAGGAAAAAGAGTACACATATTTAGAAATACGCCTTTTGGTTGTCTCGTTAAAAACCTTGCAAGGAAAACCCAGTGGGACAAAACCTTGTAAGAAAAAAAGAGTACAACGCGTATTAACTCTCCCTGATGAGAGCATCAATTCACATCCTTGAGCCTTCGCATCCCAATCTTGTACACTAGTTTCTTGAAGGTTGACGTCGGTAGAGATTTGGTGAACAAATCAGCCATATTATCACTTGAACAGATCTGTTGCACATTGATATCACCATTCTTTTGAAGATCATGTGTGAAAAATAACTTTGGTGAAATGTGCTTTGTCATATCCCCTTTTATGAATATCCCTTCAACTGGGCTATGCATGCTGCATTGTCTTCATACAAAATTGTGGGTAGTTTGTCACACTTCAAACCACATTTGTCTCGAATAAGGTGTATTATAGACTTCAACCATACACATTCGCGACCTGCTTCATGAATAGCAATTATCCCAGCATGATTAGATGAAGTAGCCACGATTGATTGCTTAGAAGATCGCCAAGATATGACAGTGCCTCCATATGTAAACACATAGCCTATTTGAGATCGAACCTTTTGTGGGTCATATAAATACCCAGCATTGGCATAACCAACAAGATCAGGACTGCAATCATTGCCATAAAATAATCCCATATCGGTAGTCCCTTTTAGATACCGTAATATGTGTTTGATTCCATTCCAATGTCTCCTTGTAGGAGCAGAGCTATATTTTGTTAAGACATTAACTGAAAAAGTTATGTCAGACCTTGTAATGTTAAAAAGATACATTAGTATACCAATTGAACTAAGATATGGTACGTCGGGACTAAGAAGCTCTTCATTATTTTCATGAGGTCGGAATGGATGTGTTTTATCCATATAAAATCGCTTTAAAATCATTTTAGTGTATGTTGATTGATGGACAAAAAATTCATCTTTCATATACTCAATTTGTAGACCAAGACAAAATTTTGTCTTTCCAAAATCTTTCATTTCAAATTCTTTCTTTAAATAGGCTACTACTTTAGGAAGCTCTACTGCTTTAGGGTATAAGAATTTTTGAAGCTTTATTTAATAAATTTCTTGGAAACCTTGATATGCTTCAGAACAATTTAAATCGTTCAATGATTTCCATTATACGCATATCACGTTTTTCTTGTATTGCCAGATTAAAACCTGAAAGGGTAGCGACATCCACCCCAAGAGAATATGTCTCTATATAATCAATGCCAAGATATTTACAAATCTTCTTGTGACACAAGTCGTCTTTATGTCTATCGACTTGACCTTTTTTTTCCGCACAAGAACACATTTATACCTCCACTGGCTTTATACTTTCAGATGTTGGGACTATCCGTCCAACTTCATCTTTTTCAGGTGAAATCAATTTTCATTGCGTATTTTTCATTTGGCCAATCATTTATCTGTCCAAATTTCATGACAGATTTGAGCTCAAGATCCTCGTCAATATTAATAATATTGAGCGCTACATTATATTAACAATATCGTCAACGATCATTTTATATCGGTTCTACTATTACCCGATAAAGACATAACTTATTGAGATCTCTTTATCTTATTATCTTCAGGTACCTGAGCCTCTCCCATTAGGTCTTATGAAGTGTTATGTCGTGGTGCTCTTCTAGAACACTTGCCTCCTTATTATGACCATCTTGAATATTTGCTCCTCTCCTGCTTCAAGGAGTTTTATCTTTGGAACCGATTAGTCTATTATGCTTTATGCATGCCATAGACTCTATTTATTATGAACTTTATTTTATTTGGAGCATTAGCAGCTGAATATGACATTTAGTTTTGGGTCAGCAAATACGCCTGGCAATATTTTGCAAATGAATTATCACTTGAACTTCAAGTTTACATTTTCTCGTACGAGGATCTGGATGTACTCATAATAATTCATTACATGCATTACTTTTTCAGCTGCCCATTTTCTCCCCCTATTGTTGGGATCACCAACAAATATCCCTAGCCTTATTTGGGGGTCCATCTTTGTGCCTTGTGGTGGAACAATTAAATCATATAGAACATTCATATTTCTAGATGGAAATTATTTGGTTTCTGACCCTGAACCGATTGTGATAGGGAGAACTTATCATAACTTGGCTAGATGCGTACAAGTGCTGTTGTATATTAAATAATATATCACATATCAAAATTTATTTTGACAATTTTGTTCTCATAACCAATGGTTTAGATATAATTGGAGGCATACAATTTCTACTAAACCAACTTGGATTTAAACCAGTATTATCAAGATAAATCATCATAATTTATATTATGGAACTGTGCTCTAATAATTTGAGCAATCAATCTTGCAAAAGCCAAACTGCAAGTTGATAATAAATGCAAATGTGACCATAGAATAGATGCATCTATTAAAATCATATAATAGTAAACGGTCCACATGGAAGGTGACTGGGCCCATATTTATCACCTTTTATTCGTTCCATAAATCAAGGGATTCAATCCCAACCTTAACTGGTATATCAGGAGAATAAGCAGCAGAAGAGAATTCTTGAAGAATCTTATATTTCTTCAATATATGTCAATGTAATTCTCAATTAAATTTTCACATCATAATTGAACCGAGATGGTCAACCGGTCATGCCAACTAATATTTATTTCAGTAAACCTCTAGTTTACTTGTGGCTTGTGATTGCATCATCATGCTTATACTTGTGTAGTACAAATAGAAGAAAAGTCAGGTAACCTTTCATATTTACCCAGTATGATTATAGTAATATAAAGATATTCAATCTTCTTTTCAATTATAGTCTCAATATGCCAACCACTTTGGCTAATATATTTGTAAATCAAAATGTTTCTTTTGAGACTTACTACAATATTAATGTCATGAACAATTTGATTCATCCTGGTAGTAATAAATTAGTTCTTTTAGAGCTCTTAACTGCTTTTGTACTACAAGATCTTTTGTCACACCATCCATATAATGAATGTCTCCTTCACAAAGAGAATCATATCATAATAATTGTCATATTCAAAATCATCATAAGCAAAATAATTTCTTACTTTAATTTTACTTTTAATAACTTTCATAAGGCATGACAAAATATTTTTGGCGTATTACCTGTATGTGACCAATGATATATTCATGTAACTACACAGTAATATTCATTATCTTTCTTTGTCTCAAACCTCCCTTAGAGGTGAGTTGTGGTATGTATCCAATCATGCATTATACGTCTTTATTCATTACTTTTATTACATATTTCTACATTCACCTTTAGGAATGAGTCCGCATTCTCAATGCTTATCACAAGTCACATTCTCTTAAAAATAAATGGAGTATAATTATCGTGACATGCTTTATAAATTTTTCATACCATTTTGATGGTAAATATTTCCTTCACCTTTTTGAAGGATTACATCGAGAACCCTTATTGTTCTCCTTTTATAGTTACCATAATGAAGACAAATTATTATTTTGTCCCTTGCCATGTATTCGTACATTCATACAGTCATGAAAAATTATTTTGTCGTCTTTCAAACTTATCATGTATTATTGCCACATTCGCTTCACTGAATGGAGCATATCAAGTAGGGCGGGCTTCATGATTCTTTCATCTATACTGTGCATTGTGACTCAAATCCAATGCTTTACCCATATAAAGACATGTTAGGCAAAATGTGTTGGGACTCAAACCCAACTCTTATCATTATAGTACACCAGAACTTAAATATGTCTTAACTAGTTGCATAATAGGCCAAAGTACAAAATTAAATTATCAATCTTGTGGTCAGAAACATAAACAAAATTAGTTATAACAAGATTTAAAAATATAATCACTTTTTAAGGTTGTAGGATGAAAACGTTTTATTCCTTCTACGTGTTATCACTTTTAGATTTACGTGAATTCAATTAAAAGTGCATTCAAATAAATACTAGATAATTTGTTAGAACACTTACCAATTTTGTAAACGAAAAAGCAAATCAATGAAGTAAGAATAAAGACTAGGACTTGGAAGCATATATATAATTCTTATAGTACTTCCAGTATCTACATATGCGATCCAATTCACATCATAATATATGGATTATAGATGATAGTCAAAGGCTAAGATTGACTGTAAATCAGAATATCTATTATGCTTACAACTATCCTGCCACAATATTATGTTTATTTATGCATGCATTTAACTAACTATGCAGGAATAGTTCCAGTTTAGTTCTATTCATTAAATATTACCATAGTAACATTCATCTTAGCGTGAAAAGGGTAAAGGACACATTGATTGTCTGATAGCTGCACACACATATATATAAGCACTATTCAACAAGTTAAATATAAGTTAAAGAATTGAGTAGAGAGTACCTGTTTCAAAACTTAATTACAAAATATATATTCATGCATTTTGATTTGGTTCATGAATATATCCCTTGAAGGATAGCCAAACGATAACTAAAAATTCATATCAGACGTCAAGAAAGAATAAGCAAAAACTATACTTGCCAATGCAGGGCTCGCACACTTTCAAGCTATAACAAAATAGAAATAAAATACTGAAAGCTTATTGTGAGTTATCATGGCAAAATAAAATTTTTTTGAGATTAGTAGAAGATAAAAATAAAAATATGAATAAGTTAGAAAGATGAAAACTTATTTTGTATTAGTATCCAACCCATTGGCTTCTATCTTTATTTTGTTTGATAGCCACATAATTGTTGATATAAGGATAGCAAACTCAAAGCACAGTCTATACCTATATGGAGGTGTACGAAAATGGGAGCATAGTCGTGCTGATAACGTGTTATAAAATAAAAGCAACTTAGTAAAACATGAACAAGACATGTTATGAAATAAAAGCAATTTAGTAAAACATGAACAAGAAATGGAGATAGAGAGAAAGAAGAGATTTTCTTCTTCAATTGTGTGTATTTTCCTATCTATTACAAGGCATTTATATAGGCATAAAAAGTGAAGAAAAATATGTCATTAAGCATAGAAATATGTCATTAAACATTTGAGAAGATCATGGAGGAAGAGTAGACATCCACCATAATTTAATTTTTCTTATAACACATTGTTTATTTTATAGGAACTTTTCTAAGTTTTTAATTTTGGTTAGAGTTGACATGGAAAACTATGAGCAAATTCCTATTAGACTTCCCTAACTGGTGACAGCTACTCTTTATTTCTTTGGAACTAGTATTATGTCTGCGCCCTGATGGAATTTTATTTTTCAGAGAAAGGTTGAATGTTCTAAGATAACATCATATTGTAACAAGTCAAATGTGTCCAGCTTTGTTTGCCCTTCTATATCCATCTACTAAGCACAGCATATGGCTGATAAGTGATAAGATTTGAAACGATTTAGCGGCATTCCTAACATTTATATTACTTCAGAAATAAAAGAAATTGACTTGATGAGATTAGATCTTACTCTCTTTCCAATCTGAGGCGGAGCTAGGATTTGAAGTATGTGGGTTCTAAATACTCCCTCCTTTCACTTTTACTTGTCAAGTATTCTAAAAATAAATTTTTACTTTTACTTGTTACTTTTAGTATATCAAGAGAAGACAATTTCTTTTTTCCTGTTATATCCATAGTATTAATTATTCATTTTAAATCATTTTCTCAACTCCATTAAAAATATGCATCAATTAATATGGGTATCATGGTAAATTATACACTTCATTTATTATTTCTTAAGGGATGTGCAAAGTCAATAGTGGATAAGTAAAAGTGAATGAAGGGGTATTAAGAAAGGGCCGTGACCTAAAGCTTGTGTTATTATTTTTATGAAAAAAAGAAAATAAATGTGGTAAAAACACAATAAAGTTCGTTGCTTTTAAGGGGATTCGAACCTACATGTCTTCCATAGCGCTTATCACTGAAATCAGATGCCTTCTGTTATTGGGTTCAGCGTGACATATTTTTATTTAAGCAATGAATTTTTCAATATAAATACATGGTTCGTAAAAAAATTACTAGGTTCACCCGAACCCGCACTCATTACTGTAGCTCCACCCCTGCTTCTAACAGTATTAACAGTATTTTTGAATTGTTAGCAAGTTTTCTTATTGTATAATTATGCTTTCACTATGTCAGCGCCTGTATGTAAATATATATTCAATCGATTTATCCCTATTTTACTTTTCACGTTGTGTATTTTCTCATAGAACGAGAGGTAAAAAGATCAATAAAATAAGATTAAAGCGTGAGTTACAAGTGTTGTGATATACTATTAACCATGCGGTTTAGATATAGTATTGTGTTTTTTTAATTCTTTATAGAACAATTATTTATTTAATTTATTCAATTCAATAAAGTTGCTTTTTAAATAGATCATTTGTTACATGTGCGTCATTTAGTTATGTAGTAGATAATTTAGTATATGGAGTCGTAGCTCATGCACAGAAGATTAAATTGTCGGTTCTCATAATTAATAAACTATATTCACAATCGAATATATTATTGGGCAAAATATCTTGATAATTGTAGCACAAGATTATAGTATAATTTGTCTTGATTATGGGAGTGATTTTGCTCCGACTTCTTGTGCTAGTATACTTAGTGTATATTGAACGGACAAAGTAGAGAAAATATATTTTTGTACTGAATATATATTAAATATTTTCTCTAATTCATTGAATGAGCTTATACTCCTAATGTTAATATAGTTATTATGATCAATGTGATTTGTTTATTATTTTGATTTATCAAAAGGTACAACTCTATTGAGAGTTGGTGTATGCCTAATAGATTGGACAATAACGAATAACATTTGTGAAATAATAATTAGTTGATAGAATTCATGACTCGGTTATGAGTTTGATGATACCCCTTTATGTAAACTTATAAGTTTTCATGTGAAAACCCGGCCGGTGGATTTTGTATCCGTCACATGAAATAGTTTAAGGAGAATTATAAAGGATTTAATTAGTTGATTAAGTTAAATTATTAGTGATTTAATTTAATTAACTGGTATTTGGGATCTTAACATGGGGAGTTAAAATAAGTGTTAGTAAATTTTCCAAATTCATATTGAGGAGTTCAATTGCAGCTTTTTAGTGGAATAAACTGTAATTAGTTATAGTGGAAATTAATTCATGCAAAATTTCGAATTAATACTATAATTAGTAGCCTCTTATTATTTCTGTGGTCCCTGCTATGCCCAGTAAAAATCTGGACTGACTTGGGTAAAAAGTGACTTGGGAGAAAAGTCATCTGGTAGAGTTAGAGTAAGATTCTACTTGCACAAGCAGAATCCTACACATTTTTGGAGCCCTAATTTTGGCTGAAAAACGTGTCTACTTAAGGAAGATATTTTTCACCCAATAACTCACCTTTTAGAGTTGTATAGTTCTTGCCCACTCAAAGCAAATTCGTCCAAGGTCTTACTAGGATCATAGCAGAAGACTGCAGCCTGGATTCTTGCTGTGTAGAGAACCTGTGTAACGATTTCAAGAGGTTAGTGCTTCTAATCGAGCAATTATATCTTTGTCTAGTTTACATGTATTTGATGCCTGCATTATATGCTTACTTCCGCTGCGCATGTTCTAACAATTGGTATCAGACGCCGTCTTACATCTAACTAGATAATATAATACAACATAAATAGAGTAATATTAAAACGTGTTGTTTAATGATACATGTTTTGTATGATTATTCTATGTCAAAAACGTGACTGGTTTTATTAGTATTTTAATTCTGAAATTATGAATTAATATACATATGAATAAACATAAGTGTTATATTTAATGACAATCTGTTTTATTACGTTTTTTATTAATCACAGTGTTGTTTTAAATAAAAATGTGATTGTTTTCAGAGAACTATTAATTCTGTTATTATGGATTAATATATACATAAACAGTGGTGTTATATTGACAATCTATTTTAGTTGTGTTTTTGTCCATAATCACAGTGTTATTTTAATAAAAACGTGGTTGTTTTGAATGTTATTAGTTCTGAAATTATGGATTAATATAAGAAATTTTGAACAGTGACGTTTTGAACGGGTGAAAAATATTCTGTTTTTTACAATTTGTTTTGAAAACTGTTTTTTATATAACACTGTAACAATAATATTATTTTAAGTTCTGAAGTCATGAATTAACATACATAAGTATATTATATGATTTGAACGAGTCAAAATAATCAAAACCCTAAAAAATGCCAAAAACAGAATTCTACAAATAGGTCATGAATTTGAAATTCTGAAATTATGTCGAACTCCGATTGGCAATTTTTCTATTTTCTGGAAACAACAATTAATTAATTTTTATAAGAAAACAGTGATGGTAGGGTTCAATTCCCATGGTTTTCAATCATGTTTTATAATAATATAACGAATTTATATGTTGACATAAGTCTTCTTCCACATCGGATAAGTTCATTATAGATGATTACTGTAGTTTTGCCTCTAGTTATTTGATTACTTGTATAACTCTCCAACTGAGTTACATGTTGATTCAATGAAAATTAGAGTTCATAAAAGTGATATTTACCTATCTTAAATTAACAGTTTACTCTCCATCTGAGTTGATCCTGTTTTGATTTATGGGGTAAATATCTTACATAACTCATATATTTTGCATGAATAGTTAAGTTTTCCTAACGAATCTAACTGTTCAATGAGCATGGTTATATGTGTAATGTGTTATTTTAAATTTAATTATTCTAAATATATTACTAATGATCTATTTAATGTGAATATCTCTCAGATTAACCATGTCTTCATTCAAACAACTTACCTCAATTTTGAACCAAAATAAGTTAGAAGGACCGAATTATGTTGACTAGAAAAGGAACCTTGATATTGTCCTAACTGCTGAAGGTTACAAATTTGTAATCACCGAGGAGTGCCCATAAAAACCTGATGAAAATGCTACTGATGATCAGGTTAAAGCCTATGACAAATGGGTCAAGGCTGATGAGATGGCGGGATGTTACATTCTTGCCTCTATAGCGAATGTTTTGCAACATCAGCATCAGTCTATGGGGTCTGCTTATGACATGCTCGAAAGTCTCAAAGAGATGTTCGGTAAGCAAAATCGTGCGGCTAAGCAGACAACCATGAAAGCCCTTATGAACACTAAGATGGCTGAAGGATCATCGATCATGGATCATGTTCTGAAGATGATGGGTCTTCTGAATGAACTGGAGGTCCTTGGAGCAGTGATTGATAAGGAATCTCAAGTTGAGACGGTCTTGTAGACTTTGCCTGACAGTTTTCAATAATTTTGCTTGAACTATAATATGAACAAAATGAATTTGTCACAGGAAAAATTGTTGAATGAGCTGCAAGTGGCAGAATCTATCATCAAACAGCAAGCTCCAGTTATGGCACTGAATGTTGAGAAAGCTTCGGTTTCTAAGTCGAAAGGCGGTAATAAAAAGAAGAAGGCTCAAAAGGTTTTGGCACCTGGAGGTGCGGCTGGTTTGAAAAAGTCCAAAGGAAAGTGCTATCATTGCAAGCAACCTGGGCATCACAAAAAGCAATGCCCTGCCTATCTGGCAAAGTTGAATAAGCAAGGTAATTCAAATTTAAATATCGTTGAAACTTGTTTAGCGGCTGTCTCTACCATATTTTGGTGTGTAGATTCAGGAGCCACTAATCATATCTGCACTACTTTGCAGGGGTTTCAGGAAACACGACAGCTAAGTGAGAATGAAGTTTGCGTTTTTCAAGCCAATGGCGTGCCAGCACCAGCTTTAGCATTAGGCGATATTAGAGTTTCGTTTAGTAGTGATAGAGTTTTAGTTTTGAAAGATGTTCTCTATGTACCTTCTATTAGAAGGAATATGATTTCGGTTTCGAAAATAATGGATGTTGGTTATAATGTTTATTTTGCTAATAACTCTGTTGTTATTAAGTTTAATAAACGTTTTATCTACACTGCTGCTAGAGTACATAACCTTTTTATTCTTGATATATCTCCTCATGTTCTACAACAATCAAAAGAATTAAATAATATTAATCTGCCACATAAAAGAAAATATATTTTTGAATTGAGTCAAACTTATTTATGGCACTTATGTCTAGGTCATATAAATCTAAATAGGATTTCGAGATTGGTCTCTGATGGACCTTTCAGTTCATTGAAAGTGGAGGCACTGTCAACATACGAATTCTGTTTAGAAGGTAAAATGACCAAGAGACATTTTTCCTCAAAAGGAAATAGAGCCAACAATAAGTTAGAATTAATTCACACTGATTTGTGTGGCCCTATGAATATACAAGCAAGAGGTGGTTTTGAGTATTTTGTGACTTTCACAGATGATTATTCAAAATATGGATACATTTATCTGTTGTGCCGTAAGTCTGAATACTTTGAGAAATTCAAAGAATTTAAGACGGAAACGGAGAAACGACATGATAAATATATCAAAACATTGCGATCTGATCGTGGTGGTGAATACCTTTCTACGGAATTCATTAAATACTTATCAGATTGTGGAATTACATCTCAATTATCTGCTCCAGGAATACCACAACAAAATGGTGTGGCAGAAAGAAGAAATATGACCCTTATGGAAATGGTTAGATCAATGTTAAGTTATTCCGATTTGCCTTCTTCCTTTTGGGGATATGCTTTAGAAACAGCAAATTCCATTCTAAATTTGGTTCCTTCAAAGTCAGTGCCTTCAACTCCAGTAGAATTGTGGGCTGGGCGCAAGCCAAGTTTACAGCGCATTCGGGTTTGGGGTTGTCCAGCACATGTGCTGAAAGGGAAAGCGGATAAATTGGAATCGAGGACAGAAGTATGCATTTTTATTGGATATCCAAAAGGAACTAAAGACGGTTTATTTTATTGTCCCAAAGAAAAGAAGATAAATGTTACGACAAATGCCAGATTTTTAGAAGAGGACTATTTAATGAACCATATTCCTAGAAGTAAACTAGTTTTACAGGAATTAAGTAATCGAGTAACTAATGACTCATCTCTGAAACGAATCCCGGAAGCCAGTATTGATATACCACTGCATTATCGTAGTGGAAAAAATGTCAATAGGCACCAGAATGCACAAGAGCAATTGCTTGACATCTCACTACCCCAAAGTAGTGGGAGTAATGTTGAGCAACCTCAGATTATTGAGCAACCTGAAATTGTTCCGCAACCTGCACTCCAGGAAGAAGTTAATGATATCCCAGCATTGCAAGGTGTGGAGGATAACATTGAGGCTACAGTTCCGGAAAATGATATTGTGATTCAACAACAAAATCAAACTGCACCTGCAGTGACTAGTCGTAGTGGGAGAATTATTAAAAAACCTCTCCAGTTTGCGCTCTTAGGAGATTCTTATGATAGAATCCCTGAAGAGCCTAATACAGAACCTATTAATTATGACGAAGCACTACATGATACAAATGCTGATAAATGAGTTGCTGTTATGAAATCCGAAATGGAGTCCATGTACTCCAATCAAGTCTGAGATCTTGTGAAACCACCTACTGGAGTCAAACCCATTGGTTGTAGATGGATCTATAAGAAAAAGAGAGGAGTGGATGGAAAAGTGAAAACTTTTAAAGCTAGGCTTGTTGCAAAATGGTTTACTCAAAAAGAAGGGATCGATTATGAGGAAACATTTTTGCCAGTAGCCATGCTTAAATCCATTAGGATTCTCTTATCCATTGCTGCTCATTACGATTATGAGATTTGGCAAATTGATGTCAAGACAACTTTTCTTAATGAAAGTCTTGATTAGTGCATCTATATGGCACAACCAGTTGGTTTCATAAAAAGTGGCAATGAGCACATGTTGTGTAAATTAAAGAAATTCATTTATGGATTGAAACAAGCTTCTAGAGCATGGAATGCTTGTTTTGACGTATCGATTAAAACCTTCGGCTTTGATCAATGTGAAAATGAGTCTTGTGTCTATAAGAAATGGGATGGAGATAAAGTTGCATTTTTGGTTTTGTACGTGGATGATATTTTGCTCATAGGAAATAATGTGAGCATGTTGAATTCAATAAAGGAATGGTTGTCCTCGCGTTTTGATATGAAAGACTTTGAACAAGCGGCACATATCCTTGAGATCAAGCTTATGCGAGATCACAAGCAAAGGATATTAGGCTTATCCCAAGCACTTTATATTGATACTATTTTCACCAGGTTTAGCATGCAAGATTCCAAGAAAGGCTTTCTCCCTTTTAGACATGGAATCTCTCTGTCAAAAGATCAGTCTCCAAAAATGACTGATGAGATAGAAAAGATGAAGGCGGTCCCTTATGCTTCTGCTGTAGGAAGTCTCATGTATGCTATGCTATCTACTAGACCTGATATTTCCTTTACTGTTGGCATGGTTAGTATATTTCAATCTAACCCTGGACGAGAACACTAGACTGCCGTTAAACATATAAGCAAGTACTTGAAAAGGACTAGGTATTATATGTTGGTTTATCACTCACGTGATCTTGCACCTATTGGCTATACTGATTCAGATTTCCAGTCAAATAGAGATTCTCGAAAATATACCTCAGGATATGTTTTTACCCTAGAAAGTGGAGCCATAAGTTGGAGGAGTATCAAGCAATCATGTGTTGCTGATTCCACCATGGAAGCCGAATACGTGGCTGCATCTGAGGCAGCTAAAGAGGTCGTTTGGCTCGGGAACTTTCTAAAAGCTTAATGTAGTTCCTTCGGTTCAAGCATCGATTGTACTTTATTGTGACAATAGTGGTGTAGTTGCAAACTCGAAGGAACCAAGAAGCCATAAAAGGAGTAAACATAACTCAGAGAGGTGATGCAAGAGTGTTGAAGATTGCGTCAGAGGACAATTTGACATACCCGTTTACAAAGAGCTTGCCACAAAAGAATTTTGACAAGCATGTAGAAGGAATGAGTATTAGAGTAGTAGACGCATGGTTATGAGTATAAGTGGGAGATTGTTGGGATATACTATTAACCATGCGGTTTAGACATAGTATTGTATTTTTTTTATTCTTTATGGAATAATTATTTATTTAATTTATTCAATTCAATAAATTACCTTTTTAAATAGATCATTTGTTACATGTCTTTCCTTTAGTTATGTAGTAGACAATTTAGTGTATGGAATCTTAGCTCATGCACAGAAGATTAAATTGGCGGTTCTCATAATTAATAAACTATGTTCACAATCGAAGATATTATTGGGCAAAATATCTTGATGATTGTAGCACAAGATTATAGTACAATTTATCTTGATTATGAAAGTGGTTTTACTCCGACTTCTTGTGTTAGTATACTTAGTGTATATTGAACGGACCAAGTAGAGAAAAGATGTTTTTGTACTGAATATATATAAAATATTTTTTCTAATTCATTGAATGAGCTTATACTCCTAATCTCGATATAATTATTATGATCAATGTGATTTGTTTATTGTTTTGATTTATCAAAAGGTACAACTCTATTGAGAGTTGGTGTATGCCTAATAGATTGGACAATAACGAATAATATTTATAAAATAATAATTAGTTGATAGAATCCATGACTCGGTTATGAGTTTGATGATACCCCTTTATGTAAGCTTATAAGTTTTCATGTGAAAATCCGGCCGGTGAATTTTGTATCCGTCACATGAAATAGTTTAAGCGAAATTATAAAGGATTTAATTAGTTGATTAAGTTAAATTGTCAGTGATTTAATTTAATTAACTGGTATTTTGGATCTTAACACGGAGAGTTAAAATAAGTGTTAGTGAATTTTCAAAATTCATATTGAGGAGTTTAATTGCAGTTTTTAGTGGAATAAACTGCAATTAATTATAGTGGGAATTAATTCATGCAAAATTTCGAATTAATACTATAATTAGTAGCCTCTTATTATTTTCGTGGTCCATGTTATGCCTAATAAAAACCTGGACTGACTTGGGTAAAAAGTGACTTGGGAAAAAAGTCATCCGGTAGAGTTAGAGTAAGATTCTACTTGTACAAGCAGAATCCTACAAGTTTTTGGAGCCCTAATTTTGGCTGAAAAACGTGTCTACTTAAGGAAGATATTTTTCACTCAATAACTCACCTTTTAGAGTTGTATAGTTCTTGTCCACTCAAAGCAAATTCATCCAAGGTCTTACTAGGACCATAGTAGAAGACTACATCCCTGGATTCTTGCTGTGTGAAGAACCTGTGCAACGATTTCAAGAGGTTAGTACTTCTAATCTAGCAATTATATCATTGTCTAGTTTACATGTATTTAATATCTGCATTGTATGCTTGCTTCCGTTGCACTGTTCTAACAAGCTGATGTAGCGATAAGTTCTTGATATCTTAATTACCCCGAAGACTACTTGGACTCATTGTATTCTTTAAGTTCATAAGCCTCGCTTGAAGTTTTGACACTCATAAAAAAATAATTTAATAAGATTAATCATAAAGGTATATTGGACTAATTAAATTACCCTTTGAAATAGCGGCCGTTCCTGTTAATTGGATCAATATAATATAACATAACATGACACTACAGTGACTTCATAACAATTCGGCTGGTTCATAATTATGTATGAAATTCAGGTATTCAACAATTCAGGCTATTCAAGTACATCTGAATGTACAAATCAACTATATATGCATGTTAGGCAGATAAGCAAACTAAATACATTCTTATAAGCAGATGTTAATTGCAATCAACCTATTCAACTACAGCTACTAAACAAGTTTTCATATCAAATACCCTTTTACTGCACTGTTGGCGAAACTATGATAAAAATTTATTTGTATACGGTCGAAATAGATTTCGACCTTCCTACGTTCGATCAAGTTCAAGTGTTAAAAAATCGGAATGAGATTTTGGGAGTGAGCTCCGAAGTCAGTATTAACGAGCCTCGAGTCCGAAGGTCGCTCGAGGAGTCGGCTCGGTAACCTTATCGAGCCCGTGACCGAATTGATCCGCAAGACACTGCTTCGAGGTCGGAAATGCGCGACGCCCATCTCGAAGGTCGAACTCGAGCCAAGACCGAAGGGCCCGACCCAGTAACGAGTTCGAGCCAGTATCGAGCTCACAGACAAGAGCCGTTGCAACCGCACCAATAGAGAGAATCTTGGCGGGAATCGAGAAAGAGACAAGTCATCATAGGCCTTCCACTATATGCTTTATTTTATTATTTTTTGTAATGACCCTCTACTATAAAAGGGGGAATCCTTGTAAGCTATGGGGGCGAGAAAGAAAAATATACTGTAACCAAAAATCACTTCTCATATTGAAAGATATCCCTTTGTGCTTGTTTTACTTTATCTTATTCATTCTTGTTGATCACTATTTGCATTCTCATAGTCAAGAATACACATATCTCTATTTCTCTACACGATTTATATCGAATTATATCGCACATCCTTAGAACCATACACAAATCTAACGTTATCCGATTTTTCTGATAAACAGTTTGGCGCCCACCGTGGGCTAAGAATAACAGTGATTGTTTGATATAAATCTACAGTACACACCAGCTTACAACTTCAAATCAGCAATGGCTTTACCTATCGACCACGAAGCCGGCCTCCAAGGTAAAACCAATAACTTGGCACCCGGGGCCGGAAGGCCACTTGACGATGGCACTGAGGCTCGAATCGAAGTACCCAAAATTCGAGCCGAAGCACCATTGGATGTCAATTCACAAATAGCTCTGGAGGCAAATCAACGTTCCGAACCGGAAAGAAGCATTCAAGGAGGTACTCGATCCGTAGCCCGAGACACCCATAATGCGGGGGAAATCGAGGCCAGCTTACGTATGATCTTCGAGATGCTACAAGCCCAACAAGTAGCTATAGCTCAGTTACAGAGCCAAACTCATATACAAAACAGACTGGATTCCAATCCGCTTCGAGAAATCACCCCCAGAACGGAGCCCGCCATAGTAAAATCAAACGAGCAAGAATCGGGGACAACTCCCGAAATTACTAAATTGCTCGAGGAACTCACAAAACGAGTCGAAGCCAACGACAAGAGAGTGGAAACGTACAATGCCAGGGTCGATCAAATTCCGGGGGCTCCACCAATGATAAAAGGGCTTGATTTGAAAAAATTCATACAAAAGCCTTTTCCCTCGAGTGCGGCCCCAAAACCAATCCTCAAAAAATTTCATATGCCCGAAATTCCCAAATATAACGGTACGACCGATCCTAACGAACATGTCACCTCTTACACATGTGCCATCAAAGGTAACGATTTGGAGGATGATGAGATCGAATCCGTGTTGTTGAAAAAGTTCGGGGAGACCCTCTCGAAGGGAGCAATGATCTGGTATCACAATTTACCACCAAATTCAATCGATGTTTTTGCCATGTTAGCAGATTCGTTCGTAAAGGCAAATCCTGGTGCCATAAAGGTTGCAACAAGGAAATCAGACCTCTTCAAAGTAAAGCAAAGAGGTAGTGAAATGCTGAGGGAATTCGTATCCCGATTTCAAATGGAACGCATGGAATTGCCACCGGTCACAGACGATTGGGCCGTACAAGCTTTCACCCAAGGGTTGAATGAGCTAAGTTCGACAGCATCACGTCGGCTAAAACAAAATTTGATCGAGTATCCAGCAATAACTTGGGAAGATATACACAACCGATACCAATCAAAAATCAGGGTCGAGGATGATCCGTTGGGAGCTCCGTATGGACCCGTGCATCAGAACAGGACAGCTACTAAAAACCAAAGGGAGATCGACAGAGAACAAAGGTCGAGCAGAGACCGATATCAACCGTACGTCGGAGATCGGGTGAACAACGGTTCAGCACGCAATACAGTTCGGAACAATCGAAGGATTGATCGAGGGCAAAATTCTCGGGGACTTATGAGTAAGAGCGGCTTTGATAAATATGCCGATCCTATAAAAGCATCTTGATTATCAGAATATAACTTCAGCGTTGGTGCATCCGTTATCGTGTCGTCTATCGGACGCATCAAGGACACTAAATGGCCTCGACCCATGTAGACCGATCCTGCCCAAAGAAATCCCAATCAAATGTGCGATTATCATGGCACCCATGGCCACAGAACGGAAGATTGCAGGCAACTAAGAGAGGAAATAGCCTGCTTATTTAACAAAGGGCACCTTCGGGAATTTCTTAGTGATAGGGCAAAGAACCACTTTAAAAACAAGGATTTCGACAAGCAAAACGAGCAAGAAAAACCGCAGCACGTCATTCACATGATCATCGGCGACATCGATACCCCTCAGGGACCAATGCTTAAACGCACTAAAACATCGATTGTGAAAGAAAAGCGATCTCGGACTCAAGATTACGCACCCATGGGGACTCTGTCCTTCGATGATGAAGATGCAGAAGGGGTCATCCAACCTCATAACGATGCACTGGTAATATCCGTACTCATGAATAAAACTAAAATTAAGCGTGTGTTAATCGATCCAGGTAGCTCGGCCAACATCATCAGATTGAAGGTCGTAGAACAGCTCGACCTGCAGGACCAGATCGTACACGCAACTCTGGTTCTAAACGGGTTCAATATGGCATGTGAAACCACCAAAGGCGAGATAATCCTACAAATAAATGTGGCCGAAACCATCCAGGAAACAAAGTTTCACGTGATCGAAGGCGATATGAGATACAACACCCTTTTCGGAAGGCCATGGATCCACAACATAAGAGCTGTACCTTCGACCCTACACCAGGACCTCAAATTCCCGACATCGAGAGGTGTCAAGACGGTGTACGGAGAACAACCAGCCGCAAAGGAAATGTTCACCGTCGAGGAAGCTAAACCAATGTCCTCGCCTTCGCCGATAAAGGGATCGGGCTCAGAAGGAGAACAGGACACCAAATAGAAATCACAGACATCGGCTTCGACCCAGCCAGATAACCAGAAGATCGAAGAGGATGATGATCAAAGGGTCCCTCGATATTTCATGATTCCCGATGACTCCGATGCCACCAAATCAACAATCGAGGAACTAGAGCAAGTCACACTAATCGAGCACTGGCCCGAGCGAAAGGTATACTTGGGAATGGGGTTGAACCCCAAACTCAGGAAGAAACTTGTTCAATTTCTTATCGATAACATCGATTGTTTTGCCTGGTCCTATTTAGATATAACAGGGATCCCACCGGACATAACGACGCATCGGCTAAGCTTGGACCCTAGGTTCAGACCGGTGAAGCAAAAGAGAAGACCCCAGTCCGAGGGAAATCACGCATTCATAAAGGACGAGGTAACCAAGCTTCTCAAGATAGGGTCCATTCGGGAGGTGAAATATCCCGAATGGTTATCAAACGTAGTTGTAGTGCCTAAAAAGGGGAACAAACTTAGAATGTGTGTGGACTATAAGGATTTGAACAAAGCATGCCCCAAAGATTCCTTTCCGCTGCCCAACATCGATCGCATGATCGATGCCACGGCCGGCCACGAGATCCTCACTTTTCTCGATGCCTATTCCGGGTATAATCAAATCCAGATGAACCCGGAGGACCAGGAAAAGACTTCATTTGTCACCAAATATGGAACGTATTGTTATAATGCGATGCCTTTTGGGCTAAAAAATACAGGGGCTACTTACGAACGCCTAGTAAATAAAATGTTCGAAGAACAAATAGGAAAATTAATGGAAGTTTATATTGATGACATGCTAGTTAAATCCCTGCGCGCAGAGGACCATTTGACCCATTTGCAGGAAACGTTCGAAATTTTGAGGAAATACAACATGAAGCTCAACCCCGAAAAATGTGCTTTCGGGGTCGGCTCGGGCAAGTTCCTCGACTTCATGGTGTCAAATCGGGGAATCAAGATTAACCCCGATAAAATCAAGGCCATCGAAGACATCGTCGTTGTGGACAGCGTGAAAGCCGTACAAAGGCTAACAGGTCGGATTGCAGCCTTAGGCCGATTCATTTCGAGATCATCTGATCGAAGTCATAAAATTTTCTCTCTATTCAAAAAAAGAACAATTTTTCTTGGAACCCGGAGTGCCAACAAGCATTAGAGGAACTAAAATGATATCTATCAAGCCCACCACTACTTCACACTCCAAAAACAGACGAAAAACTTTGCTTGTACTTGGCAGTATCGAAAATCGCCGTAAGCGGTGTCCTAGTTCGAGAAGAGCAAGGTACGCAATTTCCCGTTTATTATCTGAGTCGAACCTTAGGAGAAGCAGAGACTAGATATCCGCTCCTAGAAAAATTGGCACTTGCACTCATAAGCGCCTCTAGAAAGTTAAGGCCGTACTTTCAGTGTCATCCCATATGTGTATTAACCACTTACCCGCTTCGTAATATTTTGCACAAACCCGAGCTATCAGGCCGACTGACCAAATGGGCCGTCGAACTCAGTGAGTACGATATCGAATATCAACCCCGTACGACCATCAAGTCTCAAAATTTAGCAAACTTCGTGGCCGATTTCATGCCAACCCTAGTACCCGAAGTCGAAAAAGAACTCCTATTGAAATCAGGTACATCATCGGGGGTATGGATCCTTTTTACGGACGGGGCTTCGAACGTGAAAGGGTCCGGGCTAGGCATAGTTTTGAAATCACCCACGGGTAACACTATTAGGCAATCTATTAAAACTATCAGGTTGACTAACAACGAGGCCGAGTATGAAGCCATGATTGCAGGTCTCGAGCTAGCTAGAAACTTGGGAGCATAAGTCATTGAAGCCAATTGTGACTCTTTGCTGGTGGTGAGTCAAGTAAACAAAACCTTCGAAGTTCGAGAAGGTAGAATGCAAAGGTATTTAGACAAACTGCTTGTCACTTTGCACCATTTCAAACAATGGACTTTACGGCATACTCCACGAGAACAGAATAATGAGGCCGATGCGCTTGCGAATTTGGGATCGTCGGTCGAGGTAGATAACTTGGGCTCGGGGAATGTTGTTCAATTTTCGAGATCGGTAATCGAAGAAGGTCACGCCGAGATAAATTCTACAAGCTTAACCTGGGATTGGAGAAACAAGTATATTGAATACTTAAATAGCGGAAAGCTCCCATCGGACCCTAGAGATTCTAGGACCCTACGGACTAAAGCTGCTCGATTCACGTTGGCTTCGGACGAAACACTGTACCGAAGAACATTCGATGGACCGTTGGTAGTATGCTTGGGTCCGGGAGATACCGATTACATCCTACGGGAAGTGCACGAGAATCACTCCAGTGTCGACACATTAGTTCGAAAAATAATCGGAGCAGGGTATTATTGGATCGATATGGGCAAAGATGCGAAGGAATTTGTTCGTAAATGTGACAAATGTCAAAGGTTTGTGCCAATGATCCATCAACCCGAAGAGCATCTTCACTCAGTCCTATCCCCATAGCCGTTCATGAAATGGGGAATGAATATCGTTGGCCCTCTGCCATCGACCCCAGGTAAAGCCAAATTTATTTTATTTATGACTGACTATTTTTCTAAATGGGTTGAAGTGGAGGCGTTCGAGAAAATAAGAGAGAAAGAAGTTATAGACTTTATTTGGGATTATATCATATGCCGATTTGGGATACCCGCCGAAATAGTATGTGACAATAGAAACCAATTCGTTGGCAGCAAAGTAACAAGATTCCTCGAAGATCACAAAATAAGAAGGATACTATCGACGCCATACCACCCCAGTGGGAATGGACATGCCGAATCAACGAACAAAACTGTCATTCAAAACCTAAAGAATAGGTTGAACGACGCTAAAAGAAAATGGAGAGAAATCCTACCCGAAGTCCTTTGGGCATATCGTATGACGTCAAAACCCAGTATGGGGGCGACCCCATTCTCCTTAGTATATGGGTGCGAAGCATTGATACCGGTCGAAGTTGATGAACCCAGTACCAGATTTCGATTCGCGATGGAAGAATCAAATAACGAGGCTATGAATACCAGCCTCGAATTATCGGACGAAAGACGAGAAGCTGCTCTCGTCCAATTGGCCGTCCAAAAGCACCGAATCGAAAGATATTATAATCGAAGAACCAAGCTCCGCCATTTCAAGCCCAGGGACTTAGTGTTAAGAAAAGTCACCATCAATAACCGAAATTCGAACGAAGGAAAACTAGGACCGAATTGGGAAGGACCATATCAGGTGCTCGAAAATATCGGAAAGGGATCGTACATGCTCGGCATTATAAACGAAAAATAGCTATCAAGCAGCTGGAATGTATCACATCTGAAACGGTACTACTGCTAAGAAGTCCGAACAAGGGCTAAGATGGATCTTTCGATTGAAAGCACGCGTTGCACTCTTTTTCTCCTAGACCGATTTTATCCCAAATGGGTTTTTCGGCAAGGTTTTTAATGAGGCAACCATTGATCGTGATGCACTTACAACAATATCCGAGGCCTCTTTACAATCGACCTCGAATATTGAGGGGGCATTAGTCCCTCAAATACATCGAGTTCAGATGCAAGAGAGTTATTTCACAACAGGGTTCCAATAGGAAAAATTGTAAGAGCCAAATGGTCAAAACGAACCATGCTCATTGGCCCGAACCCATGCGCGAAACATGAACACATGTGTAATGACGTGCGAAGAAAGTTCTCTTCTTTATCAACATCTTATATCCAAGGAAAATTCCTCTATTTGGAGATTTATTATGCAAACAGAATCAAGTTAAATTCGACCGTTATGCCTACGGGCTACCTTTTATTTTTCGAGTTCGAGCAAGCACTCACTCGACCACTAAGCCTACGGGCTACATTGCATCGAGTTCGAATCATTCACTCGACTGATAAAGCCTACGGGCTACTTTTTATTTCGAGTTCGAGCAAGCACTCACTCGACCACTAAGCCTACTGGAAACTTCGAACATTATGCCTACGGGCTACATTGCATCGATTTCGAATCATTCACTCGACTGATAAGCCTACGGGCTACTTTTTATTTTGAGTTTGAGCAAGCACTCACTCGACCATTAAGCCTACGGGCAACTTCGAACATTATGCCTACGGGCTACATTGCATCGAGTTCGAATCATTCACTCGACTGATAAGCCTACGAGCTACTTTTTATTTCGAGTTCGAGCAAGAACTCACTCGACCACTAAGCCTACGGGCAACTTCGAACATTATGCCTACGGGCTACATTGCATCGAGTTCGAGTCATTCACTCGACTGATAAGCCTACGGGCTACTTTTTATTCCGAGTTCGAGCAAGCATTCACTCGACCACTAAGCCTACGCGCTACTTCGACTATTATGCCTACGGGCTATATTGCATCGAGTTCGAGTCATTCACTCGACTGATAAGCCTACGGGCTACTTTTTATTTTGAGTTCGAGCAAGCATTCACTCGACCACTAATCCTACGGGCTACTTCCACCATTATGCCTACGAGCTACATTGCATCGAGTTCGAATCATTCACTCGACGACTAAAGCCTACGGGCTACTTTTATTTCTAGTTCGAGCAAGCACTCACTCGACCATCACGCCCACAGGCTACATTACTTCACTCGACGATTATGCCCATGGATTATATTTCTTCAAGTTCGAATCATTAACTCAACTAGTAAGACCAGGGGCTACGTCACTTCGAACAATCAATCATAGAGACTACGAAGTCCAAATTTGATTGAATTGTTACGATCCTTGTGAAAACATTTGTAAGGCACGCATAAAGTCTTCACAAATCGGCCAAAATTGTCTATATACAAAATATTTTACATGATTAATTACAAAAAAAAAATAAAAAATATTATGAACTAATCTTCCTGATCATCCTCAGGGGTGTTTTCTTCTCTGTCGGGCTCTCCCCATCCTCGGATCCGCTCTTGCTACAGTCGTCATCATCATCATCGCCATCAGAAGCCAAGGCTTCAGCTTCAACTTCGAGCTCTTTAGTCTTTTTTATTTCTTCAGTAAGGTCAAAACCCTGAGCATGTATCTCCTCGAGGGTCTCCCTCAGAGACCTACATTTAGCAAGTTCGGCAATCCAATGTGCTCGGGTGTCGGCAGTGTCCGCCGCCTCTCGTGCCTCCATCTGAGCAGCCTCGGTATCAGCTCGATACACGGCAATGGACTTATCCGCCAAGATTTTCGACGACTCAACCTCCGCCTTGGCTTCAGCAAGTTGGGCTTCAAGCTCCTCGATCCTCTTAGCTTGAGCCGAACCCTTTTGCTTAACGTTTCGAAGCTGAACATCGGCCGATAATAAGTTGGTCAAAATGGTCTCTTTTTCCGCAGCCAGGCGATCGATAGTCTCCTTCCACCGATTACATTCAGCTTTGATTTGATCGACTTCTTCCCGAAGTGACCCGATCTTTTCAACCTTTTGCTGCAACTGAGACAACGAAGGGTTAACTTCCACAGTCGAGTCAAACCCATACTTTAATAGAACGAGGCTCACCTGCTTGTCAAGTTCGGCCTCTTCTTCATGAGCCTTAGCCAAATTCGCTTGGAGGTCCTTTATAGCCTGGTCCTTTTGGCTGCAAAGAAGCCATAAGGCGTCTCTCTCCCCCGAGACCTTCTGAAGCTCAACCTCACACTGGCTAAGGTCGACTCGAAATCTACTAATGGCCTGCACAGTAGGGAAAGAACACGAGTCAAATTCGAAAAAGAACAAAGAAACCAAGTATAGTAAAATCATTACCCGAGTAATGAAATGTTGGGCCTCTTCTAGTAGAAAGAGAAGCGTCCCCAATATCGAAAGCATCATCGACTCCAGTAAAGCAATCCCGAAAGGGATCCCCTGCACTAGAGCCTCCGCCCATATCGGGGGTCTTCAATTCTCGAGCTTCCTTTAACGCCTCCTCAGAAAAGGTAGGAAGAGAAGGCGAATAACCCACTATCATAGTCCCAAGCGAATCACTCGGGGCGTTCCGATCAAGACTCGGGATCCCAGGGTCAACCCCGACCGGTACAGCTGCCATCGACTCAGGGGCTTCGGTGACCTCGATAGCTCTCGCAGATCGAGTCACCAAAGCCGAGGCACCTCCTTCTTCCTCTTCTTCTTCTTCTTCGTCTTCTTCTTCTTCTCTCAGTCGTTAGACTGAGTCAATCGAAATGGCAATTGCCTTCCTTCTCACCCTTCGAGTTTTGGGCTTGGGGCCCTCTGACCGAGAGGCAACTTTTCGCTTCTTGTCTTTCCCCGGTTTCGGGACCGGGGACTTGGTTCCTTCTTCACCGCTCGAAGGACTCAAAGCGGCATCCTTGGTTATGCCTGCGTGAAAGGAAATCGGTAACGAATGGAGCACAAAGAATTCTTCGAAGGAAACGAGAAGTAAAACCTTACCATGGTTCTTGGCTTCCTATCTGCCTTTTGCCAAATCACGCCAAGAGTGTTCGGCATAAGAGGAAGTCGAGGCTAACTTTCGAACCCAATCCTCGAGGTCGGGCACCGCTTGTGGCATCCAAAGGAAAGTTGTATATCGGGAAGAGACATCAGAAAAAATCGGGAAAGGATACAAAAAGTAACGTCTTAGGAGAACAACTTACGGTCGAAATTCCATTCCTCGGGGAACGACATCTTCTCTTCTGGAATAAGGTCACGGGTCCTCACCCGAATGTAACGCCCCATCCAACCCCGATCCTTGTCTTCGTTGATGCTTGACATCAAAGCCTTCGATGCCCGACGATGAAGTCTAATTAATTGTCAAAGGATTTGAGGCCGATATAACCGTATGAGGTGATTCAGGGAAATATCCAGCCCCCGGCTTTGATGGAGAAGAAGCGAAGTAGGATTACTATACGCCATAGAGAGGGATGAATTTGACCACCGGGTCGACCGGACCCAATGTGAAGGGATAAGTGTAAACACTTAAAAACCCCTCCACATGGGTGACGACGCTCTCTTCGTGGGATGGAATTTGCAACACAACCTCGGAACCCCAGTTGCAGTCTTTTCTAACAGCCTCGAGATGACCCTCCGTTATAGAGCACATATACATCGACACGTGCTCGCATCGACCCGGGACGGATGAAGGATTCTCAATCTTAAAATCGATATTTAGAGTACATGGGCCGGGAATGTAGTCATAGGTGGACGGCTCCACCGGTGCCTTGTCGCCGGACGACCGTGAATAAGAAGCTTTCTCCTTCTGAGGCACAGTTTTCGAAGTCTTGGCCATTGATATGGAAGGAAGAAAGACAAAGGAAAGTGAAAATTTGACGACACCAAAACTTTGGTAGCAACAAGAAAGGAAGAAAAGATGAGAAAATTTGGGGGAGTGAATGCGTGAAAGTAGTAAATGATAGATGGAAGAGCTATTTATAGGCTCACATCATGACAGTTCAATATCATAGGTGGCCGACCGCCATCTGACAAGTATTTAATACCTTGAAAGGCTGAATCGATGGGACAACTATCACATACGTCATAATCGATCCCTGTGAAAATGTCGGCTTATGACCCGATCGAACCACCAAAAATCACATCGATTCTCACCGCATCCTTCGTGAGAAACGAGGGGACTATTTGTATACGGTCGAAATAGATTTCAGCCTTCCTACGTTCGATCGACTTCAAGTGTTAAAAAGTCGGAATGAAATTTTGGGAGTGAGCTCCAAAGTCAGTACTAATGAGCCTCGAGTCCGAAGGTCGCTCGAGGAGTCGGCTCGGTAACCTTATCGAGCCCGTGACCGAATCGATCCGCAAGACACTGCTTCGAGGTCGAAAATGCGCGACACTGATGTTTGGCATATTTCGATATGTGTTGATGTTACTTTACCCATGTTTTAACCGCTTCTTGATGTTATTTGATCTTTAAAATGCCCAACATGGTTTAATTATTGGTTTTATGACTAATTTAGTTATGTGTGGTGAATTAGGGTGTTTGGAGTGCACAAATATGAAGAAAAGGTGCTCTAGGTAGAGGAAGAGAGATTGGATGCGTCGCATCCAATCTAGAAAAAATGATCAGATTTCGTGCACCCTTAGCAGTGAAGTCAGCCCATAGCATCCGCCACAGCATCCGCCACAGCATCCGCACCTGGGCAAAGCTGAGATGGAGGAACAAGGGTTGGATGCGTCGCATCCACCCTCGCATGCAAAGCTGAGAAATAGAGGACGAGGTGGATGCGTCGCATCCACCTTAGCATCAATCCTTGAAGCCGATTTGGACTAGGAATAGGAGAGCTTTGGCCCACGACTTTTGTACGCAATATATAAGCCAAAAACGCCTCCTTTAGGTGAGGGGACATATTGGAGAAGGGGAAAAAGCCACAATAAAGTTCTAAAACCACGGAATTCGTCTTGAGTTCCTATTCTCTCTTTCTTTATTGATTCTTATACACTCTTGTGAATTTTTGATGATTGCCTGAATATGAGTGGCTAAGAACCCTATTGTTCTAGGGTCATGGGTATACATGAATGTTGATGTTTGAAGTTTAATTTGACGAAGTTGATTTTATCATATTGGGTTGTTTATTTAATTCTGTTTTTAATTATTTTGCTGAGTAGCTAACAGTGAAATACTATCTACGAATCTAGAGTTGAACTCGAAAGTGGGAACTCTAGATTGCATATAGAATTAAATAGAGCAAGTTCTTAAACCCGGGCATCGGGGAAAGGATTCGCAATTGGGATAGACATATACCTAATTGCCTTGCTCGGTTGCAATACAGGAATTGTAAATGCGTTCTTGTTAAGTTTAATTCCATAGACATATAGGTATTAAGTTAGCTTGAATAGGTGAGTAAGGGCTCGACAGATTCTTATGAGTAATATCAACCCTGTGAACCAACAATCCAGATAAATCAATTAGTTATTTTAAGCTAAGAATGCAACATGATTGTTAAATAACCCGTGACCCTGGAATATTATCTCCCATTGATTGTTATTTAAAACTATTTAAGTGTTGTGTTGATTTCTGATATTCCATTACGTGATAGTCTTGAGGTAGTAAATTAGACAATTATCTATTTTATAAGAAATCGCTTGAATCGATAAGCTATTTGAGTTTGAATTAGTCAAAAGTTAATCATAAGTCCTCGTGGGAACGATACTCTATTCACTACTCTATTACTTGACGACCATGTATACTTGCGTGAGTGTGTTTTGTCCCAACAAATTTTTGGCGCCGTTGCCGGGGACCTAGAAATTAGCTACTTGACTGAGTTAAGCTGTTATTACTTATTTGTTCAAGTTTTAATTTTCAGTTTGCCTTGTTTGTATTAACGCAGGCTCTTCCCTTGAATGCGGAGGAGTAGAAGTGCAAACAACCTACTTCCTTTTGATCCAAAAATTGAACGAACACTTCATAGAGTGAGAAAGGAAGTCGAAGCTAGAATGAGAATAGAAAGGGAGTTTGACATCGTAGTTCAACCACAGCCAATAGAGATGGCAGGTAATGAAGAGCGTCCGGTGATAGAAGCCGCAAGGCCCAATCTTGCTAATATGACTCAGGCTATCGTGAAGCCTAACATCACGGGGCATTTTGAACTCAAACAGTACATGGTACATCTGATTCAATCCACAGGACAATATGTGGGTCTATCTCATGAAGACCCGCAGAGGCACATTCAGAACTTCTTGGAAATTACGGACACTTACAATTATCCGAACGTTTCCAAGGACTATGTTAGGCTGACATTATTTCCCTTTTCACTGTTGGGGGAAGCTAAGGAATGGTTGCAAAAGGAGCCCGCAAACTCAATCCACACTTGGGATGATTTAGCAAGGAAATTTCTAATCAAGTTTTTCCCTACTAAGAAGACAAAATCGCTGAGGAGCCAAATTCTTGGGTTCCAACAACGGGATGGCGAGACACTTCGTCAAGCTTGGGAAAGATACAAGAAGTTACTCAGAGACTGCCCTCATCATTGTTAGACTGATGAGGTATTGGGTCACACTTTTGTTGATGGGCTAGACGAGGCATCAAAGATGAATCTGGATTCAGCTTGTGGGGGTAGTTGCATGGCGAGGCCGTACAGTGAAATTCAACTCTTGCTAAACAACTTCACAGCTAATGATCATAATTGGCAAGGAGATGGGGATGCAAGAAGAGCAATTAAACAGAAGTCAGCCGGGTTGATTGAGCTTGATGACTTCTCAGCCATGAGAGCAGATATTGCAAAGCTGGCAAATCAGATGAACCGAATGACAACACAACAAACGCAACATGTACAATAGATGTCTATTTGTTGCGAAATATGTGGTGAGAGTCATATGAGTGACATGTGCCCCACGAATCCTGAATCTATATACTATGTTGGGCAACAAAACAGAGGTCCTATGAATCAACATGCACAATATGGGAACACTTACAATCCAAATTGGAGGAATCATCCTATCTTCTCATGGGGCGGAAATCAACAGAATCAGAATTAGTATAGGCCTCAAGGAAATTTTAATCAGCCTCAGAAGCCACCCCAACAAATAGAAGAGAGTACGAATGACTTGCTGAAAAAGTTATTGCTAGACAATCAACAGCTCAGGACCGACTTCAGAAATCTTGAGAGGCAAATGGGGCAGTTAGCAGCAAATCAAAATGCTAGACCTACAGGCTCTCTTCCCAGTGATATAGAGAAGAACCCTCAAGTTAATGTAGTTACACTTAGAAACGGGAGGGAACTAGAGGAAGTGCCAAAGAAGAGAAAGGAAAAACCTATACCTGAGGGAGAGCTGAAACCTAAGGCAATACACGAGTCAAAGAAAACTGATACAAGTTCAGAGCGAATGGAGGCTACAAGGCCACCACCACCTTTCCCCCAGAGATTGCAGAAAAAGAATGACGATCGCATGTTCAACAAATTTCTCTCTATGTTGAGTCAGATTCAATTAAATATTCCATTAGTGGATGTACTTCGTGAAATTCCAAAGTATGCTAAGTACATAAAAGATATAGTGGTTCACAAGAGGAAATTGACTGAGTTCGAGACAGTTGCACTTACTGAGGAGTGCACATCAAGGGTCCAAAACAAGCTCCCCCAAAAGCTTAAGGATCCTGGCAGCTTCACCATTCCAGTGCAAATCGGTAATATTGATGTGGGTCGTGCTCTTTGTGATTTGGGTGCGAGCATAAATCTGATGCCATTGTTCTTGTTTAAGCAATTGGGTCTGGGAGCTCCAAGACCAACCACTGTGATGTTGCAATTAGCTGATAGGTCCATAGCCTACCCCGAAGGAGTGATTGAAGATGTGCTGCTGCAAATTGGGAAATTTATCTTCCCAGCTGACTTCATTATTCTAGATTTTGAGGCTGATGAATAAGTTCCAATCATATTGGGACGACCTCTCTTGGCTACTGGTGATGCAATAATTAAAGTGAGAGAAGGGAAAATGATTATGAGGGTGGACAACGAGGAAGCAATCTTCAATGTCTACAAAGCAATCCAACTTCCCCGCCACTATGAGGAGATTTCCATGATATCTATTGTGGAGGTGGATGCGCAACTTCTCGACACGAGTGTATATCTAGACGACTCTCTAGAAAAAGCAATCATGTTGTTTTATAGCTTGATGATTGATGATGAGGTTGAAGAGATGATGCATATCCTAGATGCATCATGTGCTTACATGCAAGGAATACACCCGTTTGAGCCCCTGAATAGGCCAAGTGTCCCCCCTCCAAAGCCGTCAATTGAAGAAGCTCCAAAATTGGAGCTTAAACCCCTACCCCCTCACCTTCAATATGCTTATTTGTGTAGTTCTGACACTTTACCTATTATTGTTTCTTCTCACTTGTCTAAATTGCAGGAAGAAAAGCTATTGAGGGTGCTACGTGAGCACAAGCGAGCAATTGGGTGGACAATGTCTGACATTAAAGGCATTAGTCCAGCTTTCTGCATGCACAAAATCCTCATGGAGGACGGACACAAGCCAAGTGTAGAGCATCAATGCCGACTAAATCCAATCATGAAAGAAGTGGTAAGAAAAGAAGTGATTAAGTGGCTTGATGCTGGTATTGTATTTCCAATCTCTGATAGTAAATGGGTAAGCCCCGTTCAATGTGTGCCAAAGAAAGGGGGGATGACTGTAGTAGTTAATGAAAATAATGACTTAATTCCTACAAGAACTGTCACTGGATGGAGAATTTGCATAGATTATAGAAAATTGAACAATGCCACCCGAAAAGACCACTTTCCCCTTCCCTTTATTGACCAAATACTTGATAGGTTAGCTGGCCAGGAATACTACTGTTTCCTGGACGGTTATTCGGGGTATAATCAGATTGCTATAGCCCTAGAGGACCAAGAGAAAACTACATTTACATGTCCTTATGGCACGTATGCGTTCAAGAGAATGCCCTTCGGTCTTTGTAATGCACCTACGACTTTTCAAAGGTGTATGATGGCTATTTTTACTGACATGGTTGAAAGATTTGTAGAAGTATTCATGGACGATTTTTCTGTGTTTGGATGTTCTTTTGATAGTTGTTTGATGAACCTTGATAAAGTGCTTGCTAGGTGTGAAGAGACGAACTTGGTGCTAAACTGGGAAAAGTGCCATTTCATGGTACGTGAAGGTATAGTTTTGGGGCACAAGGTGTCAAAAGATGGTCTACAGGTGGATAAAGCAAAGGTGGAGATGATTGAAAAATTGCCCCCACCGACATCCGTCAAAGGCATTCGCAGTTTCTTGGGTCATGCAGGTTTTTATCGTCGTTTCATTAAAGATTTTTCAAAAATTTCTTCTCCTTTGTGCAGGCTTCTAGAGAAAGATGTCACCTTCAAGTTTGATAATGCATGTCTGAAAGCATTTGAGGAGCTGAAGGGAAGATTTGTGACTGCACCAATTATCATTGGCCCAGATTGGGCACAACCATTTGAGTTGATGTGCGATGCAAGTGACATAGCAATCGGAGCGGTTTTGGGGCAAAGGAGGGATAAAATCTTTCACTCCATTTATTATGCGAGAAAAACTATGAATCCAGCTCAGATGAATTATACAGTTACTGAAAAGGAGTTGCTTGCAGTGGTGTGGGCGTTTGATAAGTTCAGATCCTATCTAGTGGGAACCAAAGTCATTATCTACACAGATCATTCAGCTATCAGATACTTGTTTGAAAAGAAAGACGCCAAGCCGAGGCTGATTCGTTGGGTCCTCTTCTTGCAAGAATTTGACTTAGAGATCCGAGATCGAAAAGGGACAGAAAATCAAGTGGCTGATCATTTGTCCAGATTAGAAAGTCGGAACCATGTAGCTGAAGGAGGGTCAATCAAAGAAACATTTCCTGATGAGCAATTATTAGCAGTCACCTCAGGTGAAGCCCCATGGTATGCAGATTATGTGAATTTTATTGCAAGTGGGACAATAGAAGAAGATTCTTACATGATGTAAGGCTCTACATGTGGGATGAACCATTCTTATATAGGTAGTGCGCAGATCAATTGGTGAGAAGGTGTGTTCCTGAGGAAGAGATGAATGCTATACTGCATGACTGCCATGCTTCGCCATATGGAGGTCATCACGGCGGGGATAGAACCGCCCAAAAAGTTCTACAATTAGGTTTCTATTGGCCAAAATTGTTTAAGGATGCACATGCCTTTGTTAAAAATTGTGATAGATGCCAAAGAACCGGAACTATCACGAGGAAGCACGAGATGCCCTTGCAAAATATTCTGGCAGTAGAGCTTTTTGATGTTTGGGGGATTGATTTCATGGGACCGTTCCCATATTCTAATGGGCACAGGTACATCTTGGTGGCGGTCGACTATGTTTCTAAGTGGGTGGAGGCCGTTGCTCTTCCTACTAATGACGCAAAGGTAGTGGTAAGCTTTGTAAAGAAGCACATCTTCACACGTTTTGGGACTCCAAGAGTGTTGATAAGCGACGGGGGAACTCACTTTTGTAACAAATTGCTGAATAATATTCTTGCAAAATATAGAGTTAAGCACAAGGTTTCCACTGCCTATCATCCCCAAACGAGTGGTTAAGTAGAAGTTTCCAACAGAGAGGTAAAGCAAATTTTGGAAAAAACAGTAAGTGGGAATAGAAAGGACTGGGCCGGGAAGCTGGATGACGCATTATGGGCGTATCGCACTGCATACAAGACCCCCATAGGTACTTCTCTGTACAGGTTGGTTTATGGGAAGGCATGCCATTTGCCCGTCGAGCTTGAACACAAAGCATATTGGGCGATTAAAAAGCTAAATATGGAGATGGACTTGGCCGGTGAGAAGAGATTGCTACAACTCAACGAGCTTGATGAGTTTCTATTGCATGCGTATGAAAATGCCAAATTGTATAAAGAAAAGACCAAAAGGTGGCATGATAAGCACATCCAACATCGTGAGTTTGAGCCAGGTCAAGAAGTTCTCTTGTTTAATTCAAGGCTAAAGCTTTTTCCAGGAAAGCTTGAATCTCGATGGTCGGGTCCGTTTGAAGTGGTTAGTGTGAAACCTCATGGTGCGGTGGAATTGCGTGAGACGGGTTCCAATGCGACATTCTTGGTAAATGGCCAGAGAGTAAAACACTATTAGGGTGGTGACATTGCACGTCACAAGACCTCGATGGATTTAGTGGAGGCATGAAGAGCGTGTTGCGTCGTGCCGCGATGTTAAATCAGGCGCTTCTTGGGAGGCCATCCAAGTTAGTTAGTTCATTGTTTTGTAGGAATTAGATCTTGTATGTATATAAAAAAAAGGCTCGGTCTAGGTATGGGAAAACGAGACGGATGCATCACATCCCCCTCAGCATGAAAACATTGATGGACTAATTGCACAAGGCAGTGAAATCTGCCCATCGCGTCCACAACAACGTCCAAAAATAATTCAGAGAAGTCACTTAGGACGCGTCGCGTCCAAAAAAAAAGGGGGTCCAGATATGGGAAAACGAGGCGGATGCGTCGCATCCCCCTCAGCATGAAAAAATTGACGGACCAATTGCTCAAGGCAGTGAAGTCTGCCTATCGCGTCCGCGTCGCGTCCAACCAATTTTTGGAGAAAGCAGTGGGGATGCGTCGCGTCCAAGCTCGCACGCATAGGTAAGTGCTATATTTTAACACATCTTAGGCCAAAAACAAAATTCTAACATAAAAACAAACACGACACCCTAACATAAAAAGCCCGTCTTCCTCGTTCTTTCTTTAATCCCAATTGCGACGCATCCAAACGCGACAGGTACGCATCATCTTCCTCGTTCTTTCTTTTTCTTCTCTCCTAATTCTCCTCTCTTCCCTCTCTCAATGGTAGCAACAAGTTAGGTTTTGCCAATTTCAAATATCACACATGTGATTAAGAGAGGAACTGAAAAAGTCTGAGGTTTAGGGCTGTCGTTCTTGTTAGTTGTAATGGTTGCGAGATGATAAACTATAATTCCCTTCATCTCGTTAATTTTGGGAGGGTAGTCGAATTACCCAACTGATAGAATGAACTAGGCACAACTGTTGCATATCACATGTTCGACGAATTGCCCGTGAGGTAAATTTAGGCGCCGGTGAAGTCTGAGTCACCGAGCAACATTGGTATATGCTTGTGAATAAGTGTGAGGTTATTTGTGTTGATTGTGTACAAGAATGTTTTGAGCCTATGATATATTGTCTAAATGAATTGAACATCCGGCACATGCTAGACATCTTGAATTATAAAGTGTTACTCGATTTAAATTGTGTGAGAGCTATGCGTAATGATATGTCGTGAGAATAAGTGTGGGGTCTAGTGAGGTGCTATGTGCAAATGAACATGGTGAGTGAGCGTCGCTCGGATAAACCTCATGTTGGGCATAATGATATCTATATAGCACAATGCTTATTTGTAAAATTTGAAGAGAGTTATCACATCCCTGCTGAAAGCCATGAGCTATAGTTTCATGAAGTATTGAATGGCATGACTCTGCGAATAATTGGAAGTGCAAGCTGTTGCAACTACTTTATAGCTGAACTTCACTGTTTTATACGCTAATTGTTGATTTTTTTTTGCATTGCAGGTACTTAGGTTCATAAATGGCAGCAACGAGTAAACCGTCCAAGCAACAAGACAAAGATAATAACAAGCAACCGCCCAAAAAGCCTACCGGAAAGGCAGCAGGTGCCCTAAATCCACAGAAAAAAGGAAGCAGACGGAGAAGGAAAAGGAATTGCAGCCTAGGCAGTTAAGTGATGATTCAGAGCAAGAAGAAGAGGAACCATTAGTCAGGAGGACAGTGAAGAAGGGTATTACAAAAACATCACAACCAAGCAAAGGGATAGAGATAAGAGAGGCTATGACATACCAGAGAAAAGCCTCCAAAAAGAGTGATCCGACTGATAAAGGAAAGGAGAAGATTACTGCAGAATCTGAGTCCGAATCCGATTTGGATAATGACCTTCTACATGTCGACATGAGTGATGAAGATGAGGGTGAACCCATAGACCGAGTTGCTTGGGAAAAGAACTTTGTTAATGAGAAGGCATTCCGAGCCTATAATAAGATACTGGGTTCAAAGAAGTACATTCCAGAAAAGCCGATCAACATCGAAACACTTAAGAAAAAGTACCCAGAGTTTCTAAAATCAATTCGAGAGGTGCAACAATGGGGACCCATCTTGAAGGATCACGACAAAGCCAACCTCACTATTGTTAGAGAGCTTTACGCCAATTGGCGTCACTCCAGGAGCAACATTGTGAGAGTACGAGGGGTAGATATTAATGTGTCAGCTGAAGCTCTGAATAATTTCTTAGGGGTGCCACACACACTAACAGATAGGTTTGACTCCATATGCAAAACACCAGATTATGCACACATTAAGTCTGTCCTATGCCCTACCAGGAAGGATGCAAATTGGAAGCATGGGAGTATGGAGTACCATTCTATAGCCAAGAAATTTATGAGTGCGTTAGCACGCGTGGCTCTAAATTTCATATGCAACCGCTTGATGCCATGCCAACACAAAACTGATGTCCCTCGTCACCGCGCACTAGTATTGTATGCTTTATTGGAGGGGATACCGCTCAACTTAGGAGCCATCATGCATGATCAAATGCAGCGCACCAGGATGAATTACAAGTGGAGGCTGTTCTTTGCAAATACCCTATCGGCTTTCTTGACAGAGATGGGAGTACTATGGGACAAGGAGAATGACGACATTGAGGCTAAAGCTCCAGGACCATACGATGTCACTCATGCCGAACAAGGGAAGATCTTCTAAGCTCACCATTCAACAGTTATTTGAGCAGATGCAAGCAGATATGAAAGAGAACAGGGCTGAGTTGATAGCGACTCGTGTCGAGTTGAGTGCCACCAGGGATGAGTTGAGTCAGACTCGTGCGGATCTAAGCCGAGTCCAGACTGAGCAGGCCACGATGATGAGGGAGATATCATTACTCCTCAGAGCTCTGGTTCAACGTGCAGATATAGACATCTCACAGCTGATTGCATCGTCCACTGCCGGACCATCTACTCCTGTTCCTCCTATAGTCCCTGAGGCTCCACACACCAGGCCTACTGAGGTCGCTGTACCACCCGCTACAGAATCAGCTCCAGTTGGTGATGATAGGACAATGACAGCTCTCCCTATGCGTGAGGATGATGTTGCAAGGCCGGAGGGGGTCTTGATGAATGCCATGGATGCAGATGCTCTTCCACAGACTGCGGATGAGCCTTCCACCTTGACTTGAGGGAGTTTCTTCTCACCCTACTTTACCTTATTTGTGTGCATTGGGGACAATGCACAGTTCTAAGTGTGGGGTGGGGGTTATTCATATTTTTTTGTATGGATGAATGTACTAAACTGTTACAATTTGACTGTTGGGGGCTGTAATATTCACTGGATTAATGGCATGTAATAGTAGTAAATTCATCTATATGGAGTAACTCTCAGTTGATTCTTGAAATTAGTGTTAGTATTAGGAGATTGACAGAAAACTAAAAAAAAAAAAAAAAAAAATTAGAGTAGTAGCCTTGAGTAATTAGTAAATTTTTTGTGTAGGTAGTAATAATCCCCTGTGATTTTTCTTTGTGCATCGGTTCTTTTCCATGGGATGTGTTTTGAACCGGGTAGTAAATATTTTCTTTTAGAATAGATTAGAGTTAGAAAATAAATGGAGGAAGAAATATGAGATTCCTAGGGGGCTCTTGACTTGTTTGATAGTAGCATATTCAGGCTTCGACATGTGTAGTGCCTTTCCTATGTTTTAAAATTGATCATGAAGCCTTTATATATTGGATAGCATGTTTGTGACACCTATGTCTCGTTTACATGACTTATGTTCACTTTGTGCTTAATGCTTAATATCTCGTTGCTCCGTGAATACTTATATTGTTTGAGAGTCAGAATGTGATCGTCCTTAGTGAGTCATGTGCCATGTGGGGTGAGGTTTTTGTGTTGTTCTTGTATTGTACTTGTGTCTAGAACTTGTCCGGTATGTGAGTTGAAGCGAAATTTGAGGTGATGCTCGGTTTGAAAAATGATTTTAGGCTTTCTTTGATCTTTTTGAGCTTATTGCTTATCATAAATAAAATTTATCCCTAGTTAACCATTTTGAGCCTATTGACTTTTATTTGGTACCCACATTATAAGCCTATACCCTTTTTATTCTTAATTAACATTGTTTTGATCCTTTTACCTCTTAAAGCACTTTAATTGTTAGATGAGCGCTAAAAGAAGTAAGAAGGGACTAAGTGTGGGGTGGCGTTTGAGTGGAACCAATGAAAGAAAAAAGGGTGCACTTATTTTGTAAAATAATACACCACTAGCGGAAATTGAAAAAAAAAAAAAGAAGAGAAAAATCTGAAAAAAAGGAAAGAAAAATACAGATGAATAAATTGTTGTCTTGTTCTTGCTAGTGGGTATTAATTAAAGTAGTGCTTAAAGAAAGAGAAAATATTGTTGGGGGTGATATTATTTGTGAAATTGAAGTGGTGTTGAAACATTTGCGCTTAAGTTATTTGGTGATGTGTTAAAGTGCTTAGGAGGTTGAGTCACTATTCCTAAAATATATCCTACCCATCCCTTAGCCCACATTACAACCATGAAAAAGTCCTAATTGATTCTAGATCGAGCGAGCTTACATTAGTAGAGATTTACATTAAGGGCAAGCCTATGGTACCAATTGCAATGCATGTGACTTCTTTGTGAGAGTGAGCGATTTTCTTTGATATATGTGAGTCATTAAAATATATTTGATCATGAGATTCGAATGTGTGGATTGAACTCGCTCTCTTGTTCTTGTTGTGAAGGCACATGGTTTCACGAGGGATAGGTAACGTTATTAGACTTCTATGATGTTGGGTGTTCAAGCCATGAATGCATTGTGACATTGAGTCGGTTTTTGAGGTTAGGATTGTTGTGAGCATGTTGTCTTTGTTTAAATATTTTTAAAGAATGACATAAGTAAAGGGAAGTATATATGATGCATATTCTAGAGCCTAATTGTTGCAAATAATCATGGTCATAGGTGCAGTGTGCTTTGAATGATAAGAGCTTAATTTTGTTTCGTCTACTATAGGATGGTTTGTTCGAGGACGAACAAAGGTTTAAGTGTGGGGTAGTGATGTTTGGCATATTTCGATATGTATTGATGTTACTTTACCCATGTTTTAACCGCTTCTTGATGTTATTTGATCTTTAAAATGCCCAACATGGTTTAATTATTGATTTTATGACTAATTGAGTTGTGTGTGGTGAATTAGGGTGTTTGGAGTGTAAAAATATGAAGAAAAGGTGCTCTAGGTAGAGGAAGAGAGATTGGATGCATCGCATCCAATCTAGAAAAAAAGATCAGATTTCGTACACCCTTAGCAGTGAAGTCGGCCCATAGCATCCGCCATAGCATCCGCACCTGGGCAAAGCTGAGATGGAGGAACAAGGGTTGGATGCATCGCATCCACCCTCGCATGCAAAGCTGAGAAATAGAGGACGAGGTGGATGCGTCGCATCCACCCTCGCATGTGAAGCTGAGAAATGGAGGACGAGGTGGATGCGACGCATCCACCTTAGCATCAATCCCTGAAGCCGATTTGGACTAGGAATAGGAGAGCTTTGGCCCACGACTTTTGTACGCAATATATAAGCCAAAAACGCCTCCTTTAGGTGAGGGGACATATTGGAGAAGGGGAAAAAGCCACAACAAAGTTCTAAAACCACGGAATTCGTCTTGAGTTCCTATTCTCTCTTTCTTTTATTGATTCTTATGCACTCTTGTGAATTTTTGATGATTGCCTGAATATGAGTGGCTAAGAACCCTATTGTTCTAGGGTCATGGGTATACATGAATGTTGATGTTTGAAGTTTAATTTGACGAAGTTGATTTTATCATATTGGGTTGTTTATTTAATTCTGTTTTTAATTATTTTGCTGAGTAGCTAACAATGAAATACTATCTACGAATCTAGAGTTGAACTCGAAAGTGGGAACTCTAGATTACATATAGAATTAAATAGAGCAAGTTCTTAAACCTGGGCATCGGGGAACGGATTCGCAATTGGGATAGACATATACCTAATTGCCTTGCTCGGTTGCAATACAGGAATTGTAAATGCGTTCTTGTTAAGTTTAATTCCATAGACATATAGGTATTAAGTTAGCTTGAATAGGTGAGTAAGGGCTCGACAGATTCTTATGAGTAATATCAACCCTGTGCACCAACAATCCAGATAAATCAATTAGTTATTTTAAGCTAAGAATGCAACATGATTGTTAAATAACCCGTGACCCTGAAATATTATCTCCCATTGATTGTTATTTAAAACTATTTAAGTGTTGTGTTGATTTCTGGTATTCCATTACGTGATAGTCTTTAGGTAGTAAATTAGACAATTATCTATTTTATAAGAAATCGGTTGAATCGATAAGCTATTTGAGTTTGAATTAGTCAAAAGTTAATCATAAGTCCTCGTGGGAACGATACTCTATTCACTACTCTATTACTTGACGACCACGTATACTTGCGTGAGTGTGTTTGGTCCCAACACCATCTCGAAGGTCGAACTCGAGCCAAGACCGAAGGGCCCGACCCAGTAACGAGTTCGAGCCAGTATCGAGCTCACAGACAAGAGCCGTTGCAACCGCACCAAGAGAGAGAATCTTGGCGGGAATAGAGGAAGAGACATGTCATCATAGGCCTTCCACTATATGCTTTATTTTATTATTTTTTGTAATGACCCTCTACTATAAAAGGGGGAATCCTTGTAAGCTATGGGGGCGAGAAAGAAAAATACACTGTAACCAAAAATCACTTCTCATATTGAAAGATATCCCTTTGTGCTTGTTTTACTTTATCTTATTCATTCTTGTTGCTCACTATTTACATTCTCACAATCAAGAATACACATATCTCTATTTCTTTACACGATTTATATCGAATTGTATCGCACATCCTTAGAACCTACACAAATCTAACGTTATCCGATTTTTTCGGTAAATATTATTCACATTCAATGTTGGCATATCAATTCAATAAATAAATGATATATGTCTTCACACACATTTTTATTACCAAATCATGGTTAATTAATAAATATTTTAATCTTAATTTATTGTTGAGTTTTTTGTTTTTAAGATGAAATATTCTTAAAATGAGGGTGAATGGGAAATGGAGGGAAAATGAAATTTTGAGTAAAATTTTAAATTTTTCCCTCTTGACAATGAGACATTGTCCCATATTGGAAGAGGAAAAGATTTTTGGTAGGTATATATATAATTTCTCTTCTTGTAGCTCTTAAAGAGTTAAGAAGAAAGCAAGCCTCGCGCTGTCGTCGTCGTCGCTCGCTCGGCTCGGCTTCGACTACGGCTTCGGCTTCGGATTTGGATTTGGATTTGGATTTGGTCAAATGATCGATTGATTGATTAATTTTTTGGACCAAATTTATTTGTTAATAGTAAATATTAACGTAAGATTATCCGCATTTATAACGGATATTTTCCAATCCGTGTATTGACCATTTGGTAGCCGCCTAATGCTCTTCCCACCATGAATGTGCTTGCTCCACAAACATGAATGTGCTTGCTCCAATAACAAGCTAATGCTTGCTCCACCATGGAGGGTGGACGTTTGGTCTTCTTCAACACTGGCTGCTATATATATGTGCAGCAGATGTTGAAGAAAGACACTCAACACACAACACACAATTCGCTCAGCAAATTGGCTATACATTGCACTCCTTCCTCTCAGCATTTCCATACAATTTTCTGAGTTTCTACTCCTTCGTTCTGCATTGTTTTTTAACTTCAAACAAAGCAACTGTAAGTGTGATTTGCTACCGAACTTTGTGTTCGCTGAAACACTGGGGTTTGAAGTACCGCTACACCAGTGTGTTATTCGTTCTATCCTGGGAGGAAATAATCCATTACCTTGGGTACTAGGAGGGGATTAAATTCCTTAAGGAAACACTGTGAATTCAGTGGGCTCGAATTATTTACTGTTTTATTACGTAAATTTATATTTTGCAGAATTAGAATTATTATTTACAAATACAGCTATATTGACGGGAAACAACAATCTTAAGGAATTTAATATTTATTTCTGTATTTGTAGTATTCTAATTATTCTGCAAACTAAAACCTTTGTGGTTTGTGTACTCCCGTTTTGGAGAGTTAAGCCTTCGTGGCGTTTTGTTGGATATTAAAATCTACGTGATTTTTACTCCAGTTTGAAAACGTGTATTAAACGTTTGTTTGTGTCATTTTTTTACAGAAAAAATGATGACTGATAGCGAAAACCAAGCTGTTCCGACGGTGACTGCCAACGCATCGACAAGCCGAACACCGGCGTTGGCACCGGCAGAAAAACTCGAAAAATTTTTCGGGATTGATTTCAAGCGCTGGCAGCAGAAGATGTTCTTCTACTTAACTACGTTATGTCTACATAAGTTCATCAAGGAAGATGTTCCTGATCTGCCAGATAAAACTTCAGAGAATGAACACTTTCTCGTGATTGAAGCGTGGAAGCATTCTGATTTTTTATGCAAGAATTATATTCTTAGCGGACTGGATGATAATCTGTATAATGTATACAGTAGCATGGAGACGTCAAAAGAATTGTGGAATGCGCTTGAAAAGAAATATAAAACTGAAGATGCCGGGATGAAGAAATTCGTTGCCGCAAAATTTTTGGACTACAAAATGGTAGATAGCAAATCTGTTATTACCCAAGTCCAGGAATTGCAAGTGATTATTCATGATCTACTTGCTGAAGGTCTTGTCATCAACGAAGCATTCCAAGTAGCAGCAATGATTGAGAAGTTGCCTCCATTGTGGAAGGACTTCAAAAATTATTTGAAACACAAACGAAAGGAAATGTCCCTTGAAGATCTCATTGTTCGGTTGAGAATCGAAGAGGACAATAAAGCTGCTGAAAGAAGAGGCCGTGGAAATTCAACAATAATGGGAGCAAATATTGTTGAAACTAACAAAAAGAGGAAGAAGGCTTCTGGTCCGAAATACAACCCAAGCAAGAAGCGGTTCAGTGGAAACAGCTACAACTGTGGAAAAACCGGACACAAATCTACGGAGTGTCGTGCTCCGAAGAAAGACAAGAAAAGAGGTCAAGCAAACATGGTAGTAAACCATGATGATGTTGATAACTTGTGTGCCATGCTTTCTGAATGTAACTTGGTGGGAAATCCTAACTGTGGTGGTTTGATTCAGGAGCCACTCGCCATGTTTGTGCAGTTAGAGAGGCTTTTGCTACTTATGCTCTTGCTGAACCCGGAGAGACAGTTTATATGGGAAATGCTTCAACAGCAAAAGTTGAAGGATATGGGAAGATATTTCTGAAAATGACTTCTGGCAAGGTCATGACTTTGAACAATGTCCTTCATGTTCCCGAAATGAGAAAGAATTTAGTCTCTACTGGACTTCTTGTTAAGCACGGTTTTAAGTGCGTTTTTGTGTCCAACAAGGTTGTAATTAGTAAGAATGAAATATTTGTAGGAAAAGGTTACCTCACCGAGGGCCTTTTCAATCTAAATGTAATGGTTGTGGAAAATAATAATAATATTTCAGCTTCTTCTTACTTACTTGAGTCAAATGATTTATGGCATGTACGTTTGGGTCATGTCAATTATAAAACCTTGCGAAAAATGATTAACTTGGAAGTACTGCCCAAGTTTGAATGCGAAAAATCAAAATGTCAAACATGTGTGGAATCTAAGTATGTTAAACATCCTTATAAGTCAGTTGAAAGGAATTCAAATCCTTTAGACTTAATTCACACAGATATTTGTGACATGAAGTCAATACCATCTCGCGGTGGAAAGAAGTATTTCATAACTTTTATTGACGATGGTACTCGATATTGCTATGTTTACTTACTGAATAGTAAAGATGAAGCAATAGACGCATTCAGGCAATACAAAAATGAAGTTGAAACGCAACTTAACAAGAAAGTAAAAATAATAAGAAGTGATAGGGGTGGTGAATATGAATCTCCTTTTGAAGAAATATGTTTAGAATATGGAATTATTCATCAAACAACAGCCCCTTACACGCCCCAATCTAATGGGATTGCGGAAAGAAAGAATCGCACATTAAAGGAGATGATGAATGCGTTGTTGATAAGTTCTGGTTTGCCACAGAACTTGTGGGGGGAAGCCATTCTTACGGCTAATCGAATATTAAATCGAGTGCCCCATAGCAAAACACAATCCATTCCATATGAAAAATGGAAAGGAAGGAAGCCCAACTTGAATTACTTTAAAGTGTGGGGGTGTTTGGCAAAAGTGCAAGTTCCTAAACCCAAAAGGGTAAAGATAAGACCGAAAACCGTTGATTGTGTTTTCATAGGATATGCGACAAATAGTAAAGCATATCGATTTCTGGTTCATAAATCAGAAAATCCCGACATTCATAATAATACGGTTATAGAATCAGATAATGCTGAGTTCTTTGAAAATATATATCCGTATAAAAAGGAATGTGAGTCGTTTGGTGAAGGATCTAAACGACCTCGGGAAGAAACAAAAGAAAGTACATGTAATCAGGAGAATCCAAGACGTAGTAAACGTCAAAGAACGTCTACTTCATTTGGACCAGATTTTGTGACTTTCTTATTGGAGAATGAGCCTCAAACATTTAAAGAAGCTATGACTTCTTCGGAATCATTGTTTTGAAAAGAGGCAGTCAATAGTGAAATAGAATCCATATTGAACAACCATACATGGGAATTGGTTGATCTTCCTCCTAAAAATAAACCTTTGGGTTCTAAATGGATTTTTAAGAGAAAAATCAAAGATGATGGTACTATTGATAAATTCAAGGCAAGGCTCGTAGTCAAAGGGTATAGACAACGAGAAGGTCTAGACTACTTTGATACATACTCTCCAGTTACAAGAATTACGTCCATACGGATGTTAGTAGCATTAGCTGCAGTGTATGGTCTTGAAATTCATCAAATGGATGTTAAGACGGCCTTCTTAAATGGAGAGTTGGAGGAAGAAATTTACATGGAACAACCTGAAGGGTTTGTGGTTCCAGGTAAAGAAAAGAAGGTATGTAGACTTGTTAAGTCTCTTTACGGACTAAAACAAGCACCCAAACAATGGCATGCAAAATTTGACCAAACAATGTTGTCAAATAGTTTTAAGATAAATGAATGTGATAAATGTGTGTACATTAAAAATGTTCCAAATCACATAGTCATTGTTTGCCTATATGTGGATGATATGCTGATAATGAGTAATGACATTGCCAACATAAATGCTACTAAGCGTATGCTCAATAGCAAGTTTGATATGAAAGACTTGGGAGTTGCTGATTTAATTCTGGGAATTAAGATCCATAAGACTCCTCAAGGTCTGGCATTGTCACAATCTCATTATATTAAGACAGTACTTGAAAAATTCAAGCACTTGGGCTTTAAAGTTGCAAAGACTCCAATTGACGTGAATCTTGCATTAGCAAAGAATAAAGACCAAAGCATACCACAATTGGATTATGCTCGTGTGTTGGGATGATTAATGTATATCATGAATTGTACACGACCAGATATAGCTTGTGCTATAAGTAAACTGAGCCGATATACGAGCAATCCAGGCCAATCTCATTGGATGGCAATGAAACGAGTTTTGGGATATTTAGAACATACCCAGAACTTTGAATTGTACTACAGTAAATTCCCTGCGGTGATTGAGGGATACTGTGATGCAAATTGGATCACCGGTTCAACTGATTCTAAGTCCACGAGTGGATATGTATTCACTATTGGTGGAGGAGCGGTATCTTGGAAGTCGTCCAAACAAACATGTATTGCCCACTCTACAATGGAGGCTGAATTCATAGCCTTAGATAAAGCCGGTGAAGAAGCTGAATGGCTCCGGAATTTCTTTGAAGACATTCCATTTTGGCCCAAACCGTTGGCACCAATATGTATACATTGTGATAGTCAAGCGGCAATTGGAAGGGCTGGGAGCGTTATGTATAACGGTAAATCTCGTCATATACGACGAAGACATAAAATCGTTAGGCAATTACTCTCTAGAGGAATTATCACGATTGACTATGTAAAGTCAAGTGATAATGTGTCGGATCCACTTACAAAAGGCCTAACTAGAGAGGTAGTTGAGAAATCATCAAGGGGAATGGGGCTATGGCCGATAACAAGTCACTGTGGCGGTAACTCTACCTAGAAGACTGGAGATCCCAAGATCTAGGTTCAAGGAGATCAAACAAAGTCATAAATGACGGTTCAACATTGTCAAATGAAATTTTAGTCCGTTCTCGTGATGAGACAATGTTCAGTACCAAGGATAAAGTATTAAGGCTTTTTAATGATTTCTAAATTTGATACGGGGTATATCAAATAGTGTATCTACAGGATGACACGTTTAGGAATCACCTATGTAAGTGTAAAGTGTTAGCCGCTTCAAGAGAAACTTTGTAAGGCCAGTTCTCTACGCACTTATGAAACCAGGAGGTGTTCATGGCTGAAACGAACACAACAATGACAACCAAAGACGGTTAAGGGTTGATTGTGTGACTTATGGTTGTCTAGGTATACACCAAAGATCGACGGTTCAAAGATATCAAATCTACCGATTGACCGAGTATATCCGACATAAGTTTACTACGGAAAGTTCAAAGGGAAACCTACTTATCCAGATGCGATTAATCCTTGCTTGTAAATCACACAGTTTTTTCATGCATACTTCTGTGATATAGCCATTCCCCATTCATGTGGGGGATTGTTGAGTTTTTTGTTTTTAAGATGAAATATTCTTAAAATGAGGGTGAATGGGAAATGGAGGAAAAATAAAATTTTGAGTAAAATTTTAAGTTTCCCCCTCTTGACAATGAGACATTGTCCCATATTGGAAGAGAAAAAGATTTTTGGTGGGTATATATATAATTGCTTTTCTTGTAGCTCTTAAAGAGTTAAGAAGAAAGCAAGTCTCGCACCGTCATCGTCGTCGCTCGCTCGGCTCGGCTTCGGCTACGGCTACGGCTTCGGCTTCGGCTTCGGATTCGGATTCGGATTCGGATTCGGATTTGGATTTGGATTTGGTCAAATGATCGATTGATTAATTAATTTTTTGGACCAAATTTATTTGTTAATAGTAAATATTAACGTAAGATTATCCGCATTTGTAACGGATATTTTCCAATCCGTGTATTGACCATTTGGTAACCGCCTAATGCTCTTCCCACCATGAATGTGCTTGCTCCACAAACATGAATGTGCTTGCTCCACAAACAAGCTAATGCTTGCTCCACCATGGAGGGTGGACGTTTGGTCTTCTTCAACACTGGCTGCTATATATATGTGCAGCAGATGTTGAAGAAAGACACTCAACACACAACACACAATTCGCTCAACAAATTGGCTATACATTGCACTCCTTCCTCTCAGCATTTCCATACGATTTTCTGAGTTTCTACTCCTTCGTTCTGCATTGTTTTTAACTTCAAACAAAGCAACTGTAAGTGTGATTTGCTACCGAACTTTGTGTTCGCTGAAACACTGGGGTTTGAAGTACCGCTACACCAGTGTGTTATTCGTTCTATCCTGGGAGGAAATAATCCATTACCTTGGGTACTAGGAGGGGATTAAATTCCTTAAGGAAATACTGTGAATTCAGTGGGCTCGAATTTATTATTGTTTCATTACGTTAACTTATATTTTACAGAATTATTATTTACAAATATAGCAATATTGGCGGGAATAACATTTATGACTAAGACATACATTTTTATTACCAAATCATGGTTAATTAATAAATATTTTAATCTTAATTTATGACTATTAGTGTGCTTTTGCGTAAACATCCATAGGATACAAATAAGTTTTTACCGTGAAAGTATTTCCTTATACGTTAAACTTTGATGAGCATTATTTGGATATTTTTCCACTCCCTCACGTTTAGATAATTGGATCCTCGTATCTAATTCCTTCAATTGCTTTTTCGTGGTCTTATCGTGAGAATGTAAATCAAGAGGAATGGATTTTGGTGATTTGTATCCATAAATAAATAGATAAACAGTCATTCCCCAGTTAAACATATTCATTTTTTCAAATTGAAGCATCTAAGGTCCATAAAATTTCTTTCTCTTTTTAAAAGAATCTTAAAGAATGATTAACATAGACAAGAGTCTAACCGCTGTGGAGATAATGGGTTGGCATGAAATCCTTGGAAAATATTTTCCGAAAAAATATTTTTTATGAAAAACAAGTGATTTTCTTACTTATTTTTTGGTATTTGGTTAGGTAACAAAATTATTTTCTGAAAAATATATAATTTAAACAAATACTATGCGAGACAAACTGTTTAAGGGCGGGGAAGGTGGTCGATCGGGGTGTAGAAGCCGGGGCGGCGATAAGGGTATTTGGGTAGGGGGGGAGTTAGGGTGAGGGGTGGAGGGTAGGGGTGGGGAATGGAGTGAGGAAGGTTGGAAATGAGTTTTGAAAAATATTTTTCCTACTTTGGATAGGGAAATTATTTTGCTCCAATTGAAAAAAAATGATTTCGTGAGAAAAATATTTTTCAAAATATTTAAGACAATCAAACATGAAAAAATTGAAAACATCAAACGCCACCAATAACTATCAATGAAATCATTTTGGATCATTAAGAAACTATTCACACAAGGGGGGCGGCCGTGAGTAAGTAGGTTAAACGCTACTTCTGGAAAAATAAAGCTCATTTTTGTTACTTTAAGAAAAACTCCATTAACAGAAAGTCATATGATTCAATAAAAAAATGTGACTAAAAATATATCTTTTCTTTTTCTTTTTTGAAGAAATGGAATCAAATTGTGAGGGGATATCTCAAGAGCTAACATAATTAAAAAACTAATTAAGAATTTGATCTTTTTAGTTAAGAATATAAACTTCACACAAAAATAACCAGACTTAATAAATCATGTCTAGAAAAGAAACGTTTCAACCAAAAGTTTTTTAAAAAGAATCATAAAGAGTGAGAAATATATAAAAGTTGTTGAATAGAGAAAATATTAGGAAAAAGGTGAGAGAGTGTAGAGGAAGACGAGAAATTTTGGCGGAGAATATGGAATCAAGAGGCGGATCCAAGATTCTAAGAAAATGGGTGTACTATTATAAAGAGGTATGTGTACGGATAAAATCGGATATTAAGTTACCCCTAATTTTCCGATGAAGAAACGAGGGACAATATGATTCTACGCTGGCCGAGGGTGCCCACAGATCGGAGCCCGGGGGGGACAAATGATATGTCGGAAATCGGGCATGGCTAAACATGGGAAGAATCGAGCTCGAGCAAAACAAAACGAACGAGGAGCCGAAATATCCGCCATCAACCGGATATTACGGCGCGAATCATGCCCGATATCAATTGCGGATCATGTTTTACGGGAAAAAAAAGAATTTTTTTTTTACCTTATTTAAACTTGTATCAGGGTTGAAACTCCCCTACTATATAAAAGGGGAGAACCTTTTTATTTTTTGGGTCACTGTGGGTACGCATATCAAAACAATAAAGTTTACTTTTGCTTTTAGCTATTGTTCAAGTGTTCTCCAGCTGTTCATTTCTTTAGTTGCAGCCGAGCTCCATCTCGAAGGCTCGATCGGAACCGGTTTTCAGGATTCAAACCTAACGCCAGGCTTAGTTATTTCATCACATTTGTTTGATCGTCTTGTTTTCCTTTAATTCAATTACTTGTTGTTCTTAGATCATTCGTGTTAAATTAAATCATGTATCCTTTAAACCGCGTACAAATTTAATTGTTACTCATTTTAAGGGTAAACCGTTTGGCGTCCACCGTGGGGCTAAGGATAATAGTGATAATTTAATACGAATCTTTATAACACACTTGACAAGAGGGGTTGCTCTAATGGTAAGCAACCTCCACTTCCAACCAAGAGGTTGTGAGTTCGAGTCACCCCAAGAGCAAGGCAGGGAGTTCTTGGAGGGAAGGATGCCGAGGGTCTATCGGAAACAGCCTCTCTACCCCAGGGTAGGGATAAGGTCTGCGTACACACTACCCTCCCCATACCCCACTAGTGGGATTATACTGGGTTGTTGTTGTTGTTGTTGTTGTTGTTGTTGTTGTTGTTTATAACACACTGAATTTTGCACTTGCTCTTTGAAGTTTGATTTCAGGATTATTCAAAATGTCAAATTCCCAATATGCTCACTTGAATGTTGACGCCAAGTCTGGTCACCGCGATGAAAATAATAACGTAGTACCAAGCAACAGCGTGCCCCCTGTCGACCCTAATGGAATTCCAATCGCTGACCCAGTCGATGCCAATTCACAAGTTTCTATTAACATCAATCTACTAACTATCCGAAAAACAGCATTCACGGGGCACCCCGGCCACCGGCTCGCGAAGCACCCGAAGGGGGAGGTGATGGAGTTAGCTTACGTTAGATTTTTTATATGTTACAAGCTTTGCAGGTTGCAATAGCACAACTGCAGAGTCAAAATCACGCACACAACGTGGATGAACCCAAATGGGTTGGAGAGGATACTTGGAGAGAGGAACAGATTGTCACAGAACCTGATGGATCCGGACCCAGAGAAACTTCCGAGGTGATGAAAATGCTCGAAGCACTGAGAAAACGGGTGGAATTCGGTGAGAAGAAGATGGAGGCGAATGACAAGAAGGTGAAAACTTATAATTCGGGGGTCGATCAGATCCCGAGAGCTCCTCCGATATTGAAAGGATCGGATTCCCAAAAGTTCATTCAGAAACCTTTCCCCCCGAGCGCGGCACCAAAACCAATTCCAAAAAGGTTCCGGATGCCTGATATTCCCAAATACAACGGGACCACGGATCCAAACGAGCATGTAACCTACTACACGTGTGCAATAAAGGGCAACGACTTCAAGGATGATGAGATCGAGTCGGTGTTGCTGAAGAAATTTGGGAAAACCTTATCCAAGGGAGCAATAATATGGTATCATAACTTACCTCCAAATTCTATTTGTTCATTTGTTGTGCTTGCATATGCCTTCATTAAAGCTCATGTCAGCGCTATCAAAGTTAAGACGAGGAAATCAAACATGTTTAAAGTCAAGAAAAGGGACAACAAGATGCTTAGGGAGTTCGTGTCGAGGTTCCAGATGGAACGGATGGACCTGCCCTGGTTGCAGAAGATTGGGCCGTTCAGGCATTTACTTAAGTACTCAACCCCCGCGGTTACCTTGGCCGATGTCCACAACAGGTACATGTCAAAGATTAGAGTCAAGGACGACCAGCTAGGGGATCCCTCAGGGTCGATTTATCCCAATAAAGCAAACGACATGTCTAAAATAATTGTGGATCAGGAGCCGAGGCCACCCCGAGATCGATATCAGCCATACAGCTCGGATAGAAGGGGAAACGGACCCAATCGCTACCCGACCAGGAACGATAGGAGAAGAGACAAAGGTCAAAGAAACAGAGGTTTGGTGAATAGAAATAATTTCGACAGATTTCCCAGGGGCAGAGATGCCCCGAGACTATCAGAATATAACTTTACGTGGATGCAACAAGTATAGTGTCAGCCATCGGCCACATCAAGGAGACTAAATGGCCAAGCCCACTCCAGTCTGATCCCACACAGAGGTATCACAATTTGATATATAAATATCATGGTACTCACGATCACAGAACCGAGGATTGTATACAGTTAAGGGAAGAAGTGGCTCATATATTCAACAATGGACATCTTCGTGAATTCCTAAGTGAGTGGGCCAAAAACCATTTCAAAAATAGGGACGCCAACAAACAAATCGGGCAGGAATAACCTCAACATGGGATTAATATGATCATTGGAGGAGTAGATGTTTCACAAGGGCCAATGATAAAACGCACCAAAGTTTCTATCACAAGAGAAAAAAATTTGAGACTATGTTCCGGAGGGGTCCATCTCGTTCAGCAACGAGGACACCGAGGGCATCGTTCAACCTCACAACGATGCAATGGTAATATCTGTACTTATTAATAAATCTCGAATTAAGCGTGTGTTAATTGATCCAGGTAGCTCAGCCAACATCATCTGATGGAGAGTCGTGGAACAACTGGGGCTGTTGGACCAGATTGTACCAGTAGTTAGAGTATTGAATGGGTTCAATATGGCGTGCGAGACAATGAAGGGTGAAATCACCATACCGGTCAACACAGTCGGAACCACCCAGGAGATGAAGTTCTATGTAATCAAGGGGGATATGAGATACAATGCCTTGTTCGGGAGATTGTGGATCCACAGCATGAGGGCGGTACCGTAGACCTTGCATCAAGCGTTGAAGTTTTCGACCCCAAGTGGAATCAAAACAGTCTACGGGGAACAACCATCCACAAAGTAGATGTTCGCTGTCGATGAAGTGAGCCCGGTGCCCGCAATCACGACATCAAAAAGTAGGGGACTGGTCGAAAAGAAAGGCACCAAATAGCAATCACTAGTCCCGACCCTGATCGGGCTAGAAAAACAGGAAGAACGCCCAGCAGATGAAGAAGATGACTTCGAGGTCCCAAGATCCTTCATAGCACATGATGATACCGATGCCTCCAAGTCAACGATTGAGGAACTGGAACATGTCATATTGATCGAGCACATGCCGGGCATAAAGGTATACCTGGGCATGGGATTAACCCTCGAGCTCTGGAAAAAACTTATTAATTTTCTGAAAGCTAATGTCGATTGTTTTGCCTGGTCCTACTTAGATATGAGAAGAATCCAACCGGAGATAACCACTCATAAATTGAGCTTGGATCCAAAATTCCACCCAATCCAACAGAAGAGGAGGCCATAGTCCGAAATCAAACACGCATTAATCAAAGACTGGGTACGAGACGTTGAGCTTTCACGATGGCTATTCCGGGTACAACCAAATACAGAAGGACTTGGGAGACCAAGAGAAGACTTATTTCATAACTAAGTTCGGCACCTATTGTTATAACGTGATGCCGTTTGGATTAAAAAATATCGGTGCCACATATCCACGCCTAGTTAACTGAATGTTCTAGGAACAAATAGGGAATCAATGGAGGTTATATTGATGATATGTTAGTTAAGTCCCTACGAGCAGAGGACCATTTGAAACATTTACAGGAAACCTTCGACATACTAAGGAAATACAACATGAAGCTGAACCCGGAGAAGTGTGCCTTCGGAGTCGGCTCGGGAAAGTTACTCGATTTCATGGTATCTATCCGAGGAATAAAGATCAACTCAGATAAGATAATGGCCATCAAAGATATCACCGTGGTTGTGAACGTCAAGGTGGTACAGAGGCTGACCGGGCGGATAGCCGCATTGGGCTAGTTTATTTCATGGTCATCGGATAAAAGTCATCGATTTTTCTCATTACTAAAGAAGAATAACGACTTCCCTTGGACCCCGGAGTGCCAAAGGCTTTAGAAGAACTCAAACAATACTTATCAAGTCCTCCCTTACTGCACACCCAGAAGTCGAACTAGCAGATGTACCTTTACTTGGTGGTCTCCGAGGTAGCGGTAAGTGGTGTCTTAGTCTGGGAAGAAGAAGGTACGTAGTTTCCCATCTATTATATTAGTAAAACCCTAGGTGATGCCGAAACGAGGTATCCACATCTAGAGAAATTAGTGCTTGCCTTGTTAAGCGCATCTTGGAAACTAAAACCATACTTTCAATGTCACCCTATATGTGTCATGACCTCATATCCACTAAGGAATGTTATGCATAAACCCAAGCTCTCAGGTCGGCTAGCAAAGTGGGCCATAGAGGTTAGCGGATACGATATTGAATACAAACCCCGAACAACTATAAAGTCTTAGATTTTGGCGGACTTCGTGGCCAATTTCACACCGGCCTTGATCCCCGAGGTCGATAAAGAATTATTACTTGCCTCGGGGATTAGCTCGGGGGTCTGGACCCTATTCACGGACGGTGCTTCCAACGCGAAAGGGTCCAGGTTGGGAATCATACTAAAATAGCCCACGGCTAATGTAATAAGGCATTCTATTAGAACTATGAAATTGACTAACAATGAAGCCGAATATGAGGCTATGATTGCAGGTCTAGAACTGGCTAAGAGCCTGGGGGCTGAGGTGATCGAAGCCAAGTGCGATTCCCTCCTCGTTGTTAACCAAGTTAATGGGACATTTGAAGTAAAAGAAGATCGGATGTGGAGATACTTGGATAAATTACAAGTGATGTTACATCAGTTCAAGAAATGGACACTACAACATGTGCCCCGAGATCAGATAACGAGGACGGTGCGTTGGCTATTCTAGGGTCGTCAATCGACTCCGATGAATTTAATTCCAGAACAGTGGTGCAATTGATTAGCTCGGTGATAGAATAAGGTCATGCCGAGGTAAACTCAACAAGATTGACTTGGTATTGGAGAAACAAATTCATAGACTATCTTCAGAAAGGGAAATTGCCATCGGATCCCAAAGAATCAAGGGCCCTTCAAACTAAGGCTGCCAGGTTTAGCTTAGTTGAAGGAAAACTGTACCGAAGATCTTTCTTCGGACTGTTAGCGAGGTGCTTGGGTCCCGGGGAGACCTTTTACGTGATGAGGGAAGTCCATGAGGGTACTTGCGGAAACTATTCAGGAGCGGAATCATTGGTTCAGAAATTGATCTGGGTCGGTCATTAGTGGAACGAGATGGAAAAGGATGCGAAAGACTTTGTTCAAAAATGTAACGAATGTCAAAGGCACGCCCCAATGATCTACCAACCGGGGGAGATGCTTCACCCGGTCCTTTCCCCCTGGTCGTTCATGAAATGGGGAATCGACATCATAGGTCCTTTGTCGTGGGCACCCGGTAAGGCCCAGTACATCTTACTTATGACCGATTACTTCTCCAAGTGGGTTGAAGCACAGGCGTTCAAGAAAGTTAGAGAAAAGGAGGTCATCAACTTAATCTGGGATCATATAATATGCCGATTTGAGACACCGGCCGATATCACGTGGAACAATGGGGATAGTTCATCGGCGGCAAGGTCAATAAGTTCTTCGAAGATCACAAAATCAAAAAGATTCTATTGACCCCTTACCACGTGAGTGCGAACGGTCAAGTGGAGTCAACAAACAAAACTATACTGCAAAACCTAAAGAAGAGATTGACCGACTCAAAATGAAAGTGGAAAGAAATTTTATCCGAGGTCCTATGGGCATATCGAACAACTTCGAAGTCGAGTACCGGTGAAACACCGTTCTCTCTAGTCTACGACGAAGAGGCTTTGATTCTAGTAGAGGTAGAAGAACCGAGCTTAAGGTTCCAATATGCTACGGAGACGTCGAACGACGAGGCCATGGCCACAAGCTTAAATTTAGCAGACGAAAGGCGAGAAGTCGCCCTAGTCCGGTTAGCAACTCAAAAGTAGCGAATGGGAAGATAGTACAACCAAAGGGCAAACCTTTAACACTTCCAAGTCGGGGACTTGGTATTAAGGAAAGTCATACTGCATACCAAGAACCCGAATGACGGGAAACTAGGCCCAAACTGGGAGGGACCATACAGAGTCACCGGTATAACCGGGAAAGGCTCATACCAGATCGAGTCCGGAAATGGTGTACAACTACTCAAAAACTGGAATGTGGCATACTTAAAGCGATACTACATCTAAGGTATGAACACATAAACTTCTTTATGGTTTATTACGCTTTGAACTAACCCGTGCAGGTACTCAATCAAAGTCAAATCTAAGGATTAGGTCTGAAAGCACGTGTTTCACTCTTATTCCCTCTGACCTGTTTTTTCCCGAAGTGGGTTTTACGACAAGGTTTTTAACGAGGCAACAGTAAGCATGCTACCCTTGTTTTGAAGACCGGTCTAAGACTGAGGACTGCGGATCGTCCGTACTGCATTACTAGTATTCGAGCCCTCGAAATTCAGTCTCGAATACTGGGGGACTATCATACCCTGAGTCAAGAACCGAAGACCTAAGTTTGGAAATTTAGAAGGCACTCCTATTCGACATCGAAAGCCAAGGCTTGAATATTAGGATTTATTGTAAGGATTAAACGGTCAAATGAACCGTGCCCGTATAGCTTATCCTCGCCATGGCGGATGTCTATCTTCAATTACTTACACTACATTTAAAGTAATAAAAAGAATTTTGCCTTTTATGTTTCATCGGTTCACATTCGCACAAGCAATTTTATCGGTACGTCACTAAGAATGAATTCTGGGTTCAAAAACCTCTAGGCCCATGGGCTACCATTAAACGGGGGCATGAAACCCAGAAGGCAGTAAGAATCCGCAATACCGTGCATAACCATCTAAAGACCCCTAAGCCTACGGGTCACCCCGAACCGAGGACTCCAACCATATAGTAAGATCGGGAAAATCGGAGTACTAAATCCCAAAGGCACCGAGCCTACAAGGCAGGGCCCAAACATGAAAGGCCACGGCCAACTGAAGATACGAAGCCTTTAGAACTTTGAGCAGAATGTATAAACGGCTCAGAGACGTCTGAGTTTGTGCATAAAAAGTAAGGTCCATACACGTTCTAAATCCATAAAAGATTACCTCCGATTCGACCAAGTCAATCGGTCTCGAATTACGGCCATGAAAAGAGCCACTTTCGGCAAACGTTAGTTGTGTCCGGATAAATCATTCAAATATTTTAACAAAGATTTCGTTTATTTATCGGGTCCTCCGAAGTCAAAGAAACTCGGAGTTATTATTTAACCCAGGCCTCATTTGGAATTCAAAAAATCGAACAATTTAAGCAATGTCAAATTCTAAGTTAAGGCATCGATGGCATATTAAGTCTGAGACACAAGTCATATATCCTAAGTCTTAAACATAAGTAAATGCAGAAAAGTTAAAAGACACAACATGTAGCCGAAGGCAAATTGCATATATATATATATATATATATATATATATATATATATATATATATTTACCAAAATGTATTTACAGAGGCACTATTAAATGGCCCCGGAGTACAAAATGTACGAGTACAAAAAGGCAGAAAAAAATGGGGGGCAAAAATAAGCTAAGGCATCCTTTTTAGTCTTCCTCGGAACCCAGCTCACTATCTAAGCCCCTAGGCTAGTACTTTTGCCTTAGCTTCGGCTTCGAACCTCTTGGCCTCCTCAATGTCAGCCGCTAAGTCAACTCCTCGGGCTTGGATCTCCTCCAGAGTCTCTCTCCGAGATAGCCACTTCACATACTTGGCATTCGTTATAACAGGAGCTTCGCCTGCCTCTACATTATTCTTGTACTAGGCGAGCATGTCCTTGGCTTTAGAGGCCTTGTGCGAAGCTATTTATAATCTAGATTTATGCGCCGTGTAATTTTCGCCGAGGGCATCACGTTCTGCAACGGCCGAGGCAAGCTATGTCTGAAGCACATCATTCAGTCGAGACCATTTTTCAGCCTTCTCTCTCATCACTCGGAGCTGCACTTTGGTCGATTCCAGATCCTCTTTGGTGGCATCTCGCTCCGATGCTATAAGGTCTATTTTGCCCCCAAGCTCATCTGCTAAAGCCTTGACCTCGTCCATCTTGAACCTAAGTTGGTCGATCAAGGTTATTTTCTCCTAGACCTGCGAGGTTGCGGCGTCAGTATTTGCATTTAAACTTTGGATATTGATCTCGAGAACTTTTACCTTTTCAACAAGAAGGGCATGGTCTTGTTTCGCTTTGGAAGCCTCCTTTTGGGCTTTCTCCAACTCGGCTTAGAGGGCAGAGCGGTTGACCATATCCTTGAGGAATTTATCCTTCTGCTCGCAGAGAGCTTTATACATATCTTTTTGCCGGACCTGCTCCTTGAGCTTGAATTCGAGGTGGCTCACCTCCATCCGGGACCGGTGAAAGATTTCGTGATGAAGCACTGAGGCTTGAGACATAAAGAGAGAAAAGAATCGTAAAAATATTGTTAAGGAAAAAAGAACCCTTTAAAGATACGAAGAGAAGAAGATATACCCTATTCAGCGCCTGCTGAGCCTCATTGAAGAGGCTTGACCCATCTACCTCGTTCATCTTCACTTGGTCCTCTTCGGTTAACAAGGAACGGAGATAGCTGGCCAATCCTCCAGCATGCTGACATCCACGTCCTCAAAAAATGAATTAAGGGCCTCGTCCAGGCCCGAGATGCCTCGGTCGATTTTCTTACGGCGGCACGAGGCTTGTCTAAAAAGGCCTCCATATGAGGCGGTGACTCCGGGATGTGGATAACATCGGCATTTTCTAAGGCGGCCTCCCTCGAAACCGGAGGATCTTCCTACAAAGTAGTAGCTACTTGATCTTCTTCAACCCCCTAAGCTACAAGGGACTCAGGCTTTCGAGCGTCCCCCTCCAGGGGCGCCAACTCCAGGATGACATCGATCGTCATGTGAGTGACGAATTACATATCGTCATCATCCTCAGAATAGTCCTTAAGCCGGTAAAAAGCTTCAGAATCCAGGACACGGGCACTGGAACCTCTCTTGGTGCTCTTTCTAACCCTGACCACGATCCTTTTATTCTTCTTAGCCTCGATAGGAGCGTCCGAGGAGTCAGGAGACCTTTTTATCTTCTTCATTTTCTCCTCCTTCTTCGTAGCAGCTTTAGCATTAGGTTGTAGTGAAGCAGAGGGTTTTTCAGATAGGGACGAGGCCACGGCCTCGGTGATTGCCCGAAGTATAGTGGTCTTAAGCAAACTTGTGGAAGGAAAAAATTTAGCCAAAATAATGACAAAATAAAAATGACCCAAAGGGAAATTCAAGCAAAAGAAGAGGGACACTCACCATGAGAACGAGCCTCCCACTTACCTTTGGAAAGCTTGAGCCACTCACGCTTAAGTTCTACTTTTTGGGGAAAAGCAGGAACTCGGAGGGAATGAGGTCTTCGGTCTTTATCCGAACAAACCTCCCCTGCCAACCTCGATCCTTGTCCTCATCAATGCAGGAGAAAGGAGCTTTCTTTGCCCGATGGGCAATCTTAATTAGCCCCACTTGGAAGATTCGGGGTCTATAAACTCGTAGCAGATGGTCAATCGTGAATCGAGACTCCTTCGTGTTATTAGCGAAATGAAGGAGAAGGGTAACGATCCTCCAAAAGGACGGTTGGGTCTGCCCGAGGCAGATTTCATACCTCTTACAAAATTCGAGGATTACAATATCCACCAGACCGAACGTGAAAAGATACGTATAAATGCATAAATACCCTTCCACGTGGGTTGTGATGTCCTCATCGGGACTGGGAATGACTATGTCTTTGCCTTCCCATTTGCAGTCCTCTCGGACCACTTAAAGCATCTCCTCGGTGATGGAGCAAACATACCACCACGCCTCATCTCCTCGCTCTCCTTGTGCGGAGGCTTTTTCTGTCACGACCCAAACCGATGGGCCGCGACGGGCACCCGGTATCTTACTCAACCGAGTACCAACATAATGTATCTTTTCATGGCATACTATCATAGATAACTGAGCTGGAAGGCTGCCGTGAGATAAGTAGAATACAACATATAATACCAACTTATACATAAGACATATGGGCCTATAAGACCAAAATAACCACTCGTACACTGAACATAGGCCGACAAGGCCATACAATCTTTTACGTATATGACATCTGTCTACCAGACTCAAAGGATACATAATTTTCATAAAGGTCGGGACAGAGTCCCGCCATGCCAAACAATACACGTCTAAATCATACTAACCAAACAAACAACTCCGAAGAAAATGGAGCGCACCAACATCTTCCGCTGAGCTGATAGCCTACTTGGAGGGCTCTCGACCTGTCTATCGGGACCTGCGAGCATGAAACGCAGCGTTCCCAGGCAAAAGGGACGTAAGTACAAATAATGTACCGAGTATGTAAGGGATGAAAATCAGTAAATAATAGACATGAGAGAAACATGGAGTAAAAGACCCGACATGTACGTTTGCATAGCTCTGTGAATCATTTCATTTTTATAATGTCATGCATATGCGTAGAAATGTCATACCATGCATAGGTATATGCGTTCATAACATCATCAAGCCTCTGAGGGCATCCCATCATATCATTTCGGCCACTGTGAGCAAATCTTCAACGTATACCAGCTGATCAGGTGGTGGTGCGTATATAATGCCGTAACCTTTTTCCATATCCCATATACATATATATATATATATATATATATATATATATATATATATATATATAACGCCATCTGGTCATAGGTCAATGTACATGTATAAATACATGAGATGCATAAGAAATATGTTAATAAGATTTTCTCGGAATGTCATAAAAATAATATGCATATCGGATAAATTTTATCAAATACGTATTTTTCTGAGACCCATAAATAGAAGATATAATAATAATTCACGCGGGGAATCAAGAATATAGACACCCCTAATATTCTATGAATAGAGTCATTTATGGAAGTTGTGCATTTGCTCATTTTGTTCGTGTCATATAGATCATGCCAAAAGAAAGAAAGGATAGCCTTAACATACCTGGAGTAGGGAAATATCCGTATGATATTCTTGAGAAGGATTGCACCGTACACCCTTAGAGTTGCAAAATCCCGTTGTTATTACGTAGTGCAATTTCGTGTGAATCTATTTACAAATCTAAGATTGTCGTCACTGTAGTTAACGTGAGGTCTCATATGAACTTCAAAAGTTCCCTCACCTATATTCCTTGTTCTTTCTTTCTATGTAATCCTTGCCAAAGAAATGAATTTGATATCTTTGAATATGAATTGAAAGATACGTAATATCCTATCTATCTTTGAATTTGACCCTTACCTTATGTAGAGCCTTGCTATTCTTTTCAGAATGTTGGAAGATAAGTATAGGTCACCTTATCTCCTTGGTTATGATTTTACCAAGATATATATCTTTTAATGGTTCAAAGATATGCAACTTTCTTGGATTTAGAAATCCTTATGTTGAAATTGGTTGCCACATACCCATAATGACTAAAGTTATATTGTTTTGGGTAGTGGCTTGCTGCCACGTGGGGGTGGGGAATTTTAATTTTATCCCATAACTCATTAGTTAATTAGGTAATATCCCGTTACCCAATAATTAACCAATTACTCACGTGATTAAGAATTATCTCAATTTACTTAAAATACTACTCACTTTTAACATACCTTATACATCTTACTATCATGGCCATGTGGTACCTTGTATGGTATTAGTCCATAAATACCGGGTATTTTAGCTCGGGCCGTATTTTATCCTAAAATGTCAAACTTCGACAAAAATTAATTTTTTCGATTTGCTTACCCTCTCTCCTTCACGAATTTACTCATCACTTGTTTGAAATAGCATAATGCTTATAATCGCAAAATTATCTCATTCCCGAACTTACGTCGATTAACTTACGACGAAACTTTAACGTACGAAAATGCGGGATGTAATATCTCATTTCGAGCTTTCATCAATTTATTTATGGTGTACTTTCATGTATAAAAATATGGGGTGTAACATCATTCCCCCCTTTGGAACATTCGTCTTCGAATGTTGACTTATGCACTTATCATTATCATAACTTATAGCTGTTGCGAATACTTTAGTACACTCATTTCCATCTAGGCATTTGTTCTGTGAATAAATCTAAAGGCCAGGGCATTCCCCACTTTAGGCCTCTTTCTCACACCATGACTTGTGGTTGGAATCTGTTGCTACCTTCTGTCATGTAGCATGTATGACTTTTTTCTTGTATGTGCGCCTATGCGACTCTTCTCTTCAGCTTTTAGCCAATCTCTAGGCCTCGACATATATAGAACTTGGCAAGATGTCCCTCTGGGCATCTATAGGTGTACTGAAGTTCTTTGCTCGGTACTTTGTCGAACTTACGAATATTACCTTATCTTATTTCATAGACCTGGCTATCCATCCGCATGATTTTTACTGCATCTAGGTAGGTCATATGGTACCATAACTCTTACTTCAATTTATCGTTACTGAGGTCTGCTACCGAACTCCAGGTTACTTTCGTTGCTTATCCCATATGTATAAATCTAAGTCCTTTAATACTTTCTCATTACTATTTATCTTAAGAATGACGGCCTAATCTCATCTCATACCTTGTGACTTTTGTCCATCCATTGTTGATTTACCTCAATGTTGATCTACAATATACCACTGATATCTTGAAACTTCTTACGTAAAACATTGCCACTAGGGCTTACGTTGCATCGAGGAATATTCGAAGTGATTTTCCTGATCCACTTAGCGGCGATACTATACTTCAATAACCGTACTTTATAGCATTCCAATGTGACTCATTTACGTGGGTATTTTCATCCTGTACAATTCATAAAATACCTTCAAATTATCACTCAATCGAAGGCCCAAACGTCATCCTTCATTTATCACAAGTATACCCTCATTTTACCATCAGGGCAACATTCCATCTCTTTTAAATGCTATTAGTCTTAGACTCATTTGAGTTTATTCAGGCTATACTGAGCTTTCTATAACTTAGAGAAATCATCAACTCTCTTGTTTTCATGGACTTAATCCTGAGGACTTATCCATTCTCGTCACCTTCTCACTCACCCCTTCTTATCCTTAGCTTGCGACCTATACGTATCTATTAATACTACTCACAACCTTCCTTCAACTTGCTTGCACCACAGATTTTCTTATGTCATCCTGGAACATCAAGGGAGACATCACATCGTCTCTAACTCTTCTTTACTCTCTTAATTAGACCTCTCGATACTTAGAAACCATAGGTTGGAAGATATGCCACTAACGACGCCGCTACCATTCCTGGATATTGAATCCCAACACTTCTAGCCTTCTATCTGCAGTATGGATTATTCGCAACTTTCCCCATTTGATTATATTGTATTTTGTTCACCTTTACCTTACTTACCTTAAAATCTCGCATCACATCTTTTATCTCTTTCATGACCTCCCTTCCACATAGGTATAATTCACATCCGCGACTTGAAGCTCTATTATAATACTTGCACCTCTAGTGCATACACATTTTGGTGGGAGCTTCATATTGACTTCTTATGAGGCTGGTACTCTTCTAACTGACTTTATCATAGACCATTTAGAATATGGCTACTGTACTATCTCTCTTGTACCTCTGATATTAAGAGCGATCCTGCAATATTCTCAATCATGCTTTCTATAATTTTCTGGGTCCAATAATTAGACTCCTCATTTACTTCATTGTTGTAACTCTTTAGTTTCCTCTTCCTTCTGATCAGCCTTTATGTAGGCTTAAGCTATCTTCTGATCAGTGGCTTACGGTATTAGTTATTACTTTAGCCTTTCATGGGCGCTATGGAATATCCATGATATAATCTTCTGATAATTCAATCCTTTGTCTATGACCTGGACTCAATTCCTTTTTTTAAACTTATACTGGAGTCTTCTACGGCTGTATGATTGTTAGCATATATGCTGCATGGATAATACTCTGAAATCTTGAGTGCATTCATAACGTAACTAACTCTGGATCATTGATCGAATAATTTCTTTCGTTCCTTCTCAACTTTTTTTAAATGTAAGCAACTGCTTTTCCTGGTCGTTCTGCCACTTGTTGCATGAATGTTTGGCTTATCTTAGTGCCCATACATATTGGAATTCCGTACAACCCATATGATCTTGAATATCACCTTTTGATTTTTTTTTCTTCTTCCCGTTCATAGCCACGATAGGTGCCACTTTCTTATGGAGTACATACAATGTTGTTATGAGATTGTTCTTACAAGACCATTTTTTTCTTCAAGTTACTATGCTTAGGTTGAAGCCTTCTTCCTTATTTTCTCAGCTAGTCTTTCGTTGTAGTACTTAGGGAAGACCTTCTGACTCTTGTAAAGTTGCGAGCTTATTACATCGCATACTTGACGGAATTTTTGATGTTCTTCCCAGTGAGACTATCTTTTATTTCCATAACATTCATACAGTACCTTTAACTACCCCAACTCTTATCTGAATATTTCTCAAGTATTACAATGACATTACTGCGAGGCTGAATTCACTATGTTGGGTTTTACTATGTTTATCTAGCACGATTTGCTGACTCGTCTGTAATATCCTGTTTAGGCATAACTAGGTTCTTCCTGAATCAATTACTAACTACTCGTTGGCCCATTCTATTATTGTCGGGACGCAATTTGTGAAATTCTCATGATGCCGACTATTACTCAGTCCCTAGTTCATGTTTGGTTTATCTTGTTCATCAGTCCATGCTGATTTCTTATTACTCTGGGGTCTAACTTTTCCTTTTTGGTAGTCGCGTTGGAGTCACGAACTTATTTCTCGAAATGAAGATATGACTTTATGGCCTATACTCCTTTGTCGTCTCAAGGCCTGTCACCTCTTGTCTTTTCCTTCACTTGATTATAGACTCTGTAATACTATCATCTTTTTGATCTACCATTGTCATCCATGTATCACATCTTACTCATAATGCTTCATTAACTCTCTTCTTATTTTTCGCTAACATTTATGTCTATCACTTTATTCTAAAACTCGAACAAGACATTCTTTTGCTTTTAGCTCCCCTTGCTGCATCTACCGACCCATCAGGTTGCCTAACATTCTTTCTCTATTAGGGACGGGAGTCACACTAAGATAATATTTATCCCTTCCATGCTTTCAATGCCTATCTTTGTAGTACACATATCTAGCTGTACTATTTTAGAGTGCACCATCTGGTTGTCTCACAAGGATATCTATTAGCACCTTTGCAATATCCTTCGGAAATGTCAACTAACACAAATAATCCATTCACCATTTTGGGTTACTCTTACCCCAGCCGGATCCTGATATCCGTCCTTCTCTTATACTACTTTTGTTAGCCCCCATAAGGCATAAATGAGATGGGTATGGCCAATTGTACATACCTCTGTTACTGTTGAAGGTAACTCAAAAATGCTTATATCTCTCTTCCTGACTTGTAGATAATGTTCATCTTTACTAACTGGGTACCTCGTACCCTTCTTTACCTTGCTTCTTTTACTTGTTGAAATTTGTATCTATCTTTTAAATCTCTCATTGACTTTCACCATAGGGGTGGATAGATATTCTTGCCTTAAGGCTCCTTATCAAGAAGCCTACACGTCTTAATACACACAAGATCTGATGAAGATTTCACATTTACTCATCATAAGTATGATGCAAAATCGAGTTTCTCTGACTCAACTCTTCCACATCTATATATCTTATCAACCATCTTTCTGGATGTAGGCATTGTCGTATTATGAATAAGATAGAGTTTAGAAAATTGAGTTCTTACAACTGAGCTCTACCACACGATCTAGAGTAAGAAGAAAGAATGGCAATCCTAAATGTCCTGTAGCCTCCTGATTATAAGTGTGGTGCATGACACACCCATAAACAAGACTCTACTAGACACGGCTTGTAGATTCCCTAGGACAGAACTGCTCTGATACCACTTTTGTCACGACCCAAACCGATGGGCCGCGATGGGCACCCGGTACCTTACTCTACCGAGTACCAATATAATGTATCTTTTCATGTCATACTATCATAGATAACTGACCCGGAAGGCTGCCGTGAGATAAGTAGAATACAACATGTAATACCAACTTATACATAAGACATACGGGCCTATAAGACCAAAATAACTACTCGTACACTGAACATAGGCCGACAAGGCCATACAATCTTTTACGTACATGACATCTGTCTACAAGCCTCGAAGGATACATAATTTTTATAAAGGTCGGGACAGAGTCCCGCCATACCAAACAATACACGTCTAAATCATACTAACCAAACAAGCAACTCCGAAGCAAATGGAGTGCACCAACATATTCCGCTGAGCCGATAGCCTACTTGGAGGGCTCTCGACCTGTCTATTGGGACCTGCGTGCATGAAATACAGCGTCCCCGGGCAAAAGGGGCGTCAGTACAAATAATGTATATGTAAGGGATGAAAATCAGTAAATAATATACATGAGAGAAACATAGAGTAAAAGACTCGACATGTACGTTTGCATAGCTCTGTGAATTATTTTATTTCTATAATGTCATGCATATGCGTATAAATGTCATACCATGCATAGGTATATGCGTTCATAACATCATCAAGCCTCTAAGGGCATCCCATCATATCATTTCGGCCATTGTGGGCAAATCATCAACGTATACCAGCTGATCAGGTGGTGGTGCGTATATAACGCCGTAACCTTTTTCCATATGTCATATACATATATACGTGTATATAATGCCATCTGGTCATGGGTCAATGTACATGTATAAATGCATGAGATGCATAAGAAATACGTTAATAAAATTTTCTCGGAATGTCATAAAAATAATATGCATGTCGGATAAATTTTATCAAATACGTATTTTTTAGAGACCCATGAACAGAAGATATAATAATAATTCACGTGGGGAATCAAGAATATAGACACCTCTAATATTTCTATGAATAGAGTCATTTATGAAATTTGTGCATTTGCTCATTTCGTTCGTGTCGTATAGATCATGCCAAAAGAAAGAAGGGATAACCTTAACATACCTGGAGTAGGAAAAAATCTGTATGATATTCTTGAGAAGAATTGCACCGTAATCCCTTAGATTTGCAAAATCCTGTTGTTATTACGCAGTGCAATTTCGTATGAATCTATTTACAAATCTAAGACTGCCGTCAATGTAGTTAACGTGAGGTCTCATATGAACTTCAAAAGTTCCCTTGCTATATTCCTTGTTCTTCCTTTCTATGTATTCCTTGCCAAAGAAATGAATTTGATTTCTTTGAATATGAATTGAAATATACGTAGTATCCTATCTATCTTTGAATTTGATCCTTGCCTTATGTAGAGCCTTGCTATTCGTTTCAGAATGTTGGAAGATAAGTATAGGGTCACCTTATCTCCTTGGTCATGATTTTACCAAGATATATATCTTTTAATGGTTCAAAGATATGTAACTTTCTTGGATTTAGAAATCCTTATGTTGGAATCGGTTGCCACATACCCATAATGACTAAGAGTCATATGTTTTTGGGTAGTGGCTTGCTGCCACGTGGGGGTGAGGGATTTTAATTTTATCCCATAACTCATTAGTTAATTAGGTAATATTCCGTTACTCAATAATTAATCAATTACCCACGTAATTAAGAATTATCTCAATTTACTTAAAATACTACTCACTTTTAACATACCTTATACACCTTACTATCATGGCCATGCGGTACCTTGTATGGTATTAGTCCATAAATACCGGGTATTTTAGCTCGGGCCGTATTTTATCCCAAAATGTCAAATTTCGACGAAATTTATTTTCTTCGATTTGCTTACTCTCTCTCCTTCACGAATTTACTCATCACTTGTTTGAAATAGCATAATGCTTTTAATCGCAAAATAATCCCATTCCCGAACTTACGTCGATTAACTTGTGACGAAACTTTAACGTACGAAAATACGGGATGTAATATCTCATTTCCGAGCTTTCATCAATTTATTTATGGCGTACTTTTACGTACGAAAATATGGGGTGTAACATTTTCGACCTTGAAGTCGTTATCTATAGAGCAGCCTCCAGGGATGAATTCTGTAGGGGAGTTCCCGGGGCTACTACCGAAAGTGTTTCCTCGGTGCCTGTGGCCGAGGTAGAAATCGAAGGTACAGTATTTTGGGGTACCAGTTTCGAAGTCTAAGCCATATCAATCTAGAAGTATGAAGGTTTCAAGGTTGGTACGAAGGTTTGGAGATTTAGTATGCAGGTTTGAAGGTTAAGAATAAAGGTTTGAAGACAATAGATGAAGATATAAAGATGTGAAGAACAACTCATGAAGGTTTGAAGGTTTGAAGGATTGATGAGCAGATAGAAAATTCGAGGGTAACTCAACAAGGTTCAAAATCAGAAAGTAAAAAAGTGAAAAAAGGAAATCAGAGCTTTTATAGGGAAGGAATAATGAATGCATGACGTTTCACATTGGGTAACTGCCGAGGGTGATCAACCGGCGGCTGAGGCGTGTCCAAAATCATAGCGACGTGACTGATGGGACGTTTCAACTCTTCAACTTGCCTATGGTGTACGAAGGAAGGAACCGGGGTCAATTAGTCACTTCTCATCGTTCCTATAAATCTACTCTCCGAGAAGTGAGGCGACTATTTATGTACGAGTAAAATCGGGAATAAAGTTACCCTCGATTTCCCGATGAAGAAATGAGGGACAGTGTCACGACTCAGAATTTCCACCCTCGGGACCGTGATGGCGCCTAACATTTCACTTGCTATGCAAGATAACGTTAGAATAGTTTTTAGCCATTTTTAACAAATCAAATTAACTGATACCAAATAAACTGTAATAACTGAAATAGAACTGAAATAGAGTATGAAAATCCATAATAACTACAATATCTAGATACAATCCCAAAATTAGTATCACAAGTGCACGAGCGAGTAGAATAATACAGATGATGGTCTGAATGAAAATTAAAACTGTCTGAAATGAAATAAACAGCTAGGATAAGATAGAAGCGGACTTCGGGCTGCGAATGCCAAGCAAGTGTACCTCAAGTCTCCAATCCGGCAATTAATCCGAGCAATCTACTGACCGTGGCTAGGACCGACTCCAAACTTTTCACAAGAAGTGCAAAATGTAGTATGAGTACAACCGACCCCATGTACTCTATAAGTGTTGAGCCTAACCTCGATGAAGTAATGACGAGGCTAAGGCGGGTCACTTATAATAACTTGTACGCAGTATAATAATAATAACAGGAAAGGAATATAGGAGAGTAAGGCAGTTAACTTATGAAATTAAACTCAATCCTCGGAATCGGTAAAATCAGAAACACCAGTTCTCAGAATCTCGTATGAAAGCATCGAAGCTAACATAGTACAACAATGAATACCAAACACACAATATGTTGCGGCGCGCAACCCGATCACACCGTACAAACACAATCCTCCCTTATTTCACCAAATCAATATCAATAATAACATGTAAAATCCGTTACGGCGTGCAACTCGATCCCACCATATAATCAGAATTAATATCATATTCTCCCCTTATTTCACCATATCAAAATCACATATAAAATCCGTTGCGGGGTACAACCCGATCCCACTATATCAATATCAATCCTCCCTTATTCCACCCGTTACAGCGTGCAACCCTAGCCATAAACAAAATCAATAAACGTAATCAACTCAACAACCAAAATCACAAGAACTCTACGATTAACGAATATGAAAGCAAAACCATAAAGGAATCTCGTACCAAATCAAGAAATGCTACAATTAATACTAAGCAACAAGACAGGCGGATATATGACAGTAAAGGTGTACAAGTAAGACAATAACGGCAAGTAGCAATTAATCATGGAAGCATAGAAGAAACTAATATTTTAAATATGAGAACAATAAATGACAAGTAGAAAGTTAAGGCATGAGAGGAAATTAAAGCATGTAACAATTAGGACATGGAATAAAATAATTAATGAAATACGGGAAAGCATGGAAACAATTACATTGACAGTGTATATACACTCGTCACCTCGCATATACGCTGCTACACATATAATTCACATAACACATAGCTCAAGGGTCCCTATTCCCACAAATCAAGGTTAAACTCAATACTCACCTCGCTCCGCAAGCAAATCAAAGCTCAAACGGGGCCTTTCCTCTAAAATCCGCCTCCAAACAAATCGAATCTAACCAAAATTAACTCAATAACATCAAATAATGCTAGGGAATCAATTACAATACATAAAATTAAGATCTTTACACTTTTCTCAAAAAATCAACAAAAGTCAACCCGGGTCTGCTTGGTTAAAACTCGAGATTCGGACCAAAATCTATTTACCCATTCACCTCCAGCCCGATTATGTAATTAGTTTCGAAATTCAACCTCAATTTGAGGTCTAAATCCCAAATTTACAAAAATTCTCAATTTTTCCTAAATCCCTAATTTTCTACCATGAAAGAACATAGATTAAGGTTAGCAATTAATGGGTAACAATGGAAATGGAAGAAAAGAATTTAAAGTACACTAACCTTTGAAAGGGTGATGAAATTTCTCTACCAAATCGCCTCTAGGCCGAGCTCTAATGAGAAGATGGTGAAAAACAAGTGAAATTCCATGTTTGGGATATTTTAAATCACTGGCGTCAGGCCTTCGTCGCGTTCACGGAGGGCCTGACGCGAACGCAAAGCGCTGTGGCCCAAATGGCCTTCGCATTTGCGATGGTTCTTCCCCCCCCTGACCATCACGTTCACAACCCAGTAATCGCGTTCGCGTAGCATACTAGCCCAGCCTTCCTAGATTAACACAAACCTTCACGTTCGCATGTGGGTGGTCGCGTTTGCAAAGGGTAAGCCCCCCAAAGCTTCTCGTTTGCGACCTATTCCCCGCGTTCGCATAGGGTAAATCCCTCCCCAGCCCAGGTTGCTCTTCGCGATTGCGGGAGTATCTTCGCAATCGCGAAGAAGAAAGCACCAGATAACAGTAGAAGCCCAAAAACAAGAAATTTTCCTAAGTTCAAATCATTTGTAGCCTATCTGAAACTCACCCGAGCCCTCAAGGCTTCAAATCAAACATGCACACAAGTCCAAAAATATCATACGAACTCGCTTGCGCTCAAAACACCAAAATAACACCTAGAACTATGAATTAGACACCAAAACGAATGAAATTTTAAATGAAACTTAAGAACATGAAATTTTTCAACTGTACGTCTGAATCATGTCAAATCAACTCCATATTTAACCAAATTTTGCAAACAAGTCATAATTACTATAATGAACTTATACCAAGTTCCAGAACCAAAATCTGAACCCGGTAGCAACAAAGTGAACCTACGGTCAGACTTATAAATCCTTTAAACCTTTAAATTACTTGTTTTCAACAAATTACGTTAATTTAAGTTAGGGACTTCCGAATTAAGGCTAAAATAAAAGACTAAGAGGCGCTGCAAGCGAGCAAAGAGTTATGCTTTCATTTCTTAGTTGAGATTGAAATCAAGTTAAAAGGTTAGGTATAATGCACGCAGGCCAAGTCTAGAAAAGGACTTCCTTACTTTTCATTCATAGTAGTCTTAATGACTAGTAGTTTGAAGCCTTAAGAAAGCGGTTTTTTTCGGCACTCGCTTCCTTCGTCTTAAGTCAAGTTCAGTTTACTTTTTCAATTCAAAACTCTTAGTCGAGCTGATGGCGAGATCAATTTTTTGTTCGAGGTTCAAGAGGAAGGAGAGGAACCACCGCCCAATTCCTGAAGTGATATCCTAAGTGTGTACTAGTTCATCATCGACGGGTGATTTCTGATCACGTAAAAAGGGCTGATTTTTCGATAGGAAAAGAGACAGGGGAGAGGGAGTTGGCTGTAATTGAGACACGTTTTCGGATGGACGATATGGATTTTTTCGAGATAGTTAACCATTTTTTTAACCGTGAGAGGGTGGATGTAATTTAGCTCGAACGAAGTGAGAGGGTGGATATAATTCAGCTTGAACGAAGTGAGAGGGAGGTCATTCAAAACCCGCTGGCTCCAGAACAGGGGACCTTGATATTCTCGATCATTCTTTGATTCAAAGCATCGTTCCATCTCAATTGAAAAAGTATCTGGATTGAATGTATACTATCTCCCAATCGGACTAAGGGTTTTGATCAAATATTCCTCTTTCTACTTGAATTCAGTCAGTAAGAAAATAAATATTACATAAAGAGTGAAATTCCATAAAATATGTCGATTCCGAGCATATGCCCAAGTCCCAAATCACGATACGGACCCACCCGGACCGTCAAAACACTGACCCGGGTCCGTTTACACAAAATGTTGACCGTAGTCAACTCAAATAAGTTTTAAGGCACGATTTCATATTTTCATCAATTTTCTCATAAAAACCTTCCGAAAAAAGGACACGAACTTTGCACACAAATCGACGAAGGCTAAACGGAGCTATTCGAGGTCTCGGAATACATAAATGAAGGGTGAAACTATAAATGACCTATCGGGTCATCACATTCTCTACCTCTAAAATAAAGGTTCGTCCTCGAATGGACATAGAAAGGTACCCGGACTAGTAAAAAGGTATGGATATCTATTCCGTATGTCCGACTCGGACTCCCACGTGGATGCCTCGATCGGCTGACCTCTCCACTGCACTCAAACTGAAGGATAACTCTTAGACCTCAACTGTCGGACCTGCCGGGATAGAATAGCCACCGGCTCCTCCTCATAAGTCTAATCCTTGTCCAATTGGACTGAGCTGAAATCTAACACATCGGACGAATCACTATGATATTTTTAGAGCATGACCACATGGAACACCGGATGGACTGCTGATAAACTAGGTGGCAATGCGAGCCTGTAGGCCACCTCACCCACTCTCTCATGAATCTCAAAAGGTCTGATATACCTAGGGCTCAACTTGCCCTTCTTTCTTAACCTCATCACACCCTTCATGGGTGAAACCTGGAGCAATACCCTCTCTCCAACCATAAATGCAACATCACAAAATCTACGGTCGGCATAACTCTTCTACCTAGACTGAGCAGTGTGAAGTCGATCCTGAATAATCTTGACCTTATCCAAGGCATCCTGAACCAAATTTGTACCCAACAACCGAGCCTCCCCCGGCTCGAACCATCCAACTAGAGAACGGCACAGCCTCCCGTATAATGCCTCATAGGGAGCCATCCGAATGCTCGACTGGTAGTTGTTGTTGTAGGAAAAACCTACAAGCAACAAGAACTGATCCCAAGAACCCCTAAAATCCATAATGCAAGCGTGAAGCATATCCTCCAATATCTGAATAGTGCGCTCAGACAGACCGTTCGTTTGGGGGTGAAATGCCGTACTCAGCTCAACCTGTGTGCCTAACTCAAACTGTACGGCTCTCCAGAAGTGCGAGGTGAACTACGTACCTCTATCAGAAATGATAGACACGGGCACACCGTGAAGACGGACGATCTCGCGGATGTAGATCTCAGCTAATCGCTCTGAAGAATAGGTAACTGCCACTGGGATGAAATGTGCTGACTTGGTCAACCTATCCACAATGACCCACACCACGTCGAACTTCTTCTGAGTCCGTGGGAGTGCAACAATAAAATCCATAGTGATACGCTCCCACTTCCACTTAGGAATCTCTAACCTCTGAAGCAAACCACCAGGCCTATGATGCTCGTACTTTACTTGCTGAATATTTAGACATCGATCTACATATGTAACTATATCCTTCTTCATCCTCCTCTACCAATAATGTTGCCGCAAGTCCTGATACATCTTGGCGGCACCCGGATGAATAGAATACCGGGAACTATGGGCCTCCTCAAGAATCAAATCATGAAGTCCATCCATATTGGACACACAAATACGACCCTGCATCCTCAAAACCCCATCATATCCTATAGTAACCTGCTTGGCACCACTGTGTCGCACCGTGTCCTTAAGGAAAGGCAAATGGGGATCATCGTACTGACGCTCTCTGATGCGCTCATACAAGGAAGATCGAGTGACTGTGCAAGATACCACACGATTGGGCTCTGAAACATCTAACCACATGAATTGATTGCCCAAAGCCTGAACATCTGCTGCAAGCGGTCTCTCACCGATTAGGATATACGCAAGGCTACCCATACTCACTGCCTTTCTACTCAAGGCATTGGCCACCACATTGGCCCTCCCGGGATGATACAAAATGGTGATATCATAGTCTTTCAACAACTCCAACCACCTCCTTTGCCTCAAGTTGAGATCCTTTTTCTTGAACAAATACTGTAGACTCCGATAATCCATGAATACCTTGCACGACATGCCATAAAGATAGTACCTCCAAATTTTTAGCGCATGAACAATGGCTACCAACTCTAAGTCATGAACAAGGTAATTCTTCTCATGAACCTTCAACTGCCGCGGCGCGTATGCAATCACCATGTCATCCTACATCAATACTGCACTGAGCCCAATACGAGATGCATCACAATATACGAGCGATAGACGCGATCTACAATAATAGAATCTCCCACATGCGTGGACACATACATATGAGCACTCAAAAAATCATGAGGTACAACCAGATATGAAGCAAAATAGGATGACACGTAGGAATAATAGATCCCAGATCAAATAGAACTGAATTATCTCTCCGGAAAATTGGAACAATACTTGTGATAATGGCGTCAAATGACTCGGCCTCAGGCCTAGCTGGGAAAGTATAACATCGGGGTTGGGGCCCACCACACTTAACTACGTCTCTGGGACGGCCTCTAGCTGGCTGGCTTCTACCTCTAACGGCCTGACCTCCATATCAAATGGCCTGACCTTCACCTCTGGCTGCCTGACCCCTGCCTCTAGCTGGGTGAGCGGGCGGTGGAGCAATCAGTGCTGGAACCATGGCACGAGAACTCTGATATGGCATGCTGCCCAATAATCCCAAACAGAACCTCCTAATGTGACCAATACCACTACACTCAAAACACCCTTCCTGATGTTGTGGCTACTGAAGCTGAAGTTGACCCGAACGGGCTGGATATTCTCGGTGATAGCTCTAAATCGGAGGTGCACTAATAGGAGCTGATGGTTCACTATAGGCTGGTTTCCCACAATGAGGCACATAAGGACCACGACTCCTTGAAGTACTGTGAGATGCCTGAATCGCTAAATGAAATGGTCTGGGATGATGGCCTATACCAAAAGTACCCCTACCTCCAGATGAGGCGCCACTAAAACTACGGAAATGACGAGGCCTCTTATCAGACACTGACCCCCTCTTCTGAGTATGAACCATCTCGATCCGCCTAGCAATATCTACAATCGTCTGTAAAGAAATATCACTCCCGGTCTCCTTGTCCATCTGTAGCCTGAGAGTGAAAGTGAGCCCATCAATAAATCTCCTCACTCTTTCCCTCTCAGTAGGAAGCAAAATAGTGGCATGGCGAGCTAGGTCCGCAAATCGAGTCTCATTCTGGGTAACAGTCATACTATCCTAGTGAAAGGAATAAACTTCTCTAGAAATAGTTGTGAGAACTGATCCTAGGTAAGTGCATGTAAACCAGCTGGTCTAGTCAACATATAATCTTTCCACCATCTCTGGTCGGAACTAGTCATTTGAAATGCTGCAAAATCGACCCCATTGGTCTCAACTATACCCATGTTGCACAATACCTCGTGGCAACGATCCAGGAAATCCTATGGGTCCTCAGAAGATGCACCACTGAAATGAACAGGAAAGAGCTTGGTAAACTTATCCAACCTCAACATAGCCTCAGAAGACATAGCGGGCCTATCATCGGCCTGTGCCGTAACAACCGGCTGAACTACCCCAATTGGCGTGGCTGCTGAAGTCTGATACTGGGGAGCCACCTGCTCCGGGGTGTGAGTAAAGGGAGTTTGTGCTCCTCCCCCAGCCCGAGAGACGTCTGGTCCCACCGTAAATGTACCGGTCTGGGCCATACTCTCCATAAGGCCCACCAAACGGACTAGAGCATCCAGAAGCACTAGAGTGGCTATGAACCCTCCAGGACCTGAGCTGGTCCGACAGGTACAGTCTGAGCTGGAACCTCTTCCTCAAGATCTACCTGAGGCTCCACTGCGGGTGCTGCTGCTCGAGCTCTAGGCTTATTTCTACCTCTGCCTTGGCCTCGACCTCTGCCCCTGGTCATAGCTGCCATAAGGGGCTCCGGCTTATGTCCGGCTGTAGATGCAATGCGTGTTCTCACCATCTGCGAGAGAACAAGAATAGAAGGGTTCAATCATCAATGATAGAATAAAAATAGCATGACAAGGTAAGAAAGAATTGATATTTTTCCTAAGTACAGACGTCTCCGTACCGATCCTCCAGACTCTACTAAGCTTGCTTGTAACTCGTGAGACCTAGGCAACCTAGTGCTCTGATATCAACTTGTCATGATTCAGAATTTCTACCCTCGGGACCGTGATAGCGCCTAATATTACACTTGCTAGGCAAGCCAATGTTAGAATAACTTTTAGCCATTTTTAACAAATCAAATTAACTGATACCAATTAAACTTTAATAACTGAAATAGAGTATGAAAAACCATAATAATCGTAATATCTAGATACAATCCCAGAACTGGTATTATAAGTGCACGAGCGACTAAAATAATACAGATAATGGTCTGAATGAAAGTAAAACTATCTGAAATGAAATAAACAGCTAGGATAAGATAGAAAGGGACTTCAGGGCTGCAAACACTAAGCAGTTGTACCTCAAGTCTCCAATGCGGCAATTAATCCGAGCAATCTACTGACTGCCACTAGGACCGACTCTAAAATCTGCACAAGAAGTGCAGAGTGTAGTATGAGTACAACCGACCCCATGTACTCTGTAAGTGCCGAGCCTAACCTCGAAAAAATAGTGACAGGCTAAGGCGGGTCACTTACAATAATCTATACACAGTATAATAATAATAATAACAGGAAAGGAATACAGGAAAGTAAGGCAGTTAACTTATGAAATTAAACTCAATCCTCATAACCGATAAAACTAGAAACACTAGTACTCAGAATCTCGAATGAAAGCATCGAAAGCTAACACAGTACAACAATGAATACCAAACACACAATTCTTTGCGTCGCGCAACCTGATCCCACCATACAAACACAATCCTCCCTTATTTTACCATATCAATATCAATAATAATATGTAAAATCCGTTGCGGCGCGCAACCCGATTCCACCATATAATTAGAATCAATATCATATTCCTCCCTTATTTTGCCATATCAAAATCACATATAAAATCCGTTGCGGCGTGCAACCCGATCCCACCATATTAATATCAATCCTCCCTTATTCCACCTGTTGCGACGTGCAACCCGATCCATAAACAAAATCAATAAATATAATCAACTCAGCAACCGAAATCACAAGAATCTCTACGATTAACGAACATGAAAGCAAAACCATAAAGGAATCTCGTACCAAATCAAGAAATGCTACAATTAATACTAAACAACAAGACAAGCCAAATATATGACAGTTAAGGTGTACAAGTAAGACAATTACGGCAAGTAAAAATTAATCATGGAAGTACGGAAGAAACTAACATTTTAAATACGAGAATATTAAATGACAAATAGCAATTAATCATGGAAGCACGGAAGAAACTAACATTTTAAATACGAGAATAATAAATAACAAGTAGCAAGTTAAGGTATGAGAGGCAATTAAATCATGTAACAATTAGGACATGGAATAAAATAATTAATGGAATGCGGGAAAGCATGGAAATAATTACTTTGACAGCGTATACACACTCGTCACCTCGCATATATGCCGCTACACATATAATTCACATACCACATAGCTCAAGGGTCCATATTCCCCCAAATCAAGGTTAGACCCAACACCCACTTCGCCCTGCAAGCAAATCAAAGCTCAATCGGGGCCTTTCCTCCAAAATCAGCCTCCAAACCAATGGAATCTAACCAAAATCGACTCAATAACATCAAAAAATGCTAGCGAAATCAATTACAATACATAAAGTTAAGATCTTTGCACTTTTTTCCAAAAAGTCAACCCCGGGCTTGCTTGGTCAAAATTCGAGATTCAGACCAAAACCCATTTACCCATTCACCCCGAGCCCGATTATGTAATTAGTTTCAAAATTCTACCTCAATTTGAGGTCTAAATCCCAAATTTACAACAACAAAAAAAACCAATACTTCCCGAATCCCTAATTTTCTACCATGAAAGAACATAGATTAAGGTTAGAAATTAATGGGTGATGACGGAAATGGAAGAAAATAAGTTAAAGTACACTAACCTATGAAAGGGTGATGAATTTTCTCTCCCAAAGCGCCTCTAGGCCGATCTCTAATGAGAAGATGGTGAAAAATGGGTGAAATCCCATGTTTGGGATATTTTAAATCACTGGCGTCAGGCATTCATCGCATTCGCGAAGGGCCTGACGCGATCGCGAAGCACTGTGGCCAAAATAGCCTTCGTGTTCACGAGATGTGCTCCGTGTTCACGATGGTTCTTCCCCCTGACCATCGCACTCGCGACCCAGTGATCACGTTCGCGTAGCACACCAGCCTAGCCTTCCCAGAGTCCTACAAACCTTCGCATTCGCGTGTGGGTGGTCGCGTTCGCGAAGGGTAAGCCCCCCAAAGCTTTGCGTTCGCGACCTATTCCCCGCATTCGCGTAGGGTAAATCCCTCCCTAGCCCAGGTTTCTCTTCGCGATCGCGGGAGTATCTTTGTGATCGCGAAGAAGAAAGCACCAGATGACAGCAAAAGCCCAAAACCCAGAAATTTTCCTAAGTTCAAATCATCTGTAGCCTATCCGAAACTCATCCGAGGCCTTGGGGCTCCAAACCAAACATGCACACAAGTCCAAAAATATCATACGAACTCGCTCGCGCTCAAAACACCAAAATAACACCTAGAACTACGAATCGGACACCAAAATGAATGAAATTTTCAATGAAACTTAAGAACATGAAAATTTTCAATCGGACGTCCGAATCACGTCAAATCAATTCCGTTTTGCACCAAATTTTGCAGACAAGTCATAAATACTGTAATAAACGTATACCAAGTTTCAGCACTGAAATTCGAACTCGGTAGCAATAAAGTCAACCTACGGTCAAACTTATAAATCCTTTAAACCTTTAAATTGCTACTCCATCTGTTCCAATTTATGTGAACCTTTTTGACTGGGCACGGAGTTTAAGAAAATGAAGACTTTTGAATTTGTGATCCTAAACAAGTCAAAAAAGTGTCTAGAATATTTGTGTGGTTATAAAAGCATAACATTAAGGGTGGAATTTGAAGTTTAAGCTAAATTGTTTTCAAATTTAGAAAGAAATCATTTTTTTTGGAACGGATCAAAAAGAAAATAGATTCACATAAACTAGAACGAAAGGAGTAGTTATCAACAAATTGCGTTAATTCAAGTTAGGGACTTCCGAATTCGATTCTGTACATACCCCCAAGTCCCAAATTACGATTCGGACCCACCGAGACAGTCAAAATACTGATCCGGGTCCGTTTACTCAAAACATTGACCGTAGTCAACACAAATGAGTTTTAAGGCATGATTTCACATTTTCATCAATTTTCTCATAAAAACCATCCGGAAAAAGAATACGGACTGCGCATGCAAATCGAGAAAAGGCTAAACGGAGCTATTCTAGGTCTCAGAACACAGAAATGAAGGGTGAAACTATAAATGACCTATCGGGTCATCACAGACAGCGTGATTCGACGCTGGCTCAAGTAAGGGTGAGGATTCCCACAGATCGGAGCCCGGGGGGACGAATGATACGTCGTAAATCGGGCATGGCTAAATATGGAAAGAATCGAGGTTAAAGAAAAGACGATTAAAAAGGAAGAATTAGGAGCCAAAATATCTGCCATCAACCGGATATCACGGTGCAGATCACGCCCGATATTAACTGTAGATCGTGTTTTACTGGGAAAAAGGAAGAAAATGATTTTTACCTTTTTTAGACTTGTACTAGAGTTGAAACTCACATTCATGATTATTTGTGTTGTAGGTTGATATGGCTTGTGATAGTGCGAACAAGGGCAAGCGAGTTGGGAAGTCCTCAACCACTGTTCCCGCTCCTAAAAAGTGCAAGCAAAGGGAAGGATCATCTCGGCAAGCTAAAGGGAAACAAGTTACCGATGGATCGAAGAAGGCACCACTGGGACAAAGGCCTCACTTGGATCTAGTTCGTGAGGATGCCATCCAATGGAATAATAACTTTGTTCCATATGGGCGGTACGTCTCCGAAATGGGAATTAATGTGAAATCTAGAAAAGAACTTCCTGGATGTGCTTGCCCGGTTGAGAGAAATGAAGATGGATAAGTTCCTAGAGTGCCCCGGCCATGCAAATTTGAGCATGATGCTAGAACGTTATGTTAATTGAAATGGGGACTTGTTCAAGTCATTGGTCCGTGGAAAGGAGGTGCCAATGGATAGGCGGTCTTTATGTGAATTTTTGGGAGTTGATAGCCCTAACCCGCGGAGGCTACAAAAGTTTGTCAAATGCCCAAGCTACCAGGCGATAAGTCAAACTCTTTGTGGAGTCGATTCGAATGCAAAGTGTACATGAACTATGGGTGATGCCTATCTTGAGATGGTCCGCTTCGATTTCAACAAGACCGCCAAGGTGTGGCAAAATTTCATGCAGGTCACACTGATGCCGGTTGAGCACAATAGTGAATGCACTCGAGCTCGAGTATGTGTGATATTTTTTCTGATGAATGGGATACCCATAAATGTGGGTAAGATCATGCTAGGGAAGATCTTGCACACGACTTGGGTGGAAAATCAAGAGATTCTTCTTTGGCAACTTGCTCCCGTAGTACATGCTTTCCCGGGGTGTCTGAATATCCTGGTTATGACGAGGTTGTGGAACCTCTAAAAGGGTTGATAGACATCATATCTTTATTGGAGTCTACGTTTAAGCTTAGCCTAGCAACATGGAATGAGAGGGATGAGAACTTTAACAGGTATACCTATAGCTCCCTAAATGTGATCATGAGCAGGTTGGGCGTGTCGGACGAGGAGCGTATGCATCTCCGCAATGATCTGTCCAGTTCTTCCAAGGAGATGTTGGGAATTGCATCTGGTAGTCCCGTTCACTCGTCAGAGGATGAGAACACCCACAAAGGCTCTGACACTGAGGATGAGGTTGGTGATGAAGTTACAGGGACCATGGCTTTGGTGCCCCTGGGAGCGGATGATGATGATGAGCCCAGAGTTGTGGCTGGTGGGCATTCTGAGGAGGAAGAATCTGACTAGCAGTGAGTTCTTCTTTCTACCTTACTTTGCTTTAAATTCTTACATGCATCAGGACTATGCATATGCTAAGTGTGGGGTGGGGGAACTACTTCTTGTGATGTAAATTGTATAAATTTATTTCTTTTTATTAGTTTTTTTAGGAACCCGTAGTACACATAGTCTAGTTTTTGAAAAAACAATACAAAAGAAATACATAAATAGAAAAGAAAATCAGAAAAGGCTCGGACTTTTTCCGATAATGGATCTTTTGGATAATTTTCTTGAGGGATTAAAGTCCTATTAAAGACACCAAAAAGATTTTTTTTTAGATAGTTAGGTAGTATCCCTTGGGTTTTTCTTTGGGCGTCGGTTCTTTTCCAAGGGTGTAGCTCGAACCGGGTACTTTGTATTTTGTTTTAGGAGTAGGATAGGAAGAAATTAAGTTACTTTAAGGTACCTATTGACATTTTTGGTACTGGCAGATTAGGCTATGGCATGCACTCTGTATTCCGGTACATTTGATTTGAATTGTGATGCCTGAGTAAAATAAATAGCCTAGTCTGTGATGCCTTTTCTCAGTTGTTTGACTTATATGCCACCTAGTGCATATTTCTTAAACTTTCTCAACTATATGTGCTTGCTTGACTTGAGAGTTGAACAGAACCGTCTTGATTGAGTCATGTCCAATGTGTGTGTGAGGAGTTCTGATATTCTGTGCTATCCTGAGTAGTCTAGAACTTGCCCCGTATATTAACCGAAGCGAAATCATTAAGTTGTGCTAGTCTAGGAGATGACGTAGGCATTTCTTGCTTGATCATAGATGTGTTTGTCACTTAAAAATAAAATTTTCCGTTGCTAGCCCCTTTGAGCCTATAGACCTTTTCTTTGGCACCTACATTACAAGTTGTATCCCTATTTTGTTCTTAATTTGAAATTGTTGAACCTTTACCTCCGAAAGCACTTAGTCACTAAAAGAAGTAAGGTGAGAGATTGGGAAGTAGCTTTCGAATGGAACCATGGGTGGGCCCTTAAGGTGCACAAAGTTGTGAAAAATATCACAAGCCGATGAACCTTAACGTATGGAGTGTGTGTAGAAAAAAAAAAGAGAAAAAGAAAAAAATCTCAAGAAAAAAAAATATTTCAAATGATGTAGAAAAACACACACCTCCTAATCTTACTAATTTGTGCTAGTGGGAATATAGAAGTGCTTAATTGAAAAAAAAAGTGCTATGTTGTATATGGTGGTGGCGAGTGAATTGGTTGAGAATAAGATATGCACGATTTGTGAATGTAGTGTATTAAAGTGCTTAGGGGGTTAGTCATTATTCCTAAATGTATCCTACCCGTCCCTTAGCCTACATTACAACCATAAAGTCCTAATTGATCCTAGACTTGGTTGTCTTAGATTAGTAGAGACGTACACCACATGCAAGCTTATGGTACGACCACGGGATGCACATGAATTCTTTGTGAGAGTGAGCAATATTTGTTCAAATTGTGTGATATCCTTAATTTATGTTCAAAGTCATACCTGAATGTGTGGACTATTCAATATTCAATCTTTTTTTTGTTGGTGAGGGCACATGATCTCATGAAGGATTGATGATGTTATAAATTTCTCTTGTTAGGTAAGTACGCGAGTTGAGAGTGCTTAGTGGTAACGAGTCGGCTCTTGAGGTAGGGTGGTTACGGATAGGCTATTTGAATTGATTGAATTGAAATGTTTATACTTGGGCATGTTTAAAACAGGAAGAATGTAAAATTTGTATATTCATGCTTGATTGCCAGTATCGATCATAGTCAAGGGTAGAGTGTATGGTTAAAAATTGAAGTGATCCTCTCTTGTTAAGATGTGTACATTGTTGGGGTGTAGTTGATAGTCCCATTGCTCGAGGGCGAGCAGGAATCTAAGTGTAGGGTGTTGATATTTAGCTTAAAGTATATATATTTGTATGTATATCGCCTTGTAATTTACTCATGTTTCGTAGATTTCGGATGTGAAATGTAATAATTTGTACTTATTCGTGGTATTTTTATGTGTAGGAATCATCCGGAGACAATATGGGACGAAGGTGCGAGATTGGAGGCAAAAAGGAGCAAAATGGGAAAATGGCCACTTTGTAGCGCCATAGGCAGCATGGGGCGCTACCTGTAGTGCAGAAGTCAAAAACTTAAAAATCCCAGTGCCAGGGATAGCGCCTCATACTACCCTGGGCGCTCGCGACGGAAACTTTCTCTTAGTTTGCCCGGGATAAGGTTATTTCGGCCCAAGATCCCCCGACCTACCCAACGCGTATAAAAGCAAGATTAAGCCTATTTTGAGAGGGGAGACTACACTTTGAGGGGAAAATACACACGAGGAACATGCGGGAGCGAGGAGATCTCAAATTTTTTTATCTTTTCTTAGTATTCTTAATTATTCAACACTTGTGAATTCGTTTTGATATTATTATGAGTGACTAAAACCCATAGTCCTGGAGTTGTGATTTAGCCATGAATATTGTTATTTAAAGTTGACTTAACCTTGATTAATATTCACTAATATATGATTATTTATTCAATTCTGTGATTAATTGCTTAATTATCTGGCCAACAGTTAGGTTCGATTTACTATCTATGTTATGCTTGGGAAAGCTACGTCTAGATTAGAGAAGAATTGAAGAGAGCATAATCTTAACTCTGAGTGAGGGCAAATTTGTTGTTAGGATAGGAATATACCTAGTCACCATGCTTAATTAAATATCATAATCTTAATGCATTCTTAATAGATCGATTCCATAGGAATATATTAATCTATTTTGAATAGGCGAGTAGTAATTCGAGAGAATACTACGAGAGCAATTGTTCAATTAATTAGCAACAATGAGTGAATTGTATGAAAGGGAGAGTTAATTAGAACACAATAGGATTGGTGAATCGATCACAACCCTGGAATATTCGTCTCTACTGAATACACAATAGTTATTTTGCTGCTTGATAAACTAGTTACTTGTTAGAATTATTGCTTAGTATAATCACACTTTTGAACTCAGATTGACTCGACTCGATAATAATCTTGGTGAAACTAGTGGGTAGTTAACACAAGTCTCTGTGGGTGTGACACTTGATTTATCACTTTATTACTTGTACGACAATGTATACTTGTATGTGCGTTTGGGAGCAACAACATGCCTATAAATTAAGAATTGAACCTCTAGCTTTACTTGTAAAGGTGCACCCAATAATCATTGAACCATATGACTCTTTGAGCTTGGGTGCACACATGTATATTTAAGCAATTTTTAAAATATATAATATTATTATATATGGTATGGAGACATAGGCGAATCTAGGATTTCTTAAACATGGGTGTACCACTAAAAAAATAAAAAAATAAAAAAGTATTATGTTGGAATTGATCTCTGTTCCACAAGGTAAATAGCCCAACATTCAATCAAGTATACTATTCAATCTTTTTGGAGCATGGATGCCAACGGATAATATTAGACTAATTCTAAAAAAATATATATAAAATACCTAGTTTGACGGTGAGACCATGGGTTCACGTGCCCCTTAATTGGGGCTATAAATCTGCCCCGCATGGACAGAGGAGCACGGGTTCACGTGCCCCATGCTCCAACATATAGCTACGCCCTTGTATATCTATACTATATTAAAAGCACGAAGGACCTTAGCGAAATGTCGTTCGACTTTTTTACCCTTTAAAAATAGATTTTACATTGGACAAAATTGTACGTTGGTTTATTTTTCTAATATTTAGGAATAACTATTTAATTATTTTCCTATTATTTGAGACTTTTCTTCCAATTCTAGAATTCCTACACTTTCAACTCCATTAAGATTTAGGAGTACTAAGGAAGCTTTCAATTCACAATAGGATAGTCTCGATTACTTTATATTCTTTTTAGGTTAGGAGGATTTTTTTTTTTTTAATAATTTTTTTTCCATTTAACTCCATTTATATTTATGAGAAGTTCACGTTATCCTTCCCAACAAGTTAACATGACATGACAAAGTTGTTATGGGGAATAAAAAATTAAGCTTCAATTTTTCTTTAGTTCAAGTTTGATTCACAGGTTATTATTATTGTAGTTATTTTTAAGTGGTATATCTAAATTAAAAATAAATTATTGTAATTTATTCAATTAAAGCAAAGCTCAACTCAAACAATTAATTAAAATAGTTTGCTTTCTTTTTCTTAACGTTTTTTAAGGTAGTTTGCCTTTTGTTTTATTAGAATATTTTGTTTGCTTAGAACTTAAATATTTTAAAGATATAACTTTAGGAGTACAAATTATCTCACAATTCCAAGTAATGTAAAGCATGTACCATTTTATACATGAAACAAAACAAAATAAAAAAGAAACTGAGGTTACACTGGTAGAAAATCATCTATATGTATTTTAGCGGGAGTAAAAATTAAATTCAACAACATAAGAAGTCATAATATAATAGAAGTTAACAAGCAACGTATTCTTGTAAAATTTCTCTTAAAATGCTTTTAGGAAATATAAGCAATTAAAATGTATTTTTGAATCAAATCGGACTTCAGTTAAAAAAGTTCCTATAAAGGAGAACCACAACAAGAAAACTAAAATGATACCTTTGTATAAATTGATGAAAAGAATAAATTTTAATTTTGATCTTAACATAAATTTCATATTCGAACTCTTTTAATATAATATATCAAGTAATCTAAATACAATCATATACTCTTGATTTCCATAGAAAAATAATTTTTTGATGCATAAATGTAGAATATGGGATGCATGATTATGTATTTAGATAAAGAAAGAAAGCTACTAAAAGGAAAAAAATTGTACTTTAGTGACTTAATTATTCTACTTTTGCGATAATAATTTATCTTTTCTAATATATTGAAAATAATTCCTATATATTATTTTTAATTGATTAAAGTAATCGAATATCTTGCATTTTGCTCATGAGGAAATAAACGTTTTGTGTAAGTTGTTAGCTCACTATATTTCTGTCTTTTTAAAATGAATTTAAGAATATATGCATTTTAAAAACAAATCTCTAAATTATGCAAGGGTTATGTGCTCTTGCTGTAACTAAAAAGTAAGCGCAACTGTAAATTTGTAGAAAAATTATAAAACTGGAATATAGTTTAAGGTTAATGATGGTTTAGGACTTATATGGGATAGATCAGTTTCTTCCTTTATTAAGTTAGTTAAATAGGATAAATAATTATCATTTTATAAATTTACAAAAAATTAATTAACTTTTATTTTATAATTCAAATACAATTTTAATATGATGTGCATGTCATTTTTAAAAAAGTTTATTCATTAAGATGGGGTACACACGCAAAACGCGTACCCTAAGACTAGTGACTTCTAAATTCTACAATAATTTAAAATTTGTATATAAATTTTATAACACAAATACATAATTTAGAGCAACCAACTTAGTTTAAACGAACACTTAAGTTGCCTCCTAGCTCCGCCATTACAACCTGAGTATAAAACTTTAATCATTTTGATAGTCAAACAATTTTTTTGTTATTTATAAAATGCATGTATAGTTTTGCATAATATTGTTGTACTACATTATTTATGATATAATAATCTTACCCTATTATATTATTCATGGTATGATTCTTAATTATTCGTTGTATGATAAGTTCTATTAAGAGTTTAACTAATCCGTGTACCAATCCACCCCCGACACTATGTTGACACATATGAAGATGATATCACAACCGACTCCCTACTGAAAAACATATTGAACAAAAAGTATTCCCTTCATACAGGATATTCCATTTCACTGCTTACACTTTTTGCGTGTCTATCTACAACATTTTAATCTTTGATTTTGAAAAACTAATTTTATTGGAGAAATATTTGTGTATACGGTCGAAACCTATTAGTCAGTCGTACGGATTGGTCGAGATGATAATACTTCGATCGAAGGGTATCTGCGTAATGTCAGGTCGAGGTCCGAAGTAAGGACGTCACGCTTCGAGCTCTAAGACCGATCAATGATCAGCTCGGTATCATTATCGAACCCATAACCAAATCGAACTATGAGGCAACGCGAAGGTTGTCGAAGATGCACAGACCGATCAACACCCACCCCGAATATCAAGACCGTGAGTCAGGATCAAGCTTGAGTCAAGGCCGATGGCTCGATCCAATATCGAGTTCGCGTCAGTATCGAGCTCACAGACAAAGGTCGTTGCAACCGCACTAAGGGAGAGAATCCTGGCAGGAATTAGGAAAAAGACAATTCATCATGGGCTCTCCACTATATATTTTTTATTGTATATAAAGTAGGATCTCTCTACTATAAAGAGGGGAATTATTGTAAGCATAAACGACATCCACACATTGTAACAAAAGACAACTTCTCATATTGAAATATCAACCCCTTGAGTTTGTTTTACTTTATCTTATTCATTCTTCTTGCTCACTATTTTATCTCTCATTCCCATAGTCAAGAATACACGTATTTCTATTTCTCTGTACGATTTGTGTCAAGTTATATCACACATCCTTAGAACTACTTATAAATTTAACTCTATCCGATTTTTCGAGTAAACAGTTTGGCGCCCATTGTGGGGCTAAGGATAACAGTGTTTGTTTGATACAAATATGCAACACACACCAGTTTACGCTCGTCTTTTGAGAGTATCTCTGACTTCGAATTAGCAATGGTAAACCCTCGATTAATGGCGTTACCTGCCGACAAGGAAGCTGGCCTTCAAGATGAAACCAACAACTTGATACCCAGGGCCAGAAGACCGCTTAACGATATCACTGAAGCTCGAGTTGAAGTGCCTGAAACTCGAGCCGAAGTACCACTAGATGTCAATTCACAAGTGGCCCTTGAGGCAAACCAATGTTCCGAACCGGAAAATAGCATTCATGGTGGTACTCGATATGTAGCTCGAGACACCCATAATGTGGAGGAGATCGGAGTCGACTTGCGTATGATCTTTGAAATGTTGCAAGCCCAACAAGTAGCTATAGCTCAGTTGCAGAGCCAAACCCAGCTACTAAGCAGGCCGGAACCTAGTCCACCTCGAGAAATTGCCCACAGAACGGAGCCAACCATAGTAAGGTCAAACAAGCAAGAATCGGGGACTACTCCCGAAATTGCTAAAATACTTGAGGAGTTCACAAAGCGAATCGAAGACAACGATAAAAAGGTAGAAACATGTCATTCGAGGATCGATCAGATCCCGGGGGCTCCACCAATGATAAAAGGGTTGGATTCTAAAACATTCGTACAAAAACCTTTCCCCTCGAGCGCAACCCCAAAACCAATCCCCAAAATATTTCGTATGCCCGAAATCCCCAAGTATAACGGTACGACCGACCCCTACGAACACGTCACCTCTTACACATGTGCCATCAAGGGCAACGATCTAGAAGACAATGAAATCGAATCCGTTTTGTTGAAAAAGTTCGGAGAGACCCTCTCGAAGGGGGCGATGATTTGGTATCACAACCTGCCACCAAATTTCATAGACTCATTTGCCATGTTAGCGGATTCTTTTGTGAAGGCACACGCCGGTGCCATAAAAGTTGCAACAAGAAAATTGAACCTTTTTAAAGTAAAACAAAGGGATAACGAAATGCCGAGGGAGTTAGTGTCCCGATTTCAAATGGAACGCATGGAATTGTCACCGGTCACAGACGACTGGGCCGTCCAAAATTTCACCCAAGGGTTGAACGAGCAAAGTTCGATAGCATCACACCGGTTGAAGCAAAATTTGATCGAGCATCCAGCAATAACTTGGGCAGACGTACACAATCGATACCAGTCAAAAATCAGGATCGCAGACTACCAATTAGGAGCTCCTTCCGGATCCATGCATCAGAACAGGTCGGCTATTAAAAACTAGAGGGACATCGATACGGAGCAGAGGTCGAACAGAGACCGATATCAACCATACGTCGCATATCGAATGAACAACGGTTCGACACGCAATGCCACCCGGAACAATCGAAGGAGTGATCGAGGATAGAATTCTCGGGGGCTTATGAGCAAGAGTGGCTTTGACAAATTTGCCGATCCTATAGAGGCACCTCGGCTATCGGAGTACAATTTCAGTGTCGATGCATCGGGCATTGTACCGGCGATCGGAAGAATCAAAGATACTAGGTGGCCTAGACCCATGCAAACCGACCCTTCTCAAAGGAACCCGAATTCGATGTACAAATATCATGGTACGCATGGCCACAGAATCGAGGATTGCAGACAATTAAGAGAAGAGGTAGCCCGTCTGTTCAACGAGGGCCACCTTCGAGAGTTCCTCAGTGACCGAGCCAAGGACGCCAATAGAAAAGATAAATAAGAGGAACCTCAACATATCATTCATATGATCATCGATGGGGTCGACACTCCACAGGGACCCGTACTCAAACGCGTCAAGGTACCGGCCACAGGGGAAAAACGAACTCGAGGTTATAAACCCGAGGGCACTTTATTATTCGAAATCGAAGAAGCGGAAGGCATTTCTCAGCCTCACAATGACGCTCTGGTAATTTCTATCCTATTAAATACAGTTCAAGTTAAGCGTGTTTTAGTGGATCCAGGTAGCTCTGCGACTATCATCCGATCTTGGGTAGTAGAGCAGCTCAGTTTGCAGAATCAAGTTGTGCCCGCAGCTCAGGTATTAAACGGCTTCAATATGGCTAGTGAAACGACTAAAGGGGAAATTATTATGCCCGATCCAAAATACCAAGTTCCACGTAATTGATGGCGACATGAGGTACAATGCCCTACTCGGAAGGCCTTGGATCCACAATATGAGGGCAGTGCCTTCGACTCTCCACCAAGTAATGAAATTCCCTACATCGGACGGCGTGAAAACAGTATACGGGGAACAATATGCTGCGAAGAAAATGTTTGTGGTCGATGAGGTAACCCTGATACCAACGTTATCGGCCTCGAAAAGGTTGAGCATAAAAGATAGACGAGAGGCCAAATAGTAATCATAACCACCAGTCTCGACTGAATCGGTGAAGCAGGAAATAGAAGATGACGAGGAAGATTTTTTGACCCCTCAAACTTTTATCGTCCCTGACGACTCTGACGCCACCAAATTAACGATCGAAGAGCTGGAACAGGTTATATTAATTGAATATCTGCCCGAAAGAAAGGTATACCTGGGAACGGGATTGACCCCTGAACTCAAGAAAAAACTTATTCAATTTCTTATTGATAACATAGATTATTTTGCTTGGTCCCATTTAGACATGGCAGGGATCCCACCGTCGATAACAACGCACCAGCTGAGCTTGAACCCTAGGTTCAAACCGATGAAGCAAAAAAGAAGACCTCAGTCCAAGGTGAAGCACGCATTCGTTAAGGATGAGGTAACTAAACTTCTCAAAATAGGGTCAATTCGGGAAGTAAAATATCCCGAATGGTTAGCCAATGTAGTTGTAGTCCCTAAAAAGAGAACAAACTTAGAATGTGTGTAGATTATAAAGATCTAAACAAAGCATACCCCAAAGATTCTTTTCCACTGCCTAGCATCGATCACATGATCGATGCCACAGCCGGCCACGAGATCCTTACTTTTCTTGACGCCTATTCCGGGTACAATCAAATTCGAATGAACCCGAAAGACCAAGAAAAAACTTCATTTATCACTAAGTATGGAACCTATTGTTATAATGTAATGCCCCTCGGGCTAAAAAACGCAGGAGCTACTTATCAACGCATAGTGAATAAAATGTTAGAAAAACAAATAGGTGAGTTAATGGAAGTTTATATTGATGACATACTAGTCAAGTCCCTGCGCGCAGAGGACCATTTAACTCATTTGCAGGAGACCTTTGAGATTTTAAGGAAATACAACATGAAGCTCAACCCCGAGAAATGTGCTTTCGGGGTTGGTTCGGGAAAATTCCTTGGCTTCATGGTATCAAATCGGGGAATCGAGATCAACCCCGATAAAATCAAGGTCATCAAAGACATCACCATCGTGAAAAGTGTGAAAGCGGTGCAGAAGCTAACCGGACGGATAGCTGCCCTAGGACAATTCATTTCGAGGTCATCGGATCGAAGCCACAGATTCTTCTCTCTACTCAAAAAGAAGAACGATTTCGCCTGGACCCCGAAATGCCAACAAGCTTTAGAATAATTGAAGTGATACCTGTCGAGCCCGCCACTGCTTCACACTCCGAAGACAGATGAAAGACTTTACATATACTTGGCCGTATCGAAAATCGCGGTCTCGAGCTAGCCAAAAGCCTGGGAGCAGAAATCATTGAAGCTAAATGTGACTCTTTACTGGTAGTAAACCAAGTAAACAAAACCTTCGAGGTTCGAGAAGACAGGATGCAGAGGTATTTGGACAAATTACAGGTAACTTTGCACTGTTTTAAGGAATGAACTTTGCAACATGTGCCTCGAGAACAAAACGGTAAGGCCGATGCACTCGCAAATTTGGGGTCATCGGTCGAGGAAGATGAGATCGACTCGGGGACTATCGTTCAACTCTCGAGGTCCGTAATCGAGGAGGGGCATGCCGAGATAAACTCCACAAGCTTAACCTGGGACTGGAGAAACAAGTATATTGAATATTTGGGAAACGGAAAACTCCCATCGAATCCTAAAGAGTCAACGACCCTACGAACCAAAGCTGCTCGATTCACGTTGGCTGAAGATGGAACATTGTACAGAAGGACGTTCGATGGACAATTGGCAGTATTCTTAGGACTAGGAGACACCGATTATGTTTTACGAGAGGTCCATGAAGGCACTTGTGGGAACCACTGCGGCGCCGAATCACTGATTCACAAAATCATCAGAGCAGGATATTACTGGGATAGCATGGAAAAGGACACTAAGGAATTTGTTCAAAGATGTGATAAATGTCAAAGGTTTGCACCGATGATCCATCAACCCGGGGAACAACTTCATTCAGTCCTATCCACATGGCCATCCATAAAATGAGGGATGGATATCGTCGGCCCCCTACCATCGACCCCAGGTAAAGCTAAATTTATTTTATTTATGACTGACTATTTCTCTAAATGGGTTGAAGCACGGGCATTCGAGAAAGTAAGAGAAAATGAGGTCATAGATTTCATATGGAATCACATCGTGTGTCGATTTGGGATACCCGCAGAAATAACATGCGATAATGGTAAGCAATTTATCAGCAGTAAAGTAATAAAATTTCTCGAAGATCATAAAATAAAAAGGATATTATCGACACCGTATCACCCCAGTGGGAACGGACAAGCCGAATCAACGAACAAGACTATCATCCAAAACCTGAAGAAAAGGTTGAACAAAGCCAAAGGGAAATGGAGAGAAATTCTGCCCGAAGTCCTATGGGCATATCGAACAACATCAAAGTCCAGTACAGGAACAACTCCGTTTTCCTTAGTGTATGGCTCCGAAGCCTTAATTCCGGTCGAAGTTGGAGAATCCAGCGCAAGGTTTCGACATACATCGGTGGAATCAAACCATGAGGCAATGAATACTAGCCTCGAATTATTAGATGAAAAACGATAAGCGACACTCGTTCGAATGGCTGCACATAAACAACGAATCGAAAGGTACTACAATAGAAGAACCAACCTCCGCCACTTCAGGATCGGGAACTTAGTCCTAAGGAAGGTCATTATCAATACTCAAGATCCTAATGAAGGGAAGCTCGGCCCAAATTGGGAAGGACCCTATCAGGTCCTCGATATAGTCAGAAAGGGGTCTTATAAACTCGGAACGATGGATGGCAAACCATTATCGAACAATTGGAACATATCACTCCTCAAACGATATTATTGTTAAGGTATGATTCTCTCTTTTCTTTTGCCCATATATACATATTCGAAACTAACCCATTGCAGGAGTTCGATCAAAGATGTCGAGACCTCAGGTCTTAAAGAACGTGTTGCACTCTTTTTCCCTTAGATCGGCTTTTATCCCAAATGGGTTTTTCCGACGAGGTTTTTAACGAGGCAACAACCATGTGCTACCTGAGGGCAATTCAACAGTATCCAAGGCTTCTTCATAATCAACCTCGAATACTGGGGGGCCTACCATCGAGAATAAACCAAGTTTAGTACAAGAAAGTTATTTCATATCAAATTCATGTCAGACAGGGTCTCGATAGAGAAAAGTGTAAGGGCCAAATGGTCAAAACGAACCATGCCCACGTAGTTTTGCTCGAGCCTTGGCGCAAGATACAAACACATGTATAATGACTTATAAAGGAAAACTTCTTCTTTTTAGATATCTCATACTTCAAAAAGATCTTTCTACTTCATGATTCAAACAGGCTTAAGGGCCGATCACTATCGAAAGAATTTTCGATACAAGCGACCATAAAGCCTACGGGCTACAATATTTCGAGTTCGAACAATCACTCACTCGACTATCAAGCCTAAGGGCTATCTTACATCGAGTTCGAGCAAACCACTCACTAGACCATAAAGCCTACGGGCTACAATACTTCGAGTTCGAACAATCATTCACTCGACTATCAAGCCTAAGGGCTATCTTACATCGAGTTCGAACAAACCACTCACTCGACCATAAAGCCTATGGGCTACAATACTTCGAGTTCGAGTTCGAATAATCACTCACTCAACTATCAAGTCTAAGGGCTATCTTATATCGAGTTCGAGCAAACCACTCACTCGACCATAAAGCCTACGAGCTATAATACTTCGAGTTCGAGTTCGAAAAATCACTCACTCGACTATCAAGCCTAAAGGCTATCTTACATCGAGTTTGAGCAAACCACTCACTCGACCATAAAGCCTACGAGCTACAATACTTTGAGTTCGAAAAATCACTCACTCGACTATCAAGCCTAAGGGCTATCTTACATCCAGTTCGAGCAAATCACTCACTCGACTATAAAGCCTACGGGCTACAATACTTCGAGTTCGAGTTCGAACAATCACTCACTCGACTATCAAGCCTAAGGGCTATCTTACATCGAGTTCGAGCAATCACTCACTAGACCATAAAAAGCCTAGGGGCTACAATACTCTGAGTTCAAGTTCGAGCGATCACTCACTCAACTATTAAGCCTAAGGGCTATCTTACTTCAAGCTCAAATAATCACCCACTCCATTATTAAGCTTAAGGACCAATACAGCGAGCGTTTGAGGCGTTGTTCTCACTTAAATCAGACCGAAAGGGTTCCATTACTCTAAAGTTCAAGATAACTCAGCTCAAAGAACCGCCATAAAACTAGGTTGCAATAACAAAATCTTCATAAAAGCAAAAGCACGTTTGAACATAAAACTGAGAAGGCATTCAAAAGAAGCTCTATTATTAACAAAAAGGGTTATGTACAAGAGACCGGTCAAAACTTCGCAAAAGGGAAACTAAGTCCTAACTGCGGCTGGTGTCAATATCTCCTTCAGGAGCTGCTTCCCCTTCAGGCTCCTCATCGGACCAGCTCCGACTGCCTTCTTCATCATCATCTTCATCATCGAAGGAGACAAGCTGCCTAGCTTAAGCTTCGAGCACCTTAGCTCGGGCAATCTCCTCGGAAAGTTCAAAACCTCGAGTGTATATTTCCTCGAGGGTTTCCCTCCGGGATTGGCACTTTGCCAAGTCAACAACCCGTTGCTCTCGGTTAGAAGCCTCCCTTAGCTGCATTTGAGCAGCCTCGGCATCGTCCCGATACATAGCAATAAACTTGTCCGCCATGACTTTTGATGACTCGATCTCCGCCTTGGCCTTAGCAAGCCCGATTTCAAGCTCCTCGATCCTCCTGGCCTGGGCCAAACGATTTTGATTGACGCCTCGAAGTTGAACATCGGCCGATAATAGTTTGGCCAAGATAGTTTCTTTTTCTGCAGCCAGGCGGTCCATAGTCTCCTTCTACCGATCACACTCGGACTTGATCTGATCGACTTCTCCACGAAGTAACCCGATCTTTTCAACCTTTTGTTGCAGCTGAGATAATGAAGTATTAACTTCCACATTTGGGTCGAATCCATACTCTAACAGAACGATGCTCACCTGTTTATCTAGCTCGGCCTCTTCTTCACGAGCCTTGGCTAAATCTGCTTGGAAGTCCTTTATAATCTCGTCCTTTTGGCCGCAAAGAAGCTTTAGAGCATCTCTCTCCTCCGAGACCTTTTGAAGCTCGGCCTCACACTGCTGAGATCGGCTCGAAACTTGCCAAGGGCCTACACAAAAGGGAAAAAATGCAAGTCAGGTTTAGAAAAGAACAAAGAAACCAAGCGCAGTAAAATCATTACCTGATATATGAAACATTGGGCCTCTTCTAAAAGAATAGAAGCGTCACTAATATCGGAGGCATCATCGACTCCAGTAAAGCAATCCCGAAAAGGATCCACTACACTAGAGCCTCCGCCCATATCAGGGGTCTTCAATTCTCGAACTTCCCTTAACGGCTCCTCAGAAAAGGTCGAAAGAGAAGGTAAATGACCCACTGTCATGGTCCCGAGCGAATCGCTCGGGATGCTCTGATCGATCCTCGGGGTATCAAAATCGGCTCCGTCAGGTGTAGCCTCCATCGACTTAGAAGGTCTGGCGACATCGATGGCTTTCGCAGATCGGACCACCAGTGCCAAAGCATATTCTTCTTCTTCTTCTTCTTCATCTCTCAATCGTTGGACCGAGTCCATTGCAATAGCGATTACCTTTTTCCTCACCCTTCGAGTTTTGGGCTTAGGGTCCTCGGACTAAGAGGCAGTTTTTCGCTTTTTATCTTTCCCCGGTTTCGGAACTGGGGACTTGGTTCCTTCCTCACCACTCGAAGGCCTCAAAACGACATCCTTGGTCACGCCTGCATGAAAGGAAGTCAGTAACGAATGAAGCATAAAAATGTTCAAAAAACATGAAAAGGGACCCTTACCGTGATTCTTGGCCTTCCATCTACCTTTTGCCAAGCCACGCCAGGCGCGTTCGGCATAAGAGGAAGTCGAAGCTAACTTCCGAGCCCAATCCTCGAGGTCAGGTACCGCTTAAGGCATACAAGGGATAGCTGCATATCGGAGGGGGATATCAGATGGAATCGGAAAACAAAGTCTTACAAAAATCACTTACGGTTGAAATTCCACTCCTCAGAGAATGGCATCTTCTCTTCCGGGATAAGGTCACGGGTCCTCACCCGAATAAAGCGGCCCATCCAACCCCGATCCTTATCTTCATCGATGCTCGACATTAAAGTTTTCGTTGCCCGGCGGTGGAGCCTAATTAGTCCTCGAAAGATTTGAGGTCGATACAATCGCATGAGGTGATTTAGAGTAAAATCCAGCCCCCCAGCCTTGTTAGAGAAGAAGCGCAGTATGATTACTATGTGCCATAGAGAAGGGTGAATTTGGCCGAGGGTGACCTGATATCTTTTGCAAAAATCAATAATCACAAGGTCGACGGGACCCAACATGAAGGGGTAAGTATAAACACTTAAAAATTCCTCCACGTGAGTGATGATGCTCTCTTCGGGAGAAGGAATTTGCAGCACAACCTTGGGACCCCAGTTGCAGTCCTTCCTCACGGCCTCGAGATGGCCCTCTGTTATCGAGCACATGTACATCGACACATGCTCACATTGGCCCGGAACCAACGAAGGATTTTCAACCTTAAAAGCAGCCTTTAGAATACACGGGCCAGAAACATACTCGTGAGGAAGCGGCTCCGCCGGCGCCTTGTCGCTGGAAGGCCAGGAAGAGGAAGCTTTCTCCTTCTGCGCTACGGTTTTTGAGGTTTTTTCCATTGGTATAAGTAAAAGAGGAGCAAAAGAAGATAAAAGAAGGATGGTTTCAAACGCTGATGAAGATGGCTCTACAGGCGGCGAAATAGAGACGAAAAGAGTAAGAAAATTTGGAGGTTTGATTAGAGTAACAGATAAAGTTTGATTTAGGAACGGGCTATTTATGGGCTGAAAAGAGGCGGTTCAATCTCAGGTAATGGCCGACATCGACTGACACGCATTAAATGCCTCGGTAAGCTGAACCGACGGGACAGCTACCACGTGCGTCATGGTCGGACGCAATGCAGACGTTAGTATATATCTAATGATACCGTTGGAAAAATCATGCCATTTCTCGTCACATCCTTTCCGAGAAACGAGAGGACTATCTGTATACGGTCGAAACCTATTAGTCAGTCGTACGGACTGGTCGAGATGATAATACTTCGATCGAAGGGTATCTGCATAATGTTAGGTCGAGGTCCGAAGTAAGGACGTCATGCTTCGAGCTCTAAGACCGATCAATGATCAACTCGGTATCATTATCGAGCCCATAATCAAATCGAACTACGAGGCAATGCGAAAGTTGTCGAAGATGCATAGACCGACCAACACCCACCCTGAATATCAAGACCCCGAGTCAGGATCAAGCTCGAGTAAAGGCCGATGGCTCGATCCAATATCGAGTTCGAGTCAGTATCGAGCTCACAGACAAGGGTCGTTGCAGCCGCACTAAGGGAGAGAATCCTGGCAGGAATTAGGAAAAAGACAATTCATCACGGGCTCTCCACTATATATTTTTTTATTGTATATAAAGTAGGATCTCTCTACTATAAAGGGGAAAATTATTGTAAGCATAAGCGACATCCCACACTTTGTAACAAAAAACTACTTCTCATATTGAAAGGTCAACCCCTTGAGCTTGTTTTACTTTATCTTATTCGTTCTTTTTGCTCACTATTTTATCCTTCATTCTCATAGTCAAGAATACGCGTATTTCTATTTCTCTATACGATTTGTGTCAAGTTATATCACGCATTCTTAGAGCTACTTATAAATTTAACTCTATCCGATTTTCCGGATAAACAGTTTGCTTTCAGATTATCTCGAAGAAAATAATTTTTCTTTTTTAAATTGAAATTTCGTTCGGGCCAACATGATTTTGGTTTCATTATTGAGACCACCAAACTCAAGTTAGGACTTAGGCTGTTAGAAATAATTAAAAATAAAAATGGCAATTAGGTGATGTCGGCATTTTGGTCCCGAAACATTGGGGTTTCCTAGGAACCTAACCTATATGTCCACTTGATAACAGTATAGCCACCTGCCACTATCACAGAAGAGCATGCGGAAGTTTAAATCACAATCACTCTTTTCTTTTTGCTTTTCCATTAGGTGTCTAGTATTTAAAATTGGATCTCAGATTAATTTAAATTTGCGAAATGTAAAACTGTTATAAAATAAAAATAATTTAGTAAAATATGAATAAGAAATATTATGAAATAAAAGTAATTTAGTAAAATATGAACAAGAAATGGAGATAGAGAGAAAGAAGAGATTTTCTTCTTCAATTGTGTGTATTTTCTTATCTATTACAAGGCATTTATATAGGAATGAAGTGAAGAAAAATATGTCATTAAATATGTCATTAAGCATAGAAATATGTCATTTAATATGTTATTAAGCATTTGAGAAGATCATAGAGAAAGAGTAGACATCCACCATAATTTGATTTTTCTTATAATACTCCCCCTTGAATGTCCATAGATAATGTGCCTCGTTAAAACCTTATTAGAAAAAAATCCTATGGGAAAAAATTCTAGTGAAGGAAAAAGAGTACACATGTTTAGAAATACGCCTTTTAGTTGCCTCGTTAAAAACCTTACAAGGAAAACCCAGTGGGACAAAACCTTGTAAGGGAAAAAGAGTACAACGCGTACTAACTCCCCCTGATTAGAGCATCAATTCACATCTTTGAGCCTTCGCATCCCAATCTTGTACACTAATTTTTTGAAGGTTGACGTCAGTAAAGATTTGGTGAACAGATCAGCCATATTATCACTTGAACGGATCTGTTGCACATTGATATCACCATTCTTTTGAAGATCATGTGTGAAAAATAACTTTGGTGAAATTTGCTTTGTCCTATCCCCTTTATGAATCCTCCCTTCAATTGGGCTATGCATGATGCATTGTCTTCATACAAAATTGTGGGTAGTTTCTCACATGTCAAACCACATTTGTCTCGAATAAGGTGTATTATAGACCTCAACCATACACATTCTCGACTTGCTTCATGAATAGCAATTATCTCATCATGATTAGATAAAGTAGCCACGATTGATTGCTTAGTCGATCACCAAGATATGGCAGTGCCTCCATATGTAAACACATAGCCTGTTTGAGATCGAGCCTTGTGTGGGTCATATAAATACCTAGTATCAGCATAACCAATAAGATCGGGACTGCAATCATTACCATAAAATAATCTCATATCGGTAGTCCCTTTTAGATACCGCAATATATGTTTGATTCCATTCCAATGTCTCATTGTGGGAGCAGAGCTATATCTTATTAAGACATTAACTGAAAAAGTTATGTCAGACCTTGTAATGTTAGAAAAATATATTAGTGCACCAATTGCACTAAGATATGGTATTTCGGGACCAAGAAGTTCTTCATTATTTTCATGAGGTCTGAATGGACGTGCTTTATCCATATAGAATAACTTTAAAATTATTTTAGTGTATGCTGATTGATGGACAAAAATTCCATCTTCCATATACTCAATTTGTAGACCAAGACAAAATTTTGTCTTTCCAAGATCTTTCATTTCATATTCTTTCTTTAAATAGTCTACTGCTTTAGGAAGCTCCCTAGGAGTTCCAATGATATTTAAATCATCAACATACACAATGATTATAATAAATTTAGATCCAGATCTTTCTATAAAGACACAAGGACAAATTGAATCATTCTTGTACCCTTCTTTCAACAGGTACTCACTCAGGCGATTATACCACATGCGCCTTGATTGTTTTAATTTGTATAAGGATTTTTGAAGCTTTATTTACCAAATTTCTTGGAAACCTTAATATGCTTCAGAACAATTTAAATCCTTCAATGATTTTCATTATACGCATATCACGTTTTTCTTGTATTATTAGATTAAAACCTGAAATGGCGACATCCACCACAAGAGAACATGTCTCTATATAATCAATGCTATGATATTTATAAATCTTCTTGTGACACAAGTCATCTTTATGTCTATCGACTTGACCTCTCTTGTTTTCGCACAAGAACACATTTATACCTCCATTGACTTTATATTTTCAGGTGTTGGGACTATCCGTCCAACTTCATATTTTTCAGGTGAAATCAATTTTTATTGCGTATTTTTTATTTGGCCAATCATTTATCTGTCCAAATTTCATGACAGATTTGAGCTCAAGATCCTCGTCAATATTAATAATATTGAGCACTATATTATATTAACAATATCGTCGACGATCATTTTATATCGATTCTACTATTACCCAATAAAGACATAACTTATTGAGATCTCTTTATCTTTTTATTTTCAGGTACCTGAGCCTCTCCTATGAGGTCTTATGAAGTGTTGTGTCGTGGTGCTCTTCTAGAGCACTTTTTCCCTTATTATGACCATCTTGAACATTTGCTCATCTCTTTCTTCAAGGAGTTTTATCTTTGGAACCGATTAATTTATTATGCTTCATGCATGCCATAGACTCTATTCATTATGAACTTTATTTTATTTGGAGCATTAGCAGCTGAATATGACATTTAGCTTTGAGTAAGAAAATACGCCTGGCAATATTTTGCAAATGAATTATCACTTGAACTTCAAGTTCATATTTTCTCGTACGAGGATCTAGATGTACTCATAATAATTCATTACATGTATTACTTTTTCAGCTGTCCATTTTTTCCTCTATTGTTGGGATCACCAACACATATCCCTAGTCTTATTTGGGGATCCATCTTTGTGCATTGTGGTAGAACAATTAAATCATATAGCATATTCATATTTCTATATGGAAATTATTTGGTTCCTGACCCTGAACCGATTGTGATAGAGAGAATTTATCATAACTTGGCTAGATGCGTACAAGTGCTGTTGTATATTAAATAATACGTCACATACCAAGTTTTAGTTTGGCAGTTTTGTTCTCATAACCAATGGTTTAGATATAATTGGAGACATACAATTTCTGTTAAACCACCTTAGATTTAAACCAGTATTATCAAGATAAATTATCATAATTTATATTCTGGAACTGTGCTCTAATAATTTGAGCAATCAATCTTGTAAAAGCCAAACTGCAAGTTGATAACAAATGCACATGTGACCATAGAATAGATGCATCTATTAAAATTATATAATAGTAAACGGTCCACATGGAAGGTGACTGGGCTCATATATTTATCACCTTTTATTCATTGCAGAAATCAAGTGATTCAATCCCAACCTTAACTTGTATATCATGAGAATAAGCAGCACAAGATAATTCTTGAAGAATCTTATATTTCTTCAATATATGCCAATTAATTTTTTCGCATCCTAATTGAACCGAGATGGTCAACCGGTCATGCCAACTAATATTTATTTCAGTAAACCTCTAGTTTACTTGTGGTTTGTGATTGCATCATCATGCTTATACTTGTGTAGTACAAATAGAAGAAAAGTCACGTAACCTTTTATATTTACCCAGTATGATTATAGTAATATAAAGATATTCAATCTTCTTTTTATTTATAGTCTCAATATGCCAACCACTTTGGCTAATATATTTGTAAATCAAAATATTTCTTTTGAGACTTACTGCAATATTAATATCATGAATAATTTTATTCATCCGGGTAGTAACAAATTAGTTCTTTCAGAGCTCTGCTTTTGTACTACAAGATCTTTTGTCACACCATCCATATAATGAATGTCTCCTTCACAAAGAGAATCATATCATAATAATTGTCATATTCAAAATCATCATAAGCAAAATAATTTCTTGCTTTAATTTTACTTTTAATAACTTTCATAAGGCATGACAAAATATTTTTGGCGTATTACCTGTATGTGACCAATGATATATTCATGTAACTACACAGTAATATTCATTATCTTTCTTTGTCTCAAACCTCCCTTAGAGGTGAGTTGTAGTATTTATCCAACCATGCACAAATACATTATTATGCATAATGTTTATCACATACATATCATATATATATATATATATATATATATATATATATATATATTTTCACATTCACTTTCAAGAATGAGTATGCAATCTCAATGTTTATCACAAGTCACATTTTCTTCAAAGAATTTCTCCCTTTTTATAATTATCATAGTGATAACTATTATTATTTTGGCCTTTTGCTCGCCCATATGCATTGGTCAATCATTTGTCTTTATTTAGACTTATCATGCACTGCTATCACATTCACTTCAAGAATGGAGCAAATCAAGTGGGACAAATTTCATGCTTTTTCATGAAAAATACATTATTTTTCTTTAGTTATTATTATTATCAATATGGTGCATTAGGACTCAAACCCAATGTCTTACCCACATAAAGGCATACTAGGCCATAATGAGTTGGAACTTGAATCCAACGTCTTTTCATCAACATAGTGCATTGGGACTTGAACCCATCGTCTTACCCTCAAGCTTTGGCATAATAGGCCAAAATTCACTAGGACTCGCACTCGAGCCTTTGAAATATTATTACTTCATAATTATAGGCATAAGTAAATTAACTTTCAAGAAGACATATATTACTATTTCAATCTTGAAACAGTTACTCTGCAACAAAAATGCTAGTTAGGATATATACCAATTTATTATTATTATTATTATTTTTAAAAAATAATATAATCACTTTTACATTTTAATAAATTAATTAAGAAAAAGGTGCAGATAGCCTATAACCACTTATATTTCAAAGACTATAAGAAATTCACCCCAAAAAAATTCAATACGGAGGAATGAGCATTATGTTTCCAACAAAAATATTTAAGGCTTAATGCATAACCGTGACTATTATAAATTATAACTATAATGAGTTTATATTGATTGTATATTCAAATGCCAAATTTGCAAAGTACCGTAAAATCGCCTACATATTTGATAATTTTGCTTTCAATGAAATACATCATGTGAGGGTAAAAATATTATTACTAAATTACCTTAATAATTATCTAACATAGTATGTAAACGGTCAGAACATATATATACGTTGGAATATTATTTTTGTTCTGTAAGAGATGTAGCAAATAAAGACATACCTTTCCAGTTCTTTATTTCACTGGATACAATTAAAATAAATATTTTAACTAAACACTACACATAAAGTTAATGCAAAGATATGAAAGTATGAATGAATTTAGATGGATGTAAAACTTATCTTTGTATTATCATCCAAGACATTTTTTATTGTACTTGATCTCATTGTCTGCTTATAATTTACATAGTTTTGACGTAGAAGATCATGAAATGAGCAATTCGTGCTGATAACGTGTTATAAAATAAAAGCAATTTAGTAAAACATGAACAAGAAATGTTATAAAATAAAAGCAATTTAGTAAAACATGAACAAGAAATGGAGATAGAGAGAAGGAAGAGATTTTCTTCTTCAATTGTATGTATTTTCTTATCTATTACAAGGCCTTTATATAGGCATGAAGTGAAAAAAAATATGTCATTAAATATGTCATTAAGCATAAAAATATGTCATTGAATATGTCATTAAGCATTTGAGAAGATCATGGAGGAAGAGTAGACATCCATCATAATTTAATTTTTCTTATAACAAAAACTTATTAATGAAAGAAATAATTTTTATAACTCAAATCCGTAATCTTTAACTTTAATTAAAGATAGAAAGATCATATTATCCAACAATCCTTGGTGGTCCCTAGCAATCACTCTCTGCCAGCTAATAACGATAAAGGGACTGCTCTTTCTAGTGAAAGAGTTGTCTGTGTGACTGTATATTTGGAAGTTTCCATCTAACTGATCAATCATGCGAAGAACCTCCTCCAATTATTATTTTCAACTATGTTCATTTTTCCTTTTATTTTCTTGATTTGTTTCGCATTTCCTTGAGACAATTGGAATATAATGAAAAGGTATAAATACTCCTTAAACCACTATTTCAAACTTTTAGTTACACCCTTATTACCTCCTTTTATTTATTCAAACTACAATTATTACCACCTTGATATGACACATGATAATGTAAGGATATTTATGGTTCGATTTGGATCGATTTTTTCATGATAGAATCAAATAAATTCAGTCGGTTCTTTAAATATTATTAGTATTAGTACCCGCGCGATACGCAGACACGTTGTAATCTGTCTTGTTTGAGCACATTAGCTCATATTATTTTAACAAAATTCTTACTATCATTTTATTTTTATTTTAAAGTCAAATATGTCTTACTTATCACATTATTTTTACACAAATTCTTTTTTCTTTTTGTTCTTTTCTTATAGTTATTGTATTATTTATTATTTAATATAGTTATACTATCATAATTTTTATTAGCTTAATAATTAAATTAATGTCTTGCTTATTATCCTTTTAATAGTCTTTAATAAATATAAATATTTTATTCTTGAAATATGGTATATTTTTATGCTTGTATCCTCTTATTCGGAATTTTTTAATCATTTAAATCTATCAGAAATATTTTTAAATATAATTTATTTATTTTAAGTTAATTTAAAGTATAAGTATCCTCACACTACCTCTATTTTATATACATTCTCTTCCCTACTATAAATTGTAATTAGTTTTTATATTAATGTTTTGCCTATAACCAAAATAATATCATATTTTATTTTAAATTGTAACTTTGAATTAGTCTAAAATAATAATACATAAGTTATTGGATTATTATGTTCCAAATGTATTGAGTTCTCTTATAATTATTTTTGTATTAGATGCAGTTAAATGTTTTTCTTTTTAGCTTTATGATACAAATTTAATTTTTTATTTTTCATTAGTAAAATTACCTATATTAGAAATTGTTTGTATTTTTAAATTTTTATTTTAATCAAAGAAAAATATTTTCCTAATTATTTGAGCACATTATATCTAGCTGTTGTAGTAATATTTTCACTATCATTTTATTTCTTTATGTAAATTTTCTTTCTTTTTTAGTTTTAAGATATAAATTTAATTTTTAATTTTTATTAGTAAAATTACCTATATTAAAAATTTATTTTATACTTTAAAATTTTATTTTTTATTTTTCATAAATAAGCTGTTGTATTATTTTTGAGAGTTTACCTGCTATGAGTTACGTATCACCTGAATAGTTGATGTTAATGGCATTTTTTTTCTAGTAATATATTGCTTATTATGCCACTGTTAGTATTATTTTCATAGTATGTTACGTTGATTGGATTATGTATGTGTTGTTAGGATTGGTTTCTGGGATTCTCTGGCAGGTGGATAGGCCCAGTTACAAAGGAAACTCTAGCGAAATATTTGAAAAATTTGAGAATTAGTCAAATTTGGGAGCCTGAGATGTGTAAGAGAAGAGATGTGTTATGTTAGGTGTTTGGAGCAGATTTTAATTCTCATTCGAGGACGAATGATCCTAAGTGGGGGAGAATGTAATGCCCCGTAAACTTTCGCCAAGAAATTTAAGGTTTCGTGGTGCCAAGATAGGCTAATATATTGTATTTTCGGACTTTATTGGGTTGAACAGTACGTTGGGGAGTTGAATCATTTCGACCTCGTGAAACCAGGTCTGTAGCACGCTAGACCGTGCTATATCCCTCACAAAGCCTGGTATTTAGCTCGCAATAGAGCTCGCAAAGCCTGGTATTGAGCTCGTTACAGGGCTCGCGAAGCCTAGTATTTAGCTCGCTACAGAGCTCGCGAAGCTTGGTATTTAGCTCGCTACAGAGCTCATGAAGCCTGGTCTGTAGCTCACTACAGAGCATGCCTAGCCTGGTCTGTAGCCCGGTCCGGAATTTGGAGAGTTTTTATAACCCGACCCCTATTTCATTTAACTCGTTTAGGGGGTTCATATTTTGGGTATTCTCTGGTGTTTTAGAGAGAGGGGAGAGCGATTCTAGAGAGAGAAAAGGAAGGACTAAGGATTTCACTACTCTACCTTGAATCAAACATTGAAATCGCATCAAAGGGTTGCTAGAGCTTCAAAGAGGTAAGAATTCCTTTCCCCAATCCTTCAATTTCGAAATCCAACTAGAAATAGGTAATTAGTAAGATGATTCTTGGATGTGAGAGCATTAGTTATACATGCTTGTACCATTAAGGTTTGTGGGAAGATTGTTGAGTTCAAATGGGTAAAGATTGAGTTAAAAATAGTAGAAATCTTCAAACACTTTAATTGAGGATTTGAAAGGCAATCCGATGTCGGAATTCAATAATTTTTGTATGGTTGAACTCATATCGGAACGGGTGTTCGGATTTCATAATTTTTTTCGAGATTGGAGATGCGGATCCCATTGTTGAATTTTTAGATAAATTTCGGATTTTAATCCGAAAAATTAGTAAATTCATATGGAATTAATTCCTACGATTGGTATTGAGTATATTGAATTATTTATGACTAGATTTGAGGATTTCGGACACGAATTCGCGAGACAAAGGTTTATTGAAATCTTGAATTTGGTTGCAAAGCGGGGTAATTATCGTGGTTAACCTTGACTTGAGGTAATAGAACCCTTGAATTATTTGCTATGTGAATTTCATGTGTAACGATGTATAGGCAAGGTGACGAGTGCCTATACTTTGTCAAATTAATTGTTTGCATAATTAATTAAAAATTATAAATTATTTTAAGACACGAATTAATTGTTATAATAATTATTTTTCTCATATTCTTTGTCAATTATTAATTCTTTAATTCATGCAATAATTGATACATGCTTTTTTGATTTATGTGTCGTAATTGCTACTTGACATTTATCATATTAAATATGAAATTTCCTACTTTCTCCCTGATTTTTCATAATTAATTGCTACTTGTCATTACTTATTTTCTGAATAAATTATAATCATTGTATGCTTTGTTGCCTAATAATTTCTTATCATATGTGGTATTTACTGGAGTATTTTTATTACAATCAAGAGTTTCTAATTTTATATTGCTGGAGCGGGTTGCACGCCGCAAATGAAAATGAATATATTGGGGGATCGGGTTGCACGCCGCAACGGATTTTATTTTAAGTTTATATTGTTGGAGCGGGTTACACGCCGCAACGAAAATTGATTAAAATAATAATTGGTTATAACTGCCGAGTTGGTTTCAACGGCTAAAATGAGTTACATGTTTTATTTCTATTATTGTTGCTATTACTATTATTGCGTACAAGTTAATGTAAGTGACCTGCCTTAGCCTTGTCACTACTTCATCGAGGTTAGGCTCGGCACTTACAGAGTATATGGGGTCGGTTGTACTCATATTATACTCTGCACTTCTTGTGCAGATTTCGGAGTTGGTCTCAGCGGCGTACTGTAGATTTGCTCGGATTCAGCTACCAGTGGAGACTTGAGGTCTATTTTATTTTAGTTGTGTGCTTTCTTTCAGACAACTTTATTTTATTCAGACTCTTGTTTGTATTATTGTAAAAGCTCGTGTACTTGTGACACTAGTTCTGGGATGGTATTCAGGCATCACTATTATTATGGATTATTCACTTTATTTCAGACTTTAATTTCGCATTTGTTTCTTGTTATTAATTAATTTTAAAAGCTGTTTTAAAATGGCTAATATTATTCTAACGTTGGCTTGCCTAGCAAATAAAATGTTAGGCGTCATCACGATCCCGAATGTAGGAATTTCGGGTCGTGACAAGTTGGTATCAAAGCACTAGGTTTCCTAGGTCTCAGGAGTCATGAGCAAGCTTAGTAGAGTCTGAAAGATCGGTACAGAGACGTCTGTACTTATCTTTCAGAGGCTATAAAGTTTAGGAATAATTCCACTTCTTTAATTCTTTATCGTGCGACATTGATTTAGCTTGAAACATATATCTCATATTCCATTGTATCCACTTGTATATGACATTGCGCAATCGGTATCAGTTATGCGTCAACAGTTTGTGTTGCCGCGGATGGACTACGAGGGAGCCAAAGATGCTCAAACATTGCCTCAACTTGTGGTTCTAACTGAAGATATGGATGTATTGAGAGATCACCCTATGAATCATGTGAAGGGTGCAACAGACCTTGGTATCTGTTTGATTTATACGAGATGTGAAGGTTAATATTGTGGATCATCGGACGTTGTGACCTATGACTTCGCGCCTAGTGGGGGAGTCCACTATCAATGGATGGATTGCGGGGTCATGTGTTATATCAGTTTTGGCCTGAAATGTATATATGTGGTACTGAAAGGTTCCCCAAAATTTACACATATTTAAGGCCTAATATTTTGTAAAGGATAAGGTTGGGACTTGCGATATGTCCACCTCCTTAATAATCCTATACTTCAGTACCAAAGGAGTTAGAGAAATAACTTTAAATTTACAGGAGGTCTACTTAGCGTGGACGTCATGGTTGCAGATATTTGGGGTACTTCAGAGGAAGTACAGTGGTTGACGAGATTCTGGACGATGTGGTCCGTGTCAAGATTTGTCTGTATGGAGCTCTACTTTTGTGATCGTTGTGTATAAATAAGGGTAAAGGTCACCCCAAAGAAGGATCGAAGAATATGTTAAGAAATGGGTCAGCCCAATAGTGTTGAGTCAGCATAACAAAAGAAGAAATTGGCCTTGGGAGAGATAATTCTCCACCGGTGTTCGTGGCAAGCCTATGAAGGAGGCAGACCAGCCAATGCAACACTGCCCACTTGGCTCAATTCTCAGAAACGCTTTTGAAAGAGTTTGTTTCCCGGACTCTCCGTAATATGTGGCGCATAGGGTTTGAACGGTTGCGTCAAGTCAACATGACGGTGTCAAAATATGCCATCAGGTTCAATAAGTTAACCCGCCATACTTCTGCTTTAGTTCCTACAACCAAAGAGCGAGTCCACAGACTCATTAAAGGACTCAATTATGATCGTAAAATTTTGTACGACTCGGGAGCTACAGGCTGATACTTTATTTCCGCTAGTGGTAGAAGTTGAAAAGATATTAGAACGTGTTCGGGGTGAGGAAAAAAGGAAACAAAGGAGACCAAGAGGTCTCGAGGTTCTGAAGGATTCAGTGGATTCTACTTTGCAAGTATAAATCATTATGGCGGGGGCTCGAGCAGTCGGCCAGCCCAGCCCGCACATCGGATTACTCGGGGTGCTCCAGTAAGTTCTTTTAACGCACCACCGATATGAGTTTCCTCCAATGGTTATTCTAGTTATCTGGCACAGACTCAGTATGAGCAGCAAAACCGCAAAGGGGTTGTTATGAATGTTGTGATACTAGGCACATCATGAGAAAATTGTCCCAGATTTGGGAGAGACATATTTCATCAAAGCACCCAGGCTATGTGCCCTATTGCAGTTACTACACCACCTACACGACCAGTTAGGGGTAGAGGGCGTCCTAGAGGTAGAGGCCCAGCCGTTGATATATATTTTTTCGGGTATGGCTGAGGTCGCTACATTAGATGGTGTTGTTACAGGCACGACCTCGATTTAAAATAAAGAAATAATTTCCTTAACTTGATTCGGTTCTGAGTATCAAGACGAGTCCTCCTATTGTTCTCCACTTATGAGTAAGCTTCGTAATTCTATAATCAACTTATGTGTTTACTCCTGTTGGGAGATTCTATGGAGATAACTACGTCTATCATTCTGTGTTAGTCACTAATAAGAGCTACGAGGCTAAATGTGGCTTTCTGTTACTCATTTCGATAAGTTTTGATGTAATTTTCGGATAATTAATTACAAAATTATGAATTATATGCCCTACTGGTGTGGGGTTCATTATGTGTTGTGATTTTGTTTAACGAGAATTATTTAAAAGGAGGAAATGGAAAGTTTCAATTTTCATGATGTGCATATTACTTGTGATTCAGAACTGAGGACGAGATCCTTGTGATGAAAATTCTTGTGTTTAAGTTCTCCCTTGTGAAATTAAATGTGTACTATACTACTAATAAGGAGCCATGCCAGTTAGGCTTATTTGAAAATTCTTGTATGAAATTCTCTGTACATACTTGCCAAATTCATGTTGTAATTATTGAGTTTTAACCTAAGAGGTAGGTGTCCGCCCAGGTGGCGTTAAATGTGACTCATTAATTTGGGTAAATAATTATGAGGTCTTCATGCCTCGCATCTCGTAATCAGTATTGTGAACATTTGAAACGAGATTTTTTGTTAACATGAAGTTGACGATTCTGTAATTGATTATGAACAACTGTTGAGACCAGATTGACCCAGAAGGGTGCTCCGTTCAAGTGGACCAAAAAGTGTGAGGAGAGCTTTCAAAAGCTCAAGACAGCTTTGACTACATCCCAGTATTGGTATTACTTAGAGGTTCAGGATCTTACATGGTGTATTGTGATGCATCTCTTATTGGACTGGGTACAGTATTAATGCAAGATGGCAGAGTGATTGCTTATGCATCGCGGCAGTTAAAAGTCCATGAGAAGAATTATCCTGTTCATAACTTAGAATTAGCAGCCATTGTTCATGCACTGATGATTTGGAGACACTACCTCTATGGCATGTCATGTGAAGTATTCACAAATCAGCATAGTCTACAGTATCTATTCAGACAAAAAGATCTAAATTTGAGGCAGAGAAGATGGTTGGAGTTGTTGAAAGACTATGATATCACCATTTTGTATCACTCTGGAAAAGCCAATGTGGTGGCCGATGATTTGAGTAGAAAGCCTGTGAGTATGGGCAGTCTTGCATATATTCCGGTTTGCGAGAGACCGTTAGCTGCAGATATTCAGACTTTGGCTAATTAGTTTGTGAGGTTAGATGTTTCAGAGCCGAGTCGGGTTCTATCTTGCACAGCCGCTCGGTCTTCTTTATATGAGCGCATCAGAGAGCGGTAATATGATGATCCTCATTTGCTTGTCCTTAAGGACACGGTGCGGCATGGTGATGCAAAATAGGTGGTTGTGGGGGAAGACGGAGTTCTGCGGATGCAGAATCGTATTTGTGTGCCTAATGTTGATTGGCTTCGTGAATTAATTTTTGAAGAGGCACACAGTTCCAGGTATTTTATGTATCCAGGTGCCGCCAAAATGTATCGAGATTTACGGCAACATTATTAGTGGAGGAGAATGAAGAAGGATATAGGTGTATATGTAGCTCGGTGTCTAAATTGTCAGCAAGTCAAGTACAAGCATCAGAGACCTGGTGGTTTGCTTCAGAAGTTAGAAATTCCTGAGTGGAAGTGGGAGCGTATCACTATGGATTTTTTTGTTGGACTCCCACGGACTCAGAGAAAATTCGACGTAGTATGGGTCATTGTGGACAGGTTGACCAAGTTAGCACATTTTATTCCAGTAGCAGTTACCTATTCTTCAGAGCGGTTAGCTGAAAGTTACCTCCGTGAGATTGTTCGCCTTCACGGTGTGCCCGTGCCTATCATTTCTAATCAAGGTACACAGTTCACCTTGCACTTCTGGAGGGCTGTACAACATGAGTTAGGCACGCGGGTTGAGTTGAGTACCACATTTCATCCACAGACAGACGGATAGTCAGAGTGCACTATTCAGATATTGGAAGATATAATTCGCGCTTGTGTTATAGACTTTGGAGGTTCTTGGGATCAGTTCTTGCCACTTGCGGAGTTTGACTATAATAACAGCTACCAGTCGAGCATTCAAATGGCTCCATATGAAGCATTATATGGGAGATGGTGTCGTTCGCCAGTTGGTTGGTTTGAACCAGGAAAGGCTCGGTTGTTGGGTATCGATTTGGTACAGGATGCCTTGGATAAGGTCAATATTATTCAGGATCGACTTCGCACAACACCATCTAGACAAAAGCGTTATGCCGATCGTAAAGTTTGTGACATTGCATTCATGGTTGGAGAAAGAGTATTGCTCCGGGTTTCACCTATGAAATGTGTAATGAGATTCGGAAAGAAGGGCAAGTTGATCCCTAGGTATATTGGACTCTTTGAAATTCTTGAAAGGGTGGGTGAAGTAGCCTACATGCTTGCACTACCACCTAGTTTATTAGTAATTCATCCGGTGTTCCATGTGTCTATACTCCAGAAATATCATGGTGATCCGTCCCATGTATTAGATTTCAGCTCAGTCCAATTGGACAAAGATTTGACTTATGAAAAGGAGCCGGTAGCTATTCTAGCCCGGCAGGTCCGACAGTTGAGGTCTAAGAGTTAACCTTCAGTTCGGGTGCAATGGAGAGGTCAGTTGGTAAAATCGTCTACCTGTGAGTTCGAGTCGGACATGCGGAGTAAATATCCACACCTCTTCACCAGCTCAGGTACTTTTCTAGTTTCGTTCGAGGACGAACGTTTGTTTTAGAGGTGGAGAATATGATGACCCAAAATGTCATCATTAATTTAAACGTTCATTTCTGTGTTCTATGAAGATGTTGAGAGCTTACCTGCTATGATTTACGTATAACCTGAATAATTGATGTTAATGGCATTCTTTTTCTAGTAATATATTGCTTATTATGCCACTGTTAATATTGTTTTCATATTGTGTTACGTTGATTGGATTATGTATGTGTTATTAGGATTGGTTTCTGGGATTCTCTGGCAGGTGGATAGGCCTAGTTACAAAGGAAACTCTAGCGAAATATTTGAAAATTTTGAGAGTTAGTCAAATTTGGGAGCCTGAGATGTGTAAGAAAAGAGATGTGTTATGTTAGGTGTTTGGGGCAGATTCTAATTCTCATTCGAGGACGAATGATCTTAAGCGGGGGAAAATGTAATGCCCCGTAAACTTTCGCTAAGAAATTTAAGGTTTCGTGGTGCCAAGGTAGGCTAATGTATTTTATTTTCGGACTTATTGGGTTGAACAGTGCGTTGGGGAGTTGAATCATTTCGACCTCACGAAGCCAGGTCTGTAGCACGCTAGACCATGCTATATCCCTCGCGAAGCCAGGTCTGTATCGCGCTAGACTGTGCTATATCCCTCACGAAGCCTGGTATTTAGCTTGTTATAGAGCTCGTGAAGCCTAGTATTTAGCTCGCTACAGAGCTCGTGAAGCCTGGTCTGTAGCTCGATACAGAGCGTGCCTAGCCTGGTCTGTAGCCCGGTCCGGAATTTGGAGAGTTTTAATAACCCGACCCCCATTTCATTTAACTTATTTAGGGGTTCATATTTTAGGTATTTTCTAGTGTTTTAGAGAGAGGGGAGAGAGATTCTAGAGAGAGAAAATAAAGGACTAAGGATTTCGCTACTCTACCTTGAATCAAATCTTGAAATCGCATCAAAGGGTTGCTAGAGCTTCGAAGAGGTAAGAATTCCTTTCCTCAATCCTTCAATTTCGAAATCCAACTAGAAATAGGCAATTAGTAAGATGATTCTTGGATGTGAGAGTATTAGTTATACATGCTTGTACCAATAAGGTTTGTGAGAAGATTGTTGAGTTCAAATGGGTAAAGATTGAGTTGAAAATGGTAGAAATCTTCAAACACTTTAATTGAGGATTTGAAAGGCAATCCGATGTCGGAATTCGATTATTTTTATATGGTTGAACTCGTATTGGAACGGGTGTTCGGATTTCGTAAATTTTTTCGGGATTCGATACATGGGTCCCACTGTTGATTTTTGAGATGAATTTCGGATTTTAATCCGAAAAATTAGTAAATTCATATGGAATTAATTCATACGATTGATATTGTGTATATTTAATTGTTTATGACTAGATTTGAGGATTTCAGACACGAATTCGCGAGACAAAGGTTTATTAAAATCTTGAATTTGGTTGCAAAGCGAGGTAAGTGTCGTGGTTAACCTTGACTTGAGGGAATAGAACCCTTGAATTATTTGCTACGTGAATTTCATGTGTAACGATGTATATGCAAGGTGACGAGTGCCTATACTTTGTCAAATTAAGTGTTTGCATAATTAATTAAAAATCATAAATTATTTTAAGACGCGAATTAATTGTTATAATAATTGTTTCTCTCATATTCCTTGTCAATTATTAATTCTTGAATTCATACAATAATTGATACATGCTTATTTAATTTATGTGTCTTAATTGCTACTTGACATTTATCATATTAAATATGAAATTGCCTAGTTTCTCCCTGATTTTTCACAATTAATTGCTACTTGTCATTACTTGTTTCCTGAATAAATTATAATCATTGTATGCTTTGTTGCCTAATAATTTCTTATTGAATGTGGTATTTACTGGAGTATTTTTATTACAATCAAGAGTTGTTAATTTTATATTGCTGGAGCGAGTTGCACGCCTCAACGAAAATAAAAATGAATATATTGGGGGATCGGGTTACACGCCGCAACAGATTTTATTTTAAGTTTATATTGTTAGAGCGGGTTGCACGCCGCAACGAAAAATTATTGAAGAATTATATTGTTGGAGCGGGTCGCAATCCACAACAGAAATTGATTGAAATAATAATTGGTTATGACTGCCGAGTTGGTTTCAACAGTTGAAATGAGTTACATGTTTTATTTCTATTATTGTTGTTATTACTATTATTGCGTACAGGTTAATGTAAGTGACCTGCCTTAGCCTCGTCACTACTTCGTCGAGGTTAGGCTCGGCACTTACAGAGTACATGAGGTCGGTTGTACTCATACTACACTCTGCACTTTTTGTGCAGATTTCAGAGTTGTTCCCAACGGCGTACTGTAGATTTGCTCGGATTCAGCTACTAGTGGAGACTTGAGGTATAGCTGCACGACGTTCGCAGCTCTGAAGTCCCCTTCTACTTTATTTTAGCTGTGGGCTTTCTTTCAGACAACTTTATTTTATTCAGACCCTTGTTTGTATTATTCTAGAAGGTCGTGCACTTGTGACACCAGTTCTGGGATGGTATTCAAGCATCGCTATTATTATGGATTATTCACTTTATTTCAGACTTTATTTCCGTATTTGTTTCTTGTTATTAATTAATTTTAAAAATTATTTTAAAATAGCTAATATTATTCTACTGTTGGCTTGCCTAGCAAGTGAAATGTTAGGCGTAATCACGATCCCGAATGTGGGAATTTCGGGTCGTGACATTTCTAAATTAGATCGCATTTTCAAAAATATTATGTTATGCTTTCAAACTTAAACTAATTGAATTCAATTCAAATATTAATCGTACAAAAATATTTTCTTAATTGTTTGAACACATGATATCTAAATGTTGTAGTGATATTTACGTATAAAATATTTGTTTGTCCGGTTTATCAATATTAATATTACTTTATTATTTTTGTTATTAAAATATTTTTACTGATTATTTAATTTTTTCTTACCTTATAAATAATTTGTATACTTTACGTAAGATCTTAATTTTACTGCTTGAATTTATTTACTTTTTAAACCCAATAAATCTTTAATATCTTAAGTAAATTTTAGTTTTATTTTATATTTTAATTTACTCCAAAGTATAAATAGTCATAGGTTATCTCAATTTATGTATTTCTGTATTTTTTTATTTTTTTCTACTATAGTTTTTTAATTAATTTTTTACCTCCATATTTCTAGCTAATATGGAAGTAAATCTATGAGTGGATCAATATATAGATATAAATATAGATATAGATAATATACATATAAATATAGATATATAGATTAGATTGGTCTAAGATCTATTTAGATTATGTATAAGATTCATTAAACTACTTCCATTAATTGTTTCTATTTATAATTCCTAATTATTAATGTTGTCCTAAAATTGCCAAGTGACTTCATTTTAGCTTGTCACTTGGCTTAACCACAATGTATACTACCATCCTTTTAATATAATATAGATAATCAAACCAAATCAAGTAAGAGAGTTTTATTGGTTCGGATTTGTCGATTTTATTGTTTTTATTTTTGGTTTTTCGATTTTATGTTGATTTGTTTTTTCAATATGAGACACACTACCAAGCGCATATTCCGGCCACTATATTTTAACAAAACACTATCTAACCAATTATTCATTGAGAAAATTTGACATTTACTATCTTCATGATAATTAAATTAAATAGTGATAAATAATTTAAGACTCAATTAAAGATACATTATTTTAATATGAACTAGATTATTAGATTTAGCAAATAAAGACCGTCAGTCAAACTAAAATAGTGGTAATTTTATTTCGATCTTTCCAGATATAAAGATGAAGAACTAAGTTTCTATAAAGGTAAAGAAGTAGACTACAAATAAGAGTAGAAATAATTAATATGTGCCATAAAAGTTTTTAATACATATATATATATATATATATATATATATATATATATATATATGTATTAAATAGGTATTTTTATAGTCATTTTGATTCAATTTCTTTTCTGTTAATGTTTTGTTAAAATCAAAACTTAACAAACTTTGAGCAATTTTTAAAATTCAAAACTAAAAATAAAACCAAATCCAACAAAAATAAAATATTGGTTTTTTTTTTTCTATTGATTTGATTCAGTTTTCTGTTTGGTTCAATTTTTTGACTTTTACATAACACCCCTAATAATAAGAAAGTGTTATCACTCTATCTCAAATACGTACATTTCTTGGTCGGAAATATAAACAACAGATATTATAACATTGTTATTACTTAAGAAGCAATATAACGGGAATGCTAATAATTAATAAGGTTAATGAAGTAAAAACATAATGCAAAAATATTGTCCTTTTCAGTTCCTTAAATTACATACTCAGTATCAATTATTGCACTTCTCAATTAAGTTTCGAAATTATTCCATTAAAACTTATTTAACATTTTATGTTAAAATTAAGATACTAATCAAATAAATTAAATTATTAATAATTTAACTCATTGATTATTTTCTTTAGACTTTCGTTTAACTTATTTTATGTGATAAATATAAAATTTATATGCATGGTTTACACATGAAAACTTATAAGCTTTCATAAATGTGTATCATCAATCTCTAGATCGAGACATGAATTTTATCAACTAACTAACCTTCAACAATGTCTATTATTATCGTCCAATTTATCTGGCGTATTGACCCACAAAAGAATCTCATATTTTAATAAATTAAAACAATAACAATACACATAGTTAATAATAATTATATTAAGATTAAAAGTATAAATACATTCAATGGACTAAAGAATTTATTTTATTGAATTAATATAAAATACTTATCTCTACTTAGTTCATTCAATACATACATTATGTACTAGCACAATAAGTCGGATAATACATTTCTCATAATTAAGATAAATTACATAATCATTCCAATGGTGTGTTTAATTTCCATCTTAGATTGTGAAGTTAAATTTTATAACTTATAAGAACCAACTATTTAATCTTTTCTGTATAAACTAAGATTTTATACACTAAATCATTTATTATATAAGGAAACGGACAAACAGACAAATATATAATCTATTTAAATCCTTACTATAATTAAATAACTAATTATTCAATAATAAATACTATATCTAAATATATGGTTAATAGTATATATCGCGACGGATGTTCGGTGAGTGCTGCATATAAAGAGTAAACACGTGAATATTTATCATGATGCTTTGATTGTAGTCCAGGATTCTGTTATCCTGGAGTAATCCAAACTGTTTTAAAGGAAAACGATAGCTACATCTATATCTATCTATAGAAAATAAATATCAATACGAATTTAATTTCACACAATAATTCATGTCTTTTAGAAAGAAAAAAAAGCTATAAAAATGTGTCCGTCACGGCCATTGTCGGGAGTTATTGAGTGGAGCAATGCGATCCCACATGTACCAAAAGCCTCAAATCGAATTTTATCGTTATCATAATGCTTCCTGTTAATCATATACTCCGAATATGAACTGGCCATGCTTCAAAAGTTTGAAAATTACATTTACTTCTCATTTTTTTGTATAATATTTTTAAAAAAATTATTCTTATCTTACATTTTTGAGTTGAATATTCAAATTCTTGCACAATGAGCGTCAGAAGACACAGTCGACAATATGGTGTTACTAAAGCACACCGCTGACATACACTAGCGCAACCAAATAAAGATTACCCGAATTAAGAAGATATCTTAACTACTAGTAGGAGTGTCCATAAAAATCCGAAAAATCAAACCAAACCGAAAATCGAATCAAACTGACAAAAAAATCGATACTTTTTGGATTTGGTTTGATTTTGGTTTTGAATTTTAAAAACCGATCAAATTTGGTTTGGTTTTGGTTTTAATAAAAAAATAACCGAACCAAACCGACTATAAAAGTAGCTATTTAAATTTATTATTACACCTTATATATATATATATATATATATATATATATATATATATATATATATATATATATGCATATTTTTATATAAAGTTTTTAAACTTTTATGGTACATATTAGTCATTTATATATTTAGTCTAGTTCTTTATTATTATAATAATCTAATGCTTTGCCTTTATATTCTAGTTTGATTGGTAGTTTCTTTTGCTAAGTACAAAAATTTATTTCATATTAAAAATAATCGATTTTTAATTGAGTTCTTTAATTATTCATCATCATTTGATTCAATTATCATCAATATATCTTGGTAAATGATAGATTTCTCAAAGAGCAATTGATTTCAGAGTGTTACGTTGAAAATATAGTCGCCGAAATATGTGTTTGGTTGTGTATGTCTCATATTTAAGAAAAAACCCGATGAATAACCGAAAAACTGACAAAAACCGAATCGATAAAAAATTGATTTAATTGGTTTGGTTTGGTTCCAATATTTGAAAACCAACTTACTTGGTTTGATTTTTTTAGGGAAAAATCGACTCAAACCGAACCATGAACACCCCTAACTACTAGACATCGTTTCTACGGGAGAAAATGACCAAATATACTCCTTTACCTTGATATATTGTTCACATTTACCCTTTATTATACTATTGGGTCAAATATATCCCCACCGTTAGCAAAGTTTTCAAATTTACCCTCTAATCTAACGGAAAGCCCCAAATCCCAAATTCCTTCTATTTATTAGTACATTTTTTTCTCACAAATTACTTATCTCCTAGGTGTGCTCTACCAGAGAAGAAAATATCCTCGACAAGTTGATTTCTTGTTCCACTTGATTATTTAGAGAAGGAAGACTTTCCAAATTCCCCACCTCCAGGCACGAGAACACTAGTCAATATTTCTTTGAAAGGATGTTCTGAAGCTGGACATAAATTTAAGAAGATCATTTAATTTAAGACTTCTCACACAATACTAAAGAATTATATGTCACAAATTTCATGCAGAAGTGCTTGCACTAACAAAATTTGCATCAAATGACGTGCCGAATCCAAATCCGAAAGGGAATGCATTTACATGGATACCTACGGCCTTGTTATGCCTATAGTCCATAAAAAATAGTAAATATTAGTAACAACTTCATATGCGAATGCATTTCAACCACATGAAGAATCAAATAAATCTCTTCCAAATTATCTACGACATTTCACTCATCCTCATCCATTGGAGACATACCCATAAACTGTGAATTCTGCCTTTCATTTATGGTTTGAGCATAACCAAAGACAAGGGGGAAAATTATGTTATAACTCCACACTCCCATTTCTAATATGGACCTTTTTTCTTCTTTGGTAGATCATACGAAAGAGATGACCGATTAGTGAGGAATAATTGCAGTAAATAGAAGGGATTTGGGGCTTTCCGTTAGGTTAGAGGGTAACTTTGAAAACTTTGCTAACTGTGAGGGTAGATTTGATCTGATAGTATAACGGAAGAACAGTATATAGGGGTAAAATTAGCCCTTTTCCCTTTCTATAGAGAGCATACTGGTTAAGACAATTTTGCAAAGGGATAAACTAGCTTAGACACGTTATATGTGTTCTTATTTAATTAGGTTTATTCTCTTTTACTTGCAAATCTGCGATGATCCAAAATTATTATCTTTAATTTAAACGTTTATTTCTGTATTTTATGAAGATGTTGAGAACTTACCCGCTATAAGTTATGTATCACCTGAATAATTGATGTTAATAGCGTTCCTTTCCTAGTAATATATTGCTTATGATGCCACTGTCAGTATTGTTTTCATATTGTGTTACGTTGATTGGATTATGTATGTGCTGTTAGGGGTTGTTTTGGTGTTACTCTGAAAGGTGGATAGACCCAGTTACAGGGGAGACTCTAGCGAATTTTTTGGAAATTTAGGGAGTTTGCGAAATTTTGAAACTACCGGTGTGTGTGAGCCAACAGTTGGGCCACATTGAATGCTAATGACAGATTTTGACCCTCATTCGAGGACGAATGATCTTACGCGGGGGAGAATATAACACCCTGAAAAAATTTTGAAGTACTTGAGTGTAAAGCCCCGTAAAATTTTGCAAATGAGTTTAAGATTTTGTGGTGTCGGAGAGCAAAGGAAAAAATTTTGGCAAAGAAATACGTTTTTGCGGTCAATTATGCGACCGTAGAGTGAGGCTGGAGAGGGGCAGTTTTGGACGTCATTCTGCGGTCGACTATGCCACCGCAGAACTGTTCTGCGGTTCATTATACGACCGCAAAACAAGTCAGCGGGCCGCATAGTGACCGCAGACCCAGGCAGATTTTTGCCAAGTTTTGGACACCAATTATGCCACCGATATGCGGTCCGCATATCGATTATGCGATCGCATATGCAATCACAGAACCTGTGCCGGAGCTTTATTTTTGAATTTTTACAACCCGACCCAACTTCGTTAAATACACGCAAAGGGTCATTTTTGAGCAAAACTTCTGATGTTTTAGAGAGAAGGGAGAGTATTTTAGAGAGAGAGAAAGAGAAAACCCTAGGCTAATTATTCTTCAAGTCTTTCTCAAATCTTGGAATATTAATAAGGAAATCTCACAAGTTTTTCATCTAAGAGGTAAAGTTCCATACCCTAGTTTTTAATTTCGGATTTGCGTAGAAGATGGTTGATTAGGAGTATGATTCTTGGGTATGAGAGTATTATTTATACATGCATGTACCAATAAGATTTATGGGAAGATGGTTAAGTTCAAATAGGTAAAGATTGGATTGAAAATGGTAAAAATCTTCAAACAAAACTTTAATTGAGGATTTGAAAGGCAATCTGATGTCCGAATTCGATAATTTTTGTATGGTTGAACTCGTATCGGAACGGGTGTTTAGATTTTATGAGTTTTTTTGGGATTCGATATATGGGTCCCACTGTTGATTTTTAAAATAAATTTTGGATTTTAATCCGGAAAATTTATAATTTCATATAGAATTAGTTCCTACGATTCGTGTTGAGTATGTTGAATTGTTTATGATTAAATTTGAAGTTTTCGGACACGAATTCACGAGGAAAAGGAGTATTGGAATCCTAAAATTTGTTTGCAAAGTGAGGTAACTGTCGTGGTTAACCTTGACTCGAGGGATTAAGACTTGTTTGTCTATTTGCTATATATTTAGATGTTGGGTACAAAGTATATGTGAGGTGACAAGTACTTATGCGTTGTTGTCAGGTTAAATCATGCGGGTAGGACTTGTTCTTTGTAGTTTATTGCTTACTTTGATCTTGTTATCCATGCTTAGACTACTTATCACCTAATTGATTGTTCATATCGTGTTTATGGGCTTTTGTGATAATTAAGTATTGATTCTAAAGTTGAGATTGGTATTGTAGAACTATTGTTGAAGTAAGGCTTGTTCTTGTTGATTCTATCTCCCTGCTATTACTTGTTATTCATATTATGAGTGTTAATGCACGAAGGGTGATGTCGTGCCATATTATGAGTGTTAATGTACGAAGGGTGATGTCGTGCTGTAACGACTCGACTTGTCGTTTTAAGAATTTATGCCATGTTCAGTGACTTAAGATTTCGAACAGCCTCGCAATTTGTATTATGACCTGCGTGTGTAGTCGAGTTTGAATTACGGATGATTCAAAGTGATTTGGGACACTTAGTTCCTAAAAAGGGAGCTTAAGTCTTAGGATTTTGACCGTAGTTGGAACTATATGAAGACGACTCCAGAATAGAGTTCTGTCGATTTCGTTGGCTCCGTATGATGATTTTGGACTTAGGAGCGTGTCCGAAAAATTATTTGGAGGTCCGTAGTGGAATCAAGCTTGAAATGGCGAAACTCAAAATTTTGGAAAGTTTGACCGGGGGATTGACTCTTTGATATCGGGGTCGGAATGCGATTTCGAGAGCTGGAATAGCTCCGTTATGTTATTTGGGACTTGCCTGCAAAATTTGACGTCATTCCGGGTTGGTTTGATAGGTTTCGGCATGAGTTTTAGAAGTTGGAAGTTTTTGAAGTTCATAAGTTCGATTTGTGGTGCGATTTATATTTTCGGCGTAATTTGATGTGATTTAAAACCTCGAGCGAGTCTGTGATATGTTATGGGACTGGTTAGCATGATTGGATGGGGTTCCGAGGGGCTCGGGTGTGTTTCGGAGTGGTTTCAGACTAAATTGGAATTGTTTGGACTGCTGTTGCTGAAGTCTGGTTTCCTTCTTCGCGAACTCGAAGGGAATCCCGCGTTCGCGAAGAGGAGTTTAAGGGGCTGATGATTTGTCCTTCGCGAACATGAACACGAATGCGAAGAAGGAGCAGGGCAAGCCTTCGCGAACGCGGCCCAGGCAACGCGAACGCGAAGAAGAAAAGGAAGATAGGGGTCTGGGGTCGTTTGGCCTTCGCGAACGCGAAGTTTGGAACGTGAACGCGAAGGAGTTGGTCAGCTGGTCATCGCGAACGCGAAGAGGAAATGATGGGGCAGAAGCAGTTGGCCTTTGCGAACGCGACGCTTGTCACGCGAACGCGAAGAAGGATTGGATGCAGCTGGATTTTGGCCTTCGCGAACGCGAAGGAATGGTCGCGAACGCGAAGAAGGTGTATCTGGGCAGAATTAAAAGTCCCAAAAATGGGGGTTTGAGTTCATAACTCAAAATCAAATTGGGAGCTCGGTAGAAGGCGATTTTTGGAGAGATTCTTGCGTGGGTGTTTGGGGTAAGTGATTCTTATCTAGTTTTGATTAATTTTCATGATTATGTCTTTGAATCCATCATTTAATTCAGATTTAATGGAAGAAAAATCAAGATTTTTGTAAAATCTTCCCAAATCGAAAATTTAAGATTTGGAGGTCGATTTGTTATTGAAATTCGATAAAATTGGTATGGTTGAACTCGTATCGGAATGGGTGTTCGGATTTCATGAAAATTATATCGGGTTCCGAGAGGCGGGTCCCGCGTTGACTTTTGTTGACTTTTTGGAATAAATTTTTAAGTCGACGTATTATCATCCGGAATTGTTTCCGATGAATTTTAATGAAGTTATACAATTAATTTGGATAGATTTGAACGGCCCGAAGGTCAATTCAAGCAAGAAGGCTATTTTGGAATATCGGCCTAACTTCAAAAGGTAAGTGTCTTGCTTAACCTCGAGTGGGGGAAATTTCCCTTTGGCATTGAGTCTTATGTGCAACTTGGGTAATTGAAAACCATGTATGCGAGGTGACGAGTACGTACTTAGTTTATATGTGTAAATTTTATTGAGTTAAAGTCTTGAGCATATTGTGTAGTAAATTGAATAATTATTGGCATATATTTAATCATCTACTTGTCGTGACTAAACCCTTGTTGTTGACTATGTTGTTATATGACAATGTGATGTGATTGTTATTTGATTATTTATGAAATTTCGTGAATTTGCTGGCTTGATAATTATTGGAATTTAATTTCATTTTGGATTTTTCCCTCTACAAATAATTAATTAAATGAGCTTAAGAAGAGATGTTTATATAATTATTGAAAATTTAATCTTTTAAGAAGACTTTGCTTTGTGTTGAGTAATTTCTATCTCTATTGATTATTTTTGGGTATTGTACACATTGTGTGGAGCATTTGGCTATTTGTTGTGAAATTAATTGACTTGGTTATAGCTTTGAAATTTGGTTGTGGCCATTGGAAAAATTGTGATGTGAATTAATTTTTGTTATATTGTTGTGATAATTTTCCGTGTAAATTGTTGTGTTGTGTGAGTTATTATTTTGGGAAGATAAGGGTGGCATTTCACCGTTGATATTATGTGGTTATAAGGGTAGTATTTCAATGTTGTGTTTGTTGGCTATTGATATTGTCTGGGCAGAGCGATAAGGGTGGCTATATGAGCGATAAGGGTGGCAATAGGAGCGACAAGACGGCTATTGATATTGTCTGGGCGGAGCGATAAGGGTGGCTATAGGAGCGATATGGATGGCAATAAGAGCGATAAGGGTGGCTATTGTCAGGGACGATATGTGATGATGTGGGGTTGTGGTGTTGACAATTTTCATGTGATGTTGTGATTTTCTTGTGTTTATTTTTGTACCTTGTGCAACTTGTCTTGTTGTTAGTAAATTGATAATAATCTGATTTATGTTGAAATTGGGAGCCTGTGGCTATTGTCAGGCGGTTTATAAAATGAAATGTGGGCACGAGGTGCCGTGAATTGTGATATGAAATGGGGATACTGGCACGTGAATTATCCGTGCAGTTGTGATATAAAATGTGGGCACGAGGTGTTGTGATGAAATGATAATGATATTTGGCACGTGAATTGTTCGTGCAGTTGTGATATAAAATGAGGGCATGAGGTGCCGGGCAAATATGATGATTTAATTTTGGGCACAAGGTGCCGTGTAAATATGAAAATGGGCCGAGACCCGTATTTACGAAAAATATGAAAATGGGATGAGACCTGTATTTTGATGATTTTGAAATGAGGTGTCACATGGTGACTTTTTAATTGAAATAATTATATTCAAAATATTTATTTGAAAGGATTTTTACTTAAAAAGTATTATATAAAAGAATTATATTTTGAAAGATATTTATTTGAGGAAATTGTATTTGGAAAGATTTATTGAAAGAATTATATTTGAAAAATAATTATTTGAGAAAATTATATTTGAAAGAAAGTTATGTGGAAGAACTATGTGAAATACATTTATTTGAAGGGCTTGATTTAATTAGGTGTAGTTGTGTTTATTAATTGTTGAGTGATATTAATGGTATTCTTGTTGTCTGTTGTGCGTATCACTGGTTGTTTTATCCTACCCTTATTATTATTTGTTTCCTATTATTTTATATATTATATTGCACAGGTTATTAGACTAGTGAGTGTCTTGACTGTACCTCGTCTCTACTCCTTTGAGGTTAGTCTTGATACTTACTGGGCACCGCTGTGGTGTGCTCACTCTACACTTCTGTATATTTTTGTGCAGAGCCAGGTATTGAAGATAACGAACTTGAGCAGAGTTAAAGCGGGATTGTAAGTATTCAAGGTAGAGCTACTTGGTCGTCGCAGTCCCTTGGAGTCTTTTCATTTCATTGTACTGTTAATTTATAATCAAACAGTATTGTATATTCGGTCCTCGTGATCATTCCATGTATTCGTTAGAGTTCGTGACTCAGTACTACCAGTCTTGGAAAGTTGTATATTGTAATTATTTCCGCTATTAGTTTTGGTTACTTATTTAATTTTTTTTAAAAAAAATAGCTTAAAAAATACAATGGAAATCGGCTTACCTAGTTTTAGAGATTAGGTGCCATCACGACTCCTGTGGTGGGATTTTGGGTCGTGACACGTGCCGTATTGTGAGTGTTAATGCACGATGGGTGATGTCGTGCCATGTTATGAGAGCTAATGCACGAAGGGTGATGTCGTGCCGTATCTAATGTTTATATTGTGAGGTTGAGAGTAAAAGCACAAAGGGTGATGCCGTGCAATTTTTTTTATTGTGTTGAGTTGTTTTCACTGGTTAAAAGCATGTTGACTGTTCTAGTTATCATTTCCGCTATATCTCTTATATCTTGTGTCCCTTTAGCATGTCCCCCTCCCAATAGTACATGTTTAGTTGTTATTGTTGTTTTCTTGTACATATACTGTTATTTGCACAGGTTTATTATGTGGGTGTCTTGTCTTAGCCTCGTCATTACTTCGTCGAAGTTAGGCTCAACACTTACCAATACATGGGGTTGGTTGTATTGATACTAGTACTCTGCACTTCCTGTGCAGATTTTGGCACCGGTCCTAGCTGATCGTGAGGCTTAGCAGCTTGGATTTGCTTATTTGAGACTCAAGGTAGATCTGCTGGCGTCCACAGACCTTGGAGTCCCCTTCTATCTCCCGTATTTTACTGTTTTATTTCATTCAGAATAGTTGTATTTCTATCAGACTCTGTTTGTAGAAAATCTTAGAAACTCGTGAGTTGTAACTCTATATCCGAATTGTATCAGATATTATGGGTTTTATGTTATTCCGCATTTTAGTTTTAGTTTCTATTTAGTTTAATTGATTCAGTTATTAAATTTGACTAAAATTGGTTTAAAGAATCCTCTAACATTGGCTTGCCTAGCAAGGGAAATGTTAGACGCCATCACAGTACCGAAAGTGGGAATTCCGGGTCGTGACAAAATCTTCTCAGTATGTAAACTAACAAGTCTCCGAATCTGTAATCTTGATGATAAATGTTACTAAAATGGTTCATCTTGAAGAGTCAGTGCTACTAAATTGATATGACTAGTGAACATGGGTGGAGCTAGGGATTGGCAAGGGAATTCAATTTAATCCTTTTCGTCAAAAATTTATACCGTTTATGTAGGACACATGGGCACCTCAATATAGCCTAAAGCCAAATTTCGATGAGAGGTGCTAATTATTATTTCTTAAACTTTCTAGATATTTATATTTAAAATTTATTTTTCTAATTGTTTTAGATGCAATATTATTAGTACTTCATCTGTTTTAATTTACGTGAACCTATTTTTTTTAATCCGTGCCAAAAAGAATGACTCATCTTCATATTTGGAAACAATTTACCTTTATGCAATGATTTATAGCCACACAAAATATATGTGCCTCATTTTACACCATAAGTTCAGAAGTCTTTTTTTATTAAACTTCGTGCCCAGTCAAATGAGTTCACATAAATTGAAACATAGGGAGTATATTTTTTATAATTGAGTTAGTCTAATATTTTTTTAATAGATAATATAGCTAATCTATTTAACTTTTCTTGAGACATTGTTGATCCTACGTAAGATTTTAACAATTTTAATTTAGAAAAACTTCTTTATGCAAAAGCAACTAATGTAGGAATATTATTATTCTATAAGGGATATATGCATTTGAAAAAGAATCAAGTCTTGTTATCTGATTAAGTATATCAATTAGAGTATTATCTTCTACTTATAGTATTTTGTTTAACACTTTTCGACAAATAAGTCTAAATTATTAATATCAGAGTGACTATTATGTTTTAATCAAGGTTCAGGTAATTTATTTTCATATTCTTTGGATTATTCAATTTTCAACGGCTAGCATTATTCTTTTCCTTTTCTATTAAAATTATACTTTTTTACTTTTAAAAACTCAATTTTTTTTAAATAAATCATAAAACTACTACAAGAGAAAACGAGGTCCCCAAAATTTCGGATCCTAAAGATATTGCTTTGGCAACCTAACCCTCCAGCCAATATTGATATGACAAAAATAATTTTATATATATAAACGTGATACTCTAGTAATTTTTTAAATCCTCTCGTATATATATACCCGGCTCAACCACGGCCAGTGAAGATAACCAATGGGGTTAATAATAGGAAAACTACCGGCTATATCCATTTATAAGTAGTTTATTATAAAAATTGGCTAATTCATTACATATTACTAATATTAGCCAAATATTATTAATATTAGCCAATTAGCTATTTGTAGCAAAGAAAATGTCAAACTTTTACTTTCTTTTGAGTGGATATTATTAAACTAGATTTGATACATCTTAAGGAGCTTGAATCTGAGTTTTGGGATGATTTGGTGGAGGTTTGATGTGGTTTGAATTGAAAATTCGAAATAGAAGATGAACATGAAAAAAATGATATGTATATCACATATGTATCATATTTGTATCAAATGTGTATCACATGTATATCCATGTATTCCACACGCATGCGTGATACATGTGTCGCAGAAGAATTTTTTTAACTCGATTTTAACTACGAATTTTGATACCAAATCAGTCCAAATCACATCCAATCTTCCTTAAATTCTGTATATTGACTCATCTATATGTGTTTCAATGAATTTCAACCATAGCCGTTGAAAAAGATATTTTTTTGCTTATATTTTTGGAATCTTGTATATATATATATTTTTATATTTCATCACCTTATTTGCTACCTCATCCATGAAATTTTATTTCTGTCTTGTATCTAATGTTGTTGATCACGCTTAAAAATATGGAAGGAAATCTTTGAGTGTGATTCTCGGAAAGAAAGAACCTTATTTATTTGAGTTTTCAATTTTTATATGTACTTGGCTAGTTTTGATAAGTATATGATTAATGGCTAAAGGTTGGTTAGTTGAGACTTATTTAAAAAAATTTTTGTAAGATTCCCTTAATAATACTTAGTACCCAGTACCCAGTACCCAATCGAAATAAAATTTTAAAAAGTGGTGGCTTCTTTTGCTGTATCTTAGAATTGTTTGTATTATCCAATTTTGGTTAGATGCGACAAGGAATACTATCAAGCAAATTTCATTAGAATACTATCAACGCTGAGCGCAACTCTTTATTTTTTGTTTTTGGGGAAACAGTGTTGAATATGTCCCCCAAAGGATAAGGAATAATAATCAGTTCATAGTTCTGAGATAACATTAGAGACGAGCAAGTCATATTTGTGGCTCTTTTCCAAACGGAGTATAGCAAATTGAAAGAAAAAAAAAAGTGACATTGAAACACTTTCTAATCAACCAAAGAAAATCACTTTTATTGCAAACCAAACACAGCAAGTAGAAGGGTCTCCCAATCATCATTGGTTAACTCGACCACAACAACAAATAAACTTAAACAAAATTAAAACCAAAATAGAAAGCCAAACCAAACAGTAAAAGAACTTCAGCCCATACTAGAACCAAGCAGAAACCGCAGTTTTAGCTAGAGAGCGAGGACTAGACCCGGAACGGATTTTCCGACCCGATTAGCGAGGCTACTCTCCCAAACAGAGGGGCAATGCAGGGGCGTTATAGACTCAAAATCCGATTGGGTTTTCTTCCCAAAACGGGTCACAATAAGCGAGGTGTTGAAATACTCCCGAACCTGGGTAATTACCCCATCGGCCAGAGTCCAGGCGTGAACCCAATTAATGGAGCGGGTCGGGTCGCAGCCTTCGACGAGTACAATAGACCCGAAGGCGTCAATGGTCTTAGGGATGAATTGGAAAGCGTCCTTGGCCGTGCCGGTTAGGGTTTGCATCAAGAACTGGTGAGAAGGTGGACCATGGAACCACCACTCGAGGTCGGCGGCCAGTAGGGTCTGGACCTGAACGACGTCGTGTGAACTCAAGGCTTCATATAGGGCTACTACCACCCTTTTGTTTTGAGTTTCCTCCAGAGTTTCCTGAGTGTTAGCCAGTTCAGTTAAAATAAGGAATACTATATAATCAAGAAAAATTGCCTGTAGCTGTATTGAAGAGGAGAAGAAGGTAAGGAAGGAATAATAAGAATGGGGCGATGTCGGGGTATATATAATATAGGTGCTTTTGAAGGGTATTTTGGAAATTATGGATGTATAGTAAGGGGTATTTTAAGGAATTCAAAGGACATGCTCGGGAAGATTACTATTTTGTTTGGTTTTAATTTTTAAAAAGGCGTTTCCTTTGGGTGGGGTCAGGAGAGAATGGGTCCCACTGATGCTGTTTTCTAATTTGTTTTTTCAGTTATATGTGAAGATTTCAAGCACACTTTGTTTGACCTCACACAAAAGCACAAACTCAGTTGCAACATACAAACACCCATATGATAGAACTCTTTGTTACTTGGACAAATTTTTGACCAGGTATCACACCAAATGTTGTGATGAAATAATAATTACTTCTTTATTTTTATTTCATGTCTCGAATTTAACCTTAAAATAAAATCGTCTTTGATAGAAAATATTTAACCTCAAAATAAGATTTTCTAATGTAAAGTTAAATTTATCGAGTTCCAAAGTAGATACAAGATAACAGGCGAGAAACTGGCCAAAAAAAAAAAGTTGACCGGGTACTATGAGGATAGCGTCTGTCTGAGACAATTGACTCATGAACTTACGAATTAGAAGATTAATTGTTTACCCAATTCGCCTTCATAAAAAAAAAATAGTCAAATTTGGTGACTACTATTTTAGTGTTCACCCTCTCATCCCAAACTTACCCTTCGTGGCTAGGAACATCTATGTAGATGGGATTGGGTCATCGCTCGATCACTTCCTTTTCCACTAAGTGATTGCTTAGGGACCTTAGCGTACGATCTGGGCTATTTCCCTCTCGACTTTGGATCTTAGCACCCAAAAAGTCTTAACAATTAAATTTATACGCGATTTAAAGGATACATGATTTAATTTAACATGAATGATCTATGAACAGAAAATAATTAAAGTAAAGAAAAGCAAAATGATCAAACCAAGTGTGATGGACAATTAAATATGACTTTTGGATGAACACTGAAAATTGACCTCGGTCAAGCCCTTGAGACGGACTCGGTTGCAACTAAGTAAATAACTATGAACAATAGCTAGAGAACAAAAATAAACTTTTATTTCTTTGATATGCGCGTCAACAGTGGTTTTAAAATAAAAAAATTCTCTCATTTATATAGTAGGGGAGTTTCAATCCTAGTACGAGTCTAAATAAGGTAAAAAAATTCTCCTTCCTGTAAATATTGATTTGCTGTTGATATTGGGCGAGATTCGCACCGTAACATCCGATTGAGGGCGGATATTACGGCTCCCTGCTTATCGTGCCTAACCGTTTTCCTCCTTGGTCTCGGCCCTTCACTTTGCTCGGATCCGATGCTCAGCTGTATTCGGTCCCGGACGTACCATTCGTCCTCCCCGGGCTCTGAGACGTGGAATCTCTCGGCTTTAATTGAGGTCATGCCATATCGTGCTTCCCTCTCGTTTTCTTACCGGAAAATCGAGGGTAACTTTATCCCCGATTTTACCCGTACACATTAATAAATTCTTTTGAATTAAAATTCCTCTATATTGTTAATTATGAAAACAGATTAACAAAGTTTTATGATAGCATTTAACTATTTCATGCCACAAGAAACAATATAGTTAAATTGCACTATTGAACATCAATTAGACAAGCCTCTATTTGTTAGTTTCTCAACTCAACAACAACAACAACAACCCAATATAGTCCCACTAGTGGGGTTTGGGGATGATAGTGTGTACGCAGACCTTACCCCTACCTTGGGGTAGAGAGGTTGTTTTCGATAGACCTTCGGCTCCCTCCCTCCAAGAACTCCCCACCTTACTCTTGGGGTGACTCGAACTCACAACCTCTTGGTTGGAAGTGGAGGGTGCTCAGCGCTAGTGCAACCCCCTCTTGTCCAATTTGCAACTTCAACTAGATTATATACAACTTGTTAATCTCATGAATACTCCAATTTTGTGTAGCAGCATGAACTAATTAATCCGAAATCTTAAGTTTTAAGAGAAATTTAAAGGTTGCGAATAAAGCTGCGAAGTTGTCAAATTATGCGGCTAATGATGTTGGCCATTGATTTTATCATCTACTAGCAGCTATTGGTAAGTTTGGCCTTGCTATAACTACTTCAATTGTTGTGACCATTGAATTTAAAGTTTGGAGTGTGGAATTGAATGCAAATCATGTTTTGGGAAATAGATAAATTTGAATTCAAAGCTATTGAAACCATTCCTTGCTATTATTTTTTATAACCGTGGTGTTCAGGTCAATTTGTGTGCATATCGACTAATTTCACGAAGTACCTACTACTTCTTACCAGCACATGCATTAGATAATTTTGTTCACTAATGCACCGTAACATCCGATTGAGGGCGGATATTACGGCTCCCTGCTTATCGTGCCTACCGTTTTGCTCCTTGGTCTCGGCCCTTCACTTTGCTCGGACCCGATGCTCAACTGTATTCGGTCCCGGACGTACCATTCGTCCTCCCCGGACTCTGAGACGTGGAATCCCTCGTCTTTAATTGAGGTCATGTGCCATATCGTGCTTCCCTCTCGTTTTTTTATCGAAAAATTGAGAGTAACTTTATCCCCGATTTTACCCGTACACATTAATAAATTCTTTTGAATTAAAATTCCTCTATATTGTTAATTATGAAAATAGATTAACAAAGTTTTATGATAGCATTTAACTATTTCATGCCACAAGAAACAATATAGTTAAATTGCACTATTGAACATCAATTAGACAAGCCTCTATTTGTTAGTTTCTCAACTCAACAACAACAACAACAACCCAGTATAGTCCCACTAGTGGGGTCTAGGGAGGATAGTGTGTACGCAGACCTTACCCCTACCTTGGGGTAGAGAGGTTGTTTTCGATAGACCTTCGGCTCCCTCCCTCCAAGAATTCTCCACCTTACTCTTGGGGTGACTCGAACTCACAACCTCTTGGTTGGAAGTGGAGGGTGCTCACCGCTAGTGCAACCCCCTCTGGTCCAATTTGCAACTTCAACTAGATTATATACAACTTGTTAATCTCATGACTACTCCAATTTTGTGTAGCAGCATGAACTAATTAATCCGAAATCTTAAGTTTTAAGAGAAATTTAAAGGTTGCGAATAAAGCTGCGAAGTTGTCAAATTATGCGGCTAATGATGTTGGCCATTGATTTTATCATCTACTAGCAGCTATTGGTAAGTTTGGCCTTGCTATAACTACTTCAATTGTTGTGACCATTGAATTTAAAGTTTGGAGTGTGGAATTGAATGCAAATCATGTTTTGGGAAATAGATAAATTTGAATTCAAAGCTATTGAAACCATTCCTTGCCACTATTTTTTATAACTGTGGTGTCCTGGTTAAATTTGTGTGCATATCGATTAATTTCACGAAATACCTACTACTTCTTACCCGCTCATGCATTAGATAATTTTGTTCACTAATGCACCGTAACATCCGATTGAGGACGGATATTACGGCTCCCTGCTTATCGTGCCTAACCGTTTTGCTCCTTGGTCTCGGCCCTTCACTTTGCTCGGACCCGATGCTCAACTGTATTCGGTCCCGGACGTACCATTCGTCCTCCCCGGACTCTGAGACGTGGAATCCCTCGGCTTTAATTGAGGTCATGTGCCATATCGTGCTTCCCTCTCATTTTTTTACCGAAAAATTGAGAGTAACTTTATCCCCGATTTTACCCGTACACATTAATAAATTCTTTTGAATTAAAATTCCTCTATATTGTTAATTATGAAAACAGATTAACAAAGTTTTATGATAGCATTTAACTATTTCATGCCACAAGAAACAATATAGTTAAATTGCACTATTGAACATCAATTAGACAAGCCTCTATTTGTTAGTTTCTCAACTCAACAACAACAACAACAACCCAGTATAGTCCCATTAGTGGGGTCTAGGGAGGATAGTGTGTACGCAGACCTTACCCCTACTTTGGGGTAGAGAGGTTGTTTTCGATAGACCTTCGGCTCCCTCCCTCCAAGAACTCCCCACCTTGCTCTTGGGGTGACTCGAACTCACAACCTCTTGGTTGAAAGTGGAGGGTGCTCAGCGCTAGTGCAACCCCCTCTTGTCCAATTTGCAACTTCAACTAGATTATATACAACTTGTTAATCTCATGAATACTCCAATTTTGTGTAGCAGCATGAACTAATTAATCCGAAATCTTAAGTTTTAAGAGAAATTTAAAGGTTGCGAATAAAGCTGCGAAGTTGTCAAATTATGCGGCTAATGATGTTGGCCATTGATTTTATCATCTACTAGCAGCTATTGGTAAGTTTGGCCTTGCTATAACTACTTCAATTGTTGTGACCATTGAATTTAAAGTTTGGAGTGTGGAATTGAATGCAAATCATGTTTTGGGAAATAGATAAATTTGAATTCAAAGCTCTTGAAACCATTCCTTGTCATTATTTTTTATAACCGTGGTGTCCAGGTCAATTTGTGTGCATATCGACTAATTTCACGAAGTACCTACTACTTCTTACCAGCGCATGCATTAGATAATTTTGTTCACTAAAACCTGGACAAATGAAAAAAAATCACATAATATTTTTTCTTCCACTAAAATTTGAACTTTAAACTTCATAATTCTAATAAACTCATTTTATTGACCATTAAATCACATTCTTGGGTGATCCTGGTAATTTTTGTCTTGTTCAAAATGAACTAACACATGATATATTTGCTTAGGAGCATCAAAACTGAGTATCTCATCCCCTCATGATGTGTTGTTGATACTTTAATTATGCAGTTTTTAATTGGCTACTTAAACGCAAGTTTGGCATGTAATCAATCTCATATTTGTTTGATCGATGTAAAAAGATGTTATACGTATCAATGTTGACCAACAATGTGTCACTTTTCCAATCGGCCTAAACCTAGATAGATTGAACACTTGATTATATATTATGTGGTAAAGATTAGAAGAAAAACAATCAGAACATCATTGCACTGAAGTAATATCGAACAAGAATGGTCTATAGGGTATAGATATATTAGTTTTTTTCCAATATAATAAAGTTACATGGTGTTTATACATCATTTTTCTTGTAAAAATTACACGTGGCGTCCTATTTGGTCGTCCCCATTTAATTATACCCACTTTTTAAAAATGTTTTAACTTGTACCCACTTTTTAAACAACTCGATGTCTCTTTCTCCTCCTCCTTCGTTTTATGAATGTTGAAACTTGAGATATTGTTATGCGTTCTAACCTGATGATTTATATATATCTGCTTATCCTATTATGTTTAGTTTGGTGTTATTCACAATAATTTAACCTCTTAGATATTTTAGCTTTACAGGCACATTGGTTTTTGGTTCTAGTTTATCTGTAGTAACTTGTTTTCATGTCGAAAATATTTTTTATTCTTTAATCTTTGAAATGAACAACATCAATCGCGGCTAATCATGATCAATTAAATTCATTGTTGTTTAGTGCTATTTTGTTTATGTACAATATGTTCTTTAGTTGAATTCTTTTTTTGAAAGATTATCTTCCTCATTTCCGTGTGCAGACTTAGAACTTCAGCTCTAAGAATGCTGAAATTCAGCAAATATAAACAAAAATTTCAGCTCCTACAATGCTGAAGTTTAGCAAATAGAAAACAAACTTCAGGTCTAGAATACTAAAATTCAGCAATTATAAAAGAAATTTCAACTCCTAGAATGCTGAAGTTCAACAATTACAAAACAAACTTCAGCTCCTAGAATGCTGAAATTCAACAATTACAAAACAAAAACTTCAGCCAAAACATGTTGTAGTTTTATTGAGCTGAAGTTTGTCATTGCACTATGAACTGAAATTTGCGTGATTGCCTTTGCAAGTCAGACCAAACTTCAGGCAAAAATATCTGAAGTTTTGCTACACTTCAGGCAAAACATTCTGAAGTTCAAACTTAAGACATAAATTTTTGCTATTTCAGGCCCGTATGTCTGAAGTTACCCGAAAAGTGGGTACACTTATAATTATTTTTACAAAACGGATATAAGTTAAAAGTTGACCCAAAAACTGAGTATAGATGCAAATGCCCCTTTATTCTTTGACATAAGAGGGAGTTTTGTAAAAAGTGAAAGCCCAAAAAAAGCATGTGTGAATAATTTTGGATATGCATTGTTTTTCTTTATTATACAAGAAATCATTTGTTAAACAAGTCAAGTGTATAGCTAGATATTGAGAAAAGAAAGAACAAACTGTTATAAGAAAATTAAATTATGGTGGATGTCTACTTTTCTTCATTATCTCCACAAATCCCAATACTCTAATAATTATAGAGTTATGATTGTAACTCCATAACCTCCTCCATGATATTCCTCTCAAATGCTTAATGACATGTTCAATGACATATTTTGCAATAGTGATTCTTCACTTTTCATGTCTATATAAAGGCCTTGTAATAGATAGAAAAATATACACAATTAAAGAAGAAAATCTCTTCCTTCTCTTTATCTCTATTTTTTGTTCATGTTTTACTAAATTGCTTTTATTTCATAACAATATTTCTTGATCATGTTTTACTAAATTGCTTTAATCTCATAACACGTTATCAGCACGAATGCTATTTTACTTCCTCTAATGCTTCCTAAAAGAAGTGAAAACCTTCCATGGAAGCTACAACTGCTTTTGTTGCTTTGCCAAGGAAAACTTTCATTACATCTCAATAAAGATTTTGTGGTAGGCATTAAAGATGACACTGTCGTGTCATTAATTTAGTCTTATGTGCATAATGATGAGAAAGGTAAAATTCTATACTGCAATAGCATAGTTATCCTCATATTGATCTCAAGCAAGTCTCATTTGATGATAATATTTGCTAGACCTTAGTTTGACATATCATCTTATTCAATTTGATGATGAGTGTTATATCTTCTTGCTTCAAATTCATGAAAATTAAGACTAATATTAACCCCAAAAGGATTGCATTTTGAACTGTGCAACAATGATACATTTGCATAGACATGGGATAAATTATAAATCTAATTATATTATTTTTAAGCACAATCATTTTTACTTAGAAGCAATCCCATTCTCATTTTTAGAAATGGTGCCGGTATACTTTTAAAGCCAACCATGCATAAATATTGTCAATGATTTTTTCAATTAAGGGACTTTGCAGAATCAGATAATTTAGAATGTTATACGACATGTAAGTTATGAGAGATAAATGATTTTTGCCACTAATTTTTATAATACTTTTAAAGCTTCAGTTATGCATCAGACCACCAAAAGCAAGAATAGTAATATTTTATGTCTTATTAAAACTTAATTTACTTTTGCATATAATTACGACCTGATATATTTTTGAATGCTCAAGTGTGAATTCCAATAAACTTTGACATATTATGCCATTAATTGAGGGTAAGGCGGTGGGTTCATGTCCCAACGCACTATGAGAGTAAGACGTGAGTTCGAGTCCTGATGCATCATGATGATAAGAGTTGAGTTAAAGTCTCAATTCATTATGGCCTAACATGCCTTTATATAGGTAAGGCGTTGGGTTTGAGTCTCCACCATATTGATGATATAATGATAACTAAAGAAAAATAATATGTTTTTCATGAAAAAACACGAAACTTGTCCCACTTGATTTGCTTCATTCTAGAAGTGAATGTGATAGCAGTGCATAATAAGCCTAAATGAAAACAAATGGTTGATGAATGAACATTGGTGTGACAAATGAAAAAATAATAATATTCATCATTATGGTAATTATAAAATGAGAGAATAATGATGGTTCTCAAAATATATCCTTCAAAAGATGAAGGCAATGTTTACCATCAAATTGGTATGAAAAAAAATAAAGCAAGCCGTTGATTATGATCCATTCCTTGAAGAGAATGTGACTTTTAATAAGCATTGAGATTGCAGACGTATTCCTAAAGGTGGATGTGGTAATATGTGATAAAAGTAATGAATAAAGACATGCAATGCATGATTGGATGAATACCACACAACTCACCTCTAAGGGATGTTTGAGTGAAATAAAGAGAATAAACATTATTGTGTGGTTACATGAATATATCATTGGTCGCGTACATGTGATACGCCAAAAAAACAAATTTTGTCATACCTTATAAAAGTTATTAAAGGCAAAAAATTAAGTAAGAAATATTTTTGCTTATGATGATTTTGATCATGACAATTTATTATGATATGATTTTCTCCGTGAATGAGACATTCACCATATGGATGGTATGACAAAAGATCTTGTTGTAGAAGATCAATTAAGAGCTCCGGAAGAACTAATTTGTTATTACCCGGATGTATGAATTTGTTCATGACATTGATATTGTAGTAAGTCTCAAAAGAAATATTTTAAGTTTCAAATGTATTAGCCAAAGTGGTTGGCATATTGAGACTATAAATGAAATGAAGATTGAATATCTTTATATTACTATAATCATATCGGGTAAATATGAAAGATTACCCGATTTTTTTTATTTGTACTACACAAGAATAAGCATGATGATGCAATCACATGCCACAAGTAAACTAAAAGTTTACTGAAATAAATAATAGTTGGCATGACCAGTTGGCCATCCCGGTTCAATTATGATGCGAAAAATTAATTGAGAATTACATTGGCATATATTGAAGACATAGAGGATTCTTCAAAAATTCTTTTGTGCTGCTTATTCTCATGATATATCAGTTAAGGTTGGGATTGAATCACTTGATTTCTGGAACGAATAATAGGTGATAAATACATGGGCTCCGTCACCTGCCATGTGGATCGTTTTATTATTATATGATTTTAATAGATGCATCTAGTCTATGGTTACATGTGCATTTGTTCAACTTGCAGTTTGACTCCTGCAAGGTTACTTGCTCAAATTATTAGAGCAAAATTCCAGAATATAAATTATGATGATTTATCTTGATAATACTGGTTTAAATCCAAGTTATTTTAGCAAAAATTGTATGCCTCCAATTATATCTAAACCATTAGTTATGAAAAAATAAAATTTGGTATGAGATGTATTATTTAATATACAGCAGCACTTGTACGCATCTAGCCAAATTATGAAAAAAAATTTCTATCACAATCGGTTCAGGGTCAGAAACCAAATAATTTTCATTCAGAAATATGGATGTGCTATATGATTTAATTATATCACTACAATGCACAAAGAAGGGCTCCCAAAGAAGGTTGAAAAATGTGTTGGTGATCCCAACATTAGGGGGAGAAAATGGACAGCTGACAAAATGATACGTAAAATGAATTATTATGAATACATATAGATCCTCGTACAAGAAAATATGAACTTGAAGTTCAAGTGCTAATTCATTTGCTAATTACTGGCAGACGCATTTGCTGACCCAAAGTTAAATATCATATTTTAGCTGCTAATGCTCCAAATAAAATAAAGTCCATGAGGGACAGAGTCTATGGCACACAAGAAGCGTAACAGACCAATCGGTTCCAAAGATAAAACTCCTTGAAGAAGGAGAGGAGCAAATGATAAAGATGGTCATACTAAGGAGGAAAGTGTTCTAGAAGAGCACCACGACATAACACTTCATAAGACCTCATGGGAGAGGCCCAGGTACCTGAAAATAATGAGATCTCGATAAGTTATGTCTTTATTTAGTAATAATGGAACCGATATAAAATGATCATCAACGATGTTGTTAATATAATATAGCGCTCGATATTATTAATATAGACGAGGATCTTGAGCTCAAATCTGTCATGGAATGTAGATAAATAAATGATTGGCCAAAAATAAAAAATAAAAATAAAATACGCAATCAAGATTGATTTCACCTAAAAAATGTGAAGTTAGACGGATAGTCGCAACACCTGAAAGTATAAATTCAGTGGAGTTATAAATGTGTTCTTGTGCGAAAAAGGTCAAGTCGATAGACATAAAGACGACTTGTGACACAAGAAGATTAGTAAATATCCTGGCATTGATTATATAGAGACATGTTCTCTTGTGGTGGATGTAGTCATTTTAGTTTTTAATCTGGCAATACATGAAAAACTTGATATGCGTATAATGAAAATCATTGAATGATTTAAATTGCTCTGAAGCATATTAAGGTTTCCAAGAAATTTATTAAATAAAGCTTTAAAATTCCTTATACGGATTGAAATAATTAGGGTGCATGTGGTATAATCACCTGAGTGAGTACTTGTTGAAAGAATGGTACAAGAATGATTCAATTTGTCCTTATAAAAGGATCTGAATTTGTTATAATCGTCGTGTATGTAGATGATTTAAATATCATTGGAACTCCTGGTGAGCTTCCTAAAGCAGTAGACTGTTTAAAGAAAGAAATTGAAATGAAAGATCTTGGAAAGACAAAATTTTATCTTGGTCTACAAATGGAGTATATGACAGATGGAATTTTTGTCCATCAATCAGCATACACTAAAAAGATTTTAAAGCGATTCTATATGGATATATAAAGAACATCCATTGAGTACCCCGATGGTTGTGAGATCACTCTGTATAAATAAAGATTAATTCCGACCTCATAACAATAATGAAGAGCTTCTTGGTCTTGAAGTACCATATCTTAGTGCAATTGGTGCATTAATGTATCTTGCTAACACTACAAGGCTTGCCATAATTTTTTCAGTTAATGTATTAGCAAGATATAGCTCTACTCCTACAAGGAGACACTGGAATGGAATCAAACACATATTGCGGCATTTAAAAGGAACTATCGATATGGTCTTATTTTATGGCTATGTGTTTACATGTGGAGGCACTGTCATATCTTGGTGATCGACTAAGCAATCAATCATGGCTACTTCATCTAATCATGATGAGATAATTTCTATTCATGAAGCAAGTCGAGAATGTGTATGGTTGAGGTCTATAATACATCTTATTATTCGAGACAAATGTGGTTTGAAGTGTGCCAAACTACCCACAATTTTATATGAAGACAATGCAACATGCATAACCCAATTGAATGGAGGATTCATAAAAGGAGATAGGACAAGGCACATTTCACCAAAGTTATTTTTCACACATGATCTTCAAAAGAATGGTGATATCAATGTGCAACATATTCGTTCAAGTAATAATATGGCTGATTTGTTCACCAAATCTCTACCAACGTCAACCTTCATGAAATTAGTATACAAGATTGGGATGTGAAGGCTAAGGGATGTGAATTGATGCTCTCATCAGGGGGAGTTCATACGTGTTGTACTCTTTTTTCCTTATAAGGTTTTTGTCTCACGGAGTTTTTCTTGCAAGGTTTTTAACGAGGCAATCAAAAGGTGTATTTCTAAACATGTGTACTCTTTTTCCTTCATTGGGATGTTTTTCCCATAGGATTTTTTCCTAATAAAGTTTTAACGAGGCACATTATCTATGGACATCCAAGGGGGAGTGTTATAAGAAAATTAAATTATGGTGGATGTCTACTTTTCTCTATTATCTCCATAACTCCCAATACTCTAATAATTATGGAGTTATGATTGTAACTCCATAACCTCCTCCATGATATTCCTCTCAAATGCTTAATGACATGTTCAATGACATATTTTGCAATAGTGATTCTTCACTTTTTATGTCTATATAAAGGCCTTGTAATAGATAGAAAAATACACACAATTAAAGAAGAAAATCTCTCCCTTCTCTTTATCTCTATTTCTTGTTCATGTTTTACTAAATTGCTTTTATTTCATAACAACATTTCTTGATCATATTTTACTAAATTGCTTTAATCTGATAACACAAACTTTGTTTTGGGTTACACGGAGTTTTGTCCAACTCCTCATCTAATCTTGGTCAAAGCAAACTTTGTATGATCGAATGAACCCAATTTAACCAACCCAAGTTGTAAAAAGAAAAAAGTGATGTCTCTATCTGGTGGCATTCTAAGGACCCGTTTGGCCATAGATTTAGGTAGCTTGTTTTGTATTTTTGTTTATGAAAACAATGTTTGTTAATAGAATATGCCAAAAATTATTTTTCAACAAAATTTTAAAAATTCGTTTTTCAAGTTTCAACCAAATATATATCCAAACGCTAGCTAAGTGACCTTTTCTTTTCTTAAGTTGCTAATTTCCCAGCGACTTATTAATTAATTTAATCGCGAGGATATAACAATTGCAGTCTAAGTAAAACATCAAACGGTGAAATATCTAAGAGATATTGGATTAGTGCTGGCGACGTTTTCATTAGCGTCCCAATTGATCAAATATAAAAGTCCATATGGTGGAAAGCTGAACAACCAAATCACATTCTTGTGTTCAATCATGGGGGTAGAACATGTCGTTCCTTATATTTATTAACTAGAAAAGTAGATAAAACAGAATCTGATGACTCATAACATGACTAGTCTAGTGCATTAGTCATTAGTCATTACATCTAGAAACGAACAAATAGATGAAAACAATTGCAAAGAAACTAAAATGTTTCCCACACTGGTACTGACTTTATACATAGAGAAGAAAATCGGCAAAATCGAATATTAGATATCCAATAGGCAAAGCTAAATGTAATCCGCTCTCTCTACTATTTTGTTTGGATTTGTCAATCCTGGGTGCCTATGCAATTATCATGGCATGGTGCTATTGTCTGGAGTGGCTCGAATTAAATCGTTTGTCTAGAAAGGATGTAGTAATAACCAAAGTGAACTTGAATACTTAGGCTGAGAGGGTGGTTTCCCTTTCTCGCATAAAAACTACCAAAATTCGAGCACGCTCTATTTTACCGGGAATGATCAAATCATGAAAACAAATCTACACTCTACAAGGCTATCACTTCTTTGGATTGCTCACCAACTAGGTCAGATTGGAGCAAGATTTTATGAGAACATATTCTCGATATTCCGGGACAATGGGGTGAAATGACCTCTCAATTTACTAATTGCAGCTCAGCAATAAAAACGTCGTCTAGATGTTCCCCGTCTAGATGTTCCCCGTTGCTCCATCTCCCATATGCATGCCTAGGGCATTGTCTAGAAAGTCAAGATGTTGTAGAGTCAACTGGTAATATATATGAACAAAATGACGAGAGAGGCGTGACTTTTGGATCCTTTAACGGTGGCGGAGCAACCATGGGATTGCGTCACGATGGATTTCATAACCACATTACCATTGTCGGAAGGCTACAGTTTTTCCACCGATCCAGAAATACAAGGTAGGATGAGATTAGGACTACATCATAGAAGTGGATAAACACATCATCTCAGTTCAGCTCCTAAATCAGTTGGAGGTCGAGGATTAGTTTAGTAGGCTAGTAAGTAGTCGAGCATTTTCCCTTGTATTCTCAGTTCGATAGCATTAGTATTAATACGTTATCTTTTATTCTTAGATTGTTATTACTACCTAGCGTATAATTGTTATCTTGGCTTCGGTCTTTTCCTTTTATCTTGTTGTTGTTACTACTTACTGCATTTACATCCGTTCATCCTTTCTTTAGCCAAGGGTCTATCGAAAACATCGCTACCCTTCTAGGGTAGGGGTAAGGCTGTGTACATGTTACCCTCCCCGGACCCTATTTGTGAAAATTCACTGAATTTGTTTTGTTGTTGTTGTTGTTGTGTGTCTTCGGTCAGTTTACTTTCTGACTGCACCTGGTATGGCACGTCTACAGAAAATTATAGAATAACAAACGGTATTAACTTGCGACAAAAAGGTACATTTGACGCACGGAATAACAAACTATATTAAGCCACGAAAAGAGAAGTTCCGTGCAGAGTAACTACTCCACTAAACTAATAATGGACACAAAAATGGAGTTCCATATTTTAATTCTGACGGCAGGCCATTCTTAAATTTGTCCAAGAGGAAAAGTATGGACATTCTGAGAAACAAACAAGCAAAAAGCCTTTGCTGCTTGAAATATAGTGATTTTCTGCTTTTACAGAATGCTGATATCTGCAGCCCATTGCCAAGTCCTCCAATAGAATTGCTTTTCATAGGACTACTCAGTAACTACCAAATTTGTAAAAACTACAATAATACTTGGAAATAAAAAAAGATACGATTGATTGGTTATATAGTATTATACCATGTAAGTGGAATGCGCAAAGTTCCTTTTGTACTTATCTGGCCAGTATCAAGCCTTTACTTCAGAAGCCAATCAGTGAAGTTTGAAAGGTGCAGCAAATTAACAGACCATGAGCCAGAATCACTTAAAAAGAGGAGAAAGAGAATGGCACAGAATAATTGAAAATTAGAGCCAAATTTTTCTAGGGTCAAGCAATGGAGCAGTTGGAGGCCTTATACTAATCCTTATATTCCCACTGTAATGATGCTTCAGTTGTGCTGCTGTGTTAAACTACACATGTTTAATTTCTGTTTATAGGCTTTGATGGAAGAATACCACACTTGTCAAATATGCGTGCAAGTCTTCATTGACGTCGAATTTCAAGCTGCCATTTAAGATTGTGATGAGGTATCCAGACAGTGATCCTGGGCAGTGATTGTCTATAGGAGGTTTTGAAAAGAAAGGAGCAAAAATCATTTTCTTGTTCTATCAAGTCAAGAGGGTGCTATTGCTCCTTTCTTTTTTTAGATACTGTCTTTATAAAGACATAAAAAGCCCTCAAGACTAATCAATCTAGAGACCAAGTGATGTTACCTGATTAATGATAGAAGCAACAGCTGTGCTATGACAACTTCAGCAGTAATATCAAGTTTGACCACCATCAAATTTAGATACTCTGTCTTTATAGAGATAAAAAGAGCCCTCAACTAACAGTCACCTTTTTCTGCATTGTTCGGTGACTGTTCAGGTTTGGAACATCTTTATAGCACTAACAGGGATTCAATGGGTCATGCCCAATAGCATCATGGAAATGTTGTCATGCTGGAACAAGGGGAGAATTTTGGTGGTAAGGAATTTGGCACTAACTCATACCATGTACATTAAGGACAGCCCGATGCACTAAGCTCCCGCTATGCATGAAGTCGGGAGAAGGGCCGGACCATAAGGGTCAATTATACGCAGCCTTACCCTGTATTTCTGCAAGAGGTTGTTTCCACGGCTCGAACTCGTGACCTCCTAGTCACATGACAACAACTTTACCAGTTACGCCAAGGCTCCCCTTCAACTCATACCATGTACATTAATAACCAAAAGTAAGACATGAAGACAGGACGAAGTACCTTACCTCATTGAGTCCTACATGACTTTGAAGTTCAACAATGGTTCAACCTAGTGGCCGAAAACAAAAAACAGCACTTGGGATTCACTTCATATTATGATTAAGTGCCTTCATGTTTCAGAAGATTTACCTTGGATAAGTTGCCAAATTCCAAGCCCAGAGAGACCTGTAGCTTTCCAACACTCTGAAATTCATACTAAGCAGACCAACTAAAAGAAATGCATTGACATGCTTAAGAAAAGAGATTAAAGGAATACAGCCAATCCTTATACTTACAGCCAAAATCCGATAGAAGATCTGTAAGTGAGAAGAATAGATGGGGTATGAATCCTGCATGCATATGGTGGACTCTTTGGAATGAGAGGAATTCAAGATGTTTTGAAGACAATGCTAACTCAATTCAGAAGTTTAAAATGAATTGCCTACTGCTTTTTCATTTTTGGTGTAAACTGGAATACATAGAGGACTCAGAAGCTATAATAGATGTTCTTGGGTCTTCGTAAGAAGATAGATAAATTGATGTATATTTTTGGTTATTCCCTATGTAATTATGGCATGCACAGCCTTTGTGCTTTTGAATATAGCAAACTGTTATCATCTCAAAAAAAAAAAGAACCCTCAAGACTAATTGATTTAGAGATCATTTGATGTTACCTGACAGCTTTGCTTTGACAACTTCAGTAGTAATGACCACCATTTTTCTCCATCCTTGCTCCATGTCTAATCTCCCTCCCTGGATTTGTTTCATCTTTTTCTTTTGCAAAGGTGCCAACTTCAAGTTTACGGCCATTCATTGTCATGGTATTATCTAGGAGTAAAACACTTTCTTTTGCTTTGCAATTACCAGTGGCTTTCCAGGAAAAAGGAGTTTTGACACTGCTTTTCTTTTCAGTGATAGTTGACTACTTGACTGTTCTGGTGACACTATTCAAGCAATTGTTTTGCTCACTGTTCTGGTGATACTACTCAAGCAACTGTTTACTCTTCCAATAATATTTTAATATTTCTTGTTCTCAAAATAAAGTAAAAATAATCTAGTTTAAGATAATTACTAAGAGTATTGCGTAAAATATTCTTAGTGATTAGGTTATCAAGCTGAATATTCTCAAAAAGCTCCTCTTTCTTTCAAATAAATAAAATATTTTTATCGTGATTAATGAGAAGTTGAGAACAAAATACTTGCATATACGGAATAATCACTCAATCAACTATGACAATCAATCGATCGACTATGCTTCAATCCTAAACTAGATGATATCGGTAATATAAGACATTTGTATCCATTCGGATCTATTCAGGCCCATCTTGTTCCAATCATACATACAAGGAACATCGTAGGTAAAATGAAGTTGAGGAAAGATATAAATAGACAAATTATATGCAGATTTGTTAATTAAATTTTTCACCTAATTGACTGGAAATATAAATATACAAAAATTATTTGCAGATTTGTTAATTAAATTTTTCACCTAATTGACTGGAACCCCACAACTTGTAAGTTTGATGAATTTTTTCAATCCGAAAGGATATAGATCGAAAAGACACGCATTGACTAATGAATGGTGGAAAATGCTCAAAAGAATATGGAGAGGTGAGTTAGGATAGGAGCACAGTCTGATTTACTCGAAGCAAGAGATTCCCCATAGTTATTCAGATACCTATTTCTGATAGGTTTTTATCATAAATTTCAAAAATTGTTTGAATGAGCATACAAAAAACTACTCAAAGTTTATCACCTTAAAGTTAGATCTTAGTTTGGTCTATTCAGATAACTCAGTTGGAAATTTCAAGATCCAGCAGGGTCCGGAATAGGAAAAAGGTCCAGCAGGATTCAAGAAAAGAACTAAATCTAGAAAAAAATCAGTATCCTCCAATTTACATAAAACATTGAAAGCTTGACCCTTAGACAACGATACTCCTTTCAATGAAGAAATTATTTAAGTCCAGGAGAATTCGTTACTTACAGCCCAATAAGTCGCTAAAGAGGACACTCACACTCATTAAAGGCAAATGCAGCACAAATTCAAGTGATACTATTAATTCAAAGCCATAGGTAAATATGAGGCCTTGGGTGATTAAATAGTCACAACCTCAGACTACAGAATAGAAGCTGCAGTGGCCAACTTGCAAGACTATGCATATCAGAGAACTAACATTTAAGGCAAAGAAGAAAAGAAAACTAAAACTCAATTTAGGTGTTGTAGTCCCTTTATGTTAAAATAGTTGACATGCTTTTTGTTTTTTGTCTGTTCCCATGTTACTTGACCATTCCCTTTAAATATTAAGCTTTTTCTTCTCCAACAATTGTAACCAATTTAGAGATCATTTGATGTTACCTGATTAATGAAAGAAGCAACATTTTTGCTTTGACAACTTCAGAAGTAATCTCAAGTGTGACCATCATTTTTCTGCATCCTTGCTCCATGCCCAATCTTCCTCCCTGGATTTGTTTCATCTTTTTCTATTGCAAGGTGCCAACTTCAAGTTTACGCTATTCATTGTCATGGTATTGTCTAGAAGTAAAACTATCAAAGTGCATGTTTGCTTGTAGACCAGAATAGCCATTTCAAGCACCAAAAAAGAAATCAAGATATAGGAATATCAGCATATACCAGAAAACAGACTAAAGAAGATGCTCTTGATTCCCAGCATAGAGCCTCCACACACTCCAAGTCATGATTTCTACTGTCGTCGAGAAGAGCATACGACTAGGCGCTAATTGATATCTTTAGGCCTCAGGTTTAGAGTTTCATCACAAACAACAAACGATAAACAAAAATCTCCACATACAAACCACTTCCTTAGAGCAGAGAACTACGCCTAACACAAATCTTTGCTATCATTAGCATGTTCAATGTGTATTCTTAAACTTTATTCCATTGTAATTCTGAGATAGTCTACCCCTTAACAAGTAAAGGAGAATTAATATGTTTTTCTTGCAAGACAATAGATTCAAACAAAATGCTCCCTCTCATTAATTTTTAAGGTAAGGAGGAAACTTAGACCACTGACACAAGTAGCTTTTGTATCGACTATATGACAGCTTCACCGACCACTTATGTTCCATATTTATTCCAGAAACATACAATGGAACAATTAATTGGCATAGAGCATTAGCTAACACCCTGCAACAAATTAAATATGGATGTCTGCAATTAGTATGAAGGCAATAAATATACATGGATCAGACATGTTCCGTTACTGCAAAATGCAGCCAGATTAGTAACATGATCTCTAATCCTGCTTCCATATAAGAGATGGACCCTAAACAATAGCAAGTTGACGAGTGATGTTGAAAGTCAAGAAAATCAATGCTAAAACTTCTTAATCTCTTCGTTTTTGTCATGGGATCAGAGTCTAGGTAATGAGTGTTTCCTCTGAATATTGAATTTTAAGTCAGCAACTCTTTGCTTACTCATCAAGCTATGCTGATGATGTTACAGAGACTTGCTTCACCGTACCTCTTTCAGCTTATAAGAATAGATTTTGTTCCGATACCAAATGTGCAATTACCAGCAACTTCCCAGAGAAAAGAGTTTTGGCACAGCTTTTCGGTGATGGTTCACAATTTTGATAACACTATTCAAACAACTGTTTACTCTTACAATGATCTTTTAAAATTTCTTGTTTCTAAAATAAGTAAAAAGATATTTCACCCCATAAGCTTTAAGGGTAAGTCAAAATTTAAGAGAATAAAAAGAGTATCAACCAATCAATTATGACAATCAATTAATTGACAAAGCTTCAGTTATAAACTACTTGAGATCGGTTATATAAAGCATCTCTTTTAAAAATAAAAATAAAAATTGGAAAAACTGGTCATAAAGCATCTTTATCCATTCCGATGTTTTCAGGCCTACTTTCTTCCAAACTTACATAAAAGGAGCATCCTAGATAAATTTTCATCTTTCCAAAAAGAAGCTAAGAAAAGATAGAAGCAAACAAAAATTGGTTGCAGATTGGGTAATGTAATTTTCCATCTAATTGATGGAACCCCCGCAAATTTTAAGTCTGATGAATTTTCTAAATCAGAAAAAGTACAAAATCGGAAAGAAATGCATTGAATATGAAAGGTGGAAAATGCTCAATAGATGATTACATGATGGTGAGTTAAGAGAGGAGCATGGTTTGATTTACTTAAAGCAAGAGATTCCCCCTAGTTATTCAGATACCTATTCTGATTACATAGGTTTTTATCATATATTCAAGATTTGTTTATTAAGCATTGTGGAAAAATCTATTCAAAGTTCATCTCCTTAAAATTAAATCATGTTTGGTCTGTTCAGACAACTCAACTGGAACCTCAAAAGAAAATTTAGAATACAAAAAGGTTTCAGAAGAAAAAAAAAAGATTCATGCGGATTCAAGAACATATCCAAATCTTGAAACAATTCAGTATGCTACAATTTAGATAAAAATTTGAAAGTTTGGCACTTTGACAACGATACTCCTTTCAATGAAGAAATTATTTAAGTCCAGGAAAATCCGCTAAAGCACAATAAGTCACTAAAGAAGTCACTCATACTTACTAACGGCAAATATAACACAAATTCAAGTGATACTAATAATTAAAAGCCATAGGAAAATATGAGGCCTTAGGTCATTACCAGTCACAAGTCACAGCCTCAGAGTAGAAGAATAGAAGCTGCTACGGCAAATCAGCAACATTATGCATATCAGAGAACTAACATATAAGGATAAGAAAAAAGAAAGCTAAATCTCAATTGAGATGTTGTAGTTTCTTTGTTGTAAATTAGTTAACTGCTTTGCTTTTTTGTCTGTCCATATAACTTGACCATTCCCTTTAAATACCAAACTTTTCCTTCTACTCCAACTCTAACAATTTTATACTAATGCTCTCTCTACTCAAGCTATATGACACTCCTTCCATTTGGATATTGCAAAATATTTGACATCATTCCAAAAATAATATTATTTTATACAAATTTCAGAACTTTTAAGAGTTTAACTTAATTGACTATTCAAATGTTAACTTCAATATGGCGCTTTCTATGTTAAACTAACTTTTAAACTATTACTATACTTCAAATTGACATATATAACTTTGTATTCAGTCAAACACCGCCATATAAAATGAAACGGGAGTACTACTTTATAATGTCTTAATGATGCGAGACATCTTCCTCACTAATTCAACATATCAAAGTATTATTTTAATACTTCTTTATTAGTTATGACATAATAAAATATTCAAAAAGTTTCTTAATCTGTGCTAGTAAAAGTAGGTAGTGTACTTTAGGAAAGGAACTAATTAAAATCATCCGATCAAAGGTAAAAGTCAAGCCACAATATTCTAAAGCGAAGTCTACTTTCAAAAAGTCCTCATATTCATTATTGCTCTTCACCTTCACTAAACCAGCCTCCTCCTAATAAGGATTGAGAAAAGAATAAGGCCAATTATCTTTCCAACTCCAATAAGGGGGCACCATAAGGGGGATCAGAATGTAAATCTTGTATAGCAGATCTGAGAATAGATCGATAGAAATTCTTGTAGAATGGGATTTTCATATCAGAATGCCTTATTAAGTCAAAAGATTTTTCACTTGAGCAATCAATTAAGAGTGAGTCTCACTGATCAAAATAAGTTATATGTGCCGCCTAGAAGCATAAAAACGCTGGCAAAAAATGTGAAAGAATCAGAGTACTGCGACAATATTACAGAGAATAAAATATCTGAAACATGATGATCACAACCAGCACTTGTACTTGTACAACATATTTAGAATGTAGAAATACAACATACCTATAGCTAAAATGAAAATTGCGCAGGCGAGCTTACAGTGTATGGTTAAAGTTCTCATAACATTGCAAAAAGGTCGTACTACACATCTTCTCTTTGTATAATCGAAGGAGCAGGCGGTGTCATTATCTCATTTTTCACTATTGGAGGTGGAGAGGAGTTGGGAGAACCTTGAGTGGATCTATATAGCACATCCTCACGAGGTAATGGAGCTATACTTTCATCTTGTTTCATATAAAATTTATCCTCCACAATGTCATAGGAATTTCCAGTCCTTACTTCCTGTGCAAGAGAACACCAACAGCAGAAAAGCCATAGTGCACAATCAGCAACAGAAGGTTTACCACAGCAAGTATTGTAAGGAGGCAAATTGTATCGTTTTCTCATCTGAATCCTCCAAAAGCCACCATATAGTAACCCAAATAGACAAAGGAAAATTCCAGTAAGTCCTAGCGCCCCCCTGACACTATCATTGTCAATATTAACAGCAGCCAAATTGAAGATCCAGAAAGGAGCCATACAGAAGAGAAGAAAAGTTGCAATATGAACATACATGTTTCCAAACCCAAGTCTCTCCATATTCCAACCAAAAACACAAAAACTGCAGAACAGAGAGAGATATGCCAAAGAAATGTCATCCCAAAAATCAAGAATGCCTCCACTCCATTGTGGCCTAGTTTCAAGAATTCTTCCTTCATCTGATGCAAAAGAAAATCTTCTTTCCAATGATTTTCTTCTCAGTTGGCTAGATGCGCTGCTCTCAGCAGCTGTCATCTGAAGTTGTGCTTCCTCATCTAACTCAGTATCATAATCTTTTCCAAGAGGGCTGAGCATAGAGTAAACTCCAGCAATGGCAGGTGCACCAATTGCAACTGAGATACTTAATCCTACCCCAATAGCTGGTCTTTCTGACCTCCTGTAACCCAAATTAAGGCCGCACAGAGCATATTGAGCAAAACAGTTGAGATTAAGTAACCCAACAACCACCATCATGTGTGTCCATTCATGGGGCTTATAAGTGCCATGTTTGCAGTAAATCTTTCTCAGCCTGGAAATATCTTCTGGCCTCCATCGCATTAAAAGAACAAAGTGATAGAGTCTTTGTGGGTGTTGGTACAGACACATCAGAGTAAACAGTGCATTAAGGATTTGGTTATTCACTTCAAACCACGTATCCCTCTGAGATTTCTTAGGGATGGCATGGTTCAACATCCCTGTCATCACAAGAAATAAAATTGCACCAGAAACGGCTACGCATACAATCCAGATAAAGAGTACAATATTCAGCGGATTTCTGAACCACTCTTTGCACATTTTGCAAAGAGACGTCCAATCAATTTTCCGTGAAAACAGCCTAGAAAGGCGTTGACGGAGATGAAGGCTGCTAGAAGAAGGTACAGTTCGAGAAAACTCATCTCTTTCATCAGCTATCTGCTGAAACTTTGCCGATGGAGAGCCCAAAGTACCAAAGTTGAGGAACCTTAGCCTTTTGGGAATAGCAAGATTGCTACCTTGGGAATGGTTCTGAGAATTATCATTACTTATGAGTCCCCTATGAGATGTAGAAACATGCAGAGGTATATGAGTCTTCACTTGGCCACCCTTAGGTTCCTCAACAATACCATGGCATTCACCATTGACAGCAGATGTCATTCTTGCTTTCCTTTAATTTTATTGGGTTCAAACTCAAAGTATTAAACTTTAACAGATCATCATGTACAGCTTCTCCGCTTCAATGTGGCAAAGTAAGTATCTTGAATCTGTAGATTAAGACAGCTACATCAATATTCAAATGCTTCAACATTTATGGTATCAAAAAAATCTGTCTTCCGCAAAATTGTGGCTATACAAGCAGTGGCGGAACCATGAATTTGGAAAAGGGGATTCAAAAAATTTGAAAAGCAAATTTTGAAACTACCTTTGCCACTCCAATGAAAACTTCCCTTAGGGATTCAAAAGTTTACATATATAGACAAAAAAATGTTTTGCCTTATTTATGCAGTACAATTTTCCAACATAAAAACCCTACAAACTTATGATAAAATGAGCTAAACGAATTCCCTAAAAGCTCACTCAAGACACAGCACATGACAGATTGAACTTAATTAGCCGAAATATCATTGTTAACAGTTTTATCTCATGATAATCAAGAGCTGCAAATCACAGCGGAAAGTTCAAGGTGACATCTTTAGAGAACAACAAGCACAAAAAGAAATACTACCAAGAACTATAAAATAGGCTTTAATTCATGAATCAGCAGAAGGAAAAAAAAAAAGTAATATAAGACAAAGAAGTCAACATACATACCATTAAGACAGCACACACAGATGAGAGTAATTTGAATCAAAAATAGAAACTTTGGTTTTCTGGGTTGTGCTTCATTTAACCTAAGCTTCAATTCAAAAAAGAAGGAAAAAGAAGCATCTTTAATTTTTCTGGGTTTACTTCCTGTGAAGGAACACAAGGATGCCTAAAGGGACCATCTCATAAACAACACAAAAAGCCAAATGGGTATATGCTAGAGTGGAAAAATCATAAGCACATGCACACCCACTTATTAGGCTTTTTTTTTTTTTTTTTTTTTTTTTACAAACTTATTTTTAGTTTTATAACTCTATCTCTTTTTTTATACATGAAAGATTTATTTTTTACATCTGCTTTCTACATATGAGATATCTAAAAATAGTTATTTTCTTAAATTCAAAATTATAAATGATCATACTGTACAAATAACACAGCAGAGCTGAAAAAGAAAAGCAAAAAAGTGCCCCCTTTGTAGCTCACCTTCACCCAAAGCAAAAGGACTATTACGCTATGGCCAGGGTAGCATTAATTCTGATCATCGGAAAATTATTCTTATTTTTTATAATCAACAAATTTGTTTATCTAGAATTATTCTAATTTTAGTATTCTTCTTTTACTTAAATACAATCACATAAAATAAAAATAGATGGGGTATTATCCAACCGAGCACACGCTCCAACAATTTGGTAATGCAAAACCCATATTATGATAAACTAATAATTTGACCGCGCTTCGCGCAGTTATAAAAATAGCAATAAATTTAGAAATAATATTTTTATAAACTTAATAGAGATAGAATAAATAATAATTTTCTTGTATATGCATATAATTTTTAATTCTTTTATATTGATTAACTAAAAAGGGTAATATTCTTACTGAAATTAGAATATTTTACTGCATATGTCATTATCAAACCTCTTTTCTAAAAAAAATAAAAATAAAAGGAATTTTAAGAAACTTTTTGTAACGACCCGACGTGTCGTTTTAAGAATTAACGCCTCGTTCAGTGACTTAAGGTCTCGAGAAGCCTCGCAATATGTATTATGACCCGCGTGTGTGGTCGAGTTTGATATACAGATGATTCGGAGAGATTTGGGACACTTAGTCCCTAAGACGGAAGCTTAAGTCTTAGGATTTTTGACCGTAGTCGGAACTGTGTGAAGACGACTCCAGAATGGAGTTCCGTCTCCGTTGAGTGATTTTGGACTTAGGAGCGTGTTCGGACTATGAATCTGAGGTCTGTAGCCAATTTAGGCTTGAAATGCGAAAGTCGAATTTTTGGAGAATTGGACTGGTAGTGGACTTTTTGATATCGGGGTCGGAATCTGATTCCGAAAATTGTAGTAGGTCCATAATGTCAATTATGACTTGTGTGCAAAATTTGAAGTCATTCCGGATTGATTTGATGTGTTTCGACACAAATTATAGAAATTGAAAGTTCAAAGTTCATAGATTTTGATTTGGGGTGTGATTCGTCGTTTTGATGTTGTTTGAGGTGATTTGAGAATTCGACTAAGTTTGTATGATATTTTGGGACTTGATGGTATGTTTGATTGAGGTCCCGAGGGGCTCGGACGTGTTTCGGGGTGGTTTCGGACCAAATTGGAGCTGTTTGGACTGTTGTTGCTGAAGTCTGGTTTCCTTCTTCGCGAGCTCGAAAGGAGTCCCGCGTTTGCGAAGAGAAATTTGAGGGACTGATGGTTTGGCCTTCGCGAACGCGAAGCTGTGGACGCAAACGCAAAGAATGAGTAGGGCAAGCCTTCTCGAACGCGGCCCAGGTAACGCGAACGCGAAGAAGAAGGGAAGATTGGGACCTGGGGTCGTTTAGCCTTCGCGAACGCGAAGCATGGAACGCGAACACGAAGGAGTTGGTCAGCTGGTCATCGCGAATGTGACAAGGAGTTCGCGAACGCGAAAAGGAAATGATGGGGTAGAAAAAGTTGGCCTTCGCGAACGCGACGAGGAGGTCGCGAACGCGATGAAGGATTTGAGGCAGTCGGATTTTGGCCTTCGCGAACGCGAAGCAAAGGTCGCGAACCTTAAGAAGGCCTATCTGGGCAGAATTAAAAGTCCCAAAAATGGGGGTTTGAGTTCATAACTCAAAATCTAATTTAGAGTTCGGTAGAAGGCGATTTTTGGAGAGATTCTTCCGTAGGTGTTTGGGGTAAGTGATTCTTATCCAGTTTTGATTAATTTTCATGATTATGTCTTTGAATCCATCATTTAATTCAGATTTAATGGAGGAAAAAAAATCAAGATTTTTATAAAATCTTCCAAAAGCGAAAATTTAAGATTTGGAAATCAAGTTGTTATTGGAATTCGATAAAATTGGTATGGTTGAACTCGTATCGGAATGGGTGTTCGAATTTCATAAAAATTATGTCGGGTTCCGAGAGGCGGGTCCCACGTTGACTTTTGTTGACCTTTTGGAATAAATTTTTAAGTCGACGTATTATTATCCGGAATTATTTTCGATGAATTTTAATGAAGTTATACAATTAATTTGGATAGATTTGAGCTGTTAGGAGGTCAATTCAAGCAAGAAGGCAATTTTGGAATATCGGCATAACTTCAAAGAGGTAAGTGTCTTGCTTAACCTCGACTGGGGGAAATTCCCCTTAGGCATTGAGTCTTATGTGCAACTTGGGTAATTAAAAACCATGTACGCGACGTGACGAGTACGTACTTGATTTATATGTGCAAATTTTATTGAGTTAAAGTCTTGAGCATATTGTGTAGTAAATTGGATAATTGTTGGCATATATTTTATCATCTACTTGTCGTGCCTAAACCCTTGTTGTTGACTCTGTTGTTATATGACAATGTGATGTGATTGTTATTTGATTATTTATGAAATTTTGTGAATTTGTTGGCTTGATAATTATTGGAATTTAATTTCATTTTGAATTTTTTCCTCTGCAAATAATTAATTAAATGAGCTTAAAAAGAGGCGTTTATATAATTATTAAAAATTTGATCTTTTATGAAGACTTTGCTTTATGTTGAGTAATTTATATATATATTGATTATTTTTGGGTGTTGTACACATTGTATGAAGTATTTGGCTATTTGCTGTGAAATTAATTGACTTTGTTGTAGCTTTGAAATTTGGTTGTGGCCATTGGGCAAATTGTGATATGAATTGATTTTTGTTATGTTGTTGTGATAATTTTCCGTGTAAATTATTGTATTGTGTGAATTATTATTTTTGGGAGATAAGGGTGACATTTCACCGTTGATATTATGTGGTTATAAGGATGGCATTTCACTGTTGTATTTGTTGACTATTGATATTGTCTGGGCGGAGCGATAAGGGTGGCTATAGGAGCGATAAGGGTGACTATAGGAGCGATAAGGGTGGCTATAGGAGCGATAAGGGTGGCTATTGATATTGTCTGGGCGGAGCGATAAGGGTAGTTATAAGAGCGATAAGGGTGGCAATAAGAGCGATAAGGATAGCTATAGGAGCGATAAGGATGGCAATAAGAGCGATAAGGGTGGCTATTGTCAGGGACGATATGTGATGATGTGGGGTTGTGGTGTTGAAAATTTTCATGTGATGTTGTGATTTTCTTGTGTTTATTTTTATACCTTGTGCAACTTGTCTTGTTGTTAGTAAATTGATAATAATTTAATTTTGTTGAAATTGGGAGCCTGCGGCTATTGCCTGGCAGTTTATAAAATGAATTATGGGCACGAGGTGCCGTGAATTGTGATATAAAATGGGGATATTGGCACGAGGATTGTCCGTGCAGTTGTGATATAAAATGTGGGCACGAGGTGCTGTGATGAAATAATAATGATATTTGGCACGTGAAATGTCCGTGCAGTTGTGATATGAAATGAGGGCACGAGGTGCCGGGCAAATATGATGATTTAATTATGGGCACGAGGTACCGTGGAAATATGAAAATAAGTTGAGACCCGTATTTACAAAAAATATAAAAATGGGCTGAGACCCGTATTTTGATGATTTTGAAATGAGGTATTACATGGTGACTTTTTAATTGAAAGAATTATATTCAAAATATTTATTTGAAAGGATTTTTACTTAGTAAGTATCATATAAAAGAATTGTATTTTGAAATATATTTATTTGAGGAAATTGTATTTGAAAAGATTTATTGAAAAAATTATATTTGAAAAAAATAATTATTTGAGCGAATTATATTTGAAAGAGAGTTATCTGGAAGAACTATGTGAAAGACATTTATTTGAAGAGCTTGATTTAATTGTGTGTAATTGTGTTTATTAATTGTTGAGATAATGGTGTTCTTGTTGTCTGTTGTGCATATCACTGGTTGTTTTATCTTGCCTTTATTATTATTTATTTCCTATTATTTTGTATATTATATTGCACAGGTTATTAGACTAGTGCGTGTCTTGACTGTACCTCGTCTCTACTCCATTGAGGTTAGTCTTGATACTTACTGGGCACCGTTGTGGTGTGCTCACTCTACACTTCTGCACATTTTTGTGCAGAGCCAAGTATTGAAGATATTGGACTTGAGCAGATTTAAAGCGCGATCATAAGGATTCAAGGTAGAGCTGCTTGGCCGTCGCAATCCTTTGGAGTCTTTTCATTTCATTGTACTGTTAATTTGTAATCAAACAGTATTGTATATTCGGTCCTCGTGATCATTCCATGTATTAAGTTAGAGTTCATGACTCAGTACTACCAGTCTTGGGAGGTTGTGTATTGTAATTATTTCCGCTGTTAGATTTTAAAAAAATGGCTTCAAAATGTAATAGAAATCGGCTTACCTAGTCTTAGAGACTATGTGCTATTACGACGCCTGTGGTGGAATTTTGGGTCGTGATACTTTTTTACTTTTAAATATAGGTATGTATTGTTTTCTTATTCAAATTGAAGAAACAAAACATGAAAACTAAAGAAACTAAAAACATAAAGAAAGCAAAATACCAGCTTATTATTGGTTATATACACTTACATCTTCCAATTTTACAACAACAAAAAAAAAAAAAAAAAAGTCAAGTGAAGTACATTGTGCTACTAAAAAAAAGAAATCCACAAGTACAGTGACTCAAGTCTCCAACAGAAGGTAAATGAAAATAAGAACTCCATAGTAAGCAAAAAGTTACTACAATTTTCAGGGTAAACCCCAGCCTCTCACGAAAGGCTCATTAACGCGCATTTTCATATCAATGGCAATAAAGATTTTTAACAAAAACACAACTCAGTGTATAGTATAATATCTTTCTGGATCATCCTTAACCTTAAGAAAATAAATAATAATGAATTAATAATGAAAAACAGTTTCCAGCAAGCTAAAATTAAGAGGTCATAAATGTGTTCCAATAAATCATTCTCGACAAAATAATTATTTTTTCAATTGGACAACTATTATAGGTTTGATTTGCTTCTGTTTCCATAGAAAAATTGCAAGCTAACATATGTCAAATTAGAAATTGGAATAGCTAGGTATATATTGCACACAGGAGTAAAAAATATGTTAAAAATATCTATCTTATAAGATTTTTTATCAAAATATGGATAAGCCTCGTGTGCGTACTCTCATCATCCAAAATATAATATTTTCTTCAAATAATACCTTCACCTAGACAAAAAGATTCACAATACTATTAATAAGGTGTCATGAGAGGCCAAACTATAAGGCGACAGAAATTGAGGAAGATAAAGATTTTTAAATCAAGAAAATAAAACATGTTAAGAAGAAGTAAAAAATGTTAGAATCGGAAAGCCAAAAGATCAAATAGAATATCAAACGAATGGCCAACTCCCCTTGTCTTGTTTGGCTTATATATATATACAAAGATTAAAGAATATATTGGAGTGGGAGAAGAGAGTAATTAGAGTAATTAAGGTAGGGATTGAGAAAGTGACTAGATATTGAAATGCCCAGTAACGTAATAGCACTAATATTTAGTGCACCTTAATAGACATTAATCATAGGGATGAAGGAAGGAAAAGTAAACCAAAATATTTATAGTTATTAGGGAATAAACCAAAAAAATGAGAAAATAGATAAATAGGATCCTTGGCCAAAGAGAAGTGCCAACTCATTTCCTATTTTTCCAACTTTTTATATATATATATATATATAGATTGTAACATTTTGCAAATTTGGACAATGGACAGGTGCCAAAAAGTCTTGACATGTGTGGAATTATTTTCCACTTTATGTTAGATTTTAATTTGCCGTGGTTTGAAAATAATTCGTCGTTCTCTGTAATCAAAGAAAATCTATATATAATTTTAATTTAGGGGAATAGAAGAGTGACTACGAGCCCGTTTGGATTAGCTTATTTGAAGTAGCTGATAAGCATTAGGTGATGAAAATCACTTTTAAGTGCTGAAACTGATTTAATAAATAAGCAGTTACGTGTTTGGATACAAGTGCTGGAATTAATAATAAGTTGTTGCAGTATTTGATAAAAAATGCTGATAAGCTCTTTTTCTGTTAAAATGATTTAAATAACCTTATAACTGTTTACACTTATAAGGGCGTAATTTCTTCAAAATTTTAGATTCCAGATCGATTCAAATATAAAATATTCTATTTGTCATTTTATTTTAAATACAAATGTGCTTAGATAAGATAATTTTTATGATAAATATAATTTATTTTATGATAATGATATAATTATAAGTTATAATAGTTAATGAATTGACAAAAGTTTCTCAGTAAAAAATAAACCTAAATAGGACAAAATATTTGAAGAGAAATAAACACTGTCTTCATCACCACAACACTTAGAAAGCAATACACTAAAAATTTTGATATGCCCTCGTTTATTACATACAGTTCAAAGATTAATACACAATCACAAAGATACAAATACGCAAAGGAATAGAAAATTTGCTTTTCTTAAATAGTCAATGAGAATTCAAGACTTGAAGAGGCGGAGGAGGATGGGTTAGGTTAAAACAATACTTGAGGCAGTGAGTATCGATGTAAGAGTTTTTTTTCTAAAAAAGAATATTTTAAGGATAAAATAGTAAAAATCTTGGTCAAACTTAAAGTGCTTATAAGCTAAAAATTCATAAGCTGAGGGTGACAAGCTTATGACTTATTTTTTACTTTTAAGCACGTGGCTTATAAGTATTTTTAACTTTACCAAATGCGTAGATAAGCCGAAAAGTACTTATAAACTAGTTTGACCCGTTTATAAGCTTAACCAAACACCCTCTACGTGGCACTTCTCACTGCCCACAGTTCATATTTATCTAAATTCTCATATTTTTGCCATTTCCCTCTATATTTCACTCTTGCCTGTTCCCGAAGGGCCACTTCTTTTCACAAAAAAATTCAGTTACACTTTATATATTTAATTTCTATTTCCAAAGCGGTTGCTAATATCCCGTTTTCGAAACGTTATCCTCTCAATTTTCACATATCATACATATATGCTCTTCATATTCAGTCCTTTTTCTTTCTTGGTAGATGTTCAATTATTTTTAAGGCAATTTATATTAGGAATTGTAACGACCTGACCTGTCGTTTTGCTTTCTAGATCCCCGTTCTTCTAAATAAGACTCCATATATGTGCTTTTACTGTTCTATGACTAGCGGAGATGGTTAGTTCGGGATTTGGAAGGGTTCGGGTTGAAATCGGAACACTTAATTCCTTAAGGATGGCTAAAAGGACTAAATTTAACTTTGGTCAACATTTTGAGTAAACGATCACGGAACTAGGATTTTACGGTCCCAATAGGTTCGTATGATGATTTTGGATTTGGGCGTGTGTTCGGATCGAGTTTTGGATGACCCGGGAGCGTTTCGGCACTTAAGATTGATAATTGAGCACCTTGAAGGTTTTAAAATTCTTTAAATTTGGTTTGGAGTGAATTTTGATGTTATCGAGGTCCGTTTGGGATTACGAGCTTGAGAATAGTTCTGTATGGTGATTTAAGACTTGCACGCAAATTTTAGTATCATTCTGAGTAGTTTAGGTATGATTCGGTGCGTTCGGAGTGAGTTGGAAGAACTTGAAGTTCATATGTTGATCCTATTAGTTTTGGATTGCGATTCTTAGTTCTAATGTTGTTTTTCGCGTTCCGAGGGTGCGAGCGAGTCCGTTTTATATTTACAAACTTATTGGTATGTTTGGACGAGGCCTCGGGTGCCATCTGGACGATGCTCAGATCGATTTAGAGCACAAAGGGTTGCTGGTGCACCGGCTCTAGTGTGCCCGCACCTGCAAGCTTTTGGCCGCAGGTGCGAGCCCGCAGATGCGAGCTTGTGGCTGCAGAAGCGGCTTTGGGGCGTTTGGCCAGTGGCCGCAGAAGCGGAGAACCATGCCTGCTTCTGCGAGGAATATCCCGCAGGTGCGATAAGACCGCAGGTGCGCTTGGCCATCCGTAGAAGCGGGACCGCAGAAGCGGTATTCCGCCCGCAGAAGCGGCCAGTGCTGGGCCTGGGAAATTTCGCAGAAGCGGACCTACCTCCGCAAAAGTGATGCCGCAGATGCGACCCAGTGACCGCAAGTGCGAAAGTACTAGAGGCAGTGAGGTTCATTTAAGTCGGGAGTTAAACCATTTTGACTCATTTTCTTTCATTCATTGGGCGATTTTGGAGCTTTTGGAGAGGGGCTTTCACCTAGCACTTTGAGGTAAGTGATTTCTATACAATATGAGTTAAATACATAGATTATGGGTAGATTTTAACATGTAAAAATTATAAAAATTATGGGTTTAGATGAAAAATCTAGATTTTAATAAAAATGAGATTTAACCACGAAAATGGTTATGGAATTGACTGAAAATTTTATATTTGAGTTCGTGAGGTTATGGGTAACAACTTTCTTTAAAGATTTCCAGAATCCGGGCACGTGGGCCCGGGGATGAATTTTAGGAATCTTTCAATTGGGGTTGGGTAATCACTCTAATAGTTGGAATATGAACTTTTAAACGTGTATTGATTAATTTATATAACATTTGACTAGTTTTGGATTGTTCGGCACCAAGTTGAGGTTTTAGGACGAAATTATGATCGGAAAGTGAGCCTTGAGACGAGGTAAGTCTCTTGTCTAACCTTGTAAGAGGGAACTTGCCCCATAGGTGATTTAAATTAATATTTGCCTCTGATTGTGGGGGCTACGTACGCACGAGGTGACGAGAGTCTATGCGTAGCTACTATTTGTGCTTATGTCTGGTAGTTTAGGACCCAAATCATGAATTACTTATAATGTTTGCACCCTACTTGTTAATTTAAGTACCTAAATTATATTAGAACTTGTTAGAGGAATTGTAAAAGATCGAATTTTATTTACTTGAATTTTTAGCGGATTACTTGACCATTAATAGAAATTTTATTATAGTGTGTGTTAGCCTTGTTATAACATTTAAGTCAAATGCTTATAAAGTATCCTCTCTTCTTGTGGAGCGGGCCGAACGCCTTGGCAGTAGATAGATACATCTATGGATCGTGCCGCACATCCCTTGGCGGTGTACACGTTATTCTGGATCGGTCCGTACGATCTTGGCATAAATCGTGCTTAACAATACTCAAAACCTAATCATACTTGATATTATTTTATGCCTTATCAGGTTACACTTATTAATGACTGGAATTTATTTGGGATTTATTGAATTGTGAAAGAATTATTTGCTCCTGCTTGTTAATGGGTAATTATAATAATTTACATAACTCATGCTTATTTAGAATTTATGTATTCATATTGTTAGCCCTTAGTAAGTATTGAAGTCGACCCCTCGTCACTACTTCTTCGAGGTTAGACTATATACTTACCGGGTACATGTTGTTTATGTACTCATGCTACACTTCTGCACTAATCGTGCAAGATCTGAGGCAGGTGCATCTGACGGTCCTACCGGCGCGCATTCTAAATATCCCGAGGCCTAGTGGTGAGCTGCTTCCTGAACCGTTCCGCAGCACCTAGAGTCTCTCATTTGCATCTATTTTTGTCTATTTTCATTTCAGACAAAAGCTAAAGTTTTGTATAATCTATTAGTGCTCATACACTTGTAACACCAGGTCTTGACACATACACTAGCCGTCATATGGTTTTGAATTATTCTATTATTATGATTGCACTCAGCTGCTTTCGTCTATTTATTTAAATTTGTTGTTTCTTAACCTTTTAATTAATGAAATTTAATTACTTGAAAACTTATTAAAAGAGAAATTACATGGTTTATTTCACTGTTGGCTTGCCTAGCGGCAACGTTGGGTGCCATTACGGCCTATAGGAGAATTGGGTCGTGACAGGAATTGTAATGGGTTCTCTTGAAAGAGGGTTTGGGGATTCTATTAGAACTTGAAAATGGAACTTGGGCCTTTTTCCTTTTCTCATATTGAATCTCGGTCATTCATGCTGGTGGTTGTCTTGATGCTCCTATAAGTACGACTCAGGAAATTGACCTTCGAATTCAAATGTCCTCAATGGTATCTCATTTTCTTTTTGACTGCGTCTATGTAACTTTTTCTTGAGGGTTGTTTTTCGGGTTATTGTCTCCATATTTTCTCTTGGTTTTAGTTTTTTAAATTTCACGATTCGGTACGAAGTCTTTCATTGGAATTTTTGGCAGCATTAGTTTTCTAACATTTGTTGAATATCAGGTAATCTGGTAACTACGCTTATTCATATGAAAAGGTGAAAGAAACAATAGTCTTGGACATGCTCTTTATATGTTGGATAATATGATATGGTCCAAAGATGGAAGAATATGAATATACAAATTTCATAAATGTATCATTGAGTAAGAGTGATAGTCATTACTTTCAAGTTTTATTGGAATTAAAAATTCATATAACTCTTGGAGTTCATATTTACTGTTAACCTGACATTTAAGTCACGATATAAGAACTATTTTTAGGAGAATTATATTTAATACTTATTGTTAAATGTTAAGGGATTTCTCTTTTGGATGGCTTAGCCTGAATATAATATATGTACCTTCTAATGACTTAAAAATCGAGTTAAAACTTGAAACTAACAATGCTAATTCAACTGAAGTATGGATCTCCAATATCAATTCCATGATACCTGACTAAAGAAACAGTGGTCGTAGGACAATGAGAATTTTTCAATTTAATGTAAGTTTTATTGGCCTCAAAGCAACAAGTTATGTGAATCTTGCCAGTTTTTCTGCTCCACCATCAAAAGACCTTTGTGTTCTATGTATTTGTGGTTATCACTTATCAAAACTTAGAAAACTAGTGCAAAACAATATCCTGAAGGTCAGTAGCGCCGGTCTCTCTCTGGGCTGATGTAGTATTCGTTCATTGACTTGAATCATATATCTATAAAATAGCTTAGAGAAAATATATACGTATATATATTAATATGACACTCACTGTAACTGGTGTAGTATGCTCCATATTTCCACCATATCAATTAATTTAATTCAGAAAAGAAACGAGTGTCGATATACGTGTGCATATGCATATTTATTGTTAACTTTATCGTATCATGTTACATGGAGAGTTGAAGGTGCGACTTATTTATATTTGCATCGGAGTTAATATTCTGAAGTTTGTTGTTGTCATATTAATGTCCTTGGTCAATCAATTGGTCTTTAGAAAACTAAAAGCCTAATCCATTGGAATTTCAGTAAAGTACTGTTTGCCCCTCGATGTAGTTTTGATTCTTGATACTATGCATTGGATAAATTCTGAGCACTTTAAGCATAGTGACTACATGTGCTTTTGAAGATGTTTATATATTTCTTTCTCCATTGCCCCTTATTATATGCACGATAAGCTGGATTGAACGTTTGATCAACTTTCTCTGGAGTTGTTAAGAGAAATATCAACCAACTTACTGTTAAACTGTTGTTGAAAGAATTTATGTGTTAATTTGCATCTATGATGATTAAATAATAATTGTGGCCATAGTATTGATGACTTGACACCTCTTTTTGGCTAAGAAATCTATTTATCTTTTTTCTCTCTTTTTATTTTTCTTTTTCCTTTTTCTCATTAACTGGTTTAGCCGCTTTAATGACTCAAAGCTCCATGTTCCAGCAACCCTACATCTCCTATCCGACCTTACCATTTCTCATTTTCAGTTTTTTAATCATTGTATTGAATTGGGTGATGCAACCAAAATAAGATTACCCCGATCTCTCGAATCTATTCTGTTACGAATTTGGATAGACAATTTTTTAAGATATCATAGACAAGTGACCTTTTGCTCTTTGTGCTTCTCTTTCTTGGATTTGCTTTGTTCTAATATATGGGCAATTTCTTAAGTTGCATTGTTAACTTACTCTGAATTTGTTTCTTTTTATTTCAGATTTTACCTCTCAGTATATCGTCCACTCTTCATTTCACCAACACATCAAGGCATAATCAATATAATATTTATAAATCTTATATTTTCCTTTTTATAATTGATCAGCAATTCATACAGGTACTTTCTTGAAGTGTAAACTTGGTGTTAAGATACTATTACATGTCCTCTCACGTTTTAACGATGCTGCTCTAAAATAACAACCAAAAAGGAAAAGAAGGCAAGAAAAGAAAGAGGAACAATATAAACTTGCAGAGCTTCTTGATGTGAAAAGGTAAATCTGTAAATGTTAAAAAGGGCCATTTAAAAGTATTAAACTGTTGAAATTAGATTGTGCCCCCTCAGTAAGCTGGTAAACATTTGAAGCTAAATTGTCCATTTAGATCCCTCTTCTAGCTTTACATTTCTCATTCACCAGAGTATAACGAAGGAAATTAAATGTTATCTGAATGCATGTTAAGTCAAAAGTAGACAAGTACATTTACAACATGATTGATATGCAGCGGGAAGATATCATCCAATGAGGATTATTTTATGTATATTTGATTTAGACATGTAGCATTTATTTGAAGGTAGGACACGACTCAGGAGCAAGTCGTGAGTTTGATATTGTATTTCTTTATCCCTCCACTTGGGTTCATGATGCTTTTGAACTTTATCAAATTGCATATCTTTTTGCTTATAAAAACTGCTAAACTTGCAAGTTGGAATAAAGTTTAAATGCAGATTTTGAATTTTGATTTAGTCGACGTATAGCTTCACGTGAATAGCTTTCATCATTGTGTACCAAAGATTAGAATTGAATGTCCTAAATGTTTATATGAATTAGCATTTAATTTTTCCTTTTTTATTTTTTTAATTAACGTTTCTTATATTATAAAAAAGTAAAAGAAACATTTGTTTATGACCGCGCGAAGCGCGAATAGATTTACTAGTTAGTAATAATAGAAGGGACGGTAGGTGGGCTAACTGACATTGTTGATAGGGTCAGAATATTTGCCAATTCTGGGCAGTGAATATTCGTTATGGAGCCAACCAGACATAATAGAAGATTTGTTCTTGATTAGTTATTGCATCTGCCGATGATTAATCTAATTCTATCTGTAATAAGGCCGTAAAGTGGAGCATACCATAAGTGAATTGTTTAAAGGCAAAAAACATTTGTTGGTTTTTTTCCCTTCATTCATAGGAGGAAATGATCTCACCACATTACATTTTCAATAAACGAATATAAACTTATAAAAATCTCAGGTAGGGTGTATATAGGTCGATTTGGATATTTTTCAGTTACTAAATCAAATTAATTGTGTCAAATTTTTGAATTTATATGCCAAATCAAACTAATAAAGGTCGGGTTTTTCAATCTCGGTTTTCTCGAATTTTCGACTTTCTCGAGTTTTTCGCATTGTTTTGGTTAAGTCTTTACAACATAAAACATATAACTTGTGGTACAAATATTTCTTTAGTTCTAGTAAGATACAATTATATAAGGTATTTTTCAAGAAAAACACAAAATGTTGATATAATTCATGACATTGTACTAAAATATTTAATAATAAAGATAATAAAATTATAATAAAATAAATATTACTAATTTATAAGTCATATGATCATGATCTAAAAGTACTAAGTCATGCTAAAATAAGTACGGGTAATACGTATTAGTTACACGAGTAACCACTTAAAAAAAGTAAGTAATGCATTTTCACTATCTAAACAAATGCGAAATAAAAAAAAAAATCCAACAATAATATTGTCATTCTTAATATTGAATTGAATTTCTTTGCTAGCAAGAGTGTTGATTTGGTTCGGGGAAAGGACATAAATGCTCTGGCGGAGTAAACTATTTCCACGTCGCTGCCCCAAACTTTATTTTTTACTGCCTGCCCCATCATTGCCCCAGTACATGATTACTGTTACGCGGTGTAACGACCCGACCAGTCGTTTTGAGTTCTAGCGCGTCATTTGGCTGTTTGAGGCCTCGAGTAGCTTCACTTCATGTTTTATGACTTATACATGGGGTCAGAATTGAATTTCGGAAAGTTCGGAGTGATTTCAGAAGAAAAATTCTCAATTCGGAAGCTTTAAGTTGTAAGAGTTGACCAAGGTCTGACTTTTGAGTAAATGACATGTAAATCAGGATTTGAAGATTCCAATAGGTTCGTATGATGATTTTGGACTTTGGCATATGTTCGAGTTGAGTATCGAGTGGTCCGGGAGTATTTCAACGCTTGTTATGGAAAGTTGACATTTTGAAAGTTTAAGAATTTCTAAAGGTTGATTTGAAGTGAATCTATGGTGTTATCCATGTTCGTTTGAGGTTCCGAGCCTTGGAATAGGTTCGTATTGTGATTTGTAACTTGTACGTAAAGTTTGGCGTCATTCTGGAATGTTTTGATATGATTCGACGCGTTCGTGGAAGTTTGGGAGTTGAAAGTTGAAAGAAAGATGTTGATCGTCGATTCATGATTTTGATATTATTTGTGGTGTTTTGAGCCTTTGGATAAGTTTTTATAAGGTATTGAGCTTTGTTGGTGTGATTGGACGAGGTCTCGGGGGGCCTCAGGTGTGTTTCGGGGTGGCTTCCGACCAAATTTAGCTCAGTTGTTGTTGGTGGTGCTGGTTTTGTTCTTCGCGAACGCGAGGGGTCTCACGCGTTCGCGAAGAAGGAATATGGGTCTGGGCCTTTTTGTTCTATGCGTTCGCAATGGGGAAGCCGCGTTCGCGATGTGTTGGGCAGTGTTACTCCGCGTTCGCGATAGACATGACGCATTTGCGTAAGAGAAGTTGGCCTGGTCGTGGAATTTTGCCTTCACGTTTGCGATTAGGCAGCCACGTTCGCGAAGGGTAGGCTGGTAAAGCTTCGCGTTCGCGAGCCCTTTCTCGCGTTCGCGTAGAGGAGTTTTGGAGCTGAAGCTGGATGTGCTTCGCGAACACGAGGTGATTTTCGCGTTCGCGATGAAGGTCGTTTAGGCAGTGTATAAAATTACAAAAACAGGTTTTGACTCATTTTATCTCAAATCTTCCATGGAAACCAAATTTGGAGCAACTTTGAAGGAGCTTTTTCGTCATCCATCACTAGGTAAGTAACTTCTACATATTGTGAGTTAAATACACGACTTATACATGAATTTTACATGGACTTAAACATTGAAATTGGTGGAAATTGTGAGATTTTGAAGAAAAGCTAGAATTTATATTTTTAGATTTTTACCACGAAATTGGACACGGGATTAGGGATACATTACATATTTGAGTTCGTGGTGTCATGGGTAATGTTCATCTTCGAAATGTTTTGAAATCCGGGTGTAACGACCCTACCGGTCGTTCTAAGCTTTAGCGCGTCGTTCAACGGTTTGAGGCCCCGAGCAGTTTCACTTCAGGTATTATGACTTGTACGGATGGCCAGAATTTAATTTCGGGAAGTTCGGAGTTTATTTGGAAAGAAAATTCAAATTTCGGAAGCCTTAAGTTGGAGGAATCGACAAAACTGGGATTTTTGAGTAAACAACCTCAGAATCGGGAATTGAAAGTTCCAACAGGTTCGTATGATGATTTTGGACTTGGACGTATGTCCGGATCGTATTTTGGATGACTCGGGAGCGTTTCAGCGCCTATTATGGAAATTGGCATTTTGGAAGAATTTCAAAAGAATTAGCTTGGGGTGTATTTTAAATATTATCAATGTCCGTTTGGGATTCCGAGTCTGGAAATATCTCCGTATGGTGATTCTGGTATTGGAAGCGCATCTGGAAGTGGATTTGGAGGTCCGTTGATCATTTCGGGGTCATTTGAAAAAAAATAAAAAATTGAAGGTTTTTAGAAAGTTTGACCCGGAGTGGACTTTTTGATATCGGGGTCGAATTTCGATTCCGGAAGCTTGAGTAGGTCCGTAATATCAATTATGATAGGTGCGAGAAAAGGAAGTAATGGATTTTATTTGGCAGAATGTTATATGCCGATTCGGAGTGCCAAAAGAAATCGTATGTGATAATGGACCACAGTTTATAGGCTCGAAAGTCACAAAATTTTTTTAAAGTTGGCAAATCAAACTAATAACTTCCTTACCTTATCATCCCGTGAAAAATGGACAAGCTGAGTCAACGAACAAGATTATTATTAATAATTTGAAGAAAAGATTAGAAGAATCAAAAGGCAATTGGCCCGAGGTGTTACCAGGAGTATTATGGGCTTATCGAACAAGAACAAAGACAGGCACGGGAGAAACACCATTTTCACTTGTTTATGGTTCAGAAGCCTTAATCCCAGTTGAAATAGGAGAGCCAAGTACGAGATTCACACAAGCAACAGAAGAATCAAATGATGAAGAGTTAAGAGCGAACTTGGATTTACTCGAGCAAAGAAGAGAAGCAGCTCTAATAAGGATGGCAGCACAGAAGCAAACTATTGAATGATACTACAATAGGAAGGCTCATCTAAGATACTTCAAGATTGGGGACTTCGTTCTCAAAAAGGTTTTTCAATCAACAAAAACAGTTGGAGCAGGAAAGTTGAACCCAAATTGGGAAGGTCCTTATAAAGTTCGAGGTATCGCTGGGAAAGGTGCTTATGAATTAGAAACCATGGACGGCAAGGTGTTACCTTCGAATTGGAATGCTGTTCATTTGAAGAAATTTTATTTCTAAGCAAGGGAAATACCCACGGTCAGGTATCACTTAACTACGATTTTGTTTTATTCAGTTAAATTATACTAACAATTTTAGATGATAGGCAAAAAGCTAGCCCATACCAAATGATGATATTAGACCTGAAAGACACGCGAGATACAAAATTATTCCTGATCTGGGTTACAACCTTTCTGATGGAAATAAAAAGGGTTAAGCAGTCATAATCTAAAAATATACCTCCGAGTCCCGTATGTATTTTCCTTTTCAGGAAATGGACCACATGAAAGGAACTATCAAGTGCTCGATATTTCATACTTCAAAACTCTAACACTTGGGGGACTATGGAAGGCAAAGAAGACTAAAAGAGTCAGAATTCAAGTCAAGCCTGGATCAACCCAAAAATAAAAAATCAAGAGCTAATCAAGAGCCAAAAAAAAGCCCGATTCAAAACCTTTGTAATAAGCTTTGATAAAGTATAAACTCGCGGATGTAAATTACAAGATCCTACGAGTACTTAGGTTAAGGGCAATGATTAGTCATGGGTTGCAAAATATACCCTAGAATTTTATGAAATTTGTTATAAGGAAAACAGTTATGAAAGAGTTGTAGATGTTGTACAAAAAGTTACTTGAATACATGTAAAGTGTTATATAATTTAAAAGTTTAAAATATGAAACTTCCTCAAATTATTCAATAAATCTCTTCGAAACATGTATTTTCCTACTTCTTTCATATACTTACACCAATATGAAGTTGAGACGTCTTCTTCATTAGTGTCGTTTATAAAAGGGCCCTCTTTTATAAAATTTGTGTCTATACCAAAATCACGAAATACTAAAGCATTTTTAAAATGCAAGTCAAAGAGTAAAACATAAAATCAAACGAAATATTATATAATAAACCTAGCTAAAACTAAGTATAAACTTAGTTAAAACCAAGGTATTAGTTTGATTACAAACCCCAAAACGGACCAGGGGTAAAAACTAGCCAATCATTCCAAAAATAAAAAAAACAAAAATAAACAAAACAAACTTCCCATCAAAAGTTCAAGAAACAAACTAAGAACATTATGGGGCAGAATCCAATATGGCATCATCAGCAGCGGGAGAAGATTCGACTTGAGCAGAAGAGGCTTGAACACCAACTTCACCAGGAGTAAGTTCATCACCTTCGGGAACTCCCACCTCAGGTGAGGAAAAGTTCTGACTTTGCTGAATTTTTTTAATAGTTTCCTTATCCTTTGCAATCTCAGCATTCAAGTCAAAGACTTCCTGGCTAGCCTCCATCAAAGTCTCGAGGCGCGTGTTCAGAAAAGTCCAGCTTACGTCAAGAGTTGATTTATCTTTGAGAGCCTCGTAGTCCTTCTCCCATTGCTCAATTTCAGCCTTCAACTCTTCTCTTTCAGTCAAAGAGGCATCATAAGAAGACTTCAAAGGGGCGAGGGATCTCTCCAAGAACTGGACCTTATCAGTAGAGGCACAGAGGTCTTCTTGAGCCTAGGTGAGTGTTTGAACAAGCTCCCCGGCATAGGTCTCCTTCTGATTAAGGAGTTCTTTCAAACCCCTAATCTCTTCGGTAGCTTTGGAAAGGTGCTCTGCAAATGAAGACTCAAGGATATCTTTATCTTTGCCAACTTGACTGGAAGAGGCTTTTTCAATTACCAATTCTGCCGCCATCACTCTTACTTGTTATTCCAAAGCACACTTCTCCTTATCTAAAACTTCTTTCTCAAACGGAAGACCCTCGTATTGTTCCTTCCAGTTGTCCGCCTCTGTACGATAATCGTTGACTAGCTGTTCAGTGGACAATTCTCTTCATAAGCTCCGTGTTTATCAAGTTGATCTACAAAAGAAAAAGAAGAAGTGATTATCAAACAAAGGTAAAAAATCACAAGGAAAATAAAGGAAAGAGCTAAGACTTGTACCTTCAAAGATGAATAAACAATATCATTCATCCACGTCAAGGAACTGTGGCTTTCCAACTTCGACTTCTCAACTGGGCCAAGCAGAGGTTTTAGCCATACGTCGGCTTGGCCAGAGTTTTTCAAAAGATTACCATCCTCGGGGACTTCTATGGTAACCTTTTTCATCATCCTATTGCTCGAGGAAGTGAAACTTCAACATGAGAAGTGGTAGCAATAGGGACAGTTGAGGAAGTGAAAACAGGCACGGGAGGAGCAGTAACAGCAACAACAGGAGCAAAAATCTGAGAATCAATAGGAACTGACACTCGAAAAGAGGCAAGGGGTACTTCTTCGGAAACAGGACCAAAATCTTCACTATCAAAACCACGGAAAAATAATTGATCGATAGAGTCACGAGGGGAAACATTCATCTCTTCATCAGAACTCACTAAAGTAGCACTTTCAGGCTCATTCACAGGAACTGAACTTGGAGGAGGGGTGGTTTCATCATCTTAAATAACGCGCCTCCTAGCCCGAGGCCTACACACTAAATAACCCTCTTCTTGTTCCTCTTCACACTCTAAGCCACGAGCTCCCTCCGCTTTTCTCTTTGATGAAGAATTTAAAATCATCTCTTGAGCAAGGGACAAAGAGAGTCTTGATGAAGTAATAGATGCGGCACTGACACCTCGAATGGGAAACCCTAGCAAAGGAAAAAGTTAGTAACCTCCAAGTAAATACAAAAGGAAGGAGGAAAATCAAAGAGAAGGATACCATGAGTCTTGACTTTCCAACCAAACCTATGAGAAATGTGTTTCCAAGACCTTTCTTTCGTAGGAGCAACCGACAACAATTTCTCTACCCAAGCACGGAAGTTTGGTATTTCTTCAAAAACTTCCATGGTTGCTAAAAAGAAAAGAAAAAAGCCACGAGATCGTAAGTTTCTTCTTCCCTCATAAAAAAAGAAGAGAGATACTTAAAAAAAACAACCTTACGTGCAAAAATCCACTTTTCTGAAAAAGGCATGTTCTCCTCACCCACCAAACCACTTGTGGGAGCAGCAACAAAATGGGCGTACCAGCCACGATCTCTATCATCTTCAGGGCTAGCCAAAACCCTTTTGCTTTTGGCCATGAGAGTAAAGACCCCTGAACGAAACAACTTAGGGGAATAAAAATGAATCAAGTGTTGAAAGGTAAAGGGTAAGGAAGCCAAATTAGATAGGTATCGTAGACATGCAACAACTCTCCATAAAATAGGACCAATCTGTCCTAAGCAAACATTAAAGAAACGACAAAATTCTATGATCGCTGGGTCAATAGGTGGTCTGAAACCTAAGGTAAAAGGATATGTGTAAACAAAAGAATAACTAGCCTGGTATGAAGTTATCCTTTGGTTTGAGCGAGGAACTAAAACTGGAAAATCAGATTTCCAGTGGCATTCTCTTCGCACAAGAGAAATCAAGCCATTAGTAATCTGGGAAGGATAGACATCGGCACGATCATAGAAAGTCATAGAAGTAACTTGGTTCCTGATCGATTCACGATCAGTAGAGAAAGAAAATTCTTGAGGAACAATTTCATCAACTGTTGGTTCTCGAATGGGTTCACTTGATTCCCTATTTCTGGCAGAAGATCTATGGGTTGAAGAAGTCCTAGTCCTAGAAGAAGAAGGAGTAACGATGTTGGTTTGGGAAGTAGAACCACGAATAGATACAGCTCCTAAACTACGTAATACCTCTTCTACTCCTAACAAGAGTAGTTGAAGGGGGAAGTTTATCTACAATTACTACTCTACGAGGATCGGGGTTTGATGAAGACATGGTTATACAAGAAAATAATGCGTGCTGAAGAACAAGAACGATTAAAGAAGAAAAATACTCTAGATTGAAGGTTTCATGAAACTAAAAGTGACTGATGCAGCCACAAGAAAGCCCTAAAAACCGTTGAAGAGTCGCAGACCCAATCGAAGAAGGCCACGTGGCACATACATTAAATGGAAGTGACATGCGACGTGTTGGTTTTGAAGAAGACGCAATGATACATGGGAAACGGTGGCAAATAATTCCCGCCATAAGTACGTACCACTTCCCAAATATTCAATTGCAGAATATTCGGCAAGTGGGAGGACTATCTGTATTGGTAGAAAATAAATAATACACGTGGAATTATATGTGGCTGACAGGGCATGATACATGGATCACTAAGAAGATGATAACTGGAGTGTAATAATTAAAAAATGCACGAGTTACAAGAGGTACTAACAAATCACTCACGAAATGAAAGGACAGAGTTGCTCGAGCCTAAATTGTTCAATGAAGAGACATGGATAGAATGAATCAAGACAATAAAAAAGGAAGATTCACGAATCTCCAATTAATGAGGAAGAAGAATCAGAATCGCTACAGAATCTTCATGAACAGTTACAATCGCCAATTATAACAGTTCATTTAATGTCATTAATGCTCATAATGACTCAGACATAAAAGGAATGAAACATTATATTTGTAAACCCCTATATAAGGGAAGAGAATTTCACTTGTAAAGGGACGTTCTGATTCTTACTGGAATACCATTACTTTCTTTTGTTTTCAATCAATTATTTCCATATTTCTTGTCACGTTTATTTCCTTTCATATAATTGAGAAAGTACGGAATTTCTTGGTTATCAGTAACCCGAGTTCTTCTAAAAATAGGCTTTGACCGAGAATCTTATCTTTTGGTTAAACAAATTGATTCCATTGCCGGAAATCTGATAATCTTTTTACTTTCCAAATCTTTCTCTCTCACAACCAAATCATGTCAACTATCAGTGACAACAACCAACAAGTAGAAGGAACTCCAGTTCCATCACCTCAGAGATCTCCACGCACTTCTCGAGAAGGAACACCTGAAAGATCTGCTACTCACTCGAATGAACAACATGGAGAAGAGCAGACCGTTGAGCAGGATGATGTGAAATAGTTGATCACTAAACACGTGAATAATGCTCTCCAAGCTTTCACGAGGGGACTTTACTAATGATACACTTCTGCACTAACTATGCCGGATCTGAGAGGTTAATTTGGTGGTCGTCTGGGCGCATAGGCGCAACTGCTGAGAAGACTTTATGGTGAGCTACATTCCACGCTACGTATCGCAGCCCACAGAGTCTCCAACATACTATTTACTTTATCCTGTCATATTTACATTCCGAACAAATGTTGTATTATTATTGTACTCCTTAGTAAATGCTCATGCACTTGTGACACCGGGTTTTAGGATGTTCTAGGATTTGTTTATGGTTTTATTAACCTCGATACACTTTTACTTGTATAATATTTAAATTGTATTGCTATACGACTTTAACGCATTTATGTCTCCGCCTAACAAGTTTCATGATTTTAAAAATAATAAAATAAATAACTAAGTTGTTACTTCACCGTTGGCTTGCCTAACAGTGATGTTGGGCGCCATCGCGACCTATAGTGGGTTTTGGGTTGTGACAGCTTGGTATCAGAGCTCTAGGTTCACTTGGGTCTCACGAGTCATGAGCGAGTCTAGTAGAATCTTGCGGATCGGTACGAATATGTATGTACTTATCTTCGAGAGGTTACAGAATTGTTAGTAGAACTTCCCTTCTTGATTCCTCTTCGTGCGATTTGATTCCATCAAGGCTTATGCCTTCATTTCCTTCCTACTCACACTTACACAATGTTGAGCATTTGTTATCATTGGGGCATCGAAAAGTTTCAGTGGTACTATAGATGTAGTGCATGATGTATCTCCCTGCGTATTCGAGCGAGCTATTGTCGTCGTCCTATGGAAGGGTGTTCTGCCATTTTAGCCCTGTATTAGTATTGTCTATGGTTTTGAGGCTATACACAGATTGTTATGATGTTCATGAGTGGTTATTGCGTAGTGTTGATGTAAATGGTAGGGTGCTTATTTATGGATCGCGACAGTAAATGACTCAAAAGGTGGATTTCTCAGTTCATGGTTTAGAGGTTCGACATTTAATTAGAGTGGAGGAAAGACAATCAGACTATGTATGTTTAGGTTTTGGATAATGGAGTAACGAGACTTGATAATTTCGAGCGTGGTGGAATTTTCATTTGTGGTGTGGTGTCGTCATCCTTGTTTGAACGCATTAAGGTTCGTCGGTGTTATGGTTTTCTTTGATTTGACTTCGGGGTCAGGGTGTGGTGAAATAGTGTCTAAGAAGCAGTTGTCAGAGACGGCGGTGTGTAGCAGTTTCAGAATCGAATCGGTGTTTTGAATGCTTATGGCTCGAGAAAGATGATCTTCGAGGAGCCTTAGAGTTGGTATCAATTTATTAGTTTAGGTGCTGCAGAGATGGATTGTGCTTTGAGGCAACATTTGGGTTATGAAGGATGAGGAAGGACATGGTGGGAAATGTCTCGCGGTGGTTGAATTGCTAGCATGTCAAGTATGAAAAGCAGAGGTCGAGAAGTTTCTTAAAGGAGATGGTTTAACTGAAGTGGGAGTGGTAGAGTAGCATATGGATTATGTGGTAAGATAGCCACATGCCTTTAGAAAGTTTAGAGCAATTCGAGGGATCATGGTGGACAATGACTAGGTCCACGGATTTTATTTGGGATGTTGGCTACTATGCTGAGGGAGGTTGAATATGACGGAAATGAGTTTTCTTTGAATGAAGAGGGGTGTAAAAGCTTGATTATTGTTATGGGATATGACGTAACTTCGAGTTTGGAAATGTATTGTCGGACTTTCAGTTGATGTCAATGGGGGATGAACTGACTTTTACAGCTGATGGGCGAGAATGAGCTTAGGAGGGTTTGGTGATTTCGTGGTAGTTGTACCCAGTGCAACTTTGTTGGAAGATGTTGGTATGGAATTCCATAGGTGGGCTATCTCCTGTGAGCAAGTTAGCGGTTGCGTGGTTTTGATGAAGTTTCTACGATGAGTTCTAATTTTTACCCGACAGAAGGTCAAACATGTGATTGTGGCTGATAATTCGAAATGTTCATGAAAAGTTTAACAAGAGATTACGAGAAATATGGCGGGTTAATGGTGCGACATCATGGTAATTAAGAAGGAGGAATCTTTGTGGGTTTTACATTTATGTGATTGTAGCTTAAAGCTAAGTGGGGGAGCCCACCATCTACGATTGGGTCCGTTGTGTGGTTAAGGATCGAGTTTTTGCAGTAGATTATGAAAGGGACTTGGAGTGTTTCTATGTTAGCACCGGGCTCTACCGTGTGATGTTAGAGAGATGGAAGAATATAACTTTGGGTTCGTAGGGGATCTTTCTAAATAGGTGTACCAGTTGGAGATGTTATTGTGTGCATAAAGAGGGTATGATATGGTTCATGGGTATTGGGACGATGTGGTCTTGTGAATTGGGTCACTCGAAATGAGTGTTGTTGGGTTTCATTACGTTTTGAATGAAGCTATTATTATTTCTAAGGCAAGTCAAGAGTAGATTGGAAGAAGTGGGGTCAGTTAGTAATGGTTTGAATCAGCATGATTGTGGCAATGATCAGTTCCTTCGGCGTGTTAAGTTATACAGGTGGTTTGTGGTTGTACGTGCAGGCTTGACAGCCACTATGATTTGATTGATTTGGGAGGTATGTGATTCAAATGGCCTTGTTATGTATAAATGGATCCCGAAAGAGTTATGGCGATTTAGACCACAACTTGAGGTTTGTAATTTCTGCGGTTATGGGAATTTAGTTGTGTGTTGCAATGGTTCTTCTGAAATGAGTTAAGTGAAAGGTTTCTAGCCAATGAAGTGTTTATTCTACTAGTAGTTCAGGGGTTCCGACGAATTCTTGTATTTCGCATAGCGACATGATAGGTGTAGTTAGAGGCATGGGAATTGAAAGTTGAGGATCAAGGTTGCAGCTCGGTGTTGATAAGAATGTCACAAGCTCGGATGAGCAGGGAAGAATTCAGGTGTTCAGAGTAAGCGGGCATTATCTTAGTGTCACCTGAGAATGGTGTTCTTTAGAAGATGCATTGTGTACTGATTTGCGGATTCTTGAATTTGCTTTACAGAATTTGTACGGTTGGAGGTATGGATGTGCAGGCTTTGCTACCTTGGTGCGGAAGGTCATGGGAGTATAACCCACGGGAAAATTGTAGAAGTGTGACTTGTTAGTCACTTGATTGTTAAGGATTGAAACCAAGTATAGAGATTAGGGTACTATTACTAATGTGAGAGCTTATGCTTGAAAGGCGCTCTATTCCTTTGGTTGTGGTCTGCGGGATTTTGTTCCAGATTTGATGGCTACTCGTATGTGTAATAAATAGGGTCATTGTGGATCCTTGAAAGGTTGTTGGCCTAGTATGGAATGATCAGAACCGGTTTGAGGTCCGTTGGCGGGTCTAATGTGAATGTGTGCTCTACGTCAGGACGGATGTGATCATTCAACATAGCATTACTTACGCAGGAGCCTTCAGGCGTTGGATGTTATTACCGTCGTCAGCTATTCCATGTAATACTCTCTTGTACCAGGTGGGTTGTGAGACGACTTGATTATTCGCATGTGTGTTGTGATCCCGTGTAGCTTGTGGTGTTGTACAAGCAAGATGGCTCTCGAGATGCAGGTCATTTATTGCACCTTAGTCGTGCTTGGGTTTTTGTAGCGTATGGCGCTGTCCATCTCCCCAAAATTTGTATTATGCCCTTGGCGTGGTTGTGGTCGACATTCGGGCATTTCGTAAGTATAAGCATTTTGGCTTGATGAGTGTTTCCTTATTGATCGTTATGTGTGGATCGGGTGGCACGCCGCCACGGGGACATTGTTTGGATCGGGTGGCATATTGCCACATGTATGTTGTGTGGATCGGGTTGCACGCCGCAACAGTGTCATATTTGGATCGGGTTGCATGCCGCAATAGTGAGATGTTGAGTACGGTTCCCTATACTTATTTTTGTGTGTCTTGTTTCTCGTCCCCGAGAAAGGTTTATAGCATCTGTTGGCCATTTTATTCGTTTCGCGGGCTGGGTAGTTCTTTGCCAGAGTTCGTTCTTCCTTATGAGTCATATTCGGATTGTAGCTTGTTGGCACATTGATGGCGTCATATAAGATTTAGACGGTGTTTGAGGTGGCTTATTTCCCGAGCAACTTGTATTGGGTGAGACGAGATTTTTGGACCTGAGATCAGTGCGATCAGAGTTATGTAGGGTATAATAAAGAGGAAATATCATTATTCAGTTCAGAATGAGGTAATGGTTCTTGTTAGGAGGAGAGACTCCATGATTTATTGATTCGGCAGGTGGTTATGAGTTTCTACACATCTCGTTTGTCATTGCAGTATTGCGAGAGTTGGAACGAGGCTTACATGTGTTATGAGGCATATTGCACGCATTGGGTTAGTGAATTTGCAGCTGTTGTGCTTGGAGGAGGTTACCATGTGCAAATGAGTTATGCGACGCATTGTGTGGTATCAACATGGGTGCTTGATCATGTGTTGGTTCAGTGTGTGGAGATTCATAGGGTGTTTGTATGTTAGAATCGCGTCTCGTGGAGAATTCAGGATGTTGGAATTTGGTTCTAAGTCTTGTTAGCTAAGATTATAGGGAGGATCTTCAGTCTGGCTCGAGCTAATATGCTCACATGGATTGTGGTGGCACGAGTAGGTGCACGAGGTGTTAAATAGTAATTTTTGACAACTTCGGAACAAATCTTGGAACATTCAAGGACGAACGTATGTTTAAGTGGGGGAGAATGTAACGACATGACCGGTTGTTTTGAGTTGTAGTGCGTCATTCGACAGTTTGTAGCCGTGAGTTGCTTCACTTCATGTTTTATGACTTGTACGCGTGGTTGGTGTTGATTTTCGAGAAGTTCGGAGTTAATTCGGATGAAAAATTCTCAATTCGGAAGCTTTAAGTTGGAAGAGTTGACTAAGGTTTAACTTTTGATTAAATGACCTCAGAATCGGGATTTGAAAGTTCCAAGATGACTTGGGCGTATGTTCGAGTTGAGTATCGGGTGGTCCGTGAGCATTTCGGCGCTTATTATGGAAAGTTGGCATTTTGAAAGTTTAAGAATTTCTAAAGTTTGATTTGAAGTGAATTTTGGGTGTTATCGATGTCCGTTTGAGGTTCTGAGCCTTTTAATAGGTTCGTATCATAATTTGTGACTTGTACGTAAAGTTTGGTGTCATTCCGGAATGTTTTGATATGATTCAGACGCGTTCATCGAAGTTTGGAAGTTGAAAGTTGAAAGAAAGATTTTGATCGTCGATTCATGATTTGTTATTTGTGGCATTTAGAGCCTTGGGATAAGTTTGTATTAGGTATTGGGACTTGTTGGTGTGATTATACGGGGTTCCTGGGGCCTCAGGTGTGATTCGAGGTGGTTTCGGACCAAGTTTGAATGATTTGCTATTGCTGGTGTTTGGTTTTGTTCTTCGCGAACGCAAAGGGATTCACGCGTTCGCGAAGAAGGATTTTGGGGCTTCTGGGATTTTCCCATCACGAACGCGATGAAGGAGACGCGAACGCGGAGCAGAGGCTGGGGTAGCCTACGCGAACGTGACTTGGAAGTCACGAATGCGAAGAGGAAGAGGAATTAGGGCCTGTCAGGCGTTAAGCCTTCACGAACGCGGCTCGTGGCCCGCGAACGCGTAGAGTAAATTTTCGAGGCCGTTGTTTTAGCCTTCGCGATCGCGATCGCGAAGGAGCTTCCGCGATCACGATGAAGGATGGGCCTGGGCAGAATGGTTTTAAGTTGGGTTTTTTGCCCATTTCACTCATTTGTTTTCACTTGTTTGGGCGACTTTTGGGGTTCTTGAAGAGGAGATTTTTGTCATCCATTTTGAGGTTATTTATTCCCACCTATTGTGAGTTAAATATATGAGTTATATACGGATTTATACATGAAAATTTATGGAAATTGTGGGATTTTGAAAGAAACCTAGAAATTGGTATTTTTGAATTTTGACCACGAAATTGGACATGGAATTGGGAATAAAACATATATTTGAGTTCGTAATGTTATGGGTAAAGTTTATCTTTGGAAAGTTTTGGAATCCGGGCACGTGGGCCCGAGGGTTGACTTTATTGACTTTTCGAGCGGAGTTGGGAATTGTTATAAATTGATTTATTATGAGTATTAGAGTATATTTTTATTGGTTTGCACATTCGTTGACTAGTTTTGGAGCGTCGGACATCGGTTTGAGGTGTTAGAGTGGCATTGGAGCCGGTTATGGAACTTCGGAGCGAGGTAAGTCTCCTGTCTAACTTTGTGAGCGGGAATTTACCATAGGTGTTATATTCTTATGTGCTACATGTTGTGGGAGCTACGCACGTATAGGGTGATGGGTGTCCGTGAGTATGCTAGAACTCCTGATTATGTCCGGGTAGACTTAGGTTCACGCCATGCTATAATTGTACTATTTGATTTATCTTTGCTCGTGTAATTTATTATTTAGTGTTACGACTTGAGACTATACTTGCATAGGGTGATAGACTCGCTATTGTAGATATGTGGTGAGCTACTTGATAATCCGCAGAATAATTTGTGCTTCCCTTACGAATTTCTCCCACGTTGTGCATATTCATTTCAAAGCTTTCCTTAAATTTCATAACTCACACGTATATTCATGAGTGGGGTCAAGGACCCATTAAAACTTCTTACTCTAATGGGATCAGGCCGTTCTCCTCGACAGGATTTTGTACCACACTCTTATGGGAGCGGGTCGTTCGCCTCGGCAGTATAATAGATGCATCTATGGTTCGTACCGCTCGACCCTCGACAGTGTACACATTATTATGGGATTGGGCCGTTCGCCTCGGCAGTATCATATTTCTTATGGGATCGGGCCGTACGACCTCGGCATAATCGTGCGTTATATCTCTAGCAGTCCGAATTTTCACGAGATTATCCTTCCACTAATTCCTTGCATTTTATATGGTATTTCTTATTCATTTGATATTGGCACTTGATATTTTTCGAGCTGCTGAGATAGGAAATGAGATTGAGAAGTTTATTCATTTGATATTGGCACTTGATATTTACCGTTTCATCCCACTATTACTGTTGTACTTCAATCTATTTAGAATTTAGCATACTTCTTTATTGGACCTTAGTAAGTGTCGGTGTCGACCCCTCGTCACTACTTCTCTAGAATTAGGCTGGATACTTACTGGGTACGCGCTGATTTATGTACTCATGCTACACTTTTGCACTAAATGTCCAGGATCTGACAGGTTCATTTGGTGGTCATCTGGGCGCGTAGGTGCAGCTACTGAGAAGACTTTATGGTGAGCTGGATTCCAGGCTACATATCGCAGCCCATAGAGTCTCCATCGTACTATTTACTTTATCTTGTCTTATTTACATTCCAGACAGATATTGTATTATTATTGTACTCCTTAGTAAATACTCATGCACTTGTGACACCGGGTTTTGGGATGTTCTAGGATTTGTTTATGGTATGCTTAATTTCGATACACTTTTACTTGTATAATATTTAAATTGTATTGCTCTACGACTTTAACGCATTTATGTCTCCACCTAACAAGTTTCATGATTTTGAAAATAATAAAATGAATAATTAAGTTTTTACTTCACCGTTGGCTTGCCTAACAACGACGTTGGGCGCCATCACGACCTATAGTGGATTTTGGGTCGTAACAGCTTGGTATCAGAGCTCTAGGTTCACTTGGGTCTCACGGGTCATGAGCAAGTGTAGTAGAGTCTTGCGGATTGGTACAGAGACATCTGTACTTATCTTCGAGAGGCTACAAGATTGTTTGGAGCACTTCCCTTCTTGATTCCTCGTCGTGATGTTTGATTCCATCGAGGCTTATGCCTTCATTTCCTTCCTACTCACTAGTACATGATGTTGGGCACTTGTTATCATTGGGGCATCAAAAAGTTATAGTGGTACTACAGATGTAGTGCATGATGTATCTCCCTGCGTATTCGAGCGAGCTATTGTCGTCATCCTGTGGAAGGGTGTTCTGCCATTTCAGCCCTGTATTAGTATTATCTATGGTTTTGAGGCTATGCACGGATTGTTATGATGTTCATGAGTTGTTATCGCACAGTGTTGATGTAAATGGTAGGTTGCTTATTTATGGATCTCGACGGTGAATGACTCAAAATGAGGATTTCTCAGTTCATGGTTTAGAGGTTCGACATTTAATTATAGTAGAGGAAAGGCAATCAGACTATGTATGTTCAGGTTTTGGTTTATGGAGTAACGAGACTTGATATTTTCGAGTGTGGTGGAATTTTCATTTTTGGTGTGGTGTCGTCGTCCTTGTTTGAACACATTAAGGTTCCTCGGTGTTATGGTCTTGCTTTATTTGCCTTCGGGGAAGGTTGTGGTGTAATAGTGTCTAAGAAGCAGTTTTCAGAGACGATGGTATGTAGCGGTTTCAGAATCGAATCGGTGTTTCGAATGCTGATGGCTCAAGAAAGATGATCTTCGAGGAGGCTTATAGTTGGTAACAATTTATTAGTTCAGGTGCTGCAGAGATGGATTGTGATTTGAGGCAACATTTGGGTAGGACACGGTGGGAGATGCTCGCGGTGGTTGAATTGCTAGCAGGTCAAGTATGGATAGCAGAGGTGGAGAAGTTTCTTAAAGGAGATGGTTTAACCGAAGTGGGAGTGGCAAAGTAGCATATGAATTATGTGGTAGGATAGCCACATGTCTTTAAAACGTTTAGAGCAATTCGGGGGATCATGGTGGACAATGACTAGGTCCAAGGATTCTATTTGGGATGTTGGCTACTGTGCTGATGAAGGTTGAATATGACGGAAATGAGTTTTCTTGGAATGAAGAGGGGTGTAAAAGCTTGATTATCGTTATGGGATACGACGTAACTTCGAGTCTGGAAATGTATTGTCGGACTTTCAGTTGATGTCAATGGGGGATGAACAGACTTTTACAACTGGTGGGCGAGCATGAGCTCAAGAGGGTTTAGTGATTTCATGGTAGTTGTACCCAGTGTAGCATTGTTGGAAGATGTCGGTATGGAATTCCACATGTGGGCTGTCTCCTGTGAGCAAGTTAGCGGTTGCATGATTTTGATGAAGTTTCTACGATGAGTTCTACTTACTACCCGACAGAAGGTCAAATATGCGATTGTGGCTGATAATTCGGAATGTTCATGAAACGTTTAACAAGAGATTGCTAGAAATATGGCAGGTTAACGGTGCGAGATCATGGTAATTAAGAAGGAGGAATCTTTGTGGGTTTTACATTTATGTGATTGTAGCTTAAAGCTAAGTGGGGGAGCCCACCATCTACAATTGGGTCCGTTGTGTGGTTAAGGATCGAGTTTTTGCAGTGGATTATGAAAGGGACTTGGAGTGTTTCTATGTTAGCACTGAGGATCTGCGGTGCGATGATAGAGACATGGAAGAAAACAACTTTGGGTTCATAGGGGATCTTTCAGAATGGGTGTACCAGTTGGAGATGCTATTGTGCGCATAAGGAGAGTATGCGATGGTTCATGGGTATTGAGACGATGTGGTCTCGTGAATTGGGTCACTCGGAATGAGTGTTGTTGGGTTACGTTATGTTTTGAATGAAGCTATTATTATTTCTAAGGAAACTCAAGAGTAAATTGGAAGAAGTGGGGTCAGTTAGTAATGGTTTGAATCAGCATGATTGTGGCAATGATTAGTTCCTTTGGCGTGTTAAGTTATACATGTGGTTTGTGGTTGTACGTGCAGGCTTGACAGCCACTATGATTTGATTGATTTGGGAGGTATGTGATTCAAATGGCCTTGTTATGTATAAATGGATCCCGAAAGAGTTATGGCGATTTAGACCACAACTTGAGGTTTGTAATTTCTACGGTTATGGGAATTTAGTTGCGTGTTGCAATGGTTCTTCTGAAATGAGTTAAGTGAAAGGTTTCTAGCCAATGAAGTGTTTATTCTACTAGTAGTTCAGGGGTTCCGACGAATTCTTGTACTCTCGCGTATCGGCATGATAGGTGCAGTAAGAGGCATGGGAATTGGAAAATGAGGATCAAGGTTGCGGCTTGGTGTTGATAAGAATGTCACGAGCTCGGATGAGCAGGGAAGAATTCAGGTGTTCAGAGTAAGCGAGCATTATCTTAGTGTTGCCTTAGAATGATGTTCTGTGGAAGATGCATTGTGTACTGATTTGCGGATTCTTGAATTTGCTTTACAGAATTTGTACGGTTGGAGGTATGTGATGGTAGGTTATAATCTTGTGTTTTAGTCGCTTATTACATTCTAATTTATTGCACTTTAATTGAGTTTGAGCGTTAATTGCTAGAGTTTTACACTAATTGTGTATTTTATGCCTTGTAGGAGTGATTCCAAGCTATGTAGATTTTATGGAACTAATTCGAGCTAATTGGAGCTTTGAAGTCTGAGTAAAAGCCCAAAGGAATAAGCCAGAATCGTGTTCGGGGGTCGAGGATCACTTCTGGGCGTCAAAATTTAAGTAAGAATAATCTGCTAAACAATTGCACTGGTGCGGTGCACTGGGCGACGCACAGTGCGATGCATCAGTGTAAAAATCTGTCAGAAAATGTCAAACTTCAGAGACTGGGTTTTTGGGGTCTGTGAGGAAAAAGCACTAATGCGGCGCACTGGGCAACGCATAGTGCGACGCATGAAAAGCAATAAGTTTGCAAGTTTTCCTATTTCGGCTAGGAAAGGGTGATTTTGTTTGGGCCCGACCCTACTTGGTATAAATACGCGGAAAAATGGTATTTTCTGGACTTTTGACACATCTAAGACTTAAGGAGGCTAGAGAGAAGGTGGAGAAGCCAAAGCACAAGGAATTCATCATTCAATCCTCACTCAAGACAAGAGTTTGGATCATTTTATGTTTTTCTTTATATTTGTGATGAATTACTCCATATCTATGGAGTAGTTCTCTTTAGGGATTGATGGATTTGGTGTTTTGATGATTGTTTGTGGATATTAACTCTAGTTCTTATGTATTGAATTGTTTTGGGTGATTTAATTATTGCATCTATATTCACATGTTCATGTAATCGAGAGAGGCATAACTTGTGATGTTTTTGCATCATCTTGTTGGTTGAATTCATTGATTCTTCTTAGTAATCGAAAGAGGCTAGTTGGATTATTGTTTAGACCTAGTTAGGAGGATAATCGAAAGAGGTTCTCTTAAAGACCAGTCCACTACGAATTCGTGCATATCTTCACGGAGCATAAATTGGTTCATATTGTGAGGTTGAGACTTAATCGAGAGAGGAGTTTTTACTAAACGTTTGAACTAATAATTGAGTGAATTCGAGAGACTCACTTGAACATTAGAAGTGAATTAACGAGAGTTAAATCCCAGACAATTATCTTGCACCTATCCAATCGACCCCTATTTTCTCCTATTGATATCTTCTTTGCTTAATTTTGTTCAATTGTCATTAGTCAATTAGATCTAGAGTCTTAGTTCATTTTAGTTCTTAATCATATAATCTCAATTTTTCATCATCTTGGATAGCAATCTAGCTACAAGCTATGAAAATACTGTTTAACTCCAATCCCTGTGGATACGATATTATATTATACTATATTCGACTAGCAAGCATATTTAAGTTTAAGTTTTGCACTCGTCAAAGTTTGGCGCTGTTGCCAGGGATTGGCAATCAATAGTGTTGGAAATAGTTTGTAGTGCTAATTCAGGAATTTTTTATTTTATTTTATTTTTCTCTTTTTACGTTTGGGTGTTCTTTGATTGTGTGCAGGCTACAAGTTAGATTGGTGCATGACACGATCTTTTGGGAAGGTCTTGCTACCATATGAACCAGAAATCGAGAAAAATCTGCGACAGTTAAGGAAAGAAAGAAAGATCACCGAGACGTTAGAAAAGGTTGGGCAATCCTCAACCAAAGATATGGCTAGAAACGGTGAAGATAATGTTGATTTGGCTGCGAGAGAGGCAGCCCAACTATGAGAAAAAGTAGCACGAGATGATGAAGAAGCAGCACCTAGAGATGCACAAATTGCTTATGAGGAGGATAGGGCTCGAAGAATTAATCAAAATCAACCCTTGGGTGCAGACCAGTTCGGAAACATAGCTCCCAGTGTTGGGAGACCACTTGGTGATTATGCTAGACCAGTCTATAACTAAGGCTTATCGAGTGTGAGACCATTTCCAGTCACAACCAACAATTTTGAATTGAAGCAAGGGTTGCTTCAAACCCTTCAAAATAGTTGTGTCTTCAGAGGAAAGATGAACGAAGATCCAAACAATCATCTGATGGACTTCGAGGAGATCATGAACACCTTCCAATATAATGGTGTGTCACAAGATTCAGTGTACTTAAGGGCATTCCCCTTCACTCTCAAAGATGATGCAAAGCTCTGGCTTCGAAGCTTGCCTAATGGATCGATTAGAACATGGGATGAGATGACCAGAAAATTTCTTGACAAATATTTCTCATAAGCTAATATGGGCAAGTTTAGAAGGGAGATTCATAACTTTTTTCAGAACGAGACTGAAACTGTGTTTGAAGATTGGGATAGGTTCAAAGAAATAGTGCGCAAGTGTCAGCATAGTTGAATAGAACTCTGGATGCAACTCTAGGATTTTTGGGATAGATTGACACCAACTTCACGTAGAACATTGAGCAACGCAGCTGGAGATCCGTTGATGTAAAAGACTCCAAAGGAGATAGTCACTATTCTAGATGAGTTGTCTGAGGATGCAAATCAGTGGCCCTCTGAAGTTGCTAAAAGAAGAAGAATGACCGATGTTCACCAAATTGATGCTAACACATCTGTGCAGGTACAACTTGATGCCATGGCAAAGGAAATAAGGAAGCTAACTTTAGCTTCAATACACAGTGAGCCCCCAACAACATGTGACATATGTGGAAGAGGACACCCTACTCATGAGTGTCAAGCCTCGATCGAGGAAGTTAATGCTGTTGGTAATTACAACTTCAATGCAATGGGTCAGAAGCACCCCAGGGTACAATAAATGCATGGCAACAAAATAACTCTAGATTTCAAAGAGCTCCTGGTTTTGTGAATCAGCAGAGGCCACAGTTTCAGCCTCAACAGCCAATTCAGTCTGGGTTAGAAGATCTGATGAAGTCATTCATTGTCAAGACAGATGAGAGATTAGATGCTCATGGTGCAGCTATTAAAGAACTTGGGACAGGTTTGCGAAGTTTGGAGAGACAAGTGGGACAAATTGCAACTATATTATCTGAGAGAATCCCAAGTACTCTGCCAGCTGATACTGAAAAAAATTCTAAAGAAACGGTAAATGCTGTAACCTTGAGAACTGAACAGGTGTTGGAATATCTCACTCCAATTCACAAAGAAGCTGTGCCTGAAAATGAAAGTAGGAAGGAGCTGAAAATTGAAGATGATAAAAAGACTGAGAAGAAGAAAGGCAAGAAGGGAGCTGAGAAAAAGAAAAAGGAGGAAACTTCAAGAAAGGAGGAATCTGATGATGTGAGCAAGCACATGCCTGCTTTACCTTTTCCCAAAAGTTTTATAGAGAGAAGCTGGATAAGCAGTTTGAGAGATTTCTAGATATGCTGAGATAGGTTAATGTAAATTTGTCATTCACGGAAGTTCTCTCACAAATGCCAGCTTACGCAAGTGGTCAAACTTACAGAATATTGCAGTGCAATATTGCAAAACAAACTCCCACAAAAGTGTGGAGATCGAGGGAGTTTTACGATACCTTGCTCTTTAGGCACTCTTAACTTTGATAAATCTTTATGTGACTCTGGTGCCTCAATTAATCTAATGCCATTATCTATTTACAGGAAACTTGAGAAGGAGATTGGAGAGATAAGGTCGGTGCCAATATCTTTGCAGCTGGCAGACCAAACGACTATAACACCCGAAGGGATAGTAGAAGATGTCTTAGTGCGGGTAGATAAGTTCGTATTTCCTGTAAATTTCATATTGGTGAATATGGAGGAGAACATGGAGGTCCCCCTCATCCTAGGAAGACCATTTTTAGCAACGGGCAGATCTATACTGGATATACATGATAGAAAACTCATGCTTAGAGTGGGTGAGGAAATGGTGACTTTTGAGATGAATATAGCATTTGGAGTGGAAAAGGAGAAGCCAGCTGCAAGTGTTGAGTGAAAGCTGAAGAGTTCAAAAGAGAAGGCTCCACTGATTGAGAAAGACAAGTGCGGGGTATACCCCAAAAAGTATGAGAAGAAGTTGTCTGCATGGATATGTGCACTAGTTCGGGCGCGTGGAATGGAGCCCGATTTCGACTCAGACCCTGACTGAAAATTTAGGGAAGTTTCCTTTACCTTATGCTTTTTTAATTGTGTGTCATGGGGACATGCCACAACTTAAAGTGTGGGGTAAGGGGATAATTATATGTTGTATGTATGTTAGTTTTAGTTTTTGTTTAGTAAAATTGAAAAAAAAAAAAATTTTAAAACATTTTGACCTTTCCCGACGATGGAGGTCATTCGATAGGTTTCTTGAGGGATTTAAGTCGAAAGAAAAAGACAACAAGATTTTCTTTTGTTAGGTAGTGTAATAATTCCCCCTTGGTTTTTCTTTGTGCCGCAGTTCTTTTCCAAGGGTTTTGTTTGTACCGGGTGTAGTTAGTTTTTGTTTTAAGAAGTAGGAAACCTTGTGCTATGATTTGAATTGGAAGCAATGTCTCTTAACTTTATTATACCTTGAGAATAGTGAGTTCTTTAGTTGTGATGCTTAGGCTCAGTTTTTGACTCTTGCATAAGCACCTTAAATTGTATAACTTTAACTTTGCTTACCTGCTTTGACTAGAGAGTCTTGATCATCCAATCTTGACTGAGTTATGTTTCATGTGTGTGTGAGGTTTTTGTGTTATTCTGTGCATTGCATTTGATGTCTAGAACTTGCCCTATGTGTTTGCAAAGCAAAATAGTAGTTTTATTCAGTCTGGGAAGTGATATAGGCATTTCTTTGTTGAGCCAGTTATATGCTTTTACCCACCTAATTGTTATGTATCTTAGTTAATCTCGTTGAGCTTGTAATCCTGTTTCTTTTGGCAACCACATTACAAGCCTTACCCATTTGTTTGAATTGACCATTTATTTGAACTATTTATGTCACGCCCTAAACCTGGGGAGGCGTGGCTGGCCGGTGCCGTACTGGCCCGAGCTAACCACTCTATTACTCTTTTTTTCTTTGTAACTATCATGGGCCAACATGTCCCCAACTCATAACGTATAACCATAAGTGGGCAAACGCTGTATCACAGAACCATTTTTCTTAAAACATGAATACATATGGGCCGTCAAGGCCTCTGACATACTGTACAAAATGAACCTTTGTCTACAAAGCCTCTAAGATTATTTGACATCCAATGGGGCAGTGTACCGGGCTACCCATAAGTCAGTAGCAAAACTTTCACACGAGGACTCGTAGACTCGGCTGCACTCCGAATGAGGTGGAGTCTTATCGATCTTTCACTGAATGCCAATCTCGTCTACTATGAGGGCTCATCAAACTGATTATCTATACCTGTAGGCATGAATGAAGCGTCCCCAACAAAATTTTAGAGCATCTATAACTCGAAACCCTATCTCAACTTAGCTCACAATAGCCATCAATCACACCACAAGACCATAGAAGCATTCTCTTATAGTCTTTAACATCTTTGATGATGATTTGAGTTGTTGTTTCCTTGAGTTTGGTTCTTGTGATCTTGAGATATGTTAGGGATGATTTTGGAGATCTTGAAAGTGGTTTTGTGTGAGTAACATCTGTATTGTTGACGAGATATAAGGGGATAAGACCACCGCCTCAATTTTCCAAGCAGGTGGTAAGCTGCCTGCTTGGCAGCTTGAGCAGTGCCACTTCGGACACTTGTATCATTCTATTCCAATATCGTATTGACAAACGATTTGCAGCGTTGGAAACTAGACACATAGGGATGTAATTCCATATAAATATCTCCATGTAACTCTCAATATATTGGGAGAAAACTGCGTCGCAACTTGGCCTATAAACCTGCCAGTTTCTCCGAAGTGCGGCAACGTGACTTGGCGACCCTACTAAAAATCCATATTTCTCTGCTCCGATGTCATATGAATAAATGGTTTGGACCGTTGGAAACTAGGTTCCAAGAACTTTATTTTTGTATATAATATGTTCCAAAAAGACCTCATATAACACATGAAATATATTGCTCAAAACGCTTCATTACAAGGCAAATCCTTAGTCGGTTTTTCCACAACTTAAATCCGATTTTTTCCCAAACTTTATATTTCATATCCAAACATCATATATAGCCATATCATGACTTTAAACGCATTTAAAATATGATTAAAAAGTCTCATTCATCCTAACTTACCTAATACTTCGATAAACCTTCCTTAGCCTTGTAGAAGGATTTCATCATTTTTGAGCTTACATCAATTTACTTATGGCGTACTTTCATGTACAGAAACATGGGGTGTAACATCATTCCCCCCTTTGGAATATTCGTCCTCGAATGTTTACTGATGCGCTTATCATTATCATAACTTATAGCTCTTGTGAATACTTTATTACTCTTCTTGCCATCTAGGCAATTGTTCTGTGAATAATTCCAAAGGCTAGGGCATTCCCTTTAGGCCTCTTTCTCACACCACGACTTGTGGTCAGAATCCTTCCAATCTCGTACCTGTCTCTGTCCTTGTAAATACGCCTATGCGACTTTTCTCTCCTTTGTAAACTAAACTAAAACCCAACCTATATCTGATGTCTGGACTATTCACAACCTTTTGTACTTGAGTATCTCGTATCTTCTTCACCTTTACCTTACTTATCTTTCAATCTCGCATTGTATCTTCTGTTTCTTTCATAACCTCCTTCCACATAAGTAGAAATTACATCTACGCCTTAAAGCTCTGCTGTGATACATGCACCTCTGGTGCATACAAAATCTGGCGAAAGCTCCATACTGACTTCTTACGACTAAGATCTATGACACCATTTGGAAACAAAAGAAGGATAACATTTCCTATATTCCCTATAGCCTCTCAATTATAAAATGTGGCGCGCAACACACCCATAAGTGAGACTCTACTAGGCACGACTTTGTAGACTCCCTAGGACATGACTTGCTCTAATACCACTTTGTCACGCCCCAAATCTGGGGAGGCGTGGCTGGCACCCGGTGCTGTACTGGCCCGAGCGAACCACTCTGTAACTCTTTTTTTTCTTTGTAACTATCATGGGCCAACATGTCCCCAACTCATAACGTATAACCATAAGTGGGAAAACGCTGTATCACTGAACCATGTTTCTTAAAACATGAATACATATGGGCCGTCAAGGCCTCTGACATACTGTACAAAATGAACCTCTGTCTACAAAGCCTCTAAGATTATTTGACATCAAATGGGATAGGGTACCGGCTTACCCGTAAGTCTGCAGCAAAACTTTGACATGATGACTCGTAGACTCGGCTGCACTCTGAATGAGGTGGAGTCTTACCGATCCTTCACTGAATGCCAATCTCGTCTACTATGAGGGCTTATCAAACTGATTATCTATACCTGCAGGCATGAATGAAGCATCCCCAACAAAATTGTAGAGCAGCTACAACTCGAAACCCTATCTCAACTTAGCTCACAATAGCCCTCAATCACACCACAACACCATAGAAGCATTCTTTTGTAGCCTTTAACATCTTTGATGATGATTTGAGTTGTTGTTTCCTTGAGTTTGGTTCTTGTGATCTTGAGATATGTTAGGGATGATTTTGGAGTTATTGAGAGTGGTTTTTTGTGAGTAACATCTGTATTGTTGACGAGATATAAGGGGATAAGACTACCGCCTCAATTTTCCAAGCAGGTGGGTAAGGTGCCTGCTTGGCAGCTTGAGCAGTGCCACTTCGGACACTTGTATCTCTCTATTCCGATATCGTATTGACAAAAGGTTTGTAGCGTTAGAAACTAAACACATAGAGATTTAATTCCATATAAATATCTCCATGTAACTCTTAATATATTGGGAGAAAACTGCGTCGCAACTTGGCCTATAAACCTGTCAGTTTCTCTGAAGTGCGGCAACGTGACTTGGTGACCCTACATTAAAAATCTATATTTCTTTGCCCCGATGTCGTATGAATAAATTGTTTGGACCGTTGGAAACTAGGTTCCAAGAACTCCATTTTGGTATATAATATGTTCCAAAAAGACCTCATATAACACATGAAATGTATTGCTCAAAATGCTTCATTACAAGGCAAATCCTTAGTCGGTTTTTCCGTAACTTAAATCCGAATTTTTCCCCAAACTTTATATTTTATATCCAAACATTATATATAGCCATATCACGACTTTAAACTCATTTAAAATATGATTAAAAAGTCTCATTCATCCTAACTTACCTAATACTTCGATAAACCTTCCTTAGCCTTGTAGAAGGATTTCATCCTTTTTGAGCTTACATCAATTTACTTATGGCGTACTTTCACGTACGGAAACATGGGGTGTAACTAATTTACCTCTCTTGAGCACTTGAAATTGTATGAACTTTGTAAAAGTTGAAGTGCGGGGTGGTTAGTTTGGCTTTTGAATGGAACTATTGAAATAAGGAAGAAGGTGCACTGAATTGAAAAAGTAAGAGCCACTTGAATTGAAAAATAAAAATAAAAAAATTATATAGTTGTATGATTGTGAAAAATGATCTTTGATAAGAGGTAATTCTTGATGTAATTGTGCTTAAAGAATATGGGAGTTAATGCATATTGATGTTAAGGTGGAGAATGGTTTTACATAAGTGTGGGGTTTTGAATGTTAAATTGTATGTATTAAAGTGCTTAGGGAGGTGTAGTCACTCTTATATCCAAATATATCCTACCGGTCCTGCAGCCTATATTACAACCAATTAAAGTCCTACTTGATCCTTAACTGAATGAGCTCAATTAGTAGAGTAGTACACTATAGGCAAGCTTATGGTTCATCTTTTGTGGCATATGAATGTTGTTTCTGAGAGTGAGTGAGTTCTTTCTATCTTGAGTTCCCGATTGTTCTAAATTTTTATGGTATGTGGAACTACTCTCTTTTGTTGTGTGAGGGCACTTGATTCATGAAGGAAAGGTAATGTCGTTGACCTCTATGTTAGAGTAAGGGAGTAAGTTGTGAATAATGCGTGGTGCTTTTGAGTCAATTCTTGAGGTGAAGATGTTACACTATTGTGCTTAGTCTATTTTAAATATTCTTGGTGTAATGAGTTAGGAGAGGTGCTTAGTAAGGTTGTGTCTATATAAAGTGTAGTGTGATTACTCGAGGGCGAGCAATGGTTTAAGTGTGGGGTGTTGATGCTAGGCTATGATCTTGTGTTTTAGCCGCTTATTACATTCTAATTTACTGCACTTTAATTGAGTTTGAGCGTTAATTGCTAGTGTTTTTCACTAATTGTGTGTTTTATGCCTTGTAGGAGTGATTCCAAACTATGTAGATGTTATGAAACTAATTCGAGCTAATTGGAGCTTTGAAGTCTGAGTAAAAGCCCAAAGGAATAAGTCAGAATCGTGTTCGGGGGTCGAGGATCACTTTTGGGCGTCAAAATTCAAGGAAGAATAATCTGCTGAAAAATTGCACTGGTGCGGCGCATTGGGCGATGCACAGTGCGACGCATCAGTGTAAAAATCTGTCAAAAAATGTCAAACTTCAGAGACTGGGTTTTTGGGGTCTATCAGGAAAAAGCACTAATGCGGCGCACTGGGTGACGCACAGCGCGACACATGAAAAGCAATAAGTTTACAAGTTTTCCTATTTCGGCTAGGAAAGGGTGATTTCGTTTGGGCCCGGCCCTACTTGGTATAAATACATGGAATAATGGTATTTTCTGGACTTGTGACACATCTAAGACCTAAGGAGGCTAGAGAGAAGTTGGAGAAGCCAAAGAACAAGGAATTCATCATTCAATCCTCACTCAAGACAAGAGTTTGGATCGTTTTATGTTATTTTTATATTTGTGATGAATTACTCCATATCTATGGAGTAGTTCTCCTTAGGGATTGATGATTTGGTGTTTTGATGATTGTTTGTGGATATTAACTCTAGTTTTTATGTATTGAATTGTTTTGGGTGATTTAATTATTGCATCTATATTCACATGTTCATATAATCGAGAGAGGCATAACGTGTGATGTTTTCGCATCATCTTGTTGGTTGAATTCATTGATTCTTCTTAGTAATCGAAATAGGCTAGTTGGATTATTATTTAGACCTAGTTAGGAGGATAATCAAAAGAGTCTCTCCTAAAGACTAGTCCACTACGAATTCGTACATATCTTCACGGAGCATAAATTGGTTCATATTGTGAGGTTGAGACTTAATTGAGAGAGGAGTTTCTACTAAACGTTTGAACTAATAATTGAGTGAATTCGAGAGACTCACTTGAACATTAGAAGTGAATTAACGAGAGTTAAATCCCAGATAATTATCTTGCACCTATCTAATCAACCCCTATTTTCTCCTATTGATATCTTCTTTGCTTAATTTTGTTCAGTTGTCATTAGTCAATTAGATCTAGAGTCTTAGTTAATTTTAGTTCTTAATCATATAATCGCAATTATTGATCATCTTGGATAGCAATCTAGCTACAAGCTACAAAAATACTGTTTAACTCCAATCCCTGGATACGATATTACATTATACTATATTCGACTAGCGAGCATATTTAAGTGTGTGTTTTGCGCTCGTCAGTATAGATGTGTAGGCTTTTCTACCTTAGTACGGAAGGTCATGGGAGTATAACCCACGGGAAAATTTTAGAAGTGTGACATGTTAGTCACTTGATTATTAAGGATTGAAACCAAGTATGGAGATTAGGGTACTATCGCTAATGTGAGAGTTTATGCCTGAAGAGCGCTCTATTTGTAATGACTCGGCCGGTCTTTTCTGCTTATGTGACTTCCCGGGAGGTCTTGTTTTTGGTTTCGGAGTGAGTTGGGACACTTAGTCCCTAAAACGGAAGCTTAAGTCTTAGGATTTTATCCTTAGTCGGAAATGTGTGAAGACGACTCCGTAATGGGGTTCTGTCGGTTTCGTTAGCTCTGTTGGGTGATTTTGGACTTAGGGACGTTTCCGAATTGTGTTTTGGAGGTCGGTAGCTGATTTAGGCTTGAAATGGCGAAAGTCGAATTTTGGATATTTTGACCGGTAGTGGACTTTTTGATATCGAGGTTAGAATCCGATTCCGGAAGTTAGAGTAGGTCCATAATGTCGAATATAACTTGTATGTAAAATTTGGGGTCAATCGGACATGATTTGATAGGTTTCGGCGTCGGTTGTAGAAGTTTGAAGTTTCAAAGTTCATTAAATTTAAATTGGAGGGTGATTCGTGTTTTTAGCGTTGTTTGATGTGATTTGAAGGCTCGACTAAGTTTGTATGGTGATTTAGGACTAGTTGGTATGTTTGGTTGAGGTCCCGGGGGCCTCAGGTTGATTTCAGATGGTTAACAGATCAAATTTGGTTTTGGAAGAATAGCTAAAGCTACTGCACCTGGTGTGATCGCACCTACGCAACATTGACCGCGGGTGCGAGCCCGCAAAAGCGAGCCAATGGACGCATGTGCGGTTTTGAAGGAAGAGGCCAGGGGTCACAGGTTCAAAGGTATAACCGCATCTGCGCATCCGCAGATGCGGAAGATGGAGTGCAGAAGCGAAAGGGGGCCAGGGCGTGAGGGATCGCAAAATCGAAAACATTTCGCAGGAGCGGGCGCGCAGGTGCGGCCCATTGCTCGCATATGCTGACCCAGTCCCTTTAAGTCATTTTTGCACCTGCGATGGAAATACCACAGGTGCGACTAGAGGTCTGCAGGTGCAAAATTTCTGGACAGAACACTTAAATGCAAGGGTTCACGATTTTTGCTCATTTGTGACATTTTGAGCTTGGGTTTGGCGATTTCTTGAGCGCATTTTTGAGGGATATCTTGAAGTAAGTACCTTGTGCTTATTTTTGATCAATAATCTTACTTCCCCATTTATTTTTTCACCTAATTAGTGTGTATTTAAGGTGGAATTTTGGAGTTTGAGGCTAGGAATTTGAAGAGTTTGATTTTGGATTTTGAGTGGTCATTCGAGGTCGGATTTTGATAAATTTGGTATGGTCGGACTCGTGAGTGAATGGGCTTTCGGATTTTGTGATTTTTGCTCGATTCCGAGACGTGGGCCTGGGTCGACTTTTTAGGACGGATTTCTGAATTTTTGTTAAAGACTTGATTTCATTAATTAGATTAATCTATTATAGTTGTATTTATGATTTTTAATTATTTTTGGCTAGATTTTGGCCATTCAGAGTCGAATATTCGTGGAAAAGACATTGTTACCGATTGATTGAGCTTGGTTTGAGGTAAGTGGCTTGCCTAACCTTGTGTGGGGGAAATCCCCTTAGGATTTGATACTGTCGTGATATGTGAGCACCGTGTACGTAAGGTGACGAGTACGTACACGGGCTATTTGTTGAAAAACCCGATTTATTTTACTGAGTAGTAACATGTTTTTCCTTTAATTTGAGTTATACCGTTTAAATGAGTATTAGTCTGTTTCCATTCTTAATTGAGCTATTCCAACATGCGTAGTTATCCTGATTAGCCTAATATCGCATGTCTACATGCTTTAACTGCTTATTTGAACTCTGTGAAGCATGCCTAGTTGATTTCCTATTTTTCCTTGTTCTTTATCAGTCTTAACTATAGAATTCTTGCTGTTAACTATGGTATTTATCAGTTGAGTAGTGTGTTTACTTTTGAGACTACGAGGCGGTTTCTCAGGATTTCTCCTTACATATTTACTTTTGAGACTACGAGGCGGTTCCTCAGGAGTTCTCCTTGCATATTTACTTTTGCGACTACGAGGCGGTTCCTTGGGAGTTCTCCCTGCACATTTACTTTTGAGACTACGAGGCGGTTCCTCGAAAGTTCTCCCTGCACATTTACTTTTGAGACTATGAAGCGGTTCCTCGGGAGTTCTCCCTGCATATTTACTTTTAAGACTACGAGGCGGTACCTCGGGAGTTTTCCCTATATATTTATTTTGGGACTACGAGACGGTATCTCGGGAGATCCCCTGTTGTTTATCCCTGTGTGTTGCATTGTTATATTGTTGTGTTTTCTTTTTGTTAAATTCTAGTCTCTTATTATACTGTTATATTTTCCTGCTTTATTTATTATATACCTGTGGGCCTGACCTGACCTCGTCACTACTCTACTGAGGTTAGGCTTGAAACTTACTGGGTACCGTTGTGGTGTACTCATGCTACTCTTCTGCACATGTTTTGTGTGCAGATCCAGGTGCTCCTTATCAGCCCCACTACTAGCTGAGAGTGCTTGATGTTGTACGGAGACTTCAAGGTACATCTGCCGCATCCGCAGACCTTGGAGTCCCCCTCTATTCTCTCCTATGTCATTTACCTTTCGTACTTCTTTTGTAAGACTCTGGTGTATAGAGATACTAGTTTCCTTCTGTAGCTTGTGACTTACGATGTTCCGGGTTTTGGGAAGACTGTGTATTATAGAGTATTGGTTATTGCACATGCCGAGCGGCATTATTATTAGTTATTTAGTTATCCACTACTGTTAGTTGCCAAGTTTTACTTTCGTTTTTGTTATATTTCTGCAATTTGTTAGGCTTACCTAATCGTAGAGACTAGGTGCCGTCACGACGTTATACGGAGGGAGTTTGGGTCGTGACACTATTCCTTTGGTTGTGGACTACGGGAGTTTGTTCCAGATTAGACGGCTGCTCGTATGTGTCATGAATAGGGTCGTTGTGGATCCTTGAAAAGCTGTTGGCCCAATATGGTATGATCAGAACCGGCTTGAGGTCTGTTGGTGGGTCTAATGTGAATATGTGCTCTATGTCAGGTCGAATGTGTTCATTCGGCATAGCATTGCTTATGGAGGTGCCTTCGGGCGTTGGGTGCTATTCCCGTCGTCAGCTACTCCATGTAATACTTTATTGTGTTAGGTGGGTTGTGGGACGGCTTGATTATTTGCATATGTGTTGTAATCCCGTGTAGCTTGTGGTTATGTACGATCAAGATGGCTCTCGAGATATAGGTCATTTATTGCACCTTGGTTGTGCTTCGGTTTTTGTAGCATATGGCGCTGTCCATCTCCCCAGAATTTGTATTATGCACTTGGCATGCTTGTGGCTGACATTCAGGCATTTCGTAAGTATAAGCATTTCGGCTTGATGTGTGTTTCCTTATTGATCATTATGTATGGAACGGGTTGCATTCCACCACAGGTACATTGTTTGGATTGGGTGGCACACCGCCACGGGTATGTTGTGTGGATCGGGTTGCACGCCGCAACAGTATCATATTTAAATTGGGTTGCACGCCGCAACAGTGAGATGTTGAGTACGGTTCACTATACTTATTTTTGTGTGTCTTGTTTATTGTCTCCGAGAAAGGTTTATAGCATCTGTTGGCCGTTTTATTCATTTCGCGGGCTGGGTAGTTCTTTGCCAGAGTTCGTTCTTCCTTATGAGTCATATTCGGGTTGTAGCTTGTTAGCACATTGATGGCGTCATATAAGATTTAGACGGTGCTTGAGGTGGCTTATTACCCGAGCAGCTTGTACTGGGTCAGACGAGAGTTTTGGACCTGAGATACGTATGATCGGAGTTATGTAGGGTATATTAAAGAGAACATATCGTTATTCAGTTCAGAATGAGGTAATGGTTCTTGTTAGGAGGAGAGACTCCATGATTTATTGATTCAGCAGGTGATTATGAGTTTTTACACATCTCTTTCATTGTGGCAGTATTGCGAGAGTTGAACGGGGGCTTATATGTGTAATGAGGCGTATTGCGGGCATTAGGTTAGTGAATTTGCAGATGTTGTGCTTGGAGGAGTTTACCATGGGCAAATGATTTATGCGGCGCATTGTGTGGTATCAGCATGGGTGCTTGATCATGTGTTGGTTCAGTGTGTGGAGATTAATATGGTGTTCATATGTTAGAATCGGGTCTCCTGGAGAATTCCAGATGTTGGAATTTGGTTCTAAGGCTTGTTAGCTAAGGTTATAGGGAGGATCTTCAGTCTGGCTTGATCTAATGTGCTCACATGGATTTTGGTGGCACGGGTAGGTGCACGAGGTGTTAAACAGTAATTCTGGACAACTCCGAAACAGTTCTTGGCACGTTCGAGGACGAACGTATGTTTAAGTGGGGGAGAATGTAACGACCCAACCTGTCATTTTGAGCTCTAGTGCGTCGTTCAGTGGTTTGAGGTCGTGAATAGCTTCACTTCATGTTTTGTGACTTGTACGCGTGGTCGGAGTTGAATTTCGAGATGTTCAGAGTTGATTCGGATGAAAAATTCTCAATTCAGAAGCTTTAAGTAGGAAGAGTTGACTAAGGTTTGACTTATGAGTAAACGACCTCGGAATCAGGATTGGAAGGTTCCAATAGGTTCATATGATGATTTCAGACTTGGGCGTATGTTCGGGTTGAGTATCTGGTGGTCCGGGAGCATTTCAGCGCTTATTATGGAAAGTTGGCATTTTGGAATTTAAGAATTTCTAAAGTTTGATTTGAAGTGAATTTTGGGTGTTATCAATGTCCGTTTGAGGTTCTGAGCCTTGGAATACGTTCGTATCATGTTTTGTAAGTTGTACGTAAAGTTTGGCGTCATTCCGAAATGTTTTGATATGATTCGGATGCGTTCGTCAAAATTTGGATGTTGAAAGTTGAAAGAAAGATTTTGATCATCGATTCATGTTTTTGATATTATTTGTGGCATTTTGAGCCTTGGGAGAAGTTTTCATAAGGTATTGGGACTTGTTGGTGTGATTGGACGGGGTCCCGGGGGCCTCGGGTGTGATTCGGGGTGGTTTCGGACCAAGTTTGGATGATTTGTTGTTGCTAGTTGCTGGTGTCTGGTTTTGTTCTTCGCGAACGCGAAGGGATTCACACGTTCGCGAAGAAGGATTTTTGGGCTGCTGGGATTTGCCCATCGCGAACGCGATGAAGGAGACGTGAACGCGGAGCAGGGGCTGGGGTAGCCTACACGAACACGACTTGGAAGCTGGGGCATGTCAAGTGTTAAGCCTTCGCGAATGCGGCTCGTGCCCTGCGAACGCGTAGGGTAAATTTTGGAGGCCCTTGTTTTAGCCTTCGCTATCACGAAGGATCTTTCACGATGAAGGACGGGCCTGGGCAGAATGGTTTTAAGTTGGGGTTTTTGCCCATTTCACTCATTTGTTTTCACTTGGTTGGGCGACTTTTGGGGTTCTTGAAGAGGAAATGTTTTTCATCCATTGTGAGGTAAGTTATTCCCACCTATTGTGAGTTAAATACATGAGTTATATACGGATTTATACTGAAAATTTATGAAAATTGTGGGATTTTGAAAGAAACCTAAAAATTTGTATTTTTGGATTTTGATCATGAAATTGGACATGGAATTGGGAATAAAACATATATTTGAGTTCGTAATGTTATGGGTAAATTTATCTTTGGAAAGTTTTGGAATCCGGCCACGTGGGCCCGAGGGTTGACTTTATTGACTTTTCGAGCGTAGTTGAGAATTGTTATAAATTTATTATGAGTACTAGAGTATATTTTTATTGGTTTGCACATTGTTCGACTAGTTTTGGAGTGTCGGGCATCGGTTTGAGGTGTTAGAGTGGCGTTGGAGCCGGTTATGGAACTTCAGAGCGAGGTAAGTGTCATGTCTAACCCTGTGAGGGGAAATTTACCCCGTAGGTGTTATATTCTTATGTGCTACATATTGTGGGAGCTACACACGTATGAGGTGACGGGTGTCTGTGCGTATGCTAGAACTCCTGATTATGTCCGGGTAGACTTAGGTTCACGCGATGCTATAATTGTACTATTGGATTTATCTTTGCTCGTGTAATTCCTTATTTTGCGTTACAACTTGAGACTAGACTTGCATAGGGTGATAGACTCGCTATTGTAGAGATGTGACGAGCTACTTGATAATCTGCGGAATAATTTGTGCTTCCCTTATAAATTTCTCCCGCTTCGTGCGTATTCATTGCAAAGATCTCCTTAAATTTCATAACTCACATGTATATTCGTGAGTGGGGTCAAGGACCCGTTAAATCTTCTTACTCTAATGGGATCGGGCCGTTCGCCTCAGCAGGATTTTGTACCACACTCTTAGATTTATAAAGTTGGTATAAAATAATACAACATTTGTTTGGAATATACATAAACAAAATTTAAAATCTAAAACTACCAAGGACAAGTGGTAGCTATATCCGGAAGGCAGGTACATCTTCAATGCCAGCTCCCGCCATACACAACAATATCAAATTCAAAATCTGCACGCAAGGTGCAGAAGTATAGTATGAGTACAACCGACCCCATGTACTCAATAAGTATCATAACGAACCTCGACGAGGTAATAGAAGTAAGGATTATAAGTGATACTCGCTATCACTTGTACAGTTCATAATTCCAATAAATATAGAACAGAAATATGATTAAATCATGAAATCACATATATAACCACCTCGGTGCTCACAATTTTCTTAACGTATTATGCTCAGTCAACAATCTAGCATATAAGGAAGATATGCAAATAAATTAGATAACATCCAAGGAAATTGCAAGTAAAGGTAAAATGTAATAACCAAATATCAATTCGTTGAGGCCCGCAACCCGATCCCAATAGAAATCACATCATGGCTCTCAGGCCCATATCAGAATCTTAGTAACCAAACCAAACCAATAACCAGCTCTCCCATAGCTCACATCAACCATAAACCCGTTGGTTCCTCATAATCCGCGTGTAGACCATCAAGAGAGAAACATGAGAGGGTGACCCTAGGGTGATGGATTCGTATCCACATGCTGCACAGACAACTCACGTGCTGCACAGATAACTCGTGTGATAATAATATCAACAGCACGGATAACTCACGTGTTGCATGAACAGCTCGCGTGCCAATAATATCAATATCTAGATCCGCACGGATAACTCACGTGCTGCACGGACAACTCACGTGCTAATGATATAATAACTGCATGGACCACTCATGTGCTAATAATCACAATCCACCCAGCATGGTCACATGCACAATATCACAATTCGTTCGGTGTGGTCACATACACAATGTCACAATCCTCCCGGTGTGGTCACATGCACAATATCACAATCTACCCAGCGTGGTCACAGGCTACCAGTCCAAACCATATCATAAATAAAGCAAATATGCAAGAATACTTGTACATGATCAAAGAACATCAAGTTTCATAATTTTGGACTGGTATAAGTGACATGCTAAGGTGTATGCATGTGCAAGTGTGGTATCATAGCTCAAAACAGGTGAATACATCACAAAATAGCAACTATCAGGCTAAATAAGGAGATTAACCTCTATGCAACCTCAAACATGGCTCAAATAGCTCACAATAGGGGTACAAATAAGAGATACATCACATTATAAGTCTTATCAATCAATTCAAGGCATGTCATAGCCTAAGCACTACCCCGAGCATGGATAAATACCACGGTTCTCGAACATGCTCTTAACCCCCACACATATGCGCACCCATAGCATGTAGCTATCACAAATAACTTAGAAAACTAGTGACTCAACCAAGTTTAGATAAGATACTTACCTCAGGCAAGCCAAATCAAATGCCGAGCAAGCCAAACAATACTCTAGAAATTCCATCCCACGCGAATCGGCCTCAGAACAGCTCGAAACTAGCCAAAAGCAACTCAAAATCATCAAATAATTCCAAAGGAAACCAACCTAAACAATAAAGGTCGAATCTTTAATCAAATACTCAAAGTCAACCAAAAATTCAACCAGGGCCGGTACCTCGGAACCCGACAGAACCCATAAATTCCGATAACCCATTCAATTACGAGTCCAGCCATACTAACTTCACTCAAATCCAACTCTGAATCGATGTTCAAATCTCAAATACTTACTTTAGAAACATTTGGACAAAAACTCTCAATTTCTCTTTTAAATTCATCAATAAAATGCCAAAATCAAAGATGGAATCATGTAATATAATCAAATCCGAGTAGAAAATACTTACCCCAATCCATGTGGTTAAAATCCTTGCCAAAATCGCCCAAATATGAGCATCCCAACTCAAAATGTGATAAAATGTGTTCAAGGTTTGAAATAGAGTACTTTATATTCACTGCCCAGGTAAACCCTTCGCGATCGGGAGACAACTTTCGCGATCGCGAAGCATAAAACTGCTTAGCATCGAAGAAACGTTAAGCAAACGTAGCCCCAGGCTCGCGATCGTGGTCCACATCTGCACAGGCCAACAGGAAAGCAGACGCTACAGTGCGAATGTGAAGAAGAACCCATGAAGACCTGCCTAGCCTATCTCCACACTACACGAATGCATAGTCCAACAAGCGAATGCGAAGAAGACCGACTCCTATAACACTACGCGAACGCGGTACCACATTGTGACCTCGATGCCCAAAACTCACAAAGCTACGCGATCGCTTCCCACACATCAAGAATACAAAGTACCCAACTCCAATATACTCTACGTGATCGCGGTCATTCCTTCACGATCACAAAGAAGACCTGAAGCACCAGAACCAGCAGAAACCCAACAATGCCAAAAAGGTCCGAAACCCGTCTGATACTCACTCGAGCCCCTCAGGACCCCATCCGAACATGCCAACAAGTCCCAATATATAACATGGACCTACTCAAGTCCTCAAATCACATATAGCAACATCAAAACCAAGAAAAGAAATCAAACTTAATGAACTTTTGAACTTTCAACTTTCAAAACTCGTGCCGAACCATATCAAATCAACTCTGAATGACTTAAAATTTTGCACACAAGTTCCAAATGACATAACAAACGTATTCCAATTCCCGGATAAACAATCCGAACCCGATATCATCAAAGTCAACTCTTGGTCAAACTTATGAACATTTCAAACCTTCCAATTGCCAACTTTCACCAAATAGTGCAGAAACCTTCTAGAAACATCTAAATACAAATACGGGCATACGCCCAAGTCCAAAATCACTATCCGGACCTAATAGAACCATCAAAAATCCATTTCGTAGTCAAATACATAAAAGTCAAACTTAGTCAACTTTTCCAACTTAAAGCTTCCTAGTTGAGCATCATTCTTCCAAATCAATCCCAAATCTCAATATACATAAGTAATAATACATCATACAAATATACTCATGCTCTCTAACCATCAAACAGAATGCAAATTCTCCAAAAGACCGGTTAGGTCATTACATTCGGGATTAATTTAGAAGAATAATTCTCAACTAGGAAGCTTTATGTTGAAAGAGTTGATCAAGTTTGACTTTTGTGTATTTGACCTTGGATCAAAATTTTGATATTTCCGTTAGGTCTGGATGGTTATTTTGGACTTGGGCGTATGCCCGGATTTGCATTTGGATATTTCTAGAAGGTTTCGACACTATTCGGCAAAAGTTGGAAATTTGAAGGTTTAAAGAATTCATAGGTTTGAGTGGGAGTTGACTTCGATGTTATCAGGTTTGGATTGTTATTCCAGGAGTTTGAATAGGTTCGTTATGTCATTTGGAACTTGTATGCAAAATTTGAGGTGATTCCGAGTTGTTTAGACGTGTTCAGCGTAAGTTTGAAATTTGAAAATTTGAAATAGTTCATTAAGCTTGAATTGAGGTGCGATTCATGGTTTTGAGGTTATTATGTGTGATTTGAGGCCTTGATTAGGTCCTCGTTATATTTTGGAATTTGTTGGTACGTTTGAACGGGGTCCCGAGGGGCTCGGGTGAGTTTCAGGGTGGTTTCAGACCATTTTGTCTCTTGTTGGTATTGTTGGTTTTCTGCTGGTTTTTGAGGCTTCAAGTATTATTCGTGATCGCGAAGGTAAAGCTGCGATTGCGTAGTGTATGGTTGGAGATGGGTGTTTCTCCTCATCGCATTCACGACTGGAGGGTCGCGTTCGCGTAGCTTTATGGGGCATGGGCATCGCGTTCGCAAGAGAGAATACGTGGTCGCGTTTCAATGTAGGGCTTGGCCATCTCCTTCGCATGGGCTGTGTCGTGAACGCGAAGTATATTTGGTCAGTGCTATTTTCTTCAACGCGATCGCGAGCGCTATGCCGCGATCACGAGGCATAGAACTAGGCAGTTCTTATAAGCACTCTATTTCGGACTTTGAGCTCATTTTATCACATTTTGAGTTTGGGAGCTCGGATTTGGGCGATTTTGGAAGGGATTTTCACGATTTGGATTGGGATAAGTATTTTTAACTCAAATGTGGTTATTTTACGTGATTCCATCTTTGATATTGGCATTTTGATCATGAATCTAAAAGCGAAATTGAGGGTTTTTGTCTAAATGTTTTTAAAGTGAATAATTGAGTTTTGAACATAGAATATGAGTCGGAATTGGATGAAATTAGTATGGTTGGACTCATATTTGAATGGACTATCAGAATGTGTGAGCTTTATCGGGTTCCGCAGTGCGGTCCCGGGTTTAATGTTTTGGTTGACTGTGAGTATTTGATTAAACATTCGACCTTTATCGTCTAAGTTTGATTCCTATTGTATTAATTGATGTTTTTGAGCGGTTTTTGCCTAATTTTGAGCCATTTGGAGGACGATTCATGCGGGATGGCGCTTCTAGAGTATTGATTTGGCTTGATTAAAGTAAGTATCTTACCTAAAATTGGTTGAGGCACTAGTTGTCTGAGTTATTTGTGATAGCTACATGTTATGGGTGGCACACATTTGTGGAGATTGAGCCCATGTGTGTGCACTGGGGTATTATTCATGATTGGGTAGTGCTTAGGCCATGATATGCCTTGAGTTGATTGCTAAGCTTCTTGCTGTGATGGTTCTTATATTTGTACCATTATTGTGAGCTATTTGTGCCATGTTTGAGGTTACATAGAGGGTAATCTCCTGATTGAACCTGATAATTTCTACTTTTGTGGTGTATTTGCCTGATTTAAGCTATGATAGCACACTTTGCACATGCATAGCATGCCACTTATACTAGTCCATGAGTATGAAATTTGATATTCTTTGATTATGTACATGTATTCTTGTATATCTGCTTTCTGTGTGATATAGATTGGACTGGTAGCCTGTGACCACACCAAGCAAATTGTGATATTGAGCATGTGACCACGCCAGCCGTATTGTGATATTGAGTTTGTGACCATGCCAGATGGATTGTGATGTTGATCTTGTGACCACACCGGGCAGATCTGTGATATTGAGCCTGTGACCATGCTGGGTGGATTATGATATTGAGCATGTGACCACGTTGGGCAGATTATGATAGCACGTGAGTTGTCCGTGCTACGTATGGATATGGATCCATCCCGCTAGGGTCACTCCCTCATGTGTCTTCTTGATAGTGTACATGCGGATTGTGAGAAACCGATGGGTTTTTGGTTGATGTGGGACTTGGGAAGGCTGATTAGTGGTTTGGTTCAGTTATTGAGAGTCTGATATGGGTCTTAGGACCGTATTGTGATTTCTATTTGGATCGAGTTGCGCGCCACAATAAATTGATATTTGGTTATTGCATTTCTTCTTTCCTTGCAATTTTTCTTGGCTGTTTACCTGATTTATTTACATATCTTCCTTATATGCTGGATTGTTGACTGAGCAGAGTACGTTACAAAAATTGTGTGCACCAAGGTGGTCTTATCTGCGATTTCATGATTTTTTCATATTATTGTTCTGTACTTCTTGGAATTTATGAATTGTACAGGTGATTGGCAAGTATTATTTATAATTCTTGCTTCTATTACCTCACCGAGGTTAGTTATGATACTTGTTAAGGACATGGGGTCAGTTGTACTCATACTACACTTCTGCACCTTGCGTGCAGATCTTGGAGCTGAGATGCTGTGGATGACGGGAGGTGGCACTGAAGATGTACCTGCCTTCCAGATATAGCTACCACTTGTTCTTCGTAGTTTTAGATTTGAATTATGTTTATGTACATTCCAAACAGATGAGTATTTATTTCATACCAGCTTTGTAAATATAAGTCTTAGTGGCTCATGCCTTGTACTACCAATCCTTGGGTTATTGTATGAGAATTCAGTTATTTCACTTATTGTTTTCTTATTATTTTTATTAGAACTGTGTTGACTATTATTTGTCTTATCTAGCGGGTTGAGTTCGGTGCCATCATGACTAGATGGATTTTGGGTCGTGACACTACTCCTCATCAGATTCTGTCTCTTTATCACCATAAGATTGGGGGAAGCACTTTTTCATGAACTTATCCACTTTAGTAAAGTGACCTTCGGATGTTTCACAGCGTTTTAATATCAATTCAATCTGCTTTCGCGTCACTTACATTTCTTCCTGATTTTGCACAATAGAAACACCCTACAATAATGGCGATGGACGACACGAGGAAGGTTGTACTCCAAGCCCGTAAACTCTACCTTTCAATTCACCATATACCACTGTCCATATTGAAGTCATATCATTGGGTGATAGTTGGATTGGGGTACTATCCTTAGAAGCAGGTTGTCTCTGACGCCATTCATCCATGTTTCGATGAAATGCATCCTGAAGAAAAAATACTCCCTCCTTTCCAGTATATGTGAACCTATTTCCTTTTTGGTATGTTCCAAAAAGAATGACCCCTTTCTAAATTTGGAAACAATTTAGCTTAAACTTCAAATTCTACCCTTAATAAGAAGCTTTTATACCCACACAAATACTCTGGACCCCTTTCTGACTTGTTTAGGACCACAAATTTCAAAAGTCTTCATTGTTTTTTAAACTTCGTGCCCAGTCAAATAGGTTTACATAAATTGAAACGGAGGGAGTAATAAGGACTATATAAACAAGTTAATATCAAATAAAAGTGGAAATAGTCTTAAAGTGATGATCTTACATATGTTTCCTCTCCACGTGGCTCGACCCATCCTTCTCTTGAATCGTCCTTCTTTTTTTTCTTATGTGTCTCTGTAAAGACCTCAGCATGAGACACTGGCCCCCCTTTTAACTTTTCCTGCAAAATTAATAGGATATAGAATTTAGATAAAAGTTCAATTGTGTTTAAATAAAATCAAAGAAAGAAAATTACCAATCTTCGTTGTTGCGCAGTAAAACTCATAGATCCCCCGGTTTTCAACAAGCCACCCTTTTGAGAGGCTTGGTTGCCTTTGCTCGTTCACTATTCTTCTTAAATTCGTCACCGTCCCATATTTCTAAAAACTTTATCCACATATCTTTTCTTATCCAATCAAGCTTCTTCTTCTTTTCTCTAGCTTTATACAATGAATCTGAATTCCTTTTTTTTTTTTACTTTCTTCTCGAAAACATCTTTTATTTCATTGTCATACATTGCTGCCACACACACTTCCTCTGCAAAATAATTAAATAAAGTAGAGTGAAATTGGATATTTAATAAATATATTAAAAATAAAAATTATACGTACCCTAAACTGATTCCACATTGAATCTCTAATATGATATGAAATTTCTTTCCATCCACCCCAAGCATCATTGTAAAGTAGCTTAAGAGACTCTGTAACCATATACATGACGGTATATGGGGGAAAACCTGCATTAAAATTAACATATGTAAAATGTATATTAAATAGACTAAAAATAACCATAAGGATTTATAATAACCTGAGCGGTCATTTTATGTATTTGAGCCTCGTTCCCCTATTTGATACTTCCTGTAGGTACTTTTGTTGTTATGTGACTTGCGGGGATGGTTGGTTTGGTTTCAGGAAAGTTTTGGAGTGAATTGGAATACTTAGTTCCCAGTTTGGAAGCTTAAGTTAGAAGTGTTAACCAAGTTTGTCTTTTATGTTTTTGACCTCTGATCGGAGTTTTGATGGTTCTGTTAGGTTTGGATAGTAATTTTGGACTTAGGCATATATTCGAATTTGAATTCGGAGGTTCTTAGGTTGATTTGTCTTGATTTGGAAAAAATTGGCAATTTGAAGGTTTAGAAGTTCATAAGTTTGACTCATGGTTGACTTTGTCGTTATCGATATCCATTTGGGATTCTGAGCATTGAAATAGGTTCATATGGGGATTTGTGACTTGTATGAAAAATTTAAGGTCATTTCGAGTAGTTTAGGCATGTTCAGTGTAAGTTTTGAATTTGGAAATTTGGATTAGCTCATTAAGTTTGGATTGAGGTGCGATTCATGGTTTTGAAGTTATTTTGTGTGATTTGAGGCTTCGAGTAGGTCCGTATTATATTTTGAGATTGGTTGGTGTGATTGGATAGGGTCCCGAGGGCCTCAGGTATGTTTCAGATTGGTTTCGAACCATTTCACCTTGTTTTGGGATTGTTGTCTTCTGGTGTTCTGGTATTCTTCACGATCGCGGAGAGTATTTTAGTGGTAGCTGATTGTTCCCTTTGAATTAGCGATTTGGAGGTTGCGTTCACGTAGCTTGCGGGGCAGTGGCCTTCGCTTTCGTGTCCTGGGAGTCGCGTTCGCATAGAAGGAAAGACTAGTTGGGTGCGTCAGGCTTTTAGCCTTTAAAATCGCGTGTGTAGGACCATGTTCTCGTAGGCCCAACTGTGTTAGACATCGCGTTCATGACCATCTCCTCGCGTTCACATAAGTTATCTGAGGAAGAGTTTGGTTTGTGCTTCGCGATCGCGAAGTAGGTCCCGCAATCGCGAAGGGTATCACTGGGTAGCTACTTAAGAATTTTATTTCGATGGTTTTGGTTGCTTTAACATATTTGAAATCTAGAGCTCGCATTTGGGTGATTTGGGAGAGCATTTTCACGATTTGGATTGGAATAAGTATTTTTTTACTTGGATTTATTTATTATTCATGATTCCAACCTCAATTTTAGCGTTTCGTTGGTGAATCTAAATGAAGAAATTGGGGATTTTGGTAAAAACGTATCAAAAGTAAAAAAATAATGATTTAAGGGTCCATATTAGGTCGGATTTGGATGAAACATATATTCTTTTGGACTCGTATTGGAATGGGTGTTCGGAATTTATGAGTTTTGCCGGGTTCCGGGGTGGGGGTCCGGGGTTGACTTTTTAATTTTTGTTCAAGATCAAAGGTTTATTGTTTGGGGTTGTTTCCTATGGCTTTTATTGATGTTATTACATTATTTTGGCTAGACGAGCCGTTCGAAGGTTGATTCACGTGGGAAAGGATTCTTAGAGTACTGATTTAGCTTGTTTGAGGTAAGAATTGTGTGGGGAGAAAATCCCTTAGGACTTAGCCTTAATTGTTTATTTCTGTGATGTGAAAAGTGACGTGTACATGAGGTGACGAGCATGTATGCGGGTGCTATGTGTGGTTTTGACGATCCGTAGGCTATTAATATGCCTTAATTTGATAATGAACTTTGTATGAAACATGTTGAAACCGCTTTGTGACTACTTGATCTTGATCACTATATTGATTTAGCTATAGTCATGCATTATTTGTTGAACACCCCTTTCCCCTCCCCCCCTCGCTTTTATGATTATTGGTATGTCCTTGTGCATTATTGTTAAAAGTTGTGACCTTTTATCTTGGTGAAACTTTGGTATTGTTGTTTTTGTGATATTGTGGTATTGTAGCACTTGTGGATATGTTGAGTGGATTGATTGGGGGTGTCATCACAAGGTCTTTGTCATGCGATTGTGTTTATTGTTGTGCGCGTGGGGCGAAATAAGGTTAGCATTATCTCGAGCTGCCCAGGTGGCGAACTAAGGGTGGATATATGTGCATGTGGCGAAATAAGTGAGACATTTCATTATTATGTGCACATGCAGCAGAATAAGGGTGGCATTGTTGATGATGTTTGTGATATTTCGAGGTGTCTTTCTTGATGTTGTGATTGTGTTGAGACAGAGTTGATATTTTGATTACATACTCGTATCTTAAAGTTTCCGTCTTGCACTTCTATGAGTTATTGGTTGTATTTGTCGTACTATCACATGCCCCACCTCTATTTGATGTTTTGTTGTCAAGAATGAGTTTTACTACACAGAGTTGTTATCACACGTTCTAAAAAGATTGTTGTTACTGATTTCAATTATATTTCTGTTGTCGGTTTCTTTGATATATTCATTGCGTAGGTTATTTGTCTAGTGAGTATCAGATGATTTTAACCTCGTCACTACTCCACTGAGGTTAGTCTTGATACTTACCAGTACCGTTTGTGGTGTAATCATACTACGCTTCTACATATTTTTGTGCAAATTCAGGTACTTCGAATCGGTTAATCGTCAGTTAGGCATTTTGCATATTGGAGACTTCAAGGTATCCCTGCATGTTCCGATCGCAGGCCTTAGAGTCACCCTCTTTGTTTTATTTTTATTGTTTATGTATTTCAAATAGTACTGTATTAATATATATTCTCGTGTATTCAGTTAGAGCTCATGACTCTATACTTCCTAGTTATGGGGATATGTTTTGACTATTGCCGTTTTGGCTTGTACCACCTTTATTTATGCATTTATGGTAAACTCTACTTTATTATATCATGTCATAATGATTTTATGTTGCTAAGTGATCGACTTACCTAGTTTTAGAGATTAGGTACTATCACGATCCCTATGGTGGGACCCATTATATTGATCCAAAATAATTATCAGCCTACTATATGCATCATACTGTGGCATCTCTCTATCACTTCGGCCCCGTGAAGCTACTGGTGTAGAACTACCAATGGATGGTGATATTGGTGTGCCAGAGACTCCAATATTTAACCTAGATATGCTCGGTGTGCTTGAAGACAGAGATGCAACTGGAGTTGATGATGAAGTAGGTAGTGCTGGGAAGCTACCTTGTTGACTAATATGAAAACTCGGGGAAGAATTCACATTTGGTGGGCATAAAATCAAGGTTAGAGCCAGAGCTCGTGCCAACTGAAGGCATAGAAAAGTGGATAGGCCCAGTTGGGGGCACGAAAAATGTAGGTTGCAATGAAGTCGAATGAAGAGGTAAAGCAGGAGAATGCCCCATATGTGGGGGAGGAGAGTGACCTGTAGTTGGAGATTTTAATTGATTCCCCTTACTTTTACTTCATCGATGGTCGCTACCCCCAGATGCCACCTATGTAAAATAAGCATAGTAGAATATATAAAGTAATTTTACATATTAGATGATTAGTGTTGCACCCTATTTTGCGAGTCAAAACAAGATTCAACTAGTGGTTTCCCTGTTGATAATAAAAGAGAGTCGCCACCTAATATTTAAAGGTATACTAGGGTACCTGTTTTAATTATTAAATTATTATCCTATCAGTCTGCTAACCGGTGAGATTTGGGTAAGGATTCTTATTCTTTTAAGAGGAAGGTGTTAGACACCCCCTAAAATATACCTAAGGTAGCTCCATACGACTTAGACTAGGTTAGGGAATTAGATGTCAATATTCTACCTAGTCAGTGCTTAAAAGTTCATGGCTTACCCTATGTCTTGTTCAAAGTCTATCATTTGAAAGAAAATAGTATATGTACTTTGAAAAGAGGATGTAGGTTTAATTTGTAAAATCCCTTTAAAATGTTTACATATACATGATTGAAAAGATTTAAAAAATGACTTTATAACGTTTACACTTACAAGATTTGAAAAGACGTGAGATGTGGCTATGTTTGAATACTTTATCTTTTGAAATAACATGGTTACTTATAATAAATCTAGTAGAGTAAAGACTATTAGAAATGGGGGCTTGAATATACCTTTGGGAATTTGTTTCAATTTGTAGCAATGTATTTGAAGAAAAACTTTTGTTGAAGTTTAATAGTCCTTGATTCCAACCGTGTTGATTTTGTTTATAGAAAAACTGACTTTGAAATTTTCCTTTCGATTCCGGCTTTAGAAGAAGAATTGCTTGCTTTTCAAATCTGTTTTGAACTTCAAAAAACTTCATTAAAATGGTTAGCGTGATTAAAAATGAAATCTTGTGTAATGAAGGATAAATGATCAAAGTGCTGAAATTTTATAGCTAATTGTAATGCAACGGTGATTCCTTTTATTACCTATGGATCTTGGCTTCCCTAGGTTCCAAAAAGGCTTAAGGGGATAAGAACATTCAATCAATATCGTTAGTGTCATACACATGTAAGAAAGATGACAGAGTCAGTTCATCTAAAAGTGAGGAAGAAAAGAGAGCTGGACTTAGTAGTTTGGGTCTGAAGAAGGGTAGGCCCAGCTAACCACAGACAAGCAGCATCGGCTTCCATGACTTCTGACTCAAAGACTGGAACTTGGTACTGAGTTCTTGAGGACTCAGCAGGCCCAGTTCAGTTACATGTTCAAAAGAAAAAGGCAAAAATTAGTGACAAAGCCCAACATAATATTTAAATGCAGATAAGATCAAATGTAAGGCCGAAATTAGATTGTAATAAATATTTGCGGTTAAGAATGTAAATAAAATTGTGTACGATCGAACAGAGTAAGGAAAGTTATAGTGAAGCCTTTTCCTTCATTCGACATTAAACCCTAAAGAGATTAGAAAATGTCAAAGACTAAGGCCTTAAGGTGAAATCCCATTTATACCCAAGACACCCTTTGGGCCCCTGGCACTTCAATGTTCACAAGGGTCTCAAGGACCCCGAGCAGTGCATGTGTCAGAGAGAGTATCTCAACCACAAACTAAATCTCACTCCTAAATACCCCTAACCACTCAGACTTCCTCCTCCCTATAGGTTTAAATGCCAATGAGGCATTCATTGTAAGTTTTAACACAACTATAACAACAATACACAAATTTAGGCATGTGCACTTCTAACAGAAACTATACAGAATATTACTATGAACATGTAATAATAGATAACACCAAGGAGATCACAATCCAAACACCAGTGTGTAGCTCATTGTTAAGAACTACCAATATGCAAAAGAATGCTCAGAGAAACCAATTACAGGTGCAATTAAGGGAAAAGATCAGCAACAGTTTATTTTAAAAGCTCAAACAATTAAGTCAGGCAACATAAGAAGTAGAAGAGGTACATAGTTAAAGTTTATAGAGGTCCTCAACCTTAACATCCTATGTTTAAGTTGATCACGAGTTCATACATAGACTAAGTGTTAATTTCTAATTGGTGTATGAGTTAACAGTTTCACATGGGATCTCTAAAGAGCATCAGCAGGAGTACTTAAGTGAGCAAATTGGTCTCAACTTAATAGATGGTCACTTTCTCCTTAAAAGATTCCTAATATCATATTCTCACTAGGTTCATTAAGAGTCAAGGAATAGTATTATACTCAAGCAGAGTAGATAACATTAGAAGGTTCTCCTAAATCCATAAATAAATCATAGTTACTTGTGCAAACTTAGCAAGGTTCAGTCTTCATTATGTGATAGGGAAATATGAGAATATAGGCACAAGTATGAAAGATAAGTAGGGAGTTAGTTTGATAACAGGAATGAGTGCAGAAACCTGGGAGAAGATAATCAAGCACATACAAAATATATCCTTAAGGAGTGCAAGACTACAACATGGTAGAGTATCAAACAACATAGGATTAGGCCAACAAATTCAGTATGAAAGTCTAGAACAAGGAAGGTTTCACATGGAGTAAGCAGGGTACTAATAGTAAGATAACTAGTCTAGTTAAACAGATTGAGTGTGATAGTCTAGACATGAAGAAGTTCAGTTCAGCATAGCCAATCCGAGAGATAATGCACAAATACAACAGATACAACTCTTAACCAAGTTCTTGAGGATAATCAAGGGCATAACTTAAACTAGGTTAACAATACCTGACTAGAATACATGTAAAATTGACTATAGAAACTCATTTAGGATTTAGGTCAATCACTTCATGATATATTTATACAATGGAACTCACAAATGTGGCCACACAAACATGAAGGTTAACATAAGACCTTCACAATGATGTTTTTAAGGAATTACAAAATCACAGAACACATTTGAAGAGAGTAGGCAACTCAAACAACTAAACTGATGCATTTAACTACAATGACAGGCTTGTATTGACCTTTAAGTGTTCACAATTACCATAGTCCCGGCTTTATCAAAGCAAATAATTCAAGTTCATGACATAGATCAATAGGTAGTAGTTTTAATCAATGTGAGATTGATAAAATAGGCATGAAGAGCTCAATAGGATATAAGAAAAGGTTAAGATCATAACATGTTTAGAGAATCATTGAGGTCTATTGATTAACTACAAAAAATCAACAACACTTAGATCATTCAACTTAGAGAAACATTCATTAAGTTTGCAAAGATAGTCAATTAACATTGATTTAACTTCAAATTATTAAAGAGACACTTGGGTTCATACATACAATATCAAGGCATAATTATCAATTATAAACCAATAACATACATCATAGCGAAAATAACCAATAGAGAATAACAGTGAAAATATGATTTCAATTTAAACAATTAAAGAGAGGAAAGGTCGATATGCAATGACCTTCCTTTGAGCAACAAACCGAATAGAGATTTTGTTTTACCGTTTGGGAACAAAAGCTCAAACTTCAACCAGTGAATAAAACTCAGAACCGGAAAAGAGAGGAAGAAAGTGAGAAACTAGTTAAAAATCTAAGCTTTCGATTGTGAGATGATTCTTAGTGTATGTTGATGTGTGTTCGTGTTAAGTCGTGTTAGGTAAGAGCATTGAAGGCTCTATTTATAGTGTTATTCAATGACTATGGTTCCAACAGATTTAAAATAGTGAGTGGAAGATGACGAATATCAGATGATGGAAGCAAAGCTAGTAAAATCAGATAAAACAGAGGGGAAAATCATCAAAGGATTTTACCTAGGCAATTTAAGAATTAGAATCCATCAGCTAAGGCTCTAAAACCCAGATGTTATTGCGTTCGACCTCTGGGTATCAAATCCTCATGATGAAACCCTGGAAAAACTCCATGCATGTTCGTATTTGATAGAGCATAAGAGAAATCGAACGATTTGAAGTTTCATTTTTTAGCTAGGGTTTCAGATTTTAGGCGATTTGAATTTAAGTGATGATAGAGGAAATGAACCGACTGGATTCGCGGATCAGGAGATAAAAGGGATGATTCAAGGTGAAATCTCAAGACCTTGCACGATTTTGTGCAAGACCTGGTGATTGATAGAGGTTAGGCACATGAGAGAAAAGAGAGTGAAAAGGGAAAGGGTGGCGGCTGGTCAAGGGAAAAATTATTTAGGGTTTCATGGGTTTAAACAGGGAGATGGGATCTGGGCCGTTGGATCATTTGATCAACGGCCCTGATAATTCGGGTATTAAAAGGTTTTAATGAGGAAAAATGGAGACCGTTGGATCATTGTAATCCAATGGTTAAGATAAAATCTAGTGGTGGTTTTAAAATAATGAGAAAAGAAAGATTAAACTTGGTCCGTTGATGGTGTGGATCGACGGTCAGGATTGGGTGTGTTTGTTTTGTGAGTGAGTGGGGCGGGTGACATGGCGCAATTCTATTAGTTCGCAGGGGTTGGGTCGGATTGCCAAAGTGGAATAAAGGGTCGTTTGGACTGGGTCAGATGGGGTAATTGGGATTGGGTATTTAGGCTGTTTTGATTTAAATAGTAGCCATTTTGTATTTAATTATACAATTTCAAATGTAGCCATTTCAGTCTTTAACTCTTTTATAATTAATTTAAATAAACTTAAATAATTTTAATAAAATATAATAAAAATTAAAATCATCAAATACACTACTAATTACTATAATTAGTTAATTAATGATTAAATATCCTATTCTCTATTAATTGCGAATTTATTTAGAAATAGTAGGCTATTTTACCAAAATTAAGGAAAAATATTATTAAATTAATTATAAACCTATGTAATGAATATAAAAGTTATTTTAATAGTTTCAAAAATAGTAAGAGTGATATATTTGTAATTATAATACTAAATTATTAATTTAACACCATTAATTACTTAATTAATATAAAAATAGGTATTTATTAATTAAAAAATATTTTCAATATACTTACTGAAAATCAATAAGTGCAAGTAAATTGATTATAAAAAGGAGGGACAAAATTGATTGTCAACAGCTGCCCCTCTTTGACCGGAGACGATGAAAGAGTTTTTGGGCAAAGAAATTGAACCAAGGCCAATTGTATCCCGACTTTAGGAACATATTGCCAGAATGGCATATAATTTTAAGGTGGATCAGGGGTTATAGAATTAGAGAAGGGGTTAAGGAAAATTCCGAGAGAATTTTGAAGAGTTGGGGCTGAATTCTGGCTTTGAATTGATTACATACCTCGGGCTTAACGAGGATCAGGCCTCATGTAGTTTTGGAATGATGGTTTGGAGGAAGCGATGCTCGCAGAAATTTCCCAGTATCGTATTATGACGATATAGACGAAAGATATGGTACCCATGATGGCTCTGAATTGCGACTTGATTTGAAAGATTTGAAGAATTAGAGTTTCACTAATCGTATTTGAGTTTGAGCTCGGATCCTTGGCCCGCTTATTAGTTTGTTGTCCCTCATAGCATTGTAGCTTGGTTTTCTGCTTAGAAGAAGTTCCACGTCGTGATGTTTGATCCTGCAAAAATAAAATATACAGGTATTCATATATCATAATGCAGATATGTTAAGATGTAATGCAAATGATGTAGGAATGATGATACCTGGCTACTAGCTAGCCGTTATTTGGGGTTGGGATGACGGGATACTTGAATTTTGACTCGATTGTTAGCCGGGCTGTGTGCCATTCCGCAACTGTCGGAGCATTAAATATCCTCATGTGGGGAATATCTCCGCACGATGGGAGTAGTTGACTAGTAATGTAGAATGTATATCCGCATGATGGGAGTAGTTGCATTGAAATGTAAAGCATTCCGTACGATGGGAGTTTCTGACTTGAAAATGTAATTATGCATGTAAGCTGCGTGAGCAAAACGTCAAAACATTCGAGATAAAACAAAGAAATAAGGAGCATGCCCAAGAGATACTCTTGGCTGCGAAACTAAATTGTGGTCGTCGATCGGCAGAACGTTGGTGGCGAGGTTTGCGGCTATATACTTGTAATCTCCAATGTGGAGGAGTGGCAGTGCAGAACGCTCCCGTTGGTGAAGCGAACAGTTTGCTATATACAGGGCTTTGATTGGAAAAGCCGACGTCTCAATTTGTACAGGGCGCTCCGATTGATTGAGCTGACTATTTGCTATATACATGGCTCCAGTTGGCGGGGCCAGCGGCTCGATATATACAACATGCTCCGCTTGGTTGAGCATATGGTTTGCTATTTACAATATGTTCTTCTTGCATCGACAACCTGGTTCTGAAATACCTACAAAGGATTTGAGAGTTTGCTTTCAGTTGTATGAGAAAAAATTTAAATAATGAAAGAGAGATGATAGTTATGAGAGAGTGGAAGATCCGTCATTGACCTAGCTTTGCCTTGTATCCTGTCGGTCCTGCACTCAAAGAAAAATTCTTAACTGGGGGGAGTGCTGGTTTGTGTTGACCGTAGTCCTGGCTTTTCCCCGAGCCTGGCGAGGTTATGCCAGGAAGTTTGGTAGGTGGAACAGTAGTATTTTTAGAAAACATATTATGAAAATCTTTTATCATATGGTAAATATAGTCGTTCCGGATTATGACATGTTTAGAGATTCTCTCAGACGCGGATGTTGTTTCTGGAAAACTCTGTTGATGTCGATCTTCTATGATGCCACTGATGACGTAGCTTCTTGCCGCTGCAATTGCATCCTAATCTAAACTAATGCATTATAAAGGTTTTCCTAGGGTTATGACCGAACCTTCTCAGGTTGCCTACGTATGCGAAACAGAATTAGGTCTGAACATAGTTCGTGGGTAATGATAAAGAAAATATGATGATGATCGAGCCTGACCCAGGTAGCCTACCTATCCAAATGGAATCAGGTCAAGACGTACTTCGATTACAATAGATGCAAAATGATGAGATTGAAAATGAAGTGGCCGAGTCTGACTCAGACTGCCTACGTATCCAAATGGAAACAGTCCAGAACGTAGTTCAATTACAATAGATGACTGAATCCGATGAGGATTGCCTACGCATTCCTTCTAAAGGAAATCAAGTTGAGGAGTAGTTCCAAATACATACAAAATGATATTTGAATTTCCTATTAAAAAAAAGAGCGGGAGAGAGAGAGAGACCGGACCCTACATGGGTTGCCTACGTATCCCTCCGTGGGAAGTCATGTCTGGCGTAGTTCTGTTACAACCAAAACCTAACTTTACTGTCTTCAAATGTAGTATCTCTTGATTGCATATGAGTTTATAGGCTTCGTGCTGACTCTTTCGTCCATCTCTTCCAAGATCAGAGTTCCTCCCAACAACACTCGATGGACCACATAAGGCCCCTTCTAATTTTTTTGCAAACTTTGCTTTGGCTTCTTCTTGATGAGGGAATATTTTCTTCAAAAACAACTACCCCGGTATAAATTGGCGAGGTTTCACCCTTTTGTTGAATTCACTGGCCATCCTGTTTTGATACAGTTGACCATGGCACACTGCGTCTATTATCTTCTTATCGATGAGCATAAGTTGCTCCTGCCTGACCTGTATCCATTATGCGTCGTCCAACTTGGCCTCTTGAATGACCCTTAAATATGGTATCTCGACCTCTGCGGGTATCAAAACTTTGGTACCATATACCAACATGTATGGCGTTGCCCCAGTGGATGTTCTCATGGTGGTCCGATAACCCAGTAAGGCAAAGGATAAATTCTCGTGCCATTGCCTGTGATTGTCCACTATATTTCATAGAATCCTTTTAATGTTTTTGTTGGCTTCTTCAAGTATTCCATTCATTTGCGGTCTGTAGGTTATAGAGTTACGATGGACGATTATGAACTTCTCACAAATTTCCCTCACGAGGTCACTGTTGAAATTACCTGCATTGTCAGTGATGATCGACTTGGGTATGTTGTTACGGACGAAATCTGCCACTACTTTCTTCGTGATGACTTTGTATATAAAAGATTTGACCCATTTGGTGAAGTAATCAATTGCTACCAAGATAAAACGATGCCTATTTGATGCAGCAGGCTCTATAGGTCTGATTACATCCATGCCCCAAGCGGCAAACGACCAAGGCAAACCCATTACATTCAACTCATTAGGTGGAACCTGGATGAAATCCATGTGGATCTAGTACTGGTGACACTTCTGCACATAGCGGATACTATCACTTTTCATGGTCATCCAAAAGTATTCGGCTCTTAAAATCTTCTTGGCGAAAGTGAAACCATTCATGTGAGGTCCGCACGTCCCTACATGTTTTTCTTCTAGCAATCGAGTTGCTTCAGCAACATTCACACATCTTAACAGACCCAAGTTTGGGGTTCTCCTATACATGACTTACCCGTTGAGGAAAAAGTGATTTGCTAGCCTTCTGAGTGCTCGCTTCTGAACATTGGTGGCGCTCTCTGGATACTCTCTTGTTTCAAGGAACCTTTAAATGTCGTGGTACTACGACTTACCGTCTGGATCTTCATCTACATGGAAATAATACGCATGCTGATTCCTGATCTCTATCTCGATAGGGTTGATGTAATTCTTATTTGTATACTGGATCATGGATGACAAGGCTGTGAGAGCATCGGCAAACTCGTTCTAGATCCTGGGAATGTACTTGAACTGGATCTTTATGAACTTCTTGCATATCTCCTTTACATAATGCAGGTACGGAAGGATCTTGACTCGACCGCCATCCTAATCACGAGGATGCATGCTTCGTACTCGGCCATATTATTGGTGCAGGGGAACCTTATCTTTGTTGATGCCGGATATTGCTGTCATGATTGTGAAATTAAGACTGCCCCAATTCCTACTCCTTTGAAATTCACTGCTCCGTCGAAGAACATTCTCTATCCTGGGTATGACTCTGTAATGTTTTCTCCGGCGAACAACACCTCTTCATCCAGAAAGTATATAGTGAGTGGCTCATAATCCTTGTCCACTGGATTCTCTGTAAGGTGCTCAGCTAAAGCTTGTCCTTTGATGGCCTTCTGCATTATGTACACAATGTCAAATTCGCTGAGAAGAAACTGCCATTTGGCTTTCTTTCCTGTAGGCATCGGCTTCTCAAAGATATACTTAAGCGGGTGGAGCCGGGATATTAGATATATGGTGTATGCTGACATGTAGTGCCTCAACTTTTAGGCAATCCAAGTCAAAACACAGCAGGTGCGCTCTATCAGAATCTATTTGGCTTCATATGGTGTAAACTTCTTGCTTAATTAGTAGATAGCTTGCTCTTTTCTCCCGGTCTCATCGTGTTGTCCCAACACGCATCCAAATGCATTATCTAGAACTAACATGTATAACAACAACAGCTTTTCGAGCTCGGGAGGAACCGACACTTGTGGATTTGACAAGTACTCCTTGATCTTGTTGAAGGCTTTCTGACACTCTTTTGTTCACTTTGTAGCAGCATCCTTTTCAGCAGCTTGAAGATAGGCTCGCAAATTACCGTAGATTGGGCTATGAATTTGCTGATGTAATTTAGCCTACCAAGGAAACTCATCACATCCTTCTTGCTTTTAGGCATTGGTAAGTCTTGAATGGCTTTGATCTTTAAAGGATCCAATTCTAGCCCTTTCCTGCTTACAATGAAACCCAATAGTTTTCCGGCAGGGGCTCCGAATGCGCATTTTGCAGGCTTAAACTTCAAACTATACCTATGCAAGCGTTCGAAAAAAAATTTCAGGTCGTCCAAGTGTTTTTCACTCTTTCGAGATTTAATTATGACATCATCCATATATACCTCGATCTCTTTATGGAACATGTCGTGAAAGAGGGTCGTCATGGCCCTCATGTAAGTAGCACCAGCATTCTTGAGGTCGAACGACATGATCTGTAGCAATAAACTCCCCAAGGCATAGTGAACGTTGTTCTCTCTGCATCTTCTTCATGCATCAGGATCTGATAGTACCCGGCGAAACAATCCATGAATGACTGCAGTTCGTGCTTCGCTCAATTGTCGATGAGGATATGAATATTTGGTAAAGGAAAATCGTCTTTGGGACTGGCCTAGTTAAGATCTCGATAATCCACACATATACTGATCTTCCCATCCTTCTTTGGTACCGGTACGATATAGGCCAACCATGTGGGATAATTGGTGACTCTCACCACGGTTGCCTCTATCTGCTTGGTTACTTCTTTTTTTATCCTCAAACTCAAGTCTGGCTTGAACTTTCTAGGTTTTTGTTTGACTAGCAGTCTGGCAAGATTGGTAGGCAATCGATGCAAAATGATGTCGGTGCTTAATCCTGGAATGTCATCATATGACCATGCGAATACGTCGATGTATTGTCGGAGGAGCTCAACCAATTCCTCGTTTCGCTCTACTTCTAAATGGATGCTGATTCGAGTTTCTTTCACGTCTTCTTCGCTTCCCAGGTTGACTACTTCTGTCTCCTCAAGGTCAAACTTTTTCTGGCTTTCCAACTGTATCTCTTGTTGGAGATTATCTTGCATCATCTTTTCGTCGTATTCCTCATAATCTGGATTGCTTTGCTCGAGGGTTTCGTTACATGTCATAATCGCGGAATGCGAGTTTTTATTGTTTTGATTACTGAAAAGAAAAATTAAGTATAAATGAAGCGATAGATAAATTTGCAATAATTGTTTAAGAAAACAATTCTTTTTATTTCATCAAAGAGGAACGTCTAAGCGTTCAAGGAGGCAATTGACAAAAGAGTAAAGGCACGGTTTAAGCCTTAATTGACCGTGCATTTTTTTCAAAATGTTTTACAATTCCACACTACCAAGACTCCCGGCGAACCAAAGACGGGATGGAGGTCCAATTCTGCAAGTCCTCTCCTGGTTTGGCATTCCAAATGGTCAGTGTCTTGATATCAACTTTGTCGCAGCATTCTTCGATCATGGTCACAAAAATCCTTCTCATTCCATCAACGATGTCGTCCTCTGGTGATGAGCTTTGACCCGGACCCGAAACATGCTCTGGCACACAAGCTTTCTTCCTGAAACCAACGGTATAAGTCTTTCCAGTTGGAGGTTGATACCCTATGTCGGCTCTATCTTTCTGCCCCTTTGGCTAAATCAACTCTGTTATCCTATCTGATCAGGCTCCCAGCCCGGTCCCTGGTCGGTATCTATACTTCATCATTTCTCTCATAGCCATATTTGATATGTATGATGACTGCATAACCAAATTTTGCTCAGTCTCTTCTATCTCTATGGTCTGCATAATCTCGAACGCATGAAAATCGACCCCGTCTAATCCTTCTATGAATGGAACTACATGTTCCAAAAAAGCTTATTGGCTCTATTCACTGTGAACTACAATCTCTTGACAACCCCACTCGAACTTCATGCATTGATGGAGAGTAGATGGGACTGCCCTTGACATATGTATCCAAGGCCTTCCGAGCAACAAGCTATATGAGGAGGAATTGTCCATTACTTGGAACAGTATGGGAAACTCAACTGGTCCAATAGGCAGAGCCAAATAGATTTCCCTGATGACGTCCTTCTGTGAACCATCAAAAGCTCGTACCCTCACATGGATTTCTTTTACTTCTCTCAAATGAATACCCAACTCATGTAGAGTAGAGAGCAGGTAGCTATTGACCCCAGATCCTCCATAAATAAGTACTCATAATACCACATTATCTCCACATTTGACGGTGATGTGTAAAGCTCTATTATGACCCATGCCCTCTACGGGATGTTCCTCTCTTCGGAAGGTAATCATGTTCGCTTCAACCATCTTCCCGATGGTCGCTGCCAGTGCCTTGCTGGTAGTGTTGCTCGGCGTGCTCACCCCACTTAACACTTTCATCAAGGCATCTTTGTGAATGTCAGAACTCATCAGCAGATCCATGGTTGATATATGCGCAGGGGTTTTCTTCAATTGTTCCTCCATGGAGTATTCTTTAGTCGACACTTTCTTCTAGAATTTTGCGGCCTCAGTATCTGTTATATTCCTTCTCTAAAGTTGTTCCCTTCCTGGATTCCCTCAGTTTACCTCCTACGGAGCGTAACACCTCCATGACCTGGTCACTCCATGAACCGCTGCAGAATCCGTCATCTTGCCCTTCCCTTTCTGTTGGTACGTTCAAGGGACTATCTTGTATTCTTGATCATTCTCATTTCTAATAACAGTGGTGGATTGTTGCTGGTATGTCTGGACCTTCACTGTAGGTTTTAACTGTACAATGATCATCGGAGTCCTTCAGGGTGGAACCCTTGCAACCTCAGTGTTTCCTATCGTGATGATGGTTCCTTTCAAGTCATACTCTTTATCCAGGGTAATCATATTAGCCCCTTGATTCTGATGGTTTGGTAGTGGGTTAGAGTTTATATTACGCCGAGCTGGGGTGCACTGAATGGCTCCACTTTTGATTAGCAACTCAATTTTATTTTTCAGTCTGAAGCAATCCTCGACATCATGCCCCGGTATGCCTGAATGGTAAACTCACCGTTTGGTTGCATCAAAGTATTTTGAAGGATGTCCAGGAATCCTCCCTTCTATCGGATGTATCAAGCCAGCTCTCCTCAGTCATTCAAACAGTTGAGCTAAAAGCTCAGCAATCGAGGTGTAGCTTTTGGGACCTCTTTCTTCAAAATTTGGGCAAGGTCGGGGTGCATATGTGGGTCGATTTTGATGAATGGTAGTTTGAACTAGAGTGTATGGTCGTGGTAGATTTGGATTTTTGTGGGTGCGAGGTGGGTTATATTAAGGTTGGGGATTGTAGTATGGTTGTGTGTTGTATACTGGAGAATAAGTAGGTGGATGTGGAGGATGGGCGTTTGGAGAGTAAGATTTGTTTCCATGGTGTGGATTGGACTGGTAATAAGGAACGATTGCTAATACCTCTTCCTTTTTCTTCTTTCCGCCGTCTAGTGAACCGGATTGAATTGCTTTGCTAGCTTCTTGCAATGCGGCCATAGATTGTAACTTGCCGGACTGTATGCCTTCCTCTAAAAAGTCTCCCATCTTAACAAGTTCAGGGAACTTCTGCCCCATCATGCCCATCATTTTTTCAAAGTAGATTCCTTCCTGAGCTCTGATGAAGTACTTAGTCAACTTACTGTCATCGAACGGGGGTTGTGCTCTGGTGGCCTCCAACCTCCATCGACGTGCATACTCTTGAAATGATTCTAACTGCTTCTTCTGCAAGTTTACCAGCCGAACATATCAGGGGTAATTTTTGTGTTGAACCAAAAATGGTTTATGAAATCTTCTGCCATATCCTGCCACTGATGTCAAACTTCGGAGGTTTGTACCCTACAAGCATGACCACATCAGGGTGTATACATAGATCCTTATAATCTAGACTTTCACTCCCTCGAGCGACCTGAAGGTTCTTTATTTGTTTCATCAACGCCCGTAACTGTTCGGATATTGACTCTTCCTCTTTATACTTAGTTGCATACTGATCAACCTCATAAGACAGCCTAACCGTGACCGGCAATATGAAGGTGGGTTCTGAAACGACATATACGGGTGGAATATATCGCTCGTGTGTAGCGGTATGTGCCGCGGGTATGTACTGGTTTTGATTGGTGGTGCAGGTGACGCCATCACAAGGAGGGTATGAACTGTGTTGGTAGCAACTGGTGGATTTTAAGGTGTTTCAACGTAATTTGGTATATAAGGGGTGTGTATGGGAGGATTTGGTGGGTTTGTAAGGGTTACTAGGGGTATAATCTGGGTTGTAGGGAGTGAATTCGGGGTATTATTTGCTTGACGAGTAGCTGGAGGAAAGTGGTCGAGGATCGAATCTAGTGAAGGGAAACGGGGTGGTTATGGGAGCATCGTTACGGCCAGATGAGCCAATTCCCGAATGTGTTGTACTTCCTCCCTTAACGATTCCATCTCTTGGGCCATCCTAGCAACATGTTCGTCATTTCGAGTATCATTCTTTTCTCCCGATCGCCCCGAGCTATCAGCTATTACCAGAGCGTGTTCGGTCGGGTTATCTGTTGCATGTATTTTCCCTTTCAATCTCAAGTTGTAGGGTGGTTCTACCAGTTTTTGGATCAACACAAACCAACTTCTTCTTTGTGGGGATAATAATAAAGTAATACAAGAAAAGAAAGAGAAAAAGAATAGACGCCAGTTTCAGTGTTTGCATAAATATGGCACACAGAGCAGTTAGTTCACATATTCAAGCAAATGCATTTTCTAATGTTCGAGGGACCTCTCTTTGTCGGAGGTAAGCCCGAGTCGCAAATTTTGAGGAACACTTAGATTCGACACATTTAGATTCGAAGCAAATTTTTGTTTTCATTAATAATATTTGGATTGTAACAGGCGAGAGAAAAGGTTACAACATTGTTTTCAACATTCATAAGATTACATGGGCGCAATAGACTTGCCTTTAGGTAAATGGAAGGGTTCGAGATAAAAGATACAAGATGGGAAAATGGGTGAAATCAACCAGCTTCTAACAACCATCCCCAGAATCATTCCCCATTTCTTCTTCTTCTTCCGATTCCTCTTCAAGGTCTTCTTCAAATTCTTCTTCATCATCATTGAACTCGGGCTCTTCTTCCAGATCTTCTTCTGGTTCTATCTCAGACTCAATTTGTATACACTCAACTACTCGGTCATTATCCTTGGGAAGTGGCAGCATATGATCAATTGGTTTTGGGACCACTTGACGGTGCATGAAGGTAATCTTGAGGTAGTGCGGCAAAATTTCATGATAGATTTGAATAGCTGCCACTGCATCTTCCAGCTAGGCTATTCCCTCCCTGCTTGGTCGGGCTAGCTCATCCTTTTCATTGATCCAAACATAGTATTCCGGAGTGCACCACGAATTCTGACCCATTAGCATCATAATTAAATCATTGCACTCCTCCTGAAGCCTCATTATCCTTGGTATCGGGATCTGCCCATTGTACTCGTCTTCATACAGTGTCGTCCTCATCCAAAGAGGTACATCCTGAATCAACCCAAACTTCCGGAGAACTTGTATGTGTGCATATGGCTGGATTCCCTTTAAGTCTTATCATCTCGATGAAATACTTCTAGGGAATCCTTAGAATTTCCATGCCGCTCAACAATGATAGCTTCCAGTTTATTCACTATTTGCTTAGGTTGGTCAGCATCTCTCTTCATTCTTCCTGTCTGTGCGGGGAGACCCTATGCCTCATTCTCTCACTGTGACTTCGAATCATGTTGCTAACACCCACAAAGTAATCAACTGTGGCCTCTCATTGAAAGAAGTGGTTTGTGGTCTATATTTGGAGTAACAAGTTACTGCCCTTGAAGAAATCGTACCCCCAGGAATATGAAGACAATGCTCTGAGGATTTTTGCTAACACCATATGTACCAAGGTGGCTGGGAGGTTACCCCGAAATGTTGTAAAAACCATAGGAAGCAAGTTGATATTGACCCGTCCTCTCCTTTGTGGGAAAACTAGCAATCCTAGTAGCGCCAAAGAGAAGGTTATGGGTCGAAGACTTTCCCAGGTACCTTGATCACACTGAAACTCCCCTAAGTACCATTCATAGATCTCACGATGTCCAAACCTGTTGAACAATTAGTCCGGGCTTACCCATCCATTTTCAATGTTCCTTAAACTCCAACTACCAACCAAACCCATAGCATTGAGAAACATGTATCTAGGCATGGTGACCGGTAGGATCGGCTTCCTCCCAGTAAATGGCAGCTCTATGAAGTTGGTAACTTCTTCCAACGTCAGCACCAACTCACAGTCTGCGAACTTGAAAACCACTTTGGTCGAATCCCAGAATTCTATCAGCAAATGAGTAAGCACCCTATCGACCGTGATGTTCAGTAAGGCAGTTAATGCTCCCAGGTGGTCCTGATTTCATCTACATGCTCTCGACGGATGTTCATCCACCATTGCATTAGCTTGTGCGGTGCTCCCATGACCATATTGATTTGGGGGATGTTCTGGTTGATTTCCATTTCTGAATAGGGTAGAAAAAGGGTTTGATAAGTGTTTGCTTCCGATCTTTAGTGTCTCATCATGATTGGTTTGTCATTCCACAAAAGTCATGTCGTTGGGTGCATGGCCCATTGACATTAGGGTGGCTTTCCTAAGTGTGAGTCGATACCAAGGACCGACTCACCTAAGGTTTATGCAATATGACATATATTTGCTAGAGTAGAGTGTTTCCTAATTTTTAATTGGACTGAATACTGTGAGAAGTTATGTCAGTTAATTTGACAAAGCCATTCTCTGAAACTAAAGAATTTTGAAAGAAGGTTCGGAGGGGTGTAAAAGATAACCCTCGTGTGCCATTGTGTGTGATAGTGTACGACCAAGACTCGATAGGAAGGAGTGTCACGACAATATATATAAAGAGGTAACAGATAGTGGGATGTTAGTAATAAATATTGAAGCAAGCAGATAAACAAGTATGCAAGTAAACACATATCTGCAAATTAAGCACAATTAAAGCAGTATATTAACAATCCTAAATTCCAAGTCTACCCCCACATGCCACCTATGTAAAATAAGCATAGTAAAATATATAAAGTAATTTTACATATTAGATGATTAGTGTTGCACCCTATTTTGCGAGTCAAAACAAGATTCAACTAGTGGTTTCCCTGTTGATAATAAAAGAGAGTCGCCACCTAATATTTAAAGGTATGCTAGGGTACATGTTTTAGTTATTAAATTATTATCCTATCAGTCTTCTAACTAGTGAGATTTGGGTAAGGGTTCTTATTCTTTTAAGAGGAAGGTGTTAGGCACCTCCTAAAATATACCTGAGGTAGCTCCATAGGACTTAGACTAGGTTAGGGAATTAGATATATATATTCTACTTAGTCAGTGCTTAAAATTTCGTGGCGTACCCTATGTCTTGTTTAAAGTCTATCATTTGAAAGAAAATAGTACATGTACTTTGAAAATAGGATGTAGGTTTAATTTGTAAAAGCCCTTTAAGATGTTTACATCTACCTGATTGAAGAGGTTTGAAAATGTCTTTATAACGTTTACACCTACAAGTTTTGAAAAGACATGAGATGTGGCTATGTTTGAATACTTTGCCTTTTGAAATAACATGGTTACTTATAGAAAATCTATTAGTGTAAAGACTATTAGAAATGGGAGCTTGAATATACTTTTGGGAATTTGTTTCAATTTGTAGCAATGTGTTTGAAGAAAAACTTTCGTCGAAGTTTAATAGTCATTGATTCCAACCGTGTTGATTTTGTTTATAGAAAAAACTAACTTTGAAATTTCCCTTTCGATTCCGGCTTTAGAAGAAGAATTGCTTGCTTTTCAAATCTGTTTTGAACTTCAAAGAACTTCATTAAAATGGTTAGCGTGATTAAAAAATGAAATCTTGTGTAATGAAGGATAAATGATCAAAGTGCCGAAATTTTATAGCTAATCGTAATGCAACAGTGATTCTTTTTATTACCTATGGCTCTTGTCTTACCTAGGTTTCTAAAAGGCGTAAGGGGATAAAAATATTCAATCAATATCGTTAGTGTCATATACATGTAAAAATAAATTAACAGATTTAGTTTATCTAATAGTGAGGAAGGAAAGAGACTTGAATTAGTAGTTTGGGCCTGAAGAAGGTTAGGCCCAGCGAACAACAGACAAGCAGCTACGACTTTCTTGACTTCAAACTCAAAGGCTGGAACTTGGGCCTGAGCAGCAGGCCCAGTTCAATTACATGTTCAAACAAAAAAGGCAAAAATTAGTGACAAAGCCCAACATAATATCTTAATGCAGATAACATCAAATGTAAGGCCCAAATGAGACCGTAACAAATGTTTGCGATTAAGAATGTAAATAAAATTGTGTACGATCGAACAAAGTAAGGAAAATTATAGTGAAGCCTTTTCCTACATTAGACATTAACCCTAAAGAGATTAGCAAATGTAAATGATTAAGGGCTTAAGGAGAAATCCCATTTATAGCCAAGACATCCTTTGGGCCCCTGGCACTTTAAAGTTAACAAGGGTCTCAAGGACCCCGAGCAGTGCATGTGTTAGGGAGAGTATCTCAAACACAAACTAAATCTCACTCCTAAATACCCCTAACCACTCGCACTTACTCCTCCCTATAGGTTGAAATGCCAATGAGGCATTCATTGTAAGTTTCAACATAACTGTAACAACAATACACAGATTTAGGCATGTGCATTTCTAACAAAAACTATACAGAATGTTACTATGAAGGGGAATTTAATTTTTAAGACACTTCAAAACTTATGTCAATTTTTAAGACAAAAGGGTTAAGAATGGGGTAGAAGAGACACTTTTGTGATTAGTGTTAATGACATAATTTTTAAAAACCCTAAAGTTTTCTTATTTACAAAAAAGTCCCCCCCCCCTCCTCCTCCTCCTCCTCCTCCTCCCGCCACTCCTCCATCTCGTAACGCTCCTCTCTATTCTCCCCTTGCTCCTCCATCTCGCAACACTTCTCTCTATCCCCGCCACTCCTAATCCTCAAATATTTAGGAAGATATTTTAAATATCTAGAGAAATATTTCAAACATCTACTGAGATATTTTAAAATATCTCCACAGATGTTCAAATATCTGTGGAGAAGTTTGAAATATCTGTGGAAAAAAGATCAAACATCAAAAAGAAAGAAGCAGAAGAAATATCACCGGGGATATTTCAAACATCCCGGGAATGTTTCAACCATTCCGAGAGATGTTTGAAATATCCAGGGAGAGGTTTGAAATATCCCGGGGGATGTTTCAAACATCTCAGGGATGTTTGAGGGGATATTTTGCATAATACTCATTTATGAGAATGTCTCGAAGTATCTTGAGGGTATTTTACAGAATACTCACTAAAATTTCATATTTTTCTCTTTCTCTCGTATATTTTAAACCCTTAGAAGAAAAGAAAAAAAATGAAAAAAGAAGAAGAAGATGAAAATGAGATGAAGAGGGAAAGAAGAAAAAGACAAGGAAGAAAATGAAGAAGAAGATGATGACATAGACGAAGCAGCAATAGCAGCAACGAAAGTTGAAGAGAAAGAAGAAAGTAAGGAAGAAGAATGAGGAAGAGAAAGAAGAAAGAAGGAAGAAGGAGAAAAGAAGTAAAGAGGAGATAGAGGAGGAAAATGCAAATTTGAAATAATTTGAATGGGTATGATGTTTTAAAATTTTTGATAATTTTAGTATTTACCCACAACTTTTGTTATTTTTAATCTGACCCCCGAACCTCTTTAATTACACAATTTTTGTTAACCAAACAATGTGTCCTAAGTTGTTACACAAGACTTCAAAAGTCTTTTTTACCTCATTCTTCCTACTATGAACATGTAATAATAGGTAACACCAAGGAGATCACAATCCAAACACCAGTGTGTAGCTCACTGTTAAGAACTACTAATATGCAGAAGAATGCTTAGAGAAACCAATTACAGGTGCAATTAAGGAAAAAGATCAGCAGGTTATTTTAGAAGCTCAAACAATTAAGTCAGGCAACATAAGAAGTAGAAGAGGTACATAGTTCAAGTTTACAGAGGTCCTCAGCCTTAACAGCCTATGTTTAAGTTGATCACGAGTTCATATATATACTAAGTCTTAATTTCTAATTGTTGTATAAGTTAACAGCTTCACATGGGATCTCTAAAGAGCATCAGCAAGAGTACTTAAGTGGGCAAATTGGTCTCAACTTAATAGATGATCACTTTCTCCTTAAAAGATTCCTAATCATATTCTCACTAGATTCATTAAGAGTTAAGGCATAGTATTATACTCAAGATGAGTAGATAACGTTAGAAGGTTCTCTTAAATCCACAAATAAATCATAGTGAACTTGTAAAAACTTAGCAAGGTTCAGTCTTCATTATGTGATATGGCAATAGGAGAACATAGGGATGAGTATGAAAGATAAGCAGGGATTTTGTTTGATAACAGGAATGAATGCAAAACCCAGGAGAAGATAATCAAGCATATAGAAGAAATACCCTTAAGGAGTGCAAGACTACACCATGGTAGAGTGTAAAACAGAATAGGATCAGGCCAACAAATTCAGTATGAAAGTCTAGAACAAGGAAGGTTTCACATGGAGTAAGCAGGGTACTAATAGCAAGATAACTAGTCTAGTTAAACAGATTGAGTGTGATAATCTAGACATGAAGAAGTTCAGTTCAGCATAGCCAATTCGAGAGATAATGCTCAAATACAATAGATACAACTCTTAACCAAATTATTGAGGACAATCAAGGGCATAACTTAAACTAGGTTAACAATACCTGACTAGAATACATGTAAAATTGACTGCAGAAACTCATTTAGGATTTAGGTTAATCACTTCAGGAATATTTATACAATGGAATTCACAAATGTGGCCACACAAACATGAAGGTTAATAGAAGAACTTCACAATGATGTTTTTAAGGAATTACAAAATCACAGAACATATTTGAAGAGAGCAGGCAACTCAAACAACTAAGTTGATGCATTTGACTAAAATGAGAGGCCTGTATTGACCTTTAAGTGTTCACAATTACCATAGTCCCAGCTTTATCAAAGCAAATAATTCAAGTTCATGACATAGATCAACAAATAGTAGTTTTAATCAATGTGAGACTGACAAAACAAGCATGAAGAGCTCAACATGACATAAGAAAAGGTTAAGATCAGAACATGTGCAGAGAATCATTAAGGTCTATTGATAAACTACAGAAAATCAACAACACTTAGATCATTCAACTTAGAGAAACATTTATTAAGTTCGCAAAGATAGTCAATTAGCATTGATTTAACTTCAAATTATTAAAGAGACAGTTGGTTCATACATACAATATCAAGGCTTAATTATCAATTAAAAACCAATAACATACATCATAGAAAAAATAATCAACAGAGAATAATATGGCAAATATGATTTCAATTTAAACAATTAAGAGAGGAAAGGTCGATATGCACTACCTTCCTTTGAGTAGCAAACCAAACAGAGATTTTGTTTAGCCGTTTGGGAACAAAAGGTCAAACTTCGACCAGTGAATAAAACTCAGAACCGGAAAAGAGAGGAAGAAAGTGAGAAATTAGTTAAAAATCTAAGCTTTTTATTGTGAGATGATTCTTACTGTATGTTATTGTATGTTCGTGTTAAGTCGTGTTAGGTGAGAGAATTGAAGGCTCTATTTATAGTGTCATTCAATGACTAGGGTTCCAACAGATTTGAAATGGTGAGTGGAAAATGACGAATATCGGATGATGGAAGCAAAGCAAGTAAAATCAGAGAAAACATAGGGGAAAATCATCAAAGGATTTTACCTGGGCGATTTAAGAATCAAAATCCATCGGCTAAGGATCTAAAACCCAGAGGTCATTGCATTTGACCTATGGGTATTGAATCCTCACGATGAAACCCTAAAAATGTAATGACCCGACCGGTCGTTTTGAGCTCTAGCGCGTCATTCAACGGTTTGAGGCCCTGATTTTTTGAAAGAAAATTCTAATTTCAGAAGCTTTAAGTTGGAGGAATTGACTAAGGTATGATTTTTGAATAAACGACCTCGAAATCGGGATTTGAAGGTTCCAACAGGTTCGTATGATGATTTTGGGCTTGGGCGTATGCTCGGATCGGGTTTTGGATGACTCGGGGGAGTTTCAACGCCTATTGTGGAAAGCTGGCATTTTTGGAAGAATTTCATAAATTTGGGTTGAAGTGCATTTCAATGTTATCAATGTCCTTTAGGGATTCCGAGTCTGAGAATAGCTCCGTAAGATGATTCTGGTATTGGAAGCGCGTCCGGATGTGGATTTGGAGGTCTGTAGGTCATTTTGGGATCATTTGGCGAAAGTTAGAAATTTGAAGGTTTTTGAGAAGTTTGACCAGGTGTGAACTTTTTGATATCGGGGTCATATTCCAATTCCGAAAGTTGGAGTAGGTCCGTAATGTCGAATGCGACTTGTGTGCAAAATTTGAGGTCAATCGGACGTGATTTGATAGATTTTGACATCGAATGTAGAAGTTTGAAGTTCTAAAGGTCATTAAACTTGAATTGGGGTGCGATTCATGATTTTGGTGATGTTTGATATGATCTGAGGCCTCGATCAGGTCCGTGTTATGTTATGAGACTGGTTGGTGTGATTGGACGGGGTCCCGGGGACCTCGAGTGTATTTCGGGGTGGTTTCAGATCAATTTGAGCTGTTTTGGAACTTCTGTTGTTGGTATCTGGTTTCTTTCTTCGCGAACGCGAAGGGTGTCCCGCATTCACGAAGAGGAACTTTGAGGCTGCTGGGATTTGGCCTTCACGAATGCGAGGCAGTGGACGTAAACGCGAACGCGAGGCAGTACCTGGGAAGGCTTTCGCGGACGCGACCAAGGCTACGCAAACGTGAAGAAGAGAGGGGGAGCGGGGGGCCTGGAGCAGTTTGGCCTTCGCGAACGCGGCCAAGGTGACGCGAACGCGATGAGTAGATTGGAGGCAGTGCATTCTGGCCTTCGCGTTTGTGATGGTCGTGCCGCGAACGCGAAGAAGGGTGGACCTGGGCTGGGCAGAATGTTTCTAAAGTGGGGTTTGGGTTCATTTCACCCATTTTTCACACGGCTTGGGCGATTTTTTGGAGCTTTTGAAGAGGGGATTTCATCATCAAGCATGAGGTAAGTGATTTCTACTAGTTGTGAGTTACATACAAGGTTTATACATGGATTTAGATATGAAAATTTGTAGAAATTTGGGATTTTGATAGAAAACTTAAAAATGGGTATTTTTGGATTTTAACCACGAATTTGGGCATGAAATTGAGAATAAATTATATATTTGAGTTCGTGGGGTTATGGGTAATGTTTATTTTCAAAATATTCGAAATCCGGGCACGTGGGCCCGAGGGTGATTTTATCAACTTTTCGAGCGGAGTTGGGAATTGTTGTAAATTGAATTATAATGAGTATTAGAGTATACATTTGTGGATTTGCACATTTATTGACTAGTTTCGGAGCGATAGGCATCAGTTTGAGTTGTTGGAAAGGATTTGGAGCCGGTTATGGAACTTCGGAGCGAGGTAAGTCTCCTTTCTAACCTTGTAAGAGGGAATTAACCCCATAAGTGAATCAAATTATTATGTGCTTCTATTTGTGGGGGCTACGTACGCACGAGGTGACAAGAGTCCATGCGTAGCTACTATTATACTTATGTCCGGGTAGTCTAGGACCCAAATCATGTTATACTTGCGATGTTTGCATCCTACTTGTTAATTTAACTGCCAAAAACATATTGAAACTTGATAAAGAAATTGTAAAAGGTTAAACTTCATTTTGTTTTATCGTTAATGAGAATTGGTATTTCCTTGAATAATTGCCCCTTAATAAATCTTGAATTGGTTGCTTTAAATGTATTTTCTCTTTTGTGGAGCGGATCGAATGCCTCGGTAGCAGATAGATGCATCTATGATTCGTGTCGTTCGACCCTCGGCAGTTCACATTTTATATTTATATGTTGGATTGGGCCGTACGTCCTCGGCATGATTTGCGCATGATATATCTTTGGAATTGATAATAATTGATATTGCTTTCATTGTCCCGAGACACAAAATGCTAAATGATGAAAATAAATTTGGAAAGTTCCTATTCATAAAAGAATTATTTACTTACTTCATGTTATTGAGTTTACAGCCGTTCTATACAATCCATGCTTAATTAAAATATCGGTATTTTATTGTTAGCCCTTAGTAAGTGTCGGAGTCGACCCCTCGTTACTACTTCTTCGAGGTTAGGCTGGATACTTACTGGGTACGCGTTGATTTACGTACTCATACTACACTTGCTGCATATTTTTGTACAGGTACATATATGTCTAGTGGCCTTGTGGGCGCAAAGGCGCGGTTATTGCGAGGAGTTAGGTGAGCTGCATTCCACGTTACGAGTCTGCAGCACGCACAGAGTCTCCATCAGAGTTATCTACCCTCTCCTGTCTAATTGTATTTTCAAACAGATGTTGTATTTTTAATATATTTCCTAATCGATACTCATATACTTATGACATCGGATTTTGGGGGTGATTATGAGATGTTCAGTATTGTAATTGTGAAAATACTATCATTTAATTTGTAAAGTCTATCTCTTACTATTTAATTGAAGGAAATTATAATTTCAAAAATACTAAAATGAGTAATTAAGTTAATCAATTATTGTTGGCTGTCCTGACAGCGGTGTTAGGCGCCATCACGGCCTCTAATGAAATTTGGGTCATGATAGAAAAACTCCATGCATGCTCCAATTTGATAGAGCATAAGAGAAATCAAACGATTTGAAGTTACATTTTTTAGCTAGGGTTTTGAATTTTAGCCGATTTGAATTTGAGTGATGATAGAGGAAATGAACCGGTTGGATTCGCGACTCAGGAGGTAAAAGAGATGATTCAAGGTGAAATCTCATGACCTTGCACGAATTTGTGCAAGGCCTGGTGATTGATGGAGGTTAGGCAGATGAGAGAAAAGAGAGTGAAAAGGGAAAGGGTGGCGGGGAGACGGAATTTGGGCCGTTGGATCATTGAATCAACGGCCCTGATAATTCGGGTATTAAAAGGTTTTAATGAGGAAAAACGGAGACCGTTGAATCCTTGTAATCCAACGGTTAAGATAAAATCTGGTGGTGATTTTAAAATAATGAGAAAAGAAAGACTAGACCTGGTCCGTTGATGGTGTGGATCGATGGTTAGGATTAAGTGTGTTTGTTTTATGAGTGAGTAGGGCGGGTGACGTGGTGCAATTCTATTGGTTCTCAGGGGTTGGGACGGATTGCCAAAGTGGAATAGAGGGTCATTTGGACTAGGTCAGATAGGGTAATTGGGCTTGGGTATTTGGGTTGTTTTGATTTAAAAAGTAGCCATTTTTGTTTTTAATTATACAAATGCAAATGTAGCCATTTCGGTCTTTAACCCTTTTATAATTAATTTAAATAAACTTAAATAATTTCAATAAAATATAATAGAAATTAAAATCATCAAATACACTACTAATTACTATAATTAGTTAATTAATTATTAAATATCCTATTCTCTATTAATTTCAAGGATTTATTTAGAAATAGTAGGCTATTTTACCAAAATTAAGGAATAACCTTATTAAATTAATTATAAACCTTTGTAATGAATGTAAAAGTTATTTTAATAGTTTAAAAAATAGTAAGAGTGATATATTTGTAATTATAACATTAAATTATTAATTTAACACCATTAATTACTTAATTTATATAAAAATAAGTATTTATTAATTAGAAAATATTTTCAATATACTTACTGAAAATTATTAAGTGCAAGTAAATTAATTATAAAAGGGAGGGTCAAAATTGATCGTCAACAATTAGGGAAAACATAAAAACATAAAGAGATAAAATCTTCAACATATGTAACGATTTGAGGCGTGATTCGAGGTTTTGAAGTGATTATTTGATCATGCTCATCTCATTGACATAGCATTAGACATGCTTTATTTATTGAACATCCCTCCGCTTCTACGATTATTTATTATGTCCTCGTGCACGGTTGTTGAAAGTTGTGAACTTATACTTTTATGATACTTTGGTATTATTGTTGTGATATTGTGGAACTTAGCATTATTATTTTGTGGTACCGTGGCACTTGTGGACATGTTGAGCAAATTGATTGGGGGTGTCAGCACGAGGTTTTTGCCGTGTGATTTCTTTGTCTATGGTTTGTGTGCGTGGGGAGAAATAAGGGGGCGTTATCTCGGGCTGCCCGCGTAGCGTAATAAGGGTGGCTATATGCGCATGTCGCAAAATAAGGGTGGCATATTATTTTATGTGCACATGCAGCGTAATAAAAGTGGCATATAGCCACCCTTATTACTTGAACATCACTTGAACAAAGACAAAACATCACTTGAACACTGAGAGAATTTACTCAAGCACTTCACATAGTGATTGATCATCTGCCAAATGATTTTCAAGTGCATCAAGAATAAAGAACAACATAGCAATGGACCAGTTCCCCGTATTGAGTTATTACATGTCCTTTGTTATGTTGTACCTTTGGCAAAGTTCTCTACTTATAATTCCTACTTAGCTTAGTTAGAAGCATTGTGTAGGAAACCCTTTGTAAATCATAAACCCTTGTGTTTGTGTCTTGGCTAGAGTTAGTCGAGTTGTAAAGTATTTGTAATAGAGTTATTATAAAGTGGCTTGTAATAGAGTTGTTACAAGTTAGTGAGGGATTAAGGGGTTAATTCCTAGGTTATAATATATTGTAATCTAAAGTTTGCTCAGTAGTGAAATTGAAATCCTACAAGGGTAGGTCGTGGTTTTAATCTCTTGAGTTGGAAATTTTTCACGTAAAATTTCTCTGTGTCATTTATTTACTGCAGTGTGCGTGTGTTATGTGGGAACTAATAGAGAACCTGGTTCTCTTTATAGTTTGGTGGACCCTCGAATTCTATTAATTGGTATCAGAGCAGGTTCTTTCTATCAGGCTAACACCTAGAAAGGATCCTCATGGCTGCTCCACCAAACTTCGAAGAAGGTCAATCTACCTACAAGCCACCAAGATTCAATGGCCAATACTATGAATGGTGGAAGACTAGGATGCATGACTTCATCATGGCTGAAGACTCAGAGCTCTTGGACGTCATCTGCGATGGACCCTTCTTCCCCACAAAAACTGTGATGTTTTGGGGTATCTTCTTGTTGTTGTGATTGTGTTGAGACGGGGTTAATAATCCTCGTCACTACTCTATCGAGGTTAGACTTGATACTTACTGGGTACCGATTGTGGTATACTCATTCTACGCTTCTGCACATCTTTTAGTGTAAATCCAGGTACTACTGACCGGAATGATCGACAGTGAGGCTTAGCACACACCGGAGACTTCAAGGTATCCGTGAATGATCCGACCACAGGCCTCAGAGTCATCCTTTTGTTTCACTTCTACTATTTATGCATTTCAGACAGTGCTGTATTTTGATATTGATTTCGTGTATTCAGTTAGATTTTGTGACTCTGAACCACTTAGTTCTGAGATATTATGTTGAGTATTTGCCGCTTCTGCCTGTATTACTCTTATTTTTGCTTTTATTTTAAACTCCATTTTCATTATTTCATGCTTTAATTATTTTAAATAATATTGAGAGACCGGCTTACCTAGTTTGGAGACTAGGTGACATCACGACTCCTAAAGAGGAATTTTGAATCGTGATAAATTGGTATCAGAGCTCTAGATTCATAGGTTCTACAAGTCACAAGAAGGTTTAGTAGAGTCTTGCGGGTCAGTACAGAGAAGTCTGTACTTATCTTCGTGAGGCTACGGAACCATTAGGAAATTTTGCCTTTTTCATTCCTTTTCGTGCGGGTTTATTGATTTCCGAACTTGTGCTTTTGTTTTTCTATTCTCACACATATGGTGAGGAAACGCACTACCGAATCAGATGAGCAGTAACATGTGCCCCTACTAGAGCCTTGAGAGGCCGAGGCTGAGGAGGGACACGTGGTACAGCTAGAGCACCTGCCAGAGCAGCGACTAAGGAGCCACTGGTAGCTCCGGTTGTGGAGCAGGCACCTGAGACGTCTGCTACTATCCCTGGACTCCATGAGACTTTGGCACAGTTCTTAAGCATGTTCGGTACTTTAGCTCAAGCGGGATTGATCCCAGTTGCACCAGCTACTTCTCAAGCTGGGGAATGGGCTCAAAATCCCGCCGCCCGTACTCCAAAGCAGCGGGTCCACACTTATCAGGGTCCGGATGTTATGCCAGCACAGTCTATTATTACATCGTATTTTACACGAGACAAAACAAACTACAACTTATAGTAGTCTACAAGGTTATTAAAGTTTAGAGTCGCCACCTAATATTTTAGGTACACTAGTACATCTATGTTACACTATATAATGTACACTTTGACTATCGTCTACGAAACCGTTGAGATTCTGAGTAAGGGTTCAAGTTATCTCGAGGGGAAGGTGTTAGGCATCTCTCAAGTTCCTCAAAATATGGTTCCTGCGGACTAAATCAAACATATGAGGGAAGGTTCAAAAGAATGACTAGTTTTGGTATGACGAATAGCAAAAGTAATTCGGATGAAGAGTGACTAAACATAAGTGTCAAAATAATAAATTATGTACAAAGAATGTGAAATGAGTATGTGAAAATTATATTTTTTGATGACTTGGTAAAAGGTGAAGAAAATATGTAATAACAAACAAAGTATTTGTAAATTAATTAAATGAATTGTAATTAAATAATGCACTTGGAAGAATTTGATTTATATCCAAAGATAAACTATTTTGAGTGATAGGCTAAATGTAAAGAAGAAGGAAAACTCACTTTAAAGTGATTGGTCATAAGTGAAAAAGAATCACCTTTGAGTAGTTTTGTATAATGAATAGGACAAGAAATAGTTGGTTTAACATTTACAAGAAATTAAGAAAGTAAATCAAATAGAGGGCAATTAATTATGGCAAGCGAATAGTAAAATATTTATATTTAGGTGCATGTGTATTAAAAGCTAAATGGACAGTGTATGTAATAATTACATCTTGAAAATCAGTGAACAAGACTTAAAGAAACGAATTTGGTATTTTAAACGAATAGGTTAAGTAGATGAAATGTGGATAATATATGTATTTGACTAAAGTATATATAAGTACTATAATTCAATTACAATTTCTTTACAATTATGTCTATCCAAAGTGTGTTAGTTAAAGAACAATTTACATATAAAGTATCTCGAAAAGGTGCTCATATAATTTAAGACAAAGACAAGATTATTTATTTTTTTACTATTTGAAAGAAGATGACATGTTTTCATTCTTATGGATAAGACTAATTTAATTAGTTAGGTATACTCACTCCTAAATTAAATTAACCATGTCATAAAATATATTCAACATCCCATACACACTTCAAAAATTATTTAACACACAATATAGCAAATTACTCCGATTATTAACTAAATGCAATTCCCTAAATGTAGCAAATATGTGATATCAAAGTAAGCAAGTAAGCACATTCTATCTACAATTTTCACTATACTTTACTTTTTGGGAACATTCGAGAAACGAAAAGTACGAAGCGGGGATTCGACGGGGTAGGTTTCATCTCCGAGTGTCATCTTCCGAAAGCGACTCCACGTAATAGTATCTCACAAAACAAGAGAAGTAAAATTGTTAGTAAACTAACACAAGGTAAAATAAATTAAACGGCATATTTTGAAATAGTTTTTGGGTTTAAAATATTTTTGGAAGATTGCTTTTGAAAGTGTTTTTGGAAAATGTTTTCGAAAGACTTTAGGAAAATAGTTAAGAATAATATAGGAAAATACTCTTTGAATAAATTGAAAATGTTTTTGTTTTTGAAAGATTGTTTGAAAAAATATTTTTTTGGGAAAATTGTTTTTGGAAGATAGTTTTAAAAAATAATATAGGAGGCTCATATACATGTAATATCCTATACATGAGAAAAGAAACCGTCTCGATAGCAATTTCAGTAGCCAACCGTATCTCCTCCCATAGGTTGTTGGCTCGTATTCTTGTCTTTTTTACTTTCCCGATATTTATCATCGGGCTCGTTATTTCGGGCCCAGTCCGAGGATCATTCGGGGCGTCGTGGCATATTATTCTCATCGGCCTCGTCAACAGAGCGAAACCAAACGAATAGCAACGAGTCAAACAATCACGCCTAATAATGGAGTAAAATTTCATTATAGTCAGGAGCTAAAATGATAAAGAATTCATATGAAATTTGGGAAAAGCAATTTCCAGAAGTACAACAAGGAAATGAAAACCTGTAACAACGAAGAAGCACCATCAAACATTAATTGATATAGGTGGAACAAAATTCCACTTCAGTGAGGGACCAACCACTCAAATGACTAACGGACAGTGGATCCACGACAAATCCAAAAAGGATAAAAATTACTCACAAATGAACGGCCGTATAGCGTAAATAGTGATTATCTCACCAGTAAAAGAATTTCCGAGGAAGGAGTTTCAGTACAAACTATACCTTTTATAGGCAAACAATTATAACAAGTTAGCGATGTGTATGCACTATCCAACCACTCACAGATCTAAGTAAAATGTCAACGAAAAAACAATAAGCAGTCAATATCGAGCTATAGAGACGACATAAACTGTAACGGTTCGCCGGAACAGCAGCAAAACGAGGCGACAAGAAATCGGCATCAAATCATCGTGGCTCGCCGGCGATGAACTCCGGCTAAGCCAAGCCTCACAAGTAGAAACTATAAAGTTCACAGATATGGATCGACCTCTGTATCTCCTCCAATGGAGGATTTAGTAGCTTCTGGAAAGTGAAGCTCGTAGAGAGAGAAAGAGGACTGCTGAGAGTCTTTCTATTTGTGAAAAAATGAATAATATGCTAATACAATGTATTGGGTAAAGATATATACATGTGACTTCCACTAACTAATTAAATTGTAAACTAATACTAACTAATGTTAAATTGTAAACTAATACTAACTAATGTCACCTAACTAATGCTGACTTGGCCTATTTACAAGAAAAGATAAATACAGTATAGTTTCAATAACCCCCTCAAGTTGGATGTGAGGGGATCACACCCAACTTGCCAAGAACAGTGCAATGCTTAATCCCAGTGAGAGCTTTGGTAAGCACATCTGCAAGCTGCTGCCCAGTGCCAATGTGGTGCAAAGAGATGAGACCTTCCTGACGCACGAAATGGCAATCTACTTCAATGTGCTTAGTTCTTTCATGGAACACAGGATTCCTAGCAATATGCAGAGTAGAGAGGCTATCACAGTGCACAGGTATTGGCAAACAAACTAGCACAGTGAGTTTTTCAAGTAGTCTTGATAGCCAAACAAGTTCACCAACAACTTTTCTGAGGGCTCTGTATTCTGCTTCTGCTGAGGAGAGGGATATGGTTTCCTGTTTCTTGGACTTCCAGCTGATGGGGTTGCCACCTAAGAACACAACATAACCAGATACTGACCTTCTAGAATCAGGGCAGGCTGCCCAATCAGAGTCACAATAAGCAACCAGTGAAAGATTATCTGCATTGCTGAAATATAGACCCAGAGTAGGATCTTTCTTCAGATACCTCAGCTATGAAATGTTGCATGTAAGTGGGGCTCCCTAGGATCTTGCATAAATTGGCTGAGATGTTGGACCCCATATGATATGTCTAGTCTAGTATTAGTAAGAAAATTTAATTTTCCAACCAATTTTCTGTAGAATGTAGGATCAGACAATGGAGCCCCCTCTTTTGCTTTCAGCTTTACTGTAGGATCAAGGGGAGAAGTCAAGGCTGGAGAATGGAGACACTCATATTCCTTCAACTAGTCCAAAATAAATTTTCTTTGTAAAATGATGATACCATCTGATTTGTAAAGAATTTCTAGTCCCAGGAAGTAATGTAACTGCCCCAAGTCCTTAATTTTAAACTTGTCATGTAGGAAAGCCTTGAGCTGGTTGATTTCTTCATAATCAGTCCATGTGAGCAGCACATCATCTACATATACTGCTACAAAGACAATGAAGGAACCTTGTTTTCTATGAAATAAAGAGTAGTCATACATGGAATGTGTGTACCCCCTTGAGTACAGGACTTCAGTCAACTTATCATACCATTGCATGCTTGTCTGTTTCAGTCCATAAAGGGACTTGTTCAATCTGCAAACCAAACCTAGAGAGTGTATTTCAAGACCTGGAGGAGCTTGCATATACACATCCTCATGCAAATCTCCATGGAGAAATGCATTGTTCACATCCAGTTGTGAGATTTCCCATTTTTTCTTTGCTGCTATGGCAATGAGGGACCTGACAGCGGTCATCTTGACTACTGGGGAAAAAGTCTCTGTGTAATCTATACCAGCTTGTTGAGTATACCCCTTTACAACTAATCTTGCTTTGTATCTTTCTACACTGCCATCTGCTCTATGTTTTACTTTATTCACCCATCTACACCCAATGGCCTATTTTCCTTTAGGTAAGGGGACTAGATCCCATGTGTTATTAGCATACAAGGCTTCAAACTCCTGTGTCATGGCACTTTGCCAAGCAGGATACATAGCTGCTTCTTTATATGAAGTTGGTTCTCTATCATTATAGATGTTCTTTACAATGTGCTGACTATCGGGATGTAGGGCATCCGAAGTAATATGATTATTATGGGAAAATATGGCATGTAGGGAGAAGTTAGAGTTAGATTTTAGGTTTGGTACATTGCAAACATAATCATTCAGATGTGAAGAGAGTTTGTGTTCCTTATGAGATCTTCTGAAACCCAGTGGTTACTCTATTGGTTGTTGAGGTGATGTCATATCCTGAAAATGTTCAACTGGAACCTGTGTCTCATATGAGGAAGATATAGGTGAGGAGGTAACAGGTGATGCATCAGAATTTGGTAAATTGGTGTTCTCATGATCACTAATGTTGTGAGATATACAAGTATCAGTGTGATCAGGTAGATTGTTAGTGAGTGGTGCATTGTGGAAGATAGGTGAAATGTTGTTTACAATAGGATTGAAAGTGAAAGGAAAAATTGACTCATAGAAGGAAACATCTCTAGAGATATGTATTTTCTTAGTGGCCAGACTTAGAACCTTATACCCCTTTGTACCAAAAGGATACCCTACAAACACATGTGGGGTAGTTCTTGGTTCAAGTTTGTCTCTGAGAGGCTTTGGTACAGTGGGGTAACACAAACACCCAAAACTCCTCAAGTGAGAATAGTTGGGATTCTTTTTATACAAGAGTTCAAAAGGGCATTTGTTCTTTAGAGGAGTAGTTGGGAGTCTATTAATGAGGAAAGTTGTTGTAAGTATACATTCTCCCTAATATTTCAATGGTAACTTAGATTGAAAAAGCAGTGCCCTGGCCACTTCAAGGAGATATTTATGTTTTCTTTCCACCACTCCATTTTGTTGTGGTGTGTAAGGGCAAGTCTTTTAGTGGTTTATTCCCTTTGATTGAAGAAAGGAGTTTGCCTCATTACTAGTAAATTCTAGACCATTGTCAGACCTTATACATTTAATAGTGGTTTAGAATTAGTTTTCTACCATACTTACAAAAGCCTTTATGACTTGTAGGGCATTGCTTTTGCAACTCAAGAGATTTGTCCAAGTGGACCTACTATAATCATCTATAAGGGTAAGAAAATATTTAAAGTTATTATGTGTGGCCACATGATAGGGACCCCACAGATCCACATGGAGTAATTCAAAAATTTTAGTAGTGTCAATTGTTCTTTGGGGAAAAGGAAGTCTAGATTGTCTGGCCATAGGGCAAATGTTGCACATAAAAGGTTGTTTGGCAGAAAAAATTACAGGTATAGTAGGAATCCCTTTCATTTTGTTGAAGGGTACATGACCAAGTCTGAAATGCCACAACAGATCTACATTATCACTAAGAGATGAAATAGAAGACAAACCAGAAACACTGTCTTTATTATTGCAATTGGAATTATTTACAATAGGAAATGGACTGTAGGAATGGGATAGACAGTGCACAGTATTCACATTATCAGTATGAACAGAAAAACAAGGAAGATCACAATTTTGTTCAGGTGTAAGACTACCTTTCTTCAGGCACTTAGAACAGAGAAAGTACAGCCCATCATACAACTTACCAATCTCCAGAGGCCTCTTCAATGAAGGGGCCTGCAGTAGACAGGAAGTGTTAGAGAAGGATACAATACATTTGAGATGTACTGCTAGGGAACTGGTAGACACTAGATTAAACTTGAAGGATGGAACGAACAAGACTTTGTATAGAACAATTTTAGGTGTTAGGGATACATCTCCAATTTCAGTTACTTTAACTTTGTAACCATTTGGAAGTTTAACTAACAGAGGATATGGTAGGCTTACTATGTTTTGTAGGTGAGTTTTGTTAAAAGTCATATGGTGTGATGCCCCGGAATCTAATATCCATAAGTCAGCTTTTGCACTAAAATATTTGCATGATGGATTATCAAAATTAATTGTAGAAGTGCAAGCAATCATACCTGCAAAGTTGACAGATGCTCCACTAGACATGTTTGCACTAACTGAATTCTCTCCAGTGTTTCCCATCTGAAAATGTTGTAGTAAGCTGACAATTTGTCCATATTGCTCCTTTGAAAGGCTCATGTTTTGGTTTTCTCCTTGGTGTTCCACCTCCTATCCTCTTTCTACGTTTGTGGCTGCATTTGCCATGGCATTGTTTCCTTTATTGAACCTTGTGTTGTTATTGTATCCTTGAGAACTCTACTTGTACTGTTGTGGCCCTTGATTAAAACCCTGAGGATATCCATGTAACTTGTAGCACTTGTCTTTGGTGTGACCATGTCGTTTACGGTAGTCACATAAAGGTCGAGGTCTCCTATTTGCAATTTGATTTCCAGTTCTAGTTGAGTAGTTTGTCTTGAAGGTTCTTCCTCCTAGATTGACATTCAATGTCGTGGAGTCAACATTTAGTTGATTTCTTGGCCTAAACTCCCTCTGCTTTTCCTCCTATATCAGAAGGGCAAATGCCTGTGCTATGGACGGCAAAGGATTCATCATGAGTATGCTTCCTCGAACAACCGTATAGACCTCGTTGAGTCCCATTAGAAATTGTATCAACCTTCTATCTTGCTCTGCCTTATGCATGCTCTCCTTCGCTCCACAGGTACACACACAATTGCAATGAGTTTTGATGCTGAGGGTGTTCAATTCTTCCCAGAGCTTCTTCATTTTTGTGTAGTAGCCAGTGATATTAAGTACTCCCTGACTCAAACCATTGATTTCTTTCTGAATTTGATACAGTTTAGCTCCATTTGTCTGATCATATCGATCCTCCAGTTCCTTCCACAGCTCAATAGAGTCATTTACATATTCAACACTGTCAGCGATGTCCTTCGACAGAGAATTTAAGATCCACGAGGTGACCATATCGTCACACCTTTCCCACTGACAAAAATGTGAAGACGTTACATCGGGTCTCTTACTATCCCCGTTGATAAAACCTAATTTGTTTTTCACTGAAAGGGATCTCAATACGCTTCTTCTCCAGGAGCGATATCCAATTCCATCAAATGGAACCGGAACTAGTGTGGAACCAGGACTATCAGAAGGATGTATGTAAAGAGGGATAGTTGCATCGATCATCATCTGTGTTGTCGCCGTTGTGGTTGTCTCTTCAATCTGCTCTGTTATTGCCATCGAAGTTATGTGAAGATAGTTGAATCGATCTTCATGTGGCTGAAATTTCTTCTATTTATCGACAAATCGTCACTGCATATGTCCGATTCAAGTTTTTCCCAAACTCTAATTGATGAAGGAAAAACCCTAGATTGTTAGGTGGCTAGAAACAACAGAATAAGAAAGATAGAAACAACATAATAAGAAAGGGCGTGGTCGATGATAGAACCTCCGCTCTAATACCATGTAAAGTTCACAGATATGGATCGAGCTCTGTATCTCCTCCAATGGAGGATTTAGTAGCTTCTGGAAAGTGAAGCTCGTAGAGAGAGAAAGAGGACTGCTGAGAGTCTTTCTATTTGTGAAAAAATGAATAATGTGCTGATACAATGTATTGGGTAAAGATATATACATGTGACTTCCACTAACTAATTAAATTGTAAACTAATACTAACTAATGTCACCTAACTAATGCTGACTCAGCCTATTTACAAGAAAAGATAAATACATTATAGTCTTAATAGAAACCACGACGTTACTGCTACGGTAGAATCACCAGAGCAGCCATCGGGCAAGTAGAAGGCGCAGGGGGGTCGATGGAAAACCAAAGCTCGACCAGACCAAGACTTTTCCGGTCAGATCTGGTTCAAAATAAAAAAAAAGGGGTCGCCGGTGTTGCCATTTCCGACCAGATCTAAGACTCGTCACAAATGGGGGAGAGGAGAGGACGGAGCCGGCGGCTGCTACTCTCAACAGTTAAGAGAGATGGAGAGATGATATATACACAGCAGCGAGGGGGTGGCTTGTTTTCTCGCCGGATTCCTGCAGTGAAGCTAAGAAAAGGAGATGGGAGCCTTTTTGGGGTGGCGGCTGTCTTTGCTCCCTAAAATGAGAGAGATGTGAAAGACTAAAATTAGGGTTAGCCACCAACACCAAAAATCTGATGGTGTTCTATTTGTATAGTGTAAAGATTTAAGTGGGGTGTACATTGTCTAATTTATGTGTTCACCATTCCTTTTGTGACTTCCATTAATCAGTGCAATGCTAATTTTCTATCGGATGATGAAAAGCAATGGTGGTAATCGGCCAACTGTGTAGGATGTATGGGGTAGAAAACTTAGGGCCAAGTTTGGTAAAAAATGAGAGGATGTAATGTCACATTAACTCATGTCACGTCATTGTCATGTCACATCAATGTCATGTCGCGTCAATGTCTTGTCACATCGAATGTTGACAGGACATTGAATTTGATCGGACTTGATCCGTATTTTGAAATTAATTTTACTGACTTTCATATAATTAATATACTGTGTTATAAATTAGAAAAATAATTATTTAATTGAAAAATCTTGTATTATTTTGTTTGAAAATGTAACTACTACAATTGTGTCGTAGTAATTATTATATTTATATTTTTTTTGAAAATAAAATAAAAGATAGAATATCCTAATATTTGAAAAAATAAGACAATTATCAATAAATTGCTTAAAATTTAGAAAAATGCACAAAAACGATAGTATTTAACTAATTGCAATAAAATGATAAAACTTCTCATATTTTGTAAAAAATAGGAATAATTATCAATAAATTGAATTAAAGCTAAATAATGTGCAAAAAACTATATTTTTTGACAAGGAAGCCTGCATAATTTATTTTTTGAAATACGAGGGGTTAAAATAAACTGTCAACACCTGTTATCTCGGTTTAGCCTGAGGTCAGGCCAGAGGCATCAGAGGAGGAGCAGAGGAGACTTGAGAGGTTCAAGAAGTATGATCATTCTACTTTCAGTGGCGCAGTTACTGAGGAAGCACATGGTTTTCTAGAAAAGTGCCACTGTATTCTCCGCACCATGGACATTGTGGAGGTGAGCGGAGTTGCCTTTACTATATTTCAGTTGTCAAGGGCAGCATATAAGTGGTGACAGGCTTATGAGGTGGGTAGGCCAGCGGATGCAGCACCACTCACTTGGACTCATTGTTCAGATATATTTTTGAGGGAGTTCGTCCCAAAGACCTTCCGGGATACGTGGCGCACAGAGTTCGAGCAGTTGCATCAGGGGACTATGATGGTGTCAGAGTATGCCATCAGGTTTAGTGAGTTATCCCGCCATGCGCCTGCTCTGGTTTCTAAAGTCAGAGATTGAGTCCACATATTTATCGAGGGGCTCAGTTATGGTATCAGATTCAGTACTGTCACGACCCAATTCTCCCTCCGTAAAACGTCTTAACGTCACCTAGTCTGTATGACTAGGTAAACCTAACAAAAATACGGAAATAACAAAATGAAAGTAAAACTTAACAACTAACTACAACAGATAACTAAATAACTGGTAACAATACCGCTCGGTATGTACAATAACTAACACTCTAGTAATACATAGTATTCTCAAAACCCGGAATATCATAAGTCACAAGCTACATAAGGAAAACTAGTATCTATATACACCAGAGTCTAATAAAAGAAGTACAGAAGATAATGACATAGGAGAGAATAGAGGGGGACTCCAAGGTCTGCGGACGCGGCATATGTACCTTGAAATCTCCATACAACAGCAAACACTCTCAGCTAGTAGCGGGGCTAATACGAAGCACCTGGATCTGCACACAAAACATGTGCAGAAAAGTAGTATGAGTATACCACAACGGTACCCAGTAAGTGCCAAGCCTAACCTCGGTAGAGTAGTGACGAGGTCAGGTCCGGGCCCTACTGGGATATAATAATAAGACAGATGATATAATAAAAATAAAGCAAAATGGAGAATTTAACCAAAAGAATTCACAGAGAAATAACAACGCAGCACAATGAGATAACAACAGGGGCGCACCCGAGATATCATCTCGTAGTCCCAAAAGTAAATACTCAACAGGGGATCTCCCGAGATACCGTCTCGTAGTCCCAAAAGTAAATATACGAGGAGATCTCCCGAGGTACCGTCTCATAGTCTCAAAAGTAAATATGCTAGGAGATCTCTCGAGGTACCACCTCGTAGTCTCAAAAGTAAATGTGTAGCGGGATCTCCCGAGGTATAGCCTCGTAGCCCCAAAAGTAAATATGCAGGGAGAACTCCCGAGGTACCGCCTCGTAGTCTCAAAAGTAAACACACAGCTCAACTGATAAATACAACGGTTAACAGTAAGAATTCTATAGTTAAGACTGATAGGGATCAAGGAAGAGCAGGAAATCAACTAAGCATGATGCATAGAGTTCAAATAAGCGGTTAAAGCATGTAGACATGCGATATTAGACTACACAGGATAACTACACATGTTGTTATAACTCAATTAAGATGAAAATAGGTTGCTACTCAGTAAAGGTTTAGTTTTATAACAAATATCTCGTGTACGCACTCGCCACCTCAGGTACATGGCGCTCACATATCACAACAGTACCAAATCCTAAGGGAATTTCCCTCCCTCCCCACAAGGTTAGGCAAGCCACTTACCTCGAACCAAGCTCAATCAACTAGTAAGAATGCCCTTTCCTCGATTATCCGAATCCGAATAGCCCAAATCTAGCCAAAAACAATTTACATATCATAAACAGAACTATAATAGACTAATCTAATTAATGAAATCAAGACTTTAACAAATATTTCGAAAATCGTCCTAAAAGTCGACCCGGGGCAACGTTTTGAAATTGGATAAAAGTCACAAAATACAAACACCCATTCACTCACGAGTTCACTCGTACCAAAATTATCCAAATCTGATATCAAAATCCGAATCAAAACTCAAAACTTAGTTGAAGAACTTCCAACCTTTTCCCCAAAATTTCTCAACCAAATTCCTTAATTAAATGATGAAAACAACTATAGATTTGTGGAATATTACCATAAATGAGTTAGGAATCGTTACCCAATAGCATTCTCTGAAAAACCCTTGAATTATCGCCTCAATCCGAGCTCTCAAAGACCCAAAATTAAAAATGGGATAAAACCCTCGAACTTGGCCTTTTCTGCCCAGCGATTTCGCACCTGCGGGCTTCCAGTCGCACCTGCGACGCCGCACCTGCAGAAATTCCATCCAGGTGCAGAAATGACTTAAGAGGCCTGGGACCGCTTCTGCGATAATATGCCCGCACCTACGCGTGCGCACCTGCGGACAATTGTCCGCTTTTGCAAAGTCCTCCCCCACTCGGCTCCCGCTTCTGCGATCACTCCCCCGCAGGAGCAGCTCCGCTTCTGCGCCCCTTTTGTCGCACCTGCGACCACTGGGTACCCAGACCAGGGCCGTATCTGTGAGCTCCCTTCCGCACGTGTGAGTCTGCACCTGCGGTCACCCTACCGCAGGTGCGATTACACCAGAAGCTGAATTGCCTCAGCAATTCCTCCAACTCCCAATTTGATCTGTTGACCATCCCCCCGGGACCTCAACCAAATATACCAACAAGTCCTAAAACATCATACGAACTTAGTCGAGCCCTCAAATCACATCAAACAATGCTATAAACATGAATCACTCTCCAATTCAAACTTAATAAACTTTGAAACTTCAAACTTCTACAACCGATGCCGAAACATATCAAATCACTTCCGATTGACCTCACATTTTGCACACAAGTCATAATTGACATGAAGGACCTACTCCAACTTCCGGAATCAGAATCCGATCCTGATATCAAAAAGTTCACTTCTGGTCAAACTTCCCATAAATTCAACTTTCGCCATTTCAAGCCTAATTTAGCTACAAACCTCCAATTCACAATCCGGACGCGCTCCTAAGTCCAAAATCGCCCAACGGAGCTAACGGAACTGACAAAACTCTATTCCGGAATCGTCTTCCCACAGTTCCGACTACGGTCACAATCCTAGAACTTAAGCTTCAGCTTTAGGGACTAAGTGTCCCAAATACTCCGAAACCACAAACAAAACCTCCCGGCAAGTCACATAAGCAGAAACAGATACGGGGAAAGCAGTAAATAGGGATCGGGACTATTACTCTCAAAACGACCGGACGGGTCGTTACATCCTCCCCCTCTTAAAACAATCATTCGTCCTCGAACGAACATAGAGACATACCTGAAGTGGTGAAAAGATGAGGATAACGGCTGCACATATCATGCTCGGTCTCCCAAGTCGCCTCCTCGACCGGCTGACCCCTCCGCTGAACCTTCACGGAAGCAATGTTCTTTGACCTCATCTTTCGAACCTACCTGTCCAAAATAGCCACCGGCTCTTCGACATAAGATAAATCCTTGTCCAAGTGGATTGAGCTTAAATCCAACACATGAGACGAATCGCCGTGATACTTCTGGAGCATAGAAACATGAAATACCGGATGGATTCCTGCTAGGTTGGGAGGCAAGGTAAGATCATAAGAAACCTCCCCAACACGCCGCAACACATCGAATGGGCCAATAAACCTTGGGCTCAGCTTGACCTTCTTTCCGAACCTCATAACACCCTTCATGGGTGACACCCGGAGCAGGACCGCTTTCCAACCATGAATGCAACATCGCGAAACTTACGATCTGCATAACTCTTTTGTCTGGACTGGGCTGTGTGAAGTCGATCCTGAATCACCTTAACCTTCTCCAGTGCATCCTGGACCAAGTTTGTACCTAATAACCTAGCCTCGCCCGGCTCGAACCAACCCACTGGGGACCGACACCACATATCATAAAAATCCTCATACGGTGCCATCTGAATGCTCGACTGATAATTGTTGTTGTAGGCAAACTCCCCAAGTGGCAAGAACTGGTCCCAAGAACCTCCAAACTCCATCACACACGCATGGAGCATATCCTCTAATATCTGAATAGTGCGCTCGGACTGTCCGTCCATCTGAGGGTGAAATGTTGTGCGCAATTCTACTCGAGTAACCAACTCCTATTGTACGGCCCTCCAGAACCGTGATGTAAACTGCATACCCTGGTCAGAGATAATAGATACCGGCATGCCATGAAGCCTGACAATCTCGCGGATATAAACTCGAGCCAGCTGCTCGGAAGAATAAGTAGTCATGACAGGAATGAAATGAGCTGACTTGATCAGCCTATCCATAATCACCCAAACTGCATCAAACTTCCGCTGAGTCCGTGGAAGCCCAACAGCAAAATCCATAGTGATCCGCTCCCATTTCCACTCCGGAATCTCTAACTTCTGAAGCAATCCACCTGGCCGCTGGTGCTCATACTTTGCCTGCTGGCAATTTAGATATCGAGCTACATACTCCACTATGTCCTTCTTCATTCTCCTCCACCAGTAATGCCGCCTCAAGTCCTGATACATCTTCGTGGCACCCGGATGAATGGAATACCGGGAACTGTGAGCCTCCTGGAGGATCAACTCATGCAAACCATCTACATTAGGCACACATAGCATGCCCTGCATCCTCAGTGCACCATCATCTCCATTAGTGACCTCCTTAGCATCACCGTGCTGAACCGTGTCCTTAAGGACAAGCAGATGGGGGTCATCACACTGATGTTCCCTGATATGATCATAAAGCGAAGACTAAACAAGCCAACACCTGACTCGGCTCAGAAATATCCAATCTAACAAACTGGTTGGCTAAGGCTTGAACATCCAACGCCAATAGCCTCTCTGATGCTGGTAGATATGCTAAGTTCCCAAACGTTCCGCCCGGCGACCCAAAGCATCGGCCACCACATTGGCCTTCCCAGGATGGTACAAAATGGTGATATCATAATCCTTAAGCAACTCCAACCACCTTCGCTGACGCAAGTTAAGATCCTTCTACTTGAACAGATGCTGCAAACTCCAGTGATCAGTGTAGATCTCACAAGGGACACCGAACAAATAGTGCCGCCAAATCTTCAAGGCATGAACAATAGCTGCTAACTCAAGGCCGTGGACAGGATAGTTCTTTTCATGCACCTTCAGCTGTCTAGATGCGTAGGCAATCACCCTACCGTCCTGCATCAACATCGCGCCGAGACCAATTTGCGACGCATCACAATATACAGTATAAGATCCTGAACCTATAGACAATACCAATACTGGGGCTGTAGTCAAAGCTGTCTTAAGTTTCTGAAAGCTCTCCTCACACTCCTCTGTCCACCTGAACGGAGCAACCTTCTGGGTCAGCCTGGTCATAGGTGCTGTAATAGATGAGAAACCCTCTACAAATCGGCGGTAATACCCCGCCAAACTAAGAAAACTCCCGATCTCCATAGCTGAGGACGGTCTAGGCCAACTCTGCACTGCTTCCACCTTCTTCGAATCTACCTTGATCCCATCACTCGATACTACATGACCCAAGAATGCCACTGAGTCTAGCCAAAACTCGCACTTTCAAAATTTTGCGTATAACTTCTTTTCTCTCATGGTCTGAAGCGCAGTCCTCAGGTGCTGCTCATGATCCTCCCAAATCCGGCAGTACCCCAGAATGTCGTCCATAAACACAATGACGAATGAGTCAAGATAGGGTCGGAACACACTATGCATCAAGTGCATAAATGCTGCTAGGGCATTGGTCAACCCAAAGGACATCACAAGAAACTCGTAGTGACCATACCGAGTCCTAAAAGTAGTCTTCGGGATATCCGACTCCCGAATCTTCAACTGATGAAAGCCTGAACGTAAGTCAATCTAGGAAAACACTCTGGCACCCTGTAACTGATCAAATAGGTCATCAATATGGGGCAATGGAGACCTGTTCTTCACTGTGACTTTGTTCAACTGGCGATAATCAATGCACATACGTATAGAACCATCTTTCTTCTTCATAAACAAGATAGGAGCATCCCAAGGTGACACACTGGGCCAAATGAAGCCCTTATTAAGCAACTCCTGTAACTGCTCTTTCAACTTAGGAGGAGCCATACAATATGGAGGAATATATATGGGCTGAGTACCCGGCAACAAATCAATACCAAAGTCAATATCTCTGTCGGGAGGCATGCTCAGAAGATCGGCTGGAAAAACATCTGGGAAGTCCCTCACTACTAGAACTGACTCAACTGTAGGGGTATCAATACTGACATCTCTCACATAAGCTAGATACGCGTCACACCCCTTCTCAACCATTCGTTGAGTTTTAAGAAATGAAATAACTCTGCTAGGAGTATACTCCAAGGTACCTCTCCACTCTAATCGCGGTAATCTTGGCATAGCCAGCGTCACGGTCTTAGCGTGACAAACAAGAATAGCATAATGGGGCGACAACCAGTCCATGCCCAAGATAACATCAAAGTTTACCATACTAAGCAATAATAGATTGCTTTGGTCTCAAAACCACTAAGAGCAACCAAACACGACCGATACACGTTGTCCACAATAAAAGAATCTCCCACAGGAGTAGACACATAAATAGGGGAACTCAAAGAATCCCGAGATACGCCCAAATACGGGGCAAAATAAGAGGACACATAGGAATAGGTGGAGCCTCGATCAAATAAAATCGACGCATCTCTATGATAGACCGGAACAATTCCTGTAATGACAGAGTCGGAAGAAGTTGTCTCTGTATGAGAGGGAAGAGCATAATATTTGGCCTGGCCTCCCCCTCTAAGGCGACCTCAACCTCCCCGACCTCCACCTCGAGCTGGCTGAGCAGGTAGGGCGGTAGCTGGTACTGTAATTATAGCCTGAGGACCCGGTGGAGTATGCGGTGGTTGAGAAGTCTGTGGAGGTACACCCCTCCTAAGTCTGGGGCAATCCCTCACCATATGGCGAGTGTCGCCATACTCAAAACAAGCTCTCGGAGGACGTGGTTGTTATGACTGGCTCAGGCCAGGTCTGCTGGACTGATCGCTAAAAGAACCCCGTGCGGGAGGCACACTAGATATTGGCGGTGCATAATAAGGCTCCTGGGGCCTAGAAGGGGCCGGAATACCACTGGCGGCTGGAAGTGCTGAGTGGAAGGGGTGACTCACATAACCCCTACCATGACGAACTGCAGCTGGGGCACTAGTACCACTATAAGTGCCAGACTCTCGAGACCTCTTGGCCTCCTTCTCTTCTCTCTCCCGATCAAGCATACCCTCTAATCTCCTAGCAATACTCACAACCTACTGGTAAAAAATATCCATCTCCAACTCCCGGGCCATGCTAAGCCTGATACTAGGGTAGAGTCCCTCAATAAACTGACGAACCCTCTGTCGAACTGTGGCAACCAAGACTGGTGCATGTCGAGCCAAATCACTAAAAAAAATTACATACTATGACACAGTCATAGCACCCTGGCACAACTGCTCAAACTCCACGCGCCATGCGTCTCTGAGACTTTGGGGAACATACTCCCTCAAGAACATATCCGAGAACTGAGTCCATGTAAGTGAAGCTGCCTCAGCCGGATTACCCAACTCATAAGCACGCCACCACTGATAGGCTGCTCCTCTAAGCTGGAGTGTATTAAAAGAAACCCCACTCGACTCCGCTACGCCCATAATACGGAGAATACGGTGACACTCTTCCAGAAAACTCTGGGCATCCTCTGACGCCAATCCACTAAAGGTAGGAGGGTGGTACTTCTTGTACCTCTCAAGTCTGAGCTTCTCCGCCTCAAAAACTACTACCCTAACCTCGAGCTGAGCTGGAGCTACCGGCTGCATCGGTATAATCTCTGGAACCTGGTCGACATGAACCCGCTACTCTGGAGTACCGGCGATAGGAGTTTGTGCTCCTCCCCCGGCCTGATATGTGGCAGGAGCAAGTGGAACCAATCCAGTCTGAGCCAAGGTGTTGTACAAGCTAAGAAACTGGGCTAGAGTCTCCCGGAGGGCGGGTGCAGCAACAGGGATCTCAGGTGTCTACCCTCAAGCTGGAGCTACTGGGGGCTCCTCTGTAGCAGCTCATGCGGGTGCTCTGGCTGCACCGCGTGGACGTCCTTGGCCTCTACCCCGGCCTCTCGTGGCTCTAGCAGGGGGCACGGGTGCCTGGTCATCAAATCTGCCTATACGTGTCCTCACCATCTGTTAGAGAATAGAAAACAAAAGTTTAGAATTTTGAAGTCAATATTTTTTGCACGACAAAGAATCAAAGAAGTGTAGTTTTTCCTAACAGTTCCATAGCCTCCCGAAGATAAGTACAGACATCTCTGTACCGATCCGTGAGGCTCTAATAAACCGACTTGTGACTCACAACACCTATGAACCTAAAGCTCTGATACCAACTTGTCACGACCCAATTCTCCCTCCGTAAAACGTCGTGATGGCACCTAGTCTCTATGACTAGGTAAGCCTAACAAAAATGCAAAAAATAACAAAATGGAAGTAAAACTTAACAACTAACTGCCACAGATAACTAAATAACTGGTAACAATGTCGCTCGGCATGTACAATAACTAACACTCTAGTAATACACAGTATTCCCAAAACCCGAAACATCATAAGTCACAAGCTACAGAAAGAAAACTAGTATCTCTATACACCATAATCTAATAGAAAAAGTACCGAAGGTAAATGACATATGAGAGAATAGAGGGAGACTCCGAGGTCTGGGGACGCGGCAGATGTGCCTTGAAGTCTCTGTAGAACATCAAGCACTCTCATCTAGTAGCGGGGCTGATACGAAGCACCTGGATCTGCACACAAAATATGTGCAGAAGAGTAGCATGAGTACACCACAACGGTATCCAGTAAGTGCCAAGCCTAACCTCGGTAGAGCAGTGACGAGGTCAGGTGCGGGCCCTACTGGGATATAATAATAAGACAGATGATATAATAAAAATGAAGCAAAACGGAGAATTTAACCAAGATAATTCACAGAGAAATAACAACACAGCACAATGAGATAACAACAAGGGCGCTCCCGAGATACCGTCTCGTAGTCCCAAAAGTAAATACTTAATAGGGGATCTCCCGAGATACCGTCTCGTAGTCCCAAAAGTAATTTTGCGAGGAGATCTCCCGAGATACCGCCTCGTAGTCTCAAAAGTAAATGTGCAGTGGGATCTCCCGAGGTACCGCCTCGTAGCCCTAAAAGTAAATATGTAGGGAGAACTCCCGAGGTACCACCTCATAGTCTCAAAAGTAAACACACAACTCATCTGATAAATACAACAGTTAACAGCAAGAATTCTACAGTTAAGACTGATAGAGATCAAGGAAAAGCAGGAAATCAACTAGGCATGCTTCACAGAGTTCAAATAAGCAGTTAAAGCACGTACACATGCCATATTAGACTACACGGGATAACTACACATGTTGTTATAACTCAATCAAGATGAAAACAGGTTACTACCCTGTAAAGGTAGGGTTTTACAACAAATAGCCCGTGTACGCACTCGTCACCTCACGTACATGGCATTCACATATCACAACAATACCAAATCCTAAGGGGATTTCCCTCACACAAGGTTAGGCAAGCCGCTTACCTCGAACCAAGCTCAATCAACCAGTAAGAATGCCCTTTCCTTGAATATCCGACTCCAAATGGCCCAAATCTAGCCACAAACAATTACATATCATAAATACAACAATAATAGACTAATCTAATTAATGAAATCAAGACTTTAACAAAACTTTTGAAAATCGTCCTAAAGGTCGACCCGAGCCCACATCTCGAAATTGGATAAAAGTCACAAAATACAAACACACATTCACTCATGAGTTCACTCGTACCAAAATTATCCAAATCCGATATCAAAATCTGAATCTAAATTCAAAACTTAGTTGAAGAACTTCCAACCTTTCCCCCCAAATTTCTCAATCAAATTCCTTAATTAAATGATGAAAACAACTATAGATTAGTAGAATATAACCGTAAATGAGTTAGGAATCGTTACCCAGTAGCTTTCTTTGAAAAACCCTTGAATTATCGCCTCAATCCGAGCTCTGAAAGACCCAAAATTGAAAATGGGATAAAACCCTCCAACTTGGCCTTTTCTGCCCAGCGATTTCGCACCTGCGGGCTTCCAGTCGCACCTGCGAAAATTCCATCGCAGGTGCAGAAATGACTTAAGAGGCCTGGGACCGCTTCTGCGATAATGTGCCCGCACCTACGCGTGCGCACCTGCGGACAATTATCCGCTTTTGCGAAGTCCTCCCCCACTCGGCTCCCGCTTCTGCGATCACTCCCCCGCAGGAGCAGCTCCGCTTCTGCGCCCCTTTTGTCGCACCTGCGACCACTGGGTACCCAGACCAGTGTGGTGATACCCGATACATTATAAGAGATTGTCCCAGACTTATGAGGGGTAGACCTCCATAGGGTACACAAGCCATGGTTGCTGCTCCAGTTGCTGCTCCACCTGCACAACCAACCAGGAGTGGAGGATATGTGGGTAGAGGTCATCCTAGAAGGGGAAGCCAGGTTTGTTGTTATGCTTTTCCGGGTAGGACTGAGGCTGTGGCATCAAATGCTATCATCACAGGTATTGTTCCGGTATGTCATAGGGATGCATCGGTTTTATTTGATCTGGGTTCCACGTATTCGTATGTGTCATCTTACTTTGCTTCATATTTGGATATATCCCGTGATTCTTTGAGTGCCCTTATTTATGTGTCTACTCCTGTGGGATATTCTATTGTTGTAGACCGTATTTATCAGTCGTGTTTGGTCACTATCGAGGATTATAAGACCAGAGTTAACCTTCTTCTACTCAGTATAGTGGACTTTGACGTGATATTGGGCATGGATTGGCTGTCACCCTATCATGCTATCCTAGGCTGTCACGCCAAGACTGTGACATTGGCTATGCCAGGGTTACCGCGGTTGGAGTGGAGGGGTACATTGGATTATATTTCTAACAGGGTGGTGTCCTTTCTGAAGGCACATCAAATGGTTGCGAAGGGATGTGAAGCATATCTATCCTTTTTGAGGGATGTAAGTGTTGATACTCCTACTGTTGAGTCAGTTCCGGTAGTGAGGAAATTTCTAGATGTGTTTCCAACAGACCTATCGGGCATGCCGCCCGATAGGGATATCAATTGTGGTATTGACCTGGTGCCGGGCACTCAGCCGATTTTTATTCCACCATATCGTATGGCACTAATGGAGTTGAAGGAATTAAAGGAACAACTTCAGGAGTTGCTTGATAAGGGTTTTATCTGACCGAGTGTCTCACCTTGGGATGCTCCAGTTCTATTTGTAAAGAAGAAAGAGGGCTCTATGAGGATGTGTATTGATTAAAGGCAGCTGAAAAAAGTTACAGTCAAGAACAAGTACCCACTATCGCGCATTGATGATTTGTTCGATCAACTTTAGGGTGTTCGGATATTCTCGAAGATTGACTTGAGGTCGGGGTATCATCAGCTGAAGATCCGTTATTCAGACATTTCGAAGATAGCATTTAGGGATTGCTATGGTCACTATGAGTTTTTGGTGATGTCATTTGGGCTGACCAATGCCCCAACTACCTTTATACACTTGATGAACAATGTATTTCAGCCATATCTTGATTCCTTAATTATCGTGTTCATTGACGACATATTGGCAGCACTTAAGGATCGTGCTCCAAACCTTGAGAAAGAAGAAGCTATATGCTAAATTCTCCAAGTGTGAGTTTTGGCTTGATTCGGTGGCATTTTTTAGTCATGTGGTGTCTAGTGAGGGGATTAGGGTGGATAAAAAGAAGTTGGAGGCAGTTTAGAGTTGGCCCAGATCGTCTTCTGCTATCGATATCTGGTGTTTTTTAGGCTTGGATGGGTATTATCGCCATTTTATGGATGGGTTTTCATCTATCGCAGCTCCTTTGACTAGATTGACTCAGAAGGGTGCCCCATTCAGGTGGTCTGACGAGTGTGAGGAGAACTTTCAGAAGCTCAAAATTGCCTTGACCACAGCTCCAATTCTGGTTTTACCTTCAGTGTCGGGTTCTTATACAGTTTATTATGATGCTTCACGGATTGGCGTTGGTTGTATATTGATGCAGGAGGGTGGAGTGATTGCTTTTGCTTTGCATCAGTTGAAGCCCATAAGAAGAACTACCCAGTACATGATTGAGAGTTGTCAGCCATTGTTCACACATTGAAGATTTGGAGGCACTATCTCTATGGCATGTCTTGTGAAGTATTCACAGGCATGCCACTCGATAAAGACATCGATTTTGGTATTAACTTGTTGCTAGGCACTCAACCTATTTTTATTCCATCATATCGTATGGCACCAGTGGAGTTGAAGGAGTTAAAGGAACAACTGCAAGAGTTGCTTGATAAGGTTTTCATCCGGCCTAGTATGTCGCCTTGGGGTGCTCCGGTTCTGTTTGTGAAGAAGAAGGATGGTTCAATGCACATGTGAATTGATTATCGGCAGTTGAATAAGGTTATAGTGAAGAACATGTACCCATTACCGCGCATTGATGACTTATTTGACCAGCTTCAAGGTGCCAGAGTGTTCTCGAAGATTGATTTGCGGTCAGGTATCATCAACTGAATATTCGAGATCCAGATATTCCGAAGACTGCTTTCAGGACTTGTTATGGTCACTACGAGTTCCTTGTGATGTCATTTAGGCTGACCAATGCCCCAACAACATTTATGCACCTGATGAACAGTGTATTCTAGCCATATCTTGACTCATTCATCATTGTGTTTATTGAAGACATCTTGGAATATTCTCGCAGCCCAGAGGATCATGAGCAACATTTGAGGATCGTGCTCCAGACCTTGAGGGAGAAGAAGCTTTATGCAAAATTCTCAAAGTGTGAATTCTGGCTTGATTCGGTGGCATTTTTGGGTCATGTGGTGTCGAGGGAAGGGATTAAGGTAGATCCGAAGAAGATTAAAGCAGTTCAGAGTTGGCCAAGTCTATCTTCAGCTACTGAGATTAATAGTTTTCTTAGTTTGGCTGGATATTATCGCCGTTTCGTAGAGGGTTTCTCATCCATTGCTGCACCGATGACTAGATTGACCCAGAAGGGTACTCCTTTCAGATGGTCTGAGGAGTGTGAGGCGAGCTTTCAAAAGTTCAAGACTGTTTTGACTACAACCCTAGTGTTGGTGTTGCCTATGGGTTCGGGGTCTTACAAAGTGTATTGTGATGTGTCACATATTGGGCATGGCATGGTGTTGATGCAAGATGGTAGCATACTTGCCTACGCGTCTCGGCAACTGAAGGTTCATGAGAAGAATTATCCTGTGCACGACTTGGAATTGGCAGCTATTGTCCATGCATTGATGATTTGGCGGCATTATGTGTACGGTGTCCCACGTGAAGTATATACCGACCACCGGAGTCTCCAGTATCTGTTCAAGTAGAAAGATCTTAACTTGTGGCAGCGGATATGGTTAGAGTTTCTCAAAGACTATAATATCACTATTCTATATCATCTCGGGAAGGCCAACGTAGTGGTCGATGTTTTAAATAAAAAGGCGGAGAGTTTGGGCATATCTATTAGCAGCAAAGAGGCCACTAGCCCTGGAAGTTCATGACTTGGCTATCAGTTTGCTAGAGTGGATGTTCCGGAGCCTAGCCGGGTTCATGCTTGCGTGGTTTCTCGTTCTTCCTCATATGGGCACATTAGAGAGTGTCAGTATGATGACGCCTATTTTTTTGTCCTTAAGAACATGGTATAGCACGGCGATGCGAAGGAAGTTTATAATAGAGATGACGGGGTGTTGCAGATACAGGATCGATTATGTGTGCCCAATGTGGATGGGTTGTGTGAGTTGATTCTTGAGGAGGCCCACAGTTCGCGGTACTCCATTCATCCGAGAGCTGCTAAGATGTATCAGGATTTGAGGCAGCACTACTGGTGGAGGAGAATGAAGAAAGATATAGTGGAGTATGTGGCTCGGTGCCTAAACTGTCAGCAAGTGAAGTACGAGCATCAGAGGCTGGGCGGTTTGCTTTAGAGACTTGAGATGCCCGAGTGGAAGTGGGAGCCTGTTACCATGGACTTCGTTGTTAGGATCCCATGGACTTTGAAGAAATTTGATGCAGTATGGGTTATTATAGACAGGTTGACCAAGTCAGCTCATTTCATCCAGTGGTGACTACCTATTCTTCAAAGTAGCTAGCTCAGGTATATATCCGTGAGATTGTTTTTCTCCACGACGTGCCGGTGTCCATTATCTTCGACCGAGGCACATATTTCACATCGCATTTCTGGAAGGCTATGCAGCGTGAGTTAGGCACGCGGGTTGAGTTAAGTATAGAATTTCACCCCCAAAAAGATGGGCAGTACGAGCGCAATATTCAAATATTAGAGGATATGCTTTGTGTCTGTGTTATGGATTTCGGGGGTTCTTGGGATCAGTTCTTGCCGCTTGTAGAGTTTTCCTACAATAATAGCTACAAATCGAGTATTCAGATGACTCCTTATGAGGCCTTATATGGGAGGCGATGTCGTTTTCCAGTTGGCTAGTTTGAGCCGGGAGAGGCTAGGTTGTTGGGCACAGATTTAGTTCGGGATGCCTTGGAGAAAGTCAAGTTGATTCAGGATCGGCTTCGTACAGCACAGTCTAGGCAGAATAGTTATGCTGATCAGAAGACTCGTGATGTAGAATTTATGGTTGGAGAGAGGGTTTTGCTGCGGTTTTCACCTATAAAGGGTGTGATGAGGTTCGGGAAGAAGGGCAAGTTGAGCCCTAGGTACATTGGCCCTTTTCTGATCCTTGAGAAAGTTGGTGAGGTGGCCTACAAGATTGCATTGCCACCCAGTCTATCGGCAGTTCAGCCGGTGTTCTATGTTTCTATGCTCCGAAAGTATTAGGTGATCTGCCTCATGTATTAGATTTCAGCTCAGTCCAATTGGACAAGGATTTGACCTATGTTGAGGAGCTGGTGGCCATCTTGGATAGGTAGGTCCAAAAGTTGAGGTTAAAGAGTATTACTTCAATGAAGGTTCAATGGAAGGGCCATCCGTCGAGGAGGTGACCTGGGAGACCGAGCACGACATGCGAAGTCATTATCCTCACTTTTTCATCACTTCAGGTATGCCTCTATGAACGTTTGAGGACGAACGTTTGTTTTATGAGGGGGAGAATGTAACGACTCGACCGGTCATTTTGTGTATTTGCGCCCCATTTCCCCTTTTGATGCTTCCCATATGCGCATTTGTGATTTTATGACTTGCGAGTTGGTTAGTTCCATTCCAGGAAGATTTCGGATTGATTTGGACCCTTTGGTTCTTGGCTTAGAAGCCTAAGTTAGAAATATTTACCAAACTTTGACTTTTGTGAAAACGACCCAGAATTATGTTTTGATGGTTCTGATAGCTTCGTATCGTGATTTTGGACTTGGGCATATGTACGGAATCGAATTCAGAGGTCCGTAGGTTGATTTGTGTTATTTTGCTTAGGGGTGTTCAAAACCGAACCGAAACCGAAAATCGAACCGAAACCGAAGCTTAATGGCTTATATCGGTTTAACGGTTTAACGGACGGGGAACAGATTGAAATTTTTTTATTAACGGCTTATCGGTTTGGGGGCGGATTATTCAATTTTCTTAATGGATAATCCGTTAACCCGTTAAGAATATATATATATATATATATATATATATATATATATTAAATAATCAAAATCCATTCTTCCACTTCCAGTACTCTATCTCTATTCTCTATTACTAATTTACTATTAGACATTTAGTTATAATTTACTATTCCATTTAGTTACTATTAGATAATTTTGATTATCATGTATTATACCCAGTGTTCTCTTCTATTTCTTATGATAGTTATAAGTTGTTAATAGGCTCATCCCCAGAGATGATTCTACTGGGAAATATGTTGGAATACACATCTCTCTATTTCTTCTATTTAGCTCTCTTCTTAGAAATTTTATTTTGAGTCATAGCGGTCAACAAACAATCCGATAAACCGCCCGATAACCGTCCGATAAGAGCTAAACCGATACCAATCCGCCCGATATCTTATCGGGTGGCTAGCGGATTAATACATTTAAAAGCCGATAACCGATAAGCCAAACCGTTAAGAGTATATAACCGCCCAATCCGCCCGATAAGCAGCCCTAATTTTGCTGAATATTGGCAATTTGAGGTTTAGAAGTTTGACCGTAGGTTGACTTTTGGCTATCGGGTTCACAATTTGGTTTTGGGACTTGGAATAGGTCTGTTATGCTATTTAGAACTTGTCTGCAAAATTTAATGTCATTTGGAGTTGATTTGGTAGGATTCGGACTCTTGGGTACAATTTTAGAAGCTCTTGAACTTTTCTTTGAAATCTATGTGTTTATATGTCCGATTTGTAGTTCTAGATGTTATTTTTGTATTTTGATCACGCGAGCGAGTTCATATGATATTTTTTAGACTTGTGTGGATTTTTAATTTGGAGCCTTGAGGGCTCAGGTGAGTTTCGGACGTGTCGCTCAATAGTTTTGGACTGAATCTGAACTGCTGGTGTGCTGATGCCTCTAGTGTCGCAATTTTGAACACCATCATTGCAATTACGACTTTAGCAGGGAGATCATAGGTATCGCAATTGCGATTCCTAGGTGGGTAGTTTCGCATTTGCGATATTTTTGTCGCTTTTGCGAGTGAAGCAGGATTCACAATTTCGAAGCCCATGTCGTATTTGCGACTTCCCACTTAGGTTGTCAGTGCCGCATTTGCGAGGAATTCTTCGCAATTGCAAGGGTTCACAATTGTGAACCCAGTGTTGCAATTGCGACACCTGCAATTAAACAAAAGGTTAGAAAGTCGGGATTTTAGTCTCATTTTCATATTTTAGAACCCTAGACTCGGTAGGAGGCGATTTAGAGATGGGATTTTCATCTACAAATATTGGGGAAGTGATTCTAATCAATTTATAACTATATTTCATGATTATATCTTACATTTGACATCAAATTTATGAGAATCAAAGAGGAAAAATTGGAAAATTTTGTCAACTTTTTGAAAAATGAAGAATTGAGTTTTGAGAGTCGATTTGGACTCGGATTTGAAAACAAAATACATATATGGACTCGTGGGATTATGGATAGTCGGTTTCTACCCTTGGACCGGGGTTTTGACTAGGCAAACCCGGGGTTGACTTTTTTTGACGTTTTGGTAAAAGTATAAATATCATAACTTTATCTATTGTAATTGTCTTCCCTTGCATTGTTTGATGTTATTAAGTCATTTTTGGTTAGATTTGAGCCGTGTAGAGGCAAAAATTAAGGGCAAATCTATATTTGAGGGTTGATTTGGCCTAGTTAAGGTAAGTATCTTACTTAACTTTGTGTGGGGAACCTACCCCTTAGGATTTGGGTTGATCGTGCTATTTGTGTTATGTGAAAGATGTGTACACGAGGTGACGAGTGTGTACATGGCTATATATGGTATTTGACAGGTTTAGGTTATTTAGACTCTTTTCATGCCTTTAATTGAATTGTCAAAACATGTTACATCTTTCATTTTTAGTCTACTCTTACATGTGTTAATCTACTCTTACATGCTATATTAGACGTTGTTAGCACTTGTTCTACCTCTTACTTGTTATAATTGATCTCATGTCTTAGTTGAAGTTGTTAGTTTCCTTATTATCTTGTTACCTCTTATTGTTGAATTACTCTTACTTGAAGTTGTTAATCGTGGAATATCTTCTTGTTGAGTTATTGGTATTGAAGTTGTAAAATCCATTATCATTTTGAGGTGAAGATGTTAATTGTTGAGAATCTTTCCTTGTTGAGTATTACTCATTCATCTTGTTGTTATTGAGATTATTGAAAATATTGTGATTGAGCCATGGGCTATTTATTGTAGAAATAATGGTATTGTTGACTTTTTGGCAAGTTGTGACATATAGGCACTTGTGGTGTGAGTTGTGATTGTGTTGTGATATTGATACACATGCGGTGGTATAAGGCTAGGGGTTGATACACATGCGGTGGTATAAGTCTAGGGGTTGATACGCATGCGGTAAGATAAGGTAGGTTTGATATGTGTGTTGCTAGTAGGGGAACTACTTGAAGCCACGTGGTAAGATAAGGTGGGCTAAAACGCATGTAGCTATTTCAGAAAAATTAATTTTCAAAACCAAATGTAAGGCTCACGCGGTCATATAAGGAAAGATTGTGATTGAAATTGTGAAATGTGAATAGGAGGCGGTACCTCGGTTGTGATTCTTGTTGTACTTTCCATGTTGAAGAGGCTTGTTGGTTGAACAGTTCTTGTTGTTTCTTCATTGTTTTACTTGTAATTATCCGTATTTGTTTTTCTGTTGTTTCATAACGTGTTTACTCCTAGTTTCTTTTACTGCTTAAATTTCCGTTGTTAGTCTACATTATTGAAATGTTAACTTATCATTTACTTCTTTGTTTCCCATATTCAGATTATGCTCTACTCTATTTATTTTTTTCTCCTAGTAGGTGTCTTGACCTGGCCTTGTCACTGCTCTACCGAGGTTAGGATTGATACTTACTAGGTACCGTTGTGGTGTACTCATACTACGCTTCTGCATATTTTTGTGCAGATCTAGGTACGTCTGCTCGTGCTAGACGCAGTGATTGATTGATTAGCTGCATTGGAAACTTACCTGCTCGACGTTCGGAGGACTCGAAATTACCTTCTGCTTTTAGATATTCTATTGTTTATTTCTTGTTCCAAAACAGTATTGTTTTCCGAGATTTTTCAGTACATTCTTGTAGAGCTTATGACTCTGTTCCACCAGGTTTTGAGGAGATGTTGACAGTTGTACTATTGAGTTCTATTATGGTAGTTTAAATGGTTTAATTTGAAGTTTTGTTATTATTTTTGATGTTTCTCAATGTATGTTAGGCTTACCTAGTCTTAGAGACTAGGTGCCATCACAACATCCTAAGGTGAGAAATTGGGGTCGTGACACTTCCATGCTTCTCCATCTGACGGGTGACATAGAACACCGGTTGGCCTTCTATGTTCATAGTGTCATCTTATAACGACCCGACTTGTCGTTTTAAGAATTTAAGCCCCGTCTGGTGGCATAAGTCCCTGAGCAACTTCTTATTATGTGTATTGACTTGCGTGCGTGGTTGAATTTAGTTACCAGATGATTTGGAGTGATTTGGGACACTTGCTCCCTAAAATGGAAGCTTACTCTTAGGATTTTTACCGTAGTCAGAACTGTGTGAAGACGACTCTGGAATGGAATTTTGATGATGTCAATAGCTCTGTATGGTGATTATGGACTTAGGAGCGTGTCCAAAAATTTATTTGGAGGTCTGTAGAGGAATTTGGCTTGAAATTGCGAAAGATGAATTATTGGAAAGTTTGAGCGGGGGGTTGACTTTTTTATATCAGGGCCGGAATCCGATTCTGGAAATTGGAATAGCTTCGTTATGTCAATTATGACTAGTGTGCAAAATTTGAAGTCATTCCAGATTGATTTGATGTGTTTCGGCACAAGATATAGAATTTGAAATTTCAAAGTTCATTAGGCCTGAATTGGGGTATGATTCATGGATTTGATATTGTTTGATGTGATTTGAGGCCTCGAGCAGGTTCGTGTTATGTATTGGGACTGGTTGGTATGATTGGACGGGGTACCGGGGGCCTCGGGGTGGTTCCGGACCAAGTTTGGGTGTTTTGATGCGGCTGGTTGCTGGTTCTGGTGTTGTTCTTCGCGTTCGCGAGGAGCCTCTCGCGTACGCAAAGAAGGATTTTGCTGTCGGGACTTTGTTCTTCGCGTTCGCGAAGAAGGAAATTTTGATGTTCGTCATTTGACTTTAGAGGCTCATATCTCGCAATCTATAAGGAATTTGGAGAATCAGAAAATAAAAATTGTAGCCCTTTGTGTTTAGTTTTCAGAAAGGTAAACCATTTGTCATTTGGAGTTGTGTACAAAAAGTTATGGTGGATACACTATAGGCTGTCCGGGAAGAGTTTGGAAATCTCTATTGCACAGGGCTGACTTTGGCAGTTTATATCTCGTAATCTATAAGGAATTGGGAAATGAGCAACAAATACAAGTTATAGCCCTTAGCGTCTAGTTTTCATAAAGTCAAACCATTCAGTATTTGGAGTTTTGTACAAAACGTTATGACCATTATACTAGAATCTTTTTGAGAAGAGTTTGAAAATGACTTTTGAAGAATTTGTTCATCGCGAACGCGAAGAACAAACCCCTGGGCAGTAGAATAAAGTCCAAATTATTGTCATTCTTCCATTTTTTGACCAAGGAAGCTCGGGTGAGGCGATTTTTCGAGAGTTTTTGCAAGGAAAACATTGGGGTAAGAATTCCTAACTTGATTTTGGTTAAATTACATGAATTTATTGTTGTTTTTATCACTAAATTAGTGAATTGGGTTAAAAAATTTAGAAAACTCTCTTGGTTTAAATTTAAGATTTGGAAGTCGATTTGTTATTGGAAATCGATAAAATTGGTATGGTTGAACTCGTTCGGAATGGGTGTTCGAATTTCATGAAAATTATGTCGGGTTCCGAGAGGCTGATCCCGCGTTGACTTTTGTTGACTTTTTGGAATAAAATTTTTAAGTCGACGTATTATTATCCGGAATTGTTTCTGATGAATTTTAATGAAGTTGTACAAGCAATTTGGATAGATTTGAGTTGTCCGGTGGTCAATTCAAGCAAGAAGGCTATTTTGGAATATCGTCCTAACTTCAAAAAGGTAAGTGTCTTGCCTAACCTCGAGTGGGGGAATTACCCCTTAGGCATCGAGTCTTATGTGCCATTTGTGAAATGTGAAAAGCCGTGTACGCAAGGTGACGAGTGCGTACTCGGGCTTGTATGTGCAAAATATATTGGCTTTAAGTCTTAGGCATATTGTGTAGTAAATTGGATAATTGTTGGCATTTATTTAATCATCTATTTGCCATGCCTAAATCCTTATTGGTTGAACTTGTTTTTATATAACAATTTGATGTGATTGTTATTTGAATATTTATGTAATTCCGTGAGTTTGTTGGTTTGATAATTCTGGGAATTTAATTTCATTTTGAATTTTTCCTATGCAAATAATTAATTAAGCAAGTTTAAGAAGAAGCGTTAATATAATTATCTAAATTTAGATTAATAAAGGCTTTGATTTATGCTAAATAATTTCTATCTATGTTGATTGTTTTTGTGGTGTTATACACATTGTGTGGAGCATTCGGCTATTTGTTGTGAAATTTATTGATTTGGTTTTATCTTTGAAATTTGGTTGTGGCCATTGGGCAAATTGTGTTATGAATTAATTTTTTTATGTTGTCGTGATAAATTCCCGTATAAATTATTTTGTTGTGTGAGTTATTATTTTGAGGATATAAGGGTGGCATTTCACCGTTGTTATTTTGAGGATATAAGGGTGGTATTTCACTGTTGATATTATGTGGGTATAAGGGTGGCATTTCACTGTCGTTGTGTTTGTTGGAATATTATCTGGGCGGAGCGATAAGGGTAGCTATTGATATTTTCTGGGCGGAGCGATAAGGGTGGCTATAGGAGTGATAAGGGTGGCAATAGGAGCGATAAAGGTGGCTATTGTCAGGAACGATATGTGATGATGTGAGTTTGTGGTGTTGATAATTTTCATGTGATGTTGTGATTTTCTTGTGTTTATTTTTATACCTTGTGCAGTTTGTCTTGTTGTTGGTAAATTGATAACAATCTGATTTATGTTGAAATTGAGAGCCTGTGGCCATTGTCAGGTGGATTATAAAAATAAAATGTGGGCACGAGGTGCCGTAAGTAAATAATGAGGATATTTGGCACGTGAATTGTCCTTGCAGTTGTGATATGAAATGAGGGCACGAGGTGCCGGAAAAATATGATAATTTAATTATGGGCACGAGGTGCCGTGCAAATAGGAAAGTGGGTTGAGACCCGTATTTACGAAAAATATAAAAATGGGTTGAGACCCGTATTTTTATGATTATGAAATGAGATATCACATGGTGACTTTTTAATTGGAAGAATTATATTCAAAATATTTATTTTGGAGGATTTTTATTATGAAAGAATTATATTTGAAAAATAATTATTTAAGAAAACTACATTTGAAAGAGAGTTATTTGGAAAAATTATATGTGAAAGATATTTATTTGAAAAACTTGAATTAATTGGGAGTACATGTATTTATTAATTGTTGAGTGATATTTATGGTATTCTTGTTGTCTTGCTGCGCATACCACTGGTTATTTTATCCTGCCCTTATTGTTATCTATTTCTTAGTATTTTGTATATTATATTGCACAGGTTATTAGACTAGTGAGTGTCTTGACGGTACCTCGTCTCTACTCCATTGAGGTTAGTCTTGATACTTACTAGGTACCGACCGTGGTGTACTCATACTACACTTCTGCATATTTTTGTGCAGAGCCAGGCATTGGAGATATCGGACTTGAACAGAGTTAAAGCGGGATCGTAAGGATTCAAGGTAGAGCTGCTTGGTCGTCTCAGTCCGTTGGAGTCTTTTCATTTCATTGTACTGTTAATTTGTAATCAAATAGTATTGTATATCCAGTCCTCGTGATCATTCTGTATATTCAGTTAGAGTTCGTGACTCAGTACTACCAGCCTTGGAAGGTTGTATATTCATATTTATTCCGCTGTTAGTTTTTATTACTTAGTTTTTTAAAAAATGGCTTCAAAATGCAATTGAAAACGGCTTACCTAGTCTTAGAGACTAGGTTCCATCACGATGCCTGTGGTGGGATTTTGGGTCGTGACACATCTCATATGAGGAGCGGAGCTCATTGATGCATACAAACTCTTTAACCTTGGTATAAGGGGTAAGTAATGCATTGCCTTCACCAGAACCTTCTTCTTATTAGCATTTGTAACTTCCTTATAATGAGGCTGGTTACGAAATTTATAATTTTCTAACGTTACATCATCCTTATAAAATAACATGCATCCTGTCTCACAACAGTCAATCCTCTCTAATGAAAGTCCTAACTTGGACACCAGTTTCTTTGCTGTATAGAAATTTTTGGGTAAGTCAATTTTATTCGAATTTAGTTCATTCATAAGCTCAATGATAGAATCCATACCCGCTTGAGAAATAGAACTATCTCATTTGATAGTTAGTAGTCTAACTGCAACAGACAACTTGGAATGCATTAAGCCTTTATATAATGGATGACTAGCTTCCTCTAGTTGTTCATAAAAGCGCTTAGCCTCATCATTTGAATCGTATTGAGCCCCTGGGAATATCTCAAAAGCATCTCTCATCATTTCATTGAATCAAGAATTTTCAAAATTATTCTCTCCTATGAGACTACCCTCACCACCAAAAGAATTATGAAAATCATTATTCTCTCCTCCATGAATAGTTCACACATAATAATTTTTCATAAACTCATTCTTGTAAAGATGAAGTTCAACAACATCTGGTCTTAATAACTTGACACACTTGCGTTTAACACAAGGACACCTAATTGTATAAGAAAATCATTTAGCGATTTCGCCTTAGCAATAAATCCCGTAACTCCTATAAATTCCTCTCTCAATCTCGCACGATTAGGATGAGTCTTATTATACATCCATCTACTATGTTCAAATTCCATCTACATAAAGAGAAGAAAAATATAAATTGAGATATTCTTCTAAAGGTTCTTAGTTTGAATAATTGTAATACCTTCAAAGTAATCAAAATCTGCTTCAGTAAATTATTCTTTAAAGTAACTTCAATAAAGTACCTTTAAGGAAAATGAGATTATCAGCTTTAGTGAAATTGTTTGTCTAATTCTACTGAATTTCGCCTATGAAAGGAAGGGTCAAAATTCTAGAGGCGTGCTTCTAATTTTTAGCTTCTTCCTAGACTTGAGTGATTCTCTAGTTTCAATGTTTGCTATGTTATAGTCTCATATATATACAACTAAAGTGTTTCTTAAATTGATGTCTGAAAAATTAAAGTGGGAGGCTATCAAAATATATGGATTGAGTGGCTAGCCTCCTGAATTTGAAGTTTGTGTAGAAACATCTGGAGATTTTGATGAAGTTATTAATTTTTATACTGGCATCCCCAATCACATCGTAGGCCTAAACCTTAGGTCTAAGTAGCCATAGTTAATTATTCCATCAATGTTCAGCCGAAACATAGCTCAAGAACACGTCAAAACAGTCTATACACACAAAATTCTTGTTTTCTTATTATTTTGGTCAAAAATTTTGTTGACTTATTTTTCTATTACAATATTCGGCAGCTTTATTCGATTTTTACTTAAAATTCTGACCACGAAATTTGTGAACTGTCCGACTACTATAGTCTGGTTACATTAAAAATTAATTTTTTAATAGTTACGACACTACTGTAGTCGAAAAATTGACCAAACTTTTTTGCTGACTTTTTTCCGACTATAGTGGTCGGCAAAATTAATTCGGGAATTTTGTTGTAGTCGGCTATAAATAAAGAAAATAAAAATATTAATTACAATTTTTCAACTACTGTAGTCAAAAAATTCGGACTACTATTTTGTAGCCGGAATTTATAGTCGAAAAATAGCGATTTTCTGGTAGTGTATATAGAAAAATATTGGAGTTTCTGCCGATAATTATTCATATGATTTGTTTTTCTTATTTTATAGAGTTTAGCATGATCACAATATCATCAGCACATTGTGTGGATACTAACACTTATAAAGTTTTTTTATGGCGATTATTTCTTCTTATGCAATAAACAAAGCCATGACCATCGGGCTAAAATCTAGTAGCTAGTCAAACTCAATTAGCACAAAGCAAGAATGATAAGAAGCTAACTAGAAATATGATCATATAATAAAAAACAATGTAGTTCACAAATATAGTACTATGAGAAAAGAAAAAGTTGAGATATCTTCCTCTAACTCCTTAGCCTTCACAACTTCCTTCACTTTCAGAAGTGTTATCTTCCAACCATCCTGGCCCGAAATAAATGTCACGAGAAAGATAAGTAGACTGCAAAGATGAACAATGAAAAAGACAGCATACTAAGATAAACAACAACAATAACCACTGCACCTCAACCTCAAACAAGTTGAGGCCGACTCTATGAATCCTCACTTATCATGTTTCTGATCTACGAGTAGATAACTTCTGGCAATACTACATTGTCAATATTCCTGAAATAAGAGAAGGATTATTTCTCTTTTATGCAGATCAAGAAAACATTCCCAGTGCTAATAGATTCAGACAAGGCTCAAGTTTAAATGCACATCTCCGAGTTTCCCATCCCATCTACCTAAATAAACCTGCATTGCAATCTCACTAGGTCATAGCTCTGAAAAAGCAAACATGCTTTTTCTGTCCCCAACTAGCAAGCAAATATCAATAATTCATATTCATCGACACTAGTGATATAACCAAAGAGGAGTTCTTCTCCACTGGTGTCAGAAAGTTGCTACAACTCAATAATCAAAGACAGAAAAGGGGTCACGGAAAGTGCTACCAAACAAACACTCCATTTATATTTTTCTCTAGCCTCTTCCAACCAAGCCAAAAAATTAGGATCCAATAGAGTATCCCACATTTAAAGTACTATACTTGCCCCCATGTGGTTCTACTTTCTAAAAGTTAAGCATTTTCAAGATGCCCAGACAGCTTCAACCTTTGGCGCCAGGCCAAGAATCCAGATGCCAGATGGTCCTTTGCTTGTGAACAATTGAAGAAGTCACTTGCTTTTGCAGTGAATGCTAGCTAACAAGCTTTGAAATTGAATTACTCAAATTTCTTGGTGTCAATAGGATCTGCCTCAATCAGTGAAAGAAACTCAACCTGGTGGAGCTCCAAATAGACATGCATGCCTAGCATGGAAAATTGCTCCTCAATGCATAACTGAAGGTAACTTCCGCAAGAATTTGCACAGCTCTCGGTGGAGTTCACACGGAAGCTCCAAAGAGTTTGTTGAGCTTTTCGAATAGTATACCATATGTATTAGCTGTCTATATGGGTTTCTCCCAGGTTTGCTCCGATAAAAGAAGACTTGGTTCTCAAAAAGCTCTCCTTTGCACAGGGAGCGAAGGAGAGCTGAACATGCAAGCAAACTTCTTACCTAAAATGCTATAGGGAAAAGATCTAACATTTCAAAGAAAACTTTTCTGTCATGGGAGCCAAGAGTTTCATTACGATATCCAAGCATTACTAGGTAGTCTGTGATTGGAATACAAAACAAAAAGTGTCTCGAATTTACCAGTCGTATCATGCTATCATATTCCTTGACCACATCAGTAAACTTGTTAATGTTTTCCTCGTCAATAGCAGCTGCCAAATCCTTCATTGAAAAGGTAATCCCGAAAGTTAGTTCTTTGTTACCACAGTCTGAAATCACATATGTAGTGGTTCAGAAATACCTGTTTCAGCTTAAGAGTTATTTACTGCAGTAATTAAGTTTGAATTTGAAATAATTTTGAACTAGTCTTTAGGAGTGAACTAGTCTCTAGGATTTGTTATTTTCAGCTGATTTTGTGCTGATTTTTAGGTCTTTTAAGTTAGTAGCTCTCTTATGAATTGTATTCCAGATGCAGTGAAATAATATAGAATTTTCAGCTTCAGTTCTTTAGAGTTCCTTTACACCTATTCCAGTATATTCTTTTTATTTTCCTGTCACATTCCCCCGTTATTTCCTTTAGTTTCTTTTATCAAGAACCAACAATTGGTATCAAGAGCCATCTTCTTAATGGACCTGAGTTAGATGGAGCCAAAAGAATCTATAAAGTGCATAATCCTTTATCTGAGGACATATGTGAAAATGAGGCAAAGAAGAAGTTGTCAACATTTCAGAAAAACAAAATCTAGAAGAAAGTTGACAAGCCTCAAGGCAAAATGCAAATCTCGAAGAAAGTTGACAAACCTCAAGGCAAGATGCAGATGAAGCCGAAAAAAGAGCCAACTTATTTCATTGACAATCATGAGATGCAGCAAAATAGAAAAGTGAACTCAATTTACTGCAAGCCCAAAGATTAGTTGGCAGATTTACGTACAAAGTCGATTCCAGTTAAAGGTTTACAAGGCATAAATTCATAATTTGCAGCTTCAAAAGCAAGGAGGAGTGTTAGAAATATGTTTTAGAAGCTGCTCTCTATATATTTTACTTATTAAGCTTAAGAGTTATTTACTGCAGTAATTTAATTTGAATTTGAAATAATTTTGAACTAGTCTTTAGGAGTGAACTAGTCTCTAGAAATTTGTTATTTTCAGCAAATTTTGTGCTGATTTTTAGGTCTTTTAAGTTAGGAGTTCTCTTATAAATTGTAGTCCAGATACAGTGAAATAATATAGAATTTTCAGCTTCAGTTCTTTAGAGTTCTTTTTACATCTATTATAGTATATGCCTTTTATTTTCCGGTCATCTTCCCATGTTATTTCCCTTAGTTTCTTTTATCAAGAACCAACACACTTGAGTGAAAGTATATAGTCACTTTGGACCTTGCACAAGGATACCTAAATAAGATGATTTGCCATTTTGTGCCATGTGAAATGTGAGTCCAACAGAAATTGTTTTTTTTTTCTCAGTTTCTCGCAAATCACTTCATTATATATGTTCTCGATTGTTTGGCAACACCATCAATGCTCTTCCTACTTATCACAAATACCCAAAAGCTTTATATTGGGACAAGACAGTAATATCTACTCCATATAAAACAAAGTTCTATACTTTTCTAGATTTATTGTTTTAAGTATTAAACAAGTGTACAGGTCATGCGCCGCTTCTAAAGAAGTGAGTCGAGTTACAAAGGTCAGGTACATGTCAGCCCATGAATTAAAGTATGCTTCTTAAGTTTACTTTAATACAGATTAATCAGGTAATTCATCTCTAAATTATATGTTCGCTATCTGAATATCATCTCTCTCTCCCTCTCATTTAGACACCATATTCAAAATTCAGATACAACTTCCAAAGGTATAGATTTTCAGATCCAATTGAAACTTTATCAACTTGAAATGATACAAAAATAACCATTTTCCCAACGACCATGGAAGGATACATGTTTGAAAGAGAAGGGCGGGGAAGCTAGACAGAAAAGAATGGTAAGGTCTAATTAGACAAGCTATGACATACCTCTAAGAATATGTACTCAAGTGTACCTGAAAACGTGGGATCAAGTTCCTGCAAATGATTTACTACTTCTATTAGAAATCATGTCTCTAGATTAAAATCTTGGAGGCACAAGAGGAAGAGAGTGTCTACCTGGTAACGCTCTAATGCATTGTTAATTGCAACAACATCACCTTTACAAAGCTGGCAAATACCAGCATTAAGAAGAAGCCCTCTAACTCCAAATTTCAATAAGTTGTTCTTGACTGAGTCTCGTGCTATCTCCTCAAAGATCTCGGTTGCTCTCTGGAATCTGGGTGAATTTTGTGTCAGACAGTCAAGTTTTCCAGGGAAGACGCAATTCTTCTTAGACATTGAGCAATTACTAGTTAAAATATTAGTTTATCCACATAAGTGAAGGTTCAGCGCTTTTAACATGGCATTTACAATAGAGGTCTTCTCTTAACCTTTTATCAATAGAGGTCTTTTCTTAATTCTGAACTGGTTCCGTTTTCCTAACTCTTTGATAGTAACCCCTTTTTCTACTTTCCTTTTTTTCATCCTACCGAACATGAGATTAACAGCGCCAGCATCTCCAGGGAGACTTGGATCAAGTACAATGATTCCACCGAGAATGTGTAAGATTAACAGGTAAGCTTAGCATCAATTTCAGATCTCCAGGATTATTTAAGACGTGTTCTGTAAGGAATTTTCTTTTGTAAGTTAAAGTTCATATTTTAACCATTTTCCCTTTGTCTTACCTGTGTCAATCTTTCCCCGTTCAACATTGAATTTTTCAATGACAGCCATTTGAAATTCTTTCTTTTAAGAAAAACTATCATAGACCATCAATACATACCTCTCTATTTGAGCAGAGAACTCTGCAATTTTTTGTTTGCACTAATTTGCAGTTGATGTTGCATCTTCTCTCTTGAAAAGATCAGCTGCTTTCTCATAGTAAATGATAGCCTTCTCCAAATTTTTCTCTTGCTCATATAATTCAGCAATTTCCTGCATACAGAAAAAGAGTATCTAGAATCATTTGATGGAAGAAGGGCCATATACTACCTCAACACGAAAATTACTCAATAAAGACCATTCACTACACTTTCTTAATATATAAGCAGTTTAAAGTGTTAAGTGCAGGATTTATTGAAGAGAGGGGAAGAAAAATAAACATTATATATGTAATACAAGAAACTGAAAAAACAATTGTACAGATAAATGATCGAAGGTCTACAATCACGTTAATATGAAATGAAAATCATGTAAATCAGGTTAAATCAATATTTTGAATTTCTGATTTAGATGCAAAGATGCAATTTCAAATTAATTGAAACAAATAAATTCTATAACGTCCTCTTAACAACAATATATCACTTCGCTAGTTGTATTTATTGTTTCTCGTCCATGGGCGATCACGTGCATGCCTTATAGCCTTGGTGCATGCATTGAAGGGTCGCCTAAGCAAGATGAAGCACCCATCCTGTGGTGCATCTAGCTTTAGAACTTAAACCGCCTCTAATGAGCCTTGAAAACATTGTTTGCCACTTGAAAGTTTGATTAAGCACACAGTACGAGCATTGAGAATAGCAGAACGCACATCCAGCTTTTCACAGTAATAAAGCTATACCTTGTAATATCTTGCAGACACGCTTAGTCTTCCAATCTCCAGAAACATGTTTACAGCCTGCTCTAGACAATATGTTGCCTCTGCAAAATATACATGTTAAGAAATTCTTAGCCAAAGGAGAAGCTGACAAGAAAGGAAGGGATGAACAAATAAAATGTGATGATTTCATAGAAGATAACCCCATAACTGATCAACGATATGAGACTATAATGAAGATATACATGCTATATGAATTTTATTATCAGCTAATTATTGATGTATGGTGTACCAAGACAGTTACCAAGCGGTCTACTCAGGTTCGTGGTGCTGAGCTATATATTTCAACTAGTGACATTATCTGAAATTCACTAAATTGTTATAGTATGCTTTAAGAAAGTAGAGGAAATACATGGTGCAATCAACTATCACCACCTATGACCACTCAAAGATAAACTTCTCCAGTGAGTTGCTTCTCCCTTAACCATTCAGCGTTTTCCTGCTGAAGGAATTCTGTAAATGCTTCTATCTAAGGCAGGAACGGACTTATATCAAAATATGTCAAATACTAGTTTGAAGCACATGAAATGTTCTGCAACGCAAAAGTATTGCTCCAAAGAGGATGAGATATGCTTTAACTTACTAACCTTTAGTATTGGTCTTCTTGTAACAATGAGCAGCATCAGCATAAGCATTAGCCGCCTCATGTTTGCTATCCAACTGTGAACATAGAGTAAAACTAATTTCAAGAAATCAAAATTGTATAGGAAAAGCTAGAGAAAAGCATCAGATAGAGACATATTACAACAGGACAATCTAACACTACCTTCAGATGACAATTAGCCAATTTGACATATACCGCTCCAGCTTGATCCCCTGAAAGATAAGCATCCGTAGATTATATGCAGTTTCTCAGCATATACGACATGGCGATCTAACTTACAAAACCGTAAACCTTTTCCCATTAGATCCTCAAGAACTCAAAGAATCCTCGACCTCACCATGTTTAGAGACTAATGTAATTTTTCCACAATCACAACTGAATGTCAATCTTATAAAATGAGCAATTCAACCAGGAATAGAATACTTTCTTTATCTCAAATTTACATTATTTTCCATCTTTTGTCTCAAGAAACATAAGCATTTTCAATGTCATACACAAAGCACAGAGACGATTGGAGAAACATCAAAATCTTGTTGTGCACGTGATGTTGGGCTAAAACAGTCCAAAGATACTCTTAATATGGTGTGATATTGTCCGCTTTGGGCCAAGCCCGCACAGTTTTTCCCGAAAAGCCGCACACCAAATGTATTAAACACCTTATAAGTAGAATCTTTTTTTTCTACTTTCCATGTGGGACTTTGTTCACACACACCCAACACATGAGTCATAAGCAAGAGTTGATCCATTCAAATATAAGAGCATGTCCATAACATGGTAAAAGCGGCTGAGTAAATAACTCTCCTTAAATGAACAACGCTCCAATGATTAGAACATTAGAAGAATTATGACCTTTCCACCTACTTTACACACAAAATTTTACAGAAAATTAGACTTTTTCAAAACAGAATCACGTGTCGATCACAAGAGTACAGAATTCAAAGAGTGAAATGTGTGTGTGTATATATATATAAAGAGGAAGATTTTTATATTAAAAATGATAATTTACATAGAGTGTAGATAAGAAACTAACAAGGTTTGGCGAGTTTGAGGCAATTGGCAGCTTTATCAAAAAAATCCGCAGCATCTTCAAATTTGGAGCCGAAGAGACCCCAGCCGCTAAGCTTCTTCTCAGCTTGCTTCTCAAATTCCTCTCCTCTGGCAATGTGATCCCCCATTGTGGGACAAGGGATGACGATGATCGTTGAATCAAGTGAAAATTATAAGACGAGAAACTGTGATGGAAAAGATATTAGATAAATCTACAAGAACAATGCATGAGAGTTGGGAATGAAAAATGATTATTCAAGTATTGACGGGGCTTTACTTTTGTTATGCATAGACACGTGTGCTTGTTCTAATTAAAATGCTAGTAACATCCATCTTTTTTTTTTATAGGGAAAATACATAAAAACCCTCTTGAACTTGTCCCGAAAACTCGTTTGAACATTTAAACTAAACGAGTATATTTTTACCCTCCTCTCCCAAACACAATTTGGGTGAATTATATTGAGAAATTTTTAGAAACCACTATTATTTAATGGCTATTAACTTCATATAGCTATCATATACATAATTACTTCCTATAGCTACTATTCAGTTGTTATGGTAGTATATTAGTTGTATTCGCGCTGCTGTATTCATGAAAACAGCTGCAAACAACGCCTAAAATCAGGCAGTTCAGCTGTACGCGTATGTATTCGCGTCATATATTCATGAATACAGTAACGACAATCACCTTAAAAATAGGTATGTCCAACTGTCTAATAACGGAAATAATATCAATTAGCGTGATACACTCCTAATATAACTCAACAAAATCCATTCTAACATGCCTCATTATCAACCCAATTAATTAGAATGATTTTTCAGTTGTATATTGTCACGACCCAAAATCCCAACCTGTCGTGATAGCGCCTATCTCGATACTAGGCAAGCCGATAATCTCAATAAACGAAAACTTCTCTTTAAGGTTGAAAATATAATATTTAATACAATACAAACACTCCTCAAAACCTGGTGTCACTGAGTACATGAGCATCTAATATGAATACGAGTCTGGAAAATATAGTCTATAATAGTCTGAGACCAAATACAGTGAACAAAGAGATAGAGAAGGAGAGACAAGGTCTCCGAAACACGGCAGCTACCTCAAAATCTCCTGAAAATCAACCGCGCGAAAGGATAAACACCCGCTATGTCCGGAAATACCTGAATTTGCACACGAAGTACAAGGTGTAGTATACGTACAACCAACTCAGCAAGTAACAATAATAAATAAGGAACTGAAGATAATAATGAGCTACACAGTTATGGTTCATTTCGAGTAATTCCAGCAAAGAATAGACATGCTATCAAATCTGGCAGATTAATGTCAAATCAATTTTTATACAGTTCATGTTTATGTAATCCGTATATCAACAAACTTTCAGAGATTTCACAACAATGACAGATAGCAACTAAGTGCAACAACAAATGAAAATCAAGTACAACCTCTTAGGACAACAATCACTCACTGGGCTCCCAACCCTCATCACTCCCTAGGCTCCCAACCCTCATCACTCTCCCAATGGGTACCCGCGCTCACCGGGGGTGTACAGACTCCAGAGGGGCTCCTACAGTCCAAGCGCTATAATCTAGACGGACAACTCATGTGCTGCACGGACAACTCACGTGCCATAATATAAATATCTGGATCCACACGGCCAACTCACGTGTTATAGTATAATATAAGGATCTGCACGGCCAACTCACGTGTTGCACGGCCAACTCACGTGCTATAGTATAATATAAGGATCTGCACGGCCAACTCACGTGCTGCATGGACAACTCACATGTTATAGTATCAATATCTCACAATCAGGCCCTCGGCCTCACTCAGTCATAAATCTTTCCAGTCTCTCGAGCTCTCAATAATCATGAAATCAGCCCAAACAACAATGATATGATGTATCAATAATAATAACAGAGACTGAGATAAAATGTGCAAGTAAAAACTGAGACTGAGTACATATAGTATTTAGCAGGCAATTCAACAAGTACACGACCTATGAGGGTCCCAACAGTAGTATCATATAGCCTAAGCATGATTTCTAACATGATTTACAGTCAAATTTTATCAACACATAGAGAGCATATAACTAACAACAAATTATTCAACTTTACAGTTTTCCGGGACGGACCAAGTCATAATCCCCTCGGTGCATGCCCACACGCCCATCACCTAGCATGTGTGTCATCTCCAAAATAATCACATGATACCAAAATCCGGGGTTTAATACCCTCAGGAACAGATTTAAAATTGTTACTTACCTCAGAGCGTGAAATTCTTTACTCTGCTATGCCTTTGCCTCGCAAATCGGCCTCCGAATGCCTCGAATCTAGTCAAAAATAATTTGTTTCAGTCAATAAAATTTATTGAAATTAACTTCATAAGAAAATGCTAATTTTCCATAAAAATCCGAATTTTAGCTCAAAAATTGCCTGTGGGGCCCACATCTCAGAACTCGACAAAAGTTATAAAATCCGAAAGCCCATTCAACCACGAGTCTAACCATACCAATTTTATCAAAATTCGATCCCAACTCGACCCTCAAATCTTCAATTTACACTAAGAGGGTTTTCAAACTTTTCCAACTTAATTTGCCAATTAAATGATAAAAACAACTTTGGATTCGGGTAATTTAACCAATATTGAGTTAAGAACACTTACCCCATTGTTTTCTCTTAAAATCACCCAAATATTGCCTCAATCCGAGCTCCAAATCGTCAAAACAAGAAGTCCCATTTTCAGAATTTAAACTCACTGCCCATGCTTTTCTTCTTCGCGAACGCGGTCAGTGCCTCGCGTTCGCGAAGCACAAAATAGCTCCCGTCCACATTCCTCCTTCGCGAACGCGACATCACCCTCGCGTTCGCGAAGCACAAAATGCCTCTGCCTCAACGCCTTCTACGCGAATGCGATCAAACCATTGCGAACGCGATGCTTCGTTCCCCCTCACTACGCGAACGCGACACCCCCTATGCGAACGCGTAGACCAATTGCCTGGGGTCCTCAGCTGCTTCCTCTCTTCTTCGCGAACGCGTAACACCTCTCGCGTTCGCGATGCACACCCAGTCCACCCTTCGCGAACACGTTCTTCTGTTCACAAATGTGAAGAGCAAATATTGCCAGCCTCTCAGTTCCTTTTCGCGAACGTGAGCCTCTACTCGCGAACGCGATGAAGGAAACCAGATGGTGCATCAGAAAAATTCCAAGAGAGTTCCAAGTCCATAATCCAACCTGTTAACCATCTGAAACTCACCTGAGCCCCTCGTGACCTCAATCAAATATACCAACAAGTCCTAAAATATCATACGAACTTAGTCGAACGCTCAAATCACCTCAAACAACGCTAAAACCATGAATTACACCCAATTCAAGCCTAATGAACTTTGAAATTTCTAATTTCTACAAACGACACAGGAACCTACCAAATGACATCCGATTTACCTCAAATTTTGCGCACAAGTCATAAATGACATAACAGAGGTACTCAAATTTTCAGAATCGGATTTCGACCCTGATATCAAAAAGTCAACCCCCCGGTCAAACTTCTCAAAAATTCAACTTTCGGCATTTCAAGCCTAATTCCACTACAGACCTCCACATAATATTTTGGACATGTTCCTAAGCCCAAAATTACCATACGGAGCTATTGAAATTATCAAAATTCAAATCCAAGGTCGTTTATACCTAGGTCCATATCCGGTCCACTTTTCTAACTTAAATTTTTAATTATGAGACTAACTGTCTCATTTCACTCCAAATTTCTTCCGGACCCGAACTCACTAATACGATAAGTCATAAAATAACTATAAAGTATAAATTGAGCAATAAATAGAGGAACGGGGCCATGATACTAAAAATGACCGGTCGGGTCGTTATATATATAACTGTTGTATTTAACTTTTGTATTTAGTGTGTTTCAATTTTTTTTTACTTTTGCATTCATTTGATTCAATACTTGTATTTACTGTATTCGCTATTTTATATTCAGTGTATTCAAATGTATTTGTATTAACAGTATTTTAGTTATTCCTAATATGTGTTATTATTGTTGTATCCAGTATATTTTATTGGTTGTATTCATTATATTTCTATTTATATTCAGTGTATCTTACTATATTTTACTGTATTTTAAAATTAGATGTATTCACCGTTTATATTCTGTTCTATTTTAATATTTGTATTCAGTGTATTTTAATATTTATATCATATATTCATGCATACTGTATGTACAGTATGCATAAATACAGGTGTATTCAGCTGTATTAAAAAAATACAGATTTTCAAAATACATAAATACAGGCAAAAAAAATATATTTGCATAAAAATACAATGTGTTTGAGTGAATTTGTACAGAATATAATGTATTTGTATCATTGTATGTGACTAAATAGCAAAGAAGAGAAAAAAGTTTGTCGGAGATGGCGTTATCCAGCCAAGAAGAGAAGAAAGTTCGGCGGATCCATACAATAAATTTATGATAAGAGTTCATCACATTGCTCCTTTCCATTCAAAAAATTCACTCTTTTTTGTTTTCTGACTGCCTTTTACTCTATTATAATGTCTCATCAGCTATCAATATTAGGGCGTGTATCTTGAGTTGCTCGAAGAGAGAGAGATTCTTCTTTCTCATCGGCCATCAATACTAGGGCTTGAGTTGCTCGGAGAGAGAGAGAAGGAAGAGAGAGAAAGAAGAAAAAATCTAAGAGAGAATCTTGTGTTAATTGAAAGAAAGAGAGAGGAAAAACATAAATTGCGTATTTCATGCATCAATGGTAGTATATATCATAAATATATATTTTGCTATAAAATATAAAAGGTAGCTATAGAAATTAATATTTTAAAATAATTTTGGTTTATAATAAATGTGGTGTATACTTTTGCTATAAGAGGTAAAATTTTCAATTATATTTCACTCTCCATAACACCAGACCAGTAAAGGGTGGGGTAAGCCACGAGCTTTCTGGTGATGCCACATCATTAATGAGGATTGATATTTTAAATACCCACCCACTAAGAAACTCACTCGAATAAAACATCCGACCCACTTCTAATACTTACCCTAGGGTTTTTCACCCAACCTCATTTACTTCCAAATACAACGAGTAAAGGGTCTGATGAACTCAAAACCTAGTATAGATTATTCTCCAAATCTTATGGATTAGAGAGTAGATACTAAAGATTCTTGTAGGTAATTCTTTTTGTCTTCAATTTTTTGTCGAACTTGAAGTGTAAAATTTCGTATTTAAGGTTTCATATTTTACAAAAAAGTATTTATTGTTGTTTTGCTTCTTTACTGATTTCAGTTCAAAAAATAATTTTTGAACACACTGAGAATTTTTCATGGAGGTTAGTTACAACAATCTCCTATTAAGTACGAAGAAGGTATTATGACAGATTATTTGATATTGATATTGACAGATTTTTGCATTTTGAGTTTCTATATTATGTCAAAGAAATTGGTTATAATTGTGAAACATATTCTATTTATGTGAGACCACGCAAGTCTAGTAGTTTTGTAATTTTAACAGACAAAGATATTATGGGTATTGTACCTTTATTAAAAATAAGGATATATTTGAAGTCTATGTGTCCCACTCTATTGATGAACCTTTAATGGTCCCTCCAGCTATTGAATATGTAAGCCATGTGGGTGCGAAATCTAGTGTGTCTTTTGATAAAGAGACAAATCAAATTGTTCGGGGCAGTGAAGGTTTAGGATTTGAAGAACCACAAACTAGTGTGCATGTTGCTGATAGTGTCTCTGGTAAGGATGAGTGTGGTCCTTCTAATGCTAATGATGTTTCATTAGTTGAATCTGATATGGACAGTAGTGACAATAGTTCATATTCAGAACATGAAGAGTTGTCTGAGGAAGTGGAAGAAGATTATGGTAGTGATGTTGATGAGGAGTATAGGAGTTTAAGAGAAGAGAGGAAGAATGTGCAGAGAGGGAAGAGGAAGGAGAAAGATACTGAAGCCAGACATGTTGAGTTAGGTAAAAAGGGCCCAGATTTGTGATATGATGAGTATGCAGCTAGGAAGAAGGACACTTTAGAGAGTAATATTGTAGGAGATGAGCCATATTATTCCTCAGATGAAACTGGTAGCTTTGAAACAGATCCAGATGAAACTGCTTATGATGAAAGTGAAGACGAAGTCCAACAGCTAGTAAGATCAAGAAGAAAGATAAAAAAAATAGGGTTGTCTTTGATCCTAGTTGTAAGTTAATTTGGGAAACTGGCCTTGCTTTTGAAAGTGTTAGACATTTCAAATTAAGAAGCACTTACTAAGTATGCAATTCAAGAACATGTAGAGTTAGGTAAATATGTTAATGAACCAACAAGAGTGAGGGTAAAGTATTGTGGTGGCTGTCCACGACTGTTGTTTGCTAGTTATAATTATATGACAAAGAATTTTTTGGTGAAGAACTACAATTCACTTCACAAGTGTAATGGTATAACCAAGAACAAACTATGCAATTCAAAGTACTTGGCAGAAAGATATAAGGACAAAATAATTTCTGAACCAAATATTAGAATCTTTAAGTTTCAGTAGTTAAAAGTGTATATTGGAAGGACTGTGACAAGAAAAACTAAATATATTGCGTTATCGCAAATTATGGGGGACCATGTTAAGGAGTTTGGCAGAATTCTGGATTATAGAGATAAGCTGCTAAGGACTAATCCAAGTGATGTGAAACTTAGTGAAAGAAACTTTTCAAGATGGTAGGAAAATATTTGTGTCCTTATATTTTGATATAGTGAAAGGACTATATATTTTGATGCCTTGAAGAAGGCCTTCCTTGATGGTTGTAGGAGGTGCATTGGGTTTGATGGGTATTTTCTGAAAGGTGATTGTAAAGCCAATTACTTGTGGCTGTT